>NC_138541.1:46359136-47713295 GCF_964234715.1 Podarcis melisellensis
GGCTGTACCCACCCTTTAAGAACATAAGAGCCTGTGAATAAGGCCAAAAGCCTGTCTAGTCTTAGCACTCCAGTGCCCAGAAAGATACCTGTGGTAAGCTTGCAAGCAGAACCTGTCAAGTGGTATCAGACGCATAAAGCCTCTTGCAGTGGAGGTGGAACATAAAGGCTATCCATGGCCACTAGCCATGATGGCTATCTTCCATTCATTTCTTTAACCCTCAATCCTCTTTAAAGCAGTTCAGGTTGGCCGTCACTGCCTCTTGTCAGAGAGAATTAAGGCACAAAGGGGGCTAAAGAGTAAAGATTATCTAAAACTTTGGATGAATAAAATATTATTTACAGGTCTTGGAGGAAACTACTAATGAAATGCAAGAATTAAAGAGCCAACTTGATGAACTGCAGGAGAAGCTTAATAAACTGGACTGGGTAGAAGAAAAGTTACAGGCGTTAGAAGATAAACTACAGGGAAAGGTTATTATAGATGAAAAGGAGTGGAATAATTTACTGAGCCGGGTGTTACTACTTGAAACACAACTGTTACTGCAGTCCAAAAAGGTATGCTTTTACCACCTACAGCTATATTGATGTATTCGCCACTTTGAGCTCCTGAATAATAATAATAATGATGATGATGATGATGATGATGATAGTAATAATGTTTTGTTTTAGCTTACCAACTGTGTATCCTTTGGGTTGCTTCTAGTAAAGATGTTGCTCAACTGTGGCCTTTTTTCTTATGAGCTAACTTAACTTATTTTACTCTATTTATTTTTTATTTATTCTTACCTCCAGCACCTTGAATTTTATTCAGTTGAATGTCAATTGTGTAGGGCATAAATTTCCAGTTGTGAGGTATAATTAGAGAATAACAGTTGATTACTTTAGCAAGAAATAAACTTGCTTCATTCAATGTATACTGTGTGTATAGAATCATAGAGTCACAGAATTGTAGAGTTGGAAGGGAGCACATGGATCATCTAGTCCAACCACCTGCAATGCAGGAATATTTTGCCTAATATGGGGCTAGAACCCATGATGCTTAGATGAAGAGTCTCATGCTCTACCAATTGAGCTAGTTCCACTGACGCAATGGGACTTCTGTTTCCTCTCTCATCTTCCTCCTGAATGGTCCCCAGTCATTTAGAGCTGATTTTGAAGCTGCAAGGGAGTGCTGGAAGGGACAGGAGAGGGAGAGGGAACTCTGTTGGTAGACATGAAAGGCCGTTGCATCATCATAATTTCAGCATTGGATTGAGCCCAAGGTGATGTGCAAGAAACATTGGTGGCTTGGTTTAGACCATAGTTTGCCAAATTTGGATGATTGTGATTGGAGGAAACAAAGGATAGAACTGGCATACATGAACCCATGGTATCTTCCTGATTAAAAGGTAGTGTCTGAAAAGGGATGTTGTCTCTATGCTGCTGATACTGTTGTTTTAGGGAGTGTATTATAATCCATTCACTGAAAGGTACTGAAGGAGATCATTAACCAGATCTAGGAAATGCTAGCTATTTTGCTGAAGAGCACTGTTGTAAAGGCGAAATGTTTTATAATTTCAGGCTGATTTATCTGCAGATTTTAATAACATGAGCGAAGAAAATACCTCTAGCAGAAATATGACTCCAGTTTCTCCTGGTGAGTATTTGATGTAGCTTTCTCCAGTCCACTTTTAAAACTACGCAGTGATATTGTCAGTTTAAATGTGTTGTCGCAAACTGAAATGCAGTCTCTTTAAATTTCATTTTCTGTTGAATAGGGGTTGGAAACCTCTGGCCTGCTAGTCAAATTAAGGCCACCAGTTTGGCCCATGCAGCCATTTGTTGGCCAACCACACTCACATGTCACCTGCTGTCTGGAACAAATCCTGATTGTTCCATTGCAGCAGGGCTTGCATTCTACGCTATTTAAATTTGGGCCCAATTCCAAAACCTAACCTAACTAGAAGATTCCAAATGGAACCAATCCCAGTGGGGCTTATATTCTGCACCAAATTTAAATAACACCAAATGCAAGCCCTGGTGCTTTTTGGTGGATGTAGAGCCACCTGATGTCCTATGATATCAGGTGATTGACAGGTAGGCAGATCTTCCCACTGTCAAAAGTAGCCCTCAGACAGATGCCCAGTTTGGAATCCAGACCAAAGTGGATAGTCACTTTGCCTTGTCTTCTCTTTGTACATGTACAGCATTGGCCCCCCCAACTAAGAAACTAAATCCTGCTTGAAGTTAGGCAGGCTCCATCCCTCAGGACCTTTAAATGAGCCTTCAAGGCCTGTCTTTTTACTGATCCTTTTAAATGGCTAGTTTTGGGTTGTGATTGTTTTATGTTTTGTTTTGTATGGTCATGTTCATGTTAGTTTTAATAATATTTTGTAGTGTTTTGAAATGTACATTTTTAGACTTGTCTTAAAATTGTATTATAGTTTATTTGTATGTTTATGTTTCTGCAAACTGTTTTGGAAAACATCTTGTTTTGAAAAATTATAGACCATAATTGCAAGAGACACATTTAAAACTTCACCATGCCTTAGAACTGCAGAACAGACAGAAAATTTTCCACATCCGTTCTCATTTTATCTAAAATGTATATTAACTATATGGTTGGTTTGCTGTATGAATACTTGTCAATCAACTCATTGTCGTCTCTGTAAGTTGGAACTGATTTATTGTATGATAAAGTACAGCTGCTCTCTGTTGGCTCTGAGATCTGCCAACAGGATATTTTATACAATGTGATGTTTTCTCACTGCAGAGAGGTTTTGGTTGGCCTATAAAAACACTTTAGGGTAATGCCAAGATCCTACTGACATGAACAGTGTGGCATTTAAGAAGGGCTTGGAAGAACCCTAATGCCATTTGTGTTGCTTGTAGAGTTGTTAAACTTTTGCCCCCCCCCCCCCCGATAAGCATTAGCTCTCAGGAAAGAGTTTATTCTCAAGTAATGACCTTTTTGAGTAATGGCATCTGCAACAGCTTACATTGCTAGGAATCATAGCATACCTGGTTAATCGTCGCAGGTAGTTTCTAAGTTATAATTGCAATATATGGTTGTGAAATAACGTGAGAGAAAGACCTTGGAGCTTTGCAAATTCATCTCCCTCAATTTCCTTTGTCAATATATTCTGTAAATCAAACTGTGTGATGGCTGACCTGATGTGAGAGAGCAAAAAGGCAAAGGTGATGTTTAAAATGAATATTTCTTTGCAGATAGGGAGAAGGCGGAGCTGCCAGAGACTCTTCATCAGTCGTCTGGATACAGTTCACAGTTATCTGCAGACCCATCTCCCAAAGCCACGGCCGTTAATAATCATGGTCTGTCAGAGGTTTCAAAGGTATTTTAAAAACCAGCAAATGCTAGCTGATTTGCTTTGGAAGAGCTTGTAGATGTTGGTTGATTTTTATTATTATTTAGGGGGTGGGTAACAGCAAACTTTTTCAAAGCACTTTTGATAAAATTAAGTGCTTGTATAAAGTTACTCTGTTCATGCCTTTAAACTTAGAAAAATGCAGACTTCAAAGAATTAATTTAGCCTGTTTTGAAATTGCAGGAGACAACAGTACAAAGAATGGAGAGAATAAGCAAAATGTAAGTAATGGGGGGGGGGGGAGACAAATTTATTTCTCTACAGGGAATTGTTTTGGCTTAAAACATATCTAGAAAGTACATGTGTTTTCCAAACCTCAAAGGCCTTTGCATCAGGTGTGGCATTTCCTTAAGGCTGTACTGGATAATAAATCGAGCTACAGTTCCATGTTTGTGGGATGAGTCACTATTTTTGTTTCTGAAATATAACGTTAAGTGAATTTACTGGTGGCTGCTAGAGATTAGAGTGCTAAATATGTTTATTAGTGATTAGATTTCTCCCCCGGTAATGTTTTATTGAAGGAGTTTCTCTTTTTTAAAAACAAAATGAAAGCCATGATCATTTTCGCACCCAAGAGCATTGTACTTTGATGTAGTAATGCCTGATTGTGAAACTTTACATTATCATTGTTTGTTTGTTTGTTTTCCTTCGGTATAATTCTATTTCAACAGGTTTCATTTTTAACACTCACCCCAACTTGTATTGTTCTAAAATAATTTCCTACTGAGAAATAAGATGTGCAAAATTTTGAGTTAAGTTGGAAAATTAAGAATATGTGTTTGATATTTTGGAATGTGTGTTTTCTATAATCCATATTTCCATATTGTCATTTAGTCTGATTCCCTCCCCCACCCCTCGCTTCAAGATAGTTGGGAAAATGCAGTTGGTACTTATTCAATGTTACCATTCTGCAAGTAGACAATTTTGTTTGGCATATCTAACCTCTTTGTATAATATCTTCAGGATTGAAGAAACTTCAGAGTTGTTGAAGACCTCAAGAAACACCTCTTGAGAGCATTCTGTCCTACACAGCCAGATATCTGCAAGCAATTATGTATGCCTTTAAATTTTTAGAGCTATCTGAATCTCTTTGTGATATTTTGTAACTCAAATTATTTAAAGCTATTTATTTTTATGAAAATAAATATTTTGTAATATCTTTGTCACTGATGCAATTTTCACCTAACTGCACTTAATTACTTTCTGCACAAAAAACCCTCTGTGCATGTGGCAGAGTTGTTTCAGTACTTGCACTCTGTTTTCGTATTGACATTTGCTAGCACTGGTCTAAGTAATATGTTTTTGAAAGGGCAGCTAAAGGACCATGGTTTACATCCTGTTGGAAATGCTCCAGCTGGGACTTTCATATTGCACCCAAGAGAATTGCATGCCTTCCATCTGTGAAGCTGTAGAAGCCTTAACGAAAACTCCAAGTACACCATATTGTAAACGTGTACTTTCTAAAGCCTTTTCGAAAAAATATACATTTTCATGCTTGGCCAGAAAACACCAACACTCTGTAGCATCCATTAAGACTGACAAAGTGAAGGCCATTTGGATCTGAAACACTAAAATATGTAAGTAGGTCTACAGGCTTGGACTGGGAAATGTGTTGAGCGTTTGAGTGCTGTATTACCTGACACATTTTAAGACTTGGCACAGCTGGAGGCCATCCAGTCAGTATTCAGAGATACACAACAGTTTTATGATTTTGAAGCCATATAAAATGTCTCTTTGAAGAGGAAAGTTCATGTAAAGCAGACATAAATATGATGTACTTGGGTGAAAAGTAGATGGTGGGGGACAGGAAGGAACTGGAGATATTTGGATCTCAGAATTGCCACATACTTTTCTGTCCCGCACAGGGACCTATTTAATCAGAAAGTATTAACCTTAATTCCACCACTTCCTATGATAAGATCTTGCAGTGATATCGCAACAGCATTCGACATCACAGGTTTTTAAGGGGGTGGCTAGCGGATGATGAGAAAACAGTTTTTCTCTTTTGTTGTAAAGCATGGCTAATTTCATAAGCTTTCTTGTCTTTCTCCAAAGCATATGTGAGCTACACCAAATTAGCTGGGAAAGGAATTTAAAAAGCAGATTTGAATTAAATTTAAATGAAAATGTCTCAACTGGTGTAGCAGATTTCCATTCCATAAACTTAAAAAAATCCTAATATAAAAATTACTAAACTATGCTAGGGAGGTAATCTTTTTACCTCCAGTTATTCATTCTCTATTGGGCCAATATTGCCCCAGCACCTTGCATTTTTAAGCTTTTAGATGTTTCAGTGTTTTTCATGAGGAAGATGTCAATAACTAAAGCTGGATTGTCTTCAGTACCTTTTCTATCTGTACTACACACCTTTTCCATTTGCCACCTTTGCCTATTGTGTGGGATTAGAACTGTACACAACATGAAGTGGCATGAAGACAGTTGCATCTTTTAACATTTCACCCCTTTTTTAAAAAAATGAATATTTGGTTTGCCTGGACCTGTATTTCATGGAATGTGAGTTTGGGATGAACTACCTTTGAAAAGCATAAGCCCAAATGATTCTCTTATTTAGTTAAAGGGAAGCTGCTTTGGGTCCCAGGAATTTGGACTGGAGAAAGAGTGGAGCATTGCTTGGAGGAGAAAAAGGTAGGGGATGTTTACTGGAAATTAACTAGCCAGGTATCTGAATTGCTCCTATTTTAGCTAAATCATTTCCTCTCTAGCCTTTGCAAAAAAGTAACTAAGTGGGCTGTCACCCCACCATTAGGGAAGTGTTGCTTAACACTATCTGTCCAAAGGTGTCTTTGCTCTGGATTTCTGTCTTACATGCACACACTCCTACGCAGTTCAAAATGTGTGTTTTGAAGGGCAGACATTTGTGGGTAATCTGGAGCAGAAAGGTTGCAGGCAGGGAAACTGCAAGAAGCTTAGGCCTTGAGGCTATTTTATGTTCATTTGCATAAGCAATGTGGTTAGCTTCTCTTCTCATTTTTAAATAGGCTTCTTAGTGCTCAAGGAAACTGCATCCTGGTGAATTTTCATTTTAAAAAGTCTCTAGTTTGGTTCTCATTGTGCTATATGGGACAACCATGCACTTTATAAACAGTTGTCATGAACTGAGTTGACATCCACTCAAGTGACTGACAGTAAAAGTCACCTGTTCATATTGTTATTAATATTAATATATTAAAATGGTATTCTTTAGTTCTGAGTCCTTTTGCCTCTAAAAATATATTTGGAAACTTGTTGCATTAAGGACACTTACTTTTTTCTTCCACCCCCCCACCCCCCACAGCATTTTCACTAATAAGAATCCTATGAGTAAACATTTTGTGCTTATTTAAAGTAGAACTTTTGATTTCTTTCAAATATTTCTGTGCCCCTGTATCATGGAAATGTGTGACAGTTATTTTCCAGCAATATGAAAACATAAAGCCAAAGAATAACAACTTAAAATTTGAAAACAAGTTAAAAGCAAAAAAAGAAATTAAAAACAAATTTATACATGTAAATAATTCCTAAAATTGTACATGTTTGTATAGAATACCCTTTTTGCAACAGCTGCTGTATGGCCTTGGATACAAAGAACCCTAAGCAATATTCATGCATGGGTATCTGACAGATAATTGCTTCCCACACAAGCCTACCTAATAGGTTTATTTGGAAACCCCCATTGAGTCCCCCTGTTGAGGTTAGGCAGAGTACCTGGAGAGAGGTACTTTCTCAATTGTGTTAACAATTATGGCTTGCCTGCTGATAAGTATGTTATGCCATGTACTCACAGTAAAGACCTTTTCATACCAGCATGCCACTAAACTGGTTTTAATCTGGTGGTGATTTGCTGTTTGTTTGTTTTTTGAATGAACCTGTGGGCTACTCTCTTTTAAAAAAATGAATGGTGTGCAAGCAGAAAGTGCTTCTGGACTGCACAGGATGCAGGGTGGGACTTAAGGAAGACAGTTATTTTTTCTACTCCCAGCTGCATCTTCTCAATAATACCAGGTTAAATCTCACTCTGCAGAGTCCCATATTTTTCAGGTATCTTGAGGAGGGAATGTGATAGGCTGCAATGAAAGGGGGGGGTTCTTGAAAAGTAAATGATCTTTTAGCTATAACTAATTTCTTCTGGAAAAGAGCATCTTATTGAAAACCTGTGAGATCTAGTAGATTTTTGGCACCACCTTGTGGTACAAGAAAAATTCCTATAATTTTTGTTGTGGAATAGCAGTAGTTCCCAAACCTTTTAAATGTGGTGTCTGAAAATAATTTTTGTCTCTCATCCAAATGCAATTTTAGTAATGTTGGGTCACCAAATCTGCCAGCAACTCTTTCAGTTCTTTCTCATAACTTGCCTGTCTCACATAGCACAGCCCAGGCATAGGCAAACTCGGCCCTCCAGATGTTTTGAGACTACAATTCCCATCATCCCTGATACCACTGGTCCTGTTAGCTAGGGATGATGTGAGTTGTAGTCCCAAAACATTGGGAGGACCGAGTTTGGGGATGCCTGGCACAGCCCTTTGACCTCTTCAGCTCTGAACTGACATGCATAGGATTGTATTGCATTTAAACTTTCTAAGCAAAAGTGTTCTTAGGCTCTAGGGCAGAGATAGGGAACTTGTGGCTCTTCAGAAGTTGTTGGACTCCCAACAGCCTCAGCCATCATGGCATATAGTTGGGAATAATAATAATAATAATAATAATAATAATAATAATAATAATAATAGTATGCCAACCATCTGACCGGGGTATCCCAGCCGCTATGTGTGGCTTCCAACAAATTAAAACACCAAACATTAAAAGCTTCCCTGATCTAAGGAGTTCCTAAGGGAAAAAATAACTCAGGAAATTCTAGTATTTGACTGAGAAAAATAGATTCTTGATAAACCACATTGGAGGGCGTACTGTCAATGAGCTGATTTAGCACAGTGCGTAAGAATGAACTGCATATGAGGAAATCAATGGGTCATATCTCTTTTTTTGTTTTTTTCATGGCAGTAAGCCACAGTTCCTATTACAGTTTGAGTAATAGAAGCCTATTTTGGCCTTCATTGGTATATCAATAAATAATAGTAATCGATGATGCAGCTGCATACAGAACTCTACCTGTACTGTCCTGCCAAGCTCAGAGTAAACAACTGAAGGGAATGTTGTGAATTCAATAAGGATACAATGAAAAAGGTCTTTCATCAGTCCAGTTTCATCTGTATTGATCTCATTTTGATCTGGATTGATTTCCCACGCAATGGCCTTGATGCTGCTCCAGAGTGTACCTAACATCCCTGAGTGAGTTTGAATTCAAATCATCCGAACCCCTGAAATAAAATAAATAAAATAAAATAGGAATTTAGATAATTAAATAAAATTGGAATTCATTCACCAATATTTAACATTATTTTAGTACCTTGCATAGCTATGGTATAAAATACTGGAAAGAATGTTGACACTCTAGTGATCATTTTATAGCACTCACAGTGGGGTGGGAATAAATGTCAAGTAACTGGTATCACTTAAGTGAGTTTACTGAAATACAGTTCTGCAGAAAATACAAGACCGGTGAGAGAATTTTCTCAATAAACATGGAGGCACCAAAAGTTTCCCTTTAGACTTTCAGCACTTGGAGTTGAAATATTCTGATCGTACTTTATGACTAAAGTGACAATCTGGAAAATGTATTCCTGAAGAAGAATACCAGCATAGCTGTAAGGCAGTATGTTAACATCAAATTAACTACAGAACCTTATAAATCAGGCTGGGGAGAGGGAGAGGAAGTGCCAAGGAATAAATACTCTCGCGGTGAAGTGCTCATGCCTTGAAAATAATGTAGCTTTACACAATAAGTATATTCATGTCAGTCAGTTTTTAAATGTGTGTTTATATACTTGTGGTGAGTCTGAAAGCATTAATAAATTAGTCAGTGCAGTTAGTTGATTTAAGTAATTTATCAAAGGGAAAACGTGGCCTTTTTCTTTTTCTTTATAAAAAGGAAGCTGTTCCTAATGAAAATGCATGGCCACATGAATCTATGCTCTAACCAGATTCTGAAGCACTAGAATCAACATAAAGGTGCTGTGTTAGCAAGGCTTTCCCTTCATTATTGGTCAAACCTGGGAGGGTGTGACAGCACTATATGCAAACAGCTGTCTTTGTGCATTGAACAGGGTAAGAAGGCTCTTGTGAACTGGAGCTCCCAGGAAAGCAAAAGTAGGATTGTGTTGCAGCATTTGTGTGATGCCTGATGTCAGATAAGACAAGATGCATGGTGCCCTTAAGCATTCAGTGGGCTGGGCTACACAAATGCTATCCATGTTGCAGACACACGTTTCCCCACGCTGGATGTGTAATTTACTGAATGTTCCTGAGTAAACTACTAGAGCCAAAGTTCTAATATGTCATCTCATCGGTTCACATTAAAACCTGTTGATTCACTTACAACAGTTGTTTACAAATATTCTTTCTTTTTTGATGACCCTTTTGGGTCAAACAGCTCCTGGCCTTGCAGGAGTGCCAAGTAACTGCTGGAAACTGCAAATGATTATGGGGGACATTCTAGAACAGATGCTTGTTGGCCTTTTTGGTTGCCCCTCCCCATAAATTGAACCGTGTAGGCAAGATGCTGCTTTGTGGCAGACCCTGGGTGCTTCCAGACTCCCTGTTTTCAGGTGAAGTTCAATCAAGTTGCACAGTTATGATTGATGTGGAGCTCTTGTGTAACAACCCTGCTTCCCTGAAAGATTTGCGACAAGGAAAATGTGAAATGGAAACTGGAAAGTGTGAGAGAACTCTTTTTTTAATGCAGCACCACCAAACGTATCCAAACAACTGCTCAAGAAACAGGATGTCAGGAAGCTCCATTTGTGTCCTGTGTTTTGAAAGTGAACTTTTAACTGAATTTTCTAGTAACTTGCTATGGTACCAAATTTCAGCTTCTATTTTACATAAACACCCCAGCAATTTTGGGAGTCCTAGCCAATGAATAGAAGGGACCTGGGATTTTAATATAACCATTCTCAAATCAATAGTTCTCCCCAGATTTTGAAATGGATTCTTCCAGATTTTATTTTTATTTTTAAAAACTCTGTCCTCCCATATTTTAGTTATTTAATGCTGTTCAACCTGTTCATCCAAGTGTATTCAAGGTGGCATACACGGTGCTACATTTTAGTCTCATTACAACCTTGTGAGGTTGGTTAGGCTGACTCATGACTAGCCCAAGTTAATCCACAGAGCTTCATGGCTGGATAGGATTTGAACCAGGATCTCCTCGACCCTAGTCCAGTATTCCAACTACTACACCACATTGGTTTGTCTTATTTTGAGTACAAGTGACTCTCAACTTACATGGGGGTTACGTTCTGGGGATAGCACATGAAGCCAAAATCATGAATGACCAAAACACATTGGGTTCAATAGCAGGTGGGATTGCCAGATTCTTTTTTCTTGAATGCCCACCTCCCCTCCTTTTTTTGCCAAGTATGTAAAGCTGAATGTGCATAAGTTGTGAGTTGCCTGTATAATGTAGTTGCTCCAAAGTAACTGGTACAAATATTGGCTCCGCTGTGACTCCATCAAGCCTCCTCTTCCTCAGCTGTCTCCAGGGAGCAGCTGTTCCATGAGATGGCCTCAGTGGGAGAGAGAGGAAGCAGGGCTTATTCCATCAGCTTTGCTGTTTAGAAATGGGTATCTGAATGTAGATTTTTATTTTTATCTTCCCTCCCTGTCCTTTCCCCCCTTTTAAAGACAGTAAGGTAAGCCTAAAGGCAAGGAGTGTCTTGTTCTAATTGATCATATGCAAGATGCTCTGGAGGCACTTTGTCTGAAGCGTGGCCTACAAATGCTCTAAATCAAGTAATAATACCAGACAATAAAATCAATAATGAGGACAACAAATTGCTCCTCTGTGTAGCATAGAGCGTGCTGTCCAACTTACGCCAACACAGACTTCTAATCTTTGCAACCCTGTCACAGTAAAATACTTTTTAGCTAATTATTTCAACAGAATTCTTTGTGCTGGGAAAGTTAAGCCTGTGTATAAATCGTAGTGGCCTTAGTGTGCTAATTGTAATGTTTCTTCTCATTTCTGTCCCAGTCGTTGGCCTATTGCCATCCACACAACTTAAATTCTTCACCCTTTCCAGTGGAAAGCTCCATTAATCATCAGCACTTATTCTGGAATAAATATACAAAGTAAACAAAGCTATAGTCATTGAAAACATAGAGGTGTGCAGATAGTATGTGGAGATTATTCGGCCAAATACTTACAAGCTGGCCCTGCACGTGTGTTCTTGGAGCATTTAGCGTTAATTTCCCTCCTAATTGGATGGATCTGAAGCATATCATTGAACCTTTTGCATTCCTGGGAATGAAGCCTAGAACATTAGGCCTTGCTCAGTTGGTAATTGAAGTAATCAGTCAGAGTAATGAGGGAAGGTTTTCCTATGGCAGCAGAGAAATGCGTGGAACCATATGAAAACTGAATACAGGGCTTGCAGGAGGAATGAATGAGTTTTGGCCTCTTGGCAGCTTTTTGCAGTTTCCCTGCTGGCTTTTCAGAAGCAGTTCTTTTTTAAAAACAAAAACAACCCTCACAGTTTACATTCACAATGTGAGAGGTGGCTTGAAACTTAAAAAGCAACCCAACCCAGCTCAAACCATCGTCAATGCTGACATAACTTGGAAGACGTTTGGTAGGTCATAAATTAAGAGGAATGCTACTTGAAGTAGGCAATCAGGTCCCTACTGTATTTTGTCCAGCTTAGTTTGTGGTGTTTTACCTTTCATTTATCACTCTTGCATACCTTTCCACGGCTGGCTTTTCAAATCTGATTTTCAAGGGCATTTGACATTCTTTCCCCAAAGGTGAAATCTGTCAGTGTGCCTTTTGTTTTGCTTTACATATTCATTCTTAAGCGGGTTACGTTTAATACTAACATGTGCAACAGTCATATTTGGCTTGAGCTGAGAAAGTCTAGTATCATTTGCAGATTACAGAAAATGATATAGAAACACCTGGCTTTAAGATTTATAACTGTGCTTAAATCCTGAAAGCTCTGAGTTTTATAGCTCTTTAGAGAGAAGGCAGGATCTACATTAGCACTTGTTAGTGTAAGAGTTAATGTATTGCTGAACAAAACTTCAACAAAAAAGGCTTAAAATAAAATGTCAGAAATGCCTTAATGATTCATTAACATTTTTAAAATAGAAAAAAATAGTGATTACATTAGGCTTGCACTCACTTTTGGAGAAAAATAAACATGAAGTCATCCTTTGGTATGCTTTATTCATTTTTAGTATGCTATTTACATTTATTTCAATAATGGTTCCAACTAAAAATAATCAAATTTATTTTTCATTCTTTCATTGTGTGTATTTCACTCTGAATAATGGAAAGATTTTCTTCTAAGCCTGCTGCCATCAACAGGTATCCTACTATGCACACATTTCTTGATTTCTTCTGTTGTAAAACCAGATTTAATGTCTGACTTTTGGCCTGTGACAACCAAGAAAACCTGTAAACTGAAGCACTACTGTTATGTTCAAGCCGTCCAAGCATGTGCATTCTTCTTTGTAACATAAGTGCTCATTGATTGATTTCCATGGTATCCCTCCCATTTGTTTGCAGTGTTGGGGTCAATTCTGAAATAAATGTTTAGGTAAAGGTAAAAGGTAAATTACTTCTGGATGGTTAAGTTCAGTCAAAGGTGGCTATGGGGTTGCAGCACTCATCTCACTTTCAGGCCAAGGGAGCTGGCATTTGTCCACAGACAGCTTTCCAGGTCATGTGGCCAGCATGACTAAACTGCTTCTGGTGCAATGGAACACTGTGATGGAAACCAGAGTGCACGGAAATGCCATTTACCTTCCTGCTACAGTGGTACCTATTTATCTACTTGCACTGCTGTGCTTTTGAACTGCTAGGTTGGCAGGAGCTGGGACAGAGCAATGGGAGCTCACCCCATCGCAGAGATTCGAACTGCCAACCTTCTGATCGGCAAATCCAAGGGCTCAGTGCTTTAGACCATAGCACCACCCGCGTGTTTGCAGTGTTGGGGTCAATTCTGAAATTAAAGCTTAAGCAAATGCTTAAATAAGCATTACAAATATGGTTATATTTCCATGACAGTGGTGGTCTAAACATTCATTGCATGACAAAGTCATGTGGTAGATTAAATGCAACTATGAGTGACATTTTGGAAAGGGCATACATGTCCAGGAAGGCACTTCAGTTGTATTCAACAAGCCCTACTCAGAGTAAACACACTGAAATTAACAAACCTAAATTGGTCATGCCCATCAACTTCAATGGATCTACTCTGGATAGGATTAGCATTTAATGCCGCCCAGATTCTGTATATTGCAGTCTTTCGGGCTGGCTCTCAAAGAGGCAATGCAATTTGCCTTGACCAGGTGATACTAAACTAAAGTTGGGCAGGATGTGGGTCAGCAAAGACATTTTTCCTTACTGTTACAGGTCTTCTTTACACCTTGGTGTTATGAATTTTGGCCTGTCATTCTTCTATTAGGCAGACTGCTGGTTAACAGTAGTCTAGAGTGGTTAGTTGATGACATTTCTGCCTTGGGAGCTCTTGGTTAGGAGATAGTCAGGAATTAGATACCTATCAGAACTTGAGGATGGTAACACTCCCTTCTTCCCCACACACAGCTAAAGCAACTGGACTGATAAGTCAGAGAGAGAGAGAAAGAGAGAGAGGCAGCAATAGAGCTAGAAGCCTGGGAATCTAGAATGCAGTATTGCATCAGTGTGTGTTTTTTTGTCTTCAAAGCTGGACAAATAGTCTGACCCAGATCAAGGTGTCTGTCTATGCATCCTTTGCACATAAGAGTTTCATGCCTTTGCCCTTTGCAGCATATCAAATAGCAGGGCCAATTTGGGTCTAAGGTACCACCCATCCAAAGGTTATTAGACACAGGACAAGGAACTCCAGAGGAAAAGAGAAGACCTGTAACTGGGGCACCAACTTCAACAAAGTATTGAGGGAGCAGGTATGCTTAATTGATCACAAGACGCGGCACACACACATCATTTGAATGGCAATGCCCATTAATTTGGGTGAGCAGCTTCTGTTCTCACCCATCCAAATGCTGTCTAAATATGCACAGCTGAATCTCCAGTATTATGTTGCATTATTCTTACGTTGCGAACAAGCTGAGAGTCAATTTAGACAGGAAGGGTAAAATATTTTGAAAACTTTGAAGATTAATAACTCTTCCTTTAAACTCTGACTGATCTAAATCAATCCAGTGTGATTTGTCTATGAAGTACTAAGTGTTTTCTCCTGTTTGTTCTGCTACAGAAGTTAAATCCAGGGGGAACCAAAATTGTGCATATAATACTGAAAGCTGCTTATAGTTTATATGCAAATGACTCACAGCTCCGGGTAATGTGACAGCACTGATACTCTCCATTTATAAAGTGAAAAATTATCTGAGCTCTGGCAAAGAACATACAGTGCAGACAGAATGACAATTATTAATGAATCTGTATCGCAGAAAGATTTCTCAGCTTCTCTTTACAAATTAGGATAAATTATATATATATATAAAAGACCTACAATGCATTTGCAATTGAAAGAGGTTGAGCCCTGTCCTGCCGCCTCCTCTGGGGCTTATTCCTCTCCTTCATCCACCCCACCCCCAAACTGCCATAGGAAATAGGAAGGAGAATGTCTGCATTTTAACTGAAAATGTGTTTTAGTTCTTGGAGGACCAGGTGTAAAGAGACAGGGAGTTGGCAAACAGCGGGTATGTGGGGTTGGTGGAAGAAGTGAGGAGGGTAGTTGCCCCTACTAATATAAAATATTTATAATATTACAGCAGGTGAAACTTTCTCCATCATCACATCCTTATTCTGGGCAGTGGGGGGGGGCGGCTTTTGCGATATACAATATCTTTATTGTCATTGTTCCATGCAGAACAATGAAATTTGGTCAATCATATTGTTACAGATCTCAGGTAACAATGTTTGGGGGTGTAAGGGCTGGTAGAGTTAGAGGATATTAGAAATTAATAAATGGTAGCATTTAGACAACATTTGAAGTATTAAAGCGAAGATTCTTAGATGTAAAATGCAGGCTAAACCAGGAAATCCCTGCGGAGAAGGGCTATCAAGGTGTACTTACATACGGTCACCAGACGTCCCCATTTCCTGGGGACAGTCCGTGGATTTACAAATCTGTCCTCAGACAAAATCCATCACCGGAATGTCCCCACATTTCATTTAATGTCCCTGGATTTCATTTAACGTCCCCGGATTTATATTTGAAGAAGAAGAAGAAGAAGAAGAAGAAGAAGAAGAAGAAGAAGAAGAAGAAGAAGAAGAAGAAGAAGAATAGTAGTAGTAGTAGTAGTAGTAGTAGTTTGGATTTGATATCCCGCCTTTCACTCCCTTTAAGGAGTCTCAAAGCGGCTAACATTCTCCTTTCCCTTTCTCCCCCACAACTAAGTGTTGTAGATTTATTAGTAGGAAATCAATGTTGCGTGATTGGCTCAACAGCACAAGACACATCATATTGGGACTTCCAGTGAGGCAAAATGGTGGGCGCTATAAAAGTGAGCAGCTCCTGAAGCCAGCCAGAGCCCACTGTGCTACCAGGCTGGCTCCAGGCTCCTGAGACTGCCGCTGCCACTGCTTAGGGGGAACCGGGGATGCCCGGTGCATCAACTGGGGGAACCGCTGACCCCCCCGACCCAAATCAAGCTGGGAGTGAGAGCGCCCAGCCACCCGGCTGACTGCCCAGTGGCACTCCGGGGCCAGTAAAAACCCTGGAGCTGATGCAGGAAGTAGGAGGAGAGGAGAAGGAGAAGGAAGAGAGAGAAAGAGGAAGGAGAAAAAATAGGGTAGCCCCTATTTTTTTTTAAGTGTCCCTGGATTTTTTGAAAAAAATCTGGTAACCTGACCTTACCAGGCAATGGCCAGTCATTGACCCTCTGCCTGAGCTCTAGGTGAATAGCTGAATTGGGGGAAGAAGGTTCCAGGAGGGGTGATGTCACATAGGAAAAATGTATCCTGTTGAAATTTAGAGGTTGGGGAACAATGGAGAGAACTCAATGAGCTGCTGTGCAAGGCCAGGACCATACTGGCAGGCTGGCTGAAGCTGGCAGGCTGGGAGAGAAGGACAGAGATGTATGGGAATCCAATGCCGGGCTGCTGTGGAGGACAGGCTGCTTCTGAGATGTGAATGCTGTGAAATCTCTCTCCTTTGAAAGTTTCTGGTGTAAATAAATCATATTCCAAAGACACTGTATACCACACTGAGCCTCATTTTCCCCAAAGGATCATAGACCCATGTTACTTTGCCTCTCTGCTTATCAGATAGTACTGGGAATTTCACATCTGCATTAAGAACTGAAACGCAAAATATGAGTTCTTGTATGATAAGAAACTCTTTAATAAAAAGTTTGGGAACTACTAACTGCATCCAGTTTGGATTTCAATATTCTACAAGGAGACTTAACTTCTCGATTAGATGGCCAAGTTTAGAATCTGATGTTTGCCCTAGTAGATAATCCATTACCTGAGGACCATCTTGTGGGAGCTTCAAGATATGTATTATTTATAGGGTGCCATCAACACACATAGTGCAGGATTAATGATTAACCTTTTCTTAATGTATTCCAGAGTCGCTTGCTCTTTCAAACTGCATCTTCAAAGCCTCCTGTTGTGTGTGAATCTTGCCTGAGCACATTTGCCAATTTGCTTTCTCTGTTATTTCCACAGCGTGCTCACACCTTCTCCCAACTGTAGCTCCGAAAGGGGAATAGAGGTCTCCTATCACTCTTAGCACCCTTAGCAAACTGCAGCTCCCATAATTCTTTGGGAGAAGCCATCACTGTTTTAAGTGGCATCATAGTTCTTTAAATGAATGGGGTGACTGTGACCCTAGTGAATGAAAAACCATGACACCGTTAAATCATTTGTGAGCCTTTTAATAGAGAAATCCATGGCCAGCTATAAAAAGTCTCCTATTTTATTAATTACTACACTTTATAACAACAGTAGAGGGACACGGGTGGCGCTGTGGGTTAAACCACAGAGCCTAGGACTTGCCGATCAAAAGGTCGGCGGTTCGAATCCCTGCAACAGGGTGAGCTCCCGTTGCTCAGTCCCAGCTCCTGCCAACCTAGCAGTTTGAAAGCACATCAAAGTGCAAGTAGATAAACAGGGACTGCTCTGGCAGGAAGGTAAACGGCATTTCCGTGCGCTGCTCTGGTTTGCAAGAAGCGGCTTTGTCATGCTGGCCACATGACCCGGAAGCTGTACGCCGGCTCTCTCAGCCAATAAAGTGAGATGAACAACGCAACCCAAGTTGGCCATGACTGGACGTAATGGTCAGGGGTCCCTTTACCTTTATAACAACAGTGTTTAAAAAATAATAATGCTGAATTTTTTTATAAAATAAACATATCTTGTTTTCTAAAAGACCAGGTTCTTTCTCTGAATCAGATAGCCATAAATGTAGCGAAATAAACTCTTATTAATCCAGGTCTAGCACTTCTATAAATCACCTTTGTTTTTGCATGTATGATTCTGATCAGTACACCTGTTTTAGCATTTGGGATGTGGTTCTGCTCCTTCATGGCGAAGGGTTAAACTACGTGTGTGGGGGATACTTAGGAGCTTTTCGACAATGTTTACCAATCTTAGAATGTCTGCTTTTCACATTCATGTGTGTGTATACATATATATATGCACACAACCTTACTAAAGTCCATAAAGCTTTCCTGCTATTAACATGTGTGTGTATTGTAATATACCATTTTAATTTTATTTTATGACCTCAGTCGCATCTTTATCATTCTCTGGAAAACAGTGCAACCTGGGTTCTGTTTCCTCTACTGATGATAAGCAGACTTTGCCATGCAGCAGGGAAAACAATGTTCAATTTTATGTTTTCTCCCCTTTTAGTCATCACCTCCTTGGCAAGAGCGTCTCTAAACAGCCATCACTGTCATCTCTCTCAAGTAAATCAAGCTTTGCCTCAATGTTAATATCTCTCCCCCAGTCCCCCCCTCCCAATAATCTCTATGGTCTCATATTTGACCGAGATGCTTACAAAATTGGAACAATTCCAAAATGGCTCCCTCACAGCATTCTAATGTCTGTGAGAGTTGAGTACTTTTTCTGCTGTGGGCAATAATGTGATAATGTCGCAATAAAAATCTCCATACATTTCATCACCAGAGGCTTTGCTTATGCTCCCTGAAGACTATTTCACAGGATGGGTGTACTTAAACCCAAACTGATTTGTTTTAATGGGGGGATAGGGTAAACTTACGCTAGAGCAAACCCAGGTGAATGTGAAAGCAGCTGAAAAAGCCATTTTAAGCATATCCAGTCAAATGGACATAGAAATATTTTACAGAGTTAAAGGGGTAGAGATGTCGCTCAGTGACAGAACATTCTCCTTGCACACAGAAGGTCCCATTTCCCCCCATCTCCAGGTAGGGCTGTAAGAGATTCCTATCTGAAATCTTAAAGAGCTGCTGTCAAACATTGCAGACATTACTGAGCTTGGTGGATGAATTTGTCTGACCTGGTGTGAGGCAGTTTCCTATGGTTACAAAGTTCATCCTCGTCGTTTTCTACTCTATCATTTACCATTAACAGTTCATTCACAAGGCAGATGATAGAAACATCAGCCCATAGCTGTCAACTTTCAGATTTGAAAATAAGGGAACAGCAGCCTCACCTGTCCCGGGGACAGTCTACAGGATATCTAACAATCCAGGATAGCAGCGGGAAACGGCACTGGAATAAGGGAATTTCCTGCAAAAAAAGGGAAGGTTGACAGCTATGCATCAGCCTGCCTGCTCTCCTGAGGGAGGATTCCTTCACACCCACAACAATGAATTCTCCAGAGCAGCCTTTTTCAACCCTGAATCCTCAGATGTTGTTGGACTACAGCTCCCATCATCCTGGACCACTGGTCCTGCTAGCTAGGGATGATGGGAGTTGTAGTCCAACAACATCTGGGGACCCAAGGTTGAGGAATGCTACTTCAGAGGGTCATCTAACTAAAGTGCTTGCCTGAAAACCTTCCTTGACTCAATTGATTACTGTCCTGATGGACAAAGAGAAAAAGATTAAATATTAACCACCTCTGTATGAGCAGGATGAAGATGCCACTTGACATGCCTCCATTCTCTTATGTCTATCGGAGAGCTGAGACCCCAAATCCCAAATGGACAGGTAGTGCAAATCACAGTTACTTCTTCATACTTCTGTACAATATCAAAAGTGGCATAATATTGTTGCACACCACCCCAGTCTCTGAGCAGTGTGAGATTCCAGGTGTTTTAGGTGCTTAGCTGGGGTTCTGTTTCCTCGGTATGAGGGAGACTGTGGTGTCTTTATGATAGATGGTTTATTTACACATATATACAACCTGAGCCTATGATGGAGGGGTTCACAGCATTAACACCTGACAAAGGTCTTGCCTTTTCATAGGCACAGCCTTGGATCTCAGCAGAAATCAATCATGGTTCTGTCTCTCAACTTCCTAGCCTGCTTCCAGCTTCCAGCTCATACACCTTGACTCTGGCCTTTGTCTTTCTAAAAGCCAGGTGAGGGAGGGGGCCCCATCCTTTTGCTTTCTGGCAAACTTTCTGGTAACTTCTTTTGTTACCTTTAGGACCCAAGCTTAGGGCGAGGGGCATTACCAAGAAACTTGCCTGGCTATTCCAGCAATTGATTCCCTGTTGGATCCAGGAATTGGAAGGAACTCAGGCATACAGCCTGCCCCTGCCCCCAAACTCACAAGATCTTGTGGCAAGATGCATGACCTTTTCTACTGTAGGAACGCATTCTTCTCATGACAAGAGAATGTGGTACTCACCTAAATTCATGACAGGAGAACGTTGCGTTGCTGTGTAATATATATATATTTTTTAATGTATTATATCTTATGGTGAGATGTGTGACCTTTTCTACTGTAGGAGCATGTTTCTCCTCGTGATGTGAGAACTGCCATTTTCAGCATTCCATTTTTCCTCTTTCTTCTCTCTCTCTCTCTCCCTTCCGCTTTCAATTTCAGAAGGTGCTTCTGTTTCTGGGAAGCTCTGTCACCCACACTGTCCAATGGCAGAAGAAGACACCCTGAGAACAGTAATACAGTGAGCAGTATTAGCTTTGCTTCACAGCCCGAGAGAGAACGGAACCCACATGAAGAAGTATGGTGGGCTTTCACAAACAGTTGACCTCCAGGTTTTGGACTACAACTCCCATTAGCCCCAGTCAGCACAACCAATGGCCAGGGATGATGGGAATTGTAGCCCATTACATCTGGAAGGCATCGAGTTAGGCAAGGTTTTCCTGTGGTATCAGAGCAGACGTATGCTGCAAAAGAAGGACATGTTTCCTAAAGGCATAACTACAAGCCATGGCTGGTTGGTTGGCTTTTATGAGATTCTTCCACGGGGAACCTTGAACTTGTGTCCTTCCCCTTCACTCTGTTTTGCATGCAGATGTACAATATCAGAAACGTCTGATCATAACCGACAAGGAAACACAGTTTCCCATTTCATCCAAATACTGGAAATTTCTCCAAGGGCTAGAGAAATGAAAGCTCAGATTCTGGGGCTCTGGCTCAGGATACCAGTGAAAGTCCTTGCAGGTACCATGGCACCCACAGGTGCTGGATTGTGACCCCTGACAATACCATCTGCATTAGGATGGCAGTGTAGCCTACTATACAGAGGGCAGTTCTCTGTTTGAAGGGCTGTCTGTTTCACACCCAGTGTAAAAATGAAGAACCATATTGTCAGGGTTTCTGGGAGAGAGGAGGAGATGACAGAGGAGACGGAGAGCGAGTGGGAGGAGGGGCAGAAGGATGAGGAAGAAGATGATGGAATTCTGAGGGAATCCACGAGTCTGAGCAGCGAGTCAGAGGATTCTCAAAAGGGGGTTACCTTAATCAAGCAAAGGGGAGGAGAAGGGAGAAGCGGAGAGGAGCCCAGTGGAAGACAGAGGAAGCAAGAGACGTCTCAGCCGGAACGGAGTAAAGGGGGTGGAGTCGTCAGTCTCTCGGAGGGAGCAGGATTAGGAGAGAACAGAGAGAGGGGGTTGGAGCAGGGTGTTCAGCCGGAAAGGGTGGAGAGCAGAGCAGGGGGTGGTGTAGCGGTCGAAAGAAAGGTCAGCAGCAACGTACGCGCGCCAAGTTCAAACGTAGAGGCGCGCGGAAGTGGAGAGAGCTCAGGGGAGGAGCCCGGCCCTAAAGCCAGAAAGAGGGGGGAAGAGGCGGCAGAGGATTCAGCCTCAGGCGAGTCACGGAGAGAGGGAACCCAGGGGGGCAGGAAGACCCTGCGGAAAAGAAAGGAGAGGAAGAGGTGGTCTAGAGCCAGGCTATTAAGTTGGTGCGGAAGAGGGGAGGAGTCAGAGGGGACTTCAGCGGTCTAACGTGGCAGACGTACGGCCACAATGCTGAACTGTATGAGAAGCAGAAATCTTCAATAAACTTTTCCTGTAAATAAGCTGCAACGGAGTGAGGTCTCTTGTGAGCTGGGACCAGTCCTGGGTGGCCGTGACAGTAAGTCCCCTCTCAGAAAGCAAAAATTTTTTTTTGCGAAGCTCACGAACGGGAGCAGCCATGAGCGCTGAGGAGCAGCTGGTTGCATTGCGGAATCAGGTTACCGCTCTCACATCGGCAGTCATTGCTTCGCAGAAGAAGAATGACGACTTGGAGAAGACGTGCCAGGATTTGCAGGCAAGGTGGGAGCGCGCGGACAAGGCGGGGGCCCCAGGATCCAGAGCGGAGGGCATTGCGCTTGGACGGAGGGGGGGTGCCCTAGTTCCGCATTTTAATGGCAACTTGCAAGACTATCCCAATTTCAGAGCGGACGTTGTATATGCACTGCACTTACTCCGTCACGATTTTAAAGATGAGGAGGAGAGAGTGGGGTTCATTGTTTCGCACCTGCATGGGGAGGCCAGGGCTTGGCTACGCAATTTGTGGCGCGAAGATGGACCGGCCCGTCGCGATTCAACTGCGTTCATCAAAGCGATGGATTCTTGTTTTCAATCCTCTGTGGATGTGGACATTGCGCGCCGTCAAATGCACGGGCTGAGGCAGGGGAAAGCGACTGTGCGCCAATACCACTCTAAATTTTTTGCATTGCTCACCGCCTTAGATTGGCCAAAGGACAGTAAACCGGTCAGAGATCTTTTTTGGGAGGGATTGAGCCCCCCCATCAAGGATGAGATCGCTAGGGGGGACAGACCCCAGACCCTAGAAGACGTGGTGCAACGGGCTTTAGCTCTTGGAATTCGACATGAGGGGCGTCCGTGGCACGAGGAGGACGGGCCCCAAGCGCGTGCGCAAGCAAGGACTCTCCCTTTTGTGCACAGGGACTTCAGCCGTGCGCACCCCTCGCCAATGGGGAAGGACAGAGAGGAGCCAATGGAGATTGGTGGTGCTAGGGCTCAGAAGCCATCCCAGAGCCCTGTCCCTGGTGCAGCCAAAGCGAAGCCTCCTAGAGGAACCAGGAAGTGTTACATCTGTGACAGTGCGCACCATATGGCGAAAGAGTGCCCCCAGAGGCTCCAGAAGCACACTGCAGCGCTGGCAACTGTAACAGCACAGGTGCAACCAGGGGAGCAGCTTCAGGGAAACGACAGTGCCTGGCTGGAAGCAGAGCTACTGGGGCTCAGCCAGGCGGATCTGTAGACAAGCCCCCAGCATCACTGCAGAGCGTGGACCCTTTGCCTCCCAAACCGGCAGTTCTGCTCACAGCAACACTCCAGTTGCCTGATGGGAGACTCCTCGAGGTTCCAATAACGATCGATTCGGGAAGCAACGCCGACTTCATGGGACTGCAGTTCGTTAAGCAGCACAACATGGCGCTCCTGCCTGCAACGACGCCTCTGAACGTGGTCACGGTGGACGGCAGGAAGTTGCTGGGGGGGCAAGTGGTGCAGCAAACCCCTCCCATGATGATGCAGATTGGCAACCATCGAGAGCTTATTAGTTTCAATGTCACCCACTTATCGGACACACCCATCGTGTTAGGCATGAGTTGGCTGGAGAGGCACAGTCCCGCGGTTGCGTGGTACCAGAGGCAGATCAACTTTTGTTCATCGTATTGTGCTCAGCATTGCTTTCAGACCGATCAGGGAGGAGAAGCCGAGCAGCAGTTGCATCTGGGTATGGTGCAAACAGTGCCTCACAAGTACCAGGAATTCTTGGAGGTTTTCTGTGAGAAGGAAGCTGACAAGTTGCCGCCTCATAGACCTTACGACTGCGCGATTGATTTAGTGCCAGGGGCGCAATTGCCTGCTGCCAAGCTGTACTCCATGTCGGAGGACGAAATGCAAGAGCTTCGGGAGTTCATAGACCATAACCTCAAGCGAGGTTTCATCCAGGAATCTAAAGCAGCGGGAGGCAGCCCTGTTTTCTTTGTGAAGAAGAAGGACACGCCCCAAAAAAGGCTTATAGTGGATTACAGGTTCATCAACAGCTTGACTAAGCCCAAAGCTTTCCCCATGCCCAAGATTGACGACCTTTTAGCGACCGTCAGGAGGGGCAAGATTTTCACCAAGCTGGACCTACGTGGAGCTTACAATCTCATCCGCATCCGGAAAGGAGATGAGTGGAAGACCGCCATGTTCACCCCTCTGGGCACATACGAATACAGAGTCATGCCTTTCGGCCTCCAAAATGGCAGCCACGTTTTTCAAGCATTTATGCACCACGTGCTAGCAGGTCTCCTCTACAAAAAGTGTGTCTGCTTTCTCGACGATATCCTGATTTTCTCGGAATCGCCGGAGGATCACGATAAGGACGTGAGGGAGGTCCTGCAGAGGCTGAAGGAACACAGGCTGTACGCCAAGTTGGAAAAATGCCAGTTTGATGTCAGAGAGGTTGATTTCCTTGGCTACAAGTTGTCCGACGAGGGACTGGCCATGGACAGGGCTAAGGTTCAAGCGCTGTTGGACTGGAAAAGCCCTCGAAATCGGAAAGAGGTCCAGAGGTTCATCGGCTTTGCCAATTTTTACCGCAAGTTTATTAAAGGTTTTGCGAACGCGACGGCGGCGATCACTGACACCCTCAGTTCCAAGAAGAAGAAGTTCGTCTGGACCGAACAAGCGGAGCGGTCCTTCCGGACGCTTAAAGGTCTTTTCGCCTCCGAAGAGCAGCTGCTCCACGTGAATCCCGGCAGACCCATGCGGGTAGAGACCGATGCGTCAGATAGAGCGGTTGGGGCCGTTCTTTTGCAAGAGGATTCACAAGGCAACTGGCGACCGGGTGCGTTCTACTCCCGGAAGCTCAGCAAGGCGGAGCGCAATTATACCATATGGGACAGGGAGTTGTTGGCCATTCATGCAGCTTTCAAAGCGTGGCGACACTTCTTAATAGGAGCCAAGCACACGGTGCAGGTCCGCACGGATCACAAGAACTTAGAGTATTGGCGGACGGCTAAGTTGCAGACCCAGCGACACATGCGCTGGGCGGAGTTCTTTGCGGACTTCGACTTCAAAATAGAATACATCCCAGGAGACTCCAATGTTATTGCAGACGCGCTGTCCCGAAAGCCGCAATACTTGGAGGAAGCAGCTCCAATCGCAGCAAAGCACATTTTCGCACCGCAGGCGTGGACGTGCGCTACCATCGCAGTCGACCTGGACGCGGTGCGACGCGCGTTGCAAAGGGATCAGTTTGCACAGTCTAAGATGGAGGAGCTACGCGGAGGGTCGCGACACAGCGATGAGTTTCAATTACAAGATGGACTTTTGACTCGTAAGGGTGCCCTTTACGTGCCCACCGACGATCTTCGAGCCAAGGTTCTGCAACAGTTGCATGACGCCCCTAGTGCAGGCCATTTCGGCAAAGAGAAGACGATGGAGTTGGTGGCTAGAGACTTTTGGTGGCCCCAGATGAGAGGAGAGGTGGCGGACTACGTCGCCAGGTGTGATATCTGCCAGAGGTCCAAACCAGTGCACCAGAAGCAGGCGGGATTGCTAGAACCGCTGGAGACACCGCAGCAACCATGGGAGAGGGTAGCGTTGGACTTTGTTACAGACCTGCCCAGCTCCAGAGGTAAGACGGCGGTGTTAGTGGTGGTGGACTTGTTCACCAAGATGGCGCACTTCATCCCTTGTGCCAAGGTGGCGACGGCAGAACAGACCGCAAAGCTCTTCATCGATCACGTCTTCAGAGTGCATGGACTTCCGCAGTCCGTCTTGTCCGACAGGGGGCGCCAGTTTGTTTCCACTTTCTGGCGAAAGCTTCTGGGCATCTTGCACGTCAAAATCAACCTGACATCGGCGAGGCATCCACAAACCAACGGTCAAGCGGAGAGGGTCAACGCGATCATGCAGCAGTACCTGCGGTGCTACGCCAACCAGCGACCTGCGGCGTGGGTGGACTATCTGCCGATGGCTGAATTCGCCTACAACAACACGAAACACGCTTCCACCGGGGTGACGCCTTTCTTCGCGAACAATGGCCGTCATCCCAGAACCTTCCCGAGATTTGCGGCACCAGGAGGGGGGGGGCCTCAAGATGCCGACCAGTTTGCAGCGGAGTTGCAAGAGGTGCACGAGGAGCTGCGGAGACATTTGGAGCTGGCAAAACAGGCGTATAAGGTGCAGGCCGATAAGCACAGGAGGGCGGGAGAGGACATCCAGGTTGGGGACTGGGTGTGGTTAGCAGCCCACGCGATGCCGGCCAGGTCATTGGCCAAGAAGAAGTTAGGACACAGGCAGCTAGGGCCATATCAAGTTGAGGCTAAGATCAATCCGGTGGCTTTTCGTCTAGCCCTTCCGGAAGGTTCCAGGGTGCACCCGGTCTTTCATAGGTCGGTGCTCACTCCCTACAAAACCCCACACAGGTTTCAAGAGTCAGGAGCACCCCCAGAGCCACGTAGGAGGGCGCCTGAGAGGGGGGAATCGCCAAGACCAGGACCTCTTAACGAGGTCACAGAGATACTGGACTCGAGATGGGGGGAGGAGGGAGTTGAATATTTTCTCGCCAGGGAGGGCACACCAGCCGCTGCTAATAGTTGGGTGCCAGGCTACGAGTTAGACGAACCCCTTTTGAAAGAAGAGTTCCATGCACTTTTCCCACATAGACCCATGCCAGCTGAGTACTTTGATGACTGGCTTTTCACACCCACATTGTCAGATAGCACGTTCAGGGGTTTCTCTTCCCCCGAGGAAAGAACACCAGAATCAAGCCCGCCCAGGGGATCGTGCTCGGGGGTGGACACGGAAACCCCTTATTGGTGGGAGGAGCAGCCAGAGGAGGAATGGCGTAAGAGGTGGCTGATAGGTCCTTGGCGGGCAGCACCGGAGGAAGTAGCGATGGAAGCAGAGACTGAGAAGCATTTGGGGGAAGAACCCGACTTCGAATACACTTACACAGAACTGCCAGCAGAGAACATTGACGTAGACGACCTGTATCCTGAGCCTACCCCCGAAGAGCCGCAGTTTCCACAACCGGTCCCCGGCGAGCGGGAGGGGGGAAGGGGGGGCTTCGAGGGGGGGATGGATGTCAGGGTTTCTGGGAGAGAGGAGGAGATGACAGAGGAGACGGAGAGCGAGTGGGAGGAGGGGCAGAAGGATGAGGAAGAAGATGATGGAATTCTGAGGGAATCCACGAGTCTGAGCAGCGAGTCAGAGGATTCTCAAAAGGGGGTTACCTTAATCAAGCAAAGGGGAGGAGAAGGGAGAAGCGGAGAGGAGCCCAGTGGAAGACAGAGGAAGCAAGAGACGTCTCAGCCGGAACGGAGTAAAGGGGGTGGAGTCGTCAGTCTCTCGGAGGGAGCAGGATTAGGAGAGAACAGAGAGAGGGGGTTGGAGCAGGGTGTTCAGCCGGAAAGGGTGGAGAGCAGAGCAGGGGGTGGTGTAGCGGTCGAAAGAAAGGTCAGCAGCAACGTACGCGCGCCAAGTTCAAACGTAGAGGCGCGCGGAAGTGGAGAGAGCTCAGGGGAGGAGCCCGGCCCTAAAGCCAGAAAGAGGGGGGAAGAGGCGGCAGAGGATTCAGCCTCAGGCGAGTCACGGAGAGAGGGAACCCAGGGGGGCAGGAAGACCCTGCGGAAAAGAAAGGAGAGGAAGAGGTGGTCTAGAGCCAGGCTATTAAGTTGGTGCGGAAGAGGGGAGGAGTCAGAGGGGACTTCAGCGGTCTAACGTGGCAGACGTACGGCCACAATGCTGAACTGTATGAGAAGCAGAAATCTTCAATAAACTTTTCCTGTAAATAAGCTGCAACGGAGTGAGGTCTCTTGTGAGCTGGGACCAGTCCTGGGTGGCCGTGACACATATGATGGGAGATCAGCAGGGGTCTTGAAGTTGCCCATCAGCATTAAACAGATGGACAGGAGACTGAGCAGGCACACAGCTGACTTGGTCAAAGTCTTCTTCACTATGATGAGACATTTCCATCAGGGCAAATTTTATGCAAATCTGTGCCCTCTTCTTGTGTGATGCATTTTCTTCTTGTTTTTCCCCATGATGCATTAAGTAGCCACTCTGATCTGCATACATATTTGCTTGTGCAAATAAGCAACAACAACGCACCGTAATTTGTTCACGTCCAGGAGGAAACTTTGAATAGATTTGATATATCCTGCATCATGGAGTAGATGGGAGCAGGAGGCACGATTGTAAAAGATACAGCTCTTTTGCATTTTTGTCTTGAGCATGATCAAAAACTGTAGGTGTGGGTATTCCTACAATCTAGTGTAGGAATGGGTGAATTTGTCAATTTCAGTTTATCATTTCCTAGTGCTATTTTTCTTTAAAAAAAGAGGTGCCAGAACTCTCCCTGAACACCTCCCTTGTTCTCTTATAATGGCAATGGAGCCCACCTGAGAGGTGCCAGAACTGAGTTCTGGATGAAGAAAAGCCCTGCATTTTCCCAACTTTTAAATTCACTCAACTATTTCCACATCCATTTGCAATTTAACTTTTTTTTTGGGTTGCATGGAAATTCATATGCATTTTCATGTGTATTCCTGCTAATATATGCATTTCATATGCAATTTTGCTTAATATAAACACAGGCTATTTCCCCTAATATAACATAGTTTTTTATATTATTGTCATGGATATATGCATTTTAATGCACACTTGCCCCTAATAAAAACATTGCAAGGGGGGCGGCGGCATGCTGTTTGGCTGAAGGCCTGCATCACAAAAATTCAGAGAAGTGTGAATTTCCAAAAGATAGCTATGTTCCAAGAAGTGAAACTTGATTCAGGAAGTGCACTTAGTTCAGGCAAATCGGCAGACCAAAATGGAAACCAGATGAATTACTTCCCCATTCCTCAGCTGCTCAGACATGACATAAGAAAAGGGGGCTTCATCTCTGCTTCTGGATGGATGTTTGCATCCAGCACACAAGGCAGTGTGTGTGGCTCCCAACACAAGACCAGAAAAACCACATTCAGTGAAACACCAGTCTTCTCAAAAAGTGTCAATCTCTGGTGAGAGTTGTGCACTGGAAGGATTTTGGACCTGATAACATTATTTGTGCAGATTTGTTAATTGGTCAAAGCAGTCAAGAGTAATATGTGTTTCAACAACATTTAACTGTGACTAATGACAGACCCACCAAGTGCCCCTATTTTCCAGGGACAGTCCCAGACTTCCAGAAACAATCCCAGTTTCTGATTCGATCCCAGAATGTCCTGCTTTTCCTCAGGACACCCCTATTTTCACTGGAGAAATGTTGGAGAGTATGGAGTTATGTGACCCCGGAGGTAAGGAGATAAGTAACCATAAAACCTTTAGAAGACATCTGAAGGCAGCCCTGTATAGGGAAGTTTTTAAATGTTTAATGTTTTATTAAAAAGGTAAAGGTAAAGGTACCCCTGCCCGTACGGGCCAGTCTTGACAGACTCTGGGGTTGTGCGCCCATCTCACTTAAGAGGCCAGGGGCCAGCGCTGTCCGGAGACACTTCCGGGTCACATGGCCAGCATGACATCGCTGCTCTGGCGAGCCAGAGCTGCACACGGAAACGCCATTTACCTTCCCGCTGGTAAGCGGTCCCTATTTATCTACTTGCACCCGGAGGTGCTTTCGAACTGCTAGGTTGGCAGGCGCTGGGACCGAGCAGCGGGAGCGCACCCCGCCGCAGGGATTTGAACCGCCGACCTTTCGATCGGCAAGTCCTAGGCGCTGAGGCTTTAACCCACAGCGCCACCTGCGACCCCAATGTTTTATTATGTTTCTATATATGTTGAAAGCCACCCAGAGTGGCTGTGGCAACCCAGTCAGATGGGTGGGGTATAAATAAAATGATGATGATGATGATACTGGATCCTTTTCACATGTACTGCGAGTAAGCCAGGTGTCCCCCATCCTATGCACACCATGAGACAGAACTCTGGGCCTTCCCCTTAAACTCCCCTGCTAAACATCCTCACAAACGCCCCTGGCTTTAACTCAGAAACCCATTGTAGAAAAGCAACAGAGAGAGTCTGCTAAAATAAATATTTTAATTAGTTGGGAACTGCACACTGTCTAAACCTTAAAGGAGAGAAAGGCATTAGAAGAAAACTTTGGAGAAAAACAAAGAATTCCTTTTGGGTGGTTTAATAACAGTTGGCAAGGGGAATATCTTGGCTACATATATGAAGAGTGCCACTAGATGGCAATAGAGGAATCTTCATAACTAAGGAAGAGACCTACATAGCAGCTAAATTTCTGAAGGCCAAGTCAGTATCAAAGTCTGATAAACATTTAAATAGCCTTCTGCGCCTCTTTCTTGGCAGCCAGCAATCATTTTTTCTTTCTGCTATGAGGTTTTTTTTACTGGTTTGGGATTTTCTTTTCTTTTAAATGTCAAAGCAGTTTGTTCCTCTTTATGTGTGGGCAATTTCTTATTCAGGGTCAAGTTATGAAGCATGTCATGTGTTTGTGCATGCAAATACTGCTCGCCCCCTCAATTTTTCCTATCTTTATTTTCCAACTGATAGTAAGCATTCTGTGGGTAATAAGCACCCTCAGTCTTCAGGGGGCTGGTTTGGGTTATTTTATTTCTTGCTTTTCTCTCCCTCTCCCTTCTCTACCCTTTTCCTTTCTTTATTTCCTTTTCTTCTACAGAAAAATTCAGTAGAAATACCTTCTTCTGGATTCTCTCTTTGGATTCTGTCAGCACTTGTCATCTGAGTTTGCTATTAGATGGCACAATATATATGTATATGGGCTGATCCCGAGTTTTAAAAAGTGAATGCACTTTAAAAACAATAACCTTGAGGTCGTGTTAGGTTTCTCAGGCCTGTTGCTTATCTGAGCATCTTTGTAGAATGAAGTCAGGAGTTTCAAAATAAGTGGCTGAGATGCCAAGCCAAACAAGAAAACCAAACCCTTTAAGAGGCTAGAGTGAGTGACTGAGTGAGTAAGTAAGTAAGTAAGTAAATAAATAAATAAATAAATAAATACTGAACATTCTACCCTTCAAGATATTTATTATTATTTATTGCATTTATTGCCTTCATTCCTTTACAGTGTGCTTGTCAAGGGCTGGACTGTGGTGGAATGGTGGGGACTGCTCCCCCTTCTCCTGACCCTTCCTGAGAACAGGAAGACAGTATAGATTTAGAACAGTGGTTTGCAGAAGGGCATAGTTCAGAGGGTGCAGAGCGGAGAAGCTGGGGAATATTGGGAGAGAAGAGGAAGGAAGAGGAAGCACCAGGGGAGAGACATCTGACAGACTTAGTGTCCTTGGAAAGCATTCTTGACCTCCTCCCCTCTCCCAGGACCAGGCGGGCATTGAGGGTAGTAGAACAGAGAGATCAGATTAGCCAATGCAGGAGTGACATAGAATAGGGGAGAAGTGGGGGGGGGGGACTTTACTTGGAGCAAAGCCATTATTTAGGGAAGGCTGCATTCCTTCTTCGCTCTCTGTGAATTATTGAATAAATTGCTTGGTAAGAGCTTTTCTCATTTCTTTGATTCTTGGCTGCCACCATGGAAGAGATCTGATTCCCCAAAGCCTGACAGTGCTCAAGGTGGCATGCATGGTTCTCTCCCTCTGCAATTGATTCTGACAACAACAACCCTGTGAGGTAGATTAGGTAGAATTAGCGGCTTTGACGGGAAATAAAAAACATTAATGTCACTTGTTTTCTGTTTAATTCCTATGCCACATTGTTGTTGTTTTAAAGAGGAATCACAATTGAATTTCTCTTTCAAAAGGAGTTGGAACTGAGTTGGCCTTGGTCACCTGGATGGATGACCTTTGCAGAGAGCGGGAAAAGAGGAGTGCGAGCTTGCTCTTGCTCCCTCGATATTTGATACTTTTTAAATATATTTGATGTTTGATGGGACGTGTGTGGCATTGTGGTCTAAACCACTGAGCCTCTTGGGCTTGCTGATCAGAAGATTGGCGGTTTGAATCCCTGCGATGGGGTGAGCTCCCATTGTCCTGTCCCAGCTTCTGCTAACCTAGCAGTTCAAAAGTACGCCAGTGAGAGTAGATAAATAGCTCCACTGCAGCGGGAAGGTAAATGGCGTTTCCATGCACTCTGGTTTCCGTCATGGTGTCTCGTTGTACCAGAAGCGGTTTAGTCATGCTGGCCACATGACCCAGAAAAGCTGTCTGTGGACAAACGCCGGCTCCCTCGGCCCGAAAGCAAGATGAGCATCGCAACCCTATAGTTGCCTTTGACTAAACTTAACCGTCCAGGGGTCCTTTACCTTTACCATACCTATTTGACACCATCAATCCTAGTATCCTCCTGGACTGCTCCAAAAATGGGAATTGGGGGCACTGTATTATCGTAGTTCCAATTCTGTTTTCAGGACTGAGTCCAGGGAGTAGCACTGAGAGTGTGTATTTTGGCCCCCAGGCGGCTGGGGTGCCACAGACGACTGGCTATCTTATCTCCAGTGCTCTTTATTATACACATGAAGCCATTGGGAGAGGTCATTAGGAATTTCAGGGCGAGGTGCCATCAGTCTGCTGATGACACTCAGGACTACTTCTCATAACATCTGAATCAGGAGAGGCCATGCAGTCGCTGGCAATTGCCTGGATGCAGTGGTGAAATGGATGAGGAAAATCAAGCTGAGCTTGGCTCTTGGCAATACAGAGGAACGGTGGGTGAGTCACTTCTGTGCCCAAGAAATTGGTCAGTTGCCTGCCCTGGATGGGGTTGCAGTTCCCTGAAGGAATAGGTTCGCAGTTGGGGGAACTTTTTAATCCAGCTTTGTCATTGGAGACACAGGTAGACTCCATGTCTAGAAGTGCTATTTTACCAGCTGCAGCTGGTTTGACAGCTATGGCCATTCCTGAACTGGGAAGCCTTGCCACAGTAGTTCATGCACTGGTTGCTTCAAGCCTGGATTACTGCAATGCACTCTATGTGGGGCTTCCCTTGCGCTTGATTCAGTAACTACAGTTAGTGCAGAATGCTGCAGCACAATTGCTGACAGGAGTGAGGCCTTGTCAGAATATAACACCATACAGAACTTGATTGTTTACTGTGGCAGCACCTAAACTTTGGAACTCCCTGTCAATTGAGATCTAGCAGGCACCTTCACTGTACTTTTTTGGCACCTGCTAAAAATATTCTTGTTTAGGCCAGTCCACCCAGATGCTTAGAAGGTTGAGGTATTTTTAATCTGTTTTAGTATTTTAACTTTTCTATGTTTTAATGTAGGGTTGTGAATTTTTCTTGATTGTACTGTTTTATCTTTTTGCAAAGGTTTTTTTTTAATCAACTGTAGACAAAGCCTCCCCCTGCACCACTTTCTCATGTAAGTCCTCATTTCAGTGGGGCTTTTGCAGAGGACCTGCCCAATGGGCTTGCCCCTTCACTCAAACAAGAGGCAATGTAAAAATGAAATGGCTGTTAGGACAGGACTAAAAAATGTGACGGTTCTCCATTCCTACATCTAACTGCATATTAGAAGCAAGCAAGCAAGCAAGCAAGCAAGCAAGCAAGCAAGCAAGCAAAATTGCCTACAGTTATCTCTTTAGACCATCATGCTTCAAAAGGATGAAAGGAATGCTATGCAAATTTGGTCAGTGGTGCAATCAGGTAATTTTAGATCATGGGCGGAAAACATTCAGTCCAGGGGCCAAATGTGGCTCTTCACACTTCTTTATCTGACCTTCTAGAACTCTCCTTTCTGTACTCCTCACCCTACCCTGACACACCCCTCTTGCAAAGTCCTGCCCCTCAGCTCCATCCTCCTTAAGGGCTTTTACCTACCTGCAAAGATTCCTCGAAGTGTGAGAATTCCTCAGGCTTACCTAGACAGAGGCAGAGGTGTGCATGCATAGAAACCACAGATATTTTCATGACTAGAACTCGATGTGACCGCATTTGGAATACTGTGTAAGGTTCTGGTTGCTTAACCTCAAAAAGGATATTACAGAGTCAGGTAAAATTCCCTCAAGGTGCATACTGGAACATTCAGGATAGGTTAAAGAAAGTATTTCTTCCCAGTTAAACTATGGAAATTGCTCCCACAACAAGCATTGATGGCCACCAATCTGGATTGCTTTAGAAGAGGTGAAGTCTTCCTGCCCGTGGTCCTGCTTACAGAGTCCTAAAGATGTGCTTTGGGGTGCTGCATAAGATCACAGCCCCCCCAGTGCTTTTCGGGGTGTGTGTGTTCTTTTTCAGGTCAAGACCTTGGTGCGAAATCATGCAAGATCATGGCACCCAAAATGGCCACTGTGCTCTCGTACGAGAAAACAGGATGTCTTGTTTCTTCCTGGACACTTCTGGGTTATGTGTTTGCCTCCTACAGGATAAAAGGCAAAATTGTTTTTGAGAGGAAAATAGTTGGAACTGAGCATGCTCAAGGCCTGTGTTCTTTGGAGTTGTTTCAAGATGAGAGCCAACCTAAAAAACGTGTACTAAGAAATAAAACCAGTTATTGTTCATTCCACTGATGTAGCCTACATGCATTATAAATCCCACTAGCGATACAGAGTCCTCTCTTACCCTAATCTGAAAATAAATGATAAAAAATAAAATAAAAATGTTACCTAAGTGGACTCAATGCAGTTACAGATTTACCTAATGTAGCCTTGCCCATAATTATGACATCATCGTTTCCACAGTCATTAAGGAACTTCAAAGGTGGAAAAGTGGAGAGGCTAAAGGATAAAACTAGGACAAATTGACAAAAAACCTTCCAAAAGTTTTTATTAGAGTGTTTATGAAGGCCCCATGAGTCACTTAAAGCTCTGCCACGTGTCTTGTGGCAAGCTAATGGCAATTAAAGATTTATAGCACCTACAATGTCACATTTTTATATCATGTAATCATGCTTATTTTATATGGTGTAAGTGCTTAATTGAAAAGTATTACAGGTATTATGGAATGTGATTCACCTAGTAATGGATTTGACCATTTACTGAGGTGATTACTGAGTTTCAGGGGAGAGTTTCAGGTAGCTGTTTCAGTGCTTAATAATCTCCGAGCTAATTATGATTAATCAGAGGAGATGTTGGGAAAGTCTTACTCATGCCTTTATTGTCCTCGAGGCTGCATCTTTCATCCACTGAGCCAGCAAATAGGTCGTAGGACTGGGTGCATCAAGTGCAGCACTGTAATGTGCTTACACCAACTCAGGTTTCCATACTTCCAAATGGGAATGGACCATCTCCCTATAATTCAAAAAGTCTCTGTGTTGAGGGGTCTATAAAATGGACAAAAAAGACCTCCCACCTCTGTACATGCATTTAGAAGCTCTGCTTGTTGCTGAGTGTGGTCTAGTGGTTAAGAGCGGTAGACTCGTAATCTGTGGAACCGGGTTCACGTCTCCGCTCCTCCACATGCAGCTGCTGGGTGGCCTTGGGCTAGTCACACTTCTCTGAAGTATCTCAGCCCCACTCACCTCACAGAGTGTTGTGGGGGAGGAAGGGAAAGGAGAATGTCAGCCGCTTTGAGACTCCTTCGGGTAGTGATAAAGCGGGATATCAAATCTAAACTCTTCTTCTACTCTTCTTCTTCTTGTGAGTTCAGTTTTTAAAAGTTAACATAAATAAAGCTAACTCTTTGGTATCACAGCAATAACTTCACCTTCAAATATTTATTCTCCCTGAAGCATCGATGGGTAACTTGCAACCATCTTGCTATTGTGCAGCCATCAACATCACCATTGGCCATGTTGATAGGGGCTGATTAGAGTTGGTGTTCAGCAATGCACTGAGAGACATAGGTTCCCTATCCCTGCTGTTCACTTTCCCTGTACAGTGGTACAGCACATATCCAAATGTCTGTGCATGTGCGCTTTAAAGATATTCTAAATTTATTGCTCTGCTTTTAATAGCAAGATTAGGTCAGGGGGCTGAGCAAGGCATTTACCTGCCCATATTCTTTCCCATAGAGAGTTAGTGCTGACTGAGAGGGGTTTGTGATTAAATCACCAATAAAAGTTACTCTTCCATTAACTACATGGCTCTAGATGTCACATCTTATCATTTTTCAGAGTGTGAATTGTTAATTCCTCTCTCTCTCTCCTCCTTCATCCTCCCAAAGCTAAATTTAAGCAGCCTGAAAATGAGGAGGAGGTTAAGAGGTAAGGCACTTTGCTGTGGTTCGTGTAAAAGTACATTTTGTTCCCTCCATCTCACTTTTGCCCTCCATTCGGTTTCTGACTTGCATAAAAGCTATGCACAATTCTTCAGAAATAACAAGGGGAAATGCTGACGTCCTCTACATGCAGCTGATGTAAGAAATTGTGAAGTATAAATAAAATGCTGTGAATTAGCTGCAAAGTTTTGTTCAAATCTGCTGAGGTTTCCCTTTTCTTAAAATGACAAGTCCAGATTCTTTTTATTTATGTAATTTAAATACCCCTTTAGATATCTATGCTGACAAATATTTCAACTTTAATAGAAAATAAGATTGTCTATTTAAGCTTCTGCCACAATCAATTACAGCTCGATCCTATGCATGCATAGTCAGAAGTGATTCCCACTGAGTTCAATGGAATATACTCCCAACTAAAAATGCATAGGATTGCAGCGTTTATCTTTAAAGTGGCACAGGACTTTTAAAAAAAATTGCTGCAAGTAACATTACTATCCCTCTGAAATCCATTTAATCTGTGCGTCCAGCTGACATTTACACCCAGAGTACTCTAGAGATTCAATTAAGATAAGTAGCTTTCCTGTTTGTGAAATACAACTAGTTACATCACTTTCCTGACTGATTTTGCGGGGGGAGGGGGGGAGTCCTCCTTTCACTATTCTTTACTTGAAAGATAAACATAAAGCAGGAAAGAACAAAGGTCAGCTCTATGTCAGAGACAGTTGCCAACATGTGATTTCTTCTGATGTATTAATTCAAATGCATTGTTGGCTAGCGGGCTTAACAGATAGCAAAATCAGCAAGGAAATACAGATCAGAACCCAAAGAGTCCCAAAAGGAGGCCAACTTATCTCTTGCCCCTATTCAAACAGTGGCTGATGCAACAGAGCAAACTGCGTTGGAAACTGTAGTCGCCTTGGAAGTTTTACTGAAAAGTGGCCTGGAAATGCATTAAAGATAAACGGAATCCAGGAAATGACAGCATTTTGCTGGGCTGGAACAAGACTTTCTGTGATGCAATCATTTGAGGCCTGGAAGAGCACTCCAAGGGCCATAGGATATATCAGAGAGAGAGAGTACATTCTGGTGTTGCTGAGGGAAATTCAGTACTGGACACCATCTTTCCATTGCCATGGAAATATCTGATATCCTGGCAAAACTGACATTGGAGCTTCAATGTCTTCGGGCCTAAAGTGGGGTGGGGTGGGAGGCTGTTCAGGGAAATGCCAGGAGAGATGACTTGGATGCAAATCAATCTCAAATGCCTGGCATACCCCAATGGGGCAGAAATTTAGACCACTTCAGGAGCTGGTCTGAATCCCTCCCTCTTATTTTCTCCTCATTGCTCTCAATAGTAGGCAAATCATTTCTGAAAGCTGCCCAATGGATGGAGGAGGACAAGAGTCATCTTGTACCATAACCTCTGATCTGCTGGTAGGAGCTGAGCAGTGCTTTGGTAAATGTAGTTCAATCATCTTTGGAGAGGGCTCTCTTCACCAAAAAAAGAAAAGAAAAGAAAGGAAAGGAAAAAAAAGGGGGGGAAAGGATTGCAGGCCTAGTCACTTTGTGGATCCTAGCTGCAATTTATAATACAATGCCCCCAATTCCCATTCTCAGGATGATTACCATGGTCAATGGTATCAAATTTAATATATTTAATATATAATATAGGAGAACAGGAAATATCTGGTTATTAAATACAGTTCTGGTGGTTTCTATAGATCACGTGGAGATGGTAACCCATTAATAGCTGAAGGAGCAAGCCGCTTCTTCCATTTCATCTGTGGCTAGATTCATCAGCAATGAGTGCAAACTTGATACAGCCTCGGACTATATGTATGCATGAGCATATATGATTGTAGCCAGAAAACTGCGGTTAATGCCCACACTGGATCTTGCCTAACTGCAAGGCCATGTCCTTCACAATCCAATCTGATCTCCAGTGGCCCGACAGTATATCTGATTACTTGCTTTGTCATGGTGCCAAAGATCTTGCCTTGTGTTTATAATGTTGGAATGGCAACGAGGTAACATTGCCTGGCTCTGTTACACTTGTCAGCAGGGCTCTGTTACTATTAAATGTAACAGCCACATGGTTTCATAGAGAGCCGCCCTTAGAATGCTCCAACAGGCCTTGAGATGTCTGTGCTGTACAAGTGCCTGTGAGTGGTACTGAGTGCTGAGATCCCAGCATGCATGCACTGGATATGTACCTGCATCACATTTAGAAAACTGAAGCCTGCTGTGCCAGCTCTGACTTCCTAAGAATTGCCTCAAGGGTTAGCAATCCATCTGCAAAGTTAATAAGGCAAAAGGAAAACAAAAAGAGGCATTCTTCATGTTCCCTAATCACGGTTCTTGTGCTTTCCCTTCCCACTCAGTAGAAAGTACCTGGCTCCCATTGATGTTTTGCTATCAGTTATTAATCCATGCAGGCAGTACATTAATTAGTTATATATATGAATGAACAGGGACGCGGGTGGTGCTGTGGGTTAAACCACTGAGCCTAGGACTTGCTGATCAGAAGGTCGGCGGTTCAAATCCCTGCGACAGGGTGAGCTCCCGTTGCTCGGTCCTTGCTCCTGCCAACCTAGCAGTTCGAAAGCACGTCAAAGTGCAAGTAGATAAATAGGTACTGCTCTGGTGGGAAGGTAAACGGTGTTTCCGTGTGCTGCTCTGGTTCGCCAGAAGCGGCTTAGTCATGCTGGCCACATGACCCGGAAGCTGTACGCCAGCTCCCTCAGCCAATAAAGCAAGATGAGCACCTCAACCCCAGAGTCGGCAATGACTGGACCTATTGGTCAGGGGTTCCTTTACCTTTACCTTTTATGAATGGACAGAATCTACAAATTGACTTTGTGTATGCAGTGCAATTTCAGTAACCAGTTGGATCACTTTACTCCACATAAATGCCTATCTTGGCTATGAATCTGGACTTCTGTCACCGTCCATGGAAGCAGTTATTTTACTGTTGTTCGTAGAATAAAAGCAGCATTGTCTACAAGTTTGGCTGAATGAGGGTTGGGGTTTTTTGTTGTCAGTGTCCAAGCCTACAGCACAGAATGGTGTATTAACTTTTAAGAATGGCTTATAAACTTTCTCCCATATTTTTTTTAAAAATTGGTTATGATTAATGTATTTGCAGGCAGTTGGTGGCGGCACTTGAAGAATGATATAAATTAATCTTTATATGCTGAAAAGTAACAGCTGGAAGCCTGAATCTTACCTCAGAAATGCACAGTCGGGTTATATCTCTACAAAAAACAATGCAATCCCTGTTCTGTGGAGCTGGTGACCTGCACAAGGTAATCCAGTGACAGTTGGAGGTATCACCTGCGTTGCAGAAAAGGTAAATGTGACTGAGAGGGAAACTGCTAATTGGTTTATGACAGAAACTACTAGCAAGCCTAATAACACTGAGAACAGGGTCACATTGCTGATCAGAAGGAAAGAGCACCTGAACCCTCCTGCATTAAGACAGACTAACATTTAAGCACATTTTCTTCTGAGGGAAACCTGGGACCGGTAGTTTGTTATGGGTGCTAGGAGTTGTAGATTTAGTCTGGGTGGGTGTGCTTTAAATCTATGCTGTGTACACAGCAAAACACCCTGTTGCATATTATTTTATTTCAAGAAGTTGAAACTTCTGGAGCAACGGGTCTTGACATAGACTTGAGGTTGTGGTATGGCCTTACACAGGACGTTTTCCCATGTAGATCTCTTCTGGTCTCTTGGGGGAGAGGAGGTGGCAGAGGTAGCAAGGGAATGAAAAGCCCAGATTCCATTTAAAATGATAGAATTTTAAAATAGGGGCATTTTAAGAGCCACATTCACTCAATAATGCAAAAATGGTAGCTAAGATTTAGACAGATGTGTGGAAGACAATGAAGGATGAATTTCCAACATCTTGCATTCACGATCCAACTTCTAAACCAGAGACTATGGAACCTGTAGCCCTCCAAGTTTTTCTGGATTGCAGTTCCCACCAATCCCAGATCAACCACATCTACAGGGTTCCCATCCTTGGTCTAGCTCAGTGGTTCCAAAATATTATAATGGGGAAGTGTTTTTCTTCAAGAGCTATGCATTTTTACCACCTTCAGATGCAGAAGCTTTCTACCTTTTGTCTTGTCTTTTTGTCTTCCTTCAAACTCTGAGGCTGTGCACACTTTACTATTTACTCCAGCTCCAGTGCACTCCCATTTCTGGTGTTTGAAGCCCAGTACGCAATCGATTTGTAACAGAAATACTCCTGTTTGATGGATGCCCCCTAAAACTAGCTTTTATCCCATTCAAAGCAGTAAACCTTGGTTAAGCTGAGGTATTTCAGACTGCCATCACACATGTGCAGATGACAGCTTCATTGAACAGAAGTTGAGGGCAAGGGTTTTAAGCATAGGGAAATTAATCAGGTAATGTGCTTTAAGTGAAGACCTCTCTGATGTGTACAGTAATGCAAAGTGTGACTTGAAGCGCAGGTTGTGGTGGGATTACCTTGCTCTGTTTTCAGCTGCTAGGGTGTATATAACCTTACATTCTCCACCAACAGTGCTAGTGTATATCTCAGTGTTTTGTCCCAACACAGAATATTTTGTTTCAGTGTCCTGGGCAGCACTTGAATTTTTCAGAAAGGTCAAGTTTTCATTGTGTGATATTCCTACCAAAAATATAGCTGAAGCTTAAGATCCTATCAGACAGACTCTCCGTTTCTTTTCATTTCCTTGACTGGATAAATGCCAGTCTATTTTCTTTGCATAATATTTGCTACTTGGGAGCCCACAGTGGACTTTTCTCTGAGAGATTTATGTAAGTCTGTTGCCATCCCCCACAGAAACATTTCCCTTTCTTAGCTAATTGGCACTGACCTGAGTGCCTGTCCTCTTTGTAGAAGAACCACAATGGCAGGTCATTAAATTTACCAGCATTTAAAAGCATGTGAAGTGGTACTCCTTGTTGTTCTAAAATCTGTTAGACTAGAGACAGCCAACGTGGTGCTCCCCTTTCATTGTTAGACACCAAATCCAAATGGTTGGCCATTGGCCATGCTTGTTGGGACTGATGGGAGTTGTAGTCCAACATCATCTGGGAGGGGGCAAATTTCTTCTGTTTCAGATGCTGGATAAAAATAAATAGATCCTAATGTCAAACTACATTGACACTCTAGTCTTTTTTTTTTAAAAAAATGAACTTTATTAAAGATTTTGCAATGCAATAAAATAGTATCTAGAACAAACAGAATTGGGGGGGGACAAGAAAGAGAGAAAATAGAGAAAGAGAACAAGAAAAGAAAGTAAAAAAAAAGAGAGGGGAAAGAACAAAGAAATAAGAAACACCACAGATAAAGAAAAAAACCCTTTTGATTCTCCATCTGCCGGTTACATTAAAAAACGATTATTTAAGATATTGAGTCCATGTTAGCATCCATCTTCTCCACTTTCTGTTTGACCATATTTCTTTTTGGTCAAAGTGTCACCACATTGTCCATTTCTTCTTCCCATGACAGGTCCAAAAAATAATGAGCTTTACCTAAATGAGAAGTGGGCTGCGCAGATGCTTTTCACAAGGCTTTGGATGAATCCTGAGCTAGAGCTTCAGTGAGTTGTTTGGAGAGAGAGAGAGAGAGAGAGAGAGAGAGAGAGAGAGAGAGAGAGAGAGAGAGAGAGAGAGAGAAAGAAAGAAAGAGAGATTCTGAATGGCGATTATTGGACAATATTCTATAGCATTAGTAATGTGGGAGAAGATATATTATAAACGTGCTTCCAAATAATAGTAGTAAAGCATGAGTCAGTTTGGGAGTGGCTTAGATTGACTCAAGAATCTCACTGCAGCCAAGAGATGAATCACTTGCTCAAACAGTGAAGAGCGGCTAATAAACACAATCCTAATGGGTATCTTTAGGGCTATTTGGAGTATAGTTAGGCATGATATAGAATTCCAGGTTAAAGAGGGAAAGGTGGCATTAACAGATTGTTCCCTGGCTATGACATCAACACTGTTTTAGAAGAGCTCTCTTTAATATGTCTCCTCCACCATTTTCTTCAATGATTCTTCTGATGTTCCCCGCAATATTCCATCTGGCATTAGATTATGCAACGCTAGAAGGTAAGGATCCACCTAGACTGCAGCTTTTACACATTTATTTCCTACAGAATATTTTATTTATTTGCCATATTTCTATCCCACCTTTTCTCTAAGGAGCTCAAAACAACGTACAAGGCTCTGCCTCATTCTATTTTATAATCAGAACAACCCTATGAGGTAGGCAAAGTGGAGATTTGAACTCTGGTCATCCAGGTTCTAGCACAACACTTGGCTCATAGTGTGACTCATCTATTGACAAAATAGAACACTTTCGGTTTAGGCCTGCAGTCTAAGCTGGCTTCACATTTGTCTGCATGTGCAGTTCAAGCTGTGTCGATGTTGATTTCTAAAGCTCTGTAAGGTTTGGCAATGGATTAATATGATGTTGCTCTTTCCCCAGTGAAACATCATGGTATTTAAGATCAGCCCGATTAAAAAATATATATTTGAAGAGTCCTAAAGTTCAATCTGCAGGAACACCAGGCAGTACATTTTTCATCTTAGAGAGTCGTGGTTTGTTGATACAGAAAATCATACTATATATTTCTTGGCAGGGCATCATATTTTTAAGAGCTCTTTGGGTGAATATTTTAAAATCCAAATAAGGAACATTTGCTAAAAGTTGAATTAATGCAGGTGTTTCCTATTTTAAATTAACAGCCAGAATGTTGGTGTATGTGCAAATAGATTGCTTACCTAGTTTTTGTATTGCAAGCTACCCTGGGAACTATTTGAAGAGCAGGTGGAAATAATTATAATTAATAAATATAATAAAATAACTATAACTAATGACTATTAATATGACTACTGGATATGAATTCCAGAGCCTCATAGTGCTTGAAATGCAATCCATTTGAGCAACATAATTTCAAGCTAGTTTTCATGGGGCTTTAGTCAGCGGGTGGCACTGTGGGTTAAACCACAGAGCCTAAGGCTTGCTGAGCAGAAGGTCGGCGGTTCGAATCCCCATGACGGGGTGAGCTCCTGTTGCTTGGTTCCTGCTCCTGCCAACCTAGCAGTTCAAAAGCACGAAGTGCAAGTAGATAAATAGGTACCGCTCCAGCGGGAAGGTAAATGGCGTTTCCGTGCGCTGCTCTGGTTCGCCAGAAGCGGCTTAGTCATGCTGGCCACATGACCCGGAAGCTGTACGCCGGCTCCCTCGGCCAATAAAGCGAGATGAGTGCCGCAACCCCAGAGTCGGCCATGACTGGACCTAATGCTCAGGGGTCCTTTTATCTTTACCAAAACCAAGGGAAGGGAAACTGGCAGCAACCCAGATTTGTTGGACTCCAGGTTCAATCACTCCCTCCCAGCCAGGCTATTGGTCAGGTATAATCAGTTGTTGTCTAGCAGCAACTTGGAGGGCCACAGGCTTCTCATCCCTGCCATACAATAATAAAGATATTTTAGGAGCTAGGCCACTGGTTTGTCACACACACCCAATTGTGTGAGAAGTTTCTGATGTCTCCTCTCAATTACCGGTACTCCTCCACAGTGCTGAACATGATTGACTTTTAATAAGTTTTTTCCTGACTCAGTGAATTTTGACCTTAATGTATAACAAGTGCTGTGTTACCATCTAATCACCACCTTTTTCCCGCCATGGCAACATTGTGCAAAAACATCATTAGAATTCATGTTTTTTTCCAGCGCCTCCAAGGCGTGAGCTGGCAAACAAAAGGAACCAAGATGGAGAAAGATAAGCAATTTCATTATGGGTTTACCTCAGAGGTACTCATTCCTCTGTGTGTCAGGCACTTATCATCTTGTTCTGTGATGACAAAGAAACCACTCCATGTTATTATAAACTGCCGTGTGATCCTCAGCTGAAGGGTGGTATAGAAATAAATAAAATAAAATAAACCAAAGAGAGCTGAGTATAAGAAGGCCTGAAATGGGCCCAGTACCCTCTGGATCCTGATTGAAACATGGAGAATTCTTCAGGTTTGAAATAAAAGGGTTCTTTTAAGATAAAATATTTAGTGCTGAACCAAATATTCAGCCCAGCTTTTCCCAGCATGAGTGCAAGAGGATAAGAGTAGCCTGCTGGACCATCTATCTAGCATCCTTTTCTCACAGTGGCCAACCGGATGCCTGTGAAACCCACAAGCATGATTCGGGCACAAGAGCACTCTCCCCTCCTGTGGTTTACACAGCAGCTGACTGTGGAAGCAGAGCATAGCCGTTATGGCCGGTAGCTTTCAATGAAATGGTTCCCCTGGCATGTTTAGCAGGGGAACCATTCCCAAACGCTATCAGTTCTTTGGGAACGGGGTAAGAAGATGAAGAACATTCAGGCCAGGCTAGGGGGTTCTTATAATTGGCAAGGTGGCCAAGGGTTTTCTACTTTTGTCCGTTCCTTGGCAGCCCCAGCTGTTGTTCCTTTAAAAATGCCGGCCACAATGTGCCATGGGGATGATGCTACATAGCAAGGCATTCCTGAGAGAAGCAATGGCTGCCCCCAAGGACCACATTTTCAAAGGAACTGCAATTGAGCTGACATGGTGCTGAGCTAAGCCTTTTTCAAAATTAATGGTAACTAAACTGGCCTCTGTGGTGGTGCTCATTTTTTTTTTTTTTTTAGTGTGGTGGGTGGGACTTGCCATAATTATGTTATTGGACAAGCATTTTAGATATTATGTATTATGCATTGTCATAATTTTTTAAAAAATTGTTTTTATCTGTTGTATTTTATCTCGTTAAGTCGCTTTGAGACTCTTTGTAAAAAGTGACCAACAAAATTAAATAATGTTGTTATGTTCTTTTACTTTAAAATAAAGCTGAATGTCCACTTGACTTTATTTTAAGTTAAAGAAAGTGTTGTGTAGTGGTTAGAGTGTCTGACTAGGGTTCAAATCCCCATTCAGCCATGATGCTCATTGGATAAAGCCAGTCCCAGCCTCACAACATAACCTACCTCACAGGGTTGTTGTGGAGATTAACGAAGAGGGAGAACCATGTAGGCTGCCTTGAGCTCTTTGGAGGAAAAGGTGGAACAGAAATACAATAAAATGATAGATAGATAGATAGATAGATAGATAGATAGATAGATAGATAGATGATAGATGATAGATAGATAGATGATAGATAGATAGATAGATAGATAGATAGATAGATAGATAGATATAGATAGATGATAGATAGATAGATGATAGATAGATACCCTTGGCTACTTCTTGAGTGAATACTATCATCCAAAAGTGCCTGAATTTTATACATTCTTCATGAAAATCACCTTCACAGGGGACAAATGTTTCCCTATAGGTGGCGCAGGGAATTCTGACCAACCCATAGACGTCTTATCTTAAGAATACTTCTCTTTTTCATGGAATTAAAACAGCAGGCACAGGCACCAGATAAAGGCACTATTGTTTAGAAATGCATTTGGTGTGGGTGGATATGAAGTGATTTGAGTAACCTCTACGTCTATTTATCTTCTCTTGACTGCATCTGTTGTTTAACTGGTTGGTTTTGACTGAGTTTGTTCAGTGCTATCACTCTTTAATGGCTGTTCAGCGATTAGAATACCTTTTTCGCAATGGTTGTCGGCTGCGTTGAATACTTGATCAGCTTAGAAAAGGGAGTAAAAATGTTTTAATTAATAAATAAGGTAACCCCCTGGTTAAAGGAATATGTGTGTGTAGTGGTTCTTTGTTATTTCCTGCCTCCTACAAATGATCAAAATAGCATACAAAGCAATACACATCATAAAATCCGTACTGATATCTAAAGCAAACCCCACATATTGAAATCATCGTAGCTTCAAATGACAATTAAGCAGATAAAAGAGTGCATGAAGTCACATCCTGGAAATCAGGATGAAGCAAAAAGGCTTTGCAAAAGGCTTTTCACTCCTATCCAAATGCTTGCAATGTCAGGTTTGACAGCAGAGCCTGTTCCATAACACTGGCACTATTGTTGGGAATCTGGCAGCCCGTCACTTCCTTTGAAGATGGGCCAGAGCCTTCACAACTACCCTCAATTAAATGGTTTGATATGAGCAGGGGAACCTCGGCTTCAAATTTCCAGACAACCTTGAAGCTCATGGGATGACTTTGGGCCAGTCACTATCTGTCAGCCTAACTTACCCAGGGTTGTTGGAAATATAACATGGGAAGCAGGGCGGGGACCACACACAATATATGCAACACACCTTGGAAGAAAGGGGAGAGATCAATGTGATAAACAAAGGATTCAGGACCCAGGATGCACACAGAATTAACAGATTAAAATTAAGCATTGTGAGCTGCTGTGGAAAGCCATCTGGTTGACAGTGTGGTTGCTGTATCTTCTGTTCCAGCAAATCCTTGCTCAAAAGTTAAGCCAACTGGGTTGAATGGGGCCTTCTCTCAGGAAAGTACACATAGGATTTTAGTTAGAGTCTGGCTTATAACCAATTAAGTACAGTCATATATATGGTGTTAAAAGTAGGGCTTCAGCATGCAACAGAACTTACACAGTGGACATGACAGATGTGGGGAGGGAATGCTGCAAATTAGGAGTTGCGACACAGAATGCCCTCCCTTGGGAGACACATTAAGGTCAAGGGCTATTTCTTTTGAGTCCCATCTTGCTTGCTTAACCTTTAAAAGGAACACTTCTATTGGGCCAAAGCAAGAGCACATGTGCAGATGTTCCTTTAGAACATTGGGTTCCCAGCTGTCTTGCCCAGAGGTTCATCATGATAAGATCAGGAATTGTGCTTCTTGAATAACAGCTTGCTACTCCACTATCAGTTTCCTATCAGGTGAGCATTGGGTGTGGTCTACGGTGTACTCAGCTCATCTGGCCTGGCCTGGAAGAATTAAGTAATCCCATGAGAGCATGTCTTTGCAATGCAGACACATACCCAAGACAGATGTGTTGGGTCTCAGCAAAGAACTTGGTGTACAAAGTGTTTCCTGCTGTTAGAGGCTTTGAAAGCTGTTGCTTTAGAAAAGCGCTTGAGAAGCCATGGGACGGAAGCATGGTGATGGAATTGGCATGATGTGAATCATTAATATACACTTAAACCAATTTCAAACCTTCTTGACTACATCAAACAAGGATATAGAATCTTGATGACCTCCAAGTCCAAAAGTTATTTGGGACAAGTGATGAGAGTGCCCATACCATTATATAACTCTGGAACTTTACCCATTTATATAACTCTGAGACTTTAACCACTCTCAGCAAAAGAAGCAGGAGTTTCCCCAATGCAATGGGGCTGGCTGAGCATATTTTGGAATAAAGGAAGTGATACACCCTTCCTCTCATTGGACCATTAAGTCCAGAGTCTGAAATATCCTAATTGCGATGCAGGTGGTGCTGTGGGTTAAACCACAGAGCCTAGGACTTGTCGATCAGAAGGTCAGCGGTTTGAATCCCTGCGACGGGGTGAGCTCCCATTGCTCGGTCCCTGCTCCTGCCAACCTAGCAGTTTGAAAGCACCTCAAAGTGCAAGTAGATAAATAGGTACCGCTCCAGCAGGAAGGTAAACGGTGTTTCCGTGTGCTGCTCTGGTTTGCCAGAAGTGGCTTAGTCATGCTGTCCACATGTACGCTGGCTCCCTTGGCCAATAAAGTGAGATGAGCGCCGCAACACCAGAGTCGGTCACGACTGGACCTAATGGTCAGGGGTCCCTTTACCTTACTCCCTTCCTCTCATTGGACCATTAAGTCCAGAGTCTGAAATATCCTAATTGCAACACTGATAGCGAGCAAAATAAGTCTGATTTTTAATATAAAGTGTGGTATGTTTAATTAGGCCAAGAGAGCACCTTCCCCTCTGAAAAAAACTGCACATACAGAGAGAAATAACTAGAGATGATACCTTTGATAGGTTTTCACATAAGTCTTCTGGTATAACAAATCAGCAGAGCACCACCTAGTTTTTATTATTTAAGATTAGTATAAACCTTCAAATTGAAATTAACTTCCAGAGGAATGTAGCTATGTTAGTCTGTTTTAGCGAAAATGATAATCTTGTAACATATTGAAAACTAAGATTTATTGTAGCATAATCTTTCCTGGACTGGAGTAATTTCATGTACTTTAGTCCGCAAAAGCTTATGTTACAATAAATTCATTGGTCTAAATTGCTACAAAACACTGTTATTTTTGTGGGGTGTGTGTGTGCGTGTGCATTTAAAAAATCCCATGTAAATTATTGCGTTCTGCCCTCACCACAAATATAAGAATTCCTTTGCAACTAATAGGAATTATTAATCTGAACTTGATGCCCTCATCTCTTATTAAATTTGATCCTTAGGAAAAGTTGAGTTGGCATTACAAACACATTTCCCTCTGACTAGTCATCACTTTTGATATTTCACTTCTCTCTAAATATGTTTTCCTTCGTCAAAGTCATGCTGATCATAGTCTCATATGACTTTCTTACTTGTACAAACTGGGTTACAAGCAGCATATAGTTATCCCATAAGAGAAAGCATGAGGAGGGGCTAATTAGGAAGCCTGAGAAATAATCCTGACAACTGGCTGGTGGGAAGCTATGGAGAATAGAATTTGAGGGTTTCTTCCATAAATTGCAATCCATGGCCTGATGCCATGATTAGCAATCATAGTAAAATAATAGTGCTAGCTTCATTCATTCTAGTAATCTCACACATTACTCCAATGCACATAGCATCAAATATAAATAAAATAAAATAAAATAAGGGAAAGGGGGATTTTCCTCGACTTTGGAACTCCCTCCCTATAGAAGCTAGACTGGCTCCCTCCTTGTTGACCTTCTGCCAGCAGGTGAATAGTTTCTTGTTCCAACAGGCTTTTGGGAACTGACTGCTTTTAATGAAAGGTCTGGTGCCATGCTCTTTTATTGTAATTATTTGTATGGTTTTAAAAGAATATATTATATATATTCTCTCTACATAAATTCTCCTCTCTATATATTCTCTCTCTCTCCTATCAATGTTTGTTTCTTAATGATTGTTTTTCCCCCTATGTTTTTAGAGGTTCTTATTTTTATATGTTAAAAAAAAAAGTCCTTGCCAGGGAAAAAGGTGGCGTATGACTTTATACCATAATAATGTATAAAAATATAAGGTACCCAAGTACATATTATGAAAATAATTCATATAGCATTCTACATAATTGCCCACTAAGAGTCAAATTTCCCAGTTTTTGAGTCTATGAGATGGATATAAAGTTCCTTTCTTCTGGTCCAGTTCAAGAAATGCAAAAGTACTGGGATGTTTGAGAAGCCTCTAGGCTGTTGGCACTAATGGTTAATGTTGGCAAAATGCTTATTATATTAACATTAAATAAATTCAGGGGCTTACTCACAGGTAAGTGAGTACAGAAACACATTAGACTATCTGTGCTGGACCATTGGTATGGAGCTGATGCAGTAAAAATAGAAAGACTCTGTGCCCAAATGGTCACACTTTCTGCTCTGGTTGGTGTGAGTGGCAGGCCTTCAGATGCATCGGTGGCTCTGCCTGGAGCTTTTTAGAGACTGAAACATAACAGAGCCATAGCAGCTCAACATTAGGCTCCAACATTTCTGAGTTTATTATAGAACAGTGTTGCATAAACTAAGTTTATGACAAACGAGCTTTGGATTCTAGCTCCTTTGGCTGTAATCAGCCAATTTTTCCACTCCGACTTCACAGACTTACAACAGCAACAAATACCCCTCAGATTTAAGTCATCATTTCTTTTCTTTAATCTATCCAGATGCAACTCCTTGAGCCCACCACCTGCTAAAAGTGAAGAGAATATTTTAGCCGAATTGCAAAACAGACCTTCCTAATCCCTGAGAGGCAGCCATGCTAGTCGGTTTTAGCAAATGCAATGAGCCATTATTGTCACATTTTAAATGTGCAATTTGGATGTGATCCAGGAGATCCCTGATTATCACTTTCAAAAAAGAAAAAAAAGTTAATAATAATTGTCTGATTGGTGGCAGTGAGAGTATGAACTCTCCCTTCATGCAGATTAAAAATGATTTCTCATACCATCTCTACTTGCACTATCAGATGCATCAAGATGCATCCGATAACACAATCTTCCTTCTGTTATTGCCAGTGACTACAGCTGTGATTGCTCATTTTACTTCTCTTGCATATGTCTGAGCTTTGTATAGATCAGCGGGCCTGAGATGACAAGTCCTTATATCCTACCCTGTCACTTAGATCTGTGGATGAAGATCTGCCGATGGTGACACAGGTCCCTGTGGTGATGTAGGTTGTGATTTAGCATTGTGCCCTTACTTCTGTGGAATTCTCTCCACTCAGAAGTGAAGCAAGCCTAACACTGTTAAGTTTTCAATGTCTGTTTAAACAGACATTAAAAACTCTCCCAAAGCTAATCTATTTTATTGTTGCAAGTTTTAATTGTTTTTTTTTTGTTTTCTTTCTCTTTTTTATTAGCTTTTCTTAAGGATTTTCTTATGTTACAAAACAAGCAAATAAACAAGGGAAAGTACATCTAACGTCTCCATTTTCAATTCATGAAGTATTTTCCATAGTTTGTTAATACTTGGTATGAGACACTATTGTCATAGACATCATGTGTGGTGGTGTGGGGGGAAGAGAGAGAGAGGAAGGGAGAGAGAGAGGTGAGGGTATTGTTGGTTTTCTATGTTTTATAACTGTTTTAATGATCTGTATTAAATTTTACACTCTGTTTCTGCACACTGTTCAGATATTCTCTGAATACTGAGTGGGTTATAAACTCTTAGACAAATTAGATAAATAAATACCTTTCTCTACACATCCATATGCTAACTGAGGGCAATACTGTACTTAAATGCAGTGTGATGAAGTGATTATGCTGTGGAATTCAATGCAAGCTTCCTCAGAAGTATAACTCATTCAGTGAGGGTTAGTCTCTTGTATGTGTGCTAGGATTGCAGCCTTAGTCCATGAACTTAGACCACAATAAATTTGTTAGCCATTAAAGGGCCACCGTATTCTTTTTTCATGTTTGTGTTATTAAAGGTGGAACTAAAATGTTATCTGTCAAGCAAGAAGAGGTTAATTCCGAGCAAACAGCTATCCCTCAGTCTGCCTCTTTGATTCCACACAGGATAACTGCAGGCAGAAGGAAGCTCATACAATGCAAATTCCTTTCCTTTCTTTTCTTTTGAATACAGAGGAAATGAGGACAGGCAGGTAAGCTGAAATGTGAAGCAAGCTCCAACTTGCAACGGAAGGCAAAGTATTAGGAAACAGATTGAAAAAAATAAGACAGCAAACAAGCATCATAATGTCATTATTGATTTCAGTGGGTCTGTTCTGAATATGAGTAACGCCACTGGCTATAACCCAAAGTAGCATCCATGTGAGGTGATGGTTCAAGAAATCACTACTGCAAGGCTCAAGGGCTGTTGTTTTGGTAATTTTGGTAGTGCTTTGTGAAAGACTGTATAACTGCTCAACAAGTGGCCACTAATGGGATATTTCTGAAAGGGCTGGGAAGCCTTGGGGAAATGGTGGAATGATAATCCACTCTTTCAAGCAATCAGGCTCAATAGAAAATGGTTTGGCTTTCATTATTGAGAGGTCAGGTGGTTTTCTACCTATGCAGTAATGTGATAGATAGGCCAATCTCAGAAAGACCTGAAAAGGTTTTTCTCCTGCAAGATAGAATGATTCTGTAGTCATATTTGTACTTTCAAGAGTCATTCTGGAAACTGGCCTGGCTCCGATAGACTCCACCGCTCCATCAGCGATTCAAGCTCTGTGGAAATACTTCACATGCACTCTGGATGGATTTGAAGCTGAACAAATCAATATTATGCCAGCAAGCCCAGAACTAAATGCTCTCACACCTTTAAAACTAACCAAAAGGCTTTTTCTTTAAAACAACAACAATAACAAGTAGGTAGATTTGCATATCTACTAACGTATTTAGAAAAGTTTAAAACCCTGCCAAAAAATATAACCAGGCATGTCCTAGTCTGACTTTATGATTCAAGAGACTTGGCAGCTGTTCCATAAACAAAGCTACTGAATCAGATGGTTAGCTGCATTTCAGAGCTGTTTGCTTAGCTCCTTTACATGCATGATTTTTTGAGAATTGCTAGAGAGTATAGAAAAAGAGAGAGGAGGCAATGACCAGACTATAGACAGTAGAGTATCTTTCAACACACATTGCTTTATTGTTTCTCTGCCCCCTCCCCCCTGCCCACTGTACACACAAACAAAGCCACTTCTGCTTTCAACTTCCCCCAATGTGCTATTCGTTTTGTTAACCTTTGAAAACAGGTTTTCAGAGCCTTCTGGGAGAATTGTCAGTAAAAGGTGAATCTTTCCATTTTTTCAAAGCCCAGAGAAACCCAGAAATCCAAGCCCAGGGAAGCTTCCCCCAGCCCTCCCTCTTAGCCTCCTGCAAGGGTCATGGAGACCCTATTGCCTCTGTTTAATATATTGAGTCAAGAAGTGGGATATAAAAGCAGACAAAAAAAAAGAAAAAGAAAAAAAAACCTTGCAATACTTCTATCGGTAAGCATGCCCTTTTGTTTTGCAGATGCAGACCATAAAGTCCACAAAAGTTGGGAAATAAATATTCTCACGTCTGCCCATTCTTAATGTAAGCCATGTCAAAGCTATATATAGATAGAAGTATGTTGTTAAATGTTTGTAGATTTATAAATAAAATTCAGGAAATCTGATCTTAATCTAACTTTCAGGATATATTCAGTTTACAAGCTAGGTACTTGTCTATCGTTTTTTGTATGGGTATGAGATACTGCATTTCTGGGGCTTTGGGAAATCTGCAAGAGAACCTAGTTCTTCTTGGTTCCATAGCAACTGCAGACAGCTCTTCCTAATAAATTGGTGGTAGTGGTGAATCTCTCCTGACATGCAACAAAGCACAAAAGAATACCGTATTTTTCATTCTATAAGACGCACCAGACCATAAGATGCACCTAGTTTTTCGAGGAGGAAAACAAGAAAAAAAATATTCTGAATCTCAGAAGCCAGAACAGCAAGAGGGATCTCTGCACAGCGAAAGAAGCAATCCCTCTTGCTGTTCTGGCTTCTGGGATAGCTGCGCAGCCTACATTCGCTCCATAAGACGCACAACATTTCCCCTTACTTTTTAGGAGGGAAAAAGTGAGTCTTACAGAGCAAAAAATACGGTAGGTTGTTTCGGGACTTGCTTCTGGTCATACATTGATTATTAACTGAAACATGACAACCACTGCCCCATGGCTGTGCACATCGCTAAGTACTTAGCAGGAAAAGAAGCAATCATGAATTATTAGGCAAAGATACTTCACACTTTAACATATTTGCCCATATGCAAACAGCACTAGGTAATGTTTGCTTTAGTTCCTATGGATTCAGATTATTCTCCAAGGCTGTGGGAAACTATCCACAGTAAGCTCCAGCAATAATCAAATTTCAGAAAAGGAGCCATAGTTTCAAGTTATAATTATACTGAGAATGAATAGCCATAATTAAGCACTGTGTGTTTCATAGGATGACATAAATCATATTGCAGATTCAGAGAATGAAGAGGCACCATATCTTTTCCTAGGAGAAAAATAGCACAGCTTAAGTCAGAGAACAATACTTATGATGCCAACTCATATGCAAGTTTTTTCGGATGTGGTTGCACCAGAAGATCAGTAAATCTGACAGTGTTGGGTGGAGGCTGTAAAAAAATTGTTTGTCACTTTGTACGTCATCATATACGTGCACTGCTTTGTTCAGAAAACAACATTTATTTTGTGGTCCAAAAGCCACAGATAGCAGCTTACTCTGGAACACTCTGAATCCACGCTTAATTGCAGATTTAACCAATTTCTCACAGTTCTTTGGATCTAGATCATGTTTATATAAAACAGAATCTTGTTTAGGTAAATCATTTTCAATTTATATCAATGCAACCTTGTTTTTTTTAATTAAAAAAAATGTGTCAATGAGTTTCTTGCAAAGGTGCCTTTCTGCCAGTCACAAGTGGTTAGTGAAAGAGCATTGTGTGAGAAGACCACTTACCTGCTGGCTGCAGAGGAGTGACAGTTGAGATCCAGCATGGTTGCAGTGGCAGGGTGATCTTCCGGCTTCAGCACAACCAGGGGAGGACATTACTTCCTCCTCCATTGGCTATGCTGACTGCTGGGACTTGCAGTGGTTTAGTGAGTGGACCAGAGGGAAGCGGGCCCTGGGTGTAAAAGCCAGCTGAACACAGGCCTCAGCCTCAGTTGATGGTGGATTCACCACCAACCCCAAGCTTTATGTGTAGGACTACCTGGGGGTAAGTGGACAGTTCCTGTGTAAGACCTTGCTATGGAAGTCTTTGGCCACCATATTCAGAGCCAGGAAGAAGATAAGTTGGGTTCATCTGGGGTTTTTGCTTCCCACATAGCAATTGTCACAACTTGATGGCGGATAAGGCATTGGGTTGGATCCTTAGTCTAGGTGGATGGGGGGTTGGGAGCCCCCTGGCCTGGTCCAAGGAATCAGGGTATCTTGTTAAAGGGGTCAAGGGGGAGGTGTTTCTGCCTGGATGCCCAGATGGCGGCTGATGGGCCATAGCATCCTCAGAACGGTGCTCCCGATTCTATATATGTCATAGGACAACCCTTAACCTTGGTTTAACTCTGCCAAATAATCAAGCAGCAGACTGGTACACATCCAATGTCTCTGCCAAAACCTGACATCAGTAATCAATAAAGTTGTGGCCAGTTTAAATCCCAAGTGGTTGTCCTGTGTTTATTGTAATATCACCTTGCCTTGGACCCACTGCCCATGGCTTCACTGTGCTTGGAACCGCAAAGGTTGTCTCAAATTCAAATGAAGTCCTCCTGTTTGGTATTTTAGATGAAATATGTAAGGAAAGTTTTAAAATGTTAACATTGCTTGCATATTTGAACATTTTAAGTATTTTGCATCTACTATGTAGCTTTTTGAAATGTAGTACAGTGGTGCCTCGCAAGACAAAATTAATCCGTTCCGTGAGGCTCTTCGTATAGCGGTTTTTTCGTCTTGCGAAGCAAGCCCATTGACAGCTTAGCGGATTAGCGCTACAGCTGTCAAGCGGCTTCCAGCGATCAGCTGTTAAGTGGCTTATCAGCGGAACAGCTGATAAGCGGCTTAGCGGCTTAAGAAAAGGGCGAAAAAAGCGGAAAAAAACCCCGCGGGGGGATGCAAGATTTTTTTCGTCTTGCGAAGCAACCCCATAGGGGAATTCGTTTTACGAAGCGCCTCCAAAACGGAAAACCCTTTCGTCTAGCGGGTTTTTCGTCTTGCGAGGCGTTCGTCTTGCGGGGCACCACTGTAGTAAAAATACAGCTTTCTAAGAGGAAAAAAGCAGTACAGGGTTCGTATTTCATACTGAAAAGGAAAATGAACTGAAGTCATTTCATTAAGTATTAATAAATGACAATTGGTTCCCTTTGTATAACAAAAATATCTTGTTCACATTAAGAAAACAAACATGTACCTGAGTTAAAAAAATTAAATGCCCATTACAGAATAACCAAACTGATTTTAAAGTTTATTTTCTTTGCAGTAACTACACAGGCCACATACAAGGTTTCTGAACCACAAAATTCAGTAATATGATCCTTAAGTAGTTATTGATATTAACCCTTTACAAGCTTTCTTTAAAGAGAGAGTAACTTAAAAAATGTCCTTTTTTAATTTTAAAATATTAGGTAGTAGCAGCCTTGGCCCTGGCATTGCTCAGGAATTCTACGATCCGACCCCCTCTCCCCATCAGTGCAGCTTTGAAATCAGTGGTTAAAATCAGTGCAGTTCAGAAAGGTTCAGTCTACCATATTGATTCAAAATGGCATCCAATTGTACCCAAACACAGACGAGGCCCTGTTACTTGATCTCAGGAACCATCATGCAAAATTTGGTTATGATAGCTTAAGATATCTGCAGATGCATAGCAAACAGACAAACTGTCCCAAATATATGGTTTAATTCTGTATTTCACACCATGGCTTGAATCCACAGATGACCTGTGTTTTGCTTAGTGTCAAACTAACTCTGATAACTACTTCCCCACCCTTTCCACACATGGGTGCTCCTGTTTTCCCCATGATTCACCCCTCAGTATGTCAAATTACCACCCAAAAGTTCACTATGTGAGCAAAACTCCTGCGATTTTTCAGTTTTCCAGGACTGCAAATGGATTCTCCCTGCCCCCTGGAAGCAATTAACATGGGGATGAGTGCTAAACTACATTCCACTAGATTTCTAGAAGTGGCTTTGACATTGTGTGAAAGATCTAGTGAAGTGTGGAAATTATCAGGGAAGGAAACATCAGGAGAATCGAATAAACTGCCATCTGAATGCAGCCTCATATTAAGAACTAAACTTCTAAAATTAAAAAATTAATATAAAAAATCATGTTTGTTTTGTATCTAATTCCTCACACAAGGAATATTGGCAGCAATATTTAGAACCAAGATGTACCATTAGCATTGCTTTACAACTCAAAACAATTTCATTTCAGGCATGAAAACAGTCACAAATTAGAATTCCCTGTTTCAATGGGTGCTGCGTTGTATTCATGAAAATGAATTCCTCGCTTCGTTGTTATCTTCATAACTTGTCCATTTAGTGAATCATCTTCAAGGATTTGTATCAGTCCTTTGGCAATTAGTGTTGGTCTAAAAATGAATTTAAATGATAAGAATCAGATACTCTGTCAGAATAGGTCCCCTGTCTGCTATTAACTAAGTCTATTCTTTAAATACAATCTGCCTCACAAGAGCATGTGAGCTTACACAATGGTGATGACAGTTCAATGAAAGAGAACATGGGATGGGAGAGAGGAGAAAGGGTCTAACCCCCACCCCTGGCCCAGACTGTACTCCTAATAGCTGGCATGTTGTAGAGCCTCCTTAAGTAAAGTTGAGACCTGTCTGGTATGACCTACTGCTGTTTTTTTTGTCTGTTTTCTTTCTCTAAAACTTTGCTGATGCACTTTAAGTGCTTTGATTACAGGAAAACAGGAATATAGCTCTCTCCAGTATTATTAAATAATTTCTATTAGGCTGAATTGGCATCTGTCTACCTCGAAAGACCATGGAATGTGCCTCTAGTGGCGAAGTAAACCGCTGGAGAATCACAGCACCCGCTGTGGCTGCAGTTTCCTGCTGCTTCCTGTGTTGGTTCCTGCTGCTTCCTGTGTTGTTTTTGCTGCATTACGCAGCGGCACGGTGACCTCCCCAGGGTGCAAGCCTGGGCAGTGTGTATGGAGATCCTGGGCTGCCCGGATGACAAGACCCACCCCCTTGCCCTCGCTGATGTGGCCCAAAGGAAAGCAGAGCTTGGCTGCAGGAGTTGCCAGAAGGAAGCGTACAAGACACCACCCAACCGTTTTAGGAACTCCACTCTGTATTTGTTTAGGGTTTACTCCTTAGCCTTTTCTTCTCCCGAAGTTGTCCTGCAAGGCGGTGGGTAATCTGACAAATACCATTGTGCCTACTTTACTTACTCCAATACGCCATAGACTTCCATCATATCTTTGATCTTGTCAATGTATGCAACATATTGACCCATGTTTTCTTCCTTGTCTATTGACTGAAGAATTGGTGTGTTGACAAAAGCAGGACAGATGGTATTTATTCGTACACCATAGTTCGCTGCCTCAGAAGCCATCTACAGGAAAATGGCAGACATATTAAGTGTTGGTGGTGTTGGGGAATCCAGTTGCTGATCATTTATAACAATAATTATCAGAGACTAGGAAGCATATTGTATGATCAACATTTGCCAATGCAATACATATTTAAGGCAGGCAGGTGTATGATAGTATTTATGTAACACTCAAATAAACTGACTACTGTCACAAAATATGTTTCTCAGAACTAGAACTAGCCCATCCTTTGTGGCTTTAGGTTTCCCCCAATTCAGATGCTTCTCTTAGCATTGCTGTCACTTTAATGAGCTGAAAGACATTCAGAAATCCTGGCAACCAGATTCTGAAGCAGCAAGATTAATTTTTATTTATAAAGCATAGTTACTTTGAATAGCTAAGATATTCAGATAATGCAGTTATTTTATAGATGAGAGGAGGGAAAATAGCAAGGTGAGTTTGTCATGTGGAAAATTATAAGAATTCTTCAGCTGCCCATACTCACGGCTATTGAACGTGTAAATCCAATTACCCCATGCTTTGAAGCACAGTACACTGGCTGGAATGCAACAGGCATAAGTCCTTTAACAATGGAAAGGAAAACAGTTACAAACATTTATTAAAATGAGCATCACTCCTGATAACAAATACTGAATGAAACTAAAAAGAACTGAGCCTGCATAAGTAAACATTTCTTGTTTTATATGTTTATTTTAAGGTTTTTACTGCAATAGAAGGTGGGAAAGATGGGTGGTTATTTTTTTATACAGCTTATTAATTGCTTTTCCAATTCATGTGGTAGTCAAAGCAACACACAGAATAGTTTGAAAATGAACACTTCAGAAGTGATTTTAGGGCAGATATAAGGGCTGCTTTCCATCACAAACACAAGTCATGATTTTCATAAAGTGGCTCATTCCACATGTGGGTGCTAGCAAGGTCCACAAAACAGTGCCCTGAGCATGTGGCAAACAATTCACCATGGGGAGGGATCTGAAGGTCTAATCACGAGTCAGATTAAGACCAAAAAAATAAATAAATTGAGGCTAATCCACATGCATAAAGTGAGCCTTGTAAGATCCCATGTATCAACCAAGTTCTTCCGTGGGATCCCTCCTGCACGTGTGGGATTTGTATAGTGGGCTTGTTCCATGACAATGCTCCATTGATCAACTGGGCAGCTACCACTTTAACATAAGGTTGCTTGGGAGAATTGTGGGGAACTTTAGATGGCATGCAGCCACCCCTGTCCCTGAGGATGGAGGTCCTATGAAACATGCCTTCCCTCTTAGCGGTGTAACTGACGCTGACATTGTTATCGTTTTGGCACCAGATCAAGACTTAATTATTTTCTCAGGCATTTTAAGGGTTTTGCTGTTTGACTCCGTCACTGTTGTTTTGCTTTCAGCAGCCTCTGTTTATTTTGATACAGGGTTTTATTGTTTTAGCATGTTATTGTATGATTTGTTTAAACTATGAACTAGACTCCACCTTGGTAGGTGAAGGGCAGCTTATAAATATTTCAAAATAAATAAATAAAATGGATACGATCTGTTTCTAAACATATGTATTTGCATTTTTGTAGTTGCATATGCTACAGTTAGTATTTTTGGACATCAGAAAGTAAGACTTTAGACTTTAGCTATACTTCGAAGGTATTTACAAATGGTTAAGTTCTGTCAGAGTCTTTCATTAAATTCATGGATGTTAAGAAAATAAAAATGAGAAGTTTATTGTTCTTATGTGTTTGGCTGGAGCAAGAGCTATTCTCTTCTCTGTGGTGTGTGCTATTATAGTTTCGGCATTTGGGTGGGTTTTGTTTTGTGTTTTGCTGGTATAACTTCCCATGTTTACTTGAACTGGAAATAATAATGTTTAATGAACACATAGTCATAGCACCCTCTACAAGAGACAGGAAGTTCATAGATAAGACAGATTACAAGTCCTTAACTACTCATTGCTAGCACTGCTGTTATACTGCATATTGAAAAGTGCAATTATTATTTAATTTGTTAGTAGCCCAAATCCATGAGTCTGTAGGTGACTTGCGAAAAATTTAAAATATAAAAAGTTTAAAACAACATCCATAAACAAATGACATTTTAAAATACAGTGATATACTGTATTTTGAGCTCTCTCCTCCTACTTGGTTGATGGATGACACTAATGCTTTGACTTGGCAAATGCCACAACAGAATTTTGGAGAGCCGAAGGCACATTTTCATTGTGGAGAAATGCTTTCTTTCTTTCTTTCTTTCTTTCTTTCTTTCTTTCTTTCTTTCTTTCTTTCTTTCTTTCTTTCTGTCAGGTTCTGGTGTGGCTGCTAGAGAGCAAATAGGCAAGACTCATAGAAACATAGAATCATAGTGTTGGAAGAGACCACAAGGGCCATCGAGTCCAACCCCCTGCCAAGCAGGAAACACCATCAGAGCACTCCTGACATAAGGTTGTCAAGCCTCTGCTTAAAGACCTCCAAAGAAGGAGACTCCACCACACTCCTTGGCAGCAAATTCCACTGTCGAACAGCTCTTACTGTCAGGAAGTTCTTCCTAATGTTTAGGTGGAATCTTCTCAGACTCCGACCTGTCTTTTCCAGGCTTTATTATTAGTGCAAACTATTTACAGTGAAGAGTGTCACAGGTTCATGCCTGGCTCACTCGCTAGCAGAATCTGGGAGTGGGCGGTCCTTATACCTCCTCCAGCATAACAGTCATGTGACCCCCAACCTTCTCCTCCCTTCCCTTCCCTTCCCTGCGCCTAAACCTACTGCGCAGACTGGGCACTGGCAAAGGGGTACTTCCCTCCCCTCTGGTTTGCTCAGGCTCGGTGTTGAGGCTCTCCCTAGTATCCCCTGCTCACATCACTTCCTCTCCACTGGAGGTGGGGCTTCCCTCCTCACCAGAGGAGGAACTGCTTCACAAGATTTTTGGAGGTTCCCTGTGACACAACTGCCCTTCCACCTCTTGGCTCTGAGCTGATGGCAGTTCCCTGGCACTTCCTTCCTTCCTTCATTCCAAGTTCATAAAATTTATACACTGTTTGATTGTAAAAAAAAATTTAGATTTAGAAAAAGATAAATCATTAAAATTGAGAAAAAAATACAACCATACTTTAAAGGCTTTAGTTTGTAGAAACAAAACTTCCCTGTGCCTTTCCTAACATTCCTGATGCATCAAGTAAAACTTTTCTTTCACTCTATGGATTGGTTGTTCTTTAGTAGTGCTGGTTTTATTTTTTCTGATGTGACGCTGGTGTCAGTGAACTGGTGCAATGTTTCAGTTGTTGCTTATATCATGAATTCTGCTCATATTGATCCAGAGCAGATTCCAAGGTGTAGTTAGCAGAGTAAAAAAACTTAAACACATTGCAGGATTCCCAAAATATAGACCAGAGGCAATATTTCATCCAGTAGAGCTTTACTGCTACTGAAGGCAAATGAGTATAATGGTCACAAATCCAATACATTCAGGATTGGCACAGTCCATAAGAAATCCAGTTGCAGCAGACTTAACCTACACTTACAATAACTTAGGACTTATATACAGAACACCACACCAGAATGAAAGAGAACTAGAAAGTGAAAACCATGCTCCTTCTGGCCTATTATTATATAGTCAGTATCACCATGAGTGAAAGAGATAACAGAACCAGTTTAAACCAGCTGTTCAGCTTCTCTGAAGAATAGCCCAAACATCAGGAACCTTCCGCTTGTTTCTGGGAAGAATAGAAACTTACGTGTCAGTTAGAAACTCCCAGCTTGTATCACACAGAGAAGCTTCCAGAACCTTCTTGAGTCAATTAGAATAGGAAAGATCTCTACACTTTAAACCAATTCTTTTTGTACCAAGGAATGCAAACTGACAGTTTTTAAGAAATTAATATAATCTCACTGGTCTTCAACCTAATGGAAATGCAAAAAAATAGCCTTAAAATAAATGAGCTATATAAACTTCTTACCTGCTAGTGATGCTACATTAACAATAACTCCTCCATTATGTCCATTTTGAGTTTTCATGTGTTCTAAGCCAATATATGTTCCTCTGATCACTGAAATCTGGTACAGAGAACAAAAAGAAAGTGTCACACTTAAGTCTCTTCTCAGGCTGACATTAGTCTGTTATAATCAGACTTTCAGTAAGTATATTCAAGAAGTTTAAAATCACTGTGGTTGCTTCCCTTTGTATTCCTCAAACATATAAGTTATATAGAAATAGATGATTCAGGTGCCAATACTTTGATCTGCCTCCTTTTTTACAATGCCCCTTATCTTCAGCTCTTATAAGTGGTCTTCTAGATTTCCTAGACACTCTGATTAACAGCAAATGGACCTAGAGTCCTTCTAGGTGCCTGACAAATTAACTGTAGAACTACTTCACCCATGTCAAGGTACCATATCTATGAAGTCTGAAACCCTAAAAAAGGGAAGGGGAATCCAAATCCAAAAGTGACCAACGCTCCATAGGTTGACCGGTAGGTGGCTTGGTCATCATGAATTTGCACCTTTGTCAGAATGCAGGATGACAGAAAAAAGCACCAGATTCTAAAAGTGCCACATTCTGCCTGCAAAAGAAAAATTGGGAGAGTATTTAAATTACATTCCTGATTCTTCATTTGCAGCAGCCATGGCTTGAACTTTTCCACATCTGAGGATGGCTCAGCAAAAAAACCCTTATGGACCTAATTAGGCCTGCAAGCCCAAGAATCTTCAAAACTTATCATTTTCACTTCTGTGGAGAAGATACCTCTCCATGCTTGCTGCACACAGTTATTCCAGCAAGAAGTTGTGCATTGTGTGCAAAGGCTGCAAAAAGCAGAGCTTGCAAGCTTCCCCACCACCCCCTCTGCAGTTTTGAAACTCCTTGTCAGCTTCTCCTCTACAGTGAAGGAGCTTCTCCAATACTGTCACGGTTTCACTTTAAGCGAGAACTGTAGAAAGTACAACAGCTTGTTTAAAGGGTTATCTAGCCCAGAGGTTCCCAAACTATAGTTTACAGCCCACTGGTGGTCTGCAGGCTTCATTCAGGTTGTCCGCATAGTCTGAAATGCATAGGTGGAATCTAGAGAACCCCCTTACTATACAGTGCAGGCAAAACTAATGGAAGGGTTTCAAATTTCCAAGAATCACACAGCTATTGTGAACAACCTTTGCAGAACTAGGGCAGGAGCGGGGAGAAAGTTTGTAAATTCACCATTACTCTTTACAATCTTTGATTGGTGGGTCAATAACATATATAATTAGTGCTTATTGTCCCATGCCTGGCAGTTGGATGGGGGAACTGTTGTGTGAGGGAGAAGTAAACACACATATACTGTATGCATGAACAGGTGTTTGGAAACTCCACTGCCACACAAGACATTTCACAGTATTTCCACTGCTATTCTGCACCATAAGAATGTAAGAACAGGCTAGTGGACCATCTAATTCAGCATCCTGTTCTCAACACCTATCCAGCTTCCCCCAACAGTGGAAACAGAGTACAGCCAGGTATTGATATCCTCCATGAATTTGTCCAGTCCTCTTTCAAAGCCATTACTGCCTCTTGTGGGACTGAAGTCCATAGTTTAACTATTTGTTGTGTGAAGAGGTACTTGATACGATACGATACGATAAACTTTATTGTCATTGTCCCATACAGAACAACGAAATTGAAAAAAACTACATAAGACATTCAGAAATCAACAAGCCTGCTATCCCAGCTATCCCAGCCTGGTTAACCCCCTAAAAACTCTAATACCCCATAATTAAATACAATATACTCCCACAGAGACTACCCTACAGTGTGTTTAAAACCAAAATCTCATTTGGATAAAAACTGTTTCTCAGGCGGCTAGTCCTAGTCTTTATAACCCTGTACCTTCTTCCAGAAGGCAGAAGCTGAAAGAGATCATTTCCAGGGTGCGTACTATCCTGCACCATCTCTGCAGCTTTCTTATGACACCTGGACTGTCTGTCCTGAAGGTTCCAACAGCCAGATTCAGTGGATTCCCATGAGTTCTAGTGTTATTATACACTTCAGTTAGCAAAGACACCAGGGTATGCAGTACTGGTTAAATCATGTCCTCCCTAAAAGAGGACCTGGTGAGACCTGGAGACTGACCTCCTGTGTTGTGGGTGGGTTGGATTGCTCAGCCACAACACCTGATTGGTAGGTCCCTCATTGCTGGGTTCAATCTGACCAATGGGGCACAGTCCAAACGGATCGAGGGACCTATATATAACCATGCACATGACCCAGAGCTTCCTCTTTCAGCTTGTGCATTCGGAACACCTGCCTACCTCTCCCTATTTTTAGGGCATTGTGCTATTGACCTTGCTATGCCGTCGTGTGTCATCTGTTGTTGGGACAGAGGCATGGCAGGAATTTCCCCACTTGGCTGATTGGCTGTTGCCATTTGGGTTTCGCTTGCCGCGTAGCAAATAGTTACAATTTGTAAGGTTGTGGATAGGCACTGGTTCTGGTGATAGGGATGGGGGGAGCGGTCTCACCATCCCTATGTGAAGGGTATTCCATTAAAGGAATCCAGGGACTCAGCTGGTTTGGTCAACCCCTATGAGGGGGTTGTGCCCGTGCCTGAATCCAGGGGGGCATCTGGGTGGTGAACAGAGTCTGTTCCTGGCTTTTCACCTTCCCAGGTGTTCACCCTTGGCTGACCTATGCTGGTGCCCTGGGTCAGCGCTGCTTACAAGGGTGCAAGCAGCTAGTCGAACCAGAGCCTATGCAACCACTCACCTTCAGTAATCAATAAAGTTGTGGCCTAAATTCTGCCAAAAACCAAAATTTGAGTCATGTGTGAATTTATTTAGGGGGGAGGTCTCTGGGTCTGAACACGCAAAAAGTAATCATAATGTTATGCACAGCATGTCTTCTCTCTGATGTCTGTTCTGGGTACTCACTTGCTTTGAGCATTCTGAAGAACTAGTAACAGGAAGAATAATAAGTGACTCGGATTTCCTTGTTCATCACATCTGGATTGTCTACATGCCCCTGCCCCCTGGCCCTGGAACTTGTACTCCTCCAAAGCAAGTCTTTCAAATGCTCTCCACTTCTTAACCAGGACATAACATAACTGACTTGCCCAATAGCTCTTTTCAGTTGCATAATTATTATTTTTTTCTGGCAGCTTCTAGTCCTGCAAGTATGAATATGACTATCCCATTTACCACCAGGCCTGTCTCACTCATCATGATGCAAGCAAAATTATGAAGAAGAAGAGGAAATGCATCATGTCAACTTCCTCTTACGTCATCCAGTTTTGAAGAGGAAAATCTAGAGATGTGGGTAACCTGCCGTATGTAGCCCTTCATCAGTCCTAGAACTCAAGTAAGTACCCTCTGTCTCAACATCACCCTCTAGGCACACCTCCCATTAATAGATTTTTCTCCCATACCCTTTCATTTGTCAAGCATATTGCTACCATCTTTCTTCATTGTGAACATTATGAACATCTGCACACTTTTCAACACAAATGTTTGTTAAAAGCCTTAATAGCTTATGCTAATTTGGTATGTAGTAGCATTTAGACACCAGCTTATTCTACGTGTCATTTGCCTGATAGTTCTACAACAAACAGCACACATTTGCTAATCTTTACACTGGTAATAACCAGTGATCAATTCACAACTAAGGGTAGATCCATTTAAACTGAAGTACTTTGAACTTTCCTTAATTTCAGTAGAAAATATTTGATTACTAAAGTTCCCACTGAAGGGCAAGATCCCTTCCCCATTAATTTTTAATAAAACTGGAATTTAAAAACCAGTGGTTTGTTATTTATTTTTATTTATTTTAATATAGGTTTACTGTCTTGCTATAAAAATATTCAAAGTAGCAAACAATATACAAAAGTTAATGCTATATATCCCAAATTATCAATTAATATCACAATGAAGCTATAACAATCAAAACTGAGTCATGCAGCAGCAAAGTCCATTTAAAAGGCAACATTTTGCTCTCTCTTACCAACTTTTATTTTAAATCCTGCATGAGAAAGTTCTGTGTCAGGATGATTTTTGTGAGATGCGACAGGGCAATATGTCTTGTTAGCCAGTTTTTGCCTCTAGTATGTGTGTGTAAGGAGTTTACATAAGGGAACTAATAGATGTATAAAAGGGAACAATTATTGTTTTGGTCTACCAGTTAATTGAATAAAAACGTGCCTGAACAAACCACATGCAATCAAAATTCGCCTTCTTTAAAATGCCTTTGAGCATTTCCATTTCTTACTGACGGCAGATTTGGCTTATGCATTGCTTAAAAAAAATGTAATCAGTTGCCTAGAGCAGGCATAGGCAAACGTGGCCCTCCAGATGTTTTGGGACTACAACCTCCATCATCCTTGATCACTGGTCCTGTTAGCTAGGGATGAAGGGAGTTGTAGTCCCAAAACATCTGGAGGGCCAAGTTTGCCTATGCCTGGCATAGAGATTCAGCAAAGGACAGGAATACATAAAAAGCTGTGGAAGTCACTGCCTTCATCCTGAAAACAGCAGGCATATAATCATCACTGCAAAGTGCAAACCACTTTACTGATTAGCTGATACTAATTAACAGCTCATATAATGTACAGGATATGCTGTCTGGGGTGTTAGGGGAGGGGTGGTACCTCTGGTGGGAAACACAAGCTCCTTCTTGGCTTCTAGAAGCTGTCAGCATGTGACAGTGGCCAACCCTGGGACATGGCTTTGACTGGCTGGCTAAACCAGGTGAAGGTAGCTGATGGGTCTCAAAACCTTGGTTAGTTACGGGCTTCTGGCAGATTGAGTGGACAAGACCAATAGTGGGTCCAATGGTCAAGAAGGCTGTTTCAGCACACACTGTAGAGGGAAATGAGGGGCAGATGGGGCTCGTTATCCTAGGAAAGTAGCTCATTAAGGATAAGGAATACTCTGATCCATCATCCCTGATGCCTTGCGGCTGTGCTGTTTCCTGATAAGGGCTTTGGGAGTAAACCCCAGGGAAAATCTGTACCTGCTGCCTTGCAGGATATCTTTGGGAAAAGAAAAGGCTAAGGAGTAAAACCTACACAGATCTGGAATGGAGCCCTAAGACAGTTGATGGTGCCTTGTACATCTCTTTCTGACAACACCTGCAGCCAAGCTGGTGCCCAACATATTGCTCTGCTTTCCTTTGGACCACATTTGCAAGGCCAAGGGGGGAGGGTCATCTGGGCAGCCCAGGACCTTCATACACACTGCCCAGGCTAGTGCCCCAGGGAGGTCATGTTGGTACTGCTTATGCAGTGGTTTGACTTCACCACTAGAGGCGCTGTCTCCTAAGAGAGATCACTACCACCACCAACAATACTGTATCCTGAGCTGCCTTATGCTGAGATAAAACCACTAGTCCATCTAAATTAGAACTAACTTGACCAGCAACAGGTCTCCAAGGTACCAGACGGAGGTGTTTACTAGACTTTAAAAATCTTTGAAACTGAACATGCCACAGACTCAACCTGCTTCTGTGTTCTATGCACCATGAATCTGTGGCCTTTTCCAATCTTTTAGGCTATTAAGCTACTTCATTATGAGATTTAAGAATGGAATCCTAACCATGCTTACTACAGACTTACTTTTTCACCTTAAATGAGAAATCAGATACTGTATAAGACTTTCAATGTAAGCCTGTTACCCTGATAGGACATTCTAATGCCAATTATATAAGGTGTGTTCGCAAGTTACATTCAATGAATGTAAAATTTGTGTACACAGATAGTTGAGCTCTACACTCTACATGCGTAGAGACAGCTTATACGTGTGTTCAGTGCAACATGTGAACAAGCTTGCACTAACATTGTTGCTGTTATGAAATATGCTCAAATGAAGCTCTCGATCATTTTGAGCAATCTGTTTTCACATGTTTTGCTTTATTCTGCATTTTCATGTACTACCCTAGGGGACATTAAAACACAATTCTTTGTTACCTTTCTCCTTCTTTTCAATAGCTCATTGTGGTCTTAAGGCCGACACCCTCTCCTTTATTTGTTTTAGTTTATAGAGTTTTGTACTGTGCTGGTTATTGCCTTTGTCCTTTAAACTAGGACAATGACCTTGTTTAGGTCCTGCTTTTCATTTGAATTGTGCTTTACATATTGAGGCAATATCAAAAGTAAATAAGTATGTAATCATTCCTGGTGACCAGCCAGGTTTCAGCAGAGTACTGTGACACAATGCTCACAGTGCTCATTGCTGGATCTATCTGCCAGTATTTTTTCATCACTATACCCAGCCACTGAGATGCAGTTTAGTTCGTGATACTAAAGTAGCAGTACAAGCAACGACTACAAGTAAATGAAACTGCAATTTAACTTTGTCTTGTAAGAAATGTAGTGTACTAAAAGATGGAATTTAGCATTGTATTATTGCTTCAGGTGCACTTTTACATAGTTATTAGACCACTAAGCCAAGTGTGAACTTCTTTCTGGCCACAATTCTGTGTATGCATACTTGGAAGGAATTGCCATTGGAAGTAAGTACATTGGTACCTCAGGTTACAGACGCTTCAGGTTACAGACTCCGCTAACCCAGAAATAGTACCTCAGGTTAAGAACTATGCTTCAGGATGAGAACAGAAATCATGTGCCAGCAGCCCAGTGGCAGTGGGAGGCCCCATTAGCTAAAGTGGTACCTCAGGTTAAGAACAGTTTCAGGTTAAGAACGGACCTCCAGAATGAATTAAGTTCTTAACCCAAGGTACCACTGTAAACATGCACACTAAATTCCTCATCCTCACTGTAGCACAGGTTCTGTACAATACGATCATCTCCATACTATTTCAAATCCCACTACGTTCAGTGGGACTTAGTCCAGAGTAACTGCGTACAGGGCAACAATCTTAAAACTGTTAGTGGCCATCAATCCTACACATTTATCCTATCCTAGCATTTATAATGCTGTACAGGTTTTTTTTTTAAATGGAAATATTTAATGTATGAATTAAGCTTACCAAGTTAACTTGGACTGTGATTTCCCAGTTTTTTTCATTATTCACTCCAGCGTTGTTAACCACAATATCCAGCTTTCCAAAATGTTCAAATGCCTTCTTAAAAGCATCTGCAAGTAAATAGGGGTTAGAGTGAAAAGATAATTTTTCATTATTTCCATACAATGCATCATTCTAGAATGATGGAAACAACACGATGAATTTTGCTTAAATGTGAATACAAAGAATTGTACTCATGTATAGTACTTCCTTAATTCTTCATAAAGTATATTTGTATCGTATGATAACATTTTATCAACTCGATGTTGGTATGTTAGTCTTGCCTGTTCCTTGGTAACATAAAAGTTTTTGTAGGGCTGTTTAGGTAGGGGCCGGAGGAATGGCCTCACTGAATCTGGCTTTGTGTTTTGTTTCAGAGCAAAGCTTTAGGTAACCCTAGTGTCTGCAAAGATGAAAAACCAAATTAGTAAAGGGGTTCCTGGTGCTCATGATAGGATTTGTTTCCATGTGAACAGTAGGAACCTTATGCAGATTCCATCAGAGGATGGTAATTATACAGGTTAATCCTTTCAGAACAAAATGATATGATTTGGTTTTTTAAATGTATAGACATAATCTGTAATACAATCACAGACCAAGGAAATAATTAATTGAGCAAAAATTGACCGGTTCTTGATATTTCCTTTCTAAAGCTGTTACTAAAGATCTATCCCCCCCCATAGTTCTCTGGGGTTCATGATAATTAATAGACAAATATTTGCACCAAGAGTCCAGAAACTGCTTCATTCCTAGATATTGTCAACTCATCCCCTTAAGTCCCATAACCTAGAAATGATTTTAAGTCCCATAACCTAGAAATGATTTAGCTTTGCCACCAGCCATAGTTGTGCAATCCTGCCAGAAGAGTTTGGATTTGATATCCTGCTTTATCACTACCCTAAGGAGTCTCAAAGCAGCCAACAACCTCCTTTCTCTTCCTCCCCCAGAACAAAAACTCTGTGAGGTGAGTGAGGCCGAGAGACTTCAGAGAAGTGTGACTAGCCCAAGGTCTCTTCCTCCCCCACAACAAAAACTCTGTGAGGAATCTTGTCAGCTGCAGCAGCTGCATGCAGAGGAGCGGGGAATCGAAGCCCGTTCACCTGATTATGAGTCCACTGCTCCTAACCACTACATTACACTGGCTACACCACAGTGTACGCTTCTGTGTTTTTGTTTTGCATTTAGAGATAGCTCTCTCTATTAGGAAGTGTTTCCCCACCTGTTAGCATTGCAATCAGTTACTTTGTGTAGACTCAGTTATTTTACTTTAAATGGATTATAACTGGGGCAATGCATGACTGCTACTAGACACAGGAGCCACCTGCTGGATCAGTCCAATGGCGTATCTAGTCTAGCATCCTCTTCTCACAGTGGCTAATCAGTTGCCAATGGGAAGTGCAAAAGCAGAACCCGAGCAGAACTATGCTCTCCTGACCTGAAATTTCCAGCAAATTGCATTTGCGAGCATATGGTCTCCAACAGTGGAGGCAGAACATAGCAAATATGGTAATTAGCTGTTGAAAACTTTATCGTCCAGTCTCTTTTAAATCCATCCAAGTTAATGGCCATCTACTTTTTGTGGGAGCAAATTCCATAGTTTTAACCTATGCACTTTATGAAAAAGGACTTTCTTATAAGAAAGTGTGACTATACCAAAACCCTCCCATTAACTGAAAAGAATCCTGGAGAGCCAGTGTGGTGTAGTGGTTAAGAACGGTAGACTCGTAATCTGGGGAACCGGGTTCGTGTCTCCGCTCCTCCACATGCAGCTGCTGGGTGACCTTGGGCCAGTCACACTTCTTTGAAGTCTCTCAGCCCCGCTCACCTCACAGACTGTTTGTTGTGGGGGAGGAAGGGAAAGGAGATTGTTAGCCGCTTTGAGACTCCTGAAGGGGAGTGAAAGGCGGGATATCAAATCCAAACTCTTCTTCTTCTTCTTATTCTAGTATTTTGATGAATATCCTACTTTGTGTATGTGCCAATGACTGTTTTTTCCTTCCAATTTAATTTTCATTCAATAAAAATGCAACAAATTTAAATCATTATTCATATAGCGCAAATTATAAACTGTATGGTTTTCATTAGACCAATATTACAATTTATAAGTCCTTACAAACCATCTCCCACCAAATCTTTCTGCTCTATTGTTTTTCTGAGGTAAGTACCTGTTTTCTTTTCTTTCTTTAAAAAGTGGTGATCCTATAACCACACATTCCTGTTCAGAAAATGGTATCAGGAAGAATAATAGAGCTAATAAAGAGTTATAACAAAAAAACAAAATTCAGACAGAATCTTTCATGAAAAGTCTCTTGGTCCAAGTGTTTAGGGCTTTTGTGTTACTTATTTGGACTGCTGAACAAATGTGTGAAATAACAACTTGTATTAAATGCTATCAGTTGCTGAAATGTTTTCTGCCCTGAGCAAAGTCCCATTTAGAAGTCAGCTTCCTTCTATGTAAATATGCATAAGATTACAGCACACAACTATAAACTCCCAACAAGTCTCAATTCCTCCAGACACCAAGAGCAGCCTTCCAATCTGCACTGTAAATTGCTTTTAAAATTTGGGGACACTAAAATAATGTTAGTTATGCATAAATGGAAGTGCTACCTTTAATGTTAAACTATACTATTAGGTTTATTTCAATACCAAGTAGCTGCTTTGAAATAAATATTTTCTCTTCTCTTCCCCACATATGATAATTGGCTTTCAATTTCATTCTTTTTATAACGCTTACAGTGGTGCCTCGCAAGACGAAATTAATTCGTTCCGCAAGTTTTTTCTTCTTGCGAGTTTTTCGTCTTGCGAAGCACGGTTTCCCATAGGAATGCATTGAAAATCAATCAATGCGTTCCTATGGAAACCGCCTTCAGACCAGGTCCGGGGACAGTCTGTCCCCCGACCTCTTCTGAAGGCTGGGGGGGGGAACAAGGGCTTTTCTTCCCACCCCCAGCATTTTAAAAACCCCCGGGACAGTGGAGGACTTCTCCGCTGTCCGGGGCGATCTTAAAATGCTGGCGGGCGGCAGCGAAGCCTTCGCTGCCGCCCGCCAGCATTTTAAAAAACCCCGGGACCTCTTCTGAAGGCCGGCGGGAGGTGAAAGTCTTTGCTCCCCCCTGCCTGCCTTCCCGGGAGAGTGGAGAAACGCAGCGTGTTTCTCCGCTATCCCAGACGGCTTTTGAAGGCAGGTGGGGGGAGCAAAGACTTTCGCCCCCCGCCAGCCTTCAGAAGAGGTCCAGGACCTCTTCTGAAGGCTGGCGGGGGGCAAAAGTCTTTGTCCCCCCTGCCTGCCTTCCCGGGGGCTTTTAAATCGCCCCGGGACAGCGGAGAAGTCCTCTGCTGTCCCGGGGTTTTTTAAAATGCTGGTGGGCGGCAGCAAAGGCTTCGCTGCCGCTCGCCAGCATTTTAAGATCGCCCCGGGACAGCGGAGAACTCCTCCGCTGTCCCGGGTTTTTTTAAAATGCTGGCGGGCGGCAGCGCCGCCGCCCGCCAGCATTTTAAAATCGCCCCGGGACAGCTGTACTTGTAAAACAGTTTTTCACATATTGGGTTCATACAAACATCACAAAATATCCTGTAATTTATTTTTGTTTGTAATATGCCAACTAATTCAATCTAGGAAACACATTGCTGATGTTTCACATTTGTAGATTTCCTACACATTTATAAATCCTGGTTGGATATTGGCTTTCTTCACCAAAGCCTAACCTGCCCAGATTTTATATCTACAACACATATTCTCCCCCTAACTCTGACAGGATAAACAGCAGGACACACACACACACACACACACACACACACACAATTTTCTTCTTTACCTTTTAGTTTTTCTTCACTTGAAACATCACAAGAAATAAATATGGTCCTCTGTGCTTCAAATTGCTTGTCAAAGGCATCTTTGCTTGCTTTTCCTTGTTCCACATTCTGATCCACAAGTGCTACCTGAGTGAAAAGGATAATGACAATAAGATTATGAGAGATAAGAAAGAATGATTATGTTCTTCATTGGGAGAAGGGAAGATCTGTTTTAGAGGGTGATAAGAAGGCTGACTATCTAGGCAGCACCAGATTTTGGGTAGTACAGGTGGTTCCCTTCAGAGAGGGCACCAAATTGAGATGATCCATAATTGAGAAGATCCATTTGGGGGCACCAAATTTTGGCCTTGCACAGTGTGCCATATTATGAAAAATTACCAAAGTCTGCCCCTTAGCATTATATAAGATAATGTGTGAAGAAATTATGTTTACATGATATTCAGTATACAATGTATATACTAGACATACACTGCACATAAAGTTCATGCATGATCCAGCTAACAAGCACTTCTATGTCCCGTTCAAAGAGAAGATTAAGCTTGTGCTTCCATCTTTCCTAATTAAGTCAATAGGCATTTAAAGTGTTTAATATTTGCCAGATGCTTCATATGTCTAACAGTGCAATACAATGGATGTTTACGCAGAAGTAAATGGCACTATGTCAGATGGGACTTGCTTCCTAGTAAGCATCTTCGAGTGCATGTGCAAAACAACTTGCCAGGTAGTAAGGCACCTTCTGTTTCAACTTTTAAACACCAGCTGAAAACTTATTATTATTATTATTATTATTATTATTATTATTATTATTATTATTATTATTGTGTCAGGCTTATGCAGGCAATTAAGACTTATCTTTTCACAATAGATAGTTGGCTTCTGATTTTAATTTTAATTTTTATTAAATAGCTTTTAATGCGGAATTGCTGCAAACTACTGTATGGGAAATGCACCCAGAAGACAAAATGTATGAGAGGAATTAGTGTAGTGATCTGACACCTTCCTGCCTCTATTCCTTCCCACTCCCTTGCTTGTGTTAAGCTTTTTGATGGCATGAGAACAGTCTTTAATGTCCTGAGAGAGATGGGAGACCCACACAGTTGTCTTAATCAGGTGTGGAGGATATGCTGGGTACCTTCTTTGATGTTGGACATAGTTTTGAGAAAGTGAGGCATTGGGAGGGGGTGGCTAATGGATGATCGGCATATGGTCAGTCTGGCAAGCCAGAGTCTGGCAATGCTATCTATAAAATCGGATGGTTTGGGCAGAGTTTCTTTGAAGCTGGTGCACAGACTGATCGGCCGCAGGGCCCTGCAAACTGAGGCTACCTGGGAGAGTCTCTTCCAAGTGGCAGATTGAACTGCTTGCTTGGTATGTATACATCGCTTGCTGTTTTAGAATAAAATCTTTACTCTTCTCACTCACTTGCATACTTCTCAATCTCATTTTAAAAGAACCACCTTGCCTCGGGCAATAATAATAATAATAATAATAATAATAATAATAATATATTATTTATACCCCACCCATCTGGCTGTGTTTCCCAAGCCACTCTGGGCGGCTTCCAGCAAAATATTAAAATACAAGAATTCTTAAATATTAAAAGCTTTCCTGGCAAGACAGCTATACACTGATTCTTTTTAATGAATAGCAGTATATCATATCTGATAACTAAAGAATAAAAACAAAACAAAATAAGGCCCATTGAATTCAAAGGGACTTCTTTCTGAGTTACTAGGAATAGATCTGACCTTTGAGTGTATGTATGGCTAAGGTTTTGTCTCTATAGTGACGGTTAAGCAAACGCATACATGCGTGTATGCAAACAGAGATGCACACGTATACTGCGTAAATACACGTGTCTGTAGCATTTGTAAGTACCATTTTGAATACAGACACAGTGGATACATTTGAGCACGTAAATGTATGCATTTTGCACATACGCAGCGTACTTTGAAACAGGCACACACACTCTCTCTCTCTCTCACACACACAGGAGCTTCACAGCCCACAGCAAACGCGGGAGGAAGACCAATAGCTTCGCGGGAGCCACGGCGCGCACGTAGAGGAGGAGCCCGGTTGGTCGCTGCGTCCTCGCAGCTAGGCGCCCTGCGGAGGCGACGCGGAGAAGGCGCGAGCCCAGATGCCCCCCACTTCCTTACCTTGCAGCCCTTCTCCAGCAAGGCTCGGGCGAAGGCGTTCCCGATGCCCTGCGCTGCCCCCGTGACCAGAGCCACTTTGTCTTTCAGGTGCATTCCGACGGCCCGCGGGAGCGCTCTCCGCCAGTGCCCTGCCTCTGTCTCTGGCCGCCCTTCCTCAGGCAACTGGGGATGGATTTATTACTCGCTCCTCGTTTTTAATCTCCCCACAGCCTCGAGGGTTCCCCCCCTCTTCTTCTCCCCCCTTCCCCTCCCTCCCTCGCTCCCTCCTCTCTTTTCTTTTTTCGAAGGAGGCGGGAACGAGGGAAGTGCCCGAAGTCGGAGACACGAATACGCACGAGCGCGCCGAAGGAGCCCAACTTGGTTGTCACCTGCGCCGGAGTTGCCACCCGCCCTTTGTCCCTCCCCTCCTCCACCTCCAGCCGCCGCTGGCGCTTCCCCTTCGGGAGGGACTGTCGGCGGCGCGGACGGGAGCCGTCGGCTGCTCTGTCCCTGGGTCTGGTTTCGGACAGAGCGCGGCCACCAGCGCCTCGGGGAGCCCTGGAGATAAAGGGCGAACCCAGCTGCTCTGGCGAGAGACACGAACCCCCCTCACCCTCCCACTCCTCCGCATCTCGTTCCTTCTTACCGCCTCCTCTTGATAAGCAAATTAGAGAGATATATATTTATTTTTCCAGGCTGTCTTCATTTCTGTTCGTCAGCCTCCCGCGAAAACAAGCAACTTCTCTCTGGAGAGGGACTTTCCCTTCCTCCCTCCCTCCTCCTCCTCCCTTCTTTTCTTTGGCAGCCCCTGAAGCCAGGCACGTTTTCCTTGTCCCAATTTGCACGATAAGGGCAGGGCGAAGAATTGCAACTACCGAAGAAACAAAAGATCCTCGGTCAGGATAGGGAGGAGGGGCAGGGCAGCTTTTCCTCGGAGACCATCCGTATGGGTGGGTGTGCCCCTGTAAGCAAATATTATTGCTGCCATAGCTTTCTTCACCTTTGCAAGCCTTGGCCTACAGGGGAGGGTTGGGGGAAGAGTATCCAGCACCCGCTGCTTTCCTTGTAGGTGTCTGATCGTTTCATTTTCAACAAAAGAACACCCCCCATTTGTGGGGCAATGATCGATCAATCAATGATAGAGTTGGAAGGGTCCCTGAGGGTCATCTAGTCCAGCCCCGTGCAATGCAGGAATCTTTTGCCCAACGTGGGGGTCCTGACCCTGAGATTAAGAGTCTCTTGCTCTACCAACTGTGCTATCCCAGTTTATAATTTTTAACGTTGTACCTATGAATTCACTAGACACAATCATTACGCTGGGGTGAAATTAGGCTTCATGGGGCTTTGTTATGATTTTAAACTTTTCTTTCCAAATAGATTTCTACATGTGGGATATATATAGTCATTATTTCTGAGAGCAGTTCTTGTCTACCAAGCCAATCAGAGAATGTAACAGTTGTGATTAAGGTTTTTAAGGGTTAAAACTCTCACTATGATTTGAGCTCAGATGCATAACCATTGTAGTGGATAGGTAAAGGTAAACGACTCCTAGACGGTTAAGTCCACTCAAAGGCAACTATGAGGTTGTGGTGTTCATCTCGCTTTCAGGCCAAGGGAGCCAGTGTTTGTTCACAGACAGCTTTCTGGGTCATGTGGCCAACATGACTAAACCACTTTTGGTGCAACGGGGACACCGTGACGGAAGCCAGAGTGCATGGAAACACCGTTTACTTTCCTGCCACAGCAATACCTATTTATCTACTTGCACTGGCATGCTTTTAAACTGCTAGGTTGGCAGAAGCTGGGACAGAGCAATGGCAGCTCACCCTATTGTGGGGATTCGAGCCGCTAACCTTCTGATCGGCAAGCCCAAGAGGCTCAGCTGTTTAGACCACAGTGCCACTGGTAGGTAGATACAGAACAGGTGTTGTAGGCACAGACCCCCTTGCATCTTGAAGCCTTTATAAAGAGTACATTTTGCATTGCAGCTGTTACAGAGCCTAGATGAGAGCATGGCAGGTGACACAATGAAAGAAACCTCTTTTTTTAAAAAGCCCTAAATACAGCAGTTCTGAAGACAATATTCACATGAGGACTGCAAATATATAGGAGCACGCAATATAGATGCACATCTAGTGTTGCTTAAGAGCTTAATAACACAAATGAAAAAAAAAATATTTCAGGATTTCTCCTACCCAATGCTGTCTGCCCCCTCCCCTCAAAAAAATCGTCAAAGCTGCTCCTGAGGGTTGTGGGGACACCTCTGGAACTATATGGGATATGACAATAGAGGGCTGTAATAAGTGGATGTTTGGATTGGATTCTTCACCTTGTGCTAGCAGGAAAGGTTATGCTAGTTCAAATCCACCATGTGATACAACTCTATATTCTGTTGTGGTAAATGGGGAGAATAAGAGCACATATTTCGTAAGCAATGGTTGCATCTAATAATGGAATACTTAAATATAAAAGTTTGTAACTGGATAAAGCAATGAGGCAAGAGCTAAACTGTATTGCAGAGCTAAAGTGTGCAGAGCATTAACCCAGAAAAAAATGACCAGAAAAAAATTATTAAAACGTTGAATACCTCATGTTGTCAAAGCAACATGAAATGTTACAGATTCTTTTTACAGTCCTTGAATTTTCACTGGCTTTGGCCTGTTTCATTGTATATTCATGGAGTAAACATGTCCAATAGGATTCAAATGAGGAAAGGAAATTGAGGAAAGGGAAAATTGGATTTCCAGATTGTATATTTTTAGGGTGGGAAATAGGAGCACCTATATGATATTAAATTGCCTGCCCTCAAAAGAAAAGCAGGATTTCATTAACCCTTTTTCTTTCAATTTTCAAGTTTATAAATCAGCTGTTGAATTCCTTTATTAATAATTGTTGTATTTGTATTCTACCTTTTTATCTAAAGAGCTCGAGGTGGTTTACATGGTTCTCCTGCTCCTCCTTATTTAATCCTCACAAAATCCCTGTGAAGTAGGGTAGGTTGAGAGGTAGTGATTGGCTCAAAGTCACCTAGTGAGTTTATCCTGCTCTCATGGTTTGGCCAGGTCAATAATTGTGTTTTAATGTGATGTAAAAGATTCTGATCTCCTCAGGCTGTGCTGAAAAAGGAGGAGAGTGCATGAGCTTGAGGCTTATTTTTTGTAACAGTAAACTATGTGTTACATCTGAAAAGGCTTATTTTTGTAACAGTAAACCATGTGTTACATCTGAAAAGCCCAATGTTTCATTTTTCCTTGAAAACATGCTGGGAAACAGATCTTTCTTTGTGAATGACCATCAGATCCCCTGCCTTTAGAAATACCGCTTGTTGTTGTTGAATGGCTGCAATAAGAAATACAATGATTTTCTTAAGAAATAGGTTTATTTTCATGTCTTGGTCTACTGGCACAACTACAGAAAAAGGTTGAACAAAAGTTGGGAACATTTTTAAAGTGAAACATATTATGATGAATTAGTGCAAGCCCATACTCAAACCCTGTTTCTTGACGTTCAACAAAAGAGCATGCCTAATGTGTTTGTGCTGGACTGATTTAGAACCTGCAGGAGCAAAAAGTTACCTTTAGGGAAAGCATTTCTTCCTGGACAGATTAGCTGCAAAATATGGCATCAAACTTCAGAAATTATGAGCAGAAGGCAGACAGAAAAGCGGCTCTGTTTGAGAGGCTGAAAATTATACTCCTAAGGCCTATTATGGACAAAGTAATGTGTGGGAGTCTGTTACTGGAGAACCTGTGGAGTTTAAATGCAATCAAATTTTGTCTGCGGGATATGAATTAAAATTTGAAGATAAAATGGGAAACACATAAAAGTGCTTGAACGAAGTAATTTTGCAATCAGATAACTCAGAAGAGGTGTGTAGTGTGGTTGCAGATGTGCACAGTGTTCATCTCAGGAAACTTTTGTGTCTGTGTAGCTGTGCTGTCTTCTTTTTTAAAAAATGGGGTCAGTAGAAAAGGAAAAATGTCCTCATGCGCCCTACTGCCAATTTAACCAAATATTCTGTATTTCTTCGGAAACGTGGAATTGGAGCTTCAAAGGCCCACGTTAGTTGGAGAATTACAGAGCACAGGGAACGCTTTGCCCATGGAAAGCAATTTCAACGCAAACATATTTAGGAATGGTAGAGTAGGTTGATGTGATGCTAAATGTTGCTTCCATGCTTGTTTGCAAAAACATGTTATAAATAGGTCCACACGTTGGGTGTGGAAATGATATACAAATACCTTTAGGCACAGTGTAATGCTTCCTGTGGCAGAGCCAAAGGCACAGCTGCCAACAATACCATATGTACAGCCAAGCATCAATTCTCCTTCCAGCCAACTTTGCAGTGCAAATGGAAGTGTATTTGTGAGAGTGCAGAGTGCCAGCAGCTCATCTTGGTGAATTTTGACAAATTCTCCAGACATGTCACTTGGATCAGAGAACGGGGGAGAGAATGCCAAGAAGAATCCAAGCAGCACAGTAAGAGATTACAGCAAGAGCTCTGCAGGGACACTCTTAATGGAGAAGCCCAACACAGGGGGTAGTATGATTGTTCTGAAGCACTTTGACATTTCAGTTGTTGCTACATGTAGATGCTCTTGTGGTAAAGAATTCTTATAATACCACGAGCAATTCCTGCCAGTATGTAAGGCAGGGAAAGGGAAACAAAGACAAGCTGATTACAGAAACACAATTGAGTATTTTCACATCCCCTCTTCTCAGCAATTTTTCTCCCTCCATTGATCAAAATACTCAGATAATCACTCCAATTTTTCTAGCTTTAAGAATAGTTATAGCTTGCATTTGCCCTTTTACTTATCTACCATACAAAGAATGTCAAAGTAAGTAGATGTGATAAATCAATTTGTTGTTCCGTGCTTACCTGCTCCTTTGTAATGCTATCAAATAAACTCCCAAACAGAATTGTTTAGTAGCCGATGGATAAGTGGAAGAAGACAAAATCAGTGGGCAGAAATATCCCAAGGCAATAATAATAGAATACTAGAGACGCTCCCTAAAAGTGGCGGCAAAGATGAGTAAGAAAACTAGAGAAGTAGATTTCTGCTATGAAAAGGTGCACCGCATCTTAGGAAACAACTGGTCAGGGAAATTTTTATGAAAATCTATGAAGTGTAAATGCCCAAATAGTTTTTTGTCCATCTTTTTTGTCCATATTTCTGGGCAAGAGCTGTGGAGATGATGACAAAGTCCCCTATATGGAAAACATTCTTCATGTTTTGGGAATGTAACTTCGGCCTCCATGTTGCCCCTACTGTCCAAAGGATAGCTCAGTCAGTAGAATATGAGTCTCTTAATCTCAGGTTGTGGGTTCAATCCCCATGATGGGCAAAAGATCCCTGCCTTCCAGGGGGCTGGACTACATGACCCTTGTGATCCATTATTCTATGAATAATTCCTAAGGGGACAAGCATGCTTTCTTTGGATTGCATAAACCTTTTTTTTTAATTGATAGGTCTGTTAGAAACAGAGATATGAAGCTAGGAGCTAAATAGCACCTTAAACCTAGGCTATGGGCGCAACAAGAGACTGTCTAGGCATGCTTTTTAAATAACAAGAATGCAAAATTGAAAATGAACGAACTGCAGCTAAAATATTATGTTTATTTTTCACATGGTCTAGTCTACCCCCTGACTGCCCCCCTAATATTCTTAAGATGGTCTTTTCTCCAATCTCCAGAGAGTAGCTGGAAGTGGGGAGGCAGAAGAAGGCACCCAGAGCTCAGAAACTGCTCGCGCTAGTGAAATTCCCTGTCGCAAAATGCACCTAGAACAATGGGAGTTTCAAACACTGGTCTACATGACATCATTGATATCGTTGAATGATGCAGCTCTGCGTGCTCATTTCTTTAAAATGTTAAACGTTCTCTCCTCCTAACAGGGCAATTGGTCACGAATCAGGAAAGATTCAGAGGAAGACAACCAAATGAACTTCCCTCAACTGTATGGGTGTTATTTCAGCTGCAGCTGGTATTCTTCCTTAACAGGCTATTTTTTAGGCCAGCTGTGATGTGGGAATGAAAAGAGGGAAAGCTAAGCAAACAGAATCCCTGACATGACTTCATGCTGCTGTTCTAGGTGAAAACAAACCAAACCCCAACATGATGGGAACTAGCTATCATTAGGTTTTCATTAGGCTTTTCAAAGTTTAGCTACATGGGTGCTAGTGCATTTTTATATTTTATTTCTTTGTTATTATCTCTTAGGGCTGTTTCAAGCTCTGAGTGGTGGGAAGATCTTACACATGTGGTGGTGGAATTAGTACACATCCCCCATTACTTCTTTGCAGAGGTGCCAACTTGAATAAAATATTGGGGGGCCCAAGTGAGCCCAACCCTGCATAATTGACCACATGATGCAGTGCACAGACACCATTTCAATGCCAACGCCTGTCAACTTGGGAGCAACGGCGCTCTCAAATATTTTATTGGGGAGGCTGAAGGACCACTGGCTCTTAAGAGTAGGCTCCTATGACTGGGAAAGGCACCCACCCACCTCACATACAGGATGTTTGGAAACATCCTGTATGTGAGATAAAGCTTCTTTTAAACCATGAAATGAATAGGCATAAACTTGTTTAATTTATATTATTTGCAGTGAAATCTTACAATTGGCTATTTCTATTGGTTTCTGTAAGCAAAAATTAAATTTTGCTCAAGTAATATCTGTTGCATACCTCAAAATGAAGTTTGACAGATCTTCCTGTGTTTAAGTATCCCTGAAACCAATTCAGAAATGTGTTATGTACTACTCAATTGAAGTAAATGGCACTGCCTTTGAAGTAAACGATCTTAGAATGTGGATGTAACATTCTGATACAGCTTATGCAACTATTTACCATCACTTCAGTACTCTCTTTGTACTCACACTGTCTACGGTAGCATGCAGTAAGACAATTCTTTGGGGTGCAAGAATGAACTTGCTCATTATATGTAAAATGTGTCTAAGATAGGAATTCAGAATAGTCCTAGCATCTCTCTAAAGAAAAGGATCATTTTCCTGCTTGTTCTGAAATATGAATACCATCACAAGCATTTTAAGCATACTTTCATGAGAAAGGAAGGACATCTTCAATGCTTTCTTGTGGCATGTTTGTAAATATGCAGAACCTGCATATGAAATTTAAACTTTTAAGGTGTTGTTAATTATAAATTACCAGTTACATATGCTATTAGTAGAAAACAAATTTATCAGAAGGCTGGTTTCTGTTGAAGTAATGTTTGAAGGTTGTTTGATTGTGAGCAGGAAGAGAGAAGTAGATTGGGGATTCATTGTGGAATTTTCTCTCCCCCCCTTTTGTGTTTGATTTAGTTGGAGTAACAAATGTCTGTTTTAAAAACTTGTAATGTGGCATCCTCAACTCTAAGCACATTTTCCTCAGTATTTTTTAAATCTGTCTGCCTTTGTGGTCAGCTCCCAAGCAGCTAGGTCAGCAGCAGGCTGATAGGGAACTTAATTTAAAAATAATAATATCAGTGCTCCTTAGCTGACAATTCTGCCCGCAGGGACAACCTTATCTGAGGTTTTCCCACAGTGGATATAATCATGCTGCTTACTCTGGTCTCCACTGAACCAAAAGGCTAAATCTGGCCAGTTTGAGAAGGTGCTCTGACTCATAAAGTTAGCTAATGAAAACATCCAGCCTCAGCGAATAGATTATGTTAACGTTCCCATTTGCCGGTAGAGCATTATTGCTGAATAGGTTCTTTAGAGAGAGAAGTAAAGTGAGCCGAATTTCCCTAGTGGGAAAGTAGAAGTATAAAAATAGAACTGTACGTATAATGAAAAAGCAGCTGATGTTTCATGTAGTCCAAACTCCCTGCCCTTATAGTATAGCTAAAGCAATTTTACCCTTAAAAACTTCAAAACAGGTGATTTCTCAGCTCATTCATTTATTGTACTTAAAAAAAACAACAACCCTACTTAACTCTCTGATAGTGCTTTTGAAAAACAACAGCACTGTTTCTTATCCTGTCTGAGGTTCAGTGCTATCTTCTGGGCTACACTGGTTTATGTGATTCATGATGGAAAGAGTTTTAGTGATAACATTTTGGTTTAGTTATTATTTGCATTGCATAATGGTAGATTGTAGCTTTAAAACAAAAACCAAAACAAAACCAAAACCAAACAAACTAGATTGGGTGGGATAATGACCAGCTCAAGTAATAGTCCTGATTTTACACTTGGGATTTCAGACAAAACTTTGAAGATCCGATAATATAGATACCTTTATTCATGAGCACTTGTTTAATACAACACTTGCATCATTATGAGTTTTCTGTCTCCAAGTACAAGTTTTATTTAATCCGAAGAGTTCAGAGTTTAGGCCATTGTTCTGATCTAGGACAGAACAATGGAGAAATACTGCAAAGACAACTGGGAAAACCTCTAGCCAAGAAAGCTTTATTGAGAGCGTGTACTCTTTGACTTAAAGAACACGGGGGTTACAGTGACATGTACAATAACATAAGCAGTTCGCCATAAATTGCTGCTTAAATGTAGGAATATGCTATCCTATTTACCGTGCAGGTTTATTTAGAAGTGAACTGGGTTCAGTGAGGCTTATTCTCAAAAAGGGTTGGTCCCAGGCTTCAGGCGGCTCTTGGCATTGTGCCCCCATAGGCCCCCACCCCAAACACATGATCCACCCCAAGACAGCAGTGTCTTTCTTCTTCTGCTGCTTTTAACACAGCATAATGATGATGATAAATTTTATTTATATGCCACTCATCCAACAGGGTTGCCCCAGTCACTCTTGAAAGCTCCCAACAAAATATTAAAAATGAGCAGAAATAAAATTAAAATTAAAACCAAATTAAAACTGTATTATCTGGGAGCTCCAGGACAGGCTGCATAGTTCAATGCCATCTAATAATCATAATAATAATAATCATAATAATAATTTATACCCTGCCCACATGGCCGGGTTTCCCCAGCCACTGTGGGCGGCTTCCAATTGAATATTAAAAACACAATACAGCATTAAACATTAAAAAATTCCCTAAACAGGGCTGCCTTCAGATACCTTTTAAAAGTAAGATAGTTGCTTATTTCCTTGACATCTGATGGGAGGGCGTTCCGCAGGGTGGGAGCCACTACCAAGAAAGCCCTCTGCCTGGTTCCCTGTAACTTCACTTCTTGCAGGGAGGGAACCACCAGAAGGCCCTCGGAGCTGGACCTCGGTGTCTGGGCTGAATGATGGGGGGTGGAGACGCTCCTTCAGATATCCTGGGCCGAGGCTGTTTAGGGCTTTGAATTGTGCTCGGAAACATACTGGGAGCCAATGCAGGATTTAAAAACACAATAAAACCTAGAAAATGAAAACAAAAAATACAAATACAGATAAAAAGGTAAAGGATCCCTGACAGTTAAGTCCAGTCGCAAATGACTCTGGGGTTGTGGCGCTCATCTTGCTTTACTGGCTGAGGGAGCCAACGTTTATCCACAGACAGTTTTTCCGGGTCATGTGGCCAGCATGACTAAGCCGCTTCTGGCGAAACAGTGCAGCGCACGGAAACATCATTTACCTTTCCGCCAGAGCAGTACCTATTTATCTACTTGCACTTTGACGTGCTTTCAAACTGCTAGGTAGGCAGGAGCTGGGACCGAACAACGCGAGCTCACCCCGTAGCGGGGATTCAAACTGCCGACCTTCTGACCGGCAAGCCCAAGGCCTTGCCGCGTCCCGCAAATACAGATACAAAATACATATTAACATGTACCATTTAATAACAATTTACACCCCCCCAAAAAATAATTTGCTACCTTCCATGCTCAGCTCCTGGGCTGTAACTGAGCAGCAGAGAGGAAGTGATACCACTTTTGAGCAGGAACCAAGCTCGGGTCCCCTTTTCAAAGGCCACCTGCCATTTTAATTAACTCAAAATGCAAGGCCACAGCCCATATGTATTTGAAATGATTTCATAGATCTGTGAGCTGCGGGTATTTCCTTTGGGGTAAATGAAAATGGCTGGTGTCCTCTGTGAATGGGGCCAGGGAACCTACCCTTGTCAGATGGGTGAAAGGCTCTTCTGAACCACTGGAGACCTTGGCCAACACCGAACCTTGTTAGCCACTGGCCCTGGGGGAAAACATTAAGTAAGGTTGTGTATGCTATAAATTGTATGGCAAATTTGGTATAAACAAGTGAAACTGACAACACCATATTGCAGCATAGATGTTCCTGCTGAGGACTGCATCCTCTATATCCCTTCCTGCTCCACAGTGATATGGTATTCTATTGCCACAGAGCCTGCTCAGTCCTCATTGAGCCATCTTATTTCTCTACTCACCCTTTTAGGGTGTGTGCTTCTGCAATCCTGCTGTTACTTCTCTGTTGTGGGTGGGGCTGTTTTGGCTACATACGCAACAACACAGATGCATAACCACTGGAAATAGAGGAGCTGCTTTCTCATACGGTAACTAGCAGTAGGAATATATCACCCGAAACCCAGAACTATCACACTTGCCACTTGCTTGAAAATCCTGCCCTGTGCAACAGTATTCAAGGCAGCTTGACATTAATTACTAAACATTCCTGACAGACAAGTCAGAAAAGTGCCTGAAGGAAAATACAGACTAACTTGTTCTTTTGGATGTTGAGTCAATACAGGCACTAAAAGGAAATGTATCTGGTTTGGGATGAATAACTTCCTAGAATTGCAAAGCAATCTAAAAAGTTATAGCAGGACAGTTGTATGACAAGAGACTCCTTTATTTTTGTCACAGGATTCCCAATGAGTGGAATAGATCTTTTGGAGGAGACATGTGTATTTACATGTGCAGATTTTTCTTTAAATTGATCAAGATGAGATCTTGTAAAGCACAGAAGTTGCACAGTTCTGTATCTTTCTTTAATTTTGGGAAAGCCCTGAAACTTGTGCTGCCTCACCTACCTCCCCCCAAAAGAAAACAGGAATTCTGAAACTTTCAATAAATTCCAAGGTTGGTGTTTCATAATTCCATGGTGCTGTTCAATCCCTTAAAGCTGACATAGTCTATTTATTTTTATTTCTAGAAAAATTGATTTCTCCTATCAATAACCTATTTTTGTTCATTAGAGTTACATTGTTCATTGACTGATTTACTGAGAAATCTAAACAGTTGCAACTGATACAATTCTGAAAACTATTCAATAAATTTGAATGTCGTCTCTGAACCAATTTGAACATGCCTTTCCCAGCTAGATAAATGGGTATTTATGTGCCCACTCTTGTTCTGAATAAATAATAATAATAATAATAATAATAATAATAATAATAATAATATATATACCCAGCCCATCTGGCTGGGTTTCCCCAGCCACTCTGGGTGGCTTCCAACAAAATTTTAAAAATACAATAAAACACCAGACATAAAAAACTTCCCTAAACATTTGTTGTTGCTTTTGTGATTTTGTTTTCAATTATTTTATGTGTAAATTGCCTGGAGACAGTGGATTAGAATGAAATTAATAAATTAATTGTAACAACAACAATGTTCCATTGTTTAAAAGTTCATCTCACTGATCGAACTGAGTATATATGCATTAAATTTATTTTTATGCTATCTTTCTTATGTCATACCCTAAACTAAAACTCCACATAGAACTTAGGCTGAAATCTTGCCCCTGCCTGATACTGATGGTTGGTGGGGAAAGACCTTAGGGAGAAGTGCAGGCTTTTCTACATTGGGCTGCAGCAGAGGCCTGGAACATGACATTCCAAAGACAGAGTTGGGCCAACCATGGAACTGCTGGATCCAATGCCAGCCCAGTTCCAGTAAAAGAACCTGATATTGGGTCCTCTGCTGTGCTAGACTGGAACTGGTGCAGTTAACTCCCCAGAAAAACATATCTACCTTCCATCTTGACTGGTAGGGGTTCAGATCCTTTGGTGGGTCTTCTGCTCCATTTGACCCTCAGTTGGACTAGGATTGCTCTGCCCCTGTCTATCTGTTATGTTTCCTCTCCTGGGGATAGCACACAAAGTGGTTTGTACCCAAGCATCTCCAGCAGCAGCATCCTCGGTGAAGCCACCAAGGAAGGAGGCACCATGATGCTGTTTGTTAATTGAAATTCTATTGCAGTTCGTTGCACAACTATCAGCCAGGAACACATCACAAACTGTCACTTCTTTTTATACTCAGTAATTCCATTCACTTGAACTGGCATATTGAGCAACTCTAGTCCGATGCATGTAGACGGAGCCAAACTCGGCACATTAAACCCCTATTGGCAAGGTGTACAGAAAAATGTCTAAAGATAATTGCGCATTTCCAAGAAATGGTTATGCAAGAGATGAGTGATGGTGAGAAGTGTTTTCCAAATGCAGGTGAGGTAACAGTTGATGGTTCATTTTTATTCCAGTCTTTTTTACCATGTGGCACCAACAATGGATTTATTCACATATGCTACCTTATATCACATCAGATTTATATATTGGCCAGCTGATGGACAGGAGAAGGTACAGGGTATTTACTTTTCAAACTACAGATCACATTAGCTCCTTGAGACGTTTCAGAAGAATGCTATGGAAAACCACCAAGATATTGAAGACAATGACCTGGGTCACACTCCCTGATCCTCTCTCCCATTAATTGTCATTAATCAGGGTGACCAAGGCAGTTTCAGTGTCATGACCAGGCCTGAAGCCAGACAAGAATATCTCCAAGTACAAGTACAGCATGTAAAGTCAAAATTGTGTATAGTCAAAGTTTTAAAACAGGTGTACTAAATTCTAGTCTTTTTTTCAGGCCACAGTGGCCACAGTTCAAAGTGTTTATTCTTTTCTCAGTCATTTCTGAGGTAAAACTTTGTTTTGAGGAAAACTGTATGTCAGCTGTCTATGTTTTATACTAAGAGGTGTTTAGATACATGGTATCAGAATGTGTTGAGGGACACAGGTGGCGCTGTGGGTTAAAGCCTCAGCGCCTAGGACTTGCCGATCGAAAGGTCGGCGGTTCGAATCCCTGCGGCGGGGTGCGCTCCCGCTGCTCGGTCCCAGCGCCTGCCAACCTAGCAGTTCGAAAGCACCTCCGGGTGCAAGTAGATAAATAGGGACCGCTTACCAGTGGGAAGGTAAATGGCGTTTCCGTGTGCGGCTCTGGCTCGCCAGAGCAGCGATGTCACGCTGGCCACGTGACCCGGAAGTGTCTCCGGACAGCGCTGGCCCCTGGCCTCTTAAGTGAGATGGGCGCACAACCCCAGAGTCTGGCAAGACTGGCCCGTACGGGCAGGGGTACCTTTACCTTTACCTTTATCAGGATGTGCAGGTGGCTAACTGACTTTGAATGGGTGGGTGGGTGGATAGATAGATGGTGATGATAGATGATGATGATAGATGATGATAGATGATAGATAGATAGATACCGTAGATAGATAGATAGATAGATAGATAGATAGATAGATAGATAGATGATGATAGATAGATAGATAGATAGATAGATAGATAGATAGATAGATATAGATTTGAGTGCGAGCCCTCAAAAACAGAGCATTGAAAATGGCAGGCTTTGAGTGGTTTGGTTTGTGGACATTCTGCCTCATCCCAGTGAATCACAGTAGTGCCCTAAGGGAAATTTCCACCCAAATTTGAAGTGATTGGCTGCAGAGAAGCCCTGGTAGGAAAATAAAAGGTAAGACACAGAGTCTAGGTCAGTCATTGTGAAGAAGGTCAGTCACAGTGAAGATGACAGGTAGCATGAGGAGAAGCAGAGGCAGAAGTGGATAACTGATGGTATGAATAGGGAGATCGATAGGTCTCGTTCATCCCATGTCTCTCCTGAGAGTGACCAAAGCCAATTCACTCAATGGGTCTAGATTGGGTTCATCTACATATATCTACACTGTGCCACCACTACCTACTCCAAAAGTCCTTCCAGCAGAAGGGAATTTGTGTCTGTGCAGTAGTTGTTAAATATAATTGGGTCTAGGGTGGTTTTTGTTTTAGGAGTGAGTGCCCTACTACACCCTTCAAGGTGGCAGGCACTACCGAAACATAATGACACATTTAGCACATCCTGAATCCACCCTGTCACTCTGATCATCCAAGAAGGGCAAGGGTTGAGAGGGCAAAAAGGTGCACACATCTCTTCCACAGCATCAAAGCCATTAACTAAAACTGATTCTCAAAGCCAAGCTTGATGGTGCAATGGACTGTCAAAACCATGGTATCAAGACTGCTGAGGGAAAAAACGATTTTATCATCAAAGTGCCTAGCAAAACAGCTACTATGGGCCTCCACAGGATCCATGGCCCTATTTAACAAGCCAGTATTAACAAACCTCAAACCATTGTTCCCTACTCAAGGATGTAGTGAAGCTAGTGGACCATTTTTGCTGCATAATTATGTGCTCTAAGATGTGTTTGATCAGCTCCACAGGATGTATTGCAGGCCTGTTTCAGGGTGCATGGTTCCCTAGGTTATCCAGGCCTATTATGGGCTCCACAGCAGTGGAGAAGCCACTCAGGAGCAATTGCCCTGCCAGATCTTGCCATTTCATAATGAGAATAAGGCATTGCTGGGACCACCAGTTCTGTACACTGGCAAATCTACCAGAGCATTAAGCAATTCATCAGTATCACCCACCAGTCTATGGGACTGGAAAATCCAATAAGATCCCCCACTCCTGCAGGAAAGAACTGCTACTGTGAGTCCAAATCTCACCAGGAACTGAAACATCATGAGACCACCCCATTCCCCTCAGCCACCTACCATTCTGTGTTCATGCTGCACCAAACCTCATATGGGTCAAACTGAGTCAGACCAACTCCACCTAGCTTGTCAATCCAGGTCTCAGTGATGCATGCTAGGTTGGATTCATCATTCATGGCTAAATCCTAGATAAGCAAGGGTTTATTGTGAAGTGCAAGCCACTGTTTGCTTTGCTCTGCTCATTATGCTACTTTTTGCTTGCTAAAAGCAAGCCACAGAATGCCTGATGGCTTTGCTTCCTTACCTGACCTCACCTAAGAAAAGCCCTGCTGGATCACTGGATAATATCAAAGGTTCCTTTAGTCCAGCATCCTGGTCTCACAATGCTCAACCAGATATCAATGGGAAGTCCGAAAGCAGGACATGAGCACCACAGCACTCCTGCCACTTGTAAATCCCACCCACTAGTATTCAGAGGTATGCTGTCTCTAACAATAGGTAGTACATAGTCATCATGGCTAGTAGTCACTGATAGTATTAATCTGCCTAACTCCCTTTTAATACCATGCAAGCTGGTAATCAAGTCTGGAGACAACCCCTGCTAGTGGGGAAAGGGGTGGAGGAGGCACATACATTGCATGTCATTCATGCATGTGGGTAGAGATGAATGAACAGAAGAGAATGCTGTTGCAAATTGCACATGAACAGCATTCTGTACAAAATTTGGAACTCAAGATAGAGCAACGGAGAATTCCTAGTGAATTGGTTTCCCATTGGAAACAAGATCATGTAGTTCAGAATGCTGAAATTTGGAGAGAAATTTAAATGAGGATGATTTTGGAAACTTCCCTTTCCCCTTTGCTCTTCAGGCATTTTCCATGAAGAATCATCATAGTTTGCACTACATCCCAAGTACAGCTGTTGCTTAATGCTCCAATTCTGGAACATTAATTCTGGAGCATTACACAAAAGCAAGGAGCCTGCTTCATCTTGCTGTTTTGTACAATGTCTAACTAGACATCGTGATGAATGCGTACACCCATAAATGACTGAAACCCCTCCCATAAGATGATTTACCTGCTGCTTGAGCAGTACATTGTTGTTGTTGTTTAGTCATTTAGTTGTGTCCGACTCTTCGTGACTCCATGGACTAGAGCACGCCAGGCACTTCTGTCTTCCACTGCCTCCTGCAGTTTGGTCAGACTCGGGTGTTTTCAAAATACAGTGGTTCCTCTGGATGCGAACGGGATCCATTCCAGAGCCCCGTTCACATCCTGAAGTGAATGTAAGACGTGACTGCACATCTGGAGGGTCGTGTTTCACTGCTTCCGCGCATGCGCGTGACGTCATTTTGAGCGTCTGCACATGCACAAGCAGCAAAACCTGGAAGTAACACACTCCGTTATTTCCTGGTCGCCATGGAGCGCAACCCAAAAATATTTAAGCTGAAGCGTATTCATCCTGAGATATGACTGTAATGCAATTAAGAGAACCAGTTGGTAAACCAGGAAAGTTGGCAATAATATTTTGGCAAGGTTATTAATTTGTGTTGGCTGAAGAAATATCATGCAAGGTGTTTTCTAATATTACTGCCAAATGATTGATTAACTGAAGTGATTTACAAAGTGCTCCCTTTCTCTCTCCATTTTTGTATACAGAAACCAGTGTATATAATCTAACTTTGCTAGTGATGTGGCCTAAACATTCATGGCATCTGAACTGGTGGCAACAGACCAGCAATGAAACCTTAGGGTCATAGTAGATGGTGGAATGTCAACCCAGTGTGCAGCAGCCATGAAAAAGGCAGATTCCATGCCAGAGATTATTAGGAAAGGAACTGAAAATAAAACTGCTGGTATCCTAAAACAAATCTATGTGCAACTACATTTGGAAGATGAGAGAAGCCCCACATAGAGCTCATTGCAGTAGTCCAGTCTTGACGCAACCAACGCATGAACTACTGTGGCAAGGCTTTCCTGGTTCAGGAATGGCCATAACCGTCAAACCAGCCACAGCTGGTAAAAGGCACTTAAAGCTGAGTGTCACCAGCATATTGATGGCACCTCATCCAGAAATGCCTAATGACAGCTGCTAATGGCATCATGTAAATATTAAATAGTGCAGGAGATAAGATATTTCCCTGTGGCACCCCATGACATAGCCACCAGTGGGGTGAAATACAGGTTCTTCTTATGTTCTTATGCTAGCCTGTGTGCATTAGTCTACTAATGGCGTCTCCAGTGTTCATGCCCCAGCAAAAGATTTCTTGAAAGTATTAGCAAAGTGGGGAGAATTCAACATCTATCGGTTCATAAGAAAGATACACCAATGTTGAACCACTTGACATTCCCATAGCTAGACAGGTGAATATTAATAACCTATTCGTGGTTCATGGTCTCTCAAAGAGATATTTTTGTGGAATATGTTTCTTCAAGTGTTAAAAAACAACAACCAAGCAGCTGAAACCGTAATTAAACATACTTTATATTAACCACTGTTTCACTGCACAGTCTGGATTTTGCCTGGAAATATATCTTGCAGAGGAATGTATGTGTGATTATTCACGGTTGCCTGTAAACCAAGATAAGCTGCTTCTGTGAAAGTCAGGCATGAGTTTGGAAAACATGAATTGTTAATATAGAGTAGATATATAAAGCAGTCTGACTGCTGTACACCTTCCATGAAGTTATTTGCTTGCAAAAGCATATTTCTTAAGAAAGGACAAAGAAAGGCCATATGACCTCTCTTGAACTGGTTCAGTTGTTCATGAAAAACAGGATCTAAATTCCATAAAGATGTCATACATCTGTAGATACCTACTACTCTCTAATCCCTGATATGAGACATGTTGCCACATGCAATTGGAAGGCAACTGTGTTGACCCGTATTTTCTTTCAAAATCAAAAGCAGCTTTTAAAGGCAAATGTTTCAATATAAGAAGCGGACTGAGGAGAAGGAGGCTGCTTTATCCTTTCTGTGTCAGCCATTTTTTGCTTAGCACCCCATGGCTGCCTGCTATTTATCACACAACTGTAAATAGTCATCTCCTCTTTTGTGAATGGATAAAAAGTAGCTTGAGGGGAGGTGGATTCTGAGCAGAAAACAGTTGGAGGGGAAAGGGTTAAGCAGCTCCTCCCATATCTGTTTCTTTGGTGAAACTCACAAGTTTTGGTTTTAAAGGTTTAAGAAAATGTCAGAGAAAAGGCATGAGCTTAGCTCATTGCCCTTTTGGTGCAATAAGTTCAACAGGGCAAGATGTTCTTATAAGGGTGATTGTACTTTTGCATTCTTCATCAGTGGGGCTATCCAAGTCAGGTAGCTTTTTGTGAATGAGTCACAAAGGCATGTAGGAATATATCTGCTGTAAAAAACAACTCTACTTTCGTTAGGTATTATTTTTTGCTTGTTAGCGCATGACATCCATCTATTTGCATCGGACGGCTGAAATAAGAAGCTGACACCAGTAGCTGCAATGAACTAAATGACACTTTAAACCTGCAGGTGTATCTGGTATATAATACCCAGGGTTTTTTTCCCCGGTCAGAACTTGCCAGAACTCAGTTCCAGCACCTCTCAGGTGGGCGCCACTGCCATTTTAAGGGAACAAGGGAGGTTTTTCATAGTGAGTTCCAGCTCCTCTTTTTCTAGAAAAATAGCACTGATAGTACCCCAATAATCTTTTTTAATTACCATATTTTTCGCTCTATAACATGCACCTGACCATAACATGCACATAGTTTTTAGAGGAGGAAAACAAGAAAAAAAATATTATAAACGAAACAGTGGATGTATGATTTTTGTGGTTCATGCTGTGGCCACAGACATGTGATCTGACGGTGAGTTTGGGGTAGCCCAATGCAAAAATCCTGAGGATCCATGTGGATCCATGCTTTGTAACCACGTTTTAAGTGGGGAGGGAAGGAAAAGCACTCAAGGGACAAGCAACACGCGTGGGGTGGTTGGAGAAGGATGATGTTAATAATGCAGAAGAGGGGTATAAGAGGAGAAGCAAGCAGGCTCTGCTTCTCTCCCTCCTCCCCGGCTCGCTGAAAAACTTTGCTGCTATTTAGCCAGCTGAGTGGGGAGGAGAGACGGACAGAGGGCCTGCTTGCTTTAAAGGTGCCAACCGGACAGGAGCCGCCTACACTCGTGTAAGCGGCTCCTCTCCTCTCCCGCTTTGCTCCTTTAAAGCAAGCAGGTTCTCTGTCCCTCTCTCCTACCCACTCAGCGGCTCTTCTCCCGCTTTGCTGTTTCAAAGCGAGCCACAGAGGAGGGAAGGAAGGGGAACCACGGATCCTCTGCTCACGACTGCAGCAGATCCCCCCGCCATCCGTAGGCATTCGTTCCATAACACGCACAGACATTTCCCCTTACTTTCTAGGAGGAAAAAAGTGAGTGTTATGGTGCAAAAAATACGGTATCTACAAAGTTTATTCCCAAAGGAGATGTGAGCAATCCCTCCAAAATATGTACAATATCTGATCCCAGAGCCTGATATCTCCAAATTTATCTTCTTGGAAATTATAGCTTTGTTTCAGATACAGCTGTTGCACTTGTGTTCTGCCTGTAAACTCATTGCACTACAGGCACCTGGTTGACCACTCTGTGAGAACAGGGATCCTGGCCTACATGGCCATTGACCTGTTGCAGGAGGCTGTTCTTTTGTTGCTCTTGTAATTATCATTGATTTATTAATTGCCTTCTAAAACTAGCCTATCAAGGTGGCCTACCCATAATTGAAAACAGTTATAAACACAAAAACAGCAAGAACATTTCAGACAGGACTAAAATCATAACAAAGTAGATGCTCATGGTAACTACCTATTTATCCAGCTGGGAAAGTCTGTCAAAATAAAAAACGTCTTCAGTTGTTTCCGGAAAGTGGGAGCCTTTCGTAGTATTACACCAGGGGTAGGCCCGGGGACCGGATGTGGCCCAAGCACCTTCTAAATCCGGCCCGTGGACAGTCTGGGAATCAGCATGTTTTTACATGAGTAGAATGTGTGCTTTTATTTAAAATGCACCTCTGGGTTATTTGTGGGGCATTCATCCCCCCCCCCAAAATATAGTTCGGCCCCCCACATGGTCTAAGGGATGGTGATCTGGTTCATAGCTGAAAAAGGTTGGTGACCCCTGTATTACATCAATGAAACAGAATCTTATAAACATTTCCCATAAGGAGAATAGTTATAGGAGTGTTTATAAGATTCTGTTTCATTGATGTAATACACAGGTACCACTGTATTACTACTACTACTACTACTACTACTACTACTACTACTTTTATCATTTTATCCATTTTATCCAGCTCACCTACTTAGGTTTCTGTAATGCAACCTCTTTTATCCATGATAAAAGTAGTAGTAGTAGTAGTAATAATAATAATAATAATAGTAATAATAGTACAGTGGTACCTCACAAGACGAATGCCTTGTAAGACGAAAAACTCACAAGACGAAAGAGTTTTTCGTTTTTTGAGTTGCTTTGCAAGACAAATTTCGCTATGGGCTTGCTTCGCAAGACGAAAATGTCTTGCAAGTTTGTTGCCTTTTTTGAGCCTTTTTTGAGGTTTTTGAAGACTTTGGTGATTTTTGAAGCTTTTCCAAAACTTCTTTTGCAGCCATTTGGTAATTTAAATTTTTAAAACTTTTTGGGGGGTTTTTGGATTTTGGGTTGGAATCCGTGCTTCGCAAGACGAAAAATTCGCAAGACGAAAAACTCGCAGAACGAATTAATTTCGTCTTGCGAGGTACCACTGTAATAATAATAATAATAATAATAATAATAATAATAATACAGTAATAATATGGGCAGCTCCCAACAGAATATTAAAACAGAATAAAACATCAAACATTAAAAACTTCCCCAAATAGGGCTGCCTTCAGATATCTAAAAGTCAGTTAGACTGTAAACTATGCTGGTGCATTACAGAAGGCTTCAGGTTCATACCCTAGCAATCCAGTTGTAAAAGGACTGAGTGGCAAATGAGAGAAAGACCCCTGAGTGAGATCTTGAAGAGAACAGGAACCTACATAGGAAGTTGTCTTATGCCAAGTCAGACCTGGAGATGCCAGGACTTGAACCCAAGACCTCACCCATTGATTTGTGCCCCTTTCCCAGTGTGAGAGCTCATACCAGTTAGAGTTAATACTGGGTAGATGAACACATAATCTGACCTAGTATAAGGCAGCTTACATTTTCCTAAAGGTGAAAGCCTGAAATCCACCTTCTGTTTATCCTCACAATTGTCCTGGGTTGTTCATTTTACTTAAAAGCATTTTTTTTAAAACTGAAGTACCTCTGAATAATTCAGGACCATTCTTTATTATTATTATTATTCAGGACCATTCTGAGGGCAAACAGCTAGTGACTTTTAGGCTATCACCTCTAGCAACTGATGTATTTTCCATGGTGTATTCTAATAACTTATAGCCTGAAGTTTGGTGTAAGGAAAGGCCGTTCCCTGGTCTAGATTTTTAAATGTGACAGGCATATGTGAGGAAGAGATACAGAAAAGAAGTTAATTGGTACACAGTGTACAAAAATAATAATGCAGCCTCTGCCTGCAGGCATGCATGTAAAGGATTTCGATCTAATTGCCAATCATTAGCAGCAAAAGACATATGTAATATATCAGTTGAAAAGGAAGGATTTTCTAAGAATTAAACACTTTAAGTCCCCCTCCTGTAGTTTGCCAGCTATTTATAGAAAGCAATTTGTGTCTCCTTTCAATGTGAGATTCATTTATTTATTTCACCTTTTCCCCAAGGAGCTCCAAGGTGATGTGAACGGCTCAGGACCGCAATATCTCAAGGACTGCCTCTCCCCATATGAACCAACTTGGATTGTGTGAGCCTCATCTGGGCCCTTATTTGTTCTCAGTCACCACAAGATGTTTGGAGGGCAGAAACACAAGAGCAGGCCTTTTCTGTGGTGGCACCCTGCTTGTGGAATGCTTTCTCCAGGGAGCCTTCGTTACATATCTTTAGGTGCCAGACAAAAAATCCCTCTTTCCCCATGCCTTTGGCCTTTTAAACGGGTGTAATTGTTTTTGTTTGTTATGTATTTTTGTGTTTTTATAGTGCAAACCTCCCTGTGATCCTCAAATGAAGGGCGGTATAGAAATTTAAATAATTTATAATACAGTGGTACCTCAGGTTACATACGCTTCATGTTACATACGCTTCAGGTTACATACGCTTCAGGTTACAGACTCTGCTAACCCAGAAATAGTGCTTCAGGTTAAGAACTTTGCTTCAGGATGAGAACAGAAATTGTGTTCCGGTGGCGTGGCGGCAGCAGGAGGCCCCATTAGCTAAAGTGGTGCTTCAGGTTAAGAACAGTTTCAGGTTAAGAACGGACCTCCGGAACGAATTGAGTACTTAACCTGAGGTACCACTGTAATGTCCTCCTCTTCATATAATTTGCACAACAACCCTGTGAGGTAGGTTAGGCTGAGAGGCAATAATTGTCCCAAGGTCACCCAGTGAGCTTTGTGGTTGAGTGGGGATTTGAACCCTGATCTTCCAGGTCTTAGTCTGGCACTCTAACCACTATACCACACTGGCACTAGTACTGTGGGAGTTTGCTGCTGAGGCTAATTATGCCCAGTGTGCTAAGGAAGAGCAATTTAAATTGTTGTAAAACCTGCTGAGAGAGACTTGCCTGTTTGCATCAAGGGCATTTTCTGGGCTATAGAGCAAAGGTAGATTTCTCCATGGTGTTTTCATTAATGGCGGCTGCCAACAGATACTGTAGGTGTGTTGCTGTTTGCTTTTTACAGGCGTAGTCACAAGGAACACATTAACCTGCCTAATAAATCTAAAGTGGCGTAGAAAATCTAAAAAGTGCAAATGTTTACATTATTGTTTTAGGAGAGGCTTATTGGTTCAAAACAGGCAACACCCACACTCATACGTGCATGGTGCATCTTATAACATTTTGTGAACCTTTCATTTGTGTTTGTGTTAACATTTTAAAAAAGGAGGAGGGATGATAGTCTAAATTAAAAGTAATAGACCAAAGTTGGTTCAACTTGCACACTTCCTGCAATTATAATTTTTTTAAACTCCCTGTGCACAAATGAATAAATAACTGCCTGTGTGCCTAGTATGGGGGGGAAAAAGATGGTGCAAGAGTGATTGCAGAGAGGGACAGAAACACAGGCAAGCTGCGTTCTGTCAAGGTCTGCCCACTGGTGTGGATAGCAAGCTGCAGAACCGCAGATCTGCATACAGGCAGAATTTGTAAAAACTCATTCTCCAATCATGCACACAGGGGAAAAAATGAATGACTTTTGTTTAGACTCGCTCACCCTGCCCTACTTCCTCAGAGTAAGGCATAGGAATGGGGCAGGCACTCCAGTTGCAATATCTTTGCTGGGTGAGTAGCTGGGGATGACATCAGTGGTGGATGATGAGGCAAGTTCATTCACTGCTAAGAGAAGTGCTTCATTAAAGGTAGAGGGACCCCTGACCATTAGGTCGAGTTGTGACCGACTCTGTGGTTTGCAGCACTCATCTCGCTTTATTGACCAAGGGAGCTGGCGTACAGCTTCTGGGTCATGTGGCCAGCATGACTAAACCACTTTTGGCGAACCAGAGCAGCGCATGGAAACAATGTTTACCTTCCCACCGGAATGGTATCTACTTGCACTTTGACGTGCTTTCAAACTGCTAGGTGGGCAGGAGCAGGGACCGAGCAACGGGAGCTCACTCCGTCGCGGGGATTCAAACCGCGATCTTCTGCTCGGCAAGTCCTAGGCTCTGTGGTTTAACCCACAGCGCCACCCACGTCCCAAGTGCTTCATTGCATCTCATGCAAATGCCAGCCCTGAGCCTCAGTGTGTCTTAAGACCGTGTTCTCTAGGAATGAGACTACAGAAATAAGTTAAAACATCAAAACCATTTCCGGGATATGAACGTTTTCAGCGATGGTCCAGTCTCACATTCCGTGTTTGGTGTGATTTTTGAAAGCCTAAGGAAGAAAAAAGGATTACTAGGTCAGCACTCTGAAGAAGAGTTCATTACCAAAGCAGCCTGAGAAAGTGATATGAGTCAGGCTCCCAGCTCCAAATAGTGTTATCAGTGCTCCCATTTGCAAGATTTCCAAAGTAAACGAAAGTTAGGAACAAGCAAGATTACATCCGTACTAGCTAGAATACATTGAAGAAGCAATTTCTCAGGAGCTTTTCTAGGAGTTGATAGTTGAGGCCTGCCTTTAAAATAGTTATCTGATAAATCTCAGTTCAGTTTGTTATGAATGAAAATAGCATTGTTTAGCAGATGTCAATATGGTAGTGTAATCAGGCCTGAAACAAAAATTTCACTACATTGCGGGTGGGGTGGGGTGGGATGCCAAAATTAAAGTTGTCTAATATTTCATTTTAGACTTGAAAAGCCTTATTAATGGTTGTTATTTCAAATTTCAGCGAAGGTTGCTTTGGTGAAACTTACGTTAGCTGATTAAATATGACAGAGCAGGTTTGTTGCTGTTTAGGGATGATATATTCTTATTTTATGTGCAGATATGTGCAGCTGTTCTAACTTATTTAAGATACAAGATGCAAGACCAGAACTTTATGGCTGATATCAGTAGTGTGAGCTTCCAGAAATACCTAGATCCTGCCTCTGTATAAATACCTGTAGGTGCATTTGCCAGACTATTTTGAATTGCGGAACAAGAAGAAATACAGATGTGATTCATCCATTCATTGTTTTTGTTGAGAATTTAAAAGCTGCACATCAAAATGATTCAGAACTTTGGAATGCCATAGAGAAATGTTTGATTTCTGTGAGGAATTCAGAACATTAGGTTATTTCTGACATTTTGTCCCTAAGTGCTTCTGGGAAATTATTTCTTAGAAGCCTCAAGGAACAAAATGCCATAAATAGTCATATTATATCCATAGTAAGGAAGAATGAATCTGTCAGTTTCGGTTCACTACTTTTCTAATTTGTCCAACCTTAAATTCTGTTTTCCATATTTCTGCAGCAATCTGCAATCTGTTTTTTTATCTTTTTCTAAAAAATTGAAAGTACGTCAGCATTTTACTACAACTTACTCCTAATATTTGTATGCAGTTTTGACTTTTTAGAAGAAATTTCCCCTTGTAAAACATGTTTATATATTTTATGCACATTCTCCCCTAATACGTATCTTTTGTACATATTGTCTGCATAGAGAACTGTATTACAAAATTCAGCATTTTGAAGGGTAGCTGTGTTTTCACTCACATATTAGTTCAAGAAGTGTGAATTAGGTAGTTTCTCATTAAATGCAAACAAAATAAATTTTCTCCTCCATTCCCAAAGTATATGAAAAATATATATATATTTATTTAATTTGATAATACAAGAACAATTTCCTGTCTGACATTGAATGTACCTCACTTATTTCCTTCCTTCCTTCCTTCCTTCCTTCCTTCCTTCCTTCCTTCCTTCCTTCCTTCCTTCCTTCCTTTGATTACCTTAGATGTGTTCTGCAGTAGCTACACAGTGGCCTGCTATATATATATATATTATATATATATATATGCAAAGTGTGATACTGAAGCTTGAGTCAAAGCTAGGGCTTGTGCCAGAGTCAGAGCTGGAATTTGAAGAGTCACAGACAAAAAGTGAATAGAAAGCCATGCTTCTAGTACTTGTGCCATTTCTCACCAATCCATAGGCTTCATGCAGCCTTCACTTTGGCCTGTGCAATGCTAGGCAATGTTGCACACCCTGTTCTCTTCTGAAGCTCTGAGCACACACAGTTCTGAATCACAGGGCAATCCTAATCGCACCTATTCAAAAATAAGTCCTCTTGACCTCAATGGAGTTTATTCCTGAGGTAAGTTGGGTACGGATTGCGGCCCTAGCCTCATTAGGAGTAGGTGCACTGCTGGCGCACGATTCTGTTCTCATCCTGAAGCAAAGTTCTTAACCCAAGGTACTATTTCTGGGTTAGCGGAGTCTGTAACCTGAAGCGTCTGTAACCTGAAGCATCTGTAACCCGAGGTACTACTGTGTGTGTGTGTGTGTGTGTATGTGTATCTATCTATCTATCTATCTATCTATCTATCTATCTATCTATCTATATGAAACAATTAAAAATAAAAATAAATATCAATAAATACATAGCAAAAAAATAACCCACACAAGTTTGCATAAAACAATACAAATAAACCAATCTAATTTAACAGCTTAAAACTAAACATGAGAGCAAATCTGGACTGAGCTTCAGTTTGTTGGCCCTCACCCATTATTGAAGCAAGACATCGGTCCAGCACACCCCCTACCACACCTGCAGATGTTAAGGAGAAGTGGAGCTGGGTGTCATCACCATATTGCTGACAAGATAACTCTTAAACTGGAAATAATAATTCAAGTAGGACCAGAACCACTGCAAAGCAGTGCCACTCACCCCCAACTCTGACAATTACTCCAGAAGGATACCATGGTCGACCAAAAGCTACTGAGAGGCCGAGGAGAATTAACAGGGACACATTTTCCTTGTCTCTCTCCTGACACAGGTTGTCATACAGGGTGACCCAAGCAATTTCTGTGCCAAAACAGGGCCTTAGCTCTGACAGAAATGTATCTAGAAAACTGAAATGTATCTAGTCAACTGTCCCCTCTCTCCTAGTTTTTTTTATCAGCCACAAAAGTCTGATGACACAAATGGAATACTGATTTTTGTACTTTGCTCAGCACTGCTGAGAAATGTTGAGAAATGATTTGGAACTTTCCAGTCAATGCTCTACGCTTGATTATTAGGTTTTTATTTTTAATAAAATATTGGAGGGATATTTATGTGTGCACTGGCATTTTTTACATTTCAGAAGACTCATGAGACTCTTTTGTCTGTTTTCATGATGAATTTAGGTAATGAAAGCCAGCACTGGAAAGAAAGCCAGTATGTTTGACCTTATACAACTCCTGCAGTTTCTTTCATACAGATAATATTTGCTGAATCTAGCTAAGAGATAATAGTGTGTATATTGGACTAAATGACTTTGAATCAGTGTAGTCCTAGCAAAGTCCAAGTGAAAAATGGAACCAATCACCATAATGAATGAAGTTTATTTGACTTCTTAAGCTCATGTTTCCTGTTAATTCTTCTCATTTAATAAGTAACCATTTAACTCACTCAAAAGGTCTATATTTTGGGCAAACGTACCTTTCAAAATAGTATATACCTTTCTTCTCTGAAATGGATTGAATAGTCCACATATCGCTAAATGTTAGTACAGATAGCAATATTTCTTTTTCATTCAGCACCATAATGGCACTGTGAGAATTATTACATTTTAACTGAAGCTGAAAAGAAGCAGCATGTTACTAGCTGGCATTTGAATAATAAAGCTAACAATTATTTGATTCTATTTTTATGTCCCGAGATAGCCAAAAGGTTTAACTTCTGCACAGCAGATGGGTGGGGTAGAAATAATAATAATAATAATAATAATAATAATAATAATAATAATAATAATAATAATAATATATTTTCTCCATCCATACATTGTTATTATCTCCCCTTTTCCCTTTATCCACCTGCTCCAAAACATTTAATTTTATTTTTTATTTATGCCCCACCTTTTCCCTGACACGGAATCAAGGAGACTTACAGATAAAATAAAAACACACAGAACCTATTAAAAACATACGTATAAATACAATAAAAAGTGGTAAAAACTGAATGTTCTGCCCACAGCTCCCCTGTTCTAGTTCTGCAGGTCTGTTTAAATGTGGACAGTTTGTGGCTTGAAGTTTGAAGGCGTTTTTTCATTGCAGACTTCAGTTGCAAACAAGCAAACTACTAGTAATCAGAGATGTGCAGAACAAAGTGATGAAAATGCGCAGAAGAGGAAAACAAGTTGCAGGTTGCGACCTGAACGTATTCTGGTGCTGCATATTTTGTGATCTCATTTGAGAAGAGGTCCCTGAATCTCAGAGGTCAGTTTCTCTTGGGAGAGAGACTTGGGAAAGATATGTCCTTCTTCAATGGACACATTGGTGCCTCTGGAAAGAGAAGCCAAGGACAGGATGCCTAATCAGCAAATGTAGAGCCTCATGACATAAGCAGGATGGCCATTCTGTAGAGTGTTTCTGTTTATTAGAAGCGTCTTCTAATTTGTGCATTTTATAGGCAATAAATAAAAAACACCGTGTTCTATATTCAATTGAGATTGATAGGCGAGACACACATCTAGTAAAAATGAAATAAATGTAACCACAGGAAATAAAGGAACATTCTAATGCTAAGTACATTATTTGGATAGAGGTTTATTTGGATAGACATACTTGTGTGTGACGGTCTTAATCCAGTAACACATGCAGTAGGATCAATGCATCAAAGCTTTTAAACTTCTGTTAGCCAACAGTACTAATTCTCAAAGCACCAGAAATTAGTACTGAAACAGAGAGAGGTGGTAGAAGACAGTTTTCCATGCAGTGTTGAGAAGGCTGTGTTGTGTAAAAGAGACATTAGTCCTTCAGAGACTCATCTATCAAATATATAGATTGACATAGGCTGCAAACCGTAAAGCTGCACAGCTTCAGTTCATTTCAGTAAGGCATTAGTGATGCATGCCTCACAATAATTAGTAAGTATGAGCAGTAAGACAATGCCTGATGGATTGCAGCTGTATTTTCTTTAACAATGAAAACAGCCCAGAAAATGAAAAATTGCATTTAATAAAAGATACTGGGAAGGAAGTTGTTTTGGCTCAAACAATATTCTGGAACATTTAATGCAGAGCCAGTATTTACATGTCAGCAGTTCTAAATGAACTCCTAATGGTGATATAATTTGAGATATTTGGCACCTATCTGTCCTAAGATGTCAAGGAACTGTTTCCTTTACTGTGACTTACGCATGGTGGGGGTGGGGCAAAAGCACCACAGCACTGATTTTTATGTCTTAAGTGTAACAGTGTCTCTGTTAAAAAAATATTTAGGGCAAGTGTATATTAATTCTGAAACTGTGTCCAATTTTATTTTACCCGCACAATAGCAATGTAGTCATGAAGCTTTTGGGGAAAAAGACAAAAGAAGAAGATCCATTATTATATCTACTGCATTTAAAAAGGGGTAATCAGAAAAAAAGATCAGGAGCTACTGGTAGATCTTTAGATCAACAAAGGTTTCTGGTTCCAAGCTGTTTAACAATAGCAACAACAAGACAACTTTTCCCAGCTACATTTCCCAGCTAAAACGAAGTCAATGAGGACTAGAGTGAGCTTTTGTGTGGCTGGATTGTGAACTCAGTTCTGGTCCTGAGAACAAATTCCTAGGTCAGAGGCACCCTATACTTTCAAGCTCTATGATTTTGGCACCTGGCTCTCACTAGGAGATTCTGGAATTCTAGTAAAGAAATAAAGTAAACCTGACAACTCTGAAATCTTCCCACTCCTGATTTAAAATGTCAGGGTCTCCCATTTCGATCAGGGGTATTATTCTGGGCTAAGAGGGAGTGCTCTTTCATGCTCTTTCCACAACTCAAATCGTATGCCTGGCTTTGAAGCTATTTCATTTCGCCATTAGCCACAGAGCTCGGTGAGTGAAAGACCACTACAAGTACCTTTCTTTCTCTTCTCCTTGACAACTAATAGCTTCATGGTGTGTGTGTGTGTGTGTTGTTGTGTGTGTGTTGTGGGGGTAAATGGCTGATTTAAGTTAATGAATTGGTAGGGGGAAGGGTTAGTTCCTCCCTCCCTCAGTCCAATAGTACCGATCACACATCCTCTTAAACTGCTTTCAATGAAGGAACGTTGGGAGTTGTTGATGATGGATCTCCAACTTTGGATTATTTTCCCCACCACACAGCTGAGAGATATTAGTCAAGCAGGCTAAAGTGAAATAGGCACACTTAAGCCTATTGACTTGTTGGATCACGCCCCAAATCTAAATAGGTTAATTATTGTTTAAAGGAACTGTTATATAATGAAGCTTTCAGAACATTTGTAGTACATTTGCAGAGTTCAATCAAACTAGACAAAATACGAAACACAGATCTTTTGATGGTGTAGGGAAGGGGATTAATGCCATTCATGCAATTTCCCCCACAAAAGTTTCCTCCCACAATCTGCTATTTGCCTCGGGAGATAAACTGTTATTTGTGTTTCACCTTGAGGCTTGTTGGATGGAAGGCACTCCACAACTCCATGATCAACTGAATTGGTGGCACTGCTTGTGTGGTTCTCTTGGAGTCTTCCAGATGCCAAATGCTGAATTGTGGTGGTGGTGGTTGACACTAGTCAGGCCACACACCTATGGCTTCGCTCTATGGAATATGGTTTTGCCATCTTTCATTATAGCTTGGTTGAGGGAGTTGCTCTAGGGCGGTTTGGCAGGAGATTTCCCGCCTGGCAGAACAGGCTGTGCCTCACCACACTTCTGTTTGGATTCACACAAATTCTTCTATGTTATATTTTAATAAGTATACCCTTTAAAAAACCACAAATGTTTATTTATGGATTCTGGAGTTTATATATCACAGGTAATAGTGCTGATACCAAAGTTTAGGTACACCCAGTAGTCAGGACTGGATTAACTATTAAGCAAAATAAGCACATGCCAGTAGAGCCAGTGTGGTGTAGTGGTTAAGAGCAGTGGATTCGTAATCTGGTGAACCGAGTTCGCGTCTACGCTCCTCCACATGCAGCTGCTGGGTGACTTTGGGCCAGTCACACTTCTCTGACGTCTCTCAGCTTCACTCACCTCACAGAGTGGTTGTTGTGGGGGAGGAGGGGAAAGGAGATTGTTGGCCACTTTGAGACTCCTTAGGGTAGTGATAAAGCAGGATATCAAATCCAAACTCTTCTTCTTAGGACATCAAGGGAAGAGGAGCACCAGAATTTTTTTCCATTGCCAGATTTTTAACATTGTTGTTGTTTAGTTGTTTAGTCGTGTCCGACTCTTCGTGACCCCATGGACCAGAGCATGCCAGGCACTCCTGTCTTCCACTGCCTCCCGCAGTTTGGTCAAACTCATGCTGGTAGCTTTGAGAACACCATCCAACCATCTTGTCCTCTGTCATCCCCTTCTCCTTGTGCCCTCCATCTTTCCTAACATCAGGGTCTTTTCCAGGGAGTCTTCTCTTCTCATGAGGTGGCCAGTGGCTCATCAGGGTCCTTCCAGTGAGCACTCAGGGCTGATTTCCTTAAGAATGGAGAGGTTTGATATTTTTGCAGTCCAAGGGACTCTCAAGAGTCTCCTCCAGCACCATAATTCAAAAGCCTCAATTCTTCTTTATTAGAATTAAAGTCTCAAGACTTCCTTATGGCAGTCTTCTTTATGGCAGCCTTCTTTTTAACATTAATGGTCACAAATTGCTCAGCTGAGCGTTCATTTTTTCAGTCAAACATGTTAAAAATCCCAACAAAACAACTATGCAACAAGGCCGGTTGGATACCTTATCTCTACTAAGCACTGAAGCAGATGCGTTACATAAGATTAGGTTTGAGGATCTGATCGAAGACTTAGCTATTAGAAAAATCAGGATAAAATTTTCCAATATAAATAAAGTGGAAGTATACCAAAATAAAATTTATTTTCCATCTTACTGTAGGTTTTGCTTCATTTTGAAAAATAAAACTTTCTTTTATAGTTTATTATTGTTTATACAGTATCTTGAATTAGATGTATATGGGGGCACGGAAATCTCTTAATTGCTTAGGGCCCCTAAAGGTGTTAATCCAGGCCTTCCAATAGTCACAACATGTCAGGAATAAAGAACACTATGCCTGAATTATGCAGCAACCCTCTAGCCCAACATCCTCCCCTGATTGGCCTATATTTTTCTCAAACTATGGTGCATGTAGTCTGTGAAAAGGAAACATTAGGACTACAGAGAGGAAAAGGTATAAATGTTTATAATTGTCTTTTCCCTAGAAAAATCAGGCTTTATGCTTGTTTATCCCACACTTTGATTCCAGGTGCCTATATATAATTGTGCCTATATATTTTTATACCAGGCAAATAAACAAAGAACTGGTGCAGGAGGAAAGCGTTGATCCCAGATCACCCACAATGTAGCCCTAATTTGGATCAGAGGCTTCTGTAGTTACTTTTAAAAATAATGAAGAATAAGGAGATGGCCTTGTGATAACTCCTCTTACATCTCAGAAACTTAGAGACTGAAATGAGACATATTTGGAGCCAGAGCCACTGGCAATTTGCAATGCAATCATAGACCTGTCTGTTGAGAAGTAACCCCACTTGAGTTCAATGGCACCTATTATCAGTTAAGAGTAGATTGCTTTGCAGTCTTAGCCCATCTTTCTTAATAGCTTAAGTCACCTAAGAGACAGGGAAACTGTACAGTACAGTCTTTGCCTTCCATGTGGTTTGGAGATAAAATTAAGTAGAAGCATGCGAAATGAATCAGATTCCATTTATTCCCCCCAAGACTGAAAAAACCCTAGAGAGATTTGTTTATCTAAAAACACGGCACTAGAAATTTGTCTAGGCAGCTTAATTTTTAATCATTTTATTAGTTGATATGAACAAATTGCCTTTCAACTGTGCGAGTTCCCAAAGAGGAGATTGTGGGTGTTATCCTTCTCCCTTGTCCTCCTGATGCTTAAGAATAAACCATCGTTTGGCTCAGTGTGTAATCCAAACCTAGGCTATGGTTTGTTTCCTCAAGACAAGGCATCCATCTTTTTCTGCTTAGTGGTACCTAACAGGACACAAGTTGAAAGCTATGCATTGTAGTTCATAGACATGTTGAAGAGGCTGGTGCAAACCCCAAATACATCCCCAAATCCAGGCAATACCAGATTCCTCTGGCATTACTATTTGGAGAGAGGGTGTGTGAGAGGAATTGCAAAGACATTCACCACAAACTCCCTGGAAATCTTTACACGTCTCTTGATTTAATTTTGGACAGCACCCTTTACTATGAGATCTAGCTTTCCTAGATCTAGATCTAGCTTTTACCATATATACTCTCTCTCTCTCTCTCTCTCTCTCTCTATATATATATATACATATACATATACATACACACACGCAGGTGGCACTGTGGTCTAAACCACTGAGCTTTGGGCTTGCTGATTGGAAGGTTGGTGGTTTGAATCCCTGCGATGGGGTGAGCTCTCGTTGCTCGGTCCCAGCTCCTGCCAACCTAGCAGTTCGAAAGCTGCTATATATATATCAAAAGAGAGAATATTTAGGGGCATTATTTCAAAGTTTTTAGCCAGGAGAATTCCTAATTCTTAGCCAAAATAAATGGGCACCTCACTTAAACAATGTTTTTTTTAAAAAAGAATATTTTGTAACCACAAAATTACAATAACAAAATCCCCATCTCAACTGATTCACTTTTCTCCTTTCAATCTTAGTTGTCAACATGGCATAGAAGCCAAACTTAAATTTAGCAGTGTTAAAAGAGGATCAATGTTTGGCTCTGAATATTAAGAGAATACCTACAACAAACAGTTGAGCAACTTTAATGCCGTGTCTTTATGAAGTGGGCTTTATTTAAATTCCCTGTTTAAGAGACCTAGCTTTATATTTCTTTCAAGTTATACAGCAATGTAGAAAGCATATGAGTGTTTATTCTTCCATGTGTATATAATCTCCTTTATATTTGCAAAACATTACACACATGTAACAGTAAATATAACTCCATTTTATTATGACCTTCAAAGGTCGTTGGCAGTCAATTTTGTCCTACACAGTTGCTAAATAAACTTTGCATAAAAACACCATGACACCTACCTGGCTGGATGCATTGAGATTGAGATACCTGTACTGACTGGTACAGGACTATAGGCCAAAATATCTTGAGGGCACCAGCTTGGCAAAGGCTATTTTATACATATGCATATAAATGCAAGGCCAGTATATAGCTAACTTTATTGTTAATTAATTTGTCCTGGTGCAGGGATTGTGTGACATACCCTCAGGTCAGAAAATCAGCAGTATTGGAGTGCACACGTGCCTCTGTGATCTTTTTACATCTCTGATGAACCCAGCATTTGGGCAACAGTATATGAGTTAAAATACATTTTGAATCAGGAGTGGGGAACCTCTGGTCTTTAGGCCAAACTTGACCTGGTAGGCTTCTTCACTTGGCCCATGAAACCCTTTTCCTGAAACCATGTTCAGCTGTTCCACATCTGACATCATATGGGACATTAGCTGGCAAGCAGGTAAAGATGCAGCTGCAGAAGGCAGGATTAATCCTCTAGCAGATAATTCCACAGGCAGTGTGCCACTACCAAGAAGGGCCTGTCTTGCATCGGCACCCAGTGTGCTATGCTGGCTGGTGGGACCATGAGAAGATCTCCCTCAGATCTTAAGGCTTGGGCCAGCAGATGTTGGCTTTGTGTAGGCAAAGCCCTACAGCTTCCGTAAAACTGTGCCGCCAATTCCCAACCCACAGACCCACTCTGAGAGGATGCCACTGTTGGTAGTATCCAAAGCCACTGAGAGATCAAGGAGTTGTTTTTCACCCCTCTCTCTTTCAATAAAGGTCAGAGCAACCAAAACTGTTTCACTGCTGAAACTAGATCTGAAGACATAGCCCATAGGAAGCTGAGCCAGATCATTGATCTCCCTAGCTCAGGGGTGGGGAACCTTTGGCCCTCCAGATGTTGACTCTCATCACACCTAGCATGCATGGCCAATGGCCAAAGATGAAGTTGCGAGTTTAGTTCAGCAACATCTGGAAGAACAAATGTTTCCCACCTGTGAGCTAGCTCAGTATTGCCTACACTTGACTTGCAGCACCTTCCCAGGGCAGATATGGATTTTGGCTAACATCTGTGCATACGGCTTCCTGTGGGAGTGCCCTGGATGGAGAGTAAACAGGAGTACGCACACAGCCTTAATTAGAAGAGGCACCCATATTGAAGCTGCACCGTTCAGCCATTAGCTATACAGCTGAGTGGGATGCAAAGGAGAGATACGAACGTGAGGTAGGCATGGACTTTGCTAAAGTGTTTTATCTCGTCGTCAGCACTGCTGCTATAGTGAAATAAAAGCAGCCTAATTAGGCACACAATTTCCTCTAGCGTGCACATTCTCCTGGTGCCTGATCAGGGTTCCTAATTAGTAACACGGCACCTTTCAACTATGATTTATTTGACAGTAGGAATGAAGCTCAGTAACCTTATGCATTATACTCTCTAACGGATAGGGAAAGAGAGCCATCTGGTGGCAGGCTTCCTGTGATACTAATAAGTAGACTGTGCTTGTGAACAGAGTAGCATTAGGTGACATTCTCAGGAAGTGATAAGCTGTGAAATAAAACCACATAATGGATACACACGGCATATTTGGAAGCGATTCACATGGAGAAGAGATGGCATGTCCAGTGTTGTTGGTCTTAATAGCTTATAATTTCTATTTTCTGCTGACGTAGGCCACCCAATAACCCAGTCGGAGAATGCATGAAAAAGGTCCAAGTAAACTGCTTAAAGAAACTTTTGTGTGCTTTTTAATGTCCATTTATAAAAAAATAAGTCTACACTTACTTCAGTCTTCGGTGCATATTTATACTAATTTATGACACTGATCCTAGCTGATTTCTTCCCAATTTTCAGGCGTGTAAATGCGCCAAGGTAAATGGTGTTGTAAATGATTTGGAAAATGTGGCAATTAAACAATTGCAAATGTATATGCCTATATAATTCCAAGGTTACAGACTGTGTGACAGAAAGCCAAATAACGTCTTATGTGGAAAAATCTGTGATTGGATCTCCAAACATAATTGTCTTCATCTAAAAGTAACTGGGGGGGGGCATGTCCTGATTTTGATAATATCATGTACCCCAAGAACTGCCAAGAGATGCACAGGGGGGAAGTACTACTAGGAAAAGAAGGAAGAGTATTTTGCTACCACCATAAAAGGATCAGGTCATATGGAAAAGTTTCATCATAATAAAATTTGGGCTGCTTTCAAACAACCTGTTTTATTGACTATTCATCCTGATTTGTTTGCACAAAGTTTGCAGGGAAGTTTGATGTTTACTATTTCGTGAGCATTTTCCCCAATCTGTTTCAACAAAGTTGTTATCTGGAATTAGCTGTGGCTAATTCATCAATCTATTTATATACTAAAAACAGTGCTCCCCCCCAAAAAAAATGTTTAGGGGTACTCTCATTTTGACTCAAGAAAACCACCATTTTATATTTTAAATCAGGGAAAATAAATACAGTAAATGGACAAAAGTTCAGAGATTCACAAAATATTTAGGGGTATGCGTCCCCCTACTTCACCCCAGAAAAAAGCACTGACTAAAAAGAACCACACACACGAAAATCTTTTTAAACTGATCACTTTAGTTTCTCTTTTATCTAAATTTCATTATCTCATGCTGTAATTCTGTACTCACTTACCTGAGACAATGTCCCATTGAGTGCACTGTGCTTACATGTTCAACCTCTAAGTGAAAATGTTGAGGTTTGCAATGTTCACACGCTGATTCCATTGTGTCCACATAATAACTGCTACATGAAATCATCATTTCTATTCTTCACAACTTCTGCTTATCCCATACAATAATAAAACTGCATATTTTTCTACTTTTTCAATCAGTGAAAACATCTTAATTTTTTTTTTATATATGCTGTAAGCTGCCCAGAGTGGCTGGGGAAACCCAGCCAGATGGGCGGGGTATAAATAATAAAATTATTATTATTATTACTACTATGAATTGAAGGTTCAGTCCCTATATGGGGTAACTGCATTGGAGGGGCTGGACTAGATGATTCCCCAGGACCCCTTTCAAATCTACAATTCTATGATTCTATATAATGTGTTTATATTATGTTCATGACTGTATGTGCTTTTATGCACACTTTCCCCCTAATATATGTATTTTTGTAAACAGAGGCTGGAGTACCCTGTTGCAAAAATTTGGATAAGTGCACATTTCGAAAAATGGCTGTTTTTCAGTTCTTACATTGTTTTGGAAAGTACTAATTTGATAGACAAAGAGTGAAGTGAATCAAATTTGTTCCTTGTTGTTGCTGGAGACTGAATCCAGAGTTAAAGTTTAAAAGGTACTGGTATTTGGGGGATTTCAGCCCATGCATCTTCTTTCAGGATAACTGCTTAGACAAGCTGATGTGCATGGGCTATTGCTTTTGTAGACAAACTATTCACCTCATGGCACCCACATGACATGCATACATTATTTTTTAACATTTCCTTAGAAGCATCTCCCACTCTGTAGTGAAGCCCCTGAACTTAAGAAGGCACTTGGGTGTTGGGTACTGAGTGTTGCTCATCGTGGGAATTTCCATATTAGCTGCTCTTGAAGGAGGTAGTTCACAGGATTTTTGTTTATCGTTTCCTCTCATGTTTGCTCCTGTATTTCCACCAGAAAAAGCATTCCTTTCCCTGACCCCAGATTGTTTTCTAAATATTAGCGATTTGACACTCAATAGTCAGTGCTTAAATTGTGTTAACAGTCTGAGCAGAGTCTTGAAAAATGGTAGCTTTTATTCTTGTTTTAGAACAAAATATATACAGTTACATGAACACCATAGGCAGCACACAACTTAATACCTCTGTCAGCAGAGCATGTTAGTTGTAGTGCTGAATATAGGAATACAAGAAAGAAAAGGAGTTTAATTAAACTCATGCATGACACTTTTCATTGGATTTTACTGAAAAGAAATACTTCTAGACACAAATTGGTATTTGCTGCTGTCTAGACAGAACTCACAGGATGATATGTTTAAAAATCACAGACAAGTCATTAACACACTAGTATAACCATTTTTTTTTTTGCTCTCACCTTTTAAGGAAGCTTGGCTCACTATCACACAAGCTACTGTATATAATGTTTAAACTCCATGTTAAAAGCTTATGGCACAGTTTCTTTTCATGTGGCTCACAATTAAATATCCATAGAATGTCAAAATTTACGCAGTTCATTTCATCCATTGATACTGTCCTGTTATAGGTTGACGTTTGCTAACTTAAGGAATGGCTCTTGCATATTTCATGGAGATGAAAGTGAAGAAGTGCAATAAATATCAAAGCATATCAAGAATACAGCATGAGCCAGCATTTCATGGCCTTTAACCCAACTATTTCCCTCAGTCTCATCTGTTTGCACAAATATTCCAAACTGATAATGGTTACGAGACCATTGTGCAATGTATGTTTTGCCAGGAGGCACCATTCTGTAACCTCTGCAAAAAGAAGAAGCTCCCGTACAATAGACACATCCCAAAACATGTATGCACATTTTTGTATTTCCATATAAGTTAATTTGCAAAATAGATTTCAGAGCTGTTTTGAAAGCAAAAACAAACACCATTAACTCAATGTTCTCTTATCAAACTAACCTCTGTTAGTACAGATTCTGCACTGAGTTACAAGATTATTGTAAGAATTACTATGAAGCAAATTTTGGAGAGCTATCAATGCATTGAAGCAAATTCTACCCCAACTGAGAATTGGAATTACATGTGGAGGGTTTATGTTGTGTTCTTAGTCTTACTGACTATGACACTTTCTTGCAGTTACAATTTAAGCTGGGCTGAATGATAATAACAAACAGTTCTTTCATCTAGTAGAAAACATCATGAAGTAAAAATACAATTTTTATTTTTAAGGTTAGAGAATTTATTACCCCCAAAATATTTTTAATCTAAATATTTCTTAACCCTAAAGAATATTCCTTAAAATGATTACTTATCAGTGCTGTAACAGGCAGAGCTATGTCGTATTAGCATTTGTCTTTCCTTATGTATAAAGTGCACGTTTAGATTGCTTTATAGAACTCTACCTGGTATTACACAGACAAAATATGTGCTTTTAATAAAGATTTGTATCAGTACTCTCAAATATAAAAATTTATAATAATGCCTAAAATAAAACTCAATGAAGAAATATATATGATTAAAATGGAACTGGTGGGAAACAAGACGTTTATTTTGTAACATCTCCAAGGGCATTTAAACAAATGGTACATGCACTCAAAACTCCTCTAGCTATTTTAAATACTGGGTCATATTTCCCTCTGAAATAACACCTCTTTCCCTCCACTTATGGAAGCTTCATGGTGAATGAGAAGCAATAGCACATTAGCTGCTATACTTAGTAGTACAACCATACAACTTTACGATATCTTGCATCTAAATGTGTACTAAGCTGGCAAGAATTGAGCTGCTTTAAATTCAGGAGACTGATAATAGTGTGATATGCCTGCAACACAGGATAAATTGTAATGAAATCGTTCTCCCTCATTCTCCCTTAACATTTTATGTGGTTATAATCTATTAAAGAAGCCAGATCCAGGCCTCCAAATTTCAGGTCAGATATCAGTGCTTCATATGAAGCTGCTTTTATGCCTGATCAAATCATTTGTCAATCAAGCCCAGTATTGTCTAGTTTGACCTATAGAAGCTCTCCAGGGTTTCCCTCAGAAGGCTGTCCTGAGCATTAGTGTGCACCTCAAAGCTAAGTTTCTTTGTGCTTGTTCCAGAAAGAGTGCCTGCATGATTACCTATAACTTCACTTTCCACTCCTTCAGTTCTCTGATGGAAAAATCTAAATATCTGCTGCCATGTACCAGCTCAGGAAGCAGGACATGCTAGTGATCAGAAGAGATCAACTGGATTTCATCATGGTAATCTAACAACAATTAAATTGAAATGCATTCCCCATTGCACGGTCTTATGACCAAATAAATTGTTTTCAAGACATCCTGTGGTACCTTCTTCCGCATATTCTACAAACAATGCTCTCAGTGAGGTTTTTTTTAATGTCCTCAGGTAAAAAAAGTAGGCTCTCATCTCAATTGGTGTCTAACATAAATTTTAACAACCTAGTGGTCAATATTTGCGTTTGTGCATCTCCTGCAATGCCAGTGGGCATTGATCTCTGTCTGCCCCATTTCAAAGCACTTTTTAGGTGGGGCAGCACAGATTAAAATTGTGCCCAAAATACATTAGGTATGCTGTTCCTTTCGGGGAAGAAACTACGTAGCCACAGTAGGGAGAATCTGAGTGTGTAAACTGGATTTTGAAGTGTTTGCATATGTTCCATAAGGATATAATAATGATACTTGCCTAAGATAACTGAGCCCTTTGATCATAATTTGGGGCTGATCAGGTCATTCATATTTCCATATGGATGTGGACTACAAACAGTTCTTGTGTTAGTGGACTCCGTAATAAATAATAATATTTAGAGAGTGGAGTAGGAAACAGAATCCTATTCATGTGGCTAAATACATGAATGAGAGGTAGAACTACTATGCTGTCCTTTACGTTGTGCATACATGTCCAGTTCTGCACCCTGAAGTTCTGAAGGTGGAATCAAGCAAACCTTAAGCTAACCCAATGTAGTTGGGAGCCCTGATCTCATACAGGACCTACACAAGTACAACATATGGGGCTGAAGAAATGGAGGTAAGGACAAACGATAGGGTCCCTATCAATGCATTAGCTGTCTCCATGGAAATACTAATGCCTGGAAGGGGTTAGAGACTGAAAGAGATAAATTCCACATATCTCCACTCATGAATGTTTTGAGCGTCACATATTTCCATATGGCACATAAGAATCCATGGTTCATTTAATACAGCATTTTGGTTCCAACAAAAGCCAGTCGGATGTTTCTATTCATGAAAGGGCTCGTCTACAATTCCACTCGTCCCATGTCTAGAAAGCATGGGTCCAAGTGGGTTCCCACTTTCCCCGTGCTTTCGAGGCAGGAATTTGCTTTTGCTCTTTCATGCTAAATCAGGAAAAAAATCGGAATCTGTGGAAAACATGATTGCCGTTTGTTCCAAATCAGCACTTTACTGCAGCATTGTTTAGAGGTTGTGAAGTTGCATCTGATTTTTGTTGTTGCTTTTTGTGTGTGTGTGTGGAGGGGCATGAAGTTCAGCCATTCTGGTGTCTAGGTTTGTTCACAGGCAAAATAATGATCACCATGTTGCAAAACAGTGACATCAGATCAAAAGTGTTGCCCAGTTGCCTAGGCAATGCAGATACACTTCTCTGACTTTCTGTACTTTGCTGCCTGCATGACAGTGATTGAAGATAGGAAGAAATGTCCATTTGACTAGGAAATGTGGGGATGCTTCATTATCTTCCGGCAATTTGCTGGAGATCTTCCAATTTTCTGGCAAATGGTTCTTATCATCATGACTGTGAGCAGCCATGAATAACAAAATTGGTGTAAATTGGATTCTCCCCCCTGCTGGGGATTTCACACACTGAATATGTCCTAATTCACCCCAGAATTTTGCAGTGGCTTATACTTCATCTCAGTCCCAGCCGTAGCACTATAGGGTGTATTTAACATAGAGCCTGCAGTAACCTGAATACAGGAGAAACATGTTTGCTAACTTTTGTCACTTTGCTAAAATAACTGGGGGTTTTGTAACAGTGCACTAAATCCATAAGAAGCATTAGTTTGTCTGACAGGGTCTGCAACACCATTCCTGGATTTATTTCTGTGATAGGTCATCATATGCCTGCTGGTATTTTAGACTTAATAAAATAGGCACTAGTGGGTTGCTGGTATTTTTTGGTGGCATGAGACAACACAAAACCTTCCTTTATTATTCTGCATTGTAAAGAAGTGAAATGAATTTGACGATATGCCCTTATGCCCCAACTTTATCCCATTACCTGCACTCTATATTCAATGAAAAATAATTTTGTTAGTAAAAGTTAAAACTTAGTTTATAATGCTTTGTGCGGAACATTCCCCTAGGGCAGGTTAAAGGTTATATCTCACGGCTCACACTCACGGCTTATGAACTGGGAAATACTGGATTTTCTCTGTAGGGCTTCTTGCCTCCACTCTTTCAAACTCACCACCTTTCCCATAGATTAGGCACCTCATCCTGTTCAAATAGAAACCATTCGTATCCTCAATAGGCATGCCTAACTTTTTATGTTGAGTTACCAAAGTAGTATGGCCGCACAATCTGTGACTACTGGAAAGAAATCTGAGAGGGCTCCCCCCTTTTTTTCTATTCACAGCCCTAGAGTGTCTGTAGAATTCTGTTATGTTCAGAAATTGTACAAAATTCATTTGCACGAATATTTACTTAGATTTAGCAACGCATTTTAAATCCGTAACCTTTGTATTGATCACACTGAAGGCAGATTCAGAAATGTATAACTGAGATGGCACAGTCCTCACAGACTGGCCACACCACCTCAAGTTTTGCATTGGGAATCATTTGTTTGAAAGTACTTGCTCAAGAAAATATCTCCTGACACCAATATAAAACTATGTTAGAGATGTTTTTGACACAGGGCACAATTTGCATATGGTTTCCACCCACCCATACTTAAATTGATCTATTTAAATCAAATTTGCTTTTCTTTTTTCTTTTTTTCTTTTTAAAGTCATCTTAGTAAATATTTCTATAACAGACACATTACGGAAATAGTCTTGTATCACATTTGTTCTTATTTAAAAATCAAAGTAGAACTTCAGCTTTGATTTTCTTTTTCCTTCAAAGCAGCATGTTTTCTCTCCCCTCTCTGGTGTTCAACAATAAACTCTTGTGGTTTTTCTGTTGGCACACTTTCAGAACATATATCATTCCACTGCATTAGATATGCTGTAGAGCAAATATATTCTGTCTTTGCTGATGAGAACTGTCTGAAGAAACAAAAAACAGCTTCTAGGTGCAAAGTTCTATTCTATATTTTCTTTTAAGCCTATAACATAATATATAATTATTGAGAGAATTAATTTAAAGGACTGTGCAATTCTAGAAAAAGGAAATAAATTTCCTTAATTTAAATATCAAGATGAAACACCACACCAGGAGGTGTGCTAGATTTTACTTCCACCATTCACCCTGGGGCCCTGCAAACTACGCCCAATCAGGGTTTCCCAACTACGCAGAGCAGATATTGGGAAATGTGGGTGGGTGGAATTGGGAGGGAAGGGAACAAGAGCAATTCCTATTTGTTCAAGTGACAGTCAGTTGCACAAGTAGAATGCCATAGTTGGCTATCCGGTATCTTCATAGGAAGGTTTTCGTTCCCCCCAATTTTGTTCTAGCACTTCTTTTGACGTTGTTCAGCACATATGTATGTAAAGTCAGTTAAAATAAATGGGAGCTACATATGATTTTCATCATGTTTACCTGGAAGTAAGTTGAACTGATTTCAATGACACTAACTTCCTAGTGTATATTATGTGTATATTACAGAATCAAATATGCACCACTGTCCCATAATTTCAATAGCTTTAAGCATATTTAACCTTCATGGAACAAAATCCTCTCCCTCTCCAGGGCCCTGGAGGTGACAATACTCATTTGAGTGACTCAGAATATCTGACCTCACATCCTATCATGTAGAATCTATGTTACATTTTAGAGTAAATACCAGAAGCAAGTGATCTGTTTACTCAACAGAAGGTCTAGCCTGCTGAGTCATACTCTCTGTACTGGTAAAGGATGTGATTAGACAGTTTCCTGCCTTGAATGCACAGAGAAATTTCGCCAAGGCATACTTTTTCTTTTTATAAAACGGCCAGCAATCAACAAACTGCTTATTTCAGTGCAGAACTGAAGCCTCACCAGAAACACCAGCAGCATTTCACAGAGTAAGTGGTTTGTGGATTGTGTCATTATGAAGTATTTTATATGAGATTTCTCTCTTTAATGTGCAGCCTAATATATGCTCGGTGTTTATTGTAAAAGACGTTGGCAGTGTCTTTAAATTGAGAAAATGTGCTTTGTCACTTAAAGGGAAACTTCTTTTTAAACCCCCCCCCCACCCATGGCAAATCTTGACTTATAAAGTTTAAAGGAAACTTTAAAGTGGAATAGCATTTCTGTTAATATGGCACTTTGCTGCAAGAAACGTCAGAAAATACTATACCATTATGGAACAGCATCTATAAACACATTGGCAGTAGAGTTTTAATTTAGAATGTTGTGGTTTTTCTTTGCAAAAGCTGGCTACTTTTAGCTAATAAGAAGTTGAATTGCTGTTGCAGCAGATACTGTAGCTTCTTCGGATTCCACTCTTCTATCCTTTTGTGACTTTGCATAGCAAGTCAAATGTGATTTTTTGCCCTCCACGCCCTTTATGAGCCAATCGGTATTTGTACCATAGTAATAGAGAACCAGAACCGTTAAGCACTGGAAACCTTAATCTTGTTTTTGGTGAATGTCCTCGTGCCGAACGATTTTGTAGATGACCCAGTAAAAAATGTTGAATATCAGAAAGGCTAGTGGGAAACAGGCTCGGGAGATGGTGTCAATTTTCTTGGCCCGATCAATGAATACCTTCCTCATGTCTTCAGGGCTTTTTGGTGCAGGTTGAACTGGATTGTTTGGTGCTTTTGGAACCACTCCATCTTTTGCTTGTATACATGGTGGCCCCATTCCATAGCCTGTAAAACTGAACCGATTTTCTCTTGAATCTTCATCCTGTAAAAATGAACAAACAGGAAAAGTCTTCACCTGGAAATTCTAACAACTGACATCTTTGAGACCTTTTATATCATTATTCAAAAAAATATTAAAACTATCGCTCTACAGTGGTACCTCGAGTTACATATGCTTCAGGTTACATACGCTTCAGGTTACAGACTCCACTAACCCAGAAATAGTGCTTCAGGTTAAGAATTTTGCTTCAGGATGAGAAAAGAAATTGTGCTCCGGCGGTGCAGCAGCAGCAGGAGGAGGCCCCATTAGCTAAAGTGGTGCTTCAAGTTAAAAACAGTTTCAGGTTAAGTACGGACCTCCGGAACGAATTAAGTACTTAACCTGAGGTACCACTGTATATCCTCCCCGCCCACAATATAATCAGCTGCTGCAAATGCAGAAATACCAGTAGCCCAACTACTGATGTGTTGGCTGCAATTTGATTTCTATTTGAGTCGCAATTCAATAATTCTAAAGTACTTGTTGGTTATTCCATCTATGAAGCATGTATCCTGGTTCCATCAACTCCTTCAAGCTTCTTGCATTGAATGAAATTGTCTGAATGGAGATTGTAAGCATGGCCAGTTGAACATCTTTTCTGCGATCTGGTGAATTAACATTCATCTGGACACACTAACAGTAACCCCTTCTGACCTTCCTGTCCAACGTGGGAAGACAATTGCAAGGGTTGTGGAGCAGTATGCTCTCCTTTCTGTATTCACTAAAACAATTAAATCTGCATATCTGCATAGGGCTTTTGACATCTGCCCATGTGAGAAATTTTAAAATCCAATATCTGTTCCTGCCTGTCACTGAGTATTATGTTTCTTAGGATGTTATCTTACATCTGCCTATAGATGGTCTTGTTAGCTGTAGCCAGTGATATTTTTCTAGAAAAAGAAGTGCCAGAATTCACCACAAACACCTCCCTTGTTCTGTTAAAGAAGGCAGTGGCACACACCTGAGAAGTGCCAGAACTGAGTTCTGGCAAGTTTCAGCTGGGAAAAAAAAATCCCTGGCTGTAGCTGGGTAGATTGTAGCTTTCAGTTGCTTGCTGCAGTGGAGGACAGTATATAATAATCACACCTCTCATAATAACTATGTTAACTTGTGATCCTGCTCTAGAACTGGGCTGTTACCAGGATACATGCAATAATAGTTAATGGCCTAGATGACCATTACAAGTGTGTACAGTGGTACCTCGGGTTACGAGCTTAATTTGTTCCGGAGCTCCGTTCTTAACTTGAAACCGTTCTTAACCTGAGGCGCGCTTTTGCTAATGGGGCCTCCTGCTGCCACTGCACGATTTCCGTTCTCATCCTGGGGCAAAGTTTGTATCCCGAGGTACTATTTATGGATTAGCGGAGTTTGTAATCCGATGTGTTTGTAACCCGAGGTACCACTATACTTGGTTCAGATGGATAACGAATTTTGGATTGAATCAGGAAGATTCAGAGATATTTGGGGATCTTCCAAGGCAAAGTGGGTCTCCTTTGAACTGAGCCGCTCCTGAAGCATCAAATAGACTCAGATTGTTGGTCTCTTTGAAATTTCAAGTGTCTAATGCAAAGATCTTTTTTTGCATGTCAGGAAGGGGACTTTAGTTTTCTTTCTGACAGATCTACCTTCCAAAGAGGGAATAACTTTTCTGCATTAGGAGTGATGAAAAAGAAGGAACTGACTGTTCTCAACTGAGCATAAATTTTCCTACAAAACCCAAAAACTGCTTTTATTGATGACAAGTCCTTATCCCCTGCACCAATTAATTCCCCTGAAACGTTACCAGCTACTGATCTGCAGGCATTTCTACAACATTTGCTATTTTCATACAAACTCTGCCCAAACCACAGGAAGGTAAGTAAATCCTTTTCTTCATTTAGTTCTCCAACTCCCCCAAGTGGTTTCAAAGGAACCCAACACAAAAAAAGTTGCACCTTTGCTTTTGAAATCTAGCATTTTTGAAAACCTAGAAGCACCTCTTTGACATATACTGCTTTTATACCAACTGTCTAAGAATCAACAAAAGTTGGTGAGGGTTATTGGACAACAAAACACAACAAGCAAGCACTTTCTGGGCTACCTTTTGAGTGCTGGCTGAAAACTTTTCTATTCCACCAGGACTATACAGGGGATTAAGAATGCACACTTTCACAATGGTTAATTGGTTAATGTCTGTTTTTAACTTGTATGGTTTTTTTAACTTGTCTGTTTTTTATTGTATGGTTTTATGTTTTATTGTTCTAAAACACATTGATATAGTTTGTCAGATGTAGTGGTATATAAATATTTTAATAATAATAATAAAAATTACCTGGGAAAGGAAAAAAAACCCTTTAAAACTGTAAAGGCTGTCTTGGTAGAAACTTCCTTGTACCTATCCTCCTTACATTTGATTGTACTCCTCCCGAGAGAAAGGGAAATGCCAGCTTGCCAATGGAGTGGAAACAATTCTATCAGAAGCCCCCCCAGTTGACTGCTGGAAGGCTCCACTGGCTAGAATCACTGGTGGAGGAACGGGGGTGCAGAGGGAGTGGAACACCCTGGCACCACTATTCCAGTAGGGTGCCATCGCAGCTGGGGGCCCCCCGGACGCATGCCACGCGCTAGGTGCCACACCCCCACAGGTGGCGCGTCACACCCCCAGAACGCATGTCATGTCCCCGCAGGCGGCGTGCCACATCCCCAGGATGTGCGCCACGCCCCAGGGCACCATCATGCCCCGGCTGCTCTCTGCCCCCAGTAGCGGAGCATCATGCAGCTTCGCCACTGGCTGGAAGGCTTTGCTGGCAAGACCTCCCAAGAACAGGATGTGAACATAGCTAGGTATCAGTGTGTGTGAGAGAGGGGAAAGTTTCTGAATCATCTTGTTCTGTGTTTTCTTCCTCCCCTTTTGAGCGAGGGACAGCTTGCATGCAGCGGAGCAACTGTTGGCAGACTGGGGGTGGGCCTCAAAACCAGAAGATTCCTGACTTTAGTACTGCTCAGTACTGGACAGCTTCCAGGTTAACGTTGCCAAGATAATGTCACGTGAAGATTTTTGCCATGGCATTTTAGTATGTTGAATATTCCATTTCAAGCCACTCCCTCGTGTGGTGAGATGTGGTGCTTTGCCCTCCAAGGGAACATTTGTTTAAGAAGAAAACCCTGTGCTCAGTGTGTTAAATGCTAGTTTCCTTAATGTGAGACCATATTCACACAAAATGAGATTTAAAGAGTTACCTGTTGGTAACTTTTTCACATTAAAAGGTGATGTGTGATTATGCCAAATGTTGGGCAAAGGTTGTAATTAAAATTATTACATCATTAATTGATTTTAAAGGGTCTTAAAAACAAAAGAAGTCAATACACAAATATTTTATCAAGAAATACAGATGCATTATTTCCATAGAATACCTTCTAAAGGAAACATGACACAGAGTTCCATGACAAGGGATTATTGTTTCTAGGGGACTTCTGCGCTCCTAACTTTCTCTAGACTATGCACTTAGTCTGCAGCTGAGCTTGATTAAAAATATTCAGTGCGAAATAGTGAAATCAGTGCAACAATAAAGAGGAAATTGCTTTCAAAGCCTGCAGGTGTATCCAGAAGAACTCACAAACAGGATGAACTGAAAACATTAACTGGTATCCAAAGAGAGCTCTTTTTAACAAGAAAGTCTACATTGGCTTTCCTGCAGGTATGGCTGCCTCCCCACCCCTGATAAACAAAAATAAATGAAGATTGAACACAACAAGGAAATAAATAAGCCGTGGATTGCTAACAAATGAAGAATAACAAAGATACAAAATGAAAATAGGACATGAATGGTATGACATGATTCAAAATAATAAAAAAATCTTGTTTTTGCTTCAAATACTGTGAAATATAACTTCTTCATTATAGTTAATTCTAGGCAGTTATATATAAAGCTTGATATAAATGGTCAGCAAATGTCAGGCATGTAGATTCTACTAATATGGAACCCATTTTAAACCCCTAGCAATGTATTATATCATCTTTGTTGTTGTATGCTGATGACGCAGCCATCATCTCGCGTTCCAGGCCGGGCTTGAATTATCTGTTGAGGAAATTTTCTGATTACTGTTCTGGAAATGGTTTATCCATTAATTATGAAAAATCTAAAATCTTAGTCTTCGAAAGAAGATTCTCCCAGTCTAAATGGGTGCTGGATGGCCATAACCTCGAACAGGTAAAATACTTCAGCTACCTAGGGCTCACATTCCATCATACAAGATCTTGGAAGCACCATTGGCAAACCTCCCTTCAAAAGGCGGAGATTACAAAGCTAGCCATACATAAATTCTTCTTCACAAAGGGCGGCAAATATGTTCCAGCAGCCTTAAGGGTTTTCAACGCAAAGCCCGTTTCCCAACTGCTGTATGCAGCAAATGTCTGGCATAATGGGGACCTGCCAAAGCTAGATGGCTTTCAGGCAAAATTTATACGATCTCTGCTGCAGGTACCTAACTGCGTCCCCAACTCCATACTTCTGTTGGAAGCTGGTGAATGCCCAATTTCAGCTAGAGCATGGTGGGCTGCCCTAAGACATTGGCTCAGGATTTCAGTGTTTAATCTAGGGAAGGGTCTGTACCAACATATCACCAATGAGGAATTTGTCAGCAAATGGCAGAAAATCATGGCTAAAAAAGCCACCTCTATTGGTCTGTCTCCCCCCCAACTGTATTACCTGGGCTATGAAGGCGCCCAAAAGGCTTTAAAGCAAAGATTATGGGACAATGCACACAGTGACTTGCGATCTCGGTCACACGCAGTCTGTAGTCCACTGGCAGCAGGAGTTCAATATGGGTATGTCTTTGAGTTAACACCTTACATCAAAAACCTGACAGTACCTAACTATCGAAGCCTTTTCACCAAGGCCAGACTGAATGTCTTCCCCTCTGCAGTGCTGGATGGTAGGTTGAGAGGAGTTCCCTACCAGGACAGACTTTGCTCGTGTGCTCAAGACATCGAGTCCATAAATCATATTTTGTTACATTGTGCGAAGTATGAGCAGGCCAGGGCTGAACTGATACTACCCTTGCTGGTGCCTTTCCCGGGAAAGTCAGAGGCTCACTATGTCAGGTTCCTACTGGAAGACCGGACAAAAGCTAGAACTTTGGCAGTGGCAAAGTTTTTAATCGGTGGTTGAAAGAACAAATGAGCCCTATATTCCAAACAAAGTGCTTGATTAACCTGGAGGTAGGCTGTATGAACTCTGTATTGATTTGTAATGTTTTGTTGGTCTCTGGACCGTAATAAAGATTGTTTGTTATATCATCTTATCATTTTATCCTGTCTCTGTATCCTGCTTCATTCAACGGAATGAAGTCACATTCAATATTATTTTCCCCATAATATTCATAATTCAACATTCTCTTATTGCCTGCAAATAATGCAATTGCAATCCATTTAGTATTACTAACATTGTGCTGCCACAGTATGGTCACACCTGTCTGCCATTTTTAGTGACATAGAGATGCATTGAACTACCAGATTCTTTTCTAGAAACGTTTTGGGGAAATTTAATCCCACCCAAATTATATTTTGGATTTGTAGTGGCATCTGGTAAAATGACAGAATGATTTCTAAATGTCTGTCAAATGGCTGCTAGACCTTGCCACACATATGTGGTGGCCATGTGGGCCAACAACACTCTCAGCCTATACACATTGATGGAGCTGCCCACAATCAGTTGTAGCAGACTGAGAATATTCTGAAGCTAGTATTACCTTTGTAACACACACACACGCACACACACACACACACACACACAGTCTCTCATGTGAACTGGGCCTTTCTCAGATAAAAATAATAATCTGATTAATTTTTATAGCAAGAGGACCTAGTTAAACATACCACTTAGAAACAAATATTCAGTTCATCACCTCTCTACACCATGTCTTTTTGAATTATTGTGATATTAAAGATTGCACCTGATTTCTGCTGCACTGTCTCCTGTTCTCCTTGACTGACCAAAACTATAAGATCTCACATACCACAGATGTACTTTATATCAGGCCCCTTAAGCTTACCCTGGTGTAGGGCCCTCATGAAGTACCCAGTTGAGTGTATTTAAGATTACGGAATGCACCTGACACTCAGTTACGAGGTTGAATCATTGAAGCTTCCAGAACCTATCCCACCATCTCCAGTAGCTTTTGAGAAATGCATATGCTTCTTTACAAAGACACAGTAGGAGTGAAGCAGACAATATTAGATCATTTCACAGTGGTCATGTGCGAAGCATATTCATGCTCCTTTCAAAGAAATGGTGAGAGGTTGCTTCTTCTGGACCATGGGCACAAGGGGCACCCTATTACTGACTTTTTTGCTTATCTACTGAAGGTCTCTCAGATCCTGGCAATGCTTTAACATTGCATCAGAATAGGAAACCTTAATTGTTTCTTAATATGTATATTGTTTTTGCAGAAGTATTTAGGTGTACCATATTTAGATGTATTAATTTCTAAACCGTGTTTTGAGGAGAAAGAAAATCAGATGTGAATTCTATGTTACGAAATCCAAATTAACCACCACAAATTTTATTTCCATGATGAAGGGAGACAGAACCTCTCTAGTAACAATATGTATCATCACACAGAAGTAGTAATGGAAGTTCACAGAGTCCACATGGAAAGACATTAGTTCAGACAAATGGACTGGGCCTTTGTTAATGACTGGGTAGCATGTTAGGACAAATGGGACATCTTCTACATAGTTTACCCTTAAATTTATATTGTAGATTTGAGGCAAAGTCCCGTCTATGAATTCTGTACTTCTCAAGCCATTGCTACGCCGCAATGATTCATTGATTTCATTTCCATCAAGCACTCCCTCATAAAACTTTCATCAAAATGGAAGGCAGACCACAAAGACAACAAAAGAAAATAAAAGGGAAAAAAGGAAATGATTATTAGTGGAAAAAACATAATCAACCTAGTCTACAAGTAGTATGGCATTTAGAACTTGGGTTAAAAAGTTGAAGAAAAGTTGAAAAGTAAATAAAAACTAGTAAAATGTAGCCTTAGATGTAACACTATATTTTCTTCAACACAAGCACAAAATTAGTATGCATGCTTGCTTCTTTTAAAGTGGAAATGCCAACAAGCAAAGCAATATCCATATGTATCAGTTATTTATGATACACCTCCAACTTACTCTCTGCAACCCCTGTAAGTGCTTTTTAAAGGGCAAAATGGGTGTGAATTTTAGATGTATTCATCCTAAATATCTTTAGATCCAGTTCATGAATTTAGTGATACTGATTCATGCGAAGGCAAAACCCCAACTTACACAGATGACTGCAGAATCTTCAAAATATAAGTATACAATTTCCCAACGTCTCTTCCAAAAGTTTCCAGCTGCAATCACTATTTTTTTAATCAGCTGCTGTATGTTTTCCATGCTTGCATTATTGATACCCCTCATAGATGTGATGTTCTCTCTTCTCAAAAATATTTCAGAAGGTACAGCTCCCCATCATTATGTGAGGAGCCCACTTTCTGCAATGCCCATGTGGCATGATGGGAGGGAGACCCACTTCCTCCCCCTCAGAACCTTCCTTGAGGTCCAGGCCGGTCCTGCTCATAGAAGCCAATTGGAAGTCCAGAGGGTGGAGCTGGGCAAGCAGATGTGAGGGATAACCTGTTTCCACAGGCCTGTTCCTAGATTATAAATTTGGGTATGTGTCATGTTTCCTACCCACCTTCTTTCAGATAATGGGCATCGTTGCCATGGGCTTTGGTTCATCACTGGTTAATAGGCCTAGAAGGAATGTTACTTGCAGCTGCAATTGGCCAAGAAGCTATGAGGTTGTTTTTTGTTTTTGTTTTTAAATGTTTATTGTCATAATTTTTATGAATCCCAACCAAATAACATATTGAAAGGGGGACCCACCTCATAAGGGGTCTTGGGAGTGTCTCACTACAGCATCAGAATATGCTTGAGGGGCTGAGCTGCCCCACATGCAGGCTTCTGCGGGATCTATGGTTTGCCCACCATGTGGACTAGGGGAAACATAGGACAGCAGATGTTGTCTGCTTGTTTTGTCAGGATACTTGCCTATACTATGTCAAAAGTTGTGGCAAGTTCCAATCCACATCAGTTGTCCTGTGCATGTGCCGTGCCTGAAGAACATGCAATAAAGTGTGAGGGCCACAATCTCTCTCTTTGCTGTAATAATGTTTTCAGCAGGTAGTACGGAAACCTGTCCATGAATTTACTTAAGTCTGTAGTATTAGCTTCTGAGTATTCTAGACAGAGCAGCTGAAGTCAATTTGCAACTGCAGCTCAACCCTGGAACTATCTGGTGCAGATTTCAAGGTTAAGCATCAATTGACTTTTCAATATCTAATATTCAGTGCTCATCCAAAAATATCTGATCTTTGACATGTGATATTTTATATGCATCAGTATGCAGTGTTCGACACATTGTCTGTCAGCACTGCTGGTTTACCATATTTCCCCACATATTATTTCTCAATGAGCAATATTTGATACTTGGAATTTGATGGCACTTGATATGCCTATAGCATGAATAATCTCCAGACAAGTGGTCAGGATTTTAGTTTAAAAAACAAAAGAATAAGAAGATAATTGTTGGCATTTGTGGGCTGGTGGGTCCCCCCCCCCCCCGCCGCCGCCCTTAAGGCCTAATTTCTCATGTGGGCATTTTTTCAACTAGAAGCTCTCCAAAGCTGGTGTTGTTTTGGGAAAAGGTCAAACCACTTGTTTTCTCCCTCAGTTATATAGCTCACTAGGAAAAATAAGTAACACCAGAAGCATGTTTGAATGACATAAATTGACGCGATACATGGAGTGATTCCATTAAATGAATGCTTGATGAGAATAATAATAAAAAAGGGAAACCCAAATGGAATCTCACAAAATATTTACGTATCAGTGTTTGACTGATCACAACTTTGCTCCAAGAACTAAAAGGAGGAACTGTGGTGAATTTGACACTGGAAGGGTTAAAAGGGGAAAAAAGAGTATTTTCTACATCTTGTCCTAGAACAGAGACTGCTCCAGCACTATAGCTCTGATCATTTCACTTTTTCAGTCAACTACAGTTTGTTGACCTGAATATTCTACCAGAAACCACTAACCAGAAGACTATTTTAGCACTAATTCATGCAGTCTCAAAAAGTTGTGTGTGTGTGATGAGAGACTGTGCTCCTATGCATTTCCCATTGCATATAGATTGTAAGGAAGGCGGGACATACACATCTACAGCCATATAAACACAGGTTTGACTGCAAAAAGAATCCTTCCCCAAAGTGGAAGAATTATGGAAATCAAATGTACCTCTGTGCAAATATACATGCATATATGATGCATACAGCATTTGCAGTCTACAGATTATATGGACAGAGCATTATTCAGCAAAGCAAAGCAGGGGGATTTAGCTAACAATGGTTCTCCAATCAGGAAGGAATGTAACAATTAAATGTCAATAATCATCTCACCAAGGGACAACCCATCAATCATTGATTCTCAATTCTTGAATGCTGAAGTCAGATTTCAAAATCATTAACAGGTTTCTAGCTCATTGGCCTGATAGTGTATAAAATAGCTATCCATATGTGAGAAACTCTGAGTGGATGGCATATGATTATTGAACGGCAGCTTCATTATTCTGACCACACTTCTCATACAGTATTTAATATTGCCATGTCAGAAATGGAATACAGTGGTACCTTGGTTCTCAAACATAATCCGTTCTGGGAGTCTGTTTGACTCCCAAAACTGTTCAAAAACCAAGGCACAGCTACCGATTGGCTGCAGGAGCTTCCTGTACTTAAGCGGAAACCGTGTTGGACGTTCGGCTTCCAAAAAACGTTCACAAACCAGAGGAGTTACTTCCAGGTTTGCGACATTCGGGAGCCAATATTTTTGGCAACTAAGCCATTTGAGAACCAAGGTACGACTGTACTGTGTTAAGCAGCACATTTCTTTGATCAATTTACACAGCATGCTTCTAATGTTCATGAAAGGAAATAAATGTAGAACGCAACAGATACCTTATGGTTGTATCCAACTAAGTCATATTCATAGTAGACCCCACGAAATCAATGGACTTAAATGAATTAATACCAAAAAAATTCAATGGATTGACACTGAGTAAGCCTTAGTTGGATAGAGCCCTATGGAAAAAAAATATTTCTTGATCTCTGCTCATCTCCTGGTTAGATAAAATCCAACTGGCCAAGTTTTTTTCTTTTTAACCTGACTGCAGATTTAAAAGAAAAAGAAAATTAAAAGTTCTAAACTAGAAAACTAGTGACTGTTTAACCACTGTCAGATGGATAAAAAATTAGAAACTAAGCTGTATAATTATCTGAGATCAAAAGGAAAAGCAAAGCAGGATATTGCAGGTTGTTAATGAAATCCAATTACATGTTCTAATTTTCCAATGAGAAAATCCATTCCTCTTACAAACTGAAATGGAACCAACTATTTGCCCGTGTTCACTAAAATTCATTTTTGTTCCATAGGGGCTTCAGCATGATACAGATTCTCACTTCTGCAGATTCTATCACATTATAATCTGGATGATTGGAGCTCATCTGCTAGCAATGTTAAATACTTCTAAGTTCTAGGTCACCTCCAACTGCGTAAGCCTATAAAACATCTGTGCATATGTGTATGCATTTAAATTTGTGCTACATTCGGTACCAAGAAAAATATTGGAGTAAACTCATTGTCCCATGAATACCAGTCATTTTACACTATGATAAAACATTTTAAGATTTGTCAAGACTCAGTGTTGTGTGACTGAATTTTATTCCTGCTGTTATCTGGGAAGAAAGATGAATGTCAGCTTTGAAACAGGAGGACTTTACAGCCCAGCCCTCAATGAGAGTTACATTAGTCACCACCCATAAGGAGCTGTTGGGTTATGAGATCACATTGGCATTCTTCTTGTCCTTGGATACTCATTTGCATCTATTTTTATTGGTGCAAAAAAGAAATGAAAATGTATTACAACTTATAAAATGGTTGATGTCTATTAAGTTGTGTGTGGGGTGAGTGTTAACGTCTTGCATTGTTTTGTTCCACTTACAACATCTAGAGTGCTTTACTTTGAGCATGCCACCAGCCTGGTGCTCACAGGTGTCATGGCACCCACAAAGTCTTCTAGTAGTGCTACACACTGAGTTTCCCTTCCTTCCTTCCTTCCTTCCTTCCTTCCTTCCTTCCTTCCTTCCTTCCTTCCTTCCTTCCTTCCTTCCTTCCTTCCTTCCTTCCTTCCTTCCACACTTCTAGTTCTCCCAGAGATGAAGTTATGGGAAGGCACCTTCTAAGCAATTTATGTGAAATGAGAGTAGTATGGTTACCTTACATTTTCCCTTCGGTACTGAGGAATGCTCCCTGTTGTTGTTAGACAGGAACAGCACCAATTTGTGTATGAACGCCATAATCAGGACCAGCAGGACACAGCTGACTTCCCATGGTAAGCATAGAGTTGTTAGGGTGGTTGTCTCTCTAATTTTGTGTTATGCCATGCTCTTTGTGGCAGACATTTTGTTTTATGACATTCCCCCTCCACGGCAGCCTTTTTGTGACAGGCACCCCCAGCAAATTCAATATGTGTCCACTACTAAAAACACGATTGGAGACCCCTGATGTAGAGAATGTGATATGGATTTGTGGTGGCCTTCTGCATCCATACATTATTTCCTGCTGCAGTTTCCAGCCCCTTCTTGTTCTCCAGAGGATCAGTCATGGGTGTCCTTCCTTCTTACGAAGCAACTATGTCCTCAGGGTCCTTGCACCCCTGCTCAGATTCCTAACCCCTTGGCTATTTTGTGGGCTCATCTTCAACTTGCTGCACAACCCATTTTAAAAAGGTCATGATAAAAATATAAACCCATACTGACTCTGTGAGTGTGGGATCGAACTGCTAAATACATGCAACGTCTAATTCCCTCTCTTGCCACTCCCCAATACAAAAGTACCAAAAACAAGTCTTATATAAGTAAGTAGATTAAACAAATGTGAATACATCTATGAAGGTCTTCCACTGAACCATAGTAGGAAATTATTTTAACACATTTCAAACCATCAGTTTCCATCGTGAAGGGGCAATCTGCTAGTATTCTCAGAGGATGAAATTAAACTCTGTGCAGCAAGCTTCCATGAGGCTCTTGTCCCACTTAAATCCCTTTTTAATCCTTTCTCTGAAGGTTTCAGCGGGATTTGTGAATTACACAGGCCTTGTGCTGACCTTAGGCAGACAGAATGTTATCCTGTGTTAACATGTTACTTGTACAGCCACTCCTAAGACACTGTACCATTGTTACAAAGCAGACAGCCCTTTCTGCTGCCTGTATTTCTTTAACCTATGGCTGTCATATTTACCTTGTTCTTCTTCCTCTTTCGGTGGAATCTCAAAAGTTCTTTATGCTGCCTTGACACAAAGTTTACAGCTGCATATTCCAGAAGTGCCGAGAATACAAAAAGCAGGCATACAGCCATCCAGATGTCAATAGCCTTGACGTACGAGACCTATAGATAGCACAGAGTATAAGACTGCTGGTATTAGAAACACAGATGGGAAGTGCAGTGTCTCCTAATGTCAAGGAAAGAGAAATGTGTTTCCCCAAGCCCAGAGAGAAAGCTAGTTTTACGGGGGAAAGGGCAAAGACCAAATCTATATTTCCCATAAAAGTAACATTTCCTGAACACTTCACACTAAAAGCACTATCCTAAGATTTCCTGTGCCATTACATATAAATATAAAGGGTGAAACCTACCAGCTCTTGCGCTAACACAGCATTGCAAATCATTCTTCTTTCTTCTTTGGCAATCATTCGTAGCTGAGTAAGATTGTCTTCCATAAATGCGGTTTTAACAGTGAGTCTGTAAGTGACTATGGAGGACAATTCTGGAGCCACACGTCCTTCCACAGTGGGGACATTGGTTTCTGGGCAGGAGTTGAACATGGTGTGGATTTGCCAAGCGTGCCTTTCTCTTAGCACATTTCCCCCTAGTGTCCTGAGTTCGAATGTCTTCAAAGCCCATGACACCTTTGGTAAAGGCTGTTTTCCAATTGGAGAACTTGCAGGCCAGTGTTTCCCAATTGTTGGTATGGAAGGAACAAAACCTCAGCACAAATGCTCACAATCTCACCCACTGAATATTTTTGAATCTAACAAAAATGTCTTATTATTCTAGATAGGACTATGTCTTTGAGCTCCACGTGTCCCCACATGGTCATATGGTTCCCATTCCCAGCTTAGATGGGTAGAGTTCCACAAATTAACTTATTTTAGGATTTAAGCTGGTGGTAAGATTCAATGATGCCAGCTGCTTTTGGAATGGACCTGCTCATTTAACAGCACTTGCCCTTCTCTTTCCGCTGCACCCACTATCCTTGAAATCTACATTGTGGGGTTGGGGAACCCACTGTGGAAGATTGGGGGGGCAGGGTTGCAGGAAGGACAAGGGGAGAGTCCTATTGCATCCATTTCCACAACATTGACACATACTAAAATCAAGAGCAGATGAGCTCAGATCAGGCATTTAGCTTTTTAAAGTTGTTTGCCTGAATAGGAAAGTGAAAATTATCTGTATTTTTTCCCTAAGATCATGCTCTTTACAAGCAGTATTTTTTTTTAAAAAAGAAATATTTCTTAAGTGCTAGTGAGAAATAGATCAGTTCTCTTTAGATATTTAATCAGATTTGATGAAAACATTCACTGTAAGCCAAAAAGGAGCTGATTCACTTTGTTAAAGCATCTATAACTTTTTTTTGGGGGGGGGCATATGCTTTAACCAGTGGCGTAGCGTGGGGGGTGCAGGGGGGGGCCGGCCACACCGGGCGCAACATCTGGGGGTTAGGGTTAGGGGGCGCAAATCCATGGGTTAGGGGGCACAAATTACTTGCCTTGCCCCAGGTGCTGACAACCCACGCTACGCCACTGGCTTTAACTACAAAATAGTGCATTCCAGCTATTCAAAACAGTCAGAACTTTAGCTTTGCATCAAAAAAGCTTTGGAGCTAGAAAGAAATATTTTAACTTGTCTCTTATGAATAGATGGGATGTAGTATATATCTAGAAGCATTGGGAACCATTTAAAGAAGCAGCAAATATTCCACTTTTAGGTGCTGAACACAGTATTTTAGCCCAGTTCCTCACCACATCCATTATGACAAAAGAAATTAAGCTACACAGTCAAGTGGACTATTTCTTTTCTTCAGAGACATCGGCCAACTCTTTCTCAGAACTGAACATCTAGTAGTAAAAGTTTCAAACAGTACAACACTTCAGAGCACTTTTTCGTTTCAGTTATATTGATGTACTGTTCCGTTGAAGTCAGCATCAGGGTTTCTTCAAAGTGAAAGGAAACGGAATTTGACCTTGAAACAGTAAATCAAATAACAGAGATCTCACACTAGTGATGCTTTATGTCTGCCATCACCTTGTGAACTACAGGGAATTGTAAGACCTGTATGTACAAATCAGGGTGTTGTAACTGCCAAAAATGTGTTCAGGAGAAAAATAAATAAAGCTACTACTTACAACTATATTCACTATTTTATGGCAATGGGTATCAAGTGGCTATTGCACCAGAGAGTTGCAATACTACTTCTGAACAGCAGGTTTTGTAATCATAGATTTATTATCATACCAAGCTTAGTCATTCAAGTGCAGCTATATAGAGATTTACACATATAATTGAAATAAAGGCTGAAGTGCACTACACAAATGGTTTAGCTTTAATCCCCAAAACTTGCCCCTCTTAAAAGATCTTTCAAGGTTTATGAAGCTACACTAGCCACCCCATCCAGATTCTGCTGAAAACACACTTTCTCTTCAATTATAATGTTTGCAAGTATCAATAGCATGAGATACCCCATGATTTGTGAATCCACCCACACTGGATTCTTGGTGGTATCTGGAGAAAGGCCAAAACTTACAAGATGATGGGCTAAGGCAACAATGAGCATTTACAAAGATTATGACCAGGAACAGGTATTGTTTGTCTCAGGGAAGCTATTCTTGGCAGCATGGCAACTACAGCTTCAGCTCTAGCCCTCAGCTTGGATCTCAGCAAATCTCTGGACAGTTCCACATGTGTGGGTCTAATATAACTGCCTGTCTTAAGTACTTTCGCTTCCAAAAGTAGTTGTCACAAGAAAGCACCGTTAACTGATCCTAAGAGGTTCTGAGGGAAGGTGGCACAAAAGGAAGTAGATCAATATAAAACAAACGGCCTACTGCGCAGTAAGGAATATCTCCAATAAGAATCTACATTTCCACCACCAGCAGAGAATTTGACATTGCTGAAAATGATTAAAGCAATTAAAGGTTAATTTACAAGATGAAAATGTCCTTTGCTACTGCAGTTCTTCCATAAACTGTGCTATACTGTAGATATATTGCCAACAGCACGTGTTTTAAGACTAGGAGGGCTAACACACGATATATGAAAAAAATAATAGCCCCATGTTCAAGGAGGAGCAAAACACACAGAGAGTGTTATATAAAGTCCAAGAGCTTGCATACCTTTGGCAGGGAAGCCCGTGACCCTGAACTCTGTGTTGTCATGGTGAGAACTGTTGTTATTCCTAAAGCCACTCTTGCTGGCGCTGCATCCATATTGATCCAAAATGACACCCAGGAAAGTATAACAATGAGGAGGCTGGGTATGTACATTTGAATGAGATAATAGCCCATCTGCCTTTCAAGGTGGAATCGAACTTCAATGCATGTAAACTTGCCTAGTTACAACAGAGACAAATTGTTAGCGGAATTAGCTGTGGTTTTTTTATCAGCGGTAAGAAATGCAGCAATACAGCAATTTTTTAAAATAGCTTTCTCTTTATAACAATTGATGAAGGTGACTAATCCAGGGGTTGGCAACCTAAGGCCCATGGGCCTCCATGTCGGAAATAGCGTTTGAGCATGCGTGCATCCGTGCGCACTCCAGGCCACCGCAGTGTCTGCAGGACCAGGAACTTGCCCAAGCTGTAAAAACTTTGCCGACCCCTGCACTAATCTATAAATTTTTCCAGGCTTTTCTTGCTCTTTTCCATTTCTATTTAGGGGGGGGGAATACATTCATATGATTCACAGTATACTTAAATCATGTTACATGCCAGAGACAAACAGCGGGTAGCCTTTCATGTCATGATTGTGAACTTCTAGAACAGGTGATACTGTTCTAGAGAGAACAGTTATGAAGAGAATGCTGGACTAGGTAGACTTTTCATCTAATCAAGAAAGGAGTTTCTTAAGACTACTGGAGAACACAGGCTTTGGGTTATTCAATCATTTGTAACATTACTCTGACTTTTCACAATAACACTGCACAGTCACAACACAACTTTGAAGGCCACTTTAACAGCCATGGCTTCCCCCAAAGACTCCTGAGAACTGTAGCTTGTTAACAGTGCTGAGAGTTGTTAAGAGACAACCCACAGAGCTACAGTTCCCAGTACCATTAAGAAACTACAGTTCCCAATAGTCTTTGAGGGAAACCATGACTGTTAAAGTGATGTAAGAGTACTTGAATTGTGTGGTGAGGCTATGACCTAAGTCAATTGGAGTGCTTCTCGTGCAAATAGGTGTTTTAACCCACAATATTACAAATGTCTTCATCATAACCTGCTTCTGCATTAAGGAATCCAGTTTGAGCTTTGTGTAAGGCCTGATGAAAACTGGAACATTAATTTGGGAAGACAGGGAGTATAAAGAGCAAAAATTAAATTCATGAGAAATGTAAGAGAGAGAGAGAGAGAGAGAGAGAGAGAGAAGCAAGCAAAATACAATTTGATGTGTGTGAGGAAAGAAGTCATGCTGTTTTCTTGGGAAACTGCTTACTTAAATCATTGTTAATAATTCTCCATTTTCCCCTCTGATCATTTTATTTAATCAAGGAACTCTTATTACAGGGATTGGCATATGGTTTGTTCCACAGGTTGATCAACAGAGGCAGAGGCATAGCTCTGCCAGCTGACACAAAGGTGATTATATTTCTGTTTTGCTATCTACCCAGCAGCAGTCTAGCTCTACTATATTTCTGTCCAGAAGCTAAAATATCAGCTAGGGTTGTTCTGAACATTCCACCTTGCTGAACTTTTGGTGGGTTCAAAGAGGGACCATCTTTTTTTTATGCTAGAAATAATGCTACATTATCAGGTAGCACAATTTCCAGGGACATTCCAGGGCTCGTTTGAAAGCACATGGCTTTGTAGCCACATGCCCTAGCTCTTACTTTTAAGAAAAGTTTTTTTTAAAAAATGGATGTAAAGTCCTCAGGCCACCTCATAGTATTGTAAGCTTACTATGTACTCTCCAACCCCTCACATGACTTTCTTTCTCCCCTGGATATTGCCAAATTCCTTCCCTTTTATGCTTTTCTTTCAGAGTCCATGGATAAGGGGTATTGAGACTTAGATGCAGGTGAAAAGGATAAGGGGTATTGAGACTTAGATGCAGGTGAAAAGATGTGGTATTATTATTATTATTATTATTATTATTATTATTAATTACCCACCCTACACCCTAAGGTTTCAAGGTTACAACAATTTTTTAAAAACAGTATGTTCCAGAATGTGAGACTTAGGTTCAAATCTCTGTTCAGACATGAATTTATTGGCTTCAGTTCACTGAGTCTAAAAAGAGTTCTGACAGGAAAAATGGAAGACTCCAACAATCTACCTGATTTCATTTGTGTGTCATTGCATGCCTCTTCTCCGGCTTCTTTGGCTTTCACCCAAAACCAAACCTCCATGCACTTCTGCTCCTTTGTGTCTCCCTGCTTCCCTCTTGCCTTTCTTAAGCTCCTACATGTAAAATGGGCTCATAAAACTATACTCTGGATTCTTTTTTCCCTACTTCAAAAGTCTGGTGCTGTTTTTCCTATGAGATTATGATCCCCTTGGTTGCCACTTGGTGGTGGCAGCCATAATGTTCAGCAGACAACATCCCATCGCTCTCCACACGCCATTGCTGCTTTGTCATCACTTGTTTTGAGTACATTGCTGAATACTCCTAATGACTAACAGGAAAGAGAAACAACGGGACTTTCAGTTGTCAACAAACTACGTGATTCTTCTACCTGTGTTGTAATGCTTGGTGCAGTAACATAAATCTTTATCTTCTTTCAAGAGAAACTGTGGCAAAGTGAGTCCATCAGCCACCTGGACAGCTCCCTTTTCTTGCCACTCAAAGATGAGATCGTTCATCGTGTATCCAACTAGGAATTAAAAACAAAGCATGCAGAAGATGTTGTCATAACATAAAATTTGCTTAATCTCCAGATTCCATTATGAAGGGAAATTTTCAAATTTTGCCTGAGATTTTTCTAAATGAAGAAAATACATTTTCTTCTTTATCATTCTTCTTCTTATTAATATTATTATATTACTATTATCACCATCATCATCACCATAATCATCATCATCATCAGTGCAAAGTGTAGGAGGAAAAGTTTTTGACATCCTGGCTCAAATTAAGCTCAGAGTATCCCCATTAAATGTGCTGATCTATGAAATCAGTCCTTATTAATTTCATCAAAATTGACCAGATGTTCTGAAATATTCAATCTATTTGTTTGTCTTCCATGAGGTTTTCCTTTGATGCTTAGCTGGGCAGTGATGAGAACAATACAAAAAGGTGTAGTGTAAATGTTTCCTGTTTTAGTTTGGATTCCTGTGTTCTTTTGTGTTTGAAGTTTTTAATAACTATCTAGAAAGCAACCTTAGCTCTAAAATGGTGTTATCCTGTATATAACCTTACTGCTGTGTTTCTCAATGAACAATATCATGCAATATTACCCTATTACAAATCCATAGAAGAAGCTTACAGAGAGAGAACCACAGATGCATATATTTTATCACACCTTGTATACATTCAGATGAAAACCAGCTGTGTGTAAAACAAATTATCATTTGAAGCATGTAGATTCTAGCCAGGAGTAAAATCTCATGAGTGCAACTCATTGAACTGACAAGGAACAACTGCTATGTCAAAATGGATTTTCAGAAATGAGATTCATTCATTTAATATGTATTTTAATTATAATTATCTGCCATGGCCACTAACTCGTTCTATGTTACAATTCATTTAACTATGAAAAATGCATAGGCAATTGCTGATACAATATTTTCTTTCTACCTTTTGTCCTTTTGAAGACATGAGGCAACCTGGAATTCACTTTTTCACTGCTATGTTTTAAAATCACTAAGAAAAAGATATCAGACTAGTGAAGGCTGAGATAGTATAAATTATTCTACAGGGTTGTAGCTGGGTTGAATTTGTGCTTTTCATATATACACACTATAGCCTGTGCCAAAACTTGCATTGCACCAGCGTGTACCTAATCTGTAACAACAGACATGCCAATTTTAATAAATCTGGCATTATGGGAGCAACAAGACAGGACCCTAGGCAGATATGCCAACAAAACACATCTAGTATTTGGGTTCCATTATCAAAAGTAAACCATTTTAGCATTATATAATAGGCACATGGAAGAGACACTTAAGGGATTTTCTCCACAGATAATACAGAAATTAAGGTGAAAGCCTTGGATACTCAGATGTCATTAACTCAGCAATCCTATAGTTCCTCGGAGGGCATCTCAGGGGCCATACAAAACATCAGATCTCACTCTCTGAGTTCAGAGAGAGCACTACAATAGGAATGGTGGTCTGATTTAAATTCCTCCTCCCCAGTGCTGTGGAAAGATGTAAAGCCTGGCCCCAAAGTCAGGACAGTTCCACAAAGGGATCTGTTGGGGTGGTTTGGATTGTGTGACAGAGTGGTTTAAGACAACCTTTCTCAACCTTGGGTTCCCAGATGTTGTTGGACTAAAGTTTCCATCATCCCTAGCTAGCAAGACAAGTGGTCATGGATGATGGGAGTTGTAGTCCAATAACATCTGAGGACACAACATTGAGAAAGAAGGGTTTTAGGAAATGTATGCCAGCCCAGGAGCTGGTGTAAATGAAGCATCAGAAAAATCAGGAAAAGTACACAAAAGACGCCTCCACCTTCACTTTCATCCTACTGGGAGAGAGCTCAGTGGGGTGTTTGATAAGGCAGAGAAAACACCTTCAGTCTCCTTTTCTTCTACCCCATGGTCTTATGGATGTTCACAGGAAGAAAGGTTCTTGTTCCATCCTTTCCCCTCAAAGTCTTTGGAAAGTTGAGGGGGTCGTGCTCAGGAGGCCCCCTCAATTGTTCAGAGAGGCTTTGAGGACAATCACACACTATTCTTGTGTGAACCTATCTAAGGATGGAAGCTTTTAATCTTAATGTGTACTTTACCCACCAAGGAGAACCCCTTTGTGTCTCTTCCATATACCTATTATACGACAGTATGTGTTGTTTTTAAAGATGTGCCTAACACTATATAAGCCTGAGATATTACACACTTCTTGTCTATCAAAGAATAAAGAGAGTGTCTTTCTTTGCCAGTGTGTGATCCCAAACAATCAGGAATCTCAAGGAGAACATGGTGTCCTTGCATCACATAGCTGATCAAATTCATGGTGGTGTCACAAAGGGTAGACAAAACTTTTCCACTGTTCTCTCTCTGAATTGGGCAGGGAGAATGAATATGTTTGTACGCATTACCCAGGCAACAGTTCCCTATTTTGCCACAATGCGCTAAAAGTTATATTGTTTTCCAAGACTACGGTGCAAGAATTTTGCCGGATCCAATTTCTAGTTGCACAAGGTCCTGCATGTCTGGCTGGGTCAGATGGTAAACATAATGTAATACAATCTTTATGTGCACCCCCATTTACATTTTGCAACAATGGAAAGTTAGTTAGGATTGGTGAAAGGAATTCCAGCACAGTTTCCTCTTCCACTTTCCCTGGACTAACACTTCCCTTGGAACAATGGTACAGAAATTACCGAAGAGGAGAGACATGTTATGTGGGATCAGACTAACACTTCATGCATTAAGTTTGTACTGCAATAAATATATTATAGCACATTCCATGAAGATCCCATTCAGTTCAATGGGATTGCATTTTAAAGTGCCATATGGCTATTTTCTGCTTCTGCTATAACATTGTCCCATACATGACATTGTCAATGAGAAAGCTATGTATCTTTTTACATGGTTATTTAGTTCATTTTTATTTATAATATCAAAATTTATAAGTGATTTTCATGGACAACTAGGAGACTACATAACCTATTAAAGGATGAGTACATCATTGGCTACAGTTTAGAAATTATTGGAACAGCCTGCCAAAACAGTGAGACTTTGGACTGATCCTGTGAGCAGTTGGCAGTCCCCTGTTCTTTCCCAATTCAGTAAGATTAGCACTTTAGACTGCTTTGTTGATAACAGTGTCAAACTTATTTCATTTCATTGCAATCATGAGCTGACCCAAGACATAGAAATATATTAGGAGAACTCTGTGTTAATGCACCAGAAATGACATCATTATCAAATACAGTTTGTGCACCAGAGGGCAGAAAGTCACTGCGCTTGCCTCAGTGGGGAAGAATGAGATTGTGAAGAGATGGGAGCAGACAAGCAGACCATGGTGTGTTCAAGCAGCCTTTCAGAAGCCGCCAAGCAAGCTACATTTTTGTAATTCTACATGCTTGATACAGGGTAGAACCAATAGGGATATGATTAACAGTCAGTATGATAGGACAGACTTGGATAATAAGCTTGTAGCATGATGCCTACATAGCAAAAATATCACCCATGGGCACCAAAGTCTTATTTCTCCAGCCTACCTTCTAGGATTGCCATATTTTGAAGAGCAAAAAAGAGGGCACTCTGACGACTCTGATTTTAAATACCCCTACTATATGTAGCCTATAGAAGTTGTGATATATTGCTGAGGGGGGCGGGTAGGAGAAGAGAAGAGGAAAGCAAGTTTTCAACCACTAGTTATGTCTATGTCTCATCCCAAAAGACATTTTGGCAAATTTGAAAAATCCACTCAGAAGAAATTTAACCCCCTGGAAAAGAAGTGTCCTGGAAAAGAAGGCACATATTACCCTACTTATCCCTAAGCTTTGACTATGTGCCACCTGCTGCCCAGTCGTCCTGGATAAGAAACAAGCCCTCTTCAGGCATTGTCTCCACACAATCCAATTCCTGTGGAGGAAGGCAGTGGAGATACCTCCACTTGTCCTGCTGCCATCATCACATGTGGCCTGCCCCTCCATTGTGGCCTGCCCCTCTATTGCACACATGTTGGGGTAGTGTCTGAAGAGTGGCGCCTATTCTATATGTGCCAGAGGTTCTAAAGCACATGGAGACAAGCAGGCTTTTTTTTCAGATATCCTACCCGGCAACATGTAGCCACCAGGGGTATGGGATCTGTGGAAATGCTAAGGAGATAGTGGGGGCAGGAGACACAGCTCCATTCTCTTCCTCTATGTGATTATGGTTCATGAATAACCATAGTTTAGAGGTCCCAGGCTCTAAGGAAGTCAGACTATCCTCCACCAGGGCCAGGGCCTTTTTCAGTGATGGCTCCAACCTAGTAGGATGCTCTGTCCCATGAGACTAGGGTCATTCGGGATTTAACTTCCTTCTGCTGGGCCTGTAAGACAGAGCTATTCCACCTGGCCTTTAATTTGGATTCAGCTTGATCTTTTATTTCCCTTCTCTTCCCTCCCCCTCCCCTTTTATGAAGATTACCCACTCCAAGACCCCACAGCTAATTCTCCCTTGGCCTCCTCGCTGGCCCAAGTAGGACTAATTTAGCCAGCTAGCCCTGGTGACTATCTAATGCTTATTAGATGGATTTCCTCCAAATTGATTTCTGAACTTTGAATTCTATTATTATTCATGTTTTTATACTGTATTTTATACTGCTTTTACAATTAAGTGTTTTAAATTTGTTGTTAGCTGCCCTGAGCCCGGTTTTCTGAACCAGGAAGGGCGGGGTATAAATTAAAAATTATTATTTATTTATTATTATGATCATATGGAGGAAAAGACCTTAAACTATGGTGAGGGGCTTTACTAGGGAAACTGGTGACCTATATGTGTCCCATAAAGCCTAGTCTAGTCTACATGTTGATAACTAATACAAGTGGTGGACTCTGTGGCCTTAAAATAGAAAAAAGGAAAACTGGAAGAAATCTTTAATTTTATTTTTCAGTGTTACTTTTCCATTCTGCAGAATGACCAGCATTTATTGCTGGATGTCATCCCCCTCTCTTAGTTTTGTCATATACACAAGAGTGCCCTCAACACAATGGAAGGCTCCATAGTGTTTTTGTATAGGAAGCTTTTGTTCACAAAGATCTTGATTGGTTTAGACATTTTGCCTTATAGTTCTCTGAGCCGAAGTGACTTATTTGAGTTCTGTTCTCATTATTTTTTTACAAATTACTATTTAGGGCACATGTTCCAGAGCAGCATTGCTTTGCTGACTGAATCTGCGCGGATCTCTAGGAATCCCGCTGTGGTTCAAAAATATCAAAATGTTGACTGCAGTGATTTTACTACTTTTCTGCAAAGCAACCCAATAACATGCCTTTAGCAGGCCCAAATCCACAAGGCTCTACTTGAAGAGTAGAATTCTAGGAACTAGATATATCAAACATGCTTTTCAGTGTGACCCAAGTTCCACTGAGAAAAAGAAGTGGATACTATGGTTTAACATTCCAGCCCGCTTATTCTAGTCTGACTAGAGGACGATCACTACTATTAATATAAATCTCACATACATACAATATATATCACCCAATAATTGCCATTTTCTGCTGCCCTATATCAGGACCATTACAGGTAACTACCAGTAGCAGGGCAGTTTGGCTATGACATAGAAAATGTGAAAAGAGAAGGCATCAGTGACTGTGTTTCCACTCTCCAAAATTAGGGGTATCATTCAAAGAGATTGGGGAGATGAGTATATTCTTCATGGAGAAACGTGTATTCTGATCCCGAAACAAGGGGATCATTATAATTATTTAGAATTGATTTTTAGCATAATTCACAAACTTTGGCCACTATACTGCTGCTCATTCAATCAGACTTCCCTTTTCTCTCTTCCCCTGCAACCCCTCATGCCCCCCAAATTAGCTTTGGAGGGTCCTACAAGCAGAAGGAGAGGAAGGTCTGATTGTGCAGAGGGAAGTCCATTCCACTTCTGCATGGATACCATTGGATTTCACCCATTACTGCCTATAATATTTGATCCATATAACATCAACATGAAACATGATGCATTTGAAGAAGGCAGCTTTTGCCTATGAAAGCTTATGCTGCAATACTTAAGTTGCCTTCAAGGTGCCACAAGACTATGTGCTATGAACATGAGAATACTATGTTCACACTTACAGCTTTCCAGCTGCATGATACATGTTTGGACATCCATTGGGAAATTTTTGAGGTCCATTGGGCAGGAGAGTATTAAAGTCAATCTGAAAGAATACAGAAGAACTATTATAAAGCGAATGTTGGCCAACACACATTGTCTCATATTCAAAATTACTACACACACATCCATTATGCAAGAAAAGTGTCTTGGAAAGCAGGCAGGTGTACAAACCATTTAGGCATTTGGAAAATAATATGAAGTCAATATGCTTAATTTCTGGGGGGAAATTAGGTTTGCAATTCTACCTTACTTGGAAGTAAACCCCATGAAAATAAATGGAGCTTACCCCTGAGTAAACAAGTTTTTCACCACAGCATTTTCTAAATACAATTCCTGCCCTGATCAAATTGTATTAGCCTAGACCCTAATCCTGCAAGTCCGTATTAGTTGTTTGTGATATTACAACCAACAGCAATTTAAGTCTTTCAAATAAAAGCCCTCTGAACCTGCTGGAAGAAACCTTCTGATTCCTACAAGAAAAGCTGATCCTTTATGATTTCAGTGAAAGTGTTGTGCTGGTATCCTCTGTCTACAGGTGCCAGAAAGGTAGAATGAGTTAATGGAAGAATCCCCTAACAAGAGTGCAAATGAAGGACCTTTGGGAAACAACATTCACAGAGTTGTTTTTTGTTTCCCTCCGGGGAGGAACCATCTAAGAAGGGGTGAAATATAAACAATGTTACACTTTGCACAATGTTGTACAATGATCTACACATAGATTTCTCAAAGGATGAAAAGAGTAGCGCCAGAACTGGCTCTCTGTGTGTCTCTCATTTCATAAAGGCAGGAGGGAAAAGTCACTTTGTGTCTGAGACCTGACCAAGGGGCAGCTATTACTGGGTGGTTAACTTTCTGGATCATGGTCAGAACTTGGGTCCAAGTCAGGTCTTGAACCAAGAACCTGAGAAACATCCAGCAGAGATTTCAAACCCAGGTTTGATGGTTACTTCAGTTCCAATTAACTTTATCAGTTTAATAGATTGTATGTTGTTGCTGCTGCTACATGATTGTGGTCATGGAGGGGGGAAAGGCAATTCTGCACAGCTCTTATTTATTTGACTTCACTTTAAATGTTTTCATAAAGGTAAAGGGACCCCTGACCATTAGGTCCAGTCGTGACCGACTCTGGGGTTGCGGCGCTCATCTCGCTTTATTGGCCGAGGGAGCCGGCGTACAGCTTCCAGGTCATGTGGCCAGCATGACTAAGCAGCTTCTGGCAAACCAGAGCAGTGCACGGAAACACCGTTTACCTTCCCGCTGGAGCGGTACCTATTTATCTACTTGCACTTTGACATGCTTTCGAACTGCTAGGTTGGCAGGAGCAGGGATAGAGCAACGGGAGCTCACCCCGTCACGGGGATTTGAACCGCCGACCTTCTGATCGGCAAGTCCTAGGCTCTGTGGTTTAACCCACAGCGTCACCTGCGTTAAAACTACTATTATCTGCTACATATGCTTAACTGAGTCATCAAATCACCCCAACTGGTGGGAAAGAATTCTTTTTAACACACATTGCATACTTACACTATGGACTTCACTAACACTAGATAGCCACCAGGTTAGATGGTTTTAAAAGATTATACAACTTCATGAAGACAAAGCTATAAACAGCTACTAGTAACGTGCTACCTCCTGGATCAGAGGCAGCATGCCTGTGAGTATCAGTCACCAATATCAGGCAACAGTAGGAGAAAATATTGCCCTCATGTCCTGCCTGCAGCCTTCCTATAGGTATCTGGTTGGTCACTGCAGAAGCTGTGATGCTGGACCGTTTAAGATTTGGCCTGATCCTGCAGGGCTTTTCTTACATCATGTTTTTTGTTCTTATTTTGATAACTGCTGATCTATTGTGGTCAACAATATATGAGAAATTAAATATTACAAATCTCTAGACATCTAGAAGTGAATAATCACTGAACTGTTACTGAAGTAAGGAATTCAGAGTAGACATTTATCTAAGACTTTCATTCAACAGTATTACTTTACCAGAGAAAAGACTCGCCTCTAAAAAAGAGACACAACTCTTATTAGCACAACACTTTCCTCCCACATCTAAGCTTTTTGTTGTTGTTTAGTCGTTTAGTTGTGTCCAACTCTTCGTGACCCCATGGACCAGAGCACGCCAGGCACTCCAATCTAAGCTTTAGTTTGTTAATAGAAGGCTAGAACCAGTAAATAAAACTAAAAATAATGGGTTGTGGGTTTTTTTGCTTTCAGAAGAAAATTCAGCAGTGAGACCTCTGTGCGCAATTGAAAGAAATGGCCTCTACATGGAACCATGGCATTTTAAACAGCCTCCAGTTATTTCACCAATTGAATTACATATGGATGACTTAGAGAAATCAGCCTATGTCCTTGTATCTATGTATGTGAACAATCCACAACAAGGGAATGCAGTGACTGTTTTCATTAAGGGAATGTGTACCGCATCCAAACTAAATCATAACCTCATTGCTTCCATATCACATCAGAGCCTTTTATTTGCAATTTACCTGATGGAATAGAGAACATTTCCATTTTTAAAAATCCGTAGCAATTTGTTGTCTGTTGTTACTTCATGAAAATTGGCGCCTTTTTCATTGGCAAAGAACAAGTCAGGTTTCCAAATAGAGTCCAACATGGATGGGTCCAAATCTAGAGAGTCATCTGGATATTCACTATAAGCAAGACGGGGGTCATTCCAGTTCTGACGGAGAAAGATGTTCACACGATAATCCTAAAGTAAAACCAAAAGCATTTAGTGTTTTTAGCTCCTACCTTTCATTTGGTTGAATAATATGGAATTTACTAGCTGTATCCTTCAAATAAACTTAACTCCCTGGAGTCCTTGATTATATTACTCATCCCTGGCTTCAACCTTATACTGTTTAGTCACTGAACATAATACTGTATTAAAACCTAAATTGCATTACAAATATTAATCCATCAATTTGGAAAGAAATGGTCACAGTCCTGAAACACTAATTATTTACAGAGAATAAAGCTTAAATGATTCAAACATGTATTATTTTGTACAATCAAAGAGCAGATTTATATTTACAGAGGTAATTTGCTTTCCTGTAAGAGGATTATTATATAATAATTCAGTTTCTTCTGTTCTCAATTAGTATTAATGGACAAGAAATAAGCCTGACCTTATATAAGCCTAACAGAACACGTGTGTGAAGTACTTTCCCAAAACTCTGGAGAGATATTTGGGGGACTACAATATACTGTTGTATGGCATGCCACTGACATTCTTCAATGAACTCAGCAGCTTCAGGTGTGGAGCAAAGAAGAGAGAAGGCACATCCTCCTGGATAATGAGTTGCCTTCTTTGTTCCTAAGGTTTTTTCAAATGGCTGCTAGGGCCAGTGCAGTGTAGTAATAAGAATGTGTCATCTGACAGAGGACTTACATCACTCCTGAGCTATGAAACTCACCGTTGTTTCTTATTTCATATATCAAGTTTTTCAAAAGGGAATGAATATGTTTCAAAATATAACAAAATAATGTGCAAATGATAAACATATAATATCCAAGAGTGATGCAAATGTATATTGGGAGCTTGTAGTGTAATACATTATGAGGACTGGGACAGCTGATAGTAACTGTGAATGAACAGGAACAAATGCAACACTTGGAGATGTGAGCGTCGAGGGTGAATCCGTTGCAGGGAAAGCTGGATAGTGAAAGACATAATATAGCCCTCCTGGTGGTAAAACAAGTAGATTATTTGTGCATTCATCTCTAGCCAGTAGAAATATATATGAATCTGGAATAAATGGGGGGAGGGTGTATAATGGAAAAATTATGAAGTGCAAGGATCTTTACCCCAGCTATTACGGTATGTTTTAGACATTAATTTCCACTCTTTCTTTTCCATTTCCATTTTCCATTTCCCCTTTTCAAAAAAGGGAAAGTCCAACATTTATATGACGATTATATTTACTAATAGTTTACAGTGCATGTTCACCTGATACATTTTGACAGCCTTTAGGAACAACTCAGTGAGCCATCAAGGCAGAATCAAAACCCCTCCGGAAATTTTGCACTTTCTCTAATAAAGCCTATGAGAGTGCCCTCAAATTTGGGAGTTTAGAGACGACCTCCCCTGCTGTTCTGCTGGGGTAGCATACATGCTCAGTGACATTATTCTTCCCATACATCTTTTATTCCTTTAGACTAGAAGTGAGAACACCTTTTTTTTAAAAAACCCAAATCTCTTGATAGTAAAATCCTTTACGTGGAATAGTTGTCGTGAGTGTGTGATGAAGAGACCGAAAGCTGGCAGCGCTGTCAGTAGTGTGAGTCACAATAGTGCTGCTAATTTCATCAAGGTCATGCAATCAAAAGAACTGGGCACATTTCAAGGGAACAACAGGCTTGCACAAAACAATTGCTTTTCCTGCTGCACCAGCCCTTAAAGGAACCACCGCAGCTCCTTTCCTTGTCACCCTCCTTTTGCTTCATTTCAATATTTTCTTCTTCTTCTTTGCTTAAAACACAAACACAGAAGCACCTTTAGCTGCTTGAATGAAATCTCCAGCGTCCCCTGACCTTCTAATTTCATTACCGTTTGCTCAAACTTGGATGAGCACACTGGGTGCATGTGCCAACACCCCCAAGCAGCTTTAGCGTCTAATCGTTTTAAACCTCACATGGTAGAACTGCATTCTATAATTAAAAATACAATGAATGGTTTGCAGTTAATTTGGACTGCATGCTTTACATGCTTACAACACAGAGATGTTTTTAAAAATCACAAAATGGTGTTTGACCAGGGCAAAGGATGAATGCAGCCTCGTTTCCTCAAACTGCAGACTCTTACAGTGCGTCCCTCCCAGGAATTGCATGCTCTGTGCCACAAGGTTAGCTTACCAGAGGAGGGAGCTGACAACCTCTTCTCTGCTGTACTTTGATGCAAATGTAGCAGAATGAAATAGGGCAGTATTGTAGGAGTTAGGTGCAGAGCTGAGCTGAAACAGTGTCTTTGGTTTTGTTTTCAGTTTCATTACAGTGGTACCTCGGGTTACATATGCTTCAGGTTAAAGGCTCCGCTAACCCAGAAATAGTACTTCAGGTTAAGAACTTTGCTTCAGGATAAGAACAGAAATCAGGTTCTGGCAGCGTGGCGGCAGCAAGAGGCCCCATTAGCTAAAGTGGTCCTTCAGGTTAAGAACAGTTTCAGGTTAAGAACGGACCTCCGGAAGGAATTAAGTACTTAACCTGAGGTACCACTGTATTGCCAAAAAGCACTTCCGTTTTTCAGTGCATTTTCCATGGCTTCCTGAAATTTCATTTATTTTTCAGTTAAACTCTGCACATTAAACCTCAGACACAGCTGTAAAAACCCTCAAAGGATGTTTGTTTAAGACTCTGTGGTAGTGTTCAGGCCCTGAGCTAGCTCAGGGATGGATGAATCAGCTTGTTTCCTTACTGTGCTCACTCATAATTCTGTTCCACCATGTTTCCACATTAATCTGTGATCTGCATGCATATTTGCATAGTATTTCAAAGACACATTTCTTCTCCAGATAAGCATTTCATTTCTAAAGCTAGGATTTCTCAAAATATATATTTTGAAATGCACTTTAAAAAAGAAGACAAGAAACGTGTCGCCGCAGAGCAAATCTGATAGACAGCTATGTTCTGATCGACAGATTACTCCAAGAGGTCCAGATCAGGTCAGTTCATATCAGGATTTACCAGAATAGATTCCTCCTGCATCCTTTGCTCATCGTGCATAGCTCAGGTGAGCTCCAGAGCTTTTGAAGCAAATGAACTGTGCAGACAGGCATGTTGGAAGCTCTCAGACAGAACAGAAATGCTGTGACAACTAATCCCTAATCTTGTGTAACCAAGCCCAAGGAAGCTCCTCACCCAAAATTGCTCTTGTAACTCTTCTTTGCTATGTAGGGCTGCCAAATCTTTAATCAGCTCCTACTACTTTGTTTATAAAGCAACATCATCTGCAGGCAGGTGATAATATTTATCTCCATGCTGTGAAAAGCAGCTTCACTTATTGATTTTTTTCGGAGTAGCTCAAACTGCTGGTCAGACTGTTTAGCTTTGATCTGGTCAATTGGCAATTCTGGGAGGGTTTTTTTTTTTGGGGGGGGTCTTTTCTGCTTCTTTGCCCACCAGCCATTTAACCAACTCTACAGCTGCCACCATACAATGCTCAGAAGGTGATGGAATGGGAAATAAGGTAAGATCAGAACAAAAAGAATTTTGCCTCACTCAGATAAATAGTAGGTAGGCAGTCATCAATACCTTTTTAGATTATCTTGAATCTTTGCTGTCTACAGAATTAACGATTGGAGAAACAAGTCTCTTTTCGGATGGTGAAAGAATTTATTTGACAGACAGGCTCAATAATGAACCATGTACCTAAAGGTGTGATTACTGACTGTGACAGCAGGCATATGGATTTTTAAAAATGTAATCCCTGTGTTTATCATCAGTGCTACTGCAAACCAGTCACCAGGGAAGTGAACTGTGGCAAACAATTTGCTAAAGGCCTGCTTGGTAAAACATGCAGACTTTTTGCTATTTTCTACGTACCATCAGTAAGCTACCCAAAAAAATAAAAAATAAAATAAATTGCGAGCCTGATCCTATGCATATTTACTGACTGTGTTCAGTGGGCAAAGAACAACAGCACTGGAGTATGACATTGTTGTATCCTTTGTGTTTCTCTTGACTCATCTAACACTTTACAGATAGAATTCAAAAGTGACTAAAACTATGGAATGCACTTGCTGATACATTGTAAATGGTTCTAAAGTTAAAGGGACCCCTGACTATTAGGTCCAGTGGCGGACGACTCTGGGGTTGTGGCATTCATCTCGCTTTACTGGCCGATGGAGCCGGCATACAGCTTCCAGGTCATGTGGCCAGCATGACTAAGCTGCTTCTGGTGAACCAGAGCAGTACACGGAAATGGCGTTTACCTTCCTGCCAGGCCGATGGAGCCAGCATACAGCTTCCGGGTCATGTGGCCAGCATGACTAAGCTGCTTCTGGTGAACCAGAGCAGCACACGGAAATGGCGTTTACCTTCCTGCCAGAGCGGTACCTATTTATCTGCTTGCACTTTGAGGTGCTTTTGAACTGCTAGGTTGGCAGGAGCAGGGACCAAGCAACGGGAGCTCACCCCATTGCGGGGATCCAAACTGCCGACCTTCTGATCAGCAAGTCCTAGACTCTGTGGTTTAACCAACCCATCTCGCTCTCCAGGCTTCAGGAAGCTAACAGCAAGCCTGGGGAGCCGGCGGGAGTTCCCCGTGCGCCAGGCAGACATCTGCAGCCTGGGGAGCCCTGCAGGAGTTCCCGCAGGGCTCCCTAGGAAGCAGAGCGCCCCGCGCTTCGGGCAGACATCGGCCAACTCCACAAGTTCAGAGGACAGTGGGGAGGCGCAGCGCCGCCATCTCGTCATAGGCGCTGACTCCATGGGGCCTGAGGGGGCCTGAGCCCCCTCAAAAATTATTGAGCGAATGTGTGGTCCCTGGAGCCGGAGCGCAGCGGCAAAAATCAGGGAAAAATAAGATCGGGGGTCGGTCGGGCGAGGGAAGGCAGAAGCTGCTGCTTTCCTGCATTCTGCCTCAGGGTCTTACTGCCCACCCGCTTCTGTTGCTGCATTTGCTCAAACTCAACAAAGAGCAGGGAATCCCCTGCCCTCCTGGCAAGCAGAGGGTTAAGGAAAGGATCGACTCCTAATTCTTTCCTAGTCACACTGCGTGCAGGCTCCAGCCCACCACCTCCTCGCAGGCAGCCGAAAAACATGCAGGTGGGAGAGAGAGAGAGAGAGGGCTGGCTTGGGGGGGGGGACTTTTGCCTTCCTTCCCCCCCCGTTAAACTCCTCCCCTGCATTCTTAGCCAGCTGCTTCTCCGTACACCCCTCTTGTGCTTCTTGTCCCTTCTGTGTTTTTCCTTCCCTCCCCATTTAAAACGTGGTGACAAAGCACGGATCCACATGGATCCTCAGGATTTTTGCATTGGGTCACCCCAAATTCACCATCAGATCACATTACATGTCCATGGCTACAGTCTGTACCAAAAGAAACACGCACCCACTGTTGCCTGGGGCTGCAATGGTGCAAAAACATGGTTACAAAGCATGGATCCACAGGATCTTTGCACTGGGTCACCCCAAATTCACCATCAGATAACATAGCATGCCCATGGCTACAGCCTGCACCAAAAAAATCACGCACCCACTGTGGCCTGGGGCCACAATGGTGCAAAAACGTGGTTACAAAGCACGGATCCACATGGATCCTCAGGATTTTTGCATTGGGTCACCCCAAATTCACCATCAGATAACATAGCATGTCCATGGCTACAGCCTGCACCAAAAAAATCACGCACCCACTGTGGCCTGGGGCCACAATGGTGCAAAAACGTGGTTACAAAGCACGGATCCACATGGATCCTCAGGATTTTTGCATTGGGTCACCCCAAATTCACCATCAGATCACATAGCATGTCCATGGCTACATCTTGCACCAAAAAAATCACGCACCCACTGTTGCCTAGGATCACAGTGGTGCAAAAACGTGGTTACAAAGCATGGATCCACATGGATCCTCAGGATTTTTGCATTGGGCTACTCCAAACTCACTGTCAGATATTAAAAATCTTTATAAAATAGAGAATTAAATACATACAGAATGTTAAATTTTCAGTTTCGAAATATTAGTACTAGTTTAGTATTGTATTTCTATATTACTATAGTACTGTATTAGTTATTTTCAAATACTTAAATATTTTTAGGGTGTAAGACCCAATTAAAGCCCGTTATTTACATACAGTATTACAGTATTTACATACAGTATTAGGCATACTGTATTAACTTTATTAACTGTATTAAAGCATTAACTTTGAGATATTATTTTTATTTAATGAACCCTCAGCCTTATTCAAAGTAAGCTTAAATTAGCTATTTCACTTATTAATCAAAGCGCTATTACTGTGCGACAGCAATATTTTATGTTTTATTCTTTTAATGATAGTTTAGGATTTATTTAAATATCATTTCAGTCTTTTCAGGGCTATAAATTCACTGCTCTGTAATAGTCTATAAGCATAATTGTTACTGTAAATTAAATTAGCTTTTTACGAAAATACCGTGCGTGTTTATGTTTTGTTTCTTTTTTCAAAGCCAAAAAGTGTTTCAGGCTTGTCGAGTTTCCCGGAGTGTGGAGTTATAGAGAGTCGAGTTTTCGGGGTTCTAATGTTGATCATATGACTCTAAAATACTTTTTAAAAACTTTAAAAATCACTAATTTTCATCTAAAATTTAGAAAACTTCCCGGGCCCCCCCAATATTTTTTATAAGTCGGCGCCCCTGCATCCCGCTGTTCCTCAACCTGGTTTTTGGGGGGAAATAAAGGAATTTTTTCCCCTTTATTTTGTGGAGATATCTATCGATCTTGCCTTATCGATAGAGCCGCGACGTCAGACAGCTTTACGATCCGCATCAATCACCTACAGCGGTCCGGCAGGCTTCCTCTCAAGCTGCGCAATAACTCCTGCTGTCTCTCCTTTCAGTCACGGCTTTTTAGCAGAGTAGAAGCACAGCGTGTAAAGCAGTCTTGCTTCTTGTAAGCACACATAGACAGGTTTGTCTATTTACAGCTCTTTATTCATACATTACAGCATTAAAGTCCAGGGCTTCTTTCAGCCATGTCCAAAGGCACGTCTTTCTCTCTCAGATACACAGAGAGAAGTGAAAGTACAGGGAAAAACTCCTCCTTCTTAGCTTCTAAAAGCTTCTGTCTCCGCCCAGCTTCTGTAAGCTGACGTTAGCAGGTGACACACACCAGGGGAATTTAACCAGATAAATTCTGAACCATAACACCCCCCCTTGTGTCCCTGCGTGATACCTGTGCAACATCTTCAGTAACACCTTGTGAGATCGATCCCTTCCCCAATGCCTTGTGCCCTCCCTTGGCAAACCTGTTTGGCATTTGTGGAACCACCTCACAACTCTCAGAATCGCACTGTGCGAAACTTACCCACGCACCTGTGGCCTGATACCTCTCTGGTGGGATACCTTTCGTTGTGCGACTGGACCTCCTAGGCACAAACTCAGGTGTTTCCTCTGACTCACTTTGATCAGCAGGTGTGTCCTCTGCATCATGGAACTCACCCTCTGACTTAAAGCGTCTTCGAATCCTCTCCATTACACTCACAGGAGAACTAGGCGCACTCTTGGGCAGTCTCATAACAGCTTGTGGAGATGCCCTATCCTGCTTCTGACCCTGGTCAGTGACCTGGTCGTCATCAGCAGCCTCAGCCTCTGCTTCCGCCTCATCAGAGCTGTCTTCTGGGTCAGAGAGACAATCTGAGAGAACATCACGCCTGACAGGAGTCTTTGACTTTACATCCTCCTCTAAGAACTCAGCGTGTTTACTGATCAGCACCTTACTCTGATCACCTGACGGGTAAGCAAATCGCCATGCATGGGCATCTGGCTCATACCCACAGAAGATCATTTTCTGGACTTTGGCTCCATCTGGCCCTTGCAAAGCCTTAGGCAAAGCGACGAGCGCAGGAGTCCCAAAAGTCCGCAGAAAGTGAACCTGGGGTTTGCGGCCATTTAACAAAGAAAACGGTGTGTCACCTACCAGTGAGTTGTAGACACGATTCCAGGTGAATGACACAGCCCTAGTAGCCTCCAGCCAAAACTCAGGAGGTAACCTGGCTTCTTTCAGCATCACCTGTGCAGCCTTAACCAGAGCCTCACTCCTCAGCTCTGCCACCCCCCCTTGCTGGGGTGAAGTAACTGTGTGGCGTATCCCTCTCTTCTGCAAGAACTTCTGCAACGCAGAACCAGTGTACTCAGCATTTCTGTCACTGATGATCTCTTGAACCCTGGTGGAGAACCTCTGTTCTACCCCCTCAATCCAGCTCTTGATCAGCTGTGCTGCATCCTCCCTGGATTTGAGACCGTGAGCCCAGGAACTCTGCGAGAAATTATCCAAAAAAGTTAGGAGAAACCTGGCCCCCCCTAGACTTGGTTCCTTGACAGGACCGGCCAAATCTATGTGTACCAACTCAAAAGGTTTAGTGGCCACACGTTCCACCTTTGGGTAACTGCACCCTCTCACCTTTGCCTGCTTGCAAGTGTCACAATTAATGGCACTTTGACAATTTTGAATCCTACACCCCGTGGCAACCTCGGGCAGAGTCTGCAAGTCCTCTACCGACCCATGAATTGTTCTCTGATGCCATACGCATGCACATGTAACATTATGAGCGGGAATTGTAGCACGTTGGTTGGGAACTGTAGCACGCAACGCTTGTGCTTTCTCAACCTTCCCCTCACCTCCAAGAGACGTTTTAAGAATGAAAAGATCATTCTGTCCCTTCCGCACTTTGGCCAGTAACCTCCCCCCTTTGGAGATTGTGCAGACATCATTTTCAAAACAAACTTTGAACCCCTTATTTAACAAATAAGGCACAGATAGCAAACAGTGCTGAATCTCTGGAACAATACAAAAATCCACCGTCTCCTGTAAAACAGAAAGATAGACATTAGTGCATTTGCGAACTCTAGTTTTCTGTCCATTCGCGAACTTAATAGTTTGTCCCTTCGGAACTGCTGTGCAATTCCACCTCTCGACTGCAGGGGTCTCTGGAACCATGTTGCGGTTAGCTGCAGAGTCTATTACAAGGCTGAGCTGGAAATTTTCCACTCGGCCGTCTTCAAACACTGCCATATTCGCAGAAACCTGATAAGACTCTTCCTGTTGTTTACCACGACCACCTGGCTCAGTTCCACGCCTGCCTGTCTTCCCAGGCCTGTTGCCATGGAAACCTGCCTGATTCCCATGGGAAAAGTCCTTGAAAACATCCTGCATCGGCTCTCTGCTCTGGTGGGGGCAACTGCCACGCCGACGTTGAACTCCAGTGGAAAAACACTGCCCGGGGCTCCTCCCAGCTGGCCTGGCCTTCCTCCTTCTGGAACGGTGCCTTCCACCAGCTTGGCCCCCCCTGAAGCTGCTCTCTGCTTCAGCACAAAGCGAAAGTTCTTTAAACTCGCCTTTGGAACTCTTCGCCCCCCCGATCTGCTCACTAGCGCTCCTAGAGGCTAAGACATCGGGAACAGGGCCTGCCAGTCCAGCCTCTCCAGGACTCAGTCCATCACACAGACGTGTAGAAGCATTACAACAGCTCCCCAACACTGTCTCAGCCCCCATTGGGCTTTCTGGGCATCCTTCTGCCTCTCCAGGGCTTCCTCCAGGACTCTGGCCTTTCGCTGGCGCCTCACACAAGCCCTTCAGCACATTCCAGGCAGCCCACGCTGTCGTTACGCCCTCCAAATGAGGCCTCAGTGATGCATCAACGCATGCTTTGAGCATCTCTAGCTCTTGCAGCCTCTGGCTATCTTCAGCCAACACAGCCCCACAGCTTGCATCTCCTGCTCCAGCTGCTGGCCGGCCAAGGGGTGATTTTGGCTCCCATTGGCTTGCTTCCCAAAGCCCTTCGACTAGGAACCATCCCCTTATTTGTCTGGACCACGTTGCCCAACTCTTTAGAGTGAGCTTTTCCAGCGGTATATTCTGGCTTTCAGCCATCTTCTCCCGTTCTCCCAAGGTGCCCCAAGCTGTACTTACTCCGTACCAGCTTCCTCCGGCCTTCCCTTCCGTGGAGAAACGATATTTCAGCTGCGTCTCAGCTCCCAGCTTTTAGCTGCTTTTTCAGCTCCAGCTCTCTGTGTATCAGAGGCTCTCACTGTCTCTCGGAAGCAGGCAATTAATCATCTGCTCTCCGGCACCCAGTCAGCTCCCGTTGCGCTCCTCAGCCGCAGACCGCTGACTTCAAAGCGTTCCTGGAGCTCACACCGACTGCTTTACGAGCGTTTTCTGACACTCCATAACCTGTGGAGATATCTATCGATCTTGCCTTATCGATAGAGCCGCAACGTCAGACAGCTTTACGATCCGCATCAATCACCTACAGCGGTCCGGCAGGCTTCCTCTCAAGCTGCGCAATAACTCCTGCTGTCTCTCCTTTCAGTCACGGCTTTTTAGCAGAGTAGAAGCACAGCGTGTAAAGCAGTCTTGCTTCTTGTAAGCACACATAGACAGGTTTGTCTATTTACAGCTCTTTATTCATACATTACAGCATTAAAGTCCAGGGCTTCTTTCAGCCATGTCCAAAGGCACGTCTTTCTCTCTCAGATACACAGAGAGAAGTGAAAGTACAGGGAAAAACTCCTCCTTCTTAGCTTCTAAAAGCTTCTGTCTCCGCCCAGCTTCTGTAAGCTGACGTTAGCAGGTGACACACACCAGGGGAATTTAACCAGATAAATTCTGAACCATAACATATTTCCCCCCCAAAAAAACTAGGTGCGTCCTATGGGACGGAGCGTCCTAAGGGACGAAAAATACGGTATATTTACATGTTATTTGTCTCAAAAGTTTTCTTAAATGCATCTTCAGTTGATTTAAAACAAAACAGAACAAAACATGGGAGCAAGCTAAATGAAAGACAGAAACTTGGGTAGTAAATGCTTCAATATTTACTGTATGCAGGGGACGCGGGTGGCCCTGTGGTCTAAACCACTGAGCCTCTTGGGCTTGCCGATCAGAAGCTCAGCGGTTCGATTCCCTGCGACAGGGTGAGCTCCCATTGCTCTGTCCCAGCTCCTGCCAACCTAGCAGTTTGAAAGCATGCCAGTGCAAGCAAATAAATAGGTACCACTACAGCAGGAAGCTAAACAGCATTTCCATGTGCTCTGGTTTCTGTCACGATGTTCTGTTGCACCCAAAGTGGTTTAGTCATGCTGGCCATATGATCTGGAAACCTGTCTGTGGACAAACACCGGTTCCCTCAGCCTGAAAGTAAGATGAGTGCCGCAACCCCATAGTCGCCTTTCACTGGACTTAACTGTCCAGGGGTCCTTTACCTTTACCTTTTATTTACTGTATGTAAAATATTGTACTTCAGTTTCCACATGAGAATAACATTGTATTGGGTTCTTCTTTCATTTACCTTGGTAATCACTTCACACAAGAGTTAACACAGCAGATTCAATTTTGAGTGTGCAACAATTTCTGTTACCATCATGCAATTTATACAGTTGCCCTTATTGTGTCAGATGCTTCCCTTGCTTAATTTGTGAACCTACTGGGACCAGTCTAAACATAATATGTGTTAAAAACAAAAAGTAGCCAGAGGGAAATAATTTTTTCCAATGTCTTCAGCATTTAGCTGTCTCTCCAAGTGTGTAGGTTAATCTCAGCTTGATATATAGATGATTTTACCCTTAACTCCTATTAGAGTTAATGGCACTTAAACTCGCAAATCCCTCTCCATCAGCATAATGCACTCATCTAGCCTATATTCCTTTTGCAGCTGACAGTTTATTTGCAGTCTTCTTTCAAAGCCAAAAGTCACAGAACTTTACAATAATGTGAAATCCGAAATAAACACAGAAGCAAAACAACCTGCCGACTTCTTAACCATCCATGGTAGTTGCACCATTAACAGCTGCTGGATGTGCATCCCTCAGCAGGTGACAATGTTTATTTATCTACAAGGTGCAAAAAAAAATTGCCTGTTGATGTCTGCCAAGCAAGTGGTGGCTGAAGGCTTTAAAAAAATTCTCCGGCTATTGTAGATACAGTACAGTACAACATTCTGTTAAATTTCTTCTCAGGACCAATGGACAACTGAAGCCTGAAACTTTCTATGAAAGTTTCCACAAAGCTTCTATGGGTAGTCTAAAAGGTGGTGTTTCTAACATTTAGAGAGGTATTTTATCTTGTTTAATGGTTTCCAACATGAGTTTAAAAGGAAGTATGGGAAGCTGATATCGGTTTGACAATAGATGATAAAACTTGGCAAGCATTGTGGCAAAAGCCTCCAATTAGTGTTATGTTTGCTATCCATGATGAAAATAATGTTATGCTAGTATTTTACCCCTGCTAAAGTTGCTAGGAAAAATGCTGGTCTTTCAAATATATATTGGAGAGGGTGCCGGGGGTGGGGATTCTTCCACCCCTCTCTTTTTATTTTAAACTAATAAAAGTGTTGTTTTTTTTAAAGAAAAAGTCAGGCCCCATTTTTTTCTCCATCAGTTAAAAACCCCATACATTATCATTTCCTTTATGATTATGGTTCCTAAACACTCAACAACAGTTGCCCTCTCAAACACTTAATTCAAAGCAGTCTTATTGACTTTCATCTGCTCATTATGAATGATGTATGGTCTGCCACATTTTGCCTTTTGAACATACACAAGGCGTGTAGCCACTTCTTTTTTACACCAGCAGCATGCAACCCGGTGCCCCCACATGATGCTGATCTACAGCCTCTATCATCTCTGACCATTGATCATAGCTGGGGTTGACAGGGGCTGGAATACAAACACATTACTGAAAGGGCATCACATTGTTCATTCATACTCTTTGTACCCTGGATTGTCAATGAAATGCAAAGCTACACACTTGCTTCTCATGAGTTTTCTGGAGGCTAGCTGGGCTAGCAGCTTTGGAGTTGGGACAGCTGAGGTTGTCACATCCAAACAATAATTGTCATTTTTGCTGTCCAGGCTAGGCACTGTTGGCAATCATCTCCTTGTGTCTTTAAGTCTATTTTCTCAGTATGAAATGCAGGGAGTGAAAGTTCCACTTGTTGAATTTTTATTTGTCACACATCAAGGTACATGGAGTAGGGACGCGGGTGGCGCTGTGGGTAAAACCTCAGCGCCTAGGACTTGCCGATCGCATGGTCGGCGGTTCGAATCCCCGTGGCGGGGTGCGCTTCCGTCATTTGGTCCCAGCGCCTGCCAACCTAGCAGTTCGAAAGCACCCTTGGGTGCAAGTAGATAAATAGAGACTGCTTACCAGCAGGAAGGTAAACGGCGTTCCGTGTGCTGCACTGGCTCACCAGATGCAGCTTGTCACGCTGGCCACATGACCCAGAAGTGTCTGCGGAGAGCGCTGGCTCCCAGCCTCTAGAGTGAGATGAGCGCTCAACCCTAGAGTCTGGCAAGACTGGCCCGTACGGGCAGGGGTACCTTTACCTTTACCTTAAGGTACATGGAACCTGCCAGAAGTGAGTTAGCATGCAAGCCTAATTTCCTAGGTCTTCTTCAAACTGTGAATAATGTGTTTTCAAGGCTGACTCTCTCTATGATTATGAGATTAACAGCCTCTTTGACCTGAGTTTTCTAAGAATAAGACAACTAGACAGCCTCACACAAAAGAGCAGATCTAGTGCCAGCTTCAGCATGCAAGTCAGATCAGTCACTTCCTGTTCCTGGTCCAGTCAATGTGCCTATTAGCAGCCAGCCTTGAAATGCCTGTGAGGAAAAGCTTGGCAGGACTAAGCAAGAGACATGGTTCCTTTACACAGATAATTGGCTCCATTAAAGTCGCTTGCTGTTCGATCCCTTTCCAAGTGTCAATGAAACAGTGGCACATTTACTAGTCTCTTAGGATCTGCTGCTTATTTCAGAAGTGCTGCTGTATTCTGTTAAGCAGCTTAAGAACAACGAAGAACAATCTCTCTCATTTGGGGAGATCATCGCAGAACTACGGGAAGGGTCACTGGCAGGATCTAAAGAAAGACTTCCTGAAGAATGGGAGATTCCTGATGACAGGAAGCTGGCAAATACAGGGCTGACTTGCTGCCTCCTCTCCTTCTAACCCAATGTGACATGTAACAGCCATGAAAAATGCTGAAGGGCACTCTGCAAACAATATACAGTGGTACCTTGGGTTACATACGCTTCAGGTTACATACGCTTCAGGTTACAGACTCCGCTAACCCAGAAATAGTACCTCGGGTTAAGAACTTTGCTTCAGGATGAGAACAGAAATTGTGCTCCAGCGGCACGGCGGCAGCAGAAGGCCCCATTAGCTAAAGTGCTGCTTCAGGTTAAGAACAGTTTCAGGTTAAGAACGGACCTCCGAAACGAATTAAGTACTTAACCCAAGGTACCCGAGATACTGATAATGAGAAGAAGAGTCTACAATAAAATAGGCAAAAAAATCATTACAGTTTCAAAACATACATCCCAGCAAGACGTACAAAGAACCATATAGCACAAACATTATTACTGTATATATGTCTCTCTTGTATCGGTCTCTAGAGCCACAGCAGGTGCTGCAGCCTTCCAACAGTATGACTTCACCCCAAAGGCGCATTCCTCCATAGTATCCTGGGACAGATGGGTGCCAGACCCAAGAATTCTCTAAGAAGCTGATGAGAGGCTTGCAGGTAAGATCCTGTTTGAAAGAACTTCCTAAGATGGTAACACCTTAAAAGCATTTTTTAAACTTAAGGCCCTGATTGCAGTTTTCACAAATGGGTGGGGAGACTTCATGAATGTTTAACTCTCCAAACTAACTTGATTCCAGGAGGGCAAACCCACTGCAGAGGTCTAAAATTATAGGCAGGTGATAATTTTGGGCTGCCTGGACATTCCTTGAAATCCTTTATGTGCAGTTTGGCCATTAGGCAAGCATGGTGATGTGGCAAGTGTGTGGTTACATAGAATGGTGCCCTTGCATTTGATTCCCCCCCCTTCCTTTTTTGTACAGTGTTCTGAACTGCCTAGTTCATGGGTAGGAAAATTGTGTTCCTACAGGGGGTGTTAGACCTGCAACTCCCATTGTCCCTGATCTCTGGCCATGCTGGCTGGAGCTGATGGGACCTGGAGTCCAAAAATGTCACCCAACGGCTATAGCAGTGTTTCCCAACCTTTTTTGGGCAAAGGCACACTTGTTTCATGAAAAAAATCTCGAGGCACACCACCATTAGAAAATGTTTTAAAAATTAACTCTGTGCCTATATTGACTATATATAAAGTAACTCTCTTAAATAGGAATCAAATAAACACAAAGAAAGTATTTTATAATTACTTTATTATGAAATAGTAAGTAAACAGAAATATGAAAAATTATAAAATACTTTATTCATTTACCTTTGAGGTTTGTCTCATGAAAGTTGCCTGTTTCTCCGTGTTTTCACGCAGGCGAACAAAATAGTCCGCATTCTTGTTTTGAAGCGAAGGGTGTTTCGTTTGGAGATGGCGTTTAAGTTTGCTTGGGACCATAGCACTGTTAGCTAGCTTTTCACCACACACCACGCACAGTGGAGTTGGTTGGTTTGCATCTCCGGTGAAAGTAAATCCAAATGAAATATAGCTTTCGCTATATTGCCTTGTGCCGGAGAATTTGCTTGAGCTAACCATCTTTGCTTTCTTTTCATGCCCACTCATACTTGGGCTCTCATCTGGCTCCAAATTTTGTTCAGAGTCCAGTTCTTTTCTTTTCAAAAACTTTTCCATCACTGCAGTATCCGGCCATCCAATTGCCACTGACAAACGGATACAGACCCCTTTTTTTTACAGCACAGCTCGCACAAATGTACACGGAACACCCTTTTCGAATGAAAACACACAGTCTCACGAGAGCAAGGAGCAGCGATTTTATATTTTACAAAAAGAAGTCGCTAGTCCTCATGGTGACAGGGTGGAAAATATTTAAAAGCAGAACCACCTTGAGGAAGGTGGAGCCATATCACATCCGGGCAGGAGGCCTAAATTGGTGGAACGCTCAGGCCCCGCTTATTCAAAGAGGACATCAGGCAACGTCTCAGGGTATTAAGAACCTTGAGCTAGATTAATGTCCCCAAACGTCATGGTTTGTGCCAACCTACTGACACTCCACAAAGCTTCTTAACCATGTTTGTATGAAAAAAAAATGGGGTGCTGCGGCTCTCCCAACCCACTAACTACCAGCACGCTTCAACACAATGCCGCGCGCGGCAAGAGCCCAGGCTTTCTGATCCAAGCCGCTTTCCTTAGCGCTTCCGGGCAAAGCCGAGCACATGCTACGAAGCGCCCACACGTGTACGAAAAGTCCTGGCTCAGCCGCGAGTTGGCGCAGGCAGATGCCGTCCTGGAGGCAAAAGCCGTCACATGGGGATTTTCTTCCTCCCTCCTTTAAATTTGGAACGTACGGCGCGCGCTCCCTTCACGCCTAGGGGGATTCCCCCCTCCCTTCCCGCTCTCTCTCTCTCCCTCCCTCCTTTGGCGCGCGCTCCCTTCACGCCTAGGGGGATTCCCCCCTCCCCTTCCCGCTCTCTCTCTCTCCCTCCCTCCTTTTCTCCACCCACATGCCTCCCTTTACGGCTGCTCTGCGCATGCGCGTTGCTGCGACGCTCTTCCAGTCTTTCCCTGCACCGTGGGAGGTAAGTGCTGGCTCCTGACGCGGGTGCGTGCGGCGCCCCCTCCCCCCCCCGACCGCCTTCCTCCCACGGCACACCAGGCAACGTCTCGCGGCACACTAGTGTGCCGCGGAACACTGGTTGGGAAACACTGGGCTATAGGCTAGCCACCTTCTGCTCTCATTCATTAGTACTCCTTGCTGGTGACAGGCAAACAGTGCTATCAGGCTACAATTCAGGATGCCTCTGTAACTCCTCCCCACAAGCAAGGGGGAGGAATGCAGCTGTGACTACCAGCTCTTGCATTTTTATTCCAAGTTTGATGGAAAGGAGAGACCAGCTGAAGAAGCAAAGCAGTCCCATCCTCTCTTGGAGTATGTAAAGATATAAACTAGTAGTACCATATGCAGGCGGGGTGTGTGTGTGTGTGGTAACTTAATAAAGCTCAGCCTACTTGGATACTGTCACCATCCTAAAATTTAATTTTAAGAATTTATTTTGCATGTAGATTTCCTCTTCTTCATTTGCTCCATTACTATGTTTTCTACATTAGCTTCTAGCATTTGATAAATGGGGCACAACTGAGCACGAGTTGATCTATGCTTAGAAACTATAACTGACCAAGCACATTTCTGTTGTGTTTAGGAAGTTCCCTTCACACTCAGCTTCCCTTTTTCACTTAATGTAACAGAACCAAGCATGACCCATTTGGGAAGGGCCAAGTCTTGGTGGTAGAGCATCTTCTTTAAATGCAGATCACCCATCCAATCTACAGCATTTCTAGGTAGGACTAGGAGAAAGCTCTGTCTGAAACCCTGGAGAGCTACTACTGTTCACTGTAGATGATGCTAAACTAGATGGACCAATGGTCTGAATCTTCATAAGGCAGTTTCCTATGTTTCCATTACAGTTTAAAGAGTTATAGACAGGGTATAATGCAAAAGAGGATAAAGCTCCTGTGTCATTATTAGTTGTAGAGAAGAGGGAATTTCATCAGATGTAGCTTTCATGACACTCTCGTTGAAGATCTCTAACTTTTTAAAAGCAACCATCACACTCACTCACTCACTCACTCTCTCTCACACACACACACCTTGTTTTGAATTTACTCAGTTGTTGGTTGTTTTCTTATGACCAAGCCAGGGAAATAACAGATTTTGGTCTACATATATTAGAGTAAACTACATAAAAATAAAATGGACTTTAAAAGTATTTATTCGATTCCTGTGAAATATCATGAATGCACATTTGAGAAGGAGGTATGCATGTTAAATAACATAGATAGTTCAGAATATAGAACATACACTTAATATCTTTGTCTGCTGTGCACTTAGTAAAGGTAAAGGTAAAGGTACCCCTGCCCGTACGGGCCAGTCTTGACAGACTCTGGGGTTGTGCGCCCATCTCACTTAAGAGGCCAGGGGCCAGCGCTGTCCGAAGACACTTCCGGGTCACGTGGCCAGCATGACATCGCAGCTCTGGCGAGCCAGAGCCGCACACGGAAACACCGTTTACCTTCCCGCTGGTAAGCGGTCCCTATTTATCTACTTGCACCCGGAGGTGCTTTCGAACTGCTAGGTTGGCAGGCGCTGGGACCGAGCAGCGGGAGCACACCCCGCCGCAGGGATTCGAACCGCCAAGCTTTCGATCGGCAAGTCCTAGGCGCTGAGGCTTTAACCCACAGCGCCACCTGCGTCCCTGCTGTGCACTTAGAACATAGTAAAATGTATGGGAAATGTTGCACCTCTAAATTCTAAGCTTTCTTCAGAAAACTTCTTCATCCAAAATAGTTAAGTGAAATGTAATAGTGGCTTGGATAAAATAAAACAATATCTGAAAGGTGACCCAATTGTTCAAGAAAACAGCATCAAAATATTCCCAAGCTATATTGAAGTATCAGATGTTAACCTGTAACTAAGGTACATAACATCCCTACTTTAATTTTAAAGAGCTTTTCTTGTTCGGTACAGTGAAGTTAAAGAATATAGATGCTAAACCAAGTGAGAGGTCACAAATAGAGCTATGTGTGTTTTAAACATGCTCATATTCTCAAAATGATGGCTTTGATTCTGACAGAATTTGACAATTGCTGACCGCAAGAAAGTCCTCCTTTGAGCTGCATCAATGCATAATTTAGAAGCGAACTATTACAGAGCACTGGCATTCCTCTACATTCAGAGCAGCAGTTTACTAGGGAGTTCTGAAAATGATGTACTATGAGCAGTGAAAAATTTTAAAAAACACACCCTCTGCAATAATTTATAATTGACTGCAGCCAAGGCCCTAGAGATGAATATGTATTGCATGTACCCACCTAATTGCAGCTTTCATTTTAGATGAATGAGTTTCTGATTCTTATCATGGAATGAAAATATCTCAGTGTGTGTGAGGAGGGTCTGCCAAAGACTGATAAACTATGGAGTCAGTATGATCAGGATATAACACTTCTGTATATATCTGTGCATCTTCCTCTCTTCCCTAGGACCTTCCCCACTTTGTCCACAATATAGTTCCACTCAGTTGCTCCAGTCCAGTGGTACCTTGTTCTGAGAGGATTCTTATGCAATGGCTTATCCATTCACTTCAATGTAAAGAGCAGCTCTGCACATGTAGATCTTTCATTTCCATTCAGATAAGTGTGAATGTTCTCATATTGTTTCATAATGTGCAAATATGATAAATTAGGCTTGAAAGATGAAATGCATTGAATTTCTCCTTCACATTCACCCTTCTTTGAATTTTGCAATACAATTCTCCAAAAATGTTTATTAAAATGTACATAAAAACAAATACAATAGGGGGGCCACTAGGGGGCGCATTGGAAGATGGCCGACAATACCATCTCTCCGACCCACACAGGGTAATTAAGAGGCTGTTATGGGAGTAGGCAGCCTCCCTTGTTGCCCCAAGGAAATGGGGAACACTGCCCTTGCCTGCTGTGCCCATAAATACCCCCTAATTCGAAAGAAGGGGGTGAGGGCCCTAGGCAGAATGCGCCCATGTGGACATCGGCTCTCCTGGACGCTGTCTCTGATCTTGCACTAGTTGCAGCAATTTGGAATAATTAATTACAAAAGAAGCAAATGCACATATTTCAAGTGAAGAAGGGGAGTGAAGTCTGCTAATTTAAGTGACCTCTGCAAAAGAAGACGACGGGCTGGAGAAACAGGAATATTTTACAATGAAGATACACCAAAGGCGGGGTATGTTGACAATGGGGCTGAATGGGGGGGGGACCTTTTTTACTTTCCTTCTATGTGATTTACAAGAACCCCTCCTCATTAGAACCGTTGGTTGAACTGACCCAAGCAGGCTGATTAAGGTCTGTGTGGAGATAAACTTTAACCAAAAGTATGCTTTATGGAGATCGAGAAGCAATAAGAGCTTTTGGGAATGGCGCAGCAATTAATTCGGAGTCGCCATCTTGCCAAAGGATTTATAGCTGGGAAGCAGAACGGATTTGTTTTCAGACTGCATTCCTAGTGAATCTCCTCAGAGGTTTTGAGAAAGGAGGCAGATTGGTGAAGATTAATGACGCTAAGACTGTTTTGATGTATGGAAGTGATGTTATATGGAAAACGTCTGGATATGGCTACTGGATAAAAAAATATATATCCACGCAGGATTACAAACTGTTCTAACCAGCTTGCAGAGACTATCAGAGGTCACAAAGAGAAAGGAAAAATATATGAAAATAACAACAAGAGATGTGGAAAAATAATAAGAAAGGACTGGATAGTACTGTGAACATCATAAGGTTAGATTTGTGGACATTAAAACAGCAGTAAGAAGTAAGAAGCTGATTGGATCCCTTCGGAACTTGAAATATGGGTACCCCCAACAAAAATATAAAATTCAGCTGTGTAATTTGGAATTTATGTAATTTGGTTTGATTTGATGTGATTGGTCGGTTAATAAAAATTATTCTTAAAAAAAACAAAAAAACCACAAATACAATAGTGGAAGTAACACAAAAAATGCATTATATTAGCAGAAATTGGTTGCAGAAATGTATGTGTTAGTCAACACTACATACAAAATGTGTTTATTAGGAGAAATCCACTCTGAATTTTCTTGAGGATTTGGCTTTTTGTTTTGTAAATTGCTGCAGAAACACTGAGAACTGAATTTAAGATTGGCAAAATGAGACAACTGAAATTGGCAGATCCTTCCATCCATAGCAGTAAGGTGAAGGAAAATTAAATAAGGGCAGAGTAGAAAATAAGGGATGAAAAGAGCACCAGGTCACATAATAGCAGAAAAGAAGTAAAAGACCATGCATTTAAAATAAACAAACCCAGATAGGTTTGTTTCCTTCAAAGGCATTCAACAGCCAATTCAATCCTTGGCATTTAGAAGTTAGATTTTAATACAAAGTTCTGGAATTTTAATACAAATTTTCTTGAATGTCTGACATGAGGAATAATCCTTCAAACTTGGCAAAGGGATGCAGACATGAAACTGCCCTTTTCAGTGAAAGGAATGGAGATGCTTATGCTGGAACCCTGCAAGTACATGGAAGCATGTCCCCTGCTCAGCACTCAAGGGGTTAACCACAAATGAGTGTGTTTCATTTTAGAAGGCTCCACCTGCCATCTAAAGATCACTGATCAGGATTGCATGCAAGTAAATCCAAAGATAAGTGCTAGTAAGATCCGCGGGACTTACTTCCAGGTTAGTGTGCACATGATTGCAGTCTAAATAATTTGAAATGTAATTGTTTGTGATAAAGAACATCTTACCATGGTCGTTTCTGCAATGGATCCAAAACTGTTTATAAAGATGTTGCATGTCACATTTACCGGAGGCCCTGTAAATGAAATCAAAACATGCAGAAATTACTGCCCACACTAAACAAACAAGCCAAAACCTGTGGCTGCTAAACCAGGGATGGCAAACCTTTTTTTTTAGCCTCTTCTGGACAACCTTTTGGGGGACCACATGCCATGGTGAAAGGAGACGGAGCAATGAAGATGATGCTTCTCTTTGCACATACGCTAGTTTCTACACACCTACCCACTCTGCCCTCCATCCAAGCAAGAAAGAGACATTGTCAGGAGAAGGCAAAGTGGGGGGGGGTGAGGATCATTACTTGAGAGAATGTGTGGCCTCTGAGGGGCGGCTTGGGGGGCAGAATTTTGCCCTATGCATGAGCTTCCCTATGCATGAGCTAAGAGAAATGGAGGTAGTACTACAGCCCTAAGACCACCTTTCATATATCCTTTTCTTTGAGTACCTTTCCATTTCTTTGTGCATTTTAAAGAATTTCCCCTTAAAACTCCGTAGAGAAATGGGATAGGATGGGCTTACTTTCATTCCCTTGCAGAACTGGAGAGGAGATTTTTCCACAACATTTTTTTTCTGTAATCCACAATAGGCTGCTATCCAGAGACAGTGAAAGCCTACGCAAAGTTCATCTGAGGGCCAGATGTTTGGAGAAAAGGCACGTGGGTGAGTAGATGCAGAAAGACCCAGGTTCGGTCACTGGTATCTCCAAGAAGCTGAAATGGCTCCTGAATGGAGCTCAAGGACAGCCTTTGTCAGTATGGGCAAGAATGAACTAGTTGCGCCAACAGTCTGACTCAACAGCAGGACTGGGACTATGTTGGGCTGACAGAATCACAGAATTGTAGATTTGGAAGGAGTCCAAAGGGTCATGTTGTGTTTATTCACAAAGGCCACAAAAAGATTCGGAGGTGGACCAATTTTTCATAACTAATGGATTACAAAAAATACCTCAGGAAATGAGAGCAACCTTGAACTGTAATATTACGTTCCAAGAAATTGAATGCGCCATTCAGAACCTCCAACTGGGCAAGTCTCCAGGACCAGATGGACTTACTTCCAAATACTATAAGGTACTGAAGGACTCGTTGATACAACCACTGTTGGAAGTTAGTAACCAGATTATGGAGGGGAAGAAGGCACCGGAAACGTGGAAAGAAGCTTTCATCACGTTGATACCAAAATTAGAAACTGAAAAAACCCAACTTAAAAACTACCGTCCTATTTCACTCCTAAATGTGGATTATAAAATTTTTGCAGACATTTTGGCAAGCAGGTTTAAGAAAGTATTAAATGAAGTGATTCATAAGGACCAAGCAGGCTTTCTCCCTGGCAGGCATTTATTTGATAACACAAGAAACATCATTGACATTTTGGAATTCCTACAGACAAACTCAAATACAAGAGCGGTGTTGATTTTTATTGATGCGGAGAAAGCCTTTGACAACATTTCTTGGATGTTTATGAAGAAAAATTTGGAAAGGATGGGAGTAGGGCGGGGGTTTGAAAATGGAATAGAAGCAATTTATTCAGAACAAAAAGCTAAATTGATAGTAAACGACGTGGTGACAGAGGAGTTCAAAATTGAAAAAGGGACACGACAGGGGTGCCCTCTATCTCCTCTGCTGTTTATTTCAGTCCTGGAGGTGCTATTGAACATGATCAGAAATGACCGGTTGGCACAGGGAATTGTGGTCGGAGAGAAACAATATAAACTGAAAGCATTCGCAGATGACTTGGTATTAACATTACAGGAGCCAGCCTCTAGTACTAAAAGAGCGTTAGAATTAATTTCTGACTTTGGTCGGGTGGCGGGATTTAAGCTGAATAAACAAAAAACTAAAGTTCTAGCAAAAAATTTGACAACTACTGAAATAGAGGAGTTCAGAAAAGAAACGGAACTAAATGTGGTTAAAAAAGTAAAGTACTTAGGGGTGTACTTGACCTCCAAAAACTTGAATTTGTTTAAGGACAATTATGAGAAATGTTGGTCAGAGATTAAAAGAGACTTGGAAACATGGTCAAAACTGAAACTTTCCTTGTTGGGTAGAATAGCTGCTATAAAGATGAATGTATTGCCGAAAATGTTATTTTTGTTTCAGGCCCTCCAGATCGTGGACAAGGTGGAATGTTTTGGAAGATGGCAGAGGGATATTTCTAAATTTGTCTGGCAGGGCAAAAAGCCCCGAATAAAGTTTAAAATACTAACTGATGCGAAAGAAAGAGGGGGGTTTGCCCTGCCGGACTTGAGGTTATATTATGAATCTGCAGCCCTCTGCTGGTTGAAGGATTGGATTTTATTGGAGAACACCGATGTCCTCGACCTGGAAGGATTTGATAATGCTTTTGGGTGGCATGCATATTTGTGGTACGACAAGGTTAAAGTTCATAGATTGTTCAAAAACCATATTGTCAGAAGGGCAATTTTTATGGTCTGGTCAAAATATAAAGACTTATTGGAGAGTAAAACTCCGAGGTGGCTCTCACCGATGGAGGCCAAAGCACGTAAAAGACTCAATATGGAGGCCCACTGGCCTAAATATTGGGAAATAATTGAAAAAATTGGAGATAATTGGAGGTTGCAGAGTATGGAAAAGTTAAAAAACAAGGTGCGAGATTGGTTGCATTATGCTCAAATCCAGGAAGTTTTTAAAGCGGACAAAAAAGTGGGCTTCCAGGAGGAAAAATCGAAATTAGAGACAGAGTTGCTAGAGCCAAAATCTAAGTTAATTTCGAGAATGTACAACTTGCTGCTTAAATGGAATACACAGGATGAGATTGTTAAATCCTCCATGATAAAGTGGGCACAGGATTTGGGGCACAACATTATGTTCGAAGACTGGGAAAGGTTATGGAACACCGGAATGAAATTTACGGCATGTAGTGCCCTGAAGGAAAATATTATGAAAATGATATACCGGTGGTACATGACCCCAGTCAAGCTTGCAAAGATATATCACCTGTCTGACAACAAATGTTGGAAATGTAAAGAGGAGGAAGGGACATTCTTACACCTCTGGTGGACCTGCCCGAAGGTGAAGGCCTTCTGGGAGATGATACATAATGAACTAAAAAAGGTGCTTAGATTTACCCTACCCAAGAAACCGGAGGCCTTCCTCCTGGGCATGGTGGACCAGAGGGTGGCAAAGAAAGATAGAATTTTTTTTATGTATGCTACTACAGCAGCAAGGATCTTGATGGCAAAGCACTGGAAGACACAAAATCTACCCACATTGGAAGAATGGCAGATGCAGCTGATGGACTATATGGAACTGGCTGAAATGACTGGCAGAATTCGAGACTCGGGAGAAGAAGAAACGGAGGAAGTTTGGGAAAAGTTCAAGGATTATTTGAAAAAGCATTATAAGTTGTATGAATGTTAAAAAATGCTCCTTTTTAGGAAATTACAGCTTCAGCATCGGAAAATTTTTGAATTGGAAAATAAGGTATAACAAGACAGAAGTGGTGTAATGAAATAATTTTATTGTGTTGAAACTAAAAATTAATGGATTTGGACTGTAATGTTTAGAGACCAGATATCACGATAAAATGGAAGACATATTATTATGTTTAAAATAAGTTAACAAATTGCTGAGGTTTTGAATCGATAGAGAATGCAGTGCTCGGAAGATGGGGGGAGTCTATTAGATCTATGGAAATATGTATTTGGAAGTTGGATTTTGTATATTATAAACTTAATAAAAATTATATTAAAAAAAAAACAAAGGGTCATGTTGTGCAACACAGGGATCACAATAGAGATTTAACTCTATTCCTGTGTATTAGAGTTTCCCCAAATACACTCATGTAGCAGATACTAGCAATCAAACTTTCCCTCCCAGAATTCATATCAGCTTTGGGAAATTTTGGGGCAGGACAGGCGGAGAGTAGAATTAATCTGGCTCCCAAAATCCTTGGTTCTGCCCACATGCATTTAACACTGGGCATGTATGGTGGTGTCACAATCTTTGTCCTCTTGGTTTTCAAGCATCTCATTCCGCTGCCCCCCCCCCCAATTTGTGAGTGGGAAGAAGAAAAGGCTGTTGCCAGAAGGAAGGTGATTAAATGCTCCAATGCACGCATGGAATACCATTATTCCAACACCTATTGCACAATTGCACAAATTTAATTTAAACTGGATGCTAAAATCGTTTACCTTTGGAGGAGAAAAAGCAATCCAGCTGGTGCTACCAGTTGGTAGCTGATCAGAACGATCAGCTAAGTGCCTGCTATGAGACCTATAATAATGGGCAGTATGCTTGTCACTTTCAGTGGAACAATGTACACTGCAGCCTTTCGGTGCAATGACTGAAAGTGACACTGTTTCAACAGATCTATTCCTTTAAGTTAAATCAAATCACATTTTACCGCCCTGACAAGTTAGACAGGGTTGTCAAGTAGAAGAAAAGGGACACACTCCCTCAGGTATCTGTCAAAGGCAGTCTAGACATGTTTCCTGCCTCAACATCCAACATTTGCAGAGGTCCAAAAAAACATACAAAAACCCTACACCCCATTCTGAACACTGGTTGTGTAGCCCTTTGTTTCACATGTATTTGAATGTATATCACTGGATTTTTCTATTCTTTGCTGGGAGATCCACTAGTGAGGGTGGGGAACCTGTGGACCTCCAGGCGTTGTTGGACTCTGGTGCCCACAGAGGTGTGCTTAGCAACTTTACTGTGTTCCTTTTGCCATGTGATGAAGATGCACCTCTTTACCACAGCCTTTGACAGCTAAGGTATTTGCTGAATTTGTACTCTTTTGTTCCACTGGGATTGGTTTGATAGTTGTAATGGTTTTAGTTGTTTCTATCCTTGTGCACTCCATTGTTCTATCCTGCTCTGGGACCTTGCGGCAAAGCGTGGGCATGAAATCTTCTAACTAAATAAATAAATGAGACCCAGCCAGCATGGTCAATGGCCAACAGATAACTGGGCACTGGATCGCTAGAGGTTTGCCATCCCTGAACTAGGAGAACTGTATGTAAATTGCTTTGCGTCCAGTGATTATTTTCTGGGGGTACTCAAGTCTACGCAATACTGGCACCTTCTCCCCCTGCCCCAATGTTAAAAGTGTGTCATTTACTGTAACAACTTCATGGTGAGTACCAAGAGATGGAGCAATTCAAAATTGTTGCATAAAGGGATTAAATTTCGGAATAATAATCATTCAATCAGTGCTTGTTATATCTGAAATGCAGCTTTTGTATGGCTGATGTAAGAAATAATGGATTATTCTTCTGACAGGAAAAGTGCTTTTTGCAGAAGTAATGATCTCCTTTTTAAAAAATTATTCTTATTAAATATTTTCTTGGTTTACAAAAGTAGATGCCCTGTCTCTTTTTTCAGGTTGTGCAGTCATTCTTACAAATCAGTTACATTTGTTGTGAGACATTAGTGTTGAGTACAGTATAAGGTTGGGGAAGAAGAGGGGGGAAGAGGAGGGGTGGGGTGGTGAGGCTTATATTCTTTTGTATAGTGTACGTATGTGATCTCCGTTAAAAAAAAAAATCAAATAAGGTGTTTTTTGAGACTCATTAGTACTTGGTTATTGACACTGTACAGTGGTACCTTGGGTTAAGTATTTAATTCGTTCCAGAGGTCTGTTCTTAACCTGAAACTGTTGTTAACCTGAAGCACCACTTTAGCTAATGGGGCCTCCTACTGCCGCTGCACCACCGGAGCACGATTTCTGTTATTATCATGAAGCAAAGTTCTTAACCTGAGGTACTATTTCTGGGTTAACGGAGTCTGTAACCTGAAGCATATGTAACCTGATGCACCACTGTAGTTGGTGTAGCCTCCTCTCTTTTATATATATGGTAACAGGCCAGTTTTGTTGTACTGTCCCTCTTTTCTCCTAACATGCACTGGGTGCACTTGTGGGGCTGAAGGTGAAATTCATAAATGGGAAATGGAATAAACTGTCATGTGAATGCAGCCAATCTCTCTCTCTCTCTCTCTCTCTCTCTCTCTCTCTCTCTCTCTCTCTCTCTCTCTCTCTGCAACATATCTAAGTTTCTGTCTGTTATTCAGGGAATAAATGTTTAGATAATTTAATTTTAATCACGAGGAGCAACTTGTTAACCTAGAATGTCTGAATTCCTCTCCCACCATCAACCACCAAGTGGACTTGGATATCCCAGACTTAGATACACATCTGTAAAATGGGAATAATTATATATTATCCAAAGTAGTTATAACAAAAGGAGGATATTAGTGCATTTTATTAATTTCCATTCATATCTAATTCCAGGAAAATTAAACTAAACCTAAGGCCCTTCTTGGATAACAATAGTAATTAACATGCAAGGTAGAAAACAACCATTAAAAACCACTATGAAGAACCATAGGGTTGTGTCTGAATGAATAAGGAAATCACTGGAAGATTACAATGATGCCTTGCCACCATTTTGCTACAGGCTAAAAAACAAAAGTTTTTTGATTTATTTATAATGAGCTAGACTGTCATAAGGGATAAGCGGTTGTGTCACTGCTAATGCTTGCCTGCACAGAAGCCAGTAGTAAGAAAACAATGCGCTTGACAATCAATAATTGAAATAATAATTTGCCTGCCGAAAAGTGCTTGAAGCATCCTAGAAAGAACCTCCATACCCCCTCTCTAAAGTATGCAGTCCATGCATGGCAAAGCTTTTTCAGATGTAAAGCTGATCGAATGGTGTCTATCGAGCACCAATTATACTCTACAATAGCGTTTGCTTTTTAAATGATTTTGCATTAGGCTATGGTTTACCATGACCACTTGAATGTGAGAGGTCTCAGAGAACAATTTGCATCTCCTATGCCCCTCTGTGGTTTTTTTTTAGCTAACTGAAGTGTGACAGAGTGTGTAGCAGATTTAGGACAGATGTGAGGACAATATGCTGGACCAGATGGGCCATTGGCTGTTCTTAGCTCATTATGAGTCTTTCGAACCAGTAATCACAGCTAAGGTCTCTCCATCTTAACCATGACCTATAGCCCAGGTTTGTTTCCATGCTTACAGTATGTAAGCATACAGTTTGTAAGGAGGAGAGACCTTAACCGCAACCCCAAGTTCAGATTACATCCTAATCCAAATTTTGGCATAGTTGATGCACCACCATACTGAGCTAAAAAGCCCAGGGATGAGAAGGAATGTGCAATTCTGCCAATTTTGGTTTCTATCAGGCCTCACCCACGCTCTTACTTTTCCTGTGCCTAGAAAGCACAGATCTGAGCAGTTTTCTGCTAGTCCTGTGCTTTTCTAGACATGGTTCCAAGTGGTTTTGCCTTTGCCCCACCACTTTCCCCCAGAAAACCCACTCTTTAGCCCCAAGTCAGAACCAACAGCCATCCATGGAAAAGCCAATTGCTGTTTGTTCCAATTTAGCACTAAACTGCTGGTTTTCCCACAGGGAAAGCAGTGCGGCACACAGAGATATGGATAAGCCCTTAGTTTCTCATTTTCCCCACATATGTTGTTTTCCACATTTCCACATCAGTTTGCAGATTTTTTTTGACAAAAACAAACCCCTTCAGCCTTTTAGTGTGATTTTCTCCTATTATACACATTTTTGTATGCAGTTTTCCTTATATACACTTTTTTCAATGCAGTTTCTCCTAGCAGAATGCATTTTTGTATCATGTTTTCATTAACATCTGCATTTTTATGAACACTTTACCCTAGTATATGCATTCTTATACATGCTACTTGGCTGGAAAACAACACTGTGGAATTTGGAACTGTGTGAAGTTCAAGGGGTGTTGTGCCTTGTTTAAGAAAGTATGAATTAGGTTGGTTCACCTTTAAATTATAACTGAATTGACATTCTTCCTATCCGTGGGAAGAAGCAATGTGGCTACCTCAGGAGCCAGGACATTTGAGCATTCATACTAAGTCATTGGTTGGCTTTAGGTGCAGAGTCCAAAATAATACAAAATTCTATTTGGCAATATTTTCTCCCACAGTATAAAAACACATACAAACCACAAAACTCAACAAAGAGGATGCTTATCTGAACAATAAGTCTGAACCTCTACTTGCAGGTTTTCCTGTAACTGACATCTTTAAATGGCATCTCAAGATGTTCCTGTTTATCTTTGCTTTTGGAACATGAATTGTATTGTTTCTGGGCTATGATTTTACATATATTACTTAGTGCTTTAGTATTTTAATTGCAATCTTGTGATGTTATTGATATTTTTATAGCATGATTGTTTCAGTTTTATGTTTCTGTTAAGCCACTCTGTGGCAGAAGGACAGAACTAAAAAACATTAAAACTAACTACCACATAATAGTTCAGATTTATTTGTTGTTGTTTTTTTGCAAAGTATGCTTTTAAGAAAGAGAAAAGTGCCAAATTAGACTTGGGTCCCTTCTGTATTCATAGAATCATAGAGTTGGAAGAGACCACACGGGCCATCGAGTCCAACCCCCTGCTAAGCAGGAAACACCATCAGAGCACTCCTGGCATATGGTTGTCAAGCCTCTGCTTAAAGACCTCCAAAGAAGGAGACTCCACTACACTCCTTGGCAGCAAATTCCACTGTCGAACAGCTTTTGCTGTCAGGAAGTTCTTCCTAATGTTTAGGTGGAATCTTCTTTCTTGTAGTTTGGATCCATTGCTCCGTGTCCGCTTCTCTGGAGCAGCAGAAAACAACCTTTCTCCCTCCTCTATGTGACATCCTTTTATATATTTGAACATGGCTATCATATCACCCCTTAACCTCCTCTTCTCCAGGCTAAACATGCCCAGCTCCCTTAGCCGTTCCTCATAAGGCATCGTTTCCAGGCCTTTGACCATTTTGGTTGCCCTCCTCTGGACACGTTCCAGCAAACGTGTTCCAGCAATTACAAAATAAGGCTTTTGATATTTAGAATACATGTTGCAGAAGAATTCACTACTGGCTCAACATCTGCCCTATTCCACAGTTGGCATGACCTCCTGGCGTCTATAATAAGCTCCACTATCCAATCTCCAAATGACCCTCCATGCCTTCAGCTTTCTACTAATGCTTTCCCCTGGAGATCTTTAAAAGATTCCAATAAAAAGTGGAAAGAGATTGGATTGCCTCCTATTATTTGCCTGAAGTCATCTTCTGTGCAGCGTAGCTAAGGTAGATTGAACTTGAAGTTTATGTGCTAATGGGAATAACTATGGTAAGTAAACAAGAACAGCTTCGGCTGCAAAGCAGTGGCAGTGGGGGAGAGAGAGTAATTAGGAAGATGATACCGCCACAACATCAGGAAAGTAATATTAGAAGTGCATATCTTATGTAACTGTGCAAGTTCACTTATATAGCAACCTTCTTTTTTCTCTCACCAAGCAAAAAACCCAAGCACACAAGGCTCAGCACATATGGAACAGCTGCCCATGGAGGCAGAATTAAATGGTTCCCTATGGCTAGGAAGCTGTTTGTGTGAAGTGGTTCACTGAGTTGCTATGCAGATGAAGGAATTCAGTCTGCTCCTCTGCACATGCTTGGGTTTAAGGTTTTGAGGACACTGAGAACACTGATAGCTTACTATGTGGTCCAAGTCACCATGGGGAATGATTGAAATAAACCTCCCGATGGAAACCATTTTGTGTGAAAGAGAATATCTAGAAAGAGAGGAGCACCGTATGCAAGCAAATGGGATAAAATGGTCTAGCAACCTACATTCCCACATTATTCTGAGTTTAAACTCTGCTACTGAAGGCTCTCTCCTGCATTTTGAATTCAGGCACCCAGCCAATACATACACATGGGTCAGAGGGTTTCATATTTTCCTCCAAAATATAATTGCATGATGCAGTCCTCCACAGGGATGGTATGCACATGGATACTGGACACGAATACTGGAATCATGTGGGCAAGACAAACTGTGTGTGTCTTTCCCAATTAGGTGATTATTGTGTGTGAAAGACCCACACAATTGACTAATTCATACACATCACTATTGAATAAGATTCCAATACAAGGGCAGAGCCAGGATCAGCTATGGCTGAGCCATCTGAAACCCATGTGGTGGTCTCCCTCCTTTAGGAATGGTGGGCATTGCTCTCTATTCTTACCCTGACCCAGTATTTTAGTTTGCCCACAGCATTGCAGCATCTAAGTTTTAGTTCTGACCAAATCTCTAGCACCTGATGGCTTGAAACAAACAGAAAATTTGAATAATGTAAGTTCTCAGCACCACCCATAACAGTCCATCTTTTCAAGGGAGCATAGCAGAGTACCATTGGCCTAAGGAATCTCATCTTTGTCTATTTTTTATTATTATTTCCAGCCAGTTCTAGAAATACTTCCACCTATATATATTTACTTAAATGTCATACAATTTCTGTGGTTGCTTTTAAACTATGTGGGCATGTGGATGTTTAATTGCAATAGGCTGCATTTTTTCACCCCATGCCTACTCATAACTAACTGTTTTATCACTGTGCTACCTGTTATAGCTACCCGCTTGTGTGATGTTTTGGGGACTTTCTGCAGGATAGGGAGGACTAGCTGGGGCAAAGTCAGAAGGTTGGCAAAGTAGTTCTGCATTCTTCCCATTTCGTGTGGCAAGACTGTCACATCCAGTTTGACACTTCGTAACAGGCATATTACAGAACTGTTTGGCACTGAATAGCTGCTATATTCTTTCATGTTTCTAACATAACCTTAACTACGTTTAGTAATTTATATTCTGTCATCCAAAAATGTTGCAGGAATTCTCCATTGCAACTGAAATTTAGCACTGTAACGTCTCTAGAAGTTTGAACCAGCAGAAGAACATGGAGTTGTTGTTTTAAAAAAGAAAAGATTGTTGAAGTGTGAATGATCAAAACCATATTCTCAATTATGAGCCAAACATTTTTCTTGCTTCTAAAACAATTGAAGCAACATTATAACCCAAATGGACACCTAGGAGATGACATTACCTTTGAAGTTCGGTCTTATTCTTGCATCGTAGCCAGACATCCTACCCATTAATTTATCCAGGAAATCTGATGGGGACATTGGCATGCTGCGCGATCTTGCACTGTCTGTTTCCTTCGTGGCCACCAAACTAAAAGCAAGCAAAATCCACACTTTTAATCAACTTAAGCATCCAACATTTTTGAGATTCAATGATAATTGTTGAAAACTAAATTGAGAATTTCATTGGTACTACTTTCCATATTTTCCCCTTACCCTAAATTAACCAAACATATTTTATCAGAATAATACCAAATGAGAAAATGAACATACAGTATTTTTAAGGTTGCAATCCTAAGCAAATATCAGTGGAAAGGTTGTACCAAAGCTCTTTTAATAAATTTCATCTGGGATGTCCAAGAAGTGAATGACTCCCATTGTGAAATATATTTCCATGGGATATAAACCCTATTAAGGATTTCAACTCATGAGTAAGTAACCCAAATGCTACAACAGAGGTTATTACATGAGAGTAAGGAGGAAAGCTTTATTTAAGGCTTACAATGGCATAGGTCAGGCTATGGGTACAGAATGCCAAAAGCACAGCCAGATAATTTAAGATCAGCATCAGGGATCTAAAACTAGATGAAAGCTGCAAAGATGTCCCAACATATGGTCACACTTCCCTGTCAGATTTTGAGTTCAGCTGTGGCGTGCTCTCCCTGTGAGACTGACACACTTGGAGGCACAAGCTTCTATGAAGAGCATGTATCTGTTACCAACAGCAGAGGCAGCCCTGAGTTTTCAGTGATGGGATGGAGGTCAGTCCCACAAGCTGAGGTACCACTCCAGCTGCCCAGACTCCCCTCCTGGTAGGTTAAAACCCTCGTCCATTGCTAGGGAGCAGGCTAGAGCAGGCTAGGCAGCTAATGGGACTGCCTACATTTCCCCCAACATCTAAATGCACAGGAGGCCACATCCTCCCTCTCAGCCTGCTCCCCACCTGTGGTGCCTTCCATGCTCTGCTCCTCATCTTCCTCATCGGATAGCAACAGCTGCTCCACTTGGACTCACGATAGTAGAACATGGGAGCAGAAGTGAATACCTTAAGCTTTGGCCCCTCCTTCACCTGCTACAAGCTGTGGCCTTTTCCTATTCATGGGGGCTTCCTGCACCACATATAATCCTGATTTCCCAGAGCTCCTCTTTGTGTGGGGAACCTACACAGTTAGGGCAGCATTCCCCAACCCACAGCAAATGGTCACCCTCCAATTTACTGAGGGAAACAGTAGGGGTCAGAGACAGCACATTCTGTTTGCCACCAGAGCTTACTGGATGCCCACGGGAAGACCACAAGCTGAATTTGAGGGTAACGACCCTCTCTCACTGCTGTTCTCCAGTGGTTAGTGTTCAGAGAACTGCCTCTGTTGATTCTGGAAGTAGCTTACAGTGGTACCTCTGGTTACGAACTTAATTCATTCTGGACATCCGTTCTTAACCTGTAACTGTTCTTAACCTGAGGTACCACTTTAGCTAATGGGGCCTCCTGCTGCCACCGCGCCACTGCCACACCATTTCTGTACTCATTCTGAGGTAAAGTTCTTAACCTGAGGTACTACTTCCGGGTTAGCGGAGTCTGTAACCCGAAGTTTTTGTAACCCCAGGTGTTTGAAACCCAAGGTACCACTGTATAGCCACCATTACAGCATTACACAAGAATAAATTACAAGACTGACTGGTAATGCATACAAAGATTCCCCCAGTCACCTACCAATGACCTAATCCTCTGTACTTATGCTGTGTTGTACAAATAACATACAGTCGTACCTTGGATCCCAAATGCTTTGGCTCCCAAACAAATCAGCTCCCAAACGATCAAAACCCATAAGTGAGTGTTACGGGTTTTGAATGATTTTTGGAAGCCTGGCATGGCTTCCACTGCTTCTGATTGGCTGCAGGATAATCCTGCAGTGAATTGGAAGCCACGCCTTGGTTTTCGAATGTTTTCGGGAGTCGAACGGACACTCAGAATGCATTCTGTTTGAGAACCAAGGTACGTCTGCATAGGAATGGACTTGGAAGCACAGCCATGTGCATATATTCACAGTGTTCAGCTGGGTTTACATCCATTTAAATGGGCATAGATTGCAGCCTCACAAGTCTGAACATGCAGCTGAATGCAAGCAGGTGCAAGAGCCGCTCCTGTTGGGTTTTGTGTGTGAAGGTGCCTATGCAAATTTGACTGCCAGTCATAGACCTTGCGGGTGTGGCAGAGAGAAATTGGGTAAAGCGATCAAATCCCAATCCCTTTTACGCATGTTGGATCAACAATTTGCACAGAGCTACTGCTGTATCACAGATTAAAACTGTTCCATGTACTGACACCCAATGTCAAGGACACCTCTTAATGTCAGGGGGAAAGCATTAGAGTTTCAGAACAAGATGCCACCCATGATCTTTCATTCTTGTCTTTTTAACTTGGTTCATCCTTCGACATGCTTCCTTCTGAATCTACTTCAACGGTTGTCTCAGCCATTTCCCAGAGCAACACAAATCCATTTCATACAAACGGTGAAGTAGGTGACTCCATATGAAAGCTCGGCCCACAGGAAAAACACATAAAGTACCCCTGCATCATATGACTTTTGCTGCTTACACACTACAGCTTAAATCATATCACACACAGCTCCCTAAGAGGCTTTGCATCACAAAAATTTGGCATGGTGGCAGCAATGACACCACAAGAGTAAAATAAGTATTAAGCCTCCAGTGACTACTCTTCAACCAGGCCTTGGGCTGATTAATACTCTACAGCCTTTTAAGTGTGTCTGTGGGAAGGGGGGGGTGTTATTGTTTTGTTGTTTTGGTTTAATTATTTACTTGTGTTTTACCCTGTATTTTATTCTGTGAACCGTCCTGAGATCTTCTGATTAAAGGCAGTATATTAAATAAGTAAAAATAATAAAATAATAATAATTTCTTCTACATTTTACCTGTGTCATACATTTCGGGGGGGGGGGATACATATTTTTCTTCTAAATCCATTTGAATGACGCTACAGCTGTGCTTCTAAAACAGTGGGGTGCATGACCCACTAGTGGACCTTGGTGCCACAGCTTGCCCTGCACTTTAGCTATGCCACCCCCCTTTTGCTTGGACTAATGCCAGCATCAGAATCTTTTTGTATGCTGAGTAAAAATGGCTAGAAATCAAAAGAATTTGGAGGGTAGAGGAAAGTCTCCTTCTTCTGAGGCAAAAGTGCAAGAGAAGGTGCCGAAGGAAAATTGAAAATGAGATAAAATGTGTGGGTGGCATTCAGTTCTTGTCCAGATTAGATCAATTGAAGTTAATGGACATGGCTAACTTAGCTTTATTATGGTACGTTCTACAGAAAGACAGCTTACCTAAAACTGCCAGCATAGTGCTTGAGGTGTTGTTATGCACCCCATAATCTGGATAAAACAATATCTCCCCTGAAGTAAACTCTTCAGCCCAGAAGGTCATATGGCACCAGATTGTTCCAGATAACTCATTGTGCACAAAGTTCATCTTCCTTTAAAAGAAGCCTCTACAGTAGAATTACAACTAAAAGCAACTCTCTCCCAGGCAAAATTGTCATCTTGGCCCAGCATGAAAAGTGTCATTTTTAATATCTTGCTCTTCTTGTGCGTTCTGAACTCTCTGTGACATTCTAAAGGATGTTCACATGCACAGAAGATCACAGTCCCAGTATAACCTACAATGTTAGTTTATTTTTATTTTAAATAGAATTGTTTGTAGGTCCCCTAAAAAGAATCTAGTCAATAAATACAAAGAATGATTACAGCAGTCTGTGCTGAAAAGAACCCAAAACACCCCTGAAGGGGAAAGAAATGTAATGTTTGGCTTCATACTATTTTTTACAAGTGCTTGACCCCCTCAGTACATCACCCAGTACTCATCACAATATTACTCCAGTTACCAGGAGTCATGCCTGATTAATAAAAAATGTTTCTTTATGAGGCACTCAGTCTCTGCTGTTGCTTCACCTGCTCCCGAGCCTCAACACTAAGAATTAGGTGTGGTGGAAAAATAAAGTAAAAACCAACCTATACTCTGCACAAACTCAGGCATTCTTGATTCTTCATATCTGTAGTACATGACTTGAGTCCTGGCACTGAACTGAAAACAACATGTCCCTTCTAGGCCTAAGTCACTGACACAATGCTGTTGCTTGAGTGCAAAACCAAATGATACCAAGAATCATAGAGTTGGAAGTCCAACCCCCTGCAGTGCAGGAATATGAAGCTCTCCCATACAGGGGTCAAACTTGCAACCTTGGCATTATCAGCACCATGCTCTAACCAACCGAGCTATATAGGCTGACATACAGTTGGAAAGGACCTTAATGCACAATGGAAACAAATATGTTGATGCTGAAGATCTGTGCTGTGAACATACAGCAATAGCTCAAGGACTTCCAAAGTTTATGCCACCACAAGGAGTATTTCTCTTCATATGATAACAAAAATTCCTGGATAATGTACCTAATGTTTCTGTTGCTCTAAGGGTCCTTCTAAACACTTCCAGTATCAGTGGCATGTGGTAACCGCAGTTTCTGAAATTGCAGACTTATAAGAACTTACATATGCTCAACAATGTTTCAAAAGAGACTACTTGGTTTGTCAGTTATATCATTTGAACATGCTCAAGCATCAGCCCTTGACCTGAAGGAACTGGTGGCCAAATCAGCAAAGGAAAAGGCATGCAAAGTGATATTTTGATGTGCCTAAAATTGAAACTTTTTAGAGACAAGATTATTCAAAAAGATTTGTGTGCTAAAACATCTTCTGCATTTGAGAAAGATAATAAAAGATTGTTGTGTTACTTATTCTTGCAATTTAAATGAAATTTAGCAGTTTCAAGTTTTCTGCTTTTCATCCCCCCCCCCAGCAAGCTATCTGTTTTTGAAAATTGAAGATAGAATTCTTTTTAGGTAGGATGCAAGTGCCTAGCCTTGCCTAAGGCACAAGATAACCCTGACAGCTGCACTGAACACAATGCATGCCTGAGATATGGCCACCCAACTTTCTCTAACATCAAGGAATCATTTACAGCATTCTGAGATACTGTGAAGGAGCCCACCTTGGACCTAAACACCCATATTTCTGGTCTGACTAATGAAAGAGCAAAGCTTCAGCTTGAATGCTTGCTAAAAGCTGAAAAACACTTTTCAGTGGAGTGTGATAAGGGAATTCATGGAAGAAACACATTCAAGCACAGGCAAATAGGCAAGTACTTACAGTAGATGGGCATTAACAACATCAAAGTTTTATAAGCAGTGCACTGAAGGAAAAACTGATATCAGTTTATGTCTACATCTGACAAAGTATCAGACTTGTGTGGGCATGCATATTGAATATCAAACATGTATACTACATCTGAAGAACATACCATACTATACTGGTCTGACCACAGCTGGAGAGGACATCATTCTTGAATAGCAGTTAGGAAAAAATGACAGCCACATGTTAAGAAACTGTCCTTTCAAACAGACACACCCTAAATAATATGAAAGTCTGCTGCTGACAAAGAACTGCCAAGAATATTGCCACCTGTATATGTATTGTGCATTATTAAAAAATTATTTGCAGAATATTTTCAAGAGCGGAAGAAAAACAAACCAGCTTAGGTACTAGTTTCTTCTCCCACTTCTAGATTAGAGACTGGAAGCAATAAAGCAGTAAAGTCACCATAAGTGCTTCCTTACCAAGTAAAAACTTAGTATTGTGTTGTTATGAGTTTGGGGTGTTGCTGAGACCCACCAGATAGCTTCTAGGAGCCACAGGTGAGAGCTGAGTGCAGGGTGGGGACCAAAGGTGGACAAACTATCCCAGAAGGAGTGTGATATGTCACCCACCAAAGGTACTACCCCTCCCCGAACACCCCATACACCCCAAATACACAAGCAACATTCCAAACATATAGTACATTGTCCAGAGGCCCCATCCAGCCCCCACAAGGACGACACACAACTAGAAGTTTAGTTCTTTATTGGCAAAGGACTAAATTACATCAGCTCCAAAGGCACAAGAATTACATGCACCACTCCTGCTAAAGAGCTTGCTAGGCACGTCCCTCTTCAGACCTGTGCTCCTACCCAACAGTTGGAGCAACAGCATGCCATGCCCCCTTCAGCACATTTAAACCCCTCCTCTGACATGGTGTGCACAAGTGTGGCATTCGTATGGAGCCCCCAGTTGTTTCAGGACTATTGACCCATACACCACTAATCCGCTGCCACCAACCAGGTTCTCCCCGGTAAATCACTCAGTCTCAGTCGAGTTCTCAAGTTAACAACGAAGACTGTAGTTTATTGCAAACACAAATAAACTTTAAATGCATTCGAAACGCTGTTACCCTTTACCCTCTTAGTCTTATTTTATCCTGTCTCTACCTCTTCTACCTCTCCTCACACAAGAACCAACTGCACTAACTGTCTCTCTATTTCCATCTGTCTTCCAACTGCTTTAACTCCCAACTGCTTTTCCCCTACTGCTTTTTCCCATCTGTCTAAACCTCTGGCTAAGTCTTTTTAAAAACAGGTAGGCTCTGCCTCTGGCTTTTCTATTGGTCTACCTATTAACCCTTTCTATCCCCCGTACTGACATTTCCAAAAGAACAGGCAAATGCCACAACAAGCAACCAGCAACTTCTCCTGCACTGCATCTCCAGCTGCTCCTGAAACTTTAAGCCCTTCCTTGTCCTTGGAGACAGTGGGGGAGGCGATGGAGGAGATTCTAACAGCCCAACTCTCTTTGGGACTGTCTCTTTCACCTCTGCACCATCCTGCAACTCTTCCCCCACATCTGAGTCTTTTCTCCCTGCTTCACAGGTGGAACAAAACCACTCAAATCACTGGCCCATTTCTCTGGATCATTCTCCTGCCCCTCTGCCTCCTCTGCACAACCTTCAGATTCCTGCCTGTTCCTGACATAGAAAAATGCAAACAAAAAACAAAAAGAAACAAAAAGAAAACAAACAAACAACAACAACAACCCCCAGCCTTTCAGGTTTTTAGTCCAGTGTCACAATGACTAAGTTCTGTATGTTTAGCCTATATGGTAGATTTGCTAGCCTAGCCTAGCTCCACTGTAGGTCACTTCTAGTTACTGTAACATCGGCAAGTGAAGGAGTAAGTAGAAACACAGTTAGCGGCTATGTATTTATATATTTGACAGAAAAACAAACTCATGCAGGGAACCTTAACAAGAAACTAATGAGACATATTTTGCTCACAGATAGTTTCTGTGAAGAATTGCCCAGTTATATCACATGCTGCCTTTGCAAAACAAGACTCTTTAATGAGTGGGTGCACAATATAAAGTCACATTTCTTTATTACCATTGCAGTTACAGCTTCCATTAGTAATAATGCAAGTTTTATATATACGGAAGGCATGGAATTATTCTCCCCGTGTTCTGCATATCTTTATTAGCAGCTTTAAAAACAACACAACACTCGGACTTCAAGTGTTTAGACCAGCCTTCACCAGCTTGGTTCCCTCTAGATATTTTGGACCACAAATGCCTACCAGCTCCAGCCATCACTCTCATGCCTCTGTGGGGTTGGCAGTCCAATGCATCTAGAGAGCAGTTGGTTGGCAATGGCTGGTCTTAAGAGAAGGTAAAATGGAAACTGGATGGAGGTCACCAAGAGAATTTTCACTAACTTGGCTTTGGAGAGCTACATTGTTTATATGAATGGATGGGAAACATTTTAGTTCCTCTTCCATGCCAGAGATGTGGACAATAACACTTTCTAGCTTCTTGGATTTCAGCAATATGCCAATGAAGGGGAGAAGGAGACACTGCAGCTGGGTCCCTCCCATCAAAGAGATGAATGAAGGTGCCCAACCATACTCCTTTCCCCACAGTTGTAGCCCCTGAGCAATATACAAATATGGTCTTGTCAGAAGCCATCACCTGGCTGATGCTTGGTGGTGCAGATCAGGACCTTCTTAAAGAATTGGTGGGCACTGGAGGCCTATCACATCTGGGGAGTTCTCTGGGGCCATAGAAAGAGATTTCCCCACTCCTGCTATAGGTTATACTGGATGTTCTTAGTACCATAATGGAAGGCAGGGGGATCCCATGGGATTTAAACTTAGTGAAAAGCAGTATGTAGAGCTTGTAAAATAAAATAAAATATATTTTTTTAAATGCTGGTTTTAAAAGCTTAGGCTATATTAAAACCAAGGCTATTGATTTTTTCTTTACAAATGCATTGCTATTTCATAATAGCACATTGATTCCAAATGCTAGAAATTTAAACTCCTCTGAATAATTAAAAAGGATGATACTGTTTGGTTAAACATTATAACATTATTCATATTTTGAAGAGGAGAGGAATCCCAAAGGCTCCGTCGACATAAAATGTTCCTGACCAAGAAAGGGTGGGTGGGAGATATCATCAATAAATCATGCTGCACAGAGCTACAACTATTCCATGTTATTTATCAAAATCTATTCTCATCTGAGTGAACTGTAAAACTGAAATACTGTAAAAGGAAAATAACAAGGCTCTCAATGCAGCTCCAATATATGTTTTCTTCTTTTGTTTTAATTTATTCCTCAAAGTGAAACAGGATGGTTTAGATCAATAGCCTCTAGATGAGAGATGTAAAACTTCTAGAAAATTTGAAGCCATGGGAATGAAAACCCTTTCATTTTGACTGTGTATGTGTGTGTATGAAAAAAGGAGAAATTATATATGCTTCCTTTTCTCATTGTAGAGATGGGCAAGCTCTCCCCAGTTTTGGATTAATTTAGAAGTGATAGAAGTTATTAAAGGGGGGGAAATCAGCAAGAACTCAGATTATTTTCTGAGATAATCCAAGTCTTAGAAAATGATCCCACCCCCTTTTTGCCAGACCTACCAATTGCTCAAACAGCTTCCCTTGCAGCCCCCAAACACCCCTTTCTCTTTATTTTTCAGTGAAGCACTGACATAAACAACAGTAGCACATGGAGACAATGGAGGGATGGAGGTCTTCTCCTTTCTCCTTTTCCTCTTCACCACTAAAGTGTGCTGTGGAACAGCATGCCAGGAAGAAAGTCTAGGTGGTCCTTTGGACTGGTAGTTTACCCAGTGGCTACTGCAATGTGAAGACTATTAAGTTTCAGGGCCACTGTGCCCTTCATCCACAGCATGCCAGAGCACAGAAGCAAGGAGGAGAACATCTTCCCTACCCTCATGCCCTGCTGTTGCTCCTGTTGCCACAAGTTTAGTAAAGGAGAGTGGGAGTTTGTTTAAGAGGTGCTGGCAGGAAGGATGTTGACCACTCTTTTGGACTCAGATTTTAGTCTGAGCTGGAGAAGAATTGAAGGGCTTGGAAATGATTATTTCTCCATTGCAGTCTCCAAAATTCTCAACTGAGGCTGAGCTTGGAGAAGGTTGCTGACATCTTGTAATCATTTACCAAAGGTGTCATGGACTTAGAAGACGCTCAAACTCAGGACGAAAGAGAGAAACGTGCAAAGGCACATTTGGCAAACCCTCACCATGAACAACTCCCACCCTGAAATGTATGTCTCCACTGTGGAAGGATGTGTGGATCCAGATTTGGCCTCCACAGTCACTTACGGACTCACTGTTAAGACCATGTTCATGAAAGACAATCTAACTTGCTACGAGTGATCACCAAAGAAGAAGAAGAAGAAATCATTTGTGAGGAGAAAGCTACATGATCAATTTGGGATCAACACACAAATGGTTCAGTCTGTCAACAGCATCTCATCTTTCTGGATTGACTTAAAATTGACCTCTCCCTGGCCAATTTGTGCACATTTGCTCTGATTTCTGACATGCTACCACATTCTATGAAAAACAGAATCAGGTGATGATGAATATCAATGGGGGAAAGCTGGGCCACTTGCTAGACCTATCAAGAACCCCATCAATGCATCCCAATGTCATAGTTGTGATGAGTTGTAGCCAAGTAGCCTCTGCAAATGTTACAACACATTTTTTCATAGAGCTACTCTTGCAGAACAGATGAAAAATGCAGGGGATATTGGATCTTCTAACAAAAAACAAGATGGATGAATAATTCTGTTGATTTTTGCAACCCCTGCACTGGCTAGGTCAACTTAAGAATGAAATTGAAGGAGCTGATTCTTACCATTAAAGAGCCCTTGTGTATCTTAAGAATATCTCATTCTGTAAAATCCCATCCATCCACCCACCCACTCATCCATAAAGATCTAGTGAAGGAGCTCTTTTCATATCCCACCTATGCTGGAGATAAAATTTCTTGTCCATAGAGATCTCAACCCTTTGGAACCAATTGACTTACCATCAGAATAAGACTAACCTTAAAATTATATTGAGGCAGCAGTGATGCCTTCTGTTATTGGAAGACTTTCTAATACTGGTACACTTCATTTATTATGACCCATGGCTAGTTAGTAGCCTTCTGAAAATATGGCTGACTTATTATTCCTTATGACACTTAAATGACTGTTGAGTTTTTAAACTCTTACTTTATTACTTTGTAAGTGACTTAGAGAAGTGATGATGTATTTCAGTTATCGATAACTGAAATGTGGGGCATAACAGTTTTAAATTAAACTCTGTCTTGAATACATTGGAGGCCCACCAAACTCAATAATGTTCGAAGACAATTCAATAGAAAGATAAATTGCGCTCCAATGGATGGTGGAATTAGAGAGGAATGAATGTTATAATATCTTTACTTCACTGTTCAAGGTGAAGTTTAGCCCAGTAAAACCAGCAATCATTACTATTTGGAAACTTACATTAATCAAGGAGTTAACACTTATTTTCTCTGTTAAGTTAGTGTTAGGGGGAATATAAATTGGGCAGTTAATATGCATAACAACTGGCCATTGTGCACCTTTACCTGGCCTCATAGAAAATGTGCAAATAATTTGTCTATTAAGAGGGTATTGTGCAAATTTCCAGGTCAAAATAAAAAATCTTCAGCCAGAGCTGACCTATGAATGATGTGGGGTGAAGCAGCTGCCTCAAGTTGCTGAGATGCAAGAGGTAGCATTTTCTACCCTACCCCACTGCTTCAACCACTGGTGGAGAAGCTCTGCTTTGTTGCTGATCTACAGCACCTCAGCTTTCTGGAACACTCCCCCCTCACTTGCCAAGCTTTGACAAGAGTGGAGTGTTCCAGGTGCCCTTGCAGAATTCCACTACCACCCAGCAGAAAATACTTTGCAAGGACTTTTCCTTGAGGGGAGGGCAGCCACCCCTGGCTCCAACAGGCTCCTGAGAGCATGCATATATTGCCCTAATATCGCACATTCTTTTGTCATTATGCATAATCTTTAATAGGTATAGTCTCCATAAGACGTAGTGAAACTGCAAATTGGCCAGTTATTTTGCACATTAACTGTTAAACTTACATTGCCCTTAAAATATTTATCTGAAATATATTTATTTTTAAAAAGCAAATAATGTTGTCTTATACAGTGGTACCTTGTGTTAAATACGCTTCAGGTTACTGACTCCATTAACCCAGGAATAGTACCTCGAGTTAAGAACTTTGCTTCAGGATGAGAACAGAAATCGTGCTCCGGCAGCGCGGCGGCAGCAGGAGGCCCCATTAGCTAAAGTAGTGCTTCAGGTTAAGAACAGTTTCAGGTTAAGAATGGACCTCCTTGGTTATAAATAATTGGCCATCATTAAAATAGATTAAGAATTGATGATAAGAGAGATTAAGAGAAACAATTAGTAGGAGAATTATTTTATGGTATTTAAGCATGTGGTTATAGATTTGGAAATAAGATGATAATTTGCTTGACAAAAATTTATGAAAGATGTAAATGGGAGCGGGAGACGTGAGGAAGTTCAAGGATACTATGAAACTTTGTTAAAACAAAGCAATAATGTTTATTACTATTGTATTTTCTTTTTAAAAAACCTTAATAAATATTTTTTTTAAAAAAAAAAGAATGGACCTCCGGAACGAATTAAGTACTTAACCCGAGGTACCACTGTACATGGATACATACGGTACATTTAATTACTCATAATCTGAACTGTGGGTCAACCATACAATTATCAGACATGCACATCATGTAACCCTCTTACCAATAATTATTAAATAATCATATTGACTTAGCTAATAGCATGTACTTGATTCTTTGGACATTGTGTATATTAGTAAATGTTCTCTATCTGTTAAAAAGATTTATGTTGCCTTTCCTCGATACAAGAACCAGAATGGGGAACAATATATATTTTAAAAACCTATAAAATATGCCAGTAAAACTAAAGCCCACTTCTTAAAACACCAGTAAAAGAAGACAATTTTAAAAGGGTTGACAGAGGTGAAGGCTAAATTAGATATATCTTTACATATTGAAGTGAGACAGCATTCCACAAATGGGGTGCCATGATGAAATGAGCTTCTCTTGACAATGGAATTCAAAAAAGAGTCCCCTTTGCTTCTCCTAAAGCATGGACAGGCTGGTCATAGTGACGAGCCCTTTTCAGGTATTTATGACAAGGGTGAGAAACTGCATCTGGATGGAGACCAGATCATTCCAGATCATTATCTTTCTCACTACCCATATGCCAAGTTGGACAGGTGTGCAAGTCTGACAACTGGGCGAGTTATTCTGCTCTGGTCAGACCTCACCTGGAGTACTGTGTCCAGTTCTGGGCACCACAGTTCAAGAAGGACACTGACAAACTGGAACGTGTCCAGAAAAGGGCAACCAAAATGGTCAAAGGCCTGGAAACGATGCCTTATGAGGAACGGCTAAGGGAGCTGGGCATGTTTAGCCTGGAGAAGAGGAGGTTAAGGGGTGATATGATAGCCATGTTCAAATATATAAAAGGATGTCACATAGAGGAGGGAGAAAGGTTGTTTTCTGCTGCTCCAGAGAAGCAATGGATCCAAACTACAAGAAAGAAGATTCCACCTAAACAGTAAGAGCTGTTCGACAGTGGAATTTGCTGCCAAGGAGTGTGGTGGAGTCTCCTTCTTTGGAGGTCTTTAAGCAGAGGCTTGACAACCATATGTCAGGAGTGCTCTGATGGTGTTTCCTGCATGGCAGGGGGTTGGACTCGATGGCCCTTGTGGCCTCTTCCAACTCTATGATTCTATGATTCTATGAGTTAGACAAGTGTGCAGGTGACCCTTTTTTTGCTTGCATGGTTTAAAATCAAATTTTGAGGGCAAAGGCATTACCCATGGTCTGGGAAAGCCCCATGTAAGCCCCACCTCCAATCAGCTGAACAGCAGTGCTTGCAACTCTCATTTTGGCTGAGTTGGCTTGGTTGAAATGGTCTTGTGGGCACATGGGAAGGCCTGGTGAGCCTAATCAGACCTTCAGGCCAGAGCTTGCACACCCCTGATGTAGGGCTTTAAAAGTAAGCAGCAGCATCTAGTATGGCAAAGTTTACTGCATCTTCACGCCTTGCTTCATAATTTCACTTTCCCATAGGGAAATTAGTATTATTTTGGAGGAGTTTGCACATTATTTGATTGCTTTTCCATGCACAAGTCCATGTAGTATAGAGTCATCAATATCTAAAGTCCTTAATATCTAAAGCTGAAGGGATCAAAACTGACACTAACTTTTGTATTTTTCTTTACTTAACTGGTTTGTGGTTTGGAATTCTAGTGACACGTGTTGTAAAGAATAACAATATTATTTCCAGAGTGACTCACCTCTATTTGCAGAGCAAGTCAGTTAGCTTGGAATATATTAAGAATGGTTAATAATAGGAAAATGAGTTTAGCACAGCTTGAGGTGTGAAATGTAAATAGAAATCCAAGCATCATTTTAATTTGGTTGTCTTATAAACTGCCAAGTCCCATGATAATTTCCAGCCTTGGCTTTTTCTTCATCTGAAAGATGAACTGTCTCACTTAGACTTTCCTATGGGCAAGCCGATAATGTGCGTTGAGTCCATGTGTGCAGAATGTGGAATGCAGGCAATCAACAATGTCTTATGTACCATAGAGCAATCACATAGCCACTCTGTAATGTGTCAAAGTCTGCATAGAGCCGTTCAATTTCTAGTTTAGGCATGGCAGTCCCATTGCTCCCATGACTTCAAGAAGAGAGCTTAAGCTAAGTTCATTTTCACTGACTTGGCTAAGATGAAGTCATCTGAAATCTGCAGCATTGGTCCCATTTAGTAATTTTTTTATTAGGTTTAAACCTTTCTGTACTGGACATTCAAAATTCAATAGAATATTTTTTAAAAAATAATTATTCACAAAACCATTTAGAAGCCTGCACTATGTTTCTAAATGAAGCATAGGCAGGAGCAAGATGAGGGGAACCATTTTAATTAATTTCTGAATGCTTTGTAGGTTGCTACCTTTGTGGCCATCAAAATTCCCAATCCCCTTGAAGCGCAACAACATGACCAATGGCATTATGCTGGTAACAGACATATTCCTGACAGTTGTACAAGTGTAGCAATCGACTGTTTGCATGGGCATTGGAGAAAAGATGGTGGGATAAACTAGTACAGGAGATGACACATCTGTGATGCACCATAACAGAGGCCTTGCCTGGTCACCTGGCTCTATGCAATTCTACACGCCAGTTGTATCAGGGTAAGCCATGCTAATGGGATTTAAACGGACAGTCAGCATAGTAGGCCAAAATTGCTTCACACAGAATGCCTCTGAAGCTATGTCCTAACAAGCCTCTGTGTGCACTTCTGCAGCTACTCATATCTATACATCAGAGTGTGAAAGCGGAAAAATCAAAGGAGATAACAAAATACTGGTTTTCCAAAAGCAGAACAATCCTACTACATTTTCTTTTGATATGAGATATTGTTAGACCAATTTCTGAAACGTATAAGGAAACCTTAGCTGACAAAGAATTTGAAGTCCTGACCAAGATTTGTGGAGAAAATGAATAGAATGTGAAAACGAGCATAAAGATTAGTGACAGATTAATTGTACCAATCCTTAGCTTTCTTAATAGCAAAGTAGTGGCAGTAGCAGACAGCTATATAGGAAATACTAAACAATGAACTAAAAGAATAATGGCCTATATCATGTTTTTCCTGTAAAAAACATGGCCAGATAATATGAAAACAGGATAATCTTTTCTCCAGTTTTCAGATTTCCCCCCCAACAAAAGCATTAACACTATTAAGGGGAAGTATCTGATGGCACATCCATCCCCTATATTGAACTTTTGGAATTAACTTTTTATTTCTGGCTGAAAACCTACTTTAAATGCATCTGCAAAGTTTGAAGGCCATAGAAATCAAATGCTTCCCCTTAATAGAGTAAATGCTTTTGAAGACCTTAGAATGGGTCAAAAAATTAAAACAAGAACAATAATAAAACCATAAAACAACCGCAACCATCCTCCAACTATCTGTAAACATAATAATACACAAACCACACATGCAGAGCTGTTTTCCTGGGGGGGGGGGACAACAACTAAAAAACAGAGAAGGAGTCCTTCAGGTAACCAAGTCCTAAACTGCTAGGGAATTTATATGTCAAAATAAAAAACTTGAATCATGCTTGGTAGCAAATAAGCATCCAGGACATGTCTCTTCAGCCTGGTGTTACATGGCGTTACATCTATCAGGTCCATCAAGATCCTGGTATCTGTTTTTTGCACTAGCAGCAATCTCCATATAGTATTCAAGGGCAGCTGACATACAGCACATTGTATCAGTCTAGATGCGAGGCTACTAAGTAGAACATAGATTACTGTCGCCTGGCTATATCTATTGAGCCATAGCTGAAAACAGGTCCTCTGACCCTTACACTTCTAGCAACAAGGTAGAATCACCTCTAGATTATGCACAAATGCAGATTTAGGACATTGCGACTGGTTCCCCAACACAGGGTGCAGGGGCCAAAGAGGTGTCTTCTGGCCTCCTTCCCAATGTCTAGCTAGTGCTTGCCCGGATTTGGAAAGAAGACAGGAGGGCTTTAGGACTCTGCCAGAGCCTTGTGCTTCCTTCCCAAAGCCCAGCACTCCCTTTGGAAAGGCGGCTTTGGCCCAAATTTTAGCCTCACACAAGGTGCCATATTACCCCTGATATTCACCTGGTCCTTCAGGTGCAATGCAGGCCCATTTAGAACATACCTAATTCCTGCCTACTTAGTATATGTTTATTAAAGTTCTATACACTGGTACCTCGTGTTAAGTACTTAATTCGTTCCGGAGGTCTGTTCTTAACCTGAAACTGTTCTTAACCTGAAGCATTACTTTAGCTAATGGGGGCCTCCTGCTGCCACCGCTCCGCCAGAGCACGATTTCTGTTCTCATCCTGAAGCAAAGTTCTTAACCTGAAGACTATTTCTGGGTTAGCGGAGTCTGTAACCTGAAGTGTATGTAACCCGAGGTACCACTGTATATGTTTCAGAATTCAAAAGAAATAACAAAGAAAATTATAGATGCAAAGATATGCCCCACAGAGTCACAATAAACTGTTTATAATAGAGTAAGGTTTCCCAAACTTGGGTCTCCAGTTGTTGTTGGACTACAGCTCCCATCATCCCTGACCACTGGTCCTGCTGGGTAAGGATGATGGGAATTGCTGTCCCAATACAACTGGAGACCCAAGTTTGGGAAACTTATCCTAGAGCAACAATAGGGAGCCTGAGACCTTCTAACCAGGCCCAGCCAGCCTACCCCAGTCCAACTACATCTGGAAGGCTTCAGGTTTCCTATTACTGATGTAGTTTGGAGCCCAGTATGCATTCATTTTGAGATTTGGTTCCTATGCCTGAAACAGTAACCTTCTGAGCATGAACTATGTATGACCTACCTTAATGTCTTCCCAGTTTGAGGCAGCCTTCGCCAACCTGATGCTCTTCAGATGTTTTGGATTACAACTCCCATCAGTGTTGGCTATCATAGCCAATGGTCAGGTATAATGGGAGCTGTAGCCCAAAACATCTGGAGGGTAATAGGATGGCAAAGACTGGTTGAGATGTTTCTGTGTGTGTGTGTGTGTGTGTGCAAGCTCCCCTGTTCCCTATTTCATTATATAATCTAAATGTGATACTTTGGTATCAACATCAGTGCTTTTTATTGCTCAGTATTCTCACTCGTGGGAAAAAGGAACATAAAGCACTATCCTGGACATGTTGCCATGCTTCTTATAGTAACTATTTCTAATTATGTTTATACAAGTATATTTATACAACGTTTATAAAATCTTGCAGTGTGGAGTGCTCCAGTTCATGAATTCAGCTAGCCAACCATGTGGTCTTCTAGGCTACTCCATTCCACTCCCTGTTCCAACATTTAGCATTATATTACTACCGAACATTCACAGTCCTCATTTGGCTGTTTAGTCCCCCCCCCAATATTTTTTGGTAGTTCTGCAAACCTTGGGGACCCCTGGGCATACAGATACTGCTCTCTTGTTTTTCAGTGGCCTTGAAGTGGCTACAGTCTTTTCAGCACCCATCAGATCCACATAATTTCACTCAGTCTCACTTCACTCTGGGCATTGTAGTCTTAAAAACTGCACAAACTCCTTCCCTTCCCATCTCATCCCATGTCTGCTCTCTGTCTTTTATTTTGTTCTATAAAACCTTTAATTATCATAGGATGAACACATAGTGAATCCAAAGCAGTGAGAATATAACTCAATCTTTGTATGGTTTGGTAAACAGTAGTCTTATATTTCACACAGGGATGCATTTAAAAGACTATTTCACCACATTTCTGGAGATTTTTCACATAATACATATTCTAGTGAATTTCTTGTAAGAATGGTTGGATGAGAACATACACCTCCAAGTGAAAATTAGTTCTAACTTTAAATTATAGGATGATAGCTCTTATATTCTATGCTCCTACGTTATTGCTCAACACACCCACTCGCTCAATTTCCCTGTTGTGACTCAAGAACAGATCCCTCCAACTAGAGGTCACTCTCACTTGTCACAAACACTTTTATATGCGTCATTACCTCTCAACTATTGTCTGAGATTATTTTTCTCTCACTCAGATAGGGGGCTGAAGCATTGTGGCATCTATATATAAAAAAAAGCAAAATGTACTCTTCTCATTATTGTTGGCCTTTTTTAAAAAATGAAAGTATATTACCTTTAAGTTTTGGCACATTTGCGAAATTTTATCCAAAATTAGAAATACATTTTACACAAAAAGATCAGAGGTATTGTCCACTGATCTTTAGCATATACAGGTCTGCTGGTCCCTACACATTGGACATGAAATGGGGTGATGTTAGGCACATTTGACTAATTTTGAGACTACTGCCTCTACTCTCCAAACAAGTGGGGCACATGGCAACAAAGCAGGTGAGGAGTGTTTCTGTTCTAGATTCAAGCCATAACATCTCCCTCTCCCCAGTTGTTCTTTTCCCTTCCAACAAGCAGTTAACATTCCATGCCCACTGAGCATGCTCAATTGTCATTGAGATGGTATGCCCCTCTCCATTTTGGGGTTTTTCTTGGGTTGGGTTGAGGGTTATTTTTCTATGGGGGAGCAAGCTGGACATGATCTCAGTCCCATTACATTCTTAATTTTTCAGTTGATGCCTACAGACAGTTCTGTCTCCAGTACCTGAGGCATTAAGTAACTTCTCAGTGTTATCGAAGAAGTGACTTACTCAAATAGGTAGACAAATACAAATATCTTCTTCTATTCCAGGCATCCCACTCTGTTGTCCCCGTCCCCCCGCAGTTGTATGGTTATCCCCCTCTCATCCATTCAACATTCTATCCCCCACAAAATTAAATATTGTCAATCCCGGAACCTCTCTCAATCTCTTAGAATGGCAATGGCGCCCACCAGAGAGGGGCTGGAACCCACCAGAGAAGTGCCAGAACTGAGTTCCTGTAAGTTCCCCCTGAAAAAGCCCTGCCTGTGTGTATCTCTGGGTTCTATTGTGTCTGTAAGTATTCCGTCTTGTGCATAAACACAAACGTGGGAAGACTCAGATTACTATTAGCATATAGACTAATACCTCACTTTTTAATAGTATACCAGGAATTCTCTCACTCTAAGAAAAACCAGGTGCACCTACGTCCCATTGAAGTAAGTGGATTTTAAGTGTGTGCACTTTTTATTTCAAGAGATTTATATACATTTCTTTCCTTTCCAAATAGTTTTTGTCATACATTAAAAAACACATCTGCTTTAGTAAAATAAAATTAACAGCTAAAGCTAAAATATGTGGCTTGTAAATACCGTAACATGCCAATGGCATATCCAGTGAGGGCTCATTTCATTTTATTTCCCTCTCTAGCTCTGCATGTCCTCACAATGTTGTGCACTTTCTCAATAACAACCTGATTAGGAGTTCTTCCCTTTGACCCTCTCACCCTTCCTAGTACCATCATAGCTATTATCTTTTAACCAGAGCTTGATCATTTTACAAGTCTGCGAAAGTGAAATTAAATGAGTCCATCCTAGCTGGTGTTCAACTGAAGACATAACCCAATAACCTCTGGAGTCAATATGTACTTGAAATGAGTTGGGGGTGCAAGGCTTCAAGTATAATTGCCCTGTTGACTTCTGCTTCTCAGAAATGCACCTAGTGTAGTACCACTGAATAAAAATGGTTTAAAGAGCCCTTTGTAATACCCTTTCACCAAGTTGAGAATGGAGGCTCAGTTACTTGTTTTGTACATGAGCCCTTCAAAAAAACAAGATTTATCTTACCAGCCATGCCATAAAATAATCACCAGATCTACTTCATACCATTCCCTTCCATTAATGTTATAACCATCATGACATTGAAGCACAACCTAAAGAAATTAGTTTTGCATTTCATAATGCAGATTAGCAGCTTAAGAACATGCAGACAAACATGCAGAAGCTTCAGGTGATACTTGCTAATTTCAGGGGTCCCTCCATGTTTTTGTAGCACAGCTCATGAATATTTGTATGTGAAAAAGAATTTCACTTACACAACAGTTTTCTTCCTGCATGTTTCTGTGCATGTTTTTGAATATGAATATGTGCATAATATTTCAGCATCTCATGCATGTTTGTCATGTATGCTGTATGAAAAGTTCTTCAGATAAAAACATGAATAGCCTAATATTTCTGTTATTTTGGCATGCTTTTCTTTACAATAGCTGGGTATCACTGTTGTGAATTTTATTTTTATCATGAAGGGTTATATATATAGCTTGGATACTCCTTTAAGTCCTCACTTAGTTCTAGTTTTTATGGTTAGGTACTTGAGTTGGATTTTAAATAAGTTAAAATTATTAGATTTAAGCAAATTTTGATGCATTTTATTTTAATAAAACTAAACTGGCTTAAATTCAAACATGTAAACTGAACTGTGGAATGGGCTATAATCATTCTTTTTAGGGTTCTGTGTGAAATATCCCAAGTGAGAGTGGGGCAACCCACTAAAATACACATTTGAATATCTGGCACAGAGAGTACACAGTGTAGTTTGGGGAAAACAATCCAATATCAAATTCTTTCTTTTCTTTGTGAAGCTGGCAGCTATTGGGACCTGGAATTGGCTCTTAGGGATTAATTGTCATATATTTATTTCAGTATGAAAGAATAACAGAGAGATTTCTAGTTCTGAATAAACACTGTACAATTCAAATATTGCTCAGTAATATTCCGTGCTTCGTAACAGAATAGCGGACAAAACAGGATACCGAACTCCAGGAGAACCAAACTTGGGGAGGGGGAGGCGAAATTTAAACGTCAGGCACAGGAGTACAAAACAACAATGGTATGGGATGCAAGAGACTATTGCACAACAGTATCAGAATGTCCACATAAATCTCGCTTGCTAGTCGACGTCTGTGGGGGCATTACGAGTGGAAGAGGCATTTTCCACAGCTCCGTCCATGAGTCCCGTTGCCTCTGCCGCGCAATCACACCAAGTAAGGCACATCTGGGAGATCTAGCGGAGACTCACCTGAGCAGCACCGCAGCTTCCCACAGATAGAATCCCGAGACAGCTGCACGCAGGTATCTAATCCGGGCCATGATATGGTGAGGAATTCACAACCTCCTCCTAAGCGAACGTGTCCGAGTCATGAGGGAATCCAGGAGGGAAAGCGGAGGAAGGGAGAGTTCAGCCTGAGAGCTCTTCTGCCGAGTGTTCAGCACCTCGGAGAGCTCCCCGGCACCCTCCAGCACCTGTAAATCCAATCGCGCGAGGACGCCTCTGCCCCGGGTCGTCTATTCTCCAGCGCCTGGGACTTCGGGCATTTTGGGATGGTTGTTGTTGGCAACCAGCTCGCCAAGGGTTGCGCTGTGCATTTAAAGAGAGAGGCTGATCCCAGGGGGAAAGACCAGGCAGTCGAGCAGAGGCATCGGGAGAAGCGAAGCAGCGGCAGGGAAGACCTACTTTCCGCCTTCTCTTCCTCCGGTCCTTCCTTCTCCGGCCAGAAGCCAGCTCGCCACATTCCTGAACACTGGGAATGCCAGGGCTCGGGAGGGGAGGAGAGGGGAGGGGGAGGGGGCGGAGACGGAGACGGAATCAAAGCAGTGGACTTTCCTCAGCCAGTCAGGGGAGCTCCCAGGACGACGGAGCAGATAGGCAGAGCTGCCTCGCGAAGACGCTGAAAGGGGCGCTCGGTGGGAGCGCGTTTGCACAGAAGCACGGGGATTGACGAGGGATCCTTTAGGCAAGGATGCTGTGGAGAAGGACGGAGGAAAGGATTCCCAACCGCATCAAGGAGGAGGAGGGAGATGAGGGGAAGTGTTGTTTGGGAAGGGGATTGCTCCTTACTGTTGCGGAAAGACAAGAAAGACCTTGCCCGAAGGGACACGTGTCCCCTTAGTGCTTTGTCTCTTCATGACGGGAAAGTTTATGTTGTGCGATGGTGTTGTGGAAGCAGTGGGGTCTCTCTCTCTCTCTCTCTCTCTCTCTCTCTCTCTCTCTCTGTGTGTGTGTGCGTGTAAACATCTGGAACAAATGTGGTGAGGTTGTCATGATTCTCCGGGTGGAAGATGTGGATGGATGACTCGCCCTAGAGTTCAGAAAGAGGACTGTTACAGCCAGTAAGTGTAGCGAGTAACCATCCATGTCCAGCGCAATCAGTTATCTAAAATGAAGAAGGGAGTGAGAGAGAAGGATCGGCAGTACAATCCTGTGCATGTTTGCTCAGGAATGTCCTACTGTATTTAGCAGGGTTTACTCAGTAGCTGATTTCAGGATCTCAGCCCACGTGTGTATATTGGTGGTGGAGCCGCTTCTGCTGTTATCTTCATTGACAAACCAACATGAACAACCTTCTTCTCCGCAGATGGTTGGGATACATACAAATTGGCTTCTGCTCTTTTTGGTAGCATATCAGTTAAGTTATAAAATTAGATCAATTTAATGACTTGGTTTAAAAAAACACGCACACAGGCATAGTACTCAAATTTGGTTTTAGGCATTCTTCCTCACATTCATCTTGGGCAATGAATCCACCCAATACAAGAATAATGTTAGAAATTGCATTCCATTAAAATAACATTCTATTATTTTAGGCTGCACTGCTAACTCTGTACTTGGATATAAACCCCAATGAATTTCAATGGAACTTACTTCTGAGCAGGCATGATAAGGATTGTGCTGTTAGTTATGTAAACATTGGGGGCTGGCCATTGTTGGTTATACTCAGAGTAGACTTACTGAAATCAACTGGGGTAAATTAATTTCAATGAGTCTTCTTTGAGTAAAAGTTAGTTGGATTCAATCTCTTATTTTTAAGAAACTCTGAACTGGCACTTTTAGAGAAATGTAAAAAATTCATTCAAATTAGTTTCTACAATCAGCTTTGATAAGCATGTGCATGTATCAAAGGTGAGAAAAGAGGCATAAAACACATCTCCTCATATTTGGAGTACTAACTTTTTAAACTAAGCCATTTAATCTGTCCTGTTTCCCACAGAGACTTAAGCAGATGTGTTTTTCTTTTCACAGTATTAATTAAAACAACTATCAGGAGGTTTCTAGTGTAAATAGGCTGCAGTTATAATTTATATACACCATCCTAAGTATGCCTTATTCAACACTATGGAAATTCTTAAAGCGAAAGCATGTTGTAAGTGCTGGTTTTTCTCATTGTTAAATTCACTAGGCATATTTTGAATTAGTTCACTGATTGCCTTGTTCTTTGTTTTTAAGCTTATAGAATGGGGAAATGTCTGCAGTATTGTATTAAATAAATCCCTTTGAACACACACAAGACAGAGGATGAACAGTACATTCAAACTTTCCATATTTTACTGATTTTGACTGTGTAGTCACAACCTATTTGTTTGTGACTGGTATTGAGAATCTGTGACACTTTAGATGTTGTGTACGACACTCACATCCTTTTACTGCTTCTTTCATTGTTAACGCCACTAGACATATTTCCTGGTTAACTTCTTGACCATTGGCCATAATGGTGGCAGCTGATGGGGTGGAGGCCAGCAACTTCTGGAGGGACACAGGTTTCTCATACCTTAGGGTATGATCCAGGCAAAGTTAAGCACTTAACACCTACTGGGGAAAGCATGTGCTCTTCACATGTAAATCAACTGGATTTAAAAGTACAGTGGTACCTCAGGTTAAGTACTTAATTCGTTCCGGAGGTCCATTCTTTTAACACGAAGCACCACTTTAGCTAATGGGGCCTCCTGCTGCCGCCACGCCGCCGGAGCACAATTTCTGTTCTCATCCTGAAGCAAAGTTCTTAACCTGAAGCACTATTTCTGGGTTAGTAGAGTCTGTAACCTGAAGCGTATGTAACCTGAAGAGTATGTAAGCCGAGATACCACTGTATACATTTCTCCCCCCTAGGTTGTATACTGATTTGTACTTTTTATTCCTACACCAACTCAAAGAAAACCTAATCAAGTGCCGAGCAATGCCTGGGTTCTGTTGGACTGCACAGCTATTTACACGCATCCAAGGAACCTTTGGGTTTGTTAGCCCTATGCTAGATAGTACACTTTTTTAAAAACAACAATAAACTAATGGAATTTTTCAAAAAAACAAACCATGTTATTGTGTGGGCCATGGGTCTGCTATTCAAAGGGGGGGGGGGTCCAAAACTACTTCTTGAGTTCACCTAAAATTTATTATTATTATTAACCAGGGTTTATTAGTCAACTGACTGTAATACATACCAGTAATCTTAGTGCCTGGAGTGTGAGAGCAAGCTTCATTCTTTCATCCTTCTGTAGCAGCAACATAAATAAGTGGGCAGCAGAAAGTTGGAGACTAAAGGAAGGGAAGGCTGGAAAGGTTTTAGAATCAGATCTGAGCTACAATATAATTTAGGTAGTCAAAATACTAACCACAAAATACTAACTATCGCGGTCATGTGGCTGTTCCCCCTCAAAGTAGGGGGCAGGTTGACACCTCTGATTGCAGCTTGCTTGATTGTTTTGTTTAACTGGGAAGCAAACCTTGTTCATCTTGAAGTCATAAAGGTGATGTGTGCATGTAATTGAGTTCTGTGATGTGTCTTACAATTTTCCAGCTATCATTTATACATGCAAAATTGTTCCAGTGTTTGGACAGGGCTCAGAGTACTCTCCCTGTTTCAAGTGTTTGCTAAAGCCCATTTTAAAGATTAAAATTCCCACACAGTGCCATCCCAGCACAACTAGCTATGAGAGACTACTACTTTATGGAATGATGGAGAATTAACCGCTTAAAGGTCCAGGCCCACAGAATTTCTAGGCATTATCTGGGCATGAGCAGTTCAATTGCTGGGCACCTCCTTGAAATCTAACCTCCTTAAAATCATGATGGTCTTTTGTGCTATGGCATTATAGCCCTCCTGATATTCCTGAACTCCAATTCCCATCAACCCAGACAAGCATAAGATGATGGGAGTTGTAGTGTAACAACCTCTGGAGGGTCACAATTTTCCCATCACTTGTCTAGATCATTTGCATGCCAACTATTTGAACAAATCTTAAAGAACTATTTGTGACAAAAGGTGTAAACAGAAAATACTTTGCCTTACTCACTATGAATGGCTGGTGCAGTCATGTTGAGTCATTAACTAGGGTACCCAGTTAATGCTGGTTTCTGCTTTCTTCTCTGTGCAGCGAAGTGCTTGTCACGAGACAGGTTGTTTACATTCCACAGTAAATGCACTGTTGGGTTTCTCACGGGAAAGGAGACTGGATGTGACGTACACTGGTTTCCTGTTTTTCACTGTTCTTTGCAGTTTCACTTTGTGAGATTCTCTCCGTGCTTTAGAGGAGAGAGGATGCCTTTCTCTGCTCCGGCAGAGGCAAGATGTTTTTTCTGTAACTTACCAGCTTTGAAATGTAAATAAAGCAATATAGAGTATGTTGGCACGTACTTTTCATCATTCCGCTGTGCACTGGACACTGCTAATCTCCAACATATGGTTCCGGGCCCAGAAAAACGCAGTGTTTTGAGAATGGACTCCAGAAGTCGGGCTCCTGGCAAAGGAACAAAGGAGCAAAGAAACGGAGTGCCGGCAGAGGATCGGAATGCAGAGGGACGGATCGGACGCTATCTCTGCGCGTCAAAATGATTGATGAGGTATGTGCTACTGCTCCGGGCAGCCTGCCAGCTTCTAATTAATGGCTTTATGGCTGGACTTTGAACTTTTATAGCCGGTTTTGCCGTGGCACAGGCAAATGGCTAAAAGCAACACTTTCCTATGCTGGGGGAAATCGAAAGTAACCTTTTAAAGGTGCTCTTGAAGCAAAGCAGCTGCAAGTGTGACGCAGCAAGAATTTAAGGCAGCATAGAGAAAGCACTTTAGAACTTTCACTTTTGAATTTGCCTTTGGATTAAAGCAGCTTGATTTACAGCAGCAGAGATGATGCAGGAGGCTAATGCCAGAGTCATGATGGCTAGCTGCAGAAGGCTGGATGAGGCAGGTGGGGAATTTGATACCACTGATCAGCCAAATGCTCAACTCACAGTAGCCTGTGATACTGCCATGATTCAGAATGAAGCAGATCGCCGGGGTGCTGGCTGCATGGGAAAGGGGGAGTCTTCACAGACGTCATCCCATAGTGCAGTGGAACCACCAGATGGCGCCAAAGCTTTGAAGGCAGTGAAATGCTACTCGTGTGGACGTCTAGGCCATATGAAGAGGGAGTGCAAATATCCCAGGGCCAAGACAGAGCAGCGCAGCGAAAGCTCATCGCGTGGAAAAGGCCAGAGCAAAGGCAAAGGTCCAGTGTCCAGGACAACGCAGCACAAGGCAATGGTCTCACGCTTCGCTCCAAAAGTTGCAGAGGTCCAGAAGACGTCTAGATCTTTCTTCGTTGTTGATTCAGCGGCAACGCATCACATGTGCAACGATAAGCGACTGTTCGTGTCTTTTACACCGCAGGAAGGTGCAATTCACCAGGCGGATGACCACACAATTCCCAGTAAAGGCTACGGAACTGTTGTTCTTCACAGTTTGGACTTATCGATACAGAATGTGCTTTATGTGCCGGATGCCAAACATAATCTGCTCAGCGTTGGACAGCTGAATGAGCGGAAAATAGACGTTTCCTTTAAGAACAAAAGATGCATCATCACAAAGAAAAATGATTATGAATTGTATGCTGAATTTGTTGATCGTTTGTATGTTTTGTATTATGATGATGTTGTGCAGGATGACACTTGTTGCATTGCAGGTTCTAACAAAAGTTTGCATGCAGAATGTATTCATGATTTTCATCGAAAATTTGGTCATTTGCATTTTGAAGCAGTATCTAAAATGCCTGCCTTGGTTGAAGGTATGACTATTAAACCCTGCAGGTACCACATGAAGTGCAAGGCATGCGCAGCAAACAAGGTAAAAATGGCTGTGAAAGGTAAGGTGTCTAGAAGGCAAGCTACAGAACCATACCAAGTTATGCATGCTGATTTGGTTGGACCACTAGCGCCCTCTTTGGGTGGAAATAGGTACTTCATGGTTCTCATTGATGCATTTTCCAGGTATATTTATGTGTACAATCTCAAGCAGAAATCAGAGGCTTTTCCTAGGTTCAAGGAATTCTGTGCTTGGTTGGGAAATGTGCATGGTAAGAAGATAAAGATTCTTTTCACTGACCGGGGGGGAGAATTCACTTCTCAGCAGTTTGAAGCTTTTCTAACTGAGAAAGGAATTCAACACGATTTGTCTAGTCCTCGCTCGCCATGGCAGAATGGACTTACGGAACGGGCAAATCAGACATTGCTTCAAGGGTTAAAAACCTTGCTGCATGATGCCAATCTTCCAGAGAGTTATTGGGCTGAATCTCTCTCGTGTTTTGTTTACAGTTACAATCACAGGTTATCTTCAGCGATTGGTTGTACCCCCTATGAGAAGATGTTTGGCAAGAAGCCATACATCAAACACATGAAAATTTTTGGTTCTGACATGTGGGTTCACTCACCACAAAGCTCCAAAATAGACAAGCGTGGATTGCATGGTATCTTTCTAGGTTATCAGAAAGGTTCTTACAGAATAATGATGACTGACTCTAAGACAATTAAGCTCACAAGAAGTGTTGAGTACAATGCCAAGTGGGGGGAGAATGTGGGAATTTTCCAATGTTATCCTGATGACAGTGATGAGACTGAGGATAGTCAAAAGCAACCGCAACAACCCACACCCACTGATGAAGGTTCTGATTCTGAGTCTGAAACTGAATCGGGTGATTCAGAGGATTTCAAGAGTGCGAAAGCCTCTATGCGACCCTCTGAAAGCTCTGATCAAGAATTGGAGGAACCATTGTTCACAATAGGTCGTTTTTCTCCCAAGAAGGAAGAGGAAAATGTTGAAGACTTAAGGCTAATTCGTAGGTCACAGAGAGCCACAAAAGGCAGACCTCCAAAGAGATTTGCTGATGAGTTTGCTAAGATAGCAGTAACAGCTGTTAAAAGCTCCAAGAAGGTTTTTGAACCTTCAAGTTTCCAAGAAATCCAGGATTTGGATTCAAAGGAAGCTGAGCCATGGTTAAATGCCATGAAGGCTGAGCTTGATTCCTTGGAAAGGAACAAAACATGGGAACTAGTTCCAGTAGTTCCAGGAATGAAATTGCTTGGAAGCAAATGGGTCTTCAAAGCGAAGACTGATCAAAATGGCAAGATAGTCAGACACAAAGCCAGATTGGTAGCCAGAGGTTTTGCACAGGTACCAGGTGAAGATTATCACGAGACCTACTCACCCACAGTGAGGTATGAGAGCATTAGGCTTATGCTCAAGCTAGCTGCAGAGGAAAATCTACACATTAGTCACCATGATGTGAATACAGCTTTTCTGTACGGATCTCTAGATGAATCACTTTATATGCTTCCACCTGATGGCGTACAGGTAAAACAGGGATTTGTTTGTGCTCTGAAAAAGTCCCTTTATGGTCTCAAACAAAGTGCACGGTGTTGGCACACAAAACTCACTGAAGTATTGTTTTCTCTAGGTTTTCAGCAAGGGAAAGCTGATCCATGTGTATTTGTCAAAGAGGAGGGGCAAAAGAAACTGTACTGTTTGTTTTATGTTGATGATCTTTTATTCTTTTGGAAAGATGTCACAATGTACAATAACGCCCTAGCTCAACTGAAAGAGCACTTTGACATGAAAGATCTTGGTGAGGTAAACAACTACCTATCTCTGGAAATAGAGAGAGATCAAGATGGTAACATTCTAGTACACCAGTCACGGAAAATTGCTGATGTGTTAAGCAAACTAAACCTGATGGATGCTAACCCTGTAGACACACCGATGACAACAGGTTATCAGGTAGATGACACTGAAGAAGCATTTTCTGACACTACACTGTACAGAAGTGTGCTAGGCAAGCTAAACTTCATTGCCAGATGTTCAAGACCAGACATTGCTGTTAGCTGTAATTTGCTAAGCAGACAAGTCAACAATCCTACTGGTAAGGATTGGAAAGCTCTGAAACGCATAGCGCGGTATTTGAAAGGCACTATGCATTACAGACTGAGATTTAACAATCAGAAGTCTGGTGGTCTTGAGATATTTGCAGATGCAAGTTTTGGAAGTGACACTACAGACAGGAAAAGTACGTCTGGAGTTTGCTATAGGTACAATCAGGGTCTATTTGATTGGTCATGCAAGAAGCAAACAACAGTTAGCTTAAGTACTTGTGAAGCTGAACTGAATGCACTGTCTTATTCACTTAAAGATTGTGAATGGTTGTTACAATTGTGCAAAGACATGAAAATTCCTGTCAAATGTCCAATCCAGGTTTACCAGGACAACAAAGCATGTTTGGCTTTGCTGAATTCTGAAGGTTGTAAGCAAAGCACGAAGCACTTGCAATTGAAGTTGCAACATGCTAGGGAACGTATTCAGAAGGGGCTCGTAAAGGTGTCCTATATGCCAGGTAACGAAATTCCTGCTGATGTATTGTCCAAGATTGTATCAAGGGATCAACACTGTACCTATGTGCAGAAGTTGAGTTTGTACTGATATTGTACGAACACGCTGCCCAGAGATGTTCACAGAAAGGGGGAGGATGTTGGTTTCTGCTTTCTTCTCTGTGCAGCGAAGTGCTTGTCACGAGACAGGTTGTTTACATTCCACAGTAAATGCACTGTTGGGTTTCTCACGGGAAAGGAGACTGGATGTGACGTACACTGGTTTCCTGTTTTTCACTGTTCTTTGCAGTTTCACTTTGTGAGATTCTCTCCGTGCTTTAGAGGAGAGAGGATGCCTTTCTCTGCTCCGGCAGAGGCAAGATGTTTTTTCTGTAACTTACCAGCTTTGAAATGTAAATAAAGCAATATAGAGTATGTTGGCACGTACTTTTCATCATTCCGCTGTGCACTGGACACTGCTAATCTCCAACAGTTAAAACAACAAGAGAAATGGGTTTCTAACTTTAGAATTTAAGAAAGAAAAAAAAGACAAGAAAATGTGTATTCACAGTTGCAACCCCCAGTGGAAATTATACCACTATAATGTAGGGCATAGGTTTCCTGATGTCCTTAATATCTACAGGCTTATCTAGTTGAATGGTCTGTTCCCAGAGAATGATAGCTTTAGATGGCTTTGTGATGGTTCTTCAGCATTTTCTTTTTGCCATTGATTGCCAGTGAGTTCAAGTTCTCAACAATATTGAGGAGTGGTTTCTTGACGAAACCACTCACCTGGTTTTCTGAGAAACTACAGGTATTGAAATGGAGGGATGATGGTAGACCAATTGGAGAGAGAAAACTAATGACTGATCTGATGAAACACAGGTTTTGTCTCACTTACAGGGCCACTTCATGGTGATGATGGTGGCGAAAACTTTCCTACCATCATTTTAGTTGCACAGTCTGTCAGCATAGTGATTTTATGCACGTCTGTTCAGAAGTAGCCTCCACAGAGTTCAACAGAACTTACTCCCAGCTCACTGTATATAGGGCGGCAGACTAAAATGTCAAACTGAACTGTGACAGCAAAGCTTCATTTGATCCAATACTTGTTTCTATTCTGTTCAGATAATTAATGCCTGTTGCCTAAACTGATTCTCCTCTTCTGAGATGATAGATGAGAGGATAGGTGTTATTTCTATTTGCTATGTTCCTCCATAAACTTCTGACTGCTGAAGGTCTGGAATGACAGATAATGTTCTAAGCCCCCTAAACAAGATGGTATGGAACATAATCCATTATGCTTGATCTCCAGTAGCCTAGTCCAATGAAAAATACTATATTGAAAAGAATTGTGCAGTTCATATTTTGGTGTTTATTTTTAAAGTTAAGAATGCTTTAGTTATGTCAGTTATGGTGGTTTTCTCAACCCCAAAGTTTCCCCAAGATGTAACTCAATCAAGCGTGCAAGCCCAGAGGCTTTAAGCTATCACTAAACATACAACCACAGAGAAAATGTCCTTTGATTAATACTGCCTCACAATTCAAGACACCAAGGCAACAGAAAGGACTGAGGGCAATAGTTGTTTAAAGTTTCATACAAAGACACTGATCCTGAAAGCAAATCAGGATACAAGCCTAATAATTCTTACTCGAAATACCAATGAAATTAGTAAGACTTACTTCTCAGCAAAGCTACTTAGAACTAGGCTCAATACACTGATTTCTATTGTATGTAGCAGCTCATGTTAATTTTAGAGTAAGCAATTTGTCAACTACTGTGGAACAGCCTCCAGCATCTTCAAGCATTATGGAAAAGGAAGAATTACCATGTGAGATGAGACAATGGAGATGGGAGGACTTGGTCCTCCCACATCTACTCCTGGCTTTATTACCTCTCACAAGTTGGAAAGTAGCTGGGAACCTCTTGTACCTATGGAAGTTCCTCGTGTATTTTGGAGCCCTGGTTTTGCACAATACTTATTCAGCTGATTATTTGCCATCAGGGAGCACTTGCTACCTGATGAGTAGCATCTTCTCAGACAGTCATGGTCAATTGCCTTAGAAAAATGCAGAGTGTCTGCCAAATGCCGATTAAGTAGCTGCTCATAATTATCACTGAACACCTATCAGATGCTCTCAACTAGCCTTGAGCATCTTTCTGTTAAATTGGTTATTTTAACCCACCAACTTTTGTGATATTTCAATAAAGGAGATTGTGCAGGATTGTACCTGCTAGCCCCCGTCTCCAATCTCCACAAATTGATCAGGTCATGTAAACAGAGCTGTAGGCCCCAACTGCAAGCAAATTTAGTTATATTTTAGTCAGGGAACATAAAACCTGAATTGACTGTATCCATTAGTGGAATTGTTATTGGGTGTGGAGCAAAAGACTCGTTATTTTTATGATAAGTGTAAACCATTGCTCATATGTGCACTGGAAGCTGGACATGTATTTTGGTGCCATTGCAGTCAAATTGTAGCTGAATATTATGCCTGCTTTTCTATCAATGGAACAGTGGTAAAGGTTGTGACCGACTCTGGGGTTGTGGCGCTCATCTCGCTTTATCGGCCAAGGGAGCCGGCGTACAGCTTCTGGGTCATGTGACCAGCATGACTAAGCCGCTTCTGGCGAACCAGAGCAGCACACGGAAATGCCATTTACCTTCCCGCCAGAGCGGTACCTATTTATCTACTTGCACTTTGACGTGCTTTTGAACTGCTAGGTTGGCAGGAGCAGGGACCGAGCAACAGGAGCTCACCCCGTCACGGGGATTCGAACCACCAACCTTCTGATCGGCAAGTCCTAGGTTCTGTGGTTTAACCCACAGCGCCACCCATGTCCCTGGAACAGTAGTAGGAATGCACTAATAGGGAAAACTTTTTTGGGGGGAAAGGGCCAGAATAAAATGCCTCCTAATAATGAGCGTAGTATAGCATTCTGCGTGAGCACTCTTTGAAGACTTGTTACTACACATTTAAAAAGCCATTAGGTAAAGGTGTGCAAGCATGTAAGAAAGGTACATTTGAGAGCTCCCCCTGTGAAAGCATCTAATTAAATGTCTAAGAATAGAATGCTTACACATTAGTCATGGAACTTTCAAAATGAATGCTGATGCTTAAATACAGAAGAGCAGGTGTATAAATAGGATGATTTGTATTCCATTAACAGCTTGCCACTGAAAGATGAGTTCTGAAATTAATCTCGGGTGTTTATTTCTGAAATTGTAAATTATTAATGGGGTTCTGATTTGTACTCTTAATACGATAATGCTATGCTAACCTACATAGACTCTCTAGTTGCAGTTGCATCTTGAAACAATATACTGTAAATCTTCCAATTATTATAATGGATTTCCATTGCACTCACTAGTGCCCAGTTATAAGTACTTTGGTTTCAGTCAGTGTGATATAGTGCATAGTGCTGACTTTAGATTAGAGCAAGGCATAGGCAAACTCGGCCCTCCAGATGTTTTGAGACTAGAATTCCCATCATCCCTGACCACTGGTCCTGTTAGCTAGGGATGATGGAAGTTGTAGTCCCAAAACATCTGGAGGGCTGGGTTTGCCTATGTCTGGATTAGAGAGAACTGGGTTCGAAACCTTCTCCGTCATAAAGCTCACTGTGTGATCATGGGGCTCTTACTATCTCTCTAATTAACCTCCCTCCCAGGGTTGCTGTGGAGATAAAATGATGGATGAGCAGGATGCCCTTGAGGGTAGTTTCACCCATTTGAAGCCCATCATGTTGTTGCCCATCATTAAAGCCATCATAGTCATTTCAGTTACTGAAATGATTCTCTGTTTTTGGTTCTCCGTTGAGTTGGAAGGTGCTTCCAGATGGATGGGTGATCTTCATATATACAATGTTCATACAATCCCAGTGGCATAAAAGTGCCAGCCCATATTTCCCCTTCCCAATTTAATCTGGATTTACCCTTTCCAGGAAATATCCAATGACTTTAAAATAAAACATGCTACAAAGGACCCAGTTGTGATATCTGAATGATCTGTTTTCACTATTAAGCCCACATCTGGAAGCTTCCCGAATGTAGGACCGCAAAGGGCTACCAGAATGCAGATACTGGATTTTACTTAATTCACATGTAGCAGCTCATTTGTGATCCTTCTGGCTTCCACAAGGCTACCCAAAATATTGTATATGAAACCCCTGGTATGATCATCATTATTAATGGTTGTGAAACCATTCAATTGCCTTTCCCTGTCAAGATCCCCATTTTCTCCCCTGTTGTTCTTGCTAGCGATTGAATCATTAGTCATAGCTATTTAAGCACAAGTTAAATGAGTCAAAATGAATTTCAAGGAAAAGAGACGTTATTAACTGGGGTATTGCTTTATAGAGTAATAGAAGTATGAGGGGCTTGCAGGGTCATCAAGTCCAATCTTCTACTCTGCAGCAATGCTCACTAAAACTAAATTGTTCCTGACAGGCATTTATCCAGTCTTGCTGTAGAAATAGAAACCTCTAGATATGGTGTTTTAACAATTTCTCCAGGCAACTGCTTCCATACAGATACTCTCTTGTGACAGTCTCTAGATTCCATACTGGTTGCTTTACAGCTCAGGGCAGGTGCCCTGGCATTAGTTCACCAACTTCTCCTTGCCTAGAGCACAGATGTTAGCAAGTTATGCTACAGGCCGAAGCACCTGGGCTGCCTCCTCGGCTCTTCAATATAGAAAAGGTTAGTTGCTGTCCAAAGCAGGCTGGAGGGGCCTCACAGCTGAGGCCGAAGAGATGCATTCCTATGTTGATATGAAATAAGCAGCCAAATATTTGGCTTTATATCTGCAGCCTTGTAAACAGATAGTACCTGCCACAGTGGAAAATGCTTTCAATTTGCTTTAAATATTCTGACTCAGGAGCTTCCACTGAAACAACAGACTTAAACAATGTGAAAATGAGTGTCCCTTTGTACTGTTCATTGCCACTGTTGCTGAATGAGCTTTGATCTTATTTGGGAATGCCTCTCAGATGAAAATCCCCACTCACCTCTTCCCAACGGGTGGGCGGAGTTTGCGACCTCATGTGGGGCTTACCTGGCCAGGTGCCACCCACCTGGTAACAGGGTGTAATTGGCCCACCCCTTTCTGGCAGGCCAATAGGCTGCAGGCAGGGGTATGGCCTGGAGCAGGTACTGGGGCCGATCCTTCAGCTAATGCTCATTCTTCTTCCTTCTTTTTCAATATCGCCCACCCAACCCTCCCTAAATAATAAATCCGACTTGTCACCTTTTTCTTCTTTTGCAGCTTAACCTTTTGCATTCTAGGTCAGCGGGCGCTGCTATAGTCATAAGATGGTTGCTATATTCTGAACCAGGAAGGAATTTTCTCTGCATTGGCAGGTTTTGCCTTCCCCGTAGCTATTTGTCACAACTTTGGAGGTTTGGGGGCCTTGTTAGGTATCCTTTAGTCTATCTTCAAGTTTCGGGGGAGAGCATCTCATGCACCCCCATGCGGCGGCGTTTGCAGGGCCCGTTAGAGGGTGATTGTGGAAGTCACTGTCCCTAGAGTGGCGGCAAGTAGGGCAAACTCCTGGCATGTGTGACAGAGACCTGGTTGGATGAAGCAGATGGGCCTGTCCTTGCCGCTGCTTGCCCACCAAGTTTCTCTTACGCACAGCAACCCAAGTCATGTGGGTGGGGAGGGGGGGGTTGCAGTGATTTTTAGGAAGTCATTAGTCTGCACCAGGCGTCCTATTGGGAAGACCCAGTTCTCTGAGTGCATGTTCTGGAAGTTGGGCAATAGGGGCAGTACAGGATTCCTATTGGTGTACCGACCTCCCCGCTGCACCAAGGATTCCCTGCCCGAGCTGCTTCAGGTCGTGGCGGATATGCTCCTGGAGACACCTAGCTTGGTTGTCCTGGGGGGTTTTAACAGCCATGCTGACACGACCTTACAAGGGGCCGCTCGGGACTTCGTGGAAAGCATGGCCTCCATGGGGCTGTCCCTGAATAAGTTTGGCCCAACTCATAGCCGCAGACATGCCTTAGACCGCTTCTTAAAAAAAATCTTTAGACCCAGCCAATTTGGCTAACTATCGCCCAGCCTCAAATTTACCATTCTTGGGCAAGGTGATTGCGTGGGTGGTTGCCGAACAACTCCAAGCATGCCGAGAGGATGCGGCCCATTTGGATCCCTTCCAATCGGGATTCAGGCCTCACCATGGGACTGAAACTGCCTTGGTCGCGCTGGTTGATGATCTCCGGCGGGCTAGGGACAAAGATGAGAGCTGTTTCCTAGTTCTGCTGGATCTCTCAGCGGCCTTTGACACCATCAACCATAACATCCTTCTGGACCGTCTAGAGAGGTTGGGAGCTGGGGGCACTGTTATACGGTTGTTCCACTCTTTTCTCCTGGGCCGTGTCCAGAAAGTGGTGTTGGGGGATGAGTGTTCAGACCCCTGGGCTCTCACTTGTGGGGTGCCTCAGGGTTCTGTCCTCTCCCCCATGCTTTTTAATATCTATATGGAGCCGCTGGGAGAGATCATCAGGGGGTTTGGACTGGGTGTTCATCAGTATGCAGATGACACCCAGCTCTACCTCTCCTTTAAATCATAACCAGTGAAGGTGGTGAAGGTCCTGTGTGAGTGCCTGGAGGCGGTTGGAGGATGGATGGCGGCTAACAGATTGAGGTTGAATCCTGACAAGACAGAAGTACTGTTTTTGGGGGACAGGGGGCGGGTGGGTGTGGGGGATTCCCTGGTCCTGAATGGGGTAACTGTGCCCCTGAAGGACCAGGTGCGCAGCCTGGGAGTCGTTTTGGACTCACAGTTGTCCATGAAGGCACAGGTTAATTCTGTGTCCAGGGCAGCTGTCTACCAGCTCCACCTGGTATGCAGGCTAAGACCCTATCTGCCCGTGGACTGTCTCACCAGAGTGGTGCATGCTCTGGTTATCTCCCACTTGGACTACTGCAATGCGCTCTACGTGGGGCTACCTTTGAAGGTGACCCGGAAACTGCAATTAATCCAGAATGCGGCAGCTAGACTGGTGACTGGGAGTGGCCACCGGGACCACATAACAACGGTTCTGAGAGATCTGCATTGGCTCCCAGTACGTTTCCGAGCACAATTCAAAGTGTTGGTGCTGACCTTTAAAGCCCTAAATGGCCTCAGTCCTGTATACCTGAAGGAGTGTCTCCACCCTCATCGTTCAGCCCGGACACTGAGATCCAGCGCCGCGGGCCTTCTGGCGGTTCCCTCATTGCGAGAAGTAAGGTTACAGGGAACCAGGCAGAGGGCCTTCTTGGTAGTGGCGCCTGCCCTGTGGAACGCCCTCCCAGCAATAAACAACTATTTTACTTTTAAAAGACAACTGAAGGCAGTCCTCTTTAGGGAAGTTTTTAATGTCTAATGCTGTATTTTTAATATTCAGTTGGAAGCCGCCCAGAGTGGCTGGGGAAACCCAGCCAGATGGGCGGGGTATAAATAATAAATTATTATAAATTATTATTAACTTAGGTGCAGTGCATGGGCACGCTGTGTAAGTTCCCTCACACGGCACCTGATTGACCCTGCACATCCTCAGCCCCAGTGGGCTGAGAGGGATACCTTTCAAGGCCAGGGCAAAGTTTCCTACATCTGAAGTTCAATAAAGTTGTGGCGTAATTTGAACCTATACCTTGGTGTCTAGTCTCTTTCTTGTCGGGGTGGGGGGAGGCTCCAAGGACAGGGTTGAGCACATGGGCTCACAAATTATTCAGTGGGTTAGAGAAAATTATAAGCATCAGGTTGGTTCCCTCTCCCCTATTCAACTTCAGGAAATAAAGGTATTTCTCTCTCTCTCTCTCTCTCTCTCTCTCTCTCACACACACACACACACACACACACACACACAGAGATAGAGAGAGAGAGCCTATTTTGAAGACCACAGACTTGAGTTAATATTTTGAATATATTTTTAATTAAAGGATTCTATGTGCTACAGAATTTAAAAATAAGCAAAAGGAGAGATGCAAATCTTACGTCACATGAAGCACTTTTACAGCCACCATGAGTTTTTTATTCTGTGAAGAGTCACTAAAGGTGGTGTTAGGGCATCTGTGATAGAACGTGATTAACTACATGCCGTCTTCTAATAACCAAGGGTAAAAGAGGAAGATAATATTTCAGCTGGAACCTGAGCATAACATGGCAATAGATAGTGGATTTCGGAAATCTGACAGTGCTTATTCCCAGCTTTTTGCATATTCTGTTTATTGCCATTGTTTTAGTAATAAATTGAACACTTAAAAGAATGAATACTTTCACACCAATCTCTTAATGTATCCTTATTTTCAGGGTTCCAATCTTGACAGGCCATGCTGCAGAAGGCATTTTGTAACTTTGTTCATTTAACAGCAGTGAAAATAGGGGGACTGTGCAAGAGAGTGATATGATCAGAAGTCAACTAGATGTTGTTTGTGAGAGCCTTCCACCCCTCTCTCAAAAATCAGAGAGAAAACTAATTAATTTTCCAGCACCAAATGCCTGTGGCCAAAATTGCACAAATTATGTTTGGAGCTTTAAAAGTTACTGCAGTTTTAGCCAGCTGACTTGTGGAATTTTTTTTATAAATCTTGTACTCATGAATTGTAGAATTTGCCCTTTTAACATCGTTTCATTTCATTTTTCCTCATCAACTTTTAGAAACTTTCATGCACCTTCAGTGGTCCTCTAGCCTGTGAAGTTCTTCAAAAAGGTTAATGAAAAGGAAGATAAAGGTGACTCGGTAGACATAATTTAAGTGATTTTATAAAACTTTGATAAGGTCTTTGTAGGAGAAGGCAAATAAATAACACTGGTCTTCAGTCCACTCCAAGTTATCATATATTTTAAAAAGTGGATGCTGATAGGAAGAAAGTGTTAGTGCACAGATAATCCTGTAGTATGTCCTGGGGTTAATGTTATCTGCAATGGTAAACTTGAAGTCAGAGTTCAGAAACAATTTCCCTTGAAGCAATGATTAATCTTTAACTTCAGCAAATCATTTTACAATTTGCACTCTTAACTTTATACATGATGAAGATTGAAAGTCAGGTGTAACCAATGAAGCCATTATTGGTTGCTTAAAAAAAAAAGAAAATTAAAAAAAGAGTTACCGGTATCTCCATTGTGTGCTGAAAACTGCTCACAAATCTGGAATAACCAGACCACTTTGCTATATGGACAGTTATAATATATACTTAGTTTGATTTCGCATGCCTTGCACCTATCCCATATCATGAGGAATTTATGAGAGATGGGGAATTCCCTCCACACTTTGTATGTTTAAAAAGATTCACTGATACTAACCATGCTTGAAATATATATATTTAAAAAAATATATTGTCCAGTTGCCCCTTAGAGACCAACTACGTTTGTTCTTGGTATAAGCTTTCGTGTGCATGCACACTTCTTCATGGATCTTAGTTGGTCTCTAAGGGACTACTGGACAACTTTTTATATATTTTTATATATTTTGACTGCATCAGACCAACACGACTACCTACCTGAATCACTAACCATGCTTGTTTATGAAATTGTGTCCTCCCTAAAAGAGGTGAGACCTGGAGACTGACCACCTGAGTTGTGTTTGGGCCAGATTGGTCAGCCACAACACCCGATTGGTAGATCCCTCAATGTTGGGTTCAATCTGGCCAATGGGGCACAGTCTAAACAGATCTAGGGGGCCTATATATACCCATGCACATGACCCAGAGCTTCCTCTTTCGGTTCGTGCATTCGGAACACCCACCCACCTCTCCCTACTTTTAGGGCATTTGGGATTGACCTTGCTATGACATCGTGTGTCATCTGTCATTGGGACAGGGGCACGGCAGGAATTTCCCCACTTGGCTGATTGGCTGTTGCCATTTGGGTTTTGCCTGCCGTGTAGCAAATCGTCACAACTTGTAAGGTTGTGGATAGGCACTGGTTCAGGTGATAGGGATGGGAGAACGGTCTCACCATCCCTATGTGAAGGGTATTCTATTAAAGGAATCCAGGGACTCAACTAGTTTTGTCAACCCCTGAGAGGGGGTTGTGCCCGTGCCTGAGTCCAGGGGGGGCATCTGGGGGGTGAGCATAGTCTGTTCCTGGCTTTTCACCTTCCTAGGTGTTCACCCTTGGCTGACCCATGCTGGTGCCCTGGGTCAGTGCTGCCTGCGAGGGTGCAGGGAGCTAATCGAACCAGAGCCTATGCAACCACTCACCTTCTGTAATCAATAAAGTTGTGGTCTAAATTCTGCCAAAAAACCTAACTAAAATTTGTGTCAAGTGTGACTTTATTTGGAGGGGGGAGGTCTCTGGGTCTGAACACACAAAAGCAAAGGCTGTTATAGTGATCCATAAGGGGGGGGGAACAACCATTGGGCAAAACTTCTGAGTTCTCAAAAATGCTTAATTAGACTGGATGTGACAAAAAACAGTGGGAAATGATGGGTGGGGGTGGGGGTGGAGGACAAATGCTAAACTGGGTGTTGTAGCCATGAGACCTGCATTTAGACTAAGAAACTGTTCACAATCATGTTTAACATATTAAAAAATGCAAAATTTCTCAGGAATTCCCTTTGTCCATAATACAGTCAGGCATTGCAAGATAGAAACTTGCTCACTCACACATTTATAATTGTATTTGTCTGCTGGTTTCTACAAAAAGAAGCATGCTCAAAGCAGCTTAACACAAAGAAAAATGGAATACGTCTCAAAATCAGCCATAAGAATAACTTCATAATAGCAAATATGACAACACACAAAAACAACATTACAGTACTATAAATATAATAATATGATATTAACAGAACCTCCAGGCAATAGCAAAAATAACAAGGGAGCTAGACATTTTCACCTTGGTCCTAGAAACACCCCTCCCTTGATGTTGATCCTAGTCCTTCTCCTGCAGCAACTTGCAAGGCTTCCAAAGGCAGACTGGGCTTTCTGGAAACATCCCTGCCATGATGTTGCAGCTTAGTATCGCCCAAATTCATAGGCCAAATCAGATGGCTATGAATTTCATTGCTACTTTGTACTGATTTCTGATCACAGCCATTTTGAGGGGTAAACTTAGCCCTTGGTGGATACACAACCAAGAGCATACCAAACTAAGCCATTATGATAATAAAAACCATTCCAAGTTTTCAGTTTCTTTCAGTAATGCACTGATAAGTATTATTTCAGCTGAATAGAAACTGCCTTACACGTGTTCCCTGCCGTAATCCCCTATAGCAAGAGTAGTCCTCTGACCATGTATGGAGTTTTGCTAAAGGTATCAGCCCTCCCCATCATTACATCACCATACCCACTTAGCTTAACTATGTCTGAGAATTCTGTAATGATGAGGTGGCACATGGGGACAGGAACTGCAAAGGAGAAGTGAAAATTCTATTTTGCAGTGGTGAAGCATCAGAGAACTGGGAGTCCATGAGATCTAAGTATCTTATTTCCTTTGTTCTGTAATGTTCCAAGACCTTTCTGATTGCGCATTGTTGAAAGAGGACCAACTTGTGCCCGAAAAATATGCTTGTCCTGTCCGTTTATGACATTGTCTTGTATTCAACTCAGCACATTGGTTGAGCCATGCAATATTCCACAATGTTCCTGAGACCTTAGCAGTCAGCAATGTACATGAAAGGTATTTGTGCTCGCCACAAGGTGGAATAATACCTGTCAGCAGGTTTCTTCTGTTGAACACATCACTTTGCAGCATATAATCACGTTGGAGACAGCTACAAACACAGCTGAAATTCAAATGTGCTCAGTATGGCTAAGCTAAGAAACATCTTGATAGAAGAAGAAAGCAGTAAGCCAGCAAAACTTACCATGTAGAACTTGTTACTGAAAAGTTTGGCAGATGGCAATTACAAATGCCAGATGGATTTAAAAAAAGAAAAAAGAATAGCTGTGCAACAGATGTGGTAATCAACACTGGTAAAAATAAGCTAAACTTATGTTCATAGTTGTACTGTATGCTTGCAGGATCCTTTGATGAAATCGTTTCTGAGTTAAATTGGCAAATTCAAGAAAAGTCCAGGTTATCTATAGGTTAGAGACAGGAATGGCCCTGCCATTAGGTGGTTGACTCAGGCAGCTGATTTTGTGACAGGACAGGAAATTGGTACTTTCAGGATTATTGTAATAATATTCCTGGGGAATAATTTTCTGTCTCAAGTGAGTAAATCTGTCAATTTCAGTTACTGTCAGCTTCTCTTCCTTTCCAGTTTCCAAATCTCCACATTTCCACACCACAAAGAGCCAGCCAAGAGGCAAAGTCAGAGCAGTCCATGGTCAGGTTTGGCATAGACAGGCAATCCAGCAGCAGCAGGAAGGCCACAGAGCTGGTACACAGACGTTGTTCCAGCAGCTCTTCCAGACCACCACTGGTATAGTTGAACTGCTGGAACCACATCTAAACCTCAGCTAACTCCTATCAACTCCCTTTTCTCCAGAGGTCTCCTTGATATGAGCATCTGACTGCTGAGGACACCTGAACTCCTGAGGAGTCCTTGCCTATAGTCAGTCCCTTCTCTGAGTGTGCCACCTTTTCCTCAGGCTATGGACTTATTTGGCCTCAATGTCAGAGACTGAAGTCATGCTGGGCATGAACGGTCCTCCTTGGCCTCACTCTCAGATGGACTTCCTCAGCTGGGACCAGACACGCACCCACAGTTTGCTTATTGGTTTGATCCCATACCTTGTTCCCACTATGTAGATCAGTTTTGTGTTTAAATAAATATGGCCCAATTTACCCAGACTTTTGGGCCTTGTCACTTTATTTCCCCTGTGTGTCCAGCTTGATAATTACTGTTAATATCTTTATCATCATCATTATTTTCAGTGTTGTGGTGGTGTTTGACAGATTCCTAAGAGGGAGCAAAAAAGTCCAGAAAACATCTAAACTGTTTTCCAAATATACAGCTCTTAGTCTGGTCTAGTCTAGTCTCAAATACTCTTGTGTGCTGATAAAAAGTACTGGAGAGAAATTATGCAGCCTAAGCAAGAGGTGCAGAAATTAGAATGCAATCTGGAACTGCAAATGTACAGTAATCACTTGATGGAAATAGCAGTGCAAATGAGATTTTCTTAGGATTTTAAAAACTTGAAAATTTTGTCATAATGGAGTTTCACATTAACACTGATTATGATCATCTTGTAATCAAATTTTTTTCGTGCTGGTAGGAATGCTATTTAAGCACACTCTCCCCCCTAAAATGTAATTCAAACACTGAAGTAATATTCCCAACTGTAAAGGAATAGCAACATCATTTTCAGACTTTTTAAAGCATATTTGGAAGAGGTTATTCTAGACAAGATCAACAGTGAATTGATGAATGTCTGATAGCTGCAGTTTTAATTGTTTTCATATTGGTTTTAAATTACCATTGGAATTTTCTTGTTATACTCTTTCAGTGTACTGATGTTTGGCCCTGAGATCGTGACTGATGAAGGACAGTTCAGAAATAAATCAGGAGAAATACTGTAACAGAAATGAAAATTTGCTAGAACATAATGTAAACTGTATTGCTACAACTGCTGGATACATTACCAATTAATAGCTCAAAATGGTTGACTGATGGTACATAATGGCCATAGTTGGGAATCTCTTTGTGTGTTTGAATGACGCCCATTTGGAAGGGACAGACAGAAAATGAACTGAGTTGGCTGGAGGCACTTTGGGAGTGTGATGATGGGGAGCGATTGGGGGCCCTTTTGTGTTTTAGAGGTTTTGTTGCTCCCAGACCTAACCATGAGCCACCATTCCTGGCAGTAGCAGTGGGGAGGACTCACAGTAGGGTTTTGGTTAGACTCTGAACTAGGGGTAACTAGCATGTTGCCCTCCAGCTGTTATTGGACTACAAGTTCCATAAGCCCCAACCAGCATGGCTGGTGGTCAAGGATGATGGGAATTGTAGTCCAAAAATATATGGAAAGCATTACACTGGCTTCCTTTGACCTAGATGCTGCTATGAGCCTTATTCATTATAGCATATAGAGATGTTTGGAACCACATAAAATGTAGTTTCTTGGGGGCATCAAGAGTCAAGAGAGCTATATTTCCCATGGCTCCTGGTGGTGCTGGATACAGTGGCAGATGGGGACTAACATAGCACCTGCTGTGAGCCCTCCTGGCCATTAGGTAAATAATGCTGTGATGTTGTACTTCTTATCTGTTAATTCTCACCCCCAACTAGCTAAGCAAGCTGTAAGCTACTTGTGTTAACAGGGATGTGTGAGAATGACATAGTTATAACAGGCATTGTACTGACATTTAAAAACAAAACAAAATATTACTTTACTAAAACAAACAAAGCCTTATCTTAATTTCAAAAAATATAACGAGATATTTATAATATGATACGATATGATACACAAACATTTGAAAGCCTAGTTGTAACAAAAAAACCCCTCAAATAAATCTTTAAGAAATTTGGGAATGTATTTAAATCAAAAATTCTGTCAGGCAGCAAGCCTGCCTTGCCATATGTGCCCTAAAAAAAGAGTCTCTGACCGTAAATATAAATTAATAATAATAATAATAATCATATTCTTTCTAGTTTTCCCAAGAGAGAAAAGAGGTTGAGTTAAAGAGTTGATATTAAGCTTCTCAAATTTTCTGACCCTCTTATTTACACCTGGAACTTCATGAGCTTGCAAAGAAGTTATTACTAACTTGAATGAAAACCATCTCTTCACAGTAAACTGTTTAAGCTTCAGGTTATACCTTTAAAATGTTGTTTACTTCATGCTCATGCCAGCATTTTCAAACAAAGATTTCAACAAACAAGACTCTTGACCTTAGATAATATTTAAATTTCCACCCTTTAATCCCTGTGTCGCTGGGTTAGCATTGTTATTAACTGCCGAGAACTCTTAGTGATTTCTTAAAAATAAACAAAAAACCCAGCATCTCAACTTCATTCATTTCAGCATCATAAATAATACCATTCCAGCACACCACCACCATCTCTGCAAGATCCCAGGGGTTTCAGGCACTTACCCAGGGTTCGTGTTTCCTTGTGGAAATGAGGCACAGTGGAGACTGCAGTGTCTTTAGGATAGATGGTTTATTTACACATATATACAGTTTGAGATTACAATGAAGGGCTTCACAGCATTGACACCCCAAAAGGTGTCTTGCTTCTCCGTGCATGCAGAACAGAAATCAGCCATCATGGTCTGACCCTTTCTCCTGCTTTCTGCCTTAACCAAGCTGCAACCTTTTACCCCTAAAACATTCCTTCTAACTCTGATTTTGGCACAGAACCCCCTAGGTGTGCAACAAACAGTTTCCCTGTAGAAAAATAACAGCAAAGGTATTAAAACACACAATCAAAAATGGATCATAAAGCACAATTACACTTTTAACCCAACACCAACACAGTAAGAGCTTATTTGTAACTAGCAAGTCCCAGTCTATTGGAAACAGACCTCCTTCTTTCTCCTTGCTGCACACTCCTAGTCAGTTCTTCATGCTTAAGCAGCTTTCTGACTCACACACAGTTATCTGAGCAATTCACAAAAATAATCAAGTAGTTCCTATCAGCACAGGTATGCAAAAATCAGAAATCAACCACATTTCAAAAATCATGGCCAAAATTGCAGGAAGGATAGATCAGCTGCTCCTACAAGTAGATCAACAGCTACCAACCCATAGCAATATTTTTACTAACTAGCTCCTCCACTGATATGCTGTGATCATTATCAATGAATTAAAATAAAAGAAGCATGAATGTTCTGACAGCATACATAGACTATTTCTAGTAATTCTTAGGGGAGGGGGACATACTTGGTTAAGGTCACAATTAATGAGGACCTACTTTATTAGCTCTTCCCCAAACAATAAATGAACCAAAAACACACACACAGCTGTCCTTCAACATTTGCATTTTTTCTAAATTTTGCAATACAGTCCTCCAAAATGTATACAAATATGTGTACGGTAGGAGAAAGTGTACATATAAATGCACGTGCTAGTCAAAATAACATACAAAAGATGCATTCAGGGAGACCATTCACAAAAATGTGTCTATTAAGCAAAATTGCATACAAATATGTGCACAAAAATGCTGATTGATTTTCAGGAGGACTTTTTTTTAAAAGATTGCAGTCTGATGTGGAAATGTGGCATACTGAAGTCAAGACTGGAAAAATAAGAAACAGAGAGATATCAACATTGAAAAATTCATTCCTCACTAGTTTGTAATCTTATTTTACAGTAAGGGATTTGTCAGGTTTGTCTTCTCACTACATCAACAGAGGCAGAATGCAAAGGCAATATTTGTGTCCATGCCACAGAGCTCCCTAGAACTGGAACATCAAAGACACAAACCTGGGGAATATATTTGTAAAGAAGCACCATGTGCTCCACTACTTCATTTCAGACTTGCAAGAGAAGCATGGGAAGCGTTCTCTGGAAATGCAGGGACAAGGTTGCACAGGAGACAGCAACATTTGGTCAGTAGCAGATGGCATGACAGAGTAGCAGGTTCACCTATCCTCCTGACAGCTGAGTCACTGCTGCTTCCTTGGACAGAAATGGGGAGGTGGCAGAAAGGTTGGTGTGGTACAAACACATCAGCAGGAATGTTTGTGCCATGCCAACCTTTCCATCACTTTGTCCTTACAGGTAAGCTGCAGCAATTCAGCTTTCAGGAGGTTACACGAGCTCCACCACTCCACTACTGCATCTATTGCAGGATAGGCTGTTTTGCCAATGTTCTGTGATTGCTTATTTCTAATGTGCGCCGGGATCAGGGATCAACAGGGCTAAAATATTGTTACTTTACAGGAAATGAAGACAGTAAATTATAGACCTAATACGATTATGAAAATGTCTTCTGATGTACCCTATAGCTTCTGTTCCTTGAATTACTGTGAGTTTAGATACTGATGATGATGATGATTTAAAAATTACTTAGGACAAATTTCTGATAACAGATAAAGGGGAGTTATTTCTATAATGTGGCTTATGCAGACGAAAATGGACATTTTTACTGACAGATGGGCATGCTGTACTTTTTTTAAAAAAAATGAATATGCATATATTATGCATCGTGTTTGAGGCTAGTATTGCTATTTATGGGTGACTGTTTTTTTATAGTAACTTGAAGAAGAGGTAGCTAGTACAAACATTGCTGCAAGCAATAGCCTGGACATATGAAGTACAACTATATATAAATGATAAGGCACACAGCATCTAAAATAGCAGGACAGTGATGGTCAGATGTTGTTTACAAGGACTCCCACATGACGCATGAATGGTAAGACATAGCATTACTAAGCATCTGAAATAATTTCACACGTTAAGGGTGTTATTCTTGTAAGTCATGCCAGTGTAAGGAACTGCTGGAAATTCAGTGCTGTAACGAAACAATAATTCCCCAATACCCAAAGTAGTGGTGATGCTAAGATGTTGCTTCAGCTGTATTGCCCAAGGCCTTCATTCTGTGTGCATGTGAAATTCCTGGCTTCAGTTTGTTGTGTGGGCTTAAAGATCCATTGGAACTCTAGAAAGATGACGGGGTTTAATCTGTTATGGCACCTCTGTGGAGTAACTGCAGGTTCAAACAGAAAGGCAATTGTAAACGCTTAAAAAGAATGGTTTGGATGAGAAAAATGTACAGTAGCTTTGATGGATCGCCCAAGAAACCACTCAGAGCCAAACACTTTGTTTTCAGATACACCAACCTGAGTACAAAAGGGTAATAGAATACTTAAATTTTGCCTTTCTGGGTTTTTTAAAGTGTTGCTTTATTGATTTTATGACGTTGTATGGCTTTCTGCCACATATTATTAATTATGTGTTTTTTATATTGATTGTTTTTAGTACAGTTGATTGTATTGATTTATTTTAAATCATGAACTTCCCAGAGTACACAGTTATAGTATTATATTTATAGTATAGAAATATATAAATAAAAATAAAGATGTGTTGAGTATCTCTCTCACTCCCATGGGATCATTCATCCCACATGAATGAATATGGGCGTATTCAATAATTTTCAGGGATTGGTGATTTTAAAACATTTACCAAAGGGTGTTTATCTTTAAATTCTTAAAATTTGCTACATATGAAGATTTATCAAATTGGGGGGGGGGGTGTAGGGAGTATTTTCACTTCACCCCTGGAACTTACAAAATTCAGCCCAGCACAAATTCAGATTAATAATGGCAGCCTTATTTTAAGGTTCTAAAGTATATGTAGCATTTTAGCATTGCTTCTGTTTGCAAGCCTTGTTGGCTTGTGAATCTGGCAGCATCCCAATCCAGTCATTCAGGAAGCCACATGAGGACCACAGTCTGTTTGAACTATGATGGGATTGACCTCCTTTATGTTTCCACTTGGAAACATTGCCACCTTCTTGGATTTTGACTTCTGCAGTCCCCATACTGAAACAAGCTGTAGGACTGCAGGTTGGAATGGCAGATTGCAAATTTCATCACTGCTGCACTCAATCAAGTCAGTTTGTACTTGAGCGTACAGTGGCATGTGTTTCTGGCTGATTGGGCGCATTGTCTCTTTAAATGTAGGTCATATTTCACTTTCCACACAGACAAAACCACATTTCCCTTTCATTTCCTTCTTTCTGATTATCCCACACACATACAGCCTGGAATAATGCACATGGAAGATTTCAGAGGTATGCTCACAGCCTGAAGCACAATGTTCTAGAGGTTCAAAGGGGAATGTCTATGTCATGTCTATCTGAATTTATATTAGCGTTTGCAACAGTGTTGTCTCTAATAACTCAAGTATTTGCTTGTGCAAATGTATCCTAGTTAAAGCTCTGCTCTGATCTTGCCACAGCATGGCATTCTTATAACAAGGAGTCCTTTTTCCTCTGTCCTGTATTTCAGAATTTTACTGTCAGTAAGTATGAGAGGTGGTGTGAAACGAGGGCCTCTGGCATGAAAGGAGTTTGCAATATATCAACAGTCCACTTAATGCCAGAACCCAGAGGAGGTGAATGGCAAACAATTTACTCAGTTCATTACATACTGAATAGCAACCAGCAGCCAAAAAGTCACTCAGCTGGGACCTTTGTTTTCTTAGGAGCGCATTTTCCGTTGGTCTCCTTCAAACTAAACCTGTGTGCACTGAAGAAATACAGAATTTCCCCATTCAAGGCTGCATTCAACTATCAGGTACATGTCAATGAGGAATGTAATAGTAGTGTTGGTGGTGGTAATGACAGTAGTATTCATTAATATTTAATATTTAATATTTAATATTTATTTATTTATTTATTTATTTATTTATTTATTTAAATTATATCCTGCCTTTATCTGAGGAGTTCATGACCCGCCTCATTTTATCCTCACAACAACCCTGTGAGGTAGTTTAGGCTGACAGATGGTGACTGGCCTAAGGTCACCCAGGGAGCTTCATGGCTGAGTGGAAATTTGAACCCTGATATCCTGAGGCCTAGTCACATGTCACACCACATAGTCATAATAGTGTTGCATGCCACCCCAATCCGCTGGCACATGCACACATGCCTCAAGCTTTTCCTGTGTGTTTTTCTCCCCCTGGCACACCTAGAATGAAGAGATCTAGAAGCAGTAGCTCTTCATCTCCATCCTGCAATCTGCCCTCCACTTTTCTCCTGTACTCCCTTTTCCACAGCAGACTCCTGTGGAACAGAGAAATCAATCAGCAGCTGTTCCTCAGTTTATGAAAGTATCAGCTGTTTTGGATTTGTTTGCCAAATTGGATTTATTGCATTTATGAATCCAAGTGCTTCTTCCTTTTTAGGCTAATCCGCCCCCCACCCCACCCCCTGAGAAAGAAACAGTAATGAAAGAGTTGACTGTGGCGATCACACAGGGTCCCCGGACGTTTGACGGTCTATTGATCCCTGGGCCACCACTGTGATCACTTCCCCGCTGCCACCAACCCGTTTCTCTCGGGTACCCACTGAGTCCAGACAGTTGTTAACATTAAATCAAATAAGCAAGTTTATTTTATAAGCATCAACAAGTTTATGGTTTCAGATAATTTTTCTTGTCAGTTTCTTAATCTTAGTTTCTTTACTGACTTATACCTTCCTAATAACTCCTAACTGATTATCCCAACTGTCTATCTGACTCCTCCTAACAGTTTCTCTCACTCTCTCATATCAAAACTAGACCAACCCACAGACTTATCCTCCCTCTTCCTTCTCCAACTCCCAACTGACTTCCACACAACTCCAACTCTAACTCTAACTCCTCCCCTTGGGTTCCCACTGGCCAATCACTTCACACTCATTTAACCCTTTCCTTATGACCCACCTAGGAGGCAAACACCACCTTGACTTTCGCATGTATCAAAGTGCTGCTACTTGGAAGGTAGTGCTAGATTTTGGACTAAACACTTAACCAGATGATAAGCAAGATGTGAAAATGACATTCGGTCTAGTTTTGGTAGACTATGCATGGGGCAGAAGAAGCCAAAGAGAAATACGCAAACTGTATGTTTGTCTGCATGAAAATCTGGACACAAAAGTTGCTGAGGTTTTTGGTTTTTTTGCCTAAGTTGCCATTATTGTATTTTTAGGGTTTTTCGTAAAAAAAAAATCAACACTTTCAATATGGGCTGCCATATCGAATCATGTCTTGTCTGGGAAAATCCAGATGTATGGCAGCCCTACCTATCAACCTTGAGATACCTGGCATACTGTTTTCATGGGGCCATTCTCATCCGCTACACAATTGCTATTAATTTACTTACAATTCTTCTTTGCCATCTCAGATTATAGAAAGGGTTGTAGCTCAGCATGATTATTTCAGCATTCCACTTATCAAGTCATGCACTCAGTAGATTTGCTATCATCTGTCACCGTGCTCCTTTCACATCATGCAGAGTATTAGGGCTGAAGTGATAAAACTGCTCTAGTTCAAGATATGACCTTTCTTCTCCACTGCATAGTTTTTGTGCCTGTACAATTCAGATTCATGCATGATAAAATGAACTTTAGTTTTTTCCCCAGGCTTTCCTCTCTCCGTTGATCTCTTTCACACACCCTGTATCACCATTCTTGTTTTCCTTTTGGCATGCTTATTTTTCCATTTTGCACCTTTGTTGTCATTAAAATTAAAAATAAAAATCCAGCAATGGTTTCTCCCTGAAGTAATCTCATCTATTCATCAAAGATCACTAGGCCAGTGTTTCTCAAAGTGTGTGGCATGCCACACTGACAGGAGATAATCTCAGGTATGGAGAAGATTTGAGGACAATTAAAGAAACATTTCAATGTTATATAGCATAGTATCAATATTTTCTTCTTATGTAGCTGCATTGTTTTAAATTTTCTCAGTGTCCCATGGTCATATTATAAAGTAGTTGTGTTCTGTGTTATAAATCAAGCACTGCTAGGAATTCTTTTTTGTTTTGTCTTCCAATGTATTTCTTTTCAATAAAAGAAATTGTGTGGTGTGAGCGGATTTCCCCCCTGAAAGTGTTGCTCACTGACTTAGGCAATATGATGATGACATACCAGTGTTTCCCACATTCTAAGCAAATGTCCTGACAATGTTAAATAGCCAATCAGATTTGGTTATCTGAAGATATCATGAAGCCAGATCAGAGTAAGGCAATCTTCAGTCTGAATGGGCAAAATGGGGCATTTTTGAAGCACGCTTTGGCTCAACCCTAGTAATGCAAGACACCTAGACTAATAGTAATGTATGCTAAACTCACGATGGTAGAGAATTCTCTGCCCTTCTTCTTGCAGGCTGTCGAACAGCTTACAGAAACGCTAGTAATAGTGAAGGATTAGTGAATTATAATGACATGCTTAAGATTATAGACTGCTCTGCTGTACATGAGTCAATTTTCAGACATGGTAAATGAGAATGAAATTATCACAGTAAGTGTCACCTCTTCAGCACCCTGTGCCACCACCCAAACATATCCATTGCTGCAGTCAGATTATGGCAGGTTGCAAATCATTTCTATTTTCCCTGTTTAGCTGGCAATGGAATTATCCACCCTTTGCTTCCTGAACTAATAGCTGACTAAAGAGCTCTGATTCCTTTCTCTCCATCTGGCCATCCCATGAAGCTTAAGGCCTACACTTCACATTAGTACCAGGAGCTGTCAATGTGGAGTGGTGCTATTGACACCAGTATGATTGCTGCTTACCAATGCATAGGCACTCACACTGATGTAACCACATAGCCCTTATCTTACCAGTGATCTGTCCCGAGCCGTCCCCACCTCAGTAAGTGGCAGTGATGATATCAATAGGGTGCCTGCAGAACCACCACAGTGACCACTCCCAATGAGTCTGTGCAAGGGTGACCTGCCACAAAATGTTACAGTGTGGAGTGCTCCTGTTTAGGATTCTAATCAGCCAGTCATAGCCTCTTCCACGACACTCCATTCCATTCTTCTCCCACATTTTCCCATTCCTCCAGCAAATACTCTATGTCTATTGAACACTCTCAGCACACTGTGCAGTTTGGTTCGGGGTTGACATCCTTAGATCTCTCTTCCAGATCTTTTGTTTGTAAGACTTAGGGTTCTCCCAAAAGGCAAGTGCCTTCATCTTGCTTGCCAGTTGCCCTGTTTTGGCTAGGATCCTATTAGTATATATGGTGATTTACAATCACCCATCTTCCTTTCTCTTTTCTGGTGGTGTTTTTTCTGCATTGTTAACAGCTAGCCTGTGCCTGAAGCCCATTTTTCTATAGAAAAGCTTTCCTATAAAAATTAAGGACTGGGAGCCAAAGTCTATCCAGATTGTAAAACAAGCTCCACCCCCTCTGTTTCCATGGAGCGTTATGAAATCCATCCACACCAGGGCTGACACATAACACAGTTGCTATGAACAGAAACAAACAGAACTACGTTAAAACCAAAATGTTAATGCACAGAAAATGTCTTGTTCCAGTACTTAAATACGCACATGCATTGTCATAGAAATATAAACTATTATTAATACAAAAAGTTAAATTGGGTATAAGTGTCTGAAATAAATTCTGGTAACAATGCCCTTTACAATTTCTTATCTGTAATGGGTGGACAAACTGAGATTTTATTTTATCTTGCCTTTCATGCTTTCTAAACAGTGCTTCCCTATAGACTAAATGCCAATGTATATCAGAACACAAAATTCATCTGCTAGCCTTGAGGGAAGAAACCTTCATATAGCATAGCTGCATTAGCCATGGTACTGTAAGCTACTTCTGTATTAGAAATGAGTCAGTTCATCCCAAGGAGTTCATGCACTCTTGCATAAGCAAGAGTGCAACAATTATACTGTCTAAGAGGGAGGGAGAACAAAATGTTGATATACTGTTAGCTGTAGAAGTCTCTTATAATTACTGAGTTTGGCTAACAGGATTTAGGCTGAGGAGGAAAATGGACAGTGCCTGTATTTTAGTGTGCAGGCTACATAAGAGAGAAATACATATCTTAAAGATCTATAATAAAAACACAGCTGAAAATGTTTACCTTGATGATAGAACTTAAAGAAGTAGCAATGTGGGTGGGTGGGAATCTCCTAAACTCAGATCCAACTGATTTAATTCAGATGGATCACGAGTAATGGAAGGTCATCAATTACAGTCACTCAAAGAGGTGTATTGCAGGGTTAGTCAATGTTGGGCCCTCCAGATGTTGGACTACAATTCTCATCATTTCTAACCACTGGCCATGATGGCTGGGCTCAACAGCTGCAGGGCACCATATTGGCTATCTGTGCTGTACTGCATTCAAAGTGCATGGAGTCTTAGAGGCTAGACACTACAGGAATACGTCTTTTCCAAAAATTTAAAAGAAAAAGATATATGATTTAGAGGGACAGAGGCAGTTCTGCAGCCCTCACATTTTAAAGGATTTCCCCTGAAAAAATCCACAGAGAAATGGGACGAAATGGACATAGTCCCATCCCCATGCAGAAGTGGAATGGACTGGACTTCAGGGAGCCCAACCATTCCTATAAATATGTTTACAGGGTATCAAGTCAGAATGGGTTACAGTATATTTAACCAGGTGTAATACACTGAAAATAACCCCACTTTCAAGAAATTATGCTAATATGCTTAAATATTTTTTCCTTATGCAGCTCAAGACAGCAATAAACATCATTGGAGAGTCAGTACAGTGGTATCTCAGTACTCAAATTGCTTGGCTCCCGAACAAATCAGCTCCCGAACATTCCAGTTTGCGAACGTTTTTCCAGAAGCTGAATGTCCAACATGGCTTCCACAGCTTCTGATTGAGTGCGGGAAGCTCCTGCAGCCAATCGGAAGCCGTGCCTTGGTTTTCGAACTGTTTCCGGAGTCAAACAGACTCCCAGAATGGATTAAGTTTGAGAACCAAGGTACCACTGTACAAATTTTTAAGTCGCCGGTAAAGCATGAGACTCTTTATCTCAGGGTTGTGGATTCAAGCCTCACATTGGGCAAAAAGATTCCTGTCATCACAGAGGGTTGTATGAGATAATGCTCATGGTCTTTTCCAACTCTACAAGTCTGTGATTCTAGCTCAAAGAGGTCTGTGATTAACATGAAAAACAATCTTATTTGTTTAATCTCAAACAAAACCTAATAAAGTAGTTCCATAACACCTTTTCTGTGGTCCACAATATGCCGCAATCCAGAGATCTTGAAAGACCATGCAAAGTTCATCTGAGGGCCAAGCAGGACATTAGAAGAAAAGGCCTGTGGATGAGAAGATGCAGAAAATCCCAAGGTCAGTCCCTGGCATCTCCAGGTAGGGTTGCGAAAGATTCCTGAAGGAAACTCTTTGAGAGCTGCTGCTGCCAGCCAGTACAGACAAGAATGAATTATATGAGGCAATGGTTCGACTCAGTATTAGATAGTTTCCTGTGTTACTATTAAGTTATCAACATCAGGGGGCACCAGCAGGATTGGAGCCATGTTCTGCTGGCAGAGGGTTGACCATATGCATTACAGTCCCACAAAATACATTCCTGTAGCAGATACTAGCAATTGAACTTTCATTTCTAGGACTCATATCAGCTATGAGATTTCTTCCTTTCATTTTTTACAGGACTGGGGAAGAGAAGGGTTAATCCAGCTCCCATATGCTTTGGCCCTGTCATGTGCAGTTAGGCCATTAGGCATGCAGGTAATGAGGCAAGTGTGTCCTTTTGGAGGCTAAGCATCCTATGTCTGCGACTGGGAAGAACAAATGCTGTTGTCAGAAGGGAGCTGATTAAATGCTCCGGTGCATGCATGGAACACTATTATTTTATCTCTTATCACATGATAGTTTTGATCTAAGCTTAATGTGTGAAGCTCCCTTAATTTGCTAAAGTCACTTTACCTTTAGATGAGAAAAGGAATCCAGTTGGTGCCCTTTCTCATGTAAATTACTGTACAGTGTGTGTGTAGTAATTTACTATGACGATAGGGATGACAATGGTGATAATCTGGCATAGAACAGTTTCCTTTATTTTTAAGATGATGGATCAAGTGATTTACTTAGCTTCTTGATAGAAGGTGTAAAGGCTAAGCATAAAATCTAGCCTGCTGACAGCTTTTCCCAAGCCCCTCTAAGCCTCCTGGATGGATTGGGCAATGAGTGCAAAAGAAGTTGTGAACAAGTATTTTATTTAAAAAATGGAAATAAAAGGCTTTCCTTTTGGTTTCTTTCTCCTTGAAACCAAACTGCATTCAGTTTTGAGAAAAGTCTTGTGTGCATTTACTGCAGTATACGCAATCTCTGCTCAGGGTGCTGGTTTTTAAAATGTATCAAAGGATGGTTTTGACTCTGTTAGCCCTCCAGCATCCATGCAGTGGCTTTTGTGAACATACAACTTTCCATGGGAGAAAAGGCTTCTTCAATGCCAGGTAAAAAGGTAAAGGTAAAGGGACCCCTGACCATTAGGTCCAGTCGTGGCCGACTCTGGGGTTGCGACACTCATCTTGCTTTATTGGCCGAGGGAGCCAGCGTACAGCTTCCGGGTCATGTGGCCAGCATGACTAAGCCACTTCTGGCGAACCAGAGCAGTGCACGGAAACGCCGTTTACCTTCCCACTGGAGCGGTACCTATTTATCTACTTGCACTTTGACGTGCTTTCAAACTGCTAGGTTGGCAGGAGCAGGGACCGAGCAACGGGAACTCACCCCATCGCGGGGATTTGAACCACTGACTTTCTGATTGACAAGTCCTAGGCTCTGTGGTTTAATCCACAGCACCACCCGCGTCCCTCAATGCCAGGTAAAGCTCTGCAAACATCTGGGGAAAGTTCAGAGAGGAAATCCTTGCTTGATTGCAGCTCCATGTATGCATCATTTATCCACAAGACCATGAGGACATCATTTGTGGTTGATAAGCAGGAAGGTCATGATTATGCTGTGTGGTACACATTCACTGAGCTATGAATTCTTATGGGCTGAAAGCATTCATCTGTGCTGATGCAATTTTGAGACTATTGTTACTTTCTAAACTTTCTTTTGAAACCAAGAGCCATGTAGGTTATGGCCATAGGATGAGACGCTGCTTGTTGGGAAGGACTTCATCTCCCTAGGTGAGATGAGCGGAGAAGGTATTTGTACTGCCTCAAGTGAGAGATGTGGAGGAAATTAGTGTGGGTCCGGGTGTTTGTATGCTGCTATTTATTGTATTTATTTAGTGGACTTATTTGCCTGTTAGTTGAATGTTTGAGTGCTTTATCAAAGTGAGAACTTAGTGGATGGAGTGATATGGTGGGTGTAAGGAGATTGTTGAATGACTGTGTATGTGGGTTGTGTAGATTTTGTGTAGTGTGAATGTGTAGGTGAACGATTTTGCAATATCTATGACATTTTTATGATGATACATTGTAGTGATGTTGCATTTTGATGTGTTGTGATGTTTAGTATATGGATTTTCTTTTTACTTCTGTACATTAATACATGAAATGTGAAGCCATTAGTAGTAGTAATAATAGTAGTAGTATTTGATGTTGAATGTGGAATTTGCATTTCTTATTTTGAGAAGGATTTGTAAATCACTAAACGATTCTGTTGAAATATGAAGTGATATATAGGAAATAAATCAATAAATACAAGTAACTGCATTTGTCTGTGTTCTTTCAGTCTCCTTTTGTCTCTCCCTCTGTTGCCTCCCGCAGTCAAAATGTAGGTTACAGGGTCATTTAGGGACATGGTGCTCTGGCCGTAAGCTGCCACTTGCTTAAGGAACTTTACAGAATGCTACATATGATGACAGCACTATATACATGAGCATTGTACAGGAAAGCATATTATTGAAAAATGGATTATAGGAAGAATAGCTATCTTGTGCTGTGTATTCAAGAAATCTGCAGCTAATCTCTCATCTGCTTTGTCTTTTCTAACTGGTATGCAAGAACCATCAACACTCAGCTTGCATTTGCGTTGAAGGCAGAAGTTTCAGGGAAAGCAGATGCACAGTAGAATGTGTCGTTTAATCTAGGCTTTTGTATTGCACCAAATCCTCAGAGAATGGTACCAGTCCAGCACAAAGGAGTTGTTTGCAGTGCTGATTAGTGCTTAACCTTTTAATACCACCATGCAAGCACAGCAGGGGTCCCAGGTGGGAGAGTGGCAGCCAGCCTGTGGCAGAGTTGATTGTCACTGAAAGTCTATTATATGTTGGTAGCTGAGGAACAGGCCAGAAAAAAACCTGAAGCAAGCTTTACTAATGTGGCATTGTGATTTTCTATCTAGGGGTATATATTAGGAAAGAGCATTTCTAGCATAAAGCGAGAGCTGTAGAAGAAAATGTATTGAAATGGCTGCATATGGGCCAGCTTCCACAATTAGCTTTTTCCTGCCTTATTTAGTCCATAGTGCTCACTTGTTTCCTGGAGGAGATTCTGAGATTAAATCTGATGCAGAACCCAACACCATGTTGCTCCAATGACCATATGCTGATGAATGTTTAGACTGTCCCTTCATTTCAAAGGAAGACCAGCTTCCCACACATTATGTGTGGCTGGAACAGTGCTCCCCACTGAAGTGAATATCTGAAGGTCTGTGTCCAAATGGGAGTACCCTGCAGAAGATTATCAGAAATAGATTTTATTTACCTTTTAAAATTAGACTTTTCAACGATTAACAAAGTATGGATTCTCATGGAGGGCCTTCTTGAGGTAGAGCAAGGGTGGGGAACCTCAGGCCCAAGGCCTCTCTGTCTGCCTAGACCACACCCCTCACCAGTCTTGCTCTGTGCACCTTTACTTCTCATGAACCCCCATAGTAATCAGCTGGATCTTCTCCAACCCACTGGGCTGACAAGAGACATAGCAACACTCCATTTATTCTCTGCCTGAGGGTCTAGCTTCCTGCCAATGCCCAGGTTCCTTAGGGGCCCAGCCCTGGCACTGGTGATGCACCTGCCAGGTGATCATTATGTGCCTGCCTTAATGGAAATGGTCATACAAGAACTGTTTAGGCTGGAGAGAATACCCAAAATGGAAAGACGCATAGACTGTGGATGGGGAGGAATGAAACAAGGGGAGTGAGACAGATTAGGGAATGGGATGTCCACAATATTATGGATATAGGCCTGCATCATCCTTTCGTCTTCAGACCAGAAAAATAATCTCTGTAACCTAGCAGGTTGGGTGGGGGTGGAATATGAGTTTGTGATGCAGGCAATTCCCTGAATAAAAGAGCAAAGAGCATACTGAAAAATATAGAATGGTTTTGTCTAACTTCTGCTCCTTTTTTCTAGGAATATCATGTGTAGAGATTCATAGACCTATATCCTTTAAAGACCTAAAACACATGTTCTGTACACCAGATGACATATTGTAGTAGTAATAAAGTTAAGTGCCATGCCAAAGTCTTTGCTTGATGGGTTTCATGGCAACCAGGTGTTTTGGCTGTTTCTAGTCTAGTCCAGTCTAGTCTATTCCACAGGCTGCACAAGGCACCACTTCTACTATTAATCAACTGCAAAACTCATCTCTTTGCCCCAAGAGTAAAGGTTCTGGAAACTCTTGTTGTGCATTGTGTGCTATGAGGTGGTGCTACAAGCATATCATGCCACTGAAAGTCAACAGAACATGAGCCCTTTGTATGCAAAGCGCACCCAGGGAAAGAAGGTTTACAGTTCTCTTGCCAGAAAAATAATTGAAAGGGTTTTTTGGGGGGGGGGAGGAGTAACTTTCAAATGTAATGGAATTACTACAGTGTCTTCTATGAGGAGTTAATTCTACATTACTGTAATGAGCTTTTGACTGTTATATGCAATAAAACAAAGTCTGAGTCAAAACCACAAACCACTCAATCTACTGTTTGCACTAGGCCTTAACTTAAACTTCAAAATAAAAAATAAAAAACAAAAAACAAAAAACAACTGGGGATGGTCTTATCTTTATTGTTTTCAATGAACTAGTAATTAATTAATTGTGTAACAAAAGCTCAAGGGTCATAATGTACAACAGGATCTATGTATTCTTTTCTCAGATAAGTACTGAAGTTGTAAATCACACAGAGAGCACACAGCAAAGGGCACACCATGAATGTATTTGTTTAAATTTAGCTTTTATTTAGCTCATCAGCGTAATTGGAAGTGACCACCATCAGCACAACATATTAAGTGAGCTTGCCACTGTTCTGAGCTATGCAGCTCAGCTTCCTTTTCTGTATTTCAGAATGTCATCGTTTTTGACACTGTTAATGCCTTTTCTCTACAAATATTTGCCCAATTACCTCTATATGCCAAGACAAGACAGAGCCCACTATTCTTAAAAGCTTAATATATTGCCTTGGGGTATTTTTAAACAAAAATAAAACAAAAAGCCTACCAGCTGCTTTGCTTTAACTTAGTACTTAAAATCTGCAAAATCCCTTTTCTCTGCTGATATTATTAGCATTTGAAATGCAGTAAGTCTTTGATAAAATGTATAGTGCACACTTTTTAATGTTTACAAGATTAGTCCATCTTTTCCTATGTGGCAGCCTGCTTGCATGAGTGACATAATTCTTTGCCTTTTTTTACAGCAGAAAGTTGCCATATACTCAGTCAGACCATTGTACCACTTAGAAAAGTGTCAGCTATGGTGACCACCAGTAGCAGCTTTATAGGATTTCAGACAGGAGTTATTATCCATCTCTTCTTAGAGATTCCCATGGATTGACCTTGGGACCCTCTGTATGCAAAGCATTGCTCTTCCCCTATGAACTTTGATTACAGCAGGAGTGGGGAACATCTGACTTGCAGGCCTTCTCATTTGGTCTGTGACACAATTCTCGTCACACCACACCCACTTACCCTACACCTGGGATCATATATGATATCAGCTGTGGGGAGCTCTGACATCCTATATGGCCTTTAGTCACCCTGAGTTGGAATAACTTTATCCTTTATTCTATATTCAGGTGTAAGGAAGGTAAAGTCATAGCAGGGTCAAGAAAGCTTTGAAACCCTGACTTTCAGCTGGTTGCAGGGCTTCAAAGTGCTGCACAAGGCTCTCTGGAAGCACCAACGATCAGCTGGTTGTCAGTCCTTGCAGGGAGACCTGCAATGCTTTGAACACCTGAAAATTGACTGATAATTGGGACTTCAAAGCACCATGCAGCACATGGGTGAAAACAAGTCACCTGGCACCATTGTGCTGTCAGGTTACGCCCACATTTCAAACCTAGCCTATGGCGGCGAAGAGAGCTTGGCCTACTGTCCAGCTCCAGAACTCTAGAGCCCTCCAGAGCCCACCAACTCATCTATTAATGATGCTTAGGGCTCTGCTGTGAGTCAGAAGAATATGGAAGGCACTCTGGGGCAACCCTGCTGATGAGTAGAGCAGGTGTATTTTGGTCCAGTGCTCTGTCACAAGAACTCGTGCCAGAGCTCTGAACCAAAAAATGGGACATTCTGGGATACAAAAAGAAGCCAGGATATCCTGCTTAAAACGGGACAGTTGGGAGGTATGAATAACTATGGGGGTGGGACAGAATCCATGTGTCTCTCTCACAGAATCAGCACACCACTGGGAAGTAGGGTGCTAATTCTATGGAAAGGCCTCATGCAATCAGCCCTGCTCTTGTAGTTTTCATAATCAGACACAGCCCCAGCCATGTGGGGTTGCAATAGAATCACAGAATTGTAAAGCTGGAAGGAACCTCCTTCCAACTCCCTGCAATGCAGGAATCTCAGCTAAAGCATCCATGACAGATGGCCATTCAAACTCTACTTTAAAATCTCCAATGAAGGAGAGTCCACAACCTCCCAAGGGGGACTGTTTCATTGTCAAACATCTCTTACCACTAGAAAGTTCTTCCTGATGTTTAGTTGGAATCTCCTTTCTTGTAACCATAGGTTCGAGTTCTACCCTCCAGAGCAGGAGAAAACAAGCTTCTTCCCTCTTGCATGTGACAGTCCTTGAGATATCCGGTCGGCGCCAGCGTTAATGGCGGTCCTTGCTTCGAGCTCCGAAGCAGGACTGCTCCGTGAGTTCGGGTCTGACCCGCTACGGCGAGCGGGGGACCCCTAAAATCACAGGCGCTGAAGCCTGTGAGCAAGCAGATTCGGTGGGCACCTTTGCGCCCCCCGGTATCGCGAAAGAGCCTTTTTAAGGGCTCCGGAGCGGCATCGGGAGTGAGCGCGGTGCTGAGGATCGCAACCCAGCCCACGGAGCGAAGCCGCGTCGCCATTGACGGAGAGCGCCGATTCCTTCCTGAAATTACCGATTGGCAGCAGTACCCGTGAGTAAGACCAACAAATAAAGTGAACGGGACTTTAAATTTTAAGATTTAAGAAGATTAGGCTGAAAACGGGCAAGGCAAAAAATCAAGGAAGTCTGCCTCCCGGAACTGCATGATTGATTGAGCAACGAAAGGAGCAAGCTGTATTTAAAGGGAACGTATCTAGACTTGTTAAATCTGTTAACCTGACATCGAAAGAGGACCTCCCCCCTAAGGAGTAGGAGAGGGGGGAAGAAAATTGACTTAACTTTGTTTGCCTGGGGAAAGGAGTTTGGAATGGGAACTTCTGCTGTCAATACCTCTGGCCAGGCTGTCGGAGCAGCGAGCGCCTGGGAGTGAACTGTCATACTAAATGGTGGATATAAAGTGTCATTCACCTGACAAAAAGTAACAGGACTTTAGTGAACAAAACTGTAACTGTAACGTTTCAAATTGTAACAAAATAGGACTTTTACTTGGACTTTCACTTTTGGAACTTTTCATGGCTACTTCCTTCCCTGTTTCTTTGTTCCTGTAATGGATACAATGTACTCCCTCTAGAGGCTTAAAAGAGAGATTGCTGTATTGAGACAGAAACAGTGGGATTTTCCACCTGCAACTGTTCCTGTGGGAACGACCTTGAGATATGAGCGGCCCACTGGATGAAATATCAACAAGATCCAAAGCAAAGCAGGCTCAGGCTCAAAAGAAAAGAGGCTCTTTGACAGGAACATCAGCAGCACAGGAAAGAGTAACAACGGTATCAATGGATTCCATGACACAGGCTCTACTCAGGATAAATGAATCCCTAGAATCACTCACTAAGCAATCTACAGAGAACTCCAAGAAATTGACAGAACTGACAACAAGACTGGATTTGAACACGACGATAATATCGACTAATACAGACTCTATAAATCGCTTAATTCAGGAAAGCTCAGAGACAAGGAAAATAGCTGAGAGCGCCAGGACTACGGCCGAGGAAACTAAAGGGAAATTTGTTCCTATTGCAAAGAAAGTATATGAACATGATGAAGCCTTGGCCCTTATGGAACTGGAGAGGAAAGGCAAGAACTTAAAATTGAGACTGGTACCTGAGGAGGAGGAGGACAAGCTTGGGGAATTTCTTACAGATAAGTTCCAAGAATTTTGGAGTGACGAGCTACAGGAAGAGGAAGAGGAGTTTGCAATAACTACAGCCTTCCGGATTGGCAGAAAGCAAGGCAAGAAACCAAGGGATTGTTTAATTACTTTGAGATCTAAGGAAGAAAGAGACAAAATATTGAACCTACATTTCCAGAAGGCACTGGTTATTAAAAATTCCCAAATACAGATTTTCAAAGATATTCCCAGATACTTCTTGGAGGTGAGAACACAATTTAAAGACTTAGTTGACTTATTGAAACAAAACAATATTCCATTCAGGTGGGAATTCCCACAAGGGCTATCTTTCAACTTCAAAGGGAAGAAAATTAAAATAAAAACAATTCAAGACAAAGAACACTTTTTGGAGAGAAACCTTGAGGACTTTCAGAAAGGAACCGTGAGAGAGAGGGAAACACTGGATATTGCAAACTTATCGTTTGGATTGAACCCAGCACCGACTGACGAGGAACAAGAACTTGGAGCAGTTGGCGGGAAAAATACCCAATAACAAAATGTCCCTGCAACTTCTGAGTTGGAACTGTAATGGTCTGAACCATCCCCGAAAAAGAGATCAAGTTTTTCATATATTAAAGAAAGAACAATTAGACATAATCTGTCTGCAAGAAACTCATATTGCCAGGATACACAGGAAACTTTTGATAAACAAGAGATTAGGACAGGAATTCATTTCCTCAGATAAAGTTAAGAAAAGAGGGGTGGTGATTTATGCCAAGGAAAAATGGGAACCAAAAATGATTATTAAAGATGATGAAGGAAGATACCTGGCAGTAGAAATTCAAATTCAAGGAGAAAAGATTCTAATTGTTGGAGTTTATGCACCTAATGAGGGGAAGGCAGAGTTTTTCAAGAAGTTGCATGAGACTTTAATGGACTTTATGGACTTTAAAATCATTATGATGGGAGATTTCAACGGAGTTGTCTCCACAAATATGGACAAGGCACAAAAACAAGTAATATCTAAGGATGGGAGACTACCAAAGACTTTTTTTGAACTGACTGACACCATGGACTTAATTGATATCTGGAGAACTAGGAACCCTCTGGAAAGAGAGGGAACCTTTTTCTCGGAAGCAAAAATGACCTGGACTAGAATTGATCAAATTTGGATTTCTAGCAACCTGGCACCAAGAGTGAAAAAAACAGAAATCTGCACAAAAACCTGTTCCGACCATAATGCAGTCAAGATGGAAATGAAATTAACAACGGCTGGAACCTTTAGATGGAGAATGAATGACACCCTATTCAGAGATGAAGAAATTTATCAAAAGGCCCCAAAAATATTGAAGGATTACTTTGAGATAAATTTGAAAACGGAGGTGGAAAAAAGAATAGTATGGGACGCAAGTAAGGCCGTGATGCGCGGATTCTTAATTCAGCAAAATTCCATAAAGAGGAAGAAACAAAATGAGAGGAAGGAAAAGATTCTGAACAAGATAAAAGAAGGAGAAAAGAAATTGAGATCCAAGCCGAAGTCTCATGAGATCTTAAGAGAAATAAAATACCATCAGACGCAATATATGGAATTGATGAACCAAGAAATAGAATGGAAGATAAAGCAAATGAGACAAAAGACATTTGAATCGGCAGATAAATGCGGGAAACTGCTGTCATGGCAACTGAAAAAGAGGCAAAAGCTAAATACGGTGACATCCCTGGAAATAGATGGGAAAATTATTAACAAACCAAATGAAATAAGCAACTGTTTTCAAAGTTTTTTCAAAAAACTGTATGCACAAGGGCCTACAAACGAACCTGAAATAGAGGAATTTGTTAAAAAATATGGACTATCAAAGATTTCAGAACAAAATAAAAGGATTTTGAATGAAAAAATTACAGAACAAGAAATAGAGGGTGCCATCCAGAATATGAAATTGGGGAAATCACCAGGACCAGACGGTTTGACTGCGAAATACTATAAAGATCTTAAAGAATGGCTAATACAGCCATTGAAGAAAGTATGCAACCAGATATTAGAGGGGAAAAAGGCTCCCGAATCGTGGAGAGAAGCATTCATCTCACTTATACCGAAGACAGAAACTGAGAAACATCAAGTTAAGAACTACCGCCCTATATCACTCTTGAATGTGGATTACAAAATTTTTGCAGATATTTTGGCGAAAAGGTTTAAAAGAGTTTTGGTGGAGGAGATTCATAAGAACCAAACAGGCTTTCTCCCAGGGAGACACATGTCAGATAATGTAAGGAACATTATAGACATTTTGGAGCTGTTGGAGGTGGACATTAACAGAAAGGCAGTTTTAATATTTGTGGACGCGGAGAAGGCCTTTGACAACATTTCTTGGAAATTTATGAAGAAGAATCTCCATGGGATGGGGGTAGGCCAAGAGTTTGAAAACGGTATAGGTGCAATATACTCTGAACAAAGAGCTAAACTAATTGTGAACAATGTGGTAATGGACGAAATACCAATAGAGAAAGGTACACGACAAGGATGCCCTATATCCCCTCTACTTTTTATATCTGTCCTGGAGGTTTTATTAAATATGATCAGAAAGGACCAGCTGGTAAAAGGAATACAGGTCGGGTCCAAACAATATAAGTTAAGGGCATTTGCAGATGATTTGGTATTAACTTTGCAACAGCCAGAAGCTAGTGCCAAAAGAGTTTTAGAATTAATGGAGATATTCGGCCAGGTCGCAGGATTTAAACTAAATAAACAGAAAACAAAGGTGCTGGAAAAAAATCTAACAAAAGAGGAGAAAGATAGGTTTCAAAGTGAAACTGGGTTGGAAATAGCAAAAAAGGTTAAGTACCTGGGGGTAAATCTAACATCTAAAAATGTGAACCTATTTAAAGATAACTATGAAAAATGCTGGACAGAAGTTAAAAAAGATCTAGATATATGGTCTAGGCTGAAACTTTCCTTGTTAGGCCGAATTGCTGTTATCAAGATGAATGTATTGCCAAGAATGTTGTTTTTATTCCAGACGTTGCAGATTCTAGACAAAATGGACTGCTTCAAGAAGTGGCAGAAAGATATATCTAAATTTGTCTGGCAGGGCAAAAAGCCCAGAATAAAATTTAAGATTTTAACTGATGCAAAAGATAGAGGGGGCTTCGCCCTGCCGGACTTAAGACTTTATTATGAATCAGCAGCATTTTGCTGGTTGAAGCAATGGCTACTTCTTGAAGATACAGACATTCTTGATCTGGAAGGATATGATAATAGCTTTGGTTGGCATGCATATTTGTGGTATGACAAGGTAAAGGTCTATAAAAGTTTTAAAAACCATATTGTTAGGAAAGCACTGTACAATGTTTGGAATAGATATAAGGACTTACTGGAAAGTAAAACCCCTAGGTGGTTGTCACCAATGGAAGCGAAAGCAGTGAAAAAAATTAATATGGACTCTAGTTGGCCTAAGTATTGTGAAATTTTAGAACATGATGGTGAAAAACTGAAGCTACAAAGTTTTGAGAAGCTAAAGCATAAAGTTCGAGATTGGTTACACTATCGTCAGATAAATGAGATGTTTAAGCAAGACAGGAAACTTGGTTTTCAGAAGGAGATGTCAAAGTTAGAAACAGAATTGTTAGAATCCAATACTAAGAATCTATCTAAAATGTACAATTTGCTGCTGAAATGGAATACACAGGATGAAACAGTGAAATCAGCTATGATTAAATGGGCACAGGATATCGGTCATGATATTATGTTTGATGACTGGGAACAGTTATGGACCACCGGTGTTAAATTTACGGCATGTAATGCCCTGAAAGAGAACATAATGAAAATGATTTATAGGTGGTACATGACCCCAGTCAAGCTTGCAAAGATCTACCATTTGCCCAATAACAAATGTTGGAAATGTAATGAAGCTGAAGGTACTTTTTATCATCTTTGGTGGACCTGCCCAAAGATTAAAGCCTACTGGGAAATGATCTATAATGAAATAAAGAAAGTCCTTAAGTGGACATTTGTAAAGAAACCAGAGGCTTTTCTCTTGGGCATGGTTGGCCAATTGGTATCAAAGAAGGATAAGACATTTTTTATGTACGCAACCACAGCAGCAAGAATCCTGTTGGCAAAGTATTGGAAGACGCAAGAACTACCTACTCTGGAAGAATGGCAATCGAAGGTGACGGAATATATGGGACTGGCAGAGATGACCGGCAGAATCCGTGACCAGAGGAAAGAGACAGTGGAAGAGGACTGGGGGAAATTTAAAATATATTTAAAAAACTATTGTAAAATTGTGGACTGATAAGATGTTAAGGGGTAAGAAACAAAGAATTACAGCTGTAAATCATAAACTTTAAGAAAATTCAAAAGGGACTTGACTAAAGATTGACGAGTTGCTCGAAAAAATGGCAAAACAAGGATGTGGTGAAGGGAAGGCATGGGGAAGTCAATTTTTGTTGTTTGTTTTTGATGTTTGTGTTTGCTTTGTATTGTCCTTAATATGTGTAAAAACTAATAAAAATATTTTTAAAAAAAGAGATATTTGAAGATGGCTATCGTATCTCCTCTCAGTCTCCTCTTTTCCTGGCTAAACACACCTACCTTCATTCACCATTTCTCATAACGCTTGGTTTCTAGACCCTTGATCATCTCAATTTCCCTCCTCTGAAACATTCCAACTTGACAACATCCCCATAAAGAGAGTGACTCCTAGGCACTAGTAGAAAAACTTCCAGCTCTATCAACTTAAAGATCATTTAGCTACTTAGCCAAGACTCAACTAATTTTCCTATTATTATTATTATTATTATTATTATTAGGAAGAAATCTATCACTCCGTTATTTGATTTTTTTAATGAAGTGATATACAACAGAGTGTTCTGTGAAACTTTGAATGTATATGTCTGTGAGAGCATTATGTCATTTAGAATCTCAGGGTGCTCATTCAAATTAGACCCCTTACTCTACAATACCTGGATGGTTAGCTAGCAGTGCCAGTCTGTAAGTTGAGTCTTTGGACAAGAGAAAGACATACAGCCAGCGGAAAAATACAGAGGTGGCTTTTATCATTTCTGAACAACTAAAAATAATGGGCTTTTACACAAACAGATGGGCAGCTGCAAGGAAAATTTATCCATCAGAGAATTCTATTCTTGGAAAGATATTGCCCCTTTTTGATTTCTTGCAGTATAAACCATATTGATTTTTTTGCTGTCTTAATGCTCAAAGTATTGCACAATATCTAAGATACAGTATGTTGACCTAAATGGGTTTTTCCCCCTTTTTACATTGCCACAAACTAGGGTGGAAAGAAAAGATGGGAAAAGCTCATCAGTTTTTCATGTATTTGCAAGTTTAAAGTTTTATAGCAAATGTGCAACATTGTGCAGAGAGAAATTGTAAATGGATAATGAAGAAACCTCTTACTGGAGCCCAAAATATCCTTCAGGCTGACATGTTACTTTGCTCATGAAAATATAGGTAGGTTCCACGCGGATCCCAGTAGCTGCCAAAAGTGGCCAGTGAAATATCTGAAAGTCCTAACAGATAGATGATTATAAAATGTACTTTCCTGCACTTTCCTGTCACAGAACCTCTGCTTGATTGAAGAATGTGCAGCAGAGTCAATACAAAGGAAAAGTGACTTGCCAGCATGCCTCATGCTTGCCTCAGTTACACTGTCTTTAATCAGAGCTTCTAAGTGGAACTGATTCCAATGGGACTTGAATTCAGCAGGGAGTGGTTTTGCTAGGGAACTCTCATTGGGGCCTCCTGAATGGAACCAATCCCAGCTTGCAAGGAACTGGAGGTTCTCTATACCTGCTCTAAGATAATCAACTTATCAGCAAGGTGTTCCTCTTTTCCCATCTTGGGCTTCAGCTCCCTCTTTGCATCATTTATTCTGTTATCACTAGGTTGGACACGGTTTTCCTTTTGGGTGAAGACAGAGGCCAAGTAGGTGTTGAGCAGTTCTGCCTTCTGTCACCAATAGCAGTTCTTCATCTTCTCCATGCAGAGGACCTACTATTTGCTTGTTCTTCCTCTTACTTCAAACATAGCTGAAGAAAGCTTTATTATTTTTAACCTCTCTCCCGTAGGACCAACAAGAAAGAAACACTAGTCCCAAATCTTAGCTTAAAATTATGGAACTGTAAATTTGATGTCTGTAGTTGTGATCAGATTGTTTTTGAGCAAATTCTCCCTGCCCTTCAATTTCATTTAGAATGTCAATCTCCGCAGGTGCTAAAATTAACATTTGATTATGGCATGCCATCTTTAATATTTCAATAATTAATGTAAGTTTTAACAGGAATGAAAAAATATAGGAATGTACTAATTGTTTAAAGGCAATCAATTAACTGGTTCCTCTTTCCTGCAATTACAGTTAAGATGGCTGAAGGATATTCTTATAGTTCAACAAGATGAGGAAGCTTTGAAATATGAGAGCACAGGATGAAACTTAAACTACTTGTTGACATATGACCAAAGGGTTTCTTCAAAATACTGACAGATGAATATTCCCCTTTGTGTATACCTGTTTTTATTTTTTTGGAAAGTGTCTGATTTGATGAGGAGCCAGACTCCTTGAATTAACTAGAGCAGAATTATAATAATGTTAGAGATCAGCTATAGAAGTCATGTTTCACAACTGTATTTGTCCAGAAGTTGATGTGTATCCCGTCAGAGAAGATAACAACACAACAAATAAGACACTTTGGGTGGTATTCAACCAAGTTTTACTTAGTGTATGAATTTCAGTGGGTCTGCTCTGTGTAAAACATAGTTGAATATCATGATTTGATTCACAGCAGTTTTCATAACTGCGGGAGGCAGTGGAAGACAGAAGTGCCTGGTGTGCTCTGGTCCATGGGGTCACAAAGAGTCGGACACGACTAAATGACTAAAGAACAACTACAAGTTTTCACTGCACATACTGGTCTCCATTGTACTGTTCATTGAGCTCTGAGTGGTTGCTACAATGCTGGGGGATGCTCAGTACATATGAGAACCCTTTCCTCACAATAGAAGTGAATTAGGAACGTCCAACTTGCACAAAGCCCACTGTACATATTAGAGGCTTAAAGCAGTATGGCTCTAGTCCCAAACGTGTGCTGAGACTAGAATAGGGTAGAACCTGATTTCTAGACTTCGTTTGGTAGCATGCATAACCACTAAGGTGCAATCAAATGTATGCTTACACAAAAGTAAATTCTATGTTCAAGGCAGCTTACTCTCTTACACATAGGAAAACAGTGTTGGATCCAGATTTAGTCACACATGGAGTTAGACCCCTGAAATCAATGGGATTTAGTCATGACTAGCTTAAATCCCATTAATTTCACTGAGTCTGTTCAAAGCATGACTATGTCTGGATCCAATCACAGACTTTGTGCATCATCACAGATCACATCAAGCACTGTGATTCTCAGCAGAGTTGGTCCACACATTCAAACTGCTGGGCTTTAAATGCTGAGAAACCAATTGAGAGACAAGACTGTAAACTAGCTTTTAACCCATCACTGTTTGGTACAGGCATAGAAAAGGAGGCACAAGGTAAGGGGATCTTCCCCAACAATCCTGATTAAAATCCATTTTGTGTATTTTTAAGGAAATACATCATTAAGGTATAGCATAGTGAGAATAAGGTCCTACAGTAGCACTCAATGTATGAGATTAGAGCAGTAGTTATGTTCCTTTACTGGCTGCATGGGAAAACCCTACCTTGCTTCATGAACTTAATGGTCACTTTTAACACACTGCACATGACTGCTCTGCAGTGTAACAGTGCATGCTTTCACTCTCTCCCCATGGATTGTTACAGTGTAATCCTTGTAGATTAAAAAAAAAATCAAACCATTCTACTCTGAATGGATTAATGAAACATCTGAAATTAAATCCCTCTTAACCACTGATTGAAATGAATAGTTTGAGCTAGAGAATGGGAAACATCTACTTTGTCATTACTCTTTTAAATTAGCAATAAAGGAAATTAACAGAAGGCAGTCATAAAGCATTTCCCTAAGGAACAAACCAGCTTCTGTACTGGTCCTCGTTTGCCCTGCAGATGTGCAACTGATATCTCATGGAAAGGAAAAAATAGTGGGAGAACAATTTTAAGCAAAAGAGCAGCTCCTGAAGTAAGAGTTAAGAACTTTCCCTCCCCCCCCCCCGCTGCTTCTCTGCTCTTAAAGTCCCCCTCCTCAAGGCATTGTTGCTCTTTAACACTGATGTCACAACACCATCAAGTTCCTAAGAATGTAGTCTGTGGTTACCACCAAGTGTCTGTAATTTCACAGAATCCTTCTTTATTTCAAGATACAGAAAGAGCTTATGGCATCACAATGACATGTATGTATGATGTTGATGGTGGATGGCCTGGAAATCCAAACATCCTTCAAGATTCCATAATAAATTACTGAGTGTCCTGTGGTAATGAATATCCATTTAGCCTCTAGTATGATTTTATGGTAGGTCATAAATCCAAGCTGTGCCTTTATCACAAGTGGAATCTAACCATGTCTCAAAAAGAACTGAAGTCCGCTTATAAAGATATCTCCTCCACCACCTGGTTAAAACTTACAATGTTTTCCTTGAACATTGTGTATTAGCTTGACATTCCAAACAAATGGCCAACATATGTAGTGTAAGGCTAAACATGTTTACTGGGAAGTAAATTAAATATAGATTTCTATGCAGGTGTGCATAGGACTTGTGGCTTACTCAGTGGCGTAGCGTGGGGGGTGCAGGGGGGCCGGCCGCACCGGGCGCAACATCTGGGGGTTAGGGTTAGGGGGCACAAATCCACGGGTTAGGGGGTGCAAATTACTTGCCTTGCCCCGGGTGCTGACAACCCACGCTACGCCACTGGGCTTACTTAGAGATAAGCATACATAAGAACGCAGCCTATAGTTTTACTGGAGTCCCCAATCTCTTTGGAAGTTAGAAAGGTGCTTACAGGAGTTAAGAGTGTTTCCTGCAGTTATGCTCTGGTTATGGAATCACATTCCTAGGTACCACCGCTGTTATTTCCTGGGTGCTGGGGGAAGTCTGTTGTGTTCTTTTAGTGGTAAGTACTACTTCCTCCTTTCTGTTTCATTTTCATTGTTTCTAATTCCTGTTGCCTTTTGCAGATTTTAGAAACCATGTTTGGTTGAAGGACAGAGTAAATTTTAACAAATTCTATTCTGCTCAGCAGAACAGCAATTTCTTCAGAAAGCCGGCTTATTATTGTTCATTTGATATGTTGTGAGCCACTTTGGGCACAAATTTGTGGAGAAGCAGCATAAACCGATGACATGAGATGCTCAGGGCTGAAGCAAGGAGAAGCCCTGCCCAGCTTTCTTTCTTTCTTTCTTTCTTTCTTTCTTTCTTTCTTTCTTTCTTTCTTTCTTTCTTTCTTTCTTTCTCTCTCTCTCTCTAATTTTTATTGGATTTTACAAATATTTCCCAACATAACATCATTTTTATATAATAACAAATAAAACATTTGGCTATATAAGCCTGAAAGCCCTGCCCAGCTTTCATCCAGTCTACAGCCCTCTGTCCCTTGAGGGTGAAGCTTTGAAGTGTGGCAAATGGGCATCTTTTGTCCAGCTGGAGGCTCCCTGTGTGATTTAGTCACCCACATAATCAGATCTTTGCCTTCCAACTCATCATGAGAGGAGCTGTAAATGATATGAAGGTGATGTGTGACAGAAGATGGGGCTTAGAAGTCACGATCCCAAGAAACAAAGATCCAAGAGGGAATAGGAATGTGAGTGACTTCCAAGTCCCATCTCCAAGTCCCAAGCCTTTGCATCTTTGCATACAACATGCAACATTTCCCCTTTGGCTAAGAAATATGCACATTGCCACAATACAGGTATGTAATTAGTGTAGATGGGGTAGGGGGTGTGGGTTTCTGGGAAAGAGAAATGTCATATGGGAAGCTGCCCATAATATGCTGTAAATTGCTTCCTTCCTCAGGACAGTTTATCAAACACTTATTTCATCACTAATTTCCCCCTTTGAGTTTTTAATTTGCAAATGATGTTTTCATAAACATTCCCATTTTCTCAAGCAGGTGAAATAAAACCAGTTCATATTACCAATAATTTGCTAAATATTATTGTTGCCTGTCTGACTCAATTTCACTTTGTCATTTATGCAGTTGTGTGCATTTTGAACAGCTAAGCTACCAATAACCTTTGAAAGGCCACTAGAGATGAAATGTTCTCTGTGGGAAATTCTCTTTCGCTTCTTATTGCTTGTCTTTAAAACTTTATTAAGATTCTTTGTGAAAGAGGAAATTAATTATTCTGTATTAACATTTTATCTCAAGCATCACCTAAACAATGTCTTCTTTTCTAAGGGAAGTACTTTCCATAAACTCAATGGCTGCATTCCTCCCTGTCCTCACCATGTTGTTGCTTCAGCAGATGAGGATGGTGTCAGTGGAAACTAGTGCCTATTGGTATCAGATTGATAGATGACAAGTAAAAACAACTAATTCTAGTTGTCCATTCCACACCCCCCCAAGATTCTGTCATCTCAAGTTGATTGAGGGGGACTGATGTGACATCCTGAAATGATGCATGTGACTTGCAAGGAATCAGCCCCCCCCCAATTGCCTTGGCCCCTGGGAACTGGTGTGTATGTTCCCCTCCCCATCTTCCTCTCTGTTGATGTCTACAACAGCAACACTGAGACTGGGGAGGAAGAAACTGAAAAGCAACTTAGCCCTCTGGATTTGTTATTAAGAAGGCAGGAAAGTGGGGCTGGCTGAGAACAAAGTTTGGTGGGGCACTGTCCATTCACCTTAATGGACCAGCCTGCACTGGATGGTGCATATTCATCTCTGTGCCAGTTTCTGCCAGAGAAAAAAAATAAGAATAAGAAGAATAAGAATAACCCTGCCCATCTGGCTGGGCTTCCCAGAAGCACTGGGTGGGGGCCTCCTCTGCAGCAGAGGCCACAACCATGCCCTGGGCAGATAGTTTTGCTGCTGATAGGAAGCAGCACAAAGCCCCACAATGCACAAAGCTTTATTTCCCTTTAAGACAGGAGACAGGTGAAGGGCCTTTCTTAGCTCTCACAAGTGATCCCCACACAAGTTACTCTTTCCTTTCAGGACTGCGAAGGGATTTGTGTAGTGGCAGAAGAGCGAAGTGCTTCCTTATCTATTTGTGGGGTTTCTTTTAGCTTTCTTATGAAAGACTCTAAAGATTGTGGTTTTTAAGAAAGCATTTTCTCATAAAGCTTTATCTTTTTTGAAACAAAGATGCTTAGGGTGAGCTGAAGGGAGTTTGCCCATCCGTACGGACTGCATGGCTTCTGACAAGGTGGCTCTCTAGATTGCTTTCATGGGGCCCTGGCATCCCTTGTTTGGTACTTGATAGACCTGGACCTCCAAAGGTCAGATTTAATAAAGAAAAGCTGCAAATAGAATGAAGGTCTTGCCTAAAATCTGACCATGGTATTGTCGTCAATTCAGATGATATGAATCTGTTATGTGGACATAACAAAATGGTGGTGCCTCATTAACTCACCAAGAAAAAAATAAGATGTGTTTGCATTCTTGCTTAATAGAGTATTTGAAAGATTTAGTTTTGTTTTGGGGTGTTGTCGCTGTTTCTGCAGAGGGAGTATAACTGAAGAAAGCAACACTTTTAATCATCATAGCTAGCAGCAAACATGCCCGGTATTTATCTGCAAAAAGTGATTCATCAAGTGTGAACAGCACTGGGAGTTTTATAATGACAGCGATGGTGAATGTTTACATTCTACCTCTTTAGAGTTTGCAGTTTCTAAATCCCTAAGTGCTTGATGGAAACAGTGATATGTGGCATGGTTAGTACAGCAATCTTCTCGAAATAGAATGTGGCAATCAATGCATAACGGTACGAAATTATATTTAGCAGGCTCTTTTAGTAAACAAGCAGTGAGGGTTTGGCGTCATGGCTGCATTTGCCGGGCGGCGGTGGGAGAGGTAAGATGAGGCATGTCCATTTACATTTAAGGCTGTGTCAAAGTGATCATAGCATTTTGGTTTATTTTCATGAAGCTTCTGACCAGAGATGTAGGAAGGAAACACCACAATTGCCCTTCATGCAGAAGTTCAGGATCTTTACAACTCAGGCACTGGAGCAGGCATTGGAGGATAAAAACCATTACAGCAAAAAGCAAGTAACAAACTCCTAAAGTGAAGTCCAAAATCTCTGGATCATTCTTGCCTATTCACAAATGTCATACCACTTCAGCATTGTTGAACTTTAAGAAGGTAACAGCTAATGTTTATATGCTCACTCACCCACCTCTGCTGTTGCCAGGGCATTTCAAAATTCAGTATGAAATTCAAACAGTTTTGAGAACTGCTAGGAACTTTTTGGTAAGCTTTGGGAGGTAGCAGGTGGGGGAGCTGGGAATGAGTTTGTTCCTTTTTTCCAATATATATTCGCCACCATCAATTTACATGCTACCTTTCCACAATAAACCATGTTCCAAGAGGTCTCACAATGTCATAACATTTTACACAATTCTGTAACAGTTACAAGATATAATAGAATTTAAGTAGTCATATAAACAATGAACCAATGAAAACATCTCACATTAACAAAGATACAATGAAATTAAACAATCCACTGAATATTCATAATAAGGTCTGACAAGAACATTACCCAGATTAACAGCAAAAATATTACATTCCCCAAAGTAAATCTTGTCCCAGGATAAACCCCAATCAATAGCCGACCCCGATGGTCTCTAGATATCCTGGACAGCAGAAGTAGCCTTTGTAGCTGGAGACAGTCAAGGTCTTCGCAGGTCAGGTGGAGGGGAGCAGACAAGCAAGGAGCGAGGTCTTGCACGACTAGCAGAATTTGCAATGCAGGTATTATTTTTAGACCACATTAAGGTTTTGGAAAGGTGGAATAGATATGCTTTTAAAAAACCCAATAGCACAATCATTGGCATGTTTACTTGGAAGGAGTTTTGCTTACTCTCTGCTCTTCTAGTAAGTGTGTTTTAAGACTGAAGCCCAAGGCCCTGAGTTTTGAACTTCTGAGTTGCAATGTACAGGACTGTGCGGTGTGATTGTTCTGTGCATTGTAACAAGACCCAAAGAAGCAACCCAGAGAAATGACAGCAATGAAGAGTGCTTCTTAGCTATAAATCTGGGAACGTGAAAGTTCCTGGCAATTTTGTAAACAAGGAGCCTCTTACGATGAAATCTTGATGCTTTTTCTTTTTTAGCTCTGGAGTACTTTCAAGATGCACTGCAAGTGCTTGAATGGAATATTAAGCTTCTTTTTCTTTTCTTTTCTCTTTTCTTTTCAGTTTTGTGCATTGTGTTGTTAGGCACATACACTGAAGTAGACAAAATGATAGGAAACAACAATGGCACAATGTTACATTTCTTTTTTGTTTTCTATTCTCTCCTTCAGCTTCAGGGGTTAGAGAGGTAAAGAGCAGGATGCTTTCTCGAAACATTCTGTTCTCATACTTTTTTTGTTGGGAAAAATAGGTAGAGGAAAACAAAGATAGTAGAGATTGCCAAGGGAAAAAAATGAGGCCAAGGAGATCTTATGAATCATCCATGGATTTTCTTGTTCCTAAACAAAACCCCAAAGGTATGTCCCCCCTCCCCTTTGTATAATGTTGTTGTGTAAAGTCCATTTCTCCTTGCAGTAAGTGCTAAAAGTGTTACAGGATCTGATAGCCATGGTATGTGGGAACATGTACTTCTAGGCATGCCAAATCGTTTTTTTTAAACGGAATGTTACTTTTTTGTGAGAAAGTACATGGACATGAAAAAGAGTAGAAAGTAAGTTTGTGTGTGTGTGTGTGTGTGTGAGAGAGAGAGAGAGAGAGAGAGAGAAAGAGAGAGAGAGAGAGCACACACCAGCCTTTGTGTTTTTATTTTAAATAACTTACTGGTTTGGGGGAGTACATGAAGAGAGCAGCAGCAGCAGCAGCCCTCACTGCCTCTCAGGACTAATTATATTTTCACTTTGTTTACTCCTAAGTGTCAGTCTGACCCAAGCAATACCAGAATATTAAACTGCAGAAGAAAACAAAGCAGAAATATTATATAAGGTAAGAAGAAATCAGATTATGGGAGCATAATTCAGATCACTCTTTGTATATCCAACTTTCCTTTCTAATTAAGCCATGCAAGTTAGATTATGACTTTTAAGATTGTTTCCCTGGGAGGTTGCAAAGAGGGAATCATGGGAGAAGAAAAGGATAGAGTGTTCTGTGAAAGTGAAGGAAGATGAGGAAGTAATATGGGAAAGAAAGAAAAGAGGAAGACCTTGCTGCTGCCACCACATCCCCTGACCCAGGGATTATGAGAGAGAAGCTGCCATTTTGAAAGAACTGATGCAGATTTGAAATGATTGAGCCCTGTTTCTAATGGATAAAGATGGGTGTGTGTGTAGGAGGCAGACAGATGGTGTTCTATGGGTCATTGGTTCATGACAGAGCAATATTTTAGAGCATGGCATCTATCAGGCACTCCTTAGGCCTCGTTAATTTGCCCACAGGAGTGCTGGTACCATGACCCAGTTGGGATCCTCTGAAGATATAAAATGAACTAAATGGAAATAAGGGATCTCCCTGCAAAAGAACCAAATTGAACCAAATTGTGGGTGCCTTCAGAACATCTTGTATGTATAAAATGGCTATTTGATGTGCATGGTAATCTCTGGCTTGCCTCATTTGCTTTGGCTGTTTGTAATTAGGTGCAGATGATCATTTCCTTTTTAGTCTGGATTATGTTCCTATTAATCCCATATTTTCATTGGTGAAATGTTGGAGAGTGCTGCGGGTATCCAACTTGATTAATAACAATTCCTCTTATATATATATATTTGTCACCATGCAGAAGCCACCAAGGATGGTGTTGAAAGTAACCACTGCATGTAATTTGAGAATGAATCTTGGACTTGTGCTAGGACATCAAATAATATTTCCATCGTTTAGAGTGGCAGCAGTGGGGAAGATAGCAAAATCACCCCCATCATCAAAGGGCTCACAGACAAGACACTTACAAAGGGAGCAGAAGTGTGCAATGTGTACTAATGGAAGGACTTCCTCACCATTGAAACACATTGAGCTATTCTTGCATTGCTGACACAACATGGAGAGCAGCTGTTTTTGAGCTCTCATATAGAATATTCAGCAGATAGTTCCCCCTAGAAAAAGGTCATACACATTACATTGCTACTCACTTGCTCATTATAAACTGAGTTGTGCATCACTAGAGATCATTTATTTCTCACATTTGTGTTCCTTGCTTCTTTGAATGAGCTCAGGGTCAACCATATGGAGGTTATTTTGCTTTGTTTGCTTTAGTTAAAATTATTTAGATCTCATATGGAGCAAAATTTGCCAAAGCCATTCTCAGTAGCCCAGTGATTTAGGGGAAGTACACTGGAACTACTGAATCCTGGAATATATATAGTGGTACCTCGGGTTAAGAACTTAATTTGTTCCGGAAGTCCATTCTTAACCGGAAACTGTTCTTAACCTGAGGTACCACTTTAGCTAATGGGGCCTCCCGCCGCTGCTGCACCGCTGCTGCGCAATTTCTGTTCTCAACCTGAAGCATAGTTCTTAACCCGAGGTACTATTTCTGGGTTAGCAGAGTCTGTAACCTGAAGTGTATGTAACCTGAAGCGTCTGTAACCCAAGGTACCACTGTATTGAATTGGGACAACAAATAAATTAGGAAATAAACTTCCAAATTTCCACACATTAAGATAGAAAAAAGGGGCAAATGGAAGAGAAATACTGTATTTGAAAAGAATTCTAAAGCCCCAAACAAAGCATTATTGTGAGAGGCTATATTCTAGTATAGCTAAGGCAGCCCCCTCCCTTTTAAAGTATTTGTTTTCATTTATTTCATAAAATTTATATACTGCTTGATAGAGCAACAATTGGAGGTGGGTGAATGCTAAGATAAATACATTTTGTTAAAAATAAATAAAAATGTGAATGAAACTGGGATTGGTTGGGAAAGGATAGAAAACAAAGAGAAGTTGAACAAATGCCACCCAATTCCACCAAACACTTGCTAAGAGACAGACTTCACTTCTGCAAACACCACAATTTGAAAATGTTGGGTGGAGTGAGATCATTCAACGCCTCCTTTAGCTCCTCTCCTCTCCACACTCTGGTTTTCATCTTATACAGTGTTGTAGTTAATTATCGCAACATTTTGGAGACAGTCTCTCTGGCTTTCTGAGAGACTGTTTGGAGCTACAAATCACTACAGATCAATTGGGGACAACCCAATCCACTCTGTAGCAATTTGCAGCTGTTTCAACACAATCAAGACGAGGCACAAATCAGCCCAATTCTGTTCAGCCCAAATGCATGTACTGTTGATCTCTGGGCAATCTGGAATTCTCCATAACTGGAGGTCAGGTTTACACAGAAGAATGGTGCACATAAGGTTCTCAACACCGGGCACCTGCATGCTAAACATGGGTATCTGGAACAGAGCCAGAAAAGCTACACAATATACGGGACTGTTAGGGGCTGGGTAGAGGAGGAGGAGTGGTGGAAACCACCTCCCCATCCTAACCCTTCCAGGGAGGAGGAAGACAAAGACAGTAAAGATTTACAACAGTGGTTTGCGGGAGGTCACAGCTCAGAGGCAAATGAGGGGGGAATGTTGGGAAATAATGGGAAAGGAGGAGCAGGCAGAGCTGGAGTAGCAACTGGCTGACACGTTGTCACTAGAAGGCATTCCAAACCCATCACCTCCCATCATCTCCAGCACCTTCAGTGCCCAGAGTCCCGTTTCACTTAATTTAAACATGAAGGGGAGTTCTTACAACTCTGATTCTCTGGGTTTAAAAGTTGTTGAAATGTCCATATAAATTTAGTGTGGTGTGGTGGTTAAGAGTGGTAGACTTGTAATCTGGGGAACCGGGTTCGCGTCTCCGCTCCACATGCAGCTGCTGGGTGACCTTGGGCCAGTCTCTCAGCCCCACTCACCTCACAGAGGATTTGTTGTGGGGGAAGAAGGGAAAGGAGAATGTTAGCCGCTTTGAGACTCCTTAAAGGGAGTGAAAGGCGGGATATCAAATCCAAACTCTCTTCTTCTTCTTATATCTTATTTAAGTGTTTTTAGTGTGGACTTTCCTTTTTTAAAAAACACCCTCTAGCAATAACCTCTTACTGCAGGAACAAGAGCAGAAGTGTTCCCACCTGACCACAAAGGATTAGTCCTGCTCAGCCATTTATGGTATGTTATAGTTGTACTATAATTTATAAATCCACATGGGTTCTGCTCATTGGACTCAAGCCATTAAAATAGAGCACTTGAGATCCCCTAAAGGGACACATTATATGAACCTAAGAGAAGTTAGCAGCAGAGGTAAATGGTAAAACATGCAAGAGAAATCTAGTTAAGAGCCTAAAATGTAGCAAACACTCATCAGCCTGACAGGCCCTCTAGCTATATAAAAGAAAAACGCAAGGTTTTGCAATAGATACTATTAAAATGCTGAAAGAAAGCCAGATCTGCCACAGCTTAGCCCCGTGTAGAGCTGAGACAATGCCTATGGGCAATGAATACCCTCAAGTTACTGGAAAGGAGGAAGGTAGGTCATTTGATAAGGTCAGGCCAAGTACAAGAATCCTTAAAGCCACAGGTGTGTCTAAATGAAAATTAAATGGATTATCTTTGTTTACAATGAAGCCAAGGCAATTCACAAGTTGGGACACCTATTGGGATGAATGGAACAATGTGGTTCTGCACAAATGAATTTGATGAGAATTTCATTACCTGAATTTCCACATTAACTTCCAAGTTAAGTGGATAAATAATTCCAGAACTATAGTCAGAGCATGGAATTAGCAAGAGCTTCTGCCCTTGCTGTATTGGATGATATAATTGACTCACATCGATGTACCTCCACTCAAAACTATGTATAGGTCTCTTGTCTTAGCCCTAAAGTGGTAAATTTGGTTTCTCATTCTCCAGGGTTGATCTGATAATCTACCACCACATTCCATCTTATCTGAAATTTGGTGGCATCTCCATACACAAACTGATCACTTGCTTTTCTCAGAATCGGATCTACTGTTGAAAGGGAAGCGGGGAGGACTAGTATTTCTTACATAATATCCCATGCATAATTCCAGGAGCTCGTTTTTTAAAGTAATATATTTTTAACAATAAATGGAAAATTTGACTTGTGTTTTTTTTATTTAATATTAAATGTCTTGAGAAAGCAGTGGAACTCGGTGACAAAGCATCTATCTTGCATGCAGTGGTCCCAAATTCAATCCCTGATGTGTTTCCAAGTAGGATTGGGAGAAACTCTTGCTTGATACTACCAGCCAGAGTGGGCAATACTGAGCTAGATGGACGAGTGGAGTCAGTAAAAGGAAGCTTCCAATTATCCTTTTTTTCTCCAGAAGAAACATTCAATAACTGCTTGATTTGAGAGGAATGCATACATGTCTGTAGGAACACATCCTTGAATATGGTGCTGATTTGAATTCTCTCAATCTTTCCTTTCTCCATCCTTATATTCCACCTTTCTATGAAATGAAATGTTCACACTGGCTCACAGCAGAAGTAAAAACACACAATCACAAAACAATGGGTGTCAGTAAATCACAGAAATGTTGTTAAGAACTACTTAAAGATAGCAGCAGCATAAAAACATACCATAAAGGAAACTCTATGAAGTCTTGATGGAATAAAATACAGTGGAAGAGCATAGGAGTTGGCAACTTGTGGTTGCCCTTATGCTGATGGAGTACAGCTCCCCTTGGCCATACTGGCATTTTATAACTCAGTATTGCAGTTTGGAATCCCAAGTTGCTTGTTTCCCTCTTCCTTTCTCCTTTTCCTCCAATTTTAATGTTTACTGCATTGTGAGCCTATGCATCGTGGGTACAGCATCTTGAAAAATTATCTATGTTTATTCATTAATTAATTCAAAGTCCTGGTACTTTCTTTCCCCACTGTTGGTAAAGCAACTTGGGGGCAAAGGAATGATTTTGAACCCCAAAGTGGCCAATGGGAGAAAGAGCCAACTTGACAGCCTCTTCTTCCTTTTGCCTGCATGTCAATTGAAATTTTTTTTATACATTCCTGTGAAATACACAGAAGTCTGATGAGGAGCCCCCATGCCCAGGCTCATTGGGGCAGGGCATGTCTATGGGCCTGTGCCCCACTCATGGATGAAACTGAAGGATCTCCTGGGGTCATGTAATTTTAGCCTATGTGCAGTGTAACTTACTTCCTGGTAAATTTGCTTAGTACTGCTAATGCACATAATCAAACACACATACAAAATGCTCTTGAAATCTATACGGTACAAGAAAACATGATACTACAACACAATCCTGTACATATCTGTGCAAAAGGAAGCCATGTTGAATTCGATACAGTTTATTACCCATTAAGCTGATATTGGGTTTCACCATTAGACTCTGTGCCTCTCGCTTTGCCACCACAATGTACTCAATTAAACATTCTGGCCTTGTTTAGATTCTTTATGGCAAACTGTGTGCTCAACAGCTCTTAACTCTTTTGATAATAATTTGCTTTACTTTACAAATAATTTGCCTTACTTTGCAAAAGTACGCTTTGCAAAATGCTATGGTAATCACTGTCGAATCCTGACCTTGCTCATCTGCAAAATTGCATAATTAAAAAGAGTGAAATTACATGTGCAGCTGAAAAGCTTGTGCATTCATGAAGGATCAAATAAATGACTCTTCAAAGGTGTACAAATTTCCTTCACATCATGCCACCTTGAGTGTTGTAAAAAATAAAGTGGAAAGGTGGGTTAAAGATTCCCAAACGAATGGATTCAAGTTAAAAGAAAGGATTATCCGACTGAACATCAGGAAAAACTTTCTGATAGAGCTGTTCGGCAGTGGAACAGGCTCTCACGAGAAGTGGTCGACTCTCCTTCCTGGGCGGTTTTTAAGCAGAGGTTACATGGTCATCTGTCATGGATGTTTTAGCTGAGATTCCTGCATTGCAGGGGTTTGGACTAAATGACTCTCAGAGTCTTCCAACACTACAATTCTATGATTCTATGATATCTTAATCATACTATCATTGTACCAGAGGAGCTGATTTCTCATACTATTATTCTTATTGTAAAATGTTTATAAGTGGTAGAAAGAACATGCACTTCTAAACAGTGGGGCCATGGAATGAAATAAGTAATGAGATTTCTGGGACATATGCATTCAATGTCAAAAGAAACGGACAGTACAGTCATACCTCGTGTTGCATTTGCTTCATGTTACGTTTTTTCAGGTTGTGTCCCACGGCAACCCGGAAGTACCAGAAAGGGTTAATTCCAGGTTTCGCCACTCGCACATTCACAGACGCGCAAAATGACGTCATGCGCATGCGCAGAAGCGGTGATTATATAACATATATAAATGTTACAATAAAGTACAAAGACTGTACAATAGAAATGGATCTTGTTGTTGTCCATTAGATCACTTTGCAGTAGTATAGAGGTATTTGGTACCGTGCCTTCATATGCACCACTCCCAAAACAGGGCTTCCATCCTTCCTTATTGCTCATGTGTGTGATAAAGGAGAAGGATGAAGGACGTTCTGTCTGGGACAGTAGACTGTTGCTCCTTGGCAGCCCCTATGTGCAACAGATGAACCAGTTGTGCTGTTGAAGAAAGACATAGGCATACTTCTGTCTCAGAAAACGTATCTTAACAAAGGCATGGGTGTACTCTGATGTGCGGGGAAAGGAAAGATTGGCACTGACTTCTGTTTAATTTAGTTTAATTGGGGAAAATTTGCTGCATTTTCCAAATAAACATTTTAAATTGTTGTTCTTAAAGTACAATCTGCACACAATAACGATTCCACCAAAGCATTTAAACACCCTTAATTAAAATGTACAATAAAACAAGCCAGTTAAAATGGACAATTAAAAACAGTTAAACAGTTTTAGTCTTCTAAATGCCATAAGAATATTTTTTCCTTGTTTTTCCCCCCTTGCCTGAGTTTTAGATGATTTATTGCGATGGAGAGCAAGCGTTGCTATTCACTCTTCCGGTGCAGCTCTTCCATTGGTCTTAATCCTGCTTTGCAGTCATGCTGATGCTGCTAGTTCCTTTCCATAGTTTACACAGTGGGCTTCTGCATTGGCAATAGAGTTCCTGCTGAAACTGTACTAGAGAAGAAATGAAGATCAGTACAGCTCTGAGGGGGAAATAAAATAATCTCGGCAGGGATGACTGTCTTCAAAGAACAGAACTCTCTCCTGGATCTTGAGATTTTGAGTCTGGAGTAATTGGCAAGCATCTTCAATGTAACAATAGATAGATAGATAGAAGACAGATAGATAGAAGACAGATAGATAGATACACAGATAGATGATAGATAGATGATAGATAGATACATATAGATAGATAGATAGATGATATAGATAGATAGATAGATAGATAGATAGATAGATAGATAGATAGATGATAGATAGATAGATAGATGATAGATAGATAGATAGATAGATAGATAGATAGATAGATAGATAGATGATAGATAGATAGATAGATAGATGATAGATAGATAGATAGATAGATGATAGATAGATAGATAGATAGATAGATAGATAGATAGATAGATAGATAGATGATAGATGATAGATAGATAGATATAGATGATAGATAGATAGATATAGATAGAGACAGATAGATATTGCATATCTATCTCACTTTTCATCAACAAGTGATCCCAGGGAGGGTTACTAATGGCTGAAATATATGTTAAAGGGACTCAATATGTTTTGTTACCTTTTAAAAAATGTTAATAGTCTTTTACATTTTAAAATACAAAACCATACCCTCCAACATTCCTCATATGAAAATAGGGACATCCTTAATCCCCTGCAAATGACCCTCCTCAACCCCCATTTTTTTGTCCTCCCTGCACTGCTGCAGAGCATTTCCTACCAGAAGAAGGGTGAGTGCTACCACTAGTACACCAATGGTTCCTTGGTGGTCCTGAGAAAATCCCTTAATACTATTCTATTCTATTCTATTCTATTCTATTCTATTCTATTCTATTCTTTGGTATAAAAAACACACACCAATAAATAATTTTTAGAAAGGGGCAAGATTAGATGCAGTCACTCAAAGCTTTTTTTATATAAAAAAACCATCATGTCTCCTTGTGCCCCACACTACTCCACCTTTCTTCCCGCCCAGGGGGTTCTTGTCCTCCACCTGCCCCTCATGGGGCTGGGCCTCAGTGGCGACAACCTGTCCTCCTCCTTATGGGCTCTTCAGCAGTTCCTATGAGCTGCCCAAGGGGGGAGCTTTTCTTTAATTTCAGCAGGCAGTAAGTTTCTCTGTTTTTAATGGTGATCTTAACTGATTTTATACTGTATTCCTTTGGTATCCCGATTATACGCCACTAAGAAAAAGTAGTATCAAGCCACATGTAAACAAGTGGTTAGTAGCACTAAATAATATTTTAGATTTTAAAAATCCAGATATTCTAGATAAATTCTAAGAATTATGTTTAAAATCTAAGAAAGATTACATCAAAATATCAGAATTGATTTGAAATGTGCCAAGAATAAAAATGGCCTCTCTTTTCTGGAACCTATTCAACAGTTGAGCATTCAGCTCCATAACTAAAACCATGCTCTCTTAGTGTAATTCCCAGAGTGCTGAATGCCACCTCCATTGCACTTTTGTCTGGATTTCCAGCAGATCGCATTTTAACTGTTTGTACATAATTCTTGCCTAGGATGCCTCATTCCCATCTGTTGCAGTGGCATGCTGCCCATTCACCTGTCTACATTTAATTGAATAGGTTCCAACAAGAGATTATGTTGAAAAAGGAACATCTGGAGATCTGAGAAACTATACCTGGTGGGAAAATGTACTAAATGGGATTTGCAGGTTTTCACTGGCACACATAAAGGCTTTACCAATACATTTCAGCCTGTAAATTTTTATCCCTGATATTTAAATTATTGGAATTTTATGCAGGTGCATGATTAATTAAACAGGGATTCACACCTCTAGATGTTATTGCAGTACCCTTGAAATCATTGCACTAGGTAGCTTATGTTACTCAGGAAAGTATCACCGTCAGTGTATTGTGGTCCCTGGGTGAGCTGGAGATGGAGGTGGTGGATGCAATTCAGATCCCAAAGTCCCCTGAGCTGTTCCCCTAATCTGCAGGTGGAGGAAGGGAGAGGCAGAAGAAAAACCGCAATTACAGCTACAACCTGAGTGGCATGAGGGTTCTGCAACCTTGAAGGTTTGTTATGTCAAGGGCCTGGAAAATTGGGAAAAGAAGACTCAGTGGACCACTGCAACACATCTGCTAGAACATGAGGAACCAGTAGCCCTCAGGATACTGTTGAACTCCAACTCCCATCAGCTCCATCAAACATGGTCAATGACAACATATGGAAGGCCACGGGTTCCACTTCCCTCTGCTAGAAGCTGTGCAAATAGTTACCTTCACTCACTTTGATTTAGATTTAGCTGTCATAACAATAGTGGATCCTATGGAAGTACCTTCAGTAGCTGCCTGTCCTCTTATGATGGATACTGTTCAATTTGTGTGACCTAATGATGAGGACAAGACCTCTGGATATGTGAAATTGGCCTCTTGCTTGATTGGCCTTTGATTAAAGCAGACAGAGAAGTCTTGGCTTGGTGGGTAAGCAGAGTGATAAATGCTTATCCACCCATTGCCTGTTGTGAAAGCTTTGTTTAGGGAGTCTCCCTGGATCCCAACATGTTGAATAATTTCTGGCCAGCCTCAAATCTCCCAGTTTGAGACAAGCTTGAGCGTGTCTTGACTTCATATGTGTGAGGGTGGTAGTTGCACCCACTCTGTGGAATGCCCTCCCATCAGATGTCAAAGAGAGAAAAACTACCAAACTTTTAGAAGACATCTGAAGGCAGCCCTTTTTAGGAAAGCTTTTAATGATTAGTAGGTTATTGTATTTTAGTGTTTTGTTGGAAGCCGCCCAGAGTGGCTGGGGAAACCCAGCCAGATAGGCGGGGTATAAATAATAATAATAATAATAATAATAATAATAATAATAATAATAATATAAACAATTGCTTAGACTAGTGGTCCCCAAATTTGTTTCCTATGGATCACCTGGAAATTTCTGAGGGTCTTGGTAGAACACTTAATGATTTTCTGCCTGTGCAGTACGCTGTACTAGGTGTTGTATGATTTATTTAGTTTATTTATACTCATTTATTTATACTACAGACCACCTGAATGAAGCTCATGGACCACTGGTCATTTGAGGGCCACACTTTGGGAACCCCTGACCTACACCCATTCCAGTTTGGGTTCAGGACTGGTTTTGTGACTGACACAGCTTTGGGTATCTTGCATTGCACACCATCAGCAATGGCATCCTTCTGGATAACCTGGATGTAATGTGCTTGGGAGGCACTGCTCCAGTTCTTCCTTGGGGCTCAGTTCTGAGGTTCTAATCTTTCCTTGAGGCTCATTCCTAAAAGGTGCTGGTGGACAACTTAGGTTTGATGTCTTGGCTCAAAGATGAAATCTGTCTCCCAACTATATGAAGCTGCTGGGAAAGATTGTCTTGTGAGCTGATATGTGTGCCATGAATAGGAATTGAGCTTATCTTGAATAGGGTAGCACTCCTCTTGAAAAATCAGATTTGCCATTTGGATTCAGCTTTGCATCTAGATATTTTATAGTCAGGGTGCTTTTGCCAAGCTGAGGGTCCTGCCAGACATCAGACCTGGCCATTTTAATGCATACCTTATGTGAATCTGGGTTAGATTACTGCAATGATATCGACTTGGGCCTGCCTTTGAAGAGTCTTCTGGAACTTCACTTTGGCCTAGAACGCAGCATCAAATATGTAAGTAGAAACTCACCCCTGAGATTTTACATATTCTGCAATAGTTACACTGGTTGCCCCTTAGTTTCCACGCACAATATGAAGTGTTGATGATTTGCTTTAAAACCCTAAATGGCTTGGGTCCTGGATACTCAAGGTTTTGTCTCATTCCACTCCATAGGTTTTTACCACAAAGGCCCTTTTCTGTGTCTCATCTAGGAGTTGTTGTTATATTTTATAATGTGTATAGGCAACATCTCCTGAAAACGAAAATCAAATTTAAACTTCATAGTCAATGATCACTTGAATTGCCAGATATATAGCATCCTGGGCAACTTAAATATATCTCTTTATTCATTGGCATTTATATGGTGCCTCATTAAATGACCATGAATAACCTTTTCGACTGAAGTACTGCGTCATTTATTCTACAAGGCTTTGATCTAGACAAAGTTATAGACTCTCTTGGGATCAAGGGGGAAAGCACATACACATTAACAAACTAGGCAGAGTGCTGATACATGTGGAGCAGAAAATCGCATTATTAATAGATTTTGCAGTTCTAGATGTGGATAGCACCTTAAAGATGGAAAACAGATGGGTTTAAAATATTAACTGAGCTCACAACTTTTAATCAACTTTAATTACACTTACACCATCTAACTACATAGTGCTATAGTCCTAGATATTGAACAATAGTTAACACTCATCTTTGGCATTGTTACTACTTGCTCAATATACAGGGCTGTGATACTATGTACAATTAGACAGAATAAAGTGCCATTAAATTGGTAAGTTATAGAGCTGGGTCCCATATGCAGTTATATCATGTGATGTCTTGATTAGTAAAGAACACTTGATGACTCTCAAATGAAAATTGATTCTATGGACAAATATTATGTTTTGAGTTGGCATTCAGTTGGTGTTAGGGTTGACACAAATCTGGACACAAAATCCAGACACAAAAGTTGTTGAGCTTTTTAAATCAAAGAGTTGTTGAGCTATTTGCAAGGGCTGAATGTCCAGGAAATTCCAGATGTGTGGCAACCTCAGTCACAACAGTCATTTACATTCACAGTTAATACTCATCAATAGCTCAAATTAATGCAATGTTAAAGCCTGCTGAGGAGAGCAACATTCTCGTTCAACTGTACCATGGAAATGGGTGTCAATTTTCCTGAAATAAAGCTAAATTATCATTGGGTAATTTCATTAAAAATGTAAGTGGAGGGCAAGTATTTTGGTTATTTGAAGGGTACCTCATAAAATCTTGGGTGGCTTTAGCCCCAACAAATATATCAACCAACTGAATGGCCATATCTCAGAAGATACTGTTGCATAGCACCTCAATCGCTGAGTAGTGTGAGATTCCAAGATTTCCAGGTGCTTACCCAAGGCTTGTGGTTCTTTTGGAATGAGGTACAATGGAGACTGTGGTGTCTTTATGTTATATGGTTCATTTACAAATATAAACAACCTGAGCCCTATGAAGGAGGAGTTCACAACATTAACACCCCAATGGGACTTTCCTCTCCTCTTTGTTTCTAGTTCACATCACTCCACACTCAGCTCTTGCCTTTGTCTTTGTCTTTCTAACTACCAGCCAGTTGAAGAAGGGGGTCCACCCATTTCTTAACTTGTACAGATCCACTTCCTTTATTCCCTTAAAGGTCCACTACCCAGGCTATCAACTCACCAGAAAGCTAGCCTAGCTATTCCATAAATTAGAAGGCAGCCCATGCATTTAGCCAACCCCTCAAAAAAACAACAACACAAAAACAACACAAAAACCCCCTCATAACAGTATAAATTGTGTGTCAGTTTTCAAAATGACCCCAGTCTAGCTCTACTTGTGACCAATTATTTGCATGTAGAAGCAAATGGCCCCAGATAGATATGTGCATCCTTATTTATATCATAAGACTTATCCTGCAGTTTAGGTCTATATAAGCACTGTGATATGAGATGGAGATACATATCCAGACATTTACGTGCATCCACACCAGCTATGAACCCAGAAAGCACTTTGTGTCAAAACTCCCTTGCAGTGTGTATCGATGCTAGCAATAGAACTGAAACACAGGAGACTGTAAACCCATTTCTTTTGGTTATTTTATAACTATTTCAGAATGGAAACTCACCCAAAGGTGAGAGAAAGAGAAAGTAATTTTGTAGGTCATGTTTCATGCAAATGAAGCAGACTGATGGGGGAGGGGGAGAAATCAGTGACCTACATTTCATAAGCCTGCATAAACAGGAGATATATTTCCATAAACATACTAACTATAAAAAGGACATAATAAATTAGAATGCTCTAGCTGAAATTTGACAGTCTTTCTTAAACATTCTAAAAAAATACGGGGTGTGTATGTGGATGTTTCAGGAACAATTGAACAAGCAGCACCTGAAGGTATCATTATGAGGCATGTCCTAGTTTATATGCATGTCATATCCTATTAATTTTGGATTTTTTGCAGTATTATTACTATTATTTTAATTTACTATCCACCCATCACTGTAAAGTTCCAGGGTGGGTTACAACAATTTAAAATACATCAAAATGTTGTTTTGAAAACTTACAATTGCTCTCTTTTTAAAAATGGATTTTTTTGTAGGTCCTGAAAATATCTATTGTGGTTGTCAAAGATAAAGGAATGTTGGCATAAGGATCCACAAAAGGGCAGAAGGAAAGTCAAAGGGGGTGTATTGATTATATCTTAATTGTTTTCTTTGTTGTTGTTTGTAAACCTGAAAATCCAAAAATAACCTAAAAAGAGATAGGCCAAGATAAAGAGGTTCATCTTTGGCATTCACCTAATACTATATAATGAAGTTGCCAGATGCGCCTCTATGGTGAGAGAATTCCACAACATAGGGACTGTTGCAGAGAATGTCCTCTCTTGGCCTGCCAGTCTCTGAGCTGTTGAGGGTTGCAGAACTAACAAGAGCGAACAAGGCAGACTTTCAGATATTTTGGGCCTGACTGGCAGCCTAAACATCTGTTTTAAAACAAAAATTAAATGCTATCTAAATGGAACTCCAGCTGTGGCATTTTGGACAAATTGAATAAATTTCTACCTATCACAGAAGAAACGTTATACAGATGCTACGGCTGAAAGAAATGATAATGAATGAAAGAGAGAAAGTTAAACATGGTGAAAATGTGGTGCTCATATCCTAGATCATCAATATGAGTATGTATAACTTTGAGTTAGACTTAAGGCAATAAGTAAGACAAAAATAATTAAGGTTAATTGATTATGTGCTGGACATAATATACAACTACTGTCAAATTTATGAACTGCTTGAGGCAGGAAAGGATAAAAGATAAAGTGCATTTTTGCAGTTCATTCATTTTCGAGAACATTTTGTATCCTTCCATTCAATGTTGTGATGCCTTAATTTGTATTTTGCAGATACATACTTGGCATGAAATGATCCAGTGACAATCTTGTTGATTTTGTTTCGCCATGTGATGTTGCCAATCCCCCTTTTCTCGAAATATGTGCACAGAGATCTGGGAGAATGGTAAAAATTTTATATTGTTGAAAGACAGTGATGGGAAGTTCAATACAACGCTGTTGCCCCCCAAGTGGCATCGACAGAGCTGGGAAGCAGCTGCTCAGAATTTTGTCTCAAAGTATCTCCTGTAAACAGATTACTCATTTGAAGAGACTCCATGCCAGGGCTGCCATATGTACTAGGATTTCAAACATGGAATTAACTTTGGGGTCTTCCTAAAAAAAGGTGAAGAACTTTTGGGATGTCCTGGTTTTTACTTTTTTTAATGTGGCAACCCTATATCATGCAGATAAGGAGAAGTGGGTGCTAAGTACTGCCACTAAAGTTTTGTAGCCTTGATGTCCATGCATTGAGTGTGAATGTCCACACATCTCCTTGTGAACTGGAATCCTGATCATGTAGGGTAGGGATGCAGAACCTGTGACTCCCTGGATGGGACTTGAGTTCTAAGCTCTCCAAACAGTATGGTCAATGGTGAGGGATGATGGGAGTTGTTGTCCAAAAACAGCTGGAGGGTCACAGTTTCCCCATCGCTGATGTAAGGTATCAGCTTGCAGGGAAATCTATGTCTATACATGTAAACTTTCTTGCTGCAGACATCCACCCTCAATGTTGGATACTGAACACGGACCCAGAGAGGCCACATGTTGTGAGAGGGAGAGTCAGTGGTGCAGTCTCAGTCTCCTAAATCAAGTAAAGAAAATCACAGCCTCACCTCTTTCTACTTCCATCCTGCATAAGCTCTGTTAGGCTCAGTCTTTACGGGTGAAGGTATTTAGCTCTTAAAAGGTAAAAAGAAGTAACTCTAATTATTTCTAGAAAGTAGACATAATCCAGAAATTGCAAATTCTAGCACAAAGTGACCTTATCTGCATATATCAGACTAATCTGAAGATCAGAACTTGGATAACCACTTGGTTTTGCACTTTTCCAAATATTGTGCTGGGGCTGGATAAAATCCCCGTTCTTGTCTATGTCTGTTCTTTATTATAAGAACATAAGAATAGCCTGCTGGATCAAGACAATGACCCATCTAGTCCAGCATCCTGCTCTCCCAGTGGCCAACCAGATCCTTGTGGGAAACCAGCAAACAGCATGAGTACTCTTCTCTCCCCTGGTTTCCAGCAACCTGCATTTGTAAGCATTTATTTTCCATGGGGCACCATGTCTCTTGTGTGTACAGGACTCTGGTCAGGAAAGCTTCACACAGAAGCATCTTAATGAAAAACTGCACTTAAATATATTTACCTCGGTACCTCAGGTTAACGTTCAGATTTTTGGGCATTGAATTACAAGAGGATCTGTCCTGGAGTGTCAACACAAGGGGGCTTGTGAAGAAGGCGCAGCAGAGACTGCACTTTTTGAGAATTCTAAGGAAAAACCATCTTCCGCAGAAACTGCTGCTTGCCTTCTATCACTGTGCCATTGAGAGCGTGCTCACTTATGGCTTATGTGTGTGGTACGGAAGCTGTACTACCCAGGACAGGATGGGGTTGTGCAGAGTTGTTAAGGCAGTAGAGAGCATTGTTGGCTGCCCACTCTCCACCGTAGAGCAGATTTATGCCACAAGGTGCCATAGGAAGGCACTGGACATAGTAAAAGATCCATCGCATCCTGGTCACTGTCTCTTCGAGCTCCTGCCGTCGGGATGGAGATACAGGACGATGAAGACAAGAACGAGCCGTCTTAAGAACAGCTTCTTCTCCAGAACTATCTCGGCCCTGAATGGGAAGCCTGGACTTTGAAAGTCATCTAATCTTCCTTGCTGTATTATACTGTATTGTTTTAATTAGTGTTTTTATAGTTGTTTTGATTTTGTGTGGAGTGCCCTACCTGGGTGGATGGAGCAGCCAAGTAATTTCGTTGTCCCCGAGAGGGCGCAATGACAATAAAGATATTATTATTATTATTATTATTATTATTATTATTATTATTATTAACTTAATTTGTTCTGGAGGTCTGTTCTTAATCTGAAACTGTCCTTAACCTGAAGCACCACTTTAGCTAATGGGACCTCCTGCTGCCGCTGCACCACCAGAGCACAATTTCTGTTCTTATCCTGAAGCAAAGTTCTTAACCTGAGGCAATATTTCTGTGTTAGCGGAGTCTGTAACCTGAAGCGTATGTAATCTGAAGTGTATGCAACCCGAGGTACCATTGTATAATCGAGGATCAGCTGAGAGCCTAGGGGATGCTGAAAAACCAAGAGCACGGGTGATGAAAAGAAGATAACTCAGAGGGATCCCAACAGGAACAATGTAAGGAGGCCCCAGGGGAATGTTCAGGAAGGGGAACCAGTGTGACAGCATTGTGGACGGGAGCTGCAGAGAGACCCAGGTGATGCCATTAAAAAACAGCTGAAAGTGCCCAGGGATATAGTTAATTAGGGAAATCTGAAGCACAGCAGAGAGGATCCGCTTTATTTTCAGATTGAGGCGATGTTAGTTTTCAAATGGTTCTCCTGCAAAGGCATTTTGAGATAGACTTCTCCTAATTAAGTTTTGACAGAAACAAGGGTTGCAGACACATTTGGTAGACATGCTGACCTTGCCTTTGAGTTCTCAATGAGAGGTTGACTCATTTCCATACATGTCAGCTCTTCCTAGCTTTTGTGCAGATGCCCAATAACATCCTGAATGCAAAGTCAATGCAGAGTCCCAAAGTAATAAGATATCTCATAGCATGTTTAGTGGATTGATGGTATGTGCAGACCTAATAGGACCAGGTAAGTATCGTCAATGGAGCTGATTCCTAGCAACATGTTATCTGTGGTTGGAACACAATGTTAGAGGCATTCCTGGAATTACTCTATGCCACCCTGAGATGAGTCAGTGGGACAAGATGCTCCCAGACTGTTGCTGCTTTCAGCTGGAATTCATTCACATTCCGGCAGATTCAGATTGCACAATTATAGTTTATTTGGAAGTCTTGCACAGCAAATGCACTCTCCTTCCCAAAGACCAGACTTTCTGCGGCAACAAAAGTGATGGGAAAATGCGTTGGAATGTGTGTGAGAACACTGTCTTGATGCAACATCATCTAACCTCTCTTTCTTCCCCCCCCCACACACTACACACAAAATCGGAATGAATGGTTAATAAATAACCCCCATTTGAACTATTCAAATAGTTCCCTCTCTCTTTTTTTTACTAGTGCCAATTAAAAAACATATAGTGAGATGTTTATGAGATGTCTGAATAGCCTACTGTAAGTAATGAAGATGATGCTGTAATTTGAGATCCCTCTTGGATCACATTGCTCAGTGATAATGCAGAAGTGAAATCCATTTCACAAACCTCAAAAACTTTCTTCAAAGCAGTTTTGTCCAAAACCTGTAAAATGCTGTGTGTGTGTGTGTGTTGTATCTCTGTGGAGACTTCCCCGTGGAGCAGTTTGTATCTCTTTTCAGCACAATGTATCTTTTCATCTTTCATTTTTGGTCTTTCTGCTGCTCTCAGTAATTGCCTAAGCAGAGGAATTTCCCCTATTAAAGAAAGAATAATAATGAAAAATTGTGCTTGCATTTCTTTGTCAAGCATTTAAGGACTAAGCATGAACAGCCTCAGATAACTGCTAATTAATATTAATTCTTTCTGAATGCATTTTCAGTGCTGAATTGTTTTTCCTCTAGTTATTTCTGAGACATAAATTGAGAGGAATTAGTTCCTGGAGGGAATCATTAAGCATAGTCTATCTTCCTTCTTTTTTTTTTTAAAAAAGCACCCATTCTAGTATGTGTTCAGCTCTCCAAAACCAAAATGTACTTAATTCATTTCAATGGATGAGGAAAGTGTGCTTGTGCAAAGAAATGTGTGCATGAATTCACTGCTTCCACTCAACTGAATGGGCTAGCTTAGGGGTCAGCATCAAGGCACCGGAGGGCATCAGTTCCTTGCCAGTATTTTCTATGATTCCAAACAGATCTAGAAGCAAAGGTCTCTCTCTCTCTTTAGAGCCTCCATTTGGCCTGGAGCTGTATTTACTCATGGAGATTACACAACCTTCTCCCAAACTGGCAAACAATAGACCAACTCCCCAAGATGGTGATCTGCAAGATGGTGATCTGCAAAATACTTTTCATGTGATTTAAGGTTAAACACTCATGTGTTAGCTAGCAGAGGGCAACAATAGTTAATTATCAACCCATCTAAGTGCTTAGAGAGATTTTCTTGCTCTTCTTTAGCTTCAATGGAATATTCCAATTAAACCCTTTCAGCAGTACACACAGGCATTCTCCACTTCCGTGTGAATTGAACAATTATACTTAACAGAAATAAGCCCATTCACTCAGCTAAACTACCATAATCAAAAAAGGCCTGGGCAAATAGTTTTAATCTGGTGTTCAGCTACATAGCTATTAAATAGCCTAAAAACTGAAGCCAGATCCTGAGCCGCTGTGATATCACAGAATATTAACAAATAGTCTATGTGCTGAGGGTGGAAAGACCGTTCTATTTGGTTTGTAATGGTTTCTAGAAGGGCTTAGGAACACATAGCCTGGCACAAGGACACAGATTCCAAACTATTACCCAGCATTTGGGCTTTATATCTCTACCCCAGTGAATCAGTGACTTTGGTCACCTGACGCATGGAAGGATTGTATTTTCAGTCAACTTTCAGCAGTGCTTTATTGCATCCTTTCATTTTGCCATAATAACACTATTTTTATTTTCTCATTCCTTCCTGTGCATTGTAATAACATTTTCTTTTGAGAGAGGCGTATATGAGTAATGGCAGTTACATTTACTGCACCATCTTAGGTCTGATATGTGTTTATTCCCATCTGTATTCAGGAGAGGATTTTAAAATAGCACAAATAACTGCTGAAGGAACAAAAAATGGTGGAACAGTGTTTAATGACAGCTGTGTTAACCTTGGGATGTAAGAAATGTCAATTTTCATTGGCTATATGTAGAATGAACCTGCGGTTTCTAAGCACAGATGTGTGCAGTTTACTATAAAAATGTGATTAGCAAAAAAAATATTTTAAAAATAATGGAAGGGAAATCTGTTTGGGGCAAGCCTGGTACAAATGTTGCCAGTGGCAGTAATATAAACTAGAACACTGCTGAGGAGGGCATGGAACTTTGAATAGCGAGCCAGTATGATTTCTATATCTTCACATGTGAATTCATTTTGAATTACTGTGCTAAGTCAGGGCCAGTGATGCAAAAAAGAAAAGAAAAACAAACAACCTTCTCTAATCCAACTGCATCCATAAAATGCCATTTGCTGTAATTGAATTGGTCTGTCTGGGGTCAATGATTGAACCATGTGATAATTTTACAATGCCCTTGGAAGACTGAAGGCCGATTGTGCCCCAAAGTGATCCATGAAGGAGCTCCATGGAGCTCACAACATTTATTTACTTATTATATCTTTATTTCATGAAATTTATACATCACTTGAATGTAAAAACAAAACAAAACCAGTTCACAAAGAGATTTTTTTTAAAAGTAAAACTATCAGTAAAGACAGTTAAAAACACCTATTTAAATCATTCAATAAAATAAAGTAAAATCAGCAATGAACCAAAAACAGATTAAAACACACATCAACATATCTGGGAAGGCTTGTCTTAACAATGTTTTAGCAGGTGATGAAAAGAGTACAGTGAAGCTGCCTGTCAATAGGCATAGAGTTCGAAAGTGTACACTAAAATCTTGATTTCTTATATGTGCAGAACAAATATTTTCTGACATCTGTAACAGTGTCAGTTTCATAGATCGAAGCAGTCAAGTGGGAGCTTATGGAGCAAGGAGATCTTGCAGGTAAAGTGATACCAAGATGTTAAGGTATTTAGATGCTAACAGTAGCACCTTGAAGTTTGCACAGCAGCAAATTGGCAGGCAGTGCAGATCTCTAAGCATAGGTGTTTTATGCTGACAAGGCCTCACTCCTGCCAGCAATCATGCTGCAGCATTGTGCACTAACTGCACCTTCCAAATCAAGCCCAAGGGAGCCCTAGATAGGGCACATGGCACAAATCCAGTGGTGGACTAACCAGTGCATAGACTACTAGGGTCAAGCTTTTCTGATCTATCTGCACACCCCCAATCTGACACTTATATTCTGCTTTTCAATTTCATGAAAAACCATCAAGCAATGATATACTGAACAGTAAAATTAGGTCAATAAAATTCAAGTAATCAAATAAAAAAATGAGGGAGGGGAAACCTCACAGGATTGATCCCAGGAACCTGGCAGATAGTCAGGAAAATCACTCGTGCTCACCTATCCCTGGTACGCAGTGAAGTAGGGATGAGAGGAGTTGCTGGAAGCAGAATCCCTGACTTGGACCTTGTGTAGGATTGACAATAATTTGCTCTCCACCACAAAGAATGAGTTTCAAAGCTTAACTGCAGAACAGTAGTTACAAATAAACTTACAAAGATACAAAGAAACATATTGCTTTTAAACAAGCAAGCAATCTGGTCCCCTCTTCTTTAAGTCCTTAAACAGTTCAGTAATTTTCCTCTCTCTGATCCCAGAGAGATTTGATGCAAGCATCTTGCTTAATCATAATTGTGGAGCTTAGTCGCTTCTCTGTTATATACTGGGAGCTCCTCCTCAAGACATGCTGAGCTGGCAGCTCTTCCATGCCTGCTTGCTCCCATGACATGGAAACTCTTGAGTTCTCAAGTTTCCAGCAATGAGTCATCAATTAGCCTAAACTCTCAATTGGAAGCATCTGACATTTTCTGCTGCATTTACTAGAGACAAAACTCTCTTGTCTAATGCAAACTTTTCTGCATAGCATCTTAGAGTACAATGCATTCAAATGTAAAATTTTGTGCATACTAAACTTATATCTTTAACACTGAATACTAAAAAGCTAAAGGACCCCTGACAGTTAAGTCGAGTCACGAACGACTCTGGGGTTGCTGTGCTCATCTTGCTTTACTGGCCAAAGGAGCTGACGTTTGTCTGCAGACAGTTTTTCCGGGTCATGTGGCCAGCATGACTAAGCCACTTCTGGCGAAACCAGAGCAGCACACGGAAACACGGTTTACCTTCCCACCAGAGTGGTACCTATTTATCTACTTGCACTGGTGTGCTTTCAAACTTCTAAATTGGCAGGAGCTGGGACCGAGCAACGGGAGCTCACCCCATCGCAGGGATTCGAACCGCTGACCTTCCGATTGGCAAGCCCTTGGCTCAGTGGTTTAGACCAGAGTGCAGCCCGTGTCCCCAACACTGAATACTACTGCCCACAAATTCCAACTTGCCCCCATAGTGATCACCTAATCCCACATTGAGACAAAAGTAGGGTGGGTGGGATTGGGCAGATTGCTCAGTCAGTAGAGCATGTGATTCTTAATCTCAGGGTTGTGGATTTGAACCTCATGTTGGGTAAAAGATTCCTGCACTGCAGGAGATTGGAGTAGATGATCCTCATGGTCCTTTCCAACTCTATAATTCTATAGTTCTATTCTATGTGTGCAAGTTACAAGGAGGTAGGAACTCCTGTATCCATCAGAAACTGTTAGGCTGCAATGCTCAAACAGCAGTACATAATTATGTTCTTTCGCTTGTGTACAAAATCCTTGTAAAACTACACATTTTCTTAAGCCTTTCAAATGGTGCAACATGCACAGCTCTCTCTCTCCTGCTAAGTTATTAACCTAATGACATTACAGCAGATCTTTTCCTAAATCTTTTTTTTAAAAAAAAATCAAGATGGGGAAATAACAGCTCTCAAAGTATCAGTGATTTGTCAGTTAAATGTACTTTTTTCTACAGTACTGTCTGTCTACAGTAACATCCCTTCCAGAAGGAAGGAACCCTGCTCTAATTCTCTCATTATCACTGTCACTTCAGATTGTCATAAGTGAAAAAGCCGTAAAAGACATTCAAGATGGAAGAAGTCCAGTTTATTGGTTCAAATGTCAATTTCACAGCTCAGTAGTTATTTCACAACTATGTACCGCTTGGCTAAACAACGTTTGCAGACAAATATTGATTTTTCTCCCCCTTTTCAAACCCTTCTTTAGTCCACTTTTCTGGATGTTGTCACTTAACAGGATAATGAAAATAATCATAAACCATAAATATCTAGTAAAGCATTATTTACTCCCGAAATAAGGTGATGTTGTTGCATAATACATGTAAGACCTCTCTAAAATATTCCACAATAAAATACCTTTTCCACAAGGCGATTTGATCAACCCCTTATTTCCTTTCCCACTGCAACTGAATTTGTTCACATTTATCTCTCTGTTAACTATCACATTGTATTTGTATTATTGATAATATTGCTTGCATTAATTTGATTTATTATCTGACTTTCATCAGTTCAAAACAAATTACATTCAAAAGAATATGGTGGTTCCTAAAACTATACATCTCAAATATCAAAGACCAGTTCCCTTGGGAACAAGGATGTTGCTATTGGTTTGCTTATAAAACTTTACCATATGCTTTTATGGTGCTATATATCTGGACCAGCGTATCTGGAAGACCACTTTCTTCCATATGATCCTCATACCTGTAAGTTGAGATCATATTGTATAAAGTCTTAAAAGGCTCAAGATACCTCAAGGACTGCCTCTCCCATATGAACCAACCTGGACACTATGATCACCATCTGAGGCCCTTCTTCATGTGTTTCCTCCATGAGAGACCTGGAGGGTGACAACACGAGAACAGGACTTTCCTGTGCTGGCTCCCCATTTGTGCAATGTTCTCTCACGGGAGAATCTCTGGTGCCATCATTATATATCTTCAGGCACTAGGCAAAAATGTTCCTGTTTAACTAGATCTTTGGCCTCTAACTATGTGTAGCCTCTTAGAGTGAGTGAGGTATTTTCAATATATTATTTTGATGGTTTTTAATGTATCTATATGCTTTTTGTAAGTCACTTTGAGTTGCCTCTTGCAAGAAAAAGTGACCAATAAACTTAATAAACAATTATAATAATAAAAAATACAGTATTATTCTTCCATTGTTTCATGAGACCAACGGATGCCAACATTAACAGGTAAGATATGGATCATTCACCCCAGAGAGGTTGCTTTTGGCCACAATGCAACATACATTTCAGAGACTTGAATGCTTGAGTAAACAGTCCAAATCCAAGTGGTCAGTTCAAGTTCCTATTGTGTTGGCAGACTTCACAGAAGATGCCAAACCATTTTCTTCCTTGTATAACACCGCTTCTTGCAGTAATGGAAAGTACTCCTAAAATGAAAATGAAATAGAGATGTTGAAATTAACCTTTGTATTTGTGCAAATAGTGCATTTCTGTTCCTCATATTATTATTTTTTAAAAAATGGGTCTCAGTGCAGATTAATTTTGAATGCACGGATGTTTATATGCTAAACATACAATGGCCCCTATTGACTTTAACTACACCAATCTGTTAGAGGAGAAAACAGAGGCTAGATTCAGTCACCCAGTCACTGCAAACAAGTGCCAGCCTTAACAGAGCCAACCTGTTTTGGCAGTGTGCCCTCATGATCTGCATGAGGACCAGACAAGGGGAACTGTGCATTTAGCACTGTCTTCTCCCAGACACTGGCTTATCTGGCTGTTTGCCAATATGCTAAAGCCTCTCCCTTAAGCAAACAAGTGCAATTAGTTCCTGTAAAAAAAAAAGAAGGTGGATTGGTAAAAACATGAACCATCATGATCTCTTTTTAAATTGCCACTTTGTTCTGCAATAGTAGCAGCCCTGTTCTTCCTTAAGACCTGCAATCAATTTGTACATTGAAATGTGCTTTAGAAGTAATAAATAACTTAGGTGTCCAAACCTACTTGAAAACATCTCATTTTAAATTAATAAACCTGTACTAATGTTTGAATTATTCACTCTGGAATGCCGGTTGTTTGCTGGCAAACATATTGATCTACTGGATATTTTACAGGATGTGACTTTATTATACTGTTTGCAACTCAGTTGATTTTCAGTATTTCTAATTGAACCTTGTTCTAAATTATGGAATATTTTTACTCATGCAATATTCACATTTTTAGGCAGTGGTCCTGCACACACCAGGGAGTAAGTTCCATTGAATTTGCTGAGGTTGGCTTCTGAGCATGCAGGAGTGTATATTATAGGATTGTATATTAAAGGCAAAATCCAGAATTCCATTCAGTGCAATGAAGGAGTTAACATTTCCTCTAAATGCTCACTACTTGTACTAGACCTAACTTGGTTTGTGCTCATTAACTAATTAGCTCTGTCTGGCTGTCTTAGCTCTCTAGCCTCTTTGCCCTCTAGTCTTGCTTTCCTATTTGTTAAGATTGATTGTTCTGTAAAGTGCAGTTGTGGGAGGGGGGAAGCTCAGACTTCAGAAACAATCTTGAATCCTACAATTGTCTCTTGAGTCATAAATATGTAGACAGCTCTTCTATAATAAGCAACGTTTGTAACTCAATTATTCATTATTGCAGTTGGTTCTCTTTCTAGTGTGATAGGCAGAGATCTTTAGCTTCCAACATTAGCTGCAAGAAGATCCACACACAGATGTAAGTTACTTATCCTCCCCAACCTCAAAATACCTATTTCATGCTTTTAAGGTGGTAAGCAAGCAAGACAAACTGAATGAGTTGCAGCAATTTTGCCACCTGTAAAATCCCTATTATGTTAAACCACATGGAGATTGCCTGCATGTATGAATCAATCTCATGGGCATTTAATTAAAACACACTGTCAATGAGACCTGTTTCTTATGATGAGCCGTTTGTCTGAAGCAGTTCCCCCTGTGGTTTGGGTGATCTTAGCCTCCACAATGCAAATTGGGTGGTGGTGCTTTCTATTTCTATCTTGTAGATCAGCATCCCTATAGTTGTCATCCACATGTTGTTGTGATCATTAGGTCTAAGCAGTAGGCAGGACTTGGCCACCTAAGGGGAAGTTCCAGAGGAATATGTTCAGCCCATACCACTAACGGATAGGTTCAGTATCAGACACTGAGTCTTGCTTAAGACTGGCAGTCTGGAGCCTTGGACCTGAATCTCTGAGGCTACTACTTATGCATTTATACTGCACCAACCTTCTTGTGCCTCACTTTCTTCTTCCCAGTAAGCAGCAGTGACATAGCTGTTGGGAGGTCAGGTGAGCACTGCTGCCCCATTATGCCATATTCTTAAGGAATAGAAGTTCTGGGACTTTTCCAGCTTATAGTAAGCCGGGAGAACTGAATCTGTTTCCCTCATTTCCTTGCTTTCCACTGCTTAATTCAGTTACCACATTTACACATCAGTTTGTAAGTTTATATATTTTATAAACTTACTGCCTCACCTACTTGTTGCACACAAGGATTTGTGAACACAGGCTAGCTCAACTGATGGCCATTGTGGTCTGATCAAATACCTGGAAGAGGTTCAAAATTCCTGCTCCTTCTCATGTTACAAACAGGGGTATTGCCAGTGTAGAAAACTGAGTATATATGAAGCAGTGGTTGTGAAATAGTGCAGTTGCAGTATTATCACAACACTGTAACTATCTAACAAGGAGAGTGAAAAATGGTTCATGAAAGCAGATTTGTGATAATAGCTTTGCCTACTGAAAGATGTCAGTTGTTTACATAGCTACTCAAGCAAGAGAAGGCCCTTCTATCTGTTAACCTGTGATTTTAAATAAATAGGCTGTCTTCTTTCTTATCATGATTATCATCCTCTTCACTTCACTATCCAGCAGAAACTGCTAACAGTCAGCTTTGTTCAAATGAAATTTAGATAATTTATACAGCTTGAGATATTTCTAATCTTTCTCCATATGCCATTAAATTAATGACACACAAATGTTGTTGAAAGCTCTTCAGTAGGTGTTGAATGTCATTCTTCTTGCTTACAGCCTTGGCATGCTGACCTTAAGTTGAAACACCTAGGAACACCTTGTATTTCATTTTCTATCAAGTGTTAATAAGATTAATAAACACATCATTATCTGAGTATGTGTTTATCTGAAGATGTAACCTTTAGCTAAGGAAATGGGGATAATCTAGTTAGAGGAAGATTTTTATTCTCACTTACTGGTGTGTGTGTGTGTGTGTGTGTGTGTGTGTGTGTGTGTGTGTAAGTCAAGTACATAGCATTTGTGGGGTAAAATATGTATGGGGTTGTATCCAGTATTAATAATAATGTTATACACTGAGAAAGAGGAGGGCACCTTAGAAATGTGGGACAGGAATTCCAAACAAGGATGCTAAAGACCCCAGACTGAACTGACCCCAGTTCCATTGTCTTTATTCCATTGTCTTGCATCTTGCACAAGACGGACACCACCAGGCAAGAACATGATGGACAGTCCACACCCAAGGAAAGATGCATACATTCTTTATACAACAGAACAGCATATGTCACATGGAAACACAGGTGGCAAATGTCCCAACATTACCAATGTTTCCCCTTACTGGCCTCTGAACCCAACCTCCCAGGCCCACAGATACTGTAAGAGTACCATCCAAACAGGCCACTTAGTGGCTATCAAAGCAAGCTGTGTAGAAACGTAAGAGCTCAATGCTACAGCTACTACCAGTTAAGAATGGGGTCATCTTGACTATCAACATGGTGTAAGCAGAGCTTCTGGAACAGTCCACCTTTGGTTCATCACAGATACTCTTCTTTTTACATTGCTATCCTCCTTTCTTTCAGCCTACATTTATTTTTTATTTATCCTTCACCTCGAGGTGGTGCATATGGTCCTTCTGTCCATTTTCTCCCCACAACAACCCCATAAGACAGGCTGGGCTGAAAGGCACTGACTGGCCCAAGGTCACCCAGTACGTTTCTTGTCTGAGTAGGATTGCAGCCTTGGTCTCTCATTTCCTAGTCTAATCACTATACCACCAATGATGTCCATTAGTGGACACAACCAATTTAAATCTATTAATTTCAATGGGTCTACTCTGAATATGATTAACATGAGAACCAACCAATCATTTCTGTGCCTGATGTTCTTGCACTAGTGACTGGACATTTTAACAGTTTGGTTATTGCATTTATATCCCACCTTTTTTCCAGATGGGAGCTCAGGGTGGTCTACATGGTTCTGCCTCTCCTCATTTAATCCCTATAACAACTCTGTGATGTAGGTTAGGCTGAGAGCAACAAACCCAAGTTCAGCCAGTGAGCTTCATGGCCAAGTGAGGATTTGCACTCTGGGCTCCCAAATCCTAGTCAGACATCTGAACCACCACATTACACTGGCTCTCAATGCTGTTTTATCAGAGCTAAGGTTTCAATGTTGTTTCTATAAGATTTTTCCCCCTTATTGGATGTATTTTTAATTTCTTTTTAACTTGATTGCTAGCTTACCTGTAGATGGCTATTGGAGGATGGCTTATATAAATAATTTCAACTTTGTTGAATTTGGGGGTGGATTTCTGTAGAACAAAAGAATGACAAGGGGCCTCCCTTAATTGTAGTTATTTTTCCAGGTATACCTAAATCATGCACTCACTCTCTTGTTCTCAACTGCTACAAGTATCACTTACCATAGCAACAAAAGAAATATGTATGTGGCGGTTCCCATGGCAAATAATGTAATTCGTAACCAAGGTTGTTGTTTTTCTTCTGTACTTTGCAATCTTAATATTATGAAAACTTGGGGGCTGGTAAGAGGACATATGGAGAATTAGGATATATGCAGTATAAATCCATTAAACAGAAGTGATATTGATCAGAATTTAAATTCCCCTCCCATGAGAATCTTAGTCAATCTCCACTTTGAAATCATTATGGAAGTTTATATAAATGAAGTGAGCAACTTGGATTAAGACTGGATTTACTTGCAGTATTTTATTCATTAGTGATTGGCAGAAAAGAAATTTAATTTTAACATTTATTGCATCTGTGTTTTTTTCAGATGTGACAGTTTATACCACACCATTTGGCATTCTTTCATAGTATGCCATCCAAACTTAATCCCTGGCTTTCCCAATATAAAGACTGCCACAATTCTCTTTACTTCTGTTATCTGCCTGCCCAGAAACCTGCATGAAGGCTCCAAGCCAGGAGAATGGTGGTGGGATGCAGGAGACAAGTCAGAGGAAGAATGGAGTGCTGACGAGTTGGAGGTTGGGCAAACAACAGGTTTAAGTGAGACTGAGGCAGCTGAGGAGGAGAAGGACAGATCCCCAGGCCCCTGCCAGTTCCACTGTTTCCTTCTCCCCTTTTTCTCATCTATCCCCAAGAATGAGGAGGGTGTTACATGTCGCAGAACAAAAGACAGAGAGAGTCTGGTATCTAAGTAGTCTGTGACTGTTGGGAAGGCAGCCAGCTGGGGAAAAGCCTTTGGAGGAACTGGGAGGCTCAGATCATCAGTTCAGGCAACTGCTTCACTCGGGCTAGTCCTGCCATGGAGTTCTCTGTTGTGTTTTGTTTCTCTGAATAAATAATCAATCTTACTGCTCATCTCTGAGTTTCTGTGCTGAACTGCAACTGAACCAGTCCTGACAATCACTGCTAGTTCTGAATTCCTACCAGATCCTACCTTAATTTAGAAATATGTTGATGCGTTTAGCATGAGTTTAGTTTGGATTTTGGCAAAGTTATTTAAAGCTATGTATCTCTTTCATAGTTTCAATATTTATGCTTTTAATTCTAAGAACATGACAGTGTTTTTCAATAATTAAGTAGATAATAGAGCATATCAAGCTCCAAATTATTTTGAAACTTGCAAATGAGACAACAGTCTCATTTGTATCTTTATTAAAGAAGGAAAATGCAAACCGTTCCAGGCTGTGATTAAACATTCAGAATTTGGTGTTCTAAATGGATGGGATTGCACACTGTGAAAAAGGCAAACTGTTAGGGGGAAATGCGCTCTTAGTTTAAAGATTTCATACCCAGAGGAAAGACACAAACCAACAAAGCCAACATCAAAATGGCAAATCCTTCAAACATGTCAGGAAACCATTTTATATTATGGAATAACATTGACCTCTTCCCCTTTCCATCAATATGGGCATGATTAGATTGTCCTGCTGTCAACTACAAATCTTTGTATGGCTGCTTAACTTGAAAATGATAACATCTGTGGAAGAACTTGATATCACTGAGACTGGGAGAGGAACAGTTTTTATGCCTTTGGCAGAGTTATAAAATATGTATTTTCTCTCTGCTGCTTGTTTTGCATTTTGTACTTTTCATTACATAAAAAGTAAATATATATGTTTTCAATCAACCAGGGTAGGCTGGAGGTTATTTACCAAGCAAGATATATATATATTTTTTAAAAAAACCTTTGCAGCATATAATATGAAGAGCCAACCTTCCATGGGGGAGCAAATGCTTCAATTCTAGGTCCTTGCTTCAATTCATACTATCTCCAGCTGCATGAAATCCAAGAAAGCCACTATCAGTCACTGTACACAATACCAAACTCGGTGGACATTTGCCTTTTCCCAACGGTCCTAAGTAATTATATGTATCTCATTGGCTAGAAAAGAACGTTTGCTTTCTCGTTACTGCTTTTGATACTACTATTATTTTCTCCTTCATAAATCAATGTTCCGTAAAAAAAATAGTGATTGGCTTTCATAATCATGCTGGGAGACAGCTCGAATCTGAATGGAGAAAACTCCAATCAAATGCAATTGAACACCGGTGAGGCCTCATCATCAAGCCTATCTAGTGGCAGTGAAGGCAGCAAAGAAGGCATACTTTGCTGCCTCCATTGCATCCTCATTGCTGAAAAGCAGAACTTTTCTGGGTCCTGTGGAGCCTTTTACAGTCTGGTGTAAAGGAGGTGACAGAACCAACAGTAACTTGCTGTGACTTCTTGGCAAAGCAGAGGATAAAACCATTTACATCTGCTGGGAACTTAACTCCACTATCACAGCAGATGAATCTCAAGAAGTATCCAGAGCACTGTCTGGTCCTGTTACGTGGGATGAGTTTCAGTTGAAGATATGGACAAGATGCTTGGATTGGTCAGGGTGACTTATGCTCTGGACCCTTACCCCTCTTGGCTGATAAAAATTAGCAGGGAGGAGAGAGCTGGCTGGGTCAGGGAAATGATTCATGCCTCCCTACAAGAAGAGATGGTGCCTGCCTGTTTGAAGGATGCAGTAGTAAAACCACTCTTCAAGAAACCCTCCCTGGTTTTGGAAAATCTGTGTAATTATTGGCCAGTTGCCAATTTCCTTTTCTTGGGTAAGGTTCTTGAATGGGTGGTCAAGGACCATATCTAGATGATCTTTGAGGAAACTGATTTTCTAGATCCATTTCAGTTGGAGCTTAGGCCCAGTTTTGGCACAGGAATTGCTATGGTCACCCTGCATAATGACTGCTGTTGGGAAAGAGACAGGGGAAATGTGTCCTTTCCATTTTTCTTGACCTCTCAGCTGCTTCTGATATCATCAAACCATGGTATCCTTCTGAAATGGCTGTCTGAGTTAGGAATCGATGGCACTACTTTGTGGTGGTTCCAGTCCTACTTGGATGTTGATTTCCAGAGGGTGATGCTCAAGGCGTGCTCTGCGGCCCTATGGAGCTTTCAGTGTGGGGTTCCTCATAGTTTGATTTTATCCCCAATGCTGTTTAACATCTACATAAAATTGCTGAGTGGGGTCATCTGGAATTTTGGAGTATGTTGTCAGCAATATGCTGATGGCACACAGCTCTACTTCTCCATTACTCCTTCGTCTAATTTTTTTCTTGCTTGGTTGCTCTTTCATTTTTAAATTGCATTTTAAAGACTAAGGGCAAAGTTACGTCAATGCCATGTTTCCATTTACTCACTACAACCCAGTTCATGTTCTCTCTTTTCAGTTACACTGCCTAGGCTTAATTATTTTTAATCTGAACTACAGGTTTTGAGTACACTTTTATTTAGGTTATGTTAACAAAGACCTACACTGTCCCAATTTATATTTGCTTTGTGATGGAAAGAGGAAAACAAGCTATGCAGGGGAATGCTGAACAAAATGTCCCTGTTCTAATAAATCTTACACAATGCCCAAATGTATTTCCTTCAAGTTTGCTTTCTTCATATAGAAAAAGTTGAAACCATTATGTTTAGACAACAACTTGATCTAGAAGCAGTAGCTGTGCCTATGTTTGTCCTTGGATTTGTAGAAGCTTCAACAAATTTAGGTACCAAGTAAAGACTCTCTTTAAATTTTCCTCAGGCTATTTAACCTGTCCCTGCTTTTTATTTCTTTTATCTGGGTGATGCTTTAAATGCAGTTTGTATACACACACACACACACACACAATTTAAATACCACTTAAATAAAATATTCTCTGAGCAGTTTAGAAAAGAACAATGCAAAGAATAAAAACCAATTAAAACGATAGAATCAGACTTCAATTAAAATGCCTGCCTGAATGAAAAAGTATTCAGTAGGCACTGGAAGTTCAGCAGGGAGGACACTTCATCTGGAATAAGGTTCCATAAATTTGGGCCCACAATACTGAACTTATGGTTCCTGGTGGAGATGAACCACTTGTCTGAGCCACATGGACCATGAAAGTAATACAATATGGTTTATTGAGCCGCTGTATGCATTTTAAATTTGCTTTTATTGTTGTTGTAGGTCACCCTGTTATGGGGTATAGTCAGTGCTATTTTTCTAGAAAAAGAGGTGCCAGAGCTCACTATGAACATCTTCCTTGTTCTCTTAGAATGGCAATGGCTCCTGTGAGCTCCAGCTGAAAAAAGTCCTGGGTATATTGCACACATATTTTAAAACTGTCTTCCCCAAACTGGTGCTCTCCAGATGTTTTAGACTGCATCTCCAATGAGTCCCATTCAATTGGTTTAAAAAATTCCACCACTGCTGAAGCTCATAAGTATTGCTTGTGGTCTACAAGCTGCACCAAAGATGGAGTACATAAAGACTATGAACCCATTATAATGTTCAAACAGAAACCACAGTCACCAAGGAAATAACAAGGACACCAATTCACATAGGGCGGTCCCATGATGCAGTGCTTTTGGGCGTCCTACAGGCATCTGGTTTGCTACTGTGGGAACAAGTTGCTGGACTAGATTGGATTGCTCCAGCTGGGCTCTTCTTGTGGGAAAGGCAGCATCATTTAACTAGCATTGTTGTTGTTTAGTCATTTAGTCGTGTCCGACTCTTCGTGACCCCATGGACCAGAGCACGCCAGGCACTCCTGTCTTCCACTGCCTCCCGCAGTTTGGTCAAACTCATGCTGGTAGCTTCAATAACACTGTCCAACCATCTCATCCTCTGTTGTCCCCTTCTCCTTGTGCCCTCTATCTTTCCCAACATCAGGGTCTTTTCCAGGGAATCTTCTCTTCTCATGAGGTGGCCAAAGTATTGGAGCCTCAGCTTCAGGATCTGTCCTTCCAGTGAGCACTCAGGGCTGATTTCCTTAAGAATGGATACGTTTGATCTTCTTGCAGTCCATGAGACTCTCAAGAGTCTCCTCCAGCACCATAATTCAAAAGCATCAATTCTTTGGTGATCAGCCTTCTTGATGGTCCAGCTCTCACTTCCATACATCACTAACAAGCATGCTTTAGTCTAATTAATGCATGATAATGTTAATGCCATAAAGTAAGCAGTGCTGCCAGGTTTAGCCAGGTAACTTCCTCTCACCTTGGGAGGAAGGGTTATCAAGCCTTTGTTCTTCCATTTTCCACTATGTGACTCTAATCACGTGGCTTAAACAAGCCGCCTTTGTGTTTCTACACGACTAATTTAGAAATATTTACCATTTTGGAACCTAAGTATTACTGCCTGTGTTTTTCTGAATGCTGTATGGAAAAGAACATGAATTTGAACTGTGAAGAGTTTGTACCGTAAGTAAACCATGCTTAACTTACCAAATGTATCGTCTCTTTCGATGCTATGGGATGTGGGGGAGTTTGGAAGCAACTTAGAAGGGGATATTTAAAAGGTCGGACAGCCTATATTTCCACTCTTTAATTTGCTTAATATTTTGTGATTTTAAATCTCTGCTAAGATTCTCTCACCAAACAGTACTTGCCCCAAACCTGGATCTTTAACATCCAGGAAATTTTCCTTTTTATTTACCAATTTTTTTCCTTTTCCAAACAAACAAACAAACAAACAAACAAACAAACACCCTTCTTATATTCTTATGTTCAGTGTAGGCAAAGTTATCTTCTGTCAGAAAGTCATCCGCAAAGTTGCAAGTATGGCCCACCAAGCTTTCTGGCAAACTCCTGAACTGCAAACTCTCCATTGGCCAAGAATGTAGAAGGCTCTGGTGAAACTTGCTGTGATAAATAACTTCTTAGAACTATGTTGCCTTATTTTATTTTATTTTTTAAAACCCACCCACAACCTTTTTCAGCTGTTCCTGAAACAACATTATGTTCCATCTCTTCCTATTCTCCATGGAGGTTTAGCCTTTCTAGCTGCTACTCTTGATTTTTATCATTTCTTATTAGTTTTATTTTGTTAGATTTTAGGGGCAGCTGAGGCTATGAAAGATCTGGTCTTGACCTTACTCATCAGTTTTGATAGTGCTGGATGCAGTAAATTGCATTAATTGGAACGGCGCAGGGATTTTCATGACCAGAGGTTGAGAACAGATTTTATCATTTTGTTTTTTTCTAAGTGCCTTTTCAACCTCCTCAGCAGTACCACTTTACTTCCTACCCTTTCAGTACCACACGACTACAGGAAGCATGCAGTTTTCAAAGCAGATTCACGTGTGAGTGGACTGTCTGCTCATTGTATACTTATGACAAACAACACAGTTTCACATTCATTAAATTCCAGGGCCTAAGGCTCTAGAGAGACGTGTGAAGAGGCCAGATCTGTGAGGGCTGGTGAAACGTCAGTGGGACTCTAACTTAGAAACAAAAGCAACTTGGAATTGCTGCTATATAAACTCTGCAGGGGAAACCTGGAATAGGTACACTAGAGGTATGCAGGTGTGCTGCTCAGCTGACAACCTCTATGCCTTGAGTTGTTACATTTTGAATCCAGTCCTTTTCTACCATGGCTTCAAGGCTTTCTCTGTACAGTGGTACCTTGAGTTACAGATGCTTCAGGTTACAGACACTTCAGGTTACAGACTCCGCTAACCCAGAAATAGTACCTTGAGTTAAGAACTTTGCTTCAGGATGAGAACAGAAATTGAGTGGCAGTGGCACGGTGGCAGCGGGAGGCCCTATTAGCTAAAGTGGTACCTCAGGTTAAGAACAGTTTCAGGTTAAGAACGAACTTCCAGAATGAATTAAGTTCTTAACCCGAGGTACCACTGTACACACTCCATTAAATCACCTGTTGTTTATAAGTGTCTGCTGAACCGCAGACCCTCCAAGTGTGCTTGTTTTCTAGGGACAGTCCTGGATTTACGGAAGCCATTCCAGTTTCTGATTTGATGCCAGATTGACCCACTTTTCTTAGGACATCCCTATTTTCATCAGAAAAATGTTGGAATGTATGGCGTTATGCAATCCCCAAGCCAAGGAGATAATCAATTATACAACGTTTGGATGACACCTGAAGACAGCCATGTATAGAGAAGGGTTTTTTTAAAAAAAATGTTTAATGTTTTATTATGTTTTTTTAAAATGTTGGAAGCTTCTCAGAGTGGCTGGAGCAACCCAGTCAACTGGGTGGGTTATAAATAATATCATCATCATCATTTAATAAGACATCCCTATTTTCATTGGAGAAATGTTGAAGGGTATGGAAGGGGTAGTACAGAGGTGGTCAGTATCGAGGTGCGTATCCTGATATCATATCTCATGACACAGGTAACACAGGAGGAAACACATTTATTTATTTCATGTTTCTTTTCTAGAGCAGCTTTCTCTCATTTTACTCCTGCAAATCAAACTCCGCTTTTACACCACCTGCTCCACCAAAACAGTTTAAGTTCATGTTTGTTTTTTATCTCTCAAACATGAAAACAGTATCTTCTGTTGCTTCCCTCCTCCAATAAAAGGGAGATAGGTGTGATCCCCAACCCCTTTTTAAATATTTATAGAGTTTGAAAGGAGGAACACAGCAGGTTTGTCAGAGGACATTCTGAAGTGTTTCAGATAACACCTACATCTTCAAAGGTAGACCTTAAAGACCTACATTGGCTCCCAGTATGTTTCCGAGCACAATTCAAAGTGTTGGTGCTGACCTTTAAAGCTCAGGCCCAGTCAGTGGCGGAGGAAGCCGCTTGGGCGCCTGGGGCAGCGTGCCCAAGGGTGGGGTGAGCTGCCCATAGCGGCAAGGCACACCACGGGGCCTCCGCAGTCTGCCTACCTCCTCCCACTCAGCCGCCCTACAGCTGTGGGAGAGGCAGCAGGTGGATTATTTGGGCAGTGCAGAGCCTGCATGTGCCCAAGCCACTGCGTTTCTCCCAGGAGAGATGCGTGGCTCAGGCACACTGCAGGCCCCACAGTGAGTGATGCCCGGCATTTTGTCACCCACCTCAGTGGTGGCACCTGGGGCAGACTGCACCCACCACACACCGCTTCCTCCACCCCTAAGCCCAGTATACCTGAAGGAGTGTCCCCACCCCCATCATTCTGCCCAGACACTGAGATCCAGTGCCGAGGGCCTTCTGGTGGTTCCCTCGCTGCAAGAATAAGGTTACAGAGAACCAGGCAGAGAGCCTTCTCGGTAGTGGCGCCCACCCTGTGGAATGTCTTCCCATCAGATGGCAAGGAAATAAACAACTATCTAACTGAAGACATCTGAAGGCAGCCCTGTTTAGGGAAGTTTTTAATGTTTGAAGTTTTATTCTGTTTTTAGTCCTGTATTGGGAGCTGCCCAGAGTGGCTGGGAAAACCCAGCCAGATGGGCAGGGTATAAATAATAATATGATGATGATGATGACTGGATGATTCCTTAGCAGCACAGCAGACTTCATTATACCATTAGCAACACATATTTTGAAGACTAGGATGAAAGAGCCCTGCTACTGTAGAGTTGTCCAAGGATCAGAGCAAAATTATAAGACCTGCCAACTACCTGCCTTATTCTGCTAGTCTGATGAGTGTACTATGAAACAGACATTGCATCCCCAGAGAAGATGCTATATGCACTTGTTCAAGAAATTAAAACCATACATAATTCTACACAGATATAGTAGGAAGAATGTTGGAAGCTGTCTTACAGCACAGCAGACTTCTAACCCAGTCTTGTCGCTTCTAATCAGCAGTGAATATCTGCCTCCAAGGCAGAGGTCTTTCACATCACCTGCTTCCATGATCGAGAGCCAGTGTGGTGTAGTGGTTAAGAGCAGCAGTCTCGTAATCTGGGTAACCGGGTTCGCGTCTCCGCTCCTCCACATGCAGCTGCTGGGTGACCTTGGGCCAGTCATACTTCTTTGAAGTCTCTCAGCCCCACTCACCTCACAGAGTGTTTGTTGTGGGGGAGGAAGGGAAAGGAGAATGTTAGCCGCTTTGAGACTCCTTAAAGGGAGTGAAAGGTGGGCTATCAAATCCAAACTACTACTACTCCTCCTCCTCCTCTTCTTCTTCTTCTTCTTCTTCTTCTTCTTCTTCTTCTTCTTCTTCTTCTTCCTTAAATGGAGGGGTATCTAACCCATCTTACCTGCTGTTGCTTTGAGAACCAGTGTAGTGTAGTTCAGGGATGAGGAACCTGTGGTCTTCCAGATGTTTTCGGACTCCAAACACTGATTAGCCTCAGACAGCATGTCCAGAGGATTATGGGAGTTGCAGTCTGGCAACAACTGGAGGATGCTAGAGCAGGGGTAGCTGATGTAGTGTACTCCAGACCTATTTCAAAACTCCCCACCTCTCACAAAATTCCCAAAATTTCTAAAGCTGGCCCTATTTATCTGACTCATACTGTGACTTCAGTGACCAGTTTTATGGGCACATCACATCACTCTTCCACACACCTCTACTCTTGCCATTTCCAAATGAGCAAATTATAGAGTGGCCTCGTGGGCTGTTGCAGAACGTTTCAGCTTGTCCGCTGCACTTGTGGGTCGGCCGGGCTACGTAGATAGCGGGTGGACCCAAGGGAAGCCTGCCTCCCTCAGGTTCGCTCACCATGCCCCTCCCCAGTCACCTTGGATTGGCTCGTTTGAATAGATGGGTTTTGGCAGGAACCCGTGAACCTCTGTGGTGGCCAAGAGGGACAGAGAGACAGACAAAGATGGTATGGCGCACCTGAAGAGAGAAGAGGCGCTGCATTGGTAGGTAACCAGCGCTCACTGGGAAGGGCAGTAAGCAGACATTGTAAGCTCAACAACAGCAGTTACTTGCATTTACTGTCCTAGTCTCATTCACTGTCTTTATCCTTTCAGTGATTTACCTCTTAGGCTCCAGGTCTGCATTTTAGCCTTTTACATGATCTGAAAACAACTGAATGCTATAATTAGCCGGCACTGTGACCATCATAAAGAATACCCGTCTATGTGACTTCTCGCAGAAAGTTTTGGAATAATTGCAGCAGTTTCTGCTATCAAACAGCCTCAGAATAAAAATAAACACAATCTGTTGCCCTGTAATATCGTTTTCCCTGTGTCATTCTGAAAAATCACGAGGGGTGGGGATGGGGAATGGGCAATTGGTTGAGAGAAAGAGTATATGAATAACATTTCATTTGTTTTTAAATAACTAATTAGTGTCCTTCATTAATGTAATGCCCTTTCCTCCTGGCCTGGGCATTGTTACCAGATCTTCTCCCGGATCAGATCCGGAGACGAGAAGTGCTTCTGGGGAGATCAAGGTGATTTGAACTGTCATTGACATCAGAAAACGAAGCAGATAACTCCATCAAGTTGTGGATTTGGTAGGCATATACACATGGGTACAATTTTTTTTTTGTAAAAACTGGGAAAGTCAATATGGTATTCTGCATTCTTCCCATTTTCCTCAAATGTTTATGAGAGCAATAGATTTGTAGAAGGAAGCATTTGCCCTAATAAGTATGCCAAGAGCAAAAAAGAAAACCAAATCCTCCTATGCTGTCAAAATGAAACAAAGGAAAATGGTGTGCCTATAGCTCTGTTCCTACTCTTTGGCATGCTGGTGACAGCTCCAGACTTGGCACTATTAGTGCACAGGAGCCTGCTGTTCTACATACAGAGGGTGCTTGTCATGAAAATAAGAGCCCCAGGGACTGTCAGTAACTGCATGTCACCAACTGCAAGGTTTTTAGATGTGTAGGCATTTCATTGTTCATCATCGATAGCTGTTTGATTTTGTTATAAAATAAGAAATAGAAATAAACCGAAAGCATGTCTGGCCGTCACTACTTGAGCTATGAATGGCACTACATTTCTGTAGGCCTCACATAATCTGCGGCTTTCCAAAATAAAACTTTTCCTTTTCTCCCACTTGTGAAGAACCTCGATTTCTCCATGTTTTCCATGTGCCTTCAATTTCTTCATATATCTCATTCCTTACGATCTTTTATAACCACTTTGTTTTATAAAACCACATTTCCTAATTCCCAATTTTCCTTTTAGCTGTTATTAATTCCACACAAGAACTGAGTGCGTTTATTTTGTTTTCAGGGGGGAAAGCCAGTAAACAGAATAGTTATTTGGCTATTGAATTGTATAGCAAAATTTGAAGGAGTGCAAAGTATCAAAGGGTGATCGGTCTGATTCAAGCATTTCCTCCCAGAAAGGACAATTTAAGTAGATTTCACTTTAAAGGTGAACAGAATCAAATTTCTCTCCACCACTATTTACAAGTCAGTAGAGAGCTTAAACACTGAAGTGGGTCTCCACTGCTGGCCCCAATCCTGCCTGCCTGAAACAATAGCCCTAGCACTGACAGCCATTTGTTGAATGCAGATGTCTGTAGATGAAGCCTTGCGTTGGATACTATGAGCACATGATCATGTGTGTCACTGCTCTAAAACATTTGGATGAATGAATAGGGACTACCGTATTTTTTGCTCCATAAGATGCACTTTTCCCCTCCTAAAAAGTAAAGGGGAATGTGTGTGCGTCTTATGGAGCGAATGCAGGCTGCGCAGCTATCCCAGAAGCTAGAACAGCTGCCCTGAAAAGGCTTCATGTGGCTATCTCAGAAGCCAGAACAGCTGTGCAGTGATCCCTCTTGCTGTTCTAGCCTCTGGGATTCAGAATATACTTTTTTCTTGTTTTCCTCCTCCAAAAACTAGGTGTGTCTTATGATCTGGTGCGTCTTATAGAGCGAAAAATACGGTATGTTCTTTAAAAATCCACAGCATGCTACTTGGTTTTCCACAACCACCTGGCTGTTGACTGTGAGAACAGGATGCTGGACAAGATGGGCCATTGGCCTGACTGAGCAGGCTGTTCTTACATTATTGTGTTTTTCCGTATGCTAGAAGCTGCAGTAAAGGTTAATGATCAAATCTATACTTCCTAGACATTGGTAACTCCACTCCCCCATTATGGAGTATCAGGTGTTTTCCATTGCTCTTTAGAATCTCTGGTTTCAGAGGAGTTTTATTTAGCTGGTCAACAATCCTGGCATCCTTGAGGACTCAGCAGAACATAACTAATTTACTCACAGTGGCCCACAAGAGTTTCCCTGCATCATCAAGATGAAGAAGTCTGTTTCACCTTCCAAAGGACACGTTGCCTTCCAAATCTGTGTGTTTCCTCAAATAGTCAGAGGATTTCTGACTCACAGGCACATGAACCCTGCACGTGTTCTATTTTTAGACATTGACTGTTCTTTTCTTTTAAAAAAACCCATATTTGAGCCAATTAACACTGTCAGAAACTCTTCCCGCCCTCCCACTCCATCAAGACCTCCTACCACCAAGGAAACATTTACTCTGGCAGAATGCATGAGGTACATATGGACTCTCTCTCTTTGGGTCTGGACTCTGGCATTTCATTGTAGCAGTACAGGAGAGAAAATGCTTTTGTTTCTTTCCCCCCATGTGCTGAAATAAAAGCTATACTTGAGAAGACGGAATAACTTCTTGAGTTCTTTTATTAAACTCCATCTAAGCTTCCTTCACTCATATTCCCATGGTTGTATTTGTTCCTAAAGTGGCAAGTTGCTTTTTGTGCCTTCGGAAAGCATGTGATTCTGTTCACATTAAACAAAGGGGTCAAAGCTGACCTTTGCAGTAACATCTCTCTTTTTTTATTAGATATCAGCTGGCACCAGGCAACATTGCCCAATGCTGCCTTTGATTAAAAGCCCTTGACAGTGAATGGGGTGCAAATTCATTCTGTTCCTAGTAGTCTACATTCTCATGAAAAGAGAAATATAAATTTGGAGTGCCATTGAAAGTAGAAGTCTAAAGCAACCTATTAAACATGCTGTAGTACTTACAAAATATGCTCAAATGCTAGAATATGCCCTGTATGTTAAATGAAGGCTATGGTAGCTAATAGCCATGGAAAATGTGCTTTCTTAACAACTATGCCTGGGCTATGTATGCAGAAGAATGAGACGGCATAACATTCTGCCCCAATTCAGAGAGCAGGTAAAAATACCACATTTTTCAAATGCTCCTCCACATAAAACCTCCCTGGAAGTAGAAAACTGACATGGCAGGGCTAAAAAGCTTAGCCTTCTGTGTGAGATTAGCCTTCTCCCTGATCTGCTATACTTACTTGAGCTTTTTTCTACATAGGAGACCATTCAGAAATGTGTTTCCCTGCTTTTAGTCTCAAGAGGTAGTCTCTTCTATCACCTTGCTTTCATTTCATAGAAACAACATTCGTTAGAAGATCTCTGTCTCTGTTTTTCTCTCAACACTATTCTTATTAATATTATATGTTTTATTTATGTCCCACTTTTTCCCCTGATGGGACTCAAAGCGGCTTATATATAAAAATTCCCTTAAAAAGAAAAACTTTAAAGATGCTCATCACAAACTTTAAAGATGCTACGGGTCCTATTTGCCTTTAAGCCGGCACATATTATCTGCTATGGAGGGGGTAGAAGGCCTGCAAATTAGAATCACTTTTGTATGAAGGAAAAAAGTTACAGCTTTTAAAATAAATTCTCAATAGTGAATTGGACCAAGGAAGAAAAATAAAGCAGACTCGTATGGCACCTGAGCCAAATCAGGCAGGCTACAAAGCACAGAGTTAATCAGGCTGTTTCCTGAAGCCCCAGATCAAGATATGAACAGTAACTTGTGGTTATTGCACACTCCTAACAAGTATGGTGCAACACACAACTACTGATCACTCTGTTAAGTATTCTGTTGTCTGTGCCATTTAGTATGGAGCAGGCAAGAAATGAGTGGCATGGAGTAAGTCAACCAAGCAGGCCATTTCCTCAAGTTTCCATTTGCCCAATGATATACTCTGACTTGTCCTCATCTATCCCATCTGCATCCTTCACTTCTTCTGACCATATCCTTCACTCTTCTTCTGAGGAGTGATATATTTCATCATATAGAGGCTGAGAGACTGACTTACCCAAGTTTATCCAGAGAGTTCACAGCTAAGTAACTGAGCCAGTGTGGTGTAGTGCAAACTAGGACTGGGGAGAACCAAGTTCTACCTTTTAGTGTAAGCTGCCTCACAGGGTTGTTGCCTTGATAAAAATAGCAATAGTGGAAATGATGTGCATTCCCTTGAGCTCCTTGGAGGAAAAGGAAGATATAAATATAATTTGCACATAAAGAATTAATCTGAACCCAGTTTTTCTTCCACATCCAGTTCTCCAGATATTTCCTTTTTATGCCTGTAATTACCTACTTAGCAGCAGTGACCTGTAAGACACAAACTGGATGGCAGATAACAGCATCCCTGCACATTTTTATATCAACACTGAGACTCGTTCATGGCCTATTAAGTGCTAAACTGTCTTTAAATATTCAGATGCGGAAAAACTATTTCGCATTTAGAAGTCTTTTAAAACAAGGATCTAATTTTGTGGCAGACACTTGCTTAGCTTCAGCACATGAATGTGTTTATGATACAGCATTTTATTATAAATGCTGTGCTGAGGGTCATTCCATTGCCATTAAGCCAACAGTTGTCAGATTCATTGTGAAAAAATTTCTTAAATAGTTGGAAAGGCCAGACACTTTGGAAGGTGGTTACCTCTTACTGGAGCATCACTGGGGAAAAGAGAGGAAATGTAAGTGCTCAGTAAATGCAGGCAGGGAATATTAGATTCCAGGCTGAGTTTTACAGCTATATGAAGAGCTTTTGAAATATAATGAAATAAAATCAATAACTTTCCAGAATCTGTTTACAGTGCCTTGCAAGTTTATGTATCTGGCCAGAATGTCTATACTGTTGTGAAAATAAAAAAGTCAATAAATTCCTTTCCCTGCAAATGTTTTGCCAATGAGCAAAGTGAAAAGGTCTCCACTAACTGATATATTCATACAGAGCTCAGAGGTGGTTCATGAAGAAAAAGCAGACAGGAGAACATTCCAATATTTACTTTAACATCACTGGGATTATTTGAAAACATATGGCACTGAAATCAGACAAGAGTAAAAATACAACAGGTAAAATCCCCTAAAGTGTTAGGGGAAAGTTTTTGGGGAGCACAGAGCATTTTGGCTATGAAATCTTTCTTCAAGGGCAACTATAACAAACCTCCGAAAATTTCATTTTTTGAAAAATGCAGTGCAATTCTGCAAATGTCAGTCCTATTGAGTCCAGAACATACTCCCAGATAAGTGTGTATATGACTGCAGCCTCACAGCTCAAACCTGTTCATGTCTATTCAGGTGCAAATCCCTCTAAGTTCAATGGAGCTAACTTTCATATAATTGGTATAGGGTTGCAGCCTAAATATCTAAATCTACTTTAATATGAAATCTGCACATTATATGAAACCATTATCTGTTATCTGTAATATTTCATAAAAATATCACTTAAAATTGCAAACATAATTAAAGTTAAGAAAGTTAAAACTACAGTAAACGAAAGCGAATTAAAACACATACAAACTTTTGAAACACCTGTTTAGGCTTATCTGAATAAGAATATCTTCAGCAGGCACCAAAAAGAATACAGTGACAAATATTAGAGTGTTATCTATTTTTCAGGATATTTCCCTTAGTACGGTAGTAGCAAAATGAATTAAAGTTAACAAATTTAACAGTATTTAGTAATAACCATAGTGACTGTTTAGCATGAAAACATGGGACAGTAAACCATGTTTTGTTGTGTGTCTGGTTTACTTATTCTTATTAAACTTTATGATGTTTAACCTTTATTTAGGAGCAGTATATTAGTTACAGTGGTACCTCGGGTTACATGCGCTTCAGGTTACAGACGCTTCAGGTTACAGACTCCACTAACCGAGAAATAGTACCTTGGGTTAAGAACTCTGATTCAGGATGAAAACAGAAATCATGCTCCGGTGGCACGGTGGCAGCAGGAGGCCCCATTAGCTAAAGTGGTGCTTCAGGTTAAGAACAGTTTCAGGTTAAGAACAGACCTCTGGAACAAATTAAGCACTTAACCCGAAGTACCACTGTATTAAGAATACACACTTTCAAAGGGAGTAAGGCTCAATGAACACAAAGGAAGTCTTACTCCTGAATAATGATGCTTAAGATTGTGCTGCACATCTGTAATATTGGGTTACATTGACATATATTAAAGTATATCTTAATGGCATACAGTTTTAAATGTTTGTAATTACTCTATTTGCTTTATAGCTGCCTCTGAAAAAACTCACTTGGTTTACCACAATAACCTGTTTTCCTAGCATACTTAAGGTTCATCGGTGTTGCATGGCGTGATATGCTAGTAATCTGCCTATGTCTCATTTCATGTTGGTTGCCAAACACAAGTGGGCATTAACATTTATTTGTCTCAATCCCGAAGTCATCTGTAGATGTGCTCTAACAGTGCAATCCCATTTATGTCTGCTCAGATGCAAGACACATTGAATGTAATGGGTGTTTCCCCGAGGTAACTGTAAATTTGATTACAGGCTTAGAATCCCATCCCCTCACTCACAAGATATGAGACTGGACATCAAGAGATGGAATAGTCTGTGTATTGCATCTTCCTGTGATGGCTGGTCCAAATCAGATCAATTTTGGATGCTGTGTATACTGTTCTATAATCCCGTGGTTTGGCCTTCATTTTAATATCCCCATATCCTCCTATATTTCTCCGCTGAAAATAGGGACGTTCTATTCAATAATAACATTAGTAATAATAGTTGTTGTGATTTTATTTATACCCCACTCATCTGACTGGGTTGCCCCAGCCACTCTGGGCAGCTTCCAACATATATAGAAACATAATAAACATTAAACATTTAAAAATTCCCCATACAAGGCTGCCTTCAGATGTTTTCTAAAGATTGTATAGTTACTTACATCCTTGGCGATTACGTTGCATAACTCCATACCCTCCAACATTTCACCAATGAAAATAGGGGTGTCCTAAGGGAAAGTGGGTCAGTCTGGATCAAATCAGAAACCGAGACAGCTTCTGTAAATCTGGGACTGTGCCTGGAAAATAGGGATACTTGGAGGGTCTGCATCTGTCATCCCCTGAAAGGTAAAGGGAAGTCTTCTAATTAGAGCATATCAAATATTTGAAACAAATATTTAGATGCAAGGTCATTGACAATAAGAATATTTTAATAACATATCCTCCCCTCCCAGTAGACTATTTGCAGTCTATTGCCTATTCAGTTTTTAAAACGATGATACAACTGGGTTGGGTTTAAAATGAAAATATTCAGTTAAAGCTTAAAAACTTAATATGGAAAAGTATTACATTCATTTAAAATTCCATTTTAAGCAAAGAATTGAATTACTTTCCAGTGGGCTACATCCTTACAATTTCTTACTTGAATAGAGGAGGTAATATTTGCAATATAAATTCAGCTGCAGTTTCTGAGAGCACTATTATATTTATTCAAAATCGTATATGCATAATTTGAAAAAAATTAATTAGAAGTGCCTTTTTCTTTTTTCTTTGCTGAGGCGAGGTTGTGGGGTTATGATAGAACTCCCAAGGCCTTAAAGATGGTCTTGCTTTGCAGTGAAAGCTCAAAATATAGCTTGTGGAACTGAATGTTTTCAGCTGGATGAGCCAACCATGACACTTCTTCCCTTAGGTTGAAAGCTCACAAGACTGGCATGAATACAAAATCTATTGTTGTGGTTGTGCTGCTCTGTACTCTGATCAGCTCCTCTTCCTATGGATCAATACTGCAACAATTTTACATAGCTTTCCCACCACCTCATATTAGATAATGGTCATTGAAAGGTACATTTGCCCACTGAATATACAGCACAGGAACCAACTCTTAGGCACTGAGGTCCCTTTGCCACCCCCCCCAATAAAATATTTGAGGGAACCGGGGGGGGGGCAAGTTGGTGGGAATTGCCATTCAAATGTTTTGTGTGTCACATCTTGTGATCGATTTTGCAAGCCAGGGCTTACCTGCCCCCCATGGGGAATTATGTTAGAATGTTGCTTATTGATTATAGCTCGGCTTTTAATACCATCCTTCCAGACATTCTTATCAAAAAGCTGAAGGAACTAGACTTTTCTTCTACCATCTGTGACTGGATTAAAAACTTTCTGAGGGATCGGACACAAACAGTGAGGATTGGGCCTGTTTCATCTACCTCCCTGAAGCTCAGCACAGGGATGTGTGCTGAGTCCCTACCTGCATTATTTGTGCATATATGACTGTATTTCACCTGATCCATCTGCTGCAGTTATTAAGTTTGTAGATGATACTACCATAATGGGTCTAATTACAGGTGAGATGAATCAGCATACAGGGGAGAGGTTCAAAAAGTATCTACATGGTGTCTAGAGAATAACTTGCACCTAAATATTTGCAAGTTATATTTGTTGGACTTTCGGAGGAAGAGAGGGGAACTAGCCCCATTGTATATCGGGGCGGGAGTGTTGTGTGAAGAGAGTCTCTTCCTTTAAATTCCTGGGAGTTTACCTTAGTGAAGACCTCACTTGAAAAACAATATAACTCAGGTGGTTAGGAAGGCTCAACAGAGACTCCATTTCCTCAGGGTCTTGTGACAGAACAATGTTAAACAACAATTGATGACCTCCTTCTACTGGTTCACAATACAAAGTGTCCTCTCATATTGTATCATGGTGATTTTCTTGAGTCAAAATGAGAATACCCCTAAACATTTTTAAAGAAAAAAAGCACTGGGCAGTATAGAAATCAACAAATGGATAGTAATAAACATAAACACTTCTGAATAGTGACTGCACAAGAGGGGTTTGTGAGCATTTTGTACATTAAACCCACAAGGCCAGAATGTCCAAACAGTTACAAACAGCAAGCGACGTTGAAGAAAAAATTTCCTAGGGTAATGATCAAATGTGAAAAGCAGAATCATGAATTAAATATTTTGCAGCAAACAAAGGTCAGCTCTATTGCCAGATGAGTTATTGCTCCATTCAGTCATGCAGGTAACTTTCAAATTTTACCATCCCATGTGCCTTTACAAACACTGTGACATATTTAATGTTATCCTCTCCCTTGTTATTCTTTCCCTTACAACCAATTGTCCTCCACAGATGCATTGACGCTTCTCTGGAAGCCCACTGAGGCATGATCAGTTGTCAAATGCATAACTAGGCTTTTATGCATCAGAGCATTTCCCAGGACTGGCCAGGCTGTTGCGATTTGACTTTAGTTTGATTCTGCGGTCACTGGCTCACAGCCAATCCTTTGCAAAGTGGTCTACACAAATAGAATATGTCACCACACACACTTGCATATATCCATGTGGTCCACTCACAAAGTTGTGGAAGCATTTTTATTTATAGACAAACCTTGAGGAAGTAGGCCAAGAACCAAGTCTTGGGGAAGAAAAAAGAGTATTCTGGTTTGAAGGTGATAGCCATAAGTATGCATTGTTCTTGCTGAAGTCAGGAGGTGCATTACAGCTCACGTGAAACTCAGAAACCCTTGGTCAATTTGCTTCTGGCTCTCCGAACAGATTCTGCTCTTTTGTAAACTTTGCTAACAAACATTACTTCAACAATAGTTCTTAAAATAAAAAGGAGTCTGCTACTAAATGAAAAAGTGAAGTCATAAATGTCTTCATCCTAAAGTGAAGGTGAAAGGCTGATAATTTCAAGGTCTAGGCTTAGGTGAAGTTTTCTCAAGAATGAAATCTGGATTCCTATAGGTTCCTCTACAACTTTCCCTGTAATTTTCTATGTAGATTTTTATGCCTTGAATATGACTGATAAGAACAGATACTACATTTGAACTTAGCCCAAAGGCCAAGAAGTGACACTATTTACTATATTGCTCACTATACGTTGGACCAAGGAGGCAATTTCTCACCTTACCATCTGTACAGAAAGATGTCTCTCCCCAGCAGAGAAGGTCCTATGGCTTCTGAGCAATGTAAACATTTCAGTGGCTCATAAAGTCACCCTTTTTGCTTTGGCAGCCAAAAAGATCAGAAAGAAGACCCTGGACAATATAGCCAGGAAACAAAAAGATCTAAATAAAGACCATCATTTGTGGTGCGATACCCCTTATGCTTTGATTTATTTTTGATTCAGATTTGTCATGGCCAATGGGTAGTGCGATGAAGATATTTGGAGTATTTAATATGACCGAAATACTGAGCTAAGAAGGGAGGTGAAGAGAGTCAACAAATTCACCTTGTCCGAACAACAACAGGTACACAAGGAGCCTCATTTCTGCCCTTTGCCACTGAAAATAGTTTCTGTCCGTGGGCTGTTAGGCTGCTGAATGGAAAATAATATAGTGCAACTGAAGTTCGGGGTTGGTGTGCAACAAGCACACAGAGTGCAATGAGATCGAGTGTTTATGGTGGTGGGGAGGCTCAGTTAATTCCAGGTTGTACATTGACAATTAATTTCAGGTTGTACATTGACAATAAAGGTATTGTTATTATTATTAAATATTCCATCCTACTCCATAAACTTAAGAGCCAAGTCACATCACGTTCTGTGCACCTTCCACTGGATCATTTTCTAGCAAAGTGGTTGTTTCCTTGATCCCGTTGCTCACTTACATGTGTCTTGACTGAGCTCACCCTGAAAGGGTCAAGGCTTTGTGTGCATTTCAAGAAAACATGTGGAAAGTCCAGGAAGATACTGGTGAAGCACCTGTTGTCTGACCACAAACTCCTTTTCCCCATGTCCAAGAATCTCCAGAAATACCCTAGGGCAAGGGGAGGAAACGGCTTCAGGATGCTCCTAGTCCCCAATGGAACATCTTTCACACCAGGACTGACCTGGGACTACAGGTCCCAGAATCCTCAGTGGGGAAACACTGTTCTATGATCCATTCCTGCAGAGGGAGAAGGCCCTTTCCCTTAAGTGCAATGGAAGGGTTTGGAGTCCTCTGCAAACAATTGGTTCAGACATCTGGTGAGAATAATCTATATTTCCCTGCATTCCAGAGATGAAGTGTAAGAAAACAGGATTGTATGGGGAAAGGGGTGCTCCCATTCACTTTGGCTTTGCTCTCCCCCCTCCTTTAACAGGGAATGTGGCTCTCAGCAAGGAAGAAAAGGTTCCTTGCTTCCATGTTAGAATTTATGATATAATAAGTGATACTTGGCTATGTGTGATAAAAATTAACGTAGGAAGCTCACATTTTTGTTTTCAGTATCTATTTTAATGTCGGCAGCTTCACAAAATCCAGTGTTGACACATCTTTGTCAGATCACCTAAAGAATTACTTACTTTCTGAGGATTACAAAATGCCAAATCAATTGCTACATTTACCAGATTAACTATGTAGAAATTAACGGTACAGTTGGAAACACGCTAGAAAAAAAAATATTTATTCACCATCTGCTAATGCTTTCTAAATAAATCTCTGCTTACGTACCCTGAACGGAATACAAATTGGCCAGTGGAGGACTAGATTACAAACTTTGAAAAAGAGAGAATTCTTATTTTCTGTGGTGGGTGTTGGAAACAGTTTATGTACACTGCTTAGAAATTCTGAATAGTAAGCAGTAAATAAATAAATAAATAAATAAATAAATAAATAACTGACTGAAATTCTGGTCAAGGAAAAGTTACTTGTGGTAAAATGCATGAACTGCCACCAGAGCATCTGGTTCCTCTTTCCATCAGGGAGATGTGTGAGCTCCCTTTTCACATGTCACATAGCAACTTAGGAGGCCAACTTATACCAGGTCAGACCAGTGGTCCATCGTGCTCAATACACCAAATGGCAGCAGCACTCCAAAGTTTCAGACAAGGATCTCTCCCAGACTTATTTGGGGCAACATATGTCCTCTATCACTGAGCTACGATCTGCTTTGTGAAAAGAAGCATGAAAAGAGGTTGCTGCTGTTTAACTGTAACATGCAAAGCTACCCTGTATTTCTATCACATAGATATTTTTTTAAAAATAACAATGACTATTCTTTCTTCAGAAAGGCAAAGGTTCTTTAAAAGGTTCTCTGCCATATGAGTGTTCAAGGCCAAGCTGGATTTCAGCTTCTCTCTCTCATTACTCAAAACATTATCAAAACAATAAGCCTTGTTATGTTACAAAACCAAGAATGTTACAAAAATAATAATTGCAGATAATTCAATCGAGCGGATTCCACTTCATAGGTACTTCTTTTCCACCATTGGATTTGTACTCAACAAAGGCACTGCACTCATGGAACAGCTTCCACTCCCACAATAGAAGTTACTCTCTTTTCCTCCCCTGTGCACCCCCAAACCTGCTCTGATGGTCCCCCACTAATCCTCCAGAACAGACTGGGGCATGAGGGGGAGGAGAGAGAAAAAAAGTTCCATTCCATGAACGGAAGTTTATTCCACAAGTACAATGACTTTGTTAGATTCAACCCACTGATTCCTTCTCACTAGCTGTATTACAATGCCAATATGTTTCCTTGCCATAATAATTACCCCTCAAAAGGCATTTTGCAAAGGAGGGCTGTTTCTGAGGAGGTGGTAAAAGGCGTGAGAATTGTGAGTGTCACATAAATTTAGCAACCTTCATTTAGAATCAAGGCACAACAATAAATATAACTTTGGTATCCACGCTATGGAAGTTAAAAATATTTCAGTGTGGTTTTTATTTCTGCTGGAAAGTTATGCTATTGCAAGTAATCTACAGTTCTAAGTCAAGCTGCAATATTTATAAAGCTACTAAATGGGCCCAGTGGCATGAACAAGGTAGGAATGGTTCCGGTCATTTAAAAATAAGAGTACGTGGAACAGCATAGATACAGTTTAGAATACGTCAATGGCTAGATTGTTAATCCAAAGGTACACAGAGTATTCAATTTTAGCTTCCTCTTTTCCCCCCTAAAATAAAAATTGTACTTCCACAACCTTTCACAGATTTTGTATATTTTTCTCCCTTAACAAGTAGCTTAAAATGTTACTTCCTAAAACTTTTTCTTTAGGTAAAAGGTAAAGGGACCCCTAACCATTAAGTCCAGTGATGACCGACTCTGGGGTTGCGGTGCTCATCTCGCTTTATTGGCCGAGCCGGCGTACAGCTTCTGGGTCATGTGGCCAGCATGACTAAGCTGCTTCTGGCGAACCAGAGCAGTGCACAGAAACGCCGTTTACCTTCCTTCCAGAGCGGTACCTATTTATCTACTTGCACTTTGACATGCTTTCGAACTGGTAGGTTGGCAGGAGCTGGGACTGAGCAACGGGAGCTCACCCCCTTGCGGGGATTCGAACCACTGACCTTCTGATCAGCAAGTCCTAAGCTCTGTGGTTTAATCCACAGTTCTTTGCTGATTGCCAAATCTATGGCCAAGAGGTTTACTGTGCATCACTCATCATTTGGAACTAAATTGCTTTACTTTTTCTTGTCCTATTGGAATTCTTTTTATATTTAATTTAGGCACCAAAAACTATCAAACATGTTCTTTTTTTAGCTAAATTATATGAGTAAGGATATAATTAACTGATGTAATTGTCCCTAAGTCTCCTTACTTTTCATTACATTAAAACTTCTTAAAGGTTTATGTCTTCCATAGGAATGAAATCTTGACAAATTCATCTTAGCCTTTTGATCAATTAATCGGTTAATCAGTTATTTGATTAAATGTGCATAGACAATGGGTGGCAGCAGAGACAGCAGGAAGAGACAATTTGCATATCGCCTCCCTCTGCTGGTTGAGCCTTGACTTTTTTTCTCAGTTGAGTGTCCTCAGTTACAAGGACACTGTGTTCCCTAGCAGTCATATTTATTTATCATTTATAGATGATGTACCCATATGTCTCAGGAGCCACTATCTTAGTAGAAGTACATTTGAGAGCCATCTCATCGGAGATGCTACTTGCTATCTGTATTTTTTAACAACTACTTGTGTTTAAAACCATTTTCAAGATGCAGAATCTGCTGTCTGATTAATCAGGAATGAACCTTTTGCATGTTTTAATCCAGGTTTTGCTAATGTGGTGCCCATGGCTTTTATTCAGCTGGAACCCCATGGAACAGGTAGGTGCTGTTGCCATTATAAGAGAACAAAGGAGGCATTCATGGTGAGTTCTGGCACCTCTTTATCCAGAAAACTAGCACTGCTGAAGCCTGTAGGCTATGGTGTACCTTCCAGAACCACCTCTGGCGCCCACAAAACTCTCAGGAAATATCCTCTGAATAATACGCAATACATGAGAGCAGTGTCGGACCTTGGGGTCTCAAATTTCAGAGGCGCTCCATGCCCCCTCCACCTCTTGACTTCCATTCTATATCACAGTTGTGGTGACCCAAAGGCTCTGCACCTGGTGTGACCAAACCAGTTGGGCTTGCCTAAATCTGCCTCCAATGAGATTCTGATAGCTCCTCCTGTGCAGTTCCTGTATGTGCTGGCATAACCATTTTTATATTGAATACGCCTTCTTAAATTTGCCCACATGGGATGCCAGGCTTGGATGCCCACTCTGCCATATATTCTGAAAAGAGAGGTGTAACAAGCTTCTCTCTGAAAGAGGGTAGAAGTGGCTTATACTGTGAATAAGAGCATTCAACAAAAGGACTTCCACTTTTGGGATCTCTGCATAGAACTAATAGTTTTTAACTCATCAGTTCTGGTCATTTGATTCATCATCATCATGTATTCCAAATAACACGTTTTTTCTATATTTCCATTTTGAAGAAAGTCCCTGTAGTTATGAGTGTCCATGTAATTATTTGGTGCCTACATCACTACATTTGTGTTCAGAGTCCAGAAATATTTCATAAGCATTTTTTACTGGTTGTCAACGCATGGGGATTATGGTGCCAACTCCTTACAGCTAACTCATCTGAAAGCAAATATCAAGCAGACCTTGCCCAGCCCTTGTGAATATGTGCTTTGTAAGTTGGCTTAGGTTTCTGTTGCTGAAGCTGAAAGTACAGGTAAGCAAAAGAAAGCAGGATAAAGGTTAGAAAAGTGACACTAGGACTTCAGAAACTAGGTTGCCAGAAAATTAGCACCGTTTGCCTGTCTGATGGCAAGAAATTACACAAATGTTAGATGCATAATAAATATCCCTCATGCTGGCTGCTATGCCAAATATAGTGAAATTCTTTCTTTCTTTTGAAGGCCAAAAGTAAAAATTCAGTTTTGGGATCAGGTAATGGAATACCTTCTATCAGTGAGCATTAACTTATTTACTTGACTAAGACCTTCAAGCGAAGTCTGCTTATAGCTAGGGAGGGGCAAGGATTGTACATAGCTGCATCTACACGAACAGTGGGGAAAAGTGGGGGAGAGAGAGAGAGAAAGAGAAAGAGAAAGAGAGTGCAGGAAGGGAGGAAGGAGGAAGGGATGAGAAAGGAGAAATGAAGAAAATGTTTAAAATAACCTTTGCTTTTTTAAAAAACCAGAAGCCTTCTTATTAGGTATTATCGGAGTGGATTTACCAAAAGCACAAAAGAATTTATGTATGCAACTCAGCTGCACGGATTTTATTAGCATAATATTGGAAAGAAGAAGGTGTCCCATCTAAAGAAGATCAGCAAGTTAAAATAATGGAATGTGCTGAAATGGCAAAACTGACGATGAAATTAAGAGGAAGAAACGATAATGAATTTAAGGAAGAATGGAAGATGTTTATTGCATATATACAGAAGCAATGTTCACAGGTTAATACATTAGCAGGGTTTTAAGATTACTTGTAATTTTATTATGAATGGTTTAAATATGTTATAAACTTAACAATGGACATGCAGTATCTTGATGAGTAATTGAACCAAGGAAGGGATTAGAGGGAAGTCAATTGGTTCTGTTTTGTTTTTGTATTTTTTTATTGTTGCTGTTTTCTATTTTTGTTAACCACTCACCACTGAGGAACAGGCAGTATTTGGCTCAGGGAAAGGGCCCCATACATGCCGCCTGCCTCCAGTTTGCTCCTTCGATTGCTCTTCCAAGCTGCTCACCAAACAAGCAGGAGGGAGGGTGCTACCTGTGGCTCCCCTGACAATCGTTCAAGGCTCCCCAGAGAGCCACAGCAGTCTGGTTGAAAATCACTGCCCTATACTAACAGCTATGATTTCTAAATATTCAGGGATGCATCAAACAAAGCTATCCTTTTAGTGCAAGAATTTCCAGTTGTGCAACAGGACTTACATCACATTGCCCCAAATATGTTTCAGATTTCCCCAAACCCTTTGGAGTAGATTTAGTGGAGTGGGGGGGTGACAGGAGAAGAGAGGATGAGGAAGGCCCATTGTACTGGTAGAAATCGTTGTGCTGATGGGACAACTTTGTTGGATACAACTTCTTGAATTTTCCATAATAAACCTATTCCTTGAACAGAGCCTGTACCTTTTCAGTTCAGAAATGCAAGAAACAGACCTCTGATCTCAGTGATATTTTCATCTGATATATACCTACAATAATGCATTTTAATGAATGTTTGTTTATGGTTTCGACTAGTAAATATGCTGTAAAAGTAATGTCAGATTTTAAAGTCATAACAATCTATCAGCATTAAACTGAAGAAATGTTTTTGATAGTATATGATTGACAGGTAAGTGAAATTCCTGCTTTATATAGCAGTCCTTAATTTAACTAATTCCTTTTTAAAGCTTAGATGTAATGAGACACAATATTTGTTTCTTGGCATCATAAATCATTTGCTAGCACTCTGATTTTGGACCAGTGATATCTTATGTATAAAATGCTTTCTGCCCTGCTACACTATCAATGATTTACTGTACAGTTCTATTCTAGGAGAAGCAGGCTGACTTATCCAAGATATAAATATTATAAAACAGATATTAAAGTCAGGATTAAGTACTGTTAAAAAAAAAAAATTCAAAAGGGGCATAGCAATAGTCTAGCTCAGCTGGGCCAGCAAAGCTATGTATGCAGTATACCTTTAATGGACATTCAAGACATATTCTTACCCTTAAAGAATTCTGGGCACTGTAATTTACCTCTCACAGAGTTAAAATTCCCAGCCCTTATCAAACTACAATGTCCTGAATTATTTGAAGGAAAGAATGTGCTTTGAATGTCTTTTGAGTACACAGCTCAGTTCTCTCTTTGTTCCAAAATACCCCCTTGGTTCTCACGAAAATCTCTATATTAGCTCACCTCACACATTACTAGAATGTTCTCCAAAGGCCTCCAACGCTGTCCCCCTTATTCCCAGCTTCAGACAGTGACATTTTCATATGAGTGTGGCAGTTAAAGGCTCCTACTTGGTACTGTTCACCTTAGTGAAGGTCAATTGGGAGCTTGAGAATGGATAATTTTCTTCCTGCTTGCAATAATGAATGGCAGCAGCATCCTTCTTACCCCCGGCTTTTTAGAAGCCTGTTTTGAACAAGAGGAAAAATAACATCAGAGAAGCCATATGAATCTTGCATTTGTACATGTGTTGTGTGATCAGCCTTAGGGGAAAGGCCATCTATTTGCTTTATAACCAGCTGTTGCCTTTAACACCACTAAACTTGGTTTTTCTTTCTTTAGTCAGGCAGGCTGCAATCATATACATATGTACCTGGGAGTAAATCCCATTGCACTCAGATAGACTTACTTCTGAGTAGAACTGTGTAGCTATTTAAGTGGTTTTGAAAAAAAATTGCTGTCTTACTTTTTGTGAGCTGCGCTGATTTAGAGCTAAAGGCTTTCTAATCAATGTGGCTTTAGAGGAGCGAGAGAGAGATGTGTCTGCTTCTTGCCCCAGTTGACAATATTTTGCTTAGACACAATTATTAGCCTTTTAAAGTACCTGCTTTGCAAGGGAGCTTGAATTTACATGCTACTTGATATTAATGTAAGCAGCAATGGAAGTTTGAACAGCCTTGGTATATTAGGATTAGGATGTGGCCTTGTGTGGGTTGTGGCTGAGGCCCAACAGACTGCTCCCAATCCCCAAACCCTTTATGACTAAAACCAAATAAGAGTGGAATTGAGCCGGATTATACATATAAAAATAGCTCTCTACCTCCTTGAGTTCCACCTCTTGCTGGGAAGGTCCATTTCATATGCAGCTGAGCAACATGATGTATATTTTAGTGCTGTCTACTTTGTTTCAGAATAAATCATGACCGTTAGGAGCAGAATGAAGAAGATGTAAGGATCAAAGGATTTCCTTTCACCAAGGACTGTGATCTACAGTACTTTTGAAAACAGGCGTAGGAAACCTGTGGCCCTTCAAAATGTTGCCAATTCTCATTAGCCCTGACCATTGGTCATGCTTGCAGGGACTGATGGAAGTTGGATTTCAACATTAAAACTAAAAAAGAGAAATACCTCTTCACAATTGCTGCAGGTTAATCTCCAAGGATCTCAACCACACAGATTTCCCATACTATTTTCTAAAGTGATGCCTGAGGATATACCTAATGACCAGAAACAATGTCAAAGTCAAAAGTTAGTCCCCACATTTTTAGAGATTTGAGACTTTTGAAAGAATCTGCTTAAAAACCTCGAAGGAAGGAGAGTCCACCACCTCTCATGGGAGTCTGTTCCGCTGTCAAACAGCTCTTCACTGTCAAACAGTTCTTCCTGATGTTAAGGTGGGTTTAGATGTTTACTCCTTTACCACTCTCCAGAGCAGGAGAAAACAAGCTTGCTTCACCTTCCATGTGACAGCCCTTAATATATTTGCAGATGGCTATCATATCTCCTCTCAGTCTCCTCTTTTCAAAGCTAAACATATCCAGCTCCAACTGTTCCTCATAAGGCTTGGTTTCCAGAGCCTTGATCATCTTGGTTGCCCTCATTCTAGCTTGTCAATATCCTTCTTAAATTGTGGAAGTATCTATTAAACCAATCTGTGCCTATTTGATCTCCTAATAACAGATACTCATGCCAGTTATGAGATTCTCATAAAAATAATGTGCTGATACTAATTGGTATCTTCTGTGTGGAAAGACTGAAAATATGTGAACTGCTTATAGATCACAAAGGGCAGAAGTCAACAAATTCTACCTTACTAATCCCCAGTAAAAGTAGCCACAATCAATTTAAATCACATTTATAAATGAGAGCCATGACTAGCTTTTGCTAAATTTTACCCATAACAGATGAAAGTTTCCCTTCTAGATCTAATATTTGTGAGTACAAAATGACAATAACAACCAACTGCAATTATTTCAAATTCAGAGCAAGAAGAACCCCTGTGGCTTATATGTCTTGTGATCTTGTTTGAATTTTCATGTAGGGGGGAAAAACCATTGAATGATATTTTCATGGGAAATGCTTCAATGGACCAAATTTTTGTTTGAGCAATGAAGATGGATGTGCCAGAGTTTAGTTATTATTGTATGACAAAGAGCATTTGCAAGGCAAAATGCTCTAAAAAGCCACAAAACCACATGGATTCTGTTGAATTTAAACTTTACAAAGGCCTATTGAATTCTGCTAGCGTCACTTCAAATATGGTAGGAACAACTCAATTAGAAAACGTGATTTCACTCCAGCATAGTGTAGGAAGTAAAACAAGTTATATTGGCAATTCAAGGCAATAATATTTGCCAGGCAGTTTTCTACACTGACACAGACAATGGACATAAAGTACAGTATTGTCAGTTGATCAAGCCATGAACCTCTTAAAATATCCAGCAAATTAAAGATAGTAAATGAAATTAATATGGCTAGTTTTCTTAATCTGCAAATACTAATTAATTAAATATTACTGGCAGTTCAATATTTCAAATGACAATGCTATGAATTCAAAAGTGGTAAGTAGATTAATCACTATAGCACAAGAAGTCACAAGCTGCAACAAAGAGATCCTGATGCAGAAATACCTTTAAAAATGCAACAATCTTTTTACAGTATCCATCCTGAATCTTTTGATTGCAGTCTAAGTGTCTTTATGTTATAAAGATATGTAGATGTAGGTTTTAAGCATGCATTTGGCTTTATAAGCTCCCAGAAGCTGGTCTGCCTCATGCAAACCTGAGATATGTTATGGGCTCTGCCCAAATTATTATTTATTAATTTCATAGCCACCCTTCTCCGTAAGGTCTCAGGCCAGGTTATAGCAATTTAACTATGCAACATTAAAACAGTTTAAAACCAATTTAAAACAGTTTTGTCACTGTTCTTATTTTCAGACACACTTCTTCAAAACATGTGTTAGAAAATATAGTATGAGAGGCAGTTATTCATTCCATAAATTTTGTCTTCATCCTCAATCAACCAGCATATAAGTCAGGTTGTTTGTTATTTGAGAGAGGCCCAGAGAATTAGAATTTTGCATGTGAAGCTCTGCATATAAATAAATCTCTCTTGTCCTTCAGCTCTGCCATATTTTGTGATATCAAATGTTTGTGCATTGTAAGCAGACAGACGTAGCATGAAAGCCGGGCATCTGTTCTCTTGCTCTCTCTACTCTCTCGACATCTGTCACAATCTGCCAGTACACCTAGATCGCCTGTGTAGCTCAACCAAGGGAAATTTAGCTTAGGAAGAATGTTCTCTAGATGTAGTATGGGATAGTCATTCATCATGTAAGGCCCCACTACACTTTTTAACAGAAGAGTAATTGTGTCTGCACTGGGAGCTCTGGAAGAAAGAATGAGAGCCAACCTGGAGAGCTGGATGGCTAAAAAGGATAGAACTTTATAAATCATACATAGGCCACAGTTTTCTCAGTTCTGCCATTATGTGTGCATGGCAGAACCAATTCCAATTGCTGGACCAATTGGAGACCATGCTAGAAGATATTCTGAGCTGCCCAAACACACTTATTCCAAAATTCAAGACCCTGCTTGAATCAAAACCCCTTAGAAGCAAAGAGATCTAAAGCGTGCCTAGCACCACCACCAAAGCAAAAGAACCCTAAACAGTTCTAGCATACTCAACCTCAAGCCAATTGTCCTTTTTGCCTTCTTACAGGTGAACACCATCTGCCCCCCAAAAAGATCCAAGGTGAATTTGTATTACCACTTGTATTTGTGGTGAGTGGGCTTGCACGTTCCTATGATCCTTGTGAATGAAGCCATTGGGAGTTTCGTACTCCCAGTAGGGTCACCCAAGGCGGTAAGGTCAAGGGGGAGGAGGTAGACAAAGAATGATCCAAGAAGTCCTCAATGGCAGAACAGGTGGAAGATAACAAGCGGTATGTTACAACAGGTGTGAAGGTAGATAAAGGCTACAGCAGATAAGAATGTACTGGCCGTTATGATACTCATGCCATTGGAATAGAACCTTACTGTGAAGACTGTGCTTGCACTGATTTACTCACACAAAACAAATTCACGCATAGGTATCTTCCAAAAACTCAAACCAAACCCAAAAAAAGTCCCATGGCAATCAGCAAATGATAACGGGGGCAGGACCATGAAATCTAGAAGACCCTAGTCATGAACCGGTGCATGGGCAGTTGTCTTTCCACACTGATGCCAAAATCCAGCTTTGCCTGAACTGAAGCGCAGAGTTTCTGAGGACTGGGACATTTGCAGGGAAACCAAAATGCTTCTTTATAAAGCTATTGTACTACCAACCTTACTGTGTGCGTATGAAACATGGACCACTTATAAACACCATCTCCAACTCCTCAAAAGATTCCATCAATGGTGTCTTAGAAAATTTTTACAAATCACTTGGGAAGGCAGGTGAATTAATGCCAGTATACTGGAAGAAGCAAAGATCACCAGTGTCGAAGCAGTGATTCTTCAACACCAACTTTGTTGGACTAGTCATGTTGTATGGATGTCTGATTATCATCTTCCAAAGCAACTACTCTGTTCCAAACTTAAAAATGGAAAGTGTAATGCTGGTGGTCAACAAAAGAGGTTTAAAGACTCTCTCAAGGCAAATATTTAAAAATATAGTATAAACACTGACAATTAGGAAACACTGGCCTGCGAGTGCTCCAATTGGAGAACAGCCTTTACCAAAGGTGTCATGGACTTTGAAGACACTCATACTCAGGACGAAAGGGAGAAATGAGCTAAGTGGAAGGTACGTTTGGCAAACCGTCACCACAATAACCTCCCACTCATAAATCTATGTCCCCACTGTGGAAGGATGTGTGGATCCAGAATTGGCCTCCACAGTCACTTACGGACACACCGTTAAGACCGTGTTCATGGAAGATAATCTTACTCAGGTACGACTGATCACCAAAGAAGAAAGAAGACCAGCATGTCATATGATGCTACTATATGCCTTAGTCATGAAAACACCCAATGCCTTGTTAATATTCCCATGACAAATTTAACATTTCCTTGCCTAGTGCCCTTATGCCCAGTCCAGAGGGGCCGCCAGAGCTCAGTATATAACTCTCAGATAGGATTTCACTTCTCTGCATTACCCGGCAAGTATACCACCTGAGCAAATGGGCTGCTATTTTCCCATTTTTTAATATAGTTGTCTGTTCATTTCATTTTGCTTCAGATGCATGCATTTCATCTTCTATTCTCCCTTTTTACTGTTTGTTTTTCTAATGCATTTATTTTCATGTTCCATGTTTCTTGCCCGCCCCCGCCCCCTGGTCCCTCTGCTGTCTCGTTTTTTCTCTCTTCATATCACCTTTTGAAACCTTTTCTTTTATTGAATATTTTTCTCCACTGGTATATTGCTCTGGAAATCTTCCACAACATTTAATTGGAAAAAGCACTGAGCAGCTTACCGTATTGACAATAAAAACAACCATTCTGTTTACCTTGAGCCCAATAGCCCATCGATTCTATTCATTCACTCCTGCTGCAGAACAGCTCATGGAGCTTACCTGATCCTGGTTCAAAGGACGACTGGGAACAGTGGCGTAGCGAGGGTTGTCAGCACCCGGGGCAAGGCAAGTAATTTGTGCCCCCTAGAGTGAGTGAGCCAGGTAGGGGCAGAGAGCTGCGAGTGCAAGCGCCCCCCCCCCAATGTTGCGCCCGGTGCGGCTGCCCCCCCCACGCTACACCACTGACTGGGAATACCTCCAGTCTGGTACTGTTCAAGGTTTTATTTTTTAAAAGTAAGAAAAATTAACTGTAACTGAATTAACAGGAATCAAACTGTAATAGGAATCAAAGCTGTTTTGTGTTCTGCAAACTGATGTTCAAGGAAACCATTAGCAGCCACAATGCAAAATGGCTGCCACAATCAAATCACAAGAGCTTAATAGCTTCAAATTAAATGAATTTCAAAGCAGCAATCCAAAACAAAGGAATGGGATGGGTTAGAAATGGGTAGGGAAAGTGCTATTTTTCTAGAAAAAGAGGTGCTGGAACCAGTGCTTTTCTGGGGGGATGCACGGGGATGCATACCCCTAAACATTTTGTGAATCTATGTTTGGCCTCATTGAAGGGCAGCATTTCAATATGAGTAGGGAAATGAGAGTACCCCCTAAACATTTTTTTAGGGGGAAAAGCGCCCTGGACAGAATTCACCATGAACACCTCCCTTGTTCTCCTAGAATGGCAATGGTGCCCATCTGAGAGGTGCTGGAACTGAGTTCCGGTGAGTTCCAGCTGAAAAAAGCCCTGGTATTGTGACTCTTCATATGTTGCTAGATTACAACTCACATCATCCGTGACTAGTTCCTCCGAATGTTTCGTTGGAATCTCCTTTCTTGTAACTTGAAGACATTAGTTTGAGTCCACCTTCCAAAGCAGGAAAAAACAAGCTTGCTCCATCTTCCATTTGACAGCCCTTAAGATATTGCATAGTGTTTTTGAGGTTACCAGCATGAGTTTGACCAAACTGCGGGAGGCAGTGGAGGACAGAGGTGCCTGGCATTCTCTGGTCCATGGGGTCACGAAGAGTCGGACACGACTAAACGACTAAACAACAACAACAAGATATTTGAAGGGGGCTATTATACAGTATCTCCTCTCAATCTCCTCTTTTTGAGGCTAAACATACCCAGTTCCTTCATACCCAGCTACGCAGATCTACTCAGAAGTAAGCTTATCTGAGTGCAATGGGACTTACTTCCGGGTACATGGCTTAGTTACCAGGCCCTTGATCATCTTGGCTGCCTTCCTCTGCACACGTTCCAGCTTTTCAATACCCTTCTTAAATCGTCTGGTCTTTATTGAGCTTTCTTTCTGAATTGCTTGTGGGAAGGTTATACAGCAATGAACACTCACTCTGAATTGACTCTGATTTGCTTGTGTGGTATTTATACATCTTCCTGTTCATCATTTAAACATCTCACACTTTTCAGTGAATATCACTTTTCTTTATGCAAAAAGTCAGGGTGGTTTTTTTAGTGGATTTGTTGCACAAGGGCAACAAAGGCCTTCAATCCAATTTAGCTGTGCAAACCTAAATTTCCAGTATGAGCCTGAATCCCTCCTGCAAAACACTGAGATCCTGGAGGCAGCCACTCCCTTGCACAAACAAATCACGATGGCTTGTGCTCTCAAAATGTCTGCTTTTCCTTCCCACACCATTTCTTTGGATCAGGTCAATAGTAATGAATGAGGAGTGGTGCTACTCTAGATGATTCCTGTGTTTTTATCCTTCTTGGCAAATGATCTTGTGGTCCAGATCCCTGGGTGTGGCTTGATTTTGGATTTTTGGAATCTATGTCCCCCCACCTGACAGATAGAGAACAATAGAAGAGCTAAGTTATTTTGGGGGGAGGGCTTCCCAAAACTTCCTGCTGCTATTATATGCTTTGTGAGGTGTTTTCTTTTTTCCCTATAACATGCTGGGGAAAGTAGCATTTTTAGAGACTGATTTTAAGGGAGGAATGATACCGTCTAGTTGTGAAGGGACTCATTTATTCAGTATTTACAGGGCTGTCCTTCAAGCGTTGAATACATTTGACTTTTATCGGCAATGGTGTTTCCAGGAGTGAAGAGATTTATGATCTTTAGAACTGTTGATGTGTTTTGATACCCAGAGCTTCTCTGAGTTTTTAGCACAATGAAAGGAAATTGGACACACACTGTTGTGACAAGGTTCAGTAAGAATTTCATACACCAATAGTGGATGCCAGATGGGCTTTATCTAATGCATGATATACAAGGAATATAAACAAGGTCAAGCATTTGGTGTATTGCAGGATATTTTTAAAATTAGCTTTCATTTTACTTACTTTTTGGAGGATTTGAAATTTTGTTAAATTTCTGTGTTATTCCCTAGCGCATCACAAAACAACAACAACTGGAGTTTGGACATTTGAATTAATTATATTTCATTTTAAATGGATTAAGACAGAAGCATGTTCCTCAAACATTGCATCACTGCTTTGCAGAAATAAAGGCTGGAAATTGCAGAGGCAGGTGGGAAATCATGAAATATGACTGTCATTTTATGACTGCTGGAACCATGAATCTTGGATATAATTGATATGCTTATGACTATTCATCCTCAAAAGAGAAAGCTAAAGACCCACACACAGTCCAAACAAATAAATCTGCTTTCTGCTTCATGTAAACAGGAGGCCTTGACTCTTTAGAGAAAAAATAGGTAAGGTAAAAAATTTCATACAGAAACAACTACATTTTTAGCTTGTGGAATAGAATTTGGAATGAGAAATATGACTGCATTAATGCAAAATAGATATTTTGCCATAGGTGCCATTACAAATCTTCTTTGCAAATCCACCAACAGAAAACACCGTTTAGGACAAAACTCAAGACATTTCATCAAAAACCTAAACAGAAAAAGCCTACAGATCAGCTAGCTTTCAAGACAATTTCATTCACCACTGATTTAATCTTAATAGCTTCAACAGAAGGGGCAAAAGAGTATTATAATTTCATAGTTCCACAGTTCATAGTCCCACTGATCTTAATAACAGGAATATGTAAGTGGAGTCTAATGCTCCAGTCCTATGGAGCTGCTGTCTCCACTGTCAGAAGGAGTACGCCTCTGAATGCCAGTTGATAGAGTGCAGTTGTGCTCAGGTCCTGCTTTCAGGCTTCCCAAATGGATCTGGTTGGTCACTGTGAGAACAGAATGCTGGATGAGGTGGGTCATTGACTTGATCCAGTAAGCTTTTCTTATGTTCATGGCCTACTAGTCTGGCTTTATAAGAGGTTTACCCTCTTTCTCTAACTCACTGTGAGCCATCACTCTTGGTAGTGCTTCATTAATCACATAATCAATTTGGGGTTTATGAGGTTCAGTTCATTATATTGCTAATAGCTGCTGTCTAGCACAAAATAAAAACACCTGAACATCAACACTGATTTCAGTTTAATTAGAACGTCTGCCTTTATGGCTCTCAATCTGAACAGTTTTATAAGTGTTATGTCCTTTAGAAAGGAAATTGAACAATTCATACACCTTGATACATTAATTAATCCAGAGGGAACAGGATTGATACCCTCCAGTTTCATGGAAACATCTGTTCAATACACCGTGGTGGTTGGAAAATCCAAAATGAAGTTAGTCAGTTATAACGTGTCACTACTATAAATACCAACAGAGCTCACAGATGTTAAGTTCAGGCTTTCCACCTGCTAAAAGATAATAGCAGGAAAATAACAGTGTCAGCTAAAGAATAAAAGCAGGGGTGGGATCCAATAAAAATGTGAGAAAACAGAGCACACATTTTTAAATGGGTTGAAATACTCTTTCATGAGAATTAATAAGTGGAATAGAAGGGTCATTTGTAGAAATAATGCACAGGTTGTGACCGGTGCTTTTTTCTAGCAGTTTTTTCTCCCTTTTTTTTCCTAGAAAAAAAGCACTGCTTATTACCATCATCTCATTGCCGCATATTCTCTGAAACAGAGCCCCCAAACCACAACTCCTGGTGCTGAGCCCTGGCATGAACCAACTCCAGAACCAATAACCATCCTTCTTTTCTTTCCTCCTCCGCACCCCACCATGCCTGACACGGCCGTGCCATTGCTCCTCCTCATGAACAGAGGTTGCTGTGGGTGAAGCCAAGGCCTACCTGCAGGCTGCCAAGACATCCCTTCTATCTCCTCACTCCAGCCAATCTAGCAGGAGGGGGGGGAGCCAAGGACGATGGAGAAAGCTAGCAGGGAGAGAGAGGGTGGGCAGGGGAAGCCAGGCCACAATGTGATGGGATCACCACGAGGGTGGGGGGGGGGAAGAAAGAGAAGAGACAGCAGGGCAGCTGAGCAAGTGAGATGTTTGGATGAAGGGTGGTATATAAATTTAATAAATAAAATAAAGGGGAATGGGGAACAGGGAGTAGGCAACAATCAGGCTGATTGTGTCTTCCTTTTTGAACACTTGGGGGGGGGGGGAATCTCATAAGTTTTTGAGAATTCATCAGGAATTCTGACTGATTTTGGGGAGAGCGGACCAGACTTTGGTTCATCCCTGCTACCTTGAAATCCTTGGACACATTGTAAATGTAATATGTTGTAATGAATTAAAACATTCATAGCAATCCACTATATGATCTTTGACATGCAACTAAATTGTAATAACTGAGTCACTCCGTTATTGCTTGAAATAAAATGGCCCTAACCAATGGACCAGAGAAATGGACCAGAAGTGTGGTGTCGCCCATGAGTATCTAAATGAAGAGCTTTTGACTCGTTCTCCATTTTTCAATGTCAATTGCATTATACCGGTAACTCAATTCTCGAGAAAAATACATGTCAAGAGGCTGACTTTCAAGTAGGTGAATCATTTTTAAATGCTTTCTTCCTGGACTCAAGTTCTGGAGTTCCTGGAAAACGAATACACAGTTGCCAGTTCATTAGCTTGTTCATATCTGTCAGCTAGGAAGATCATAGCTGCAGAAGCTTGTACATCCTGCTTGTCGGTTTTTCTTGTTTCTGCTGGGGGAGAGAATAACTTCATTGGAATGAACAACCACATCTACTCACCAGTTCTAAATGCAGAAGATTATTATTGCCTGGATAACTTTATTCAAGAGTTGTGGGGAAAGGAACATATATTCATGGAGGGATGCATTCCTTCCGAGTTTATTCCTTAGGGGCTACAAGCAGGTAGTGGGCACAGATGAAGCAAGAGGTGGTCATGACTAAAGAAAAGTGAGTGTGCCCACTATTGGATCTGTTATGTGAGGAACAGATTGCTTTTCCCAGATATTTGAACTGATAAGCTATAGAGGACTCTCACCCCTCTATGTTTTCTGTTCCTTCCCCTTCCTCTTGGCTGCACCCACTCACATGAAGTTAGGCTGAGGGCCACGTGCAGCCTCTGGCCACCCCGATCTTGAAGAATAAAAGTTATAGAGCATTAGTATTGTTATTATTGCTTTGATAACCACTTAATGATCAGGCACAGCCCTAAAAACTAGCTCAAATGCTTGTGAAACTCAGGGAGAAATAAAAAAACCTATTTTATTAGCCATCTAATCCTAAGAGTTGTAATTGTAATTACTGGTATATATTTACCAGCCTCTGGTATCTGATGAAGCAAGCCACTGCATGCAAACTCTCATGCCACAATAAATCACTCTCTAAGGCTCTTTTTTGTCTTCTCACTGCTGCAAACTTAACATGGCTGTGACTCTGGGATTCATGTTTGTCAGATATCAACAGAGCTTTTGTGAAATAGGACAAGCCACAGAAAGGTGCCATTGATGCAAGTGCACTGTGCAATTTTCGTAAAACATTTTTTTGGTGCAGCAAACTGCTTCCAAATCCTAATCATTGTCATGTTAACAGCCAAGAGGTCAATACTAATTACAGTTCACTTTCCTAAGTTACTATGCCATACTGACTTCATCCCTTTGCAGAGTGAATTGAATAATGAGACACTTAATTACTTTTGCCTTACTTATACTCAGAACATTTATGCTCAAACAGGATTTAGAGCATCTTAGTAATCAGAAAGCACAGAGGTGTTTCTAAAAATATATATTTTAGTAACATCAGAAGAAAATGAAAACAAAACAGAAAATAGCTATTCTGTTTTTAAACCAGGGACTGTCTAAACTGTGGCCCTCCAGTTGTTGTGTGTGTAGCTTAAGAAGGTGTTGTTCATTTTAATGTTGAAGAGTTCCAGAAATTCAGTCTCATGGGTTGGAGTCAGAGTATTCTATCTGAAATGATAGCTGCTAATGAACAAACCAGGAGATGGGGGGCTTCAGTTTTAAGGAAAACAAATTACCGACCAGGCCATATTGTAAAGTAGGCCAAGAAACAAATGGCAGAAAGCTCAATGGTTTGTTGATTAAAACCCAATACATTTCAGATATCAAACCATTCTTCTGGGGCAATTCTCCTTACTTAAAAATCACAGCGCAACATCTCTTGGGCACAAGTCAATTCACCAGCATATGTTGCAAGAATTCTGTTATTTGCCTCCCTCAGTCTCTCTCCTGGTATGATCTGTTGTCTATGTGGGAAGATGATACTCTAGAAAAGGACATGCAGCTCAGTCGTAGAGCATATGCATTGTATCCTCAGTTTAATCCCCAGAAACTCCAGCTAGTGCTGGAAATGAACCCTGCTTCAAACTCTGAACTTCCTGTAGACCAGGGGTCACCAATATGTTTGGGCACATGAGCACATTTGTAAACCAGAAAAAAACCTATTGTGGGCACCACACCACAACCAACTCCATAGGCCAAAAGAGAATGTCAGTGAGGGGAGGAGACACTATGGGCAGCAGAGTAGACACCTGCATGCACATTTGCACCTGCAGGTGCAATGTGGGACACCCCTGATGTAAACAATAGTGAGCAAGATTTACCAAGCCGTTTCTTAGATGAAGAGCACTTTTGCTGTTAACTTATATGCACTCCTCTTTCCTACTGCAGGTTAATGCACTAAAAGCTGGGCAGTAAAAGGTTACTACCTGATTTATGCCAGCAGGCAAGAAGATTAACACATTTATTAAATCATTCTTTCTATATGTATAATTAATCTTTGACCCCCTATTAGAGAGAAACAATGATATCTACAAAATTAGCATGCATTAGATAAAATTTATCATCTCACTCTGCCTTATTGAAATTAATGTCCTTAAAATAGTTCTTGCCCTTGCATGTATGTGGATTTGCATATTGAAATTTCTTGTGCTCAACAAGGAAAGCACTAATTGCCAAAAGTCCAACATTAGAACATAATTCTAATTAAGCATACATCATGCTTAATTAATCAAATCATGATATGCTTGCAAATTCTTGTAAATACAGCTCGTGAATTCAGGAGAGACAGAACTGTTCGTCTATAAGGCATTCTCTGAATGTTAATTTTGACTGACTTCTCCCTTAGATTGATTTATTTGCTAGTGGCGTGATGAGAGTTTGAACTAACCTCACTCAGAATATGAAATTGTCCTCCTTGCAGTGCTTACCAGTACTGCAAATCAAACAACATTTTCTCCAAAAGTTCTTCTTTGGCTCAGATTTTAATGTGAGTTCCTCCCTCTTCTTTTTCTCTACATCACCTTGACTGCTGCAAAGGCATTCAGGAACAAGGAGCTCTGGGACAATTAATTTCTAGGCCAGTTCATGTCTGTGTTAAATACTTGGGCGCCCTGGAAGAAAAACATTTCCCCAAGAGCCCGCTGCCTGGGACACTCCTCTTTCAACATTCAATATGCCATGGAAGGAAAATCTCCCAGTCACCAGTACTGCAAGCTAAATAGGGAGGGAAGCAGGCAGCTGTATATTAGCCAGAGTGAGGTCGCTGCCATAGCCAGCTGGACCAATGGCCAGGGATGATGAGAGCTTATTTATGTTTTTAAATACCACTAAATGTAATAAAAAGCTGTTTGCATAAAAACAATAAAAATATAACATTAACATTCAGTTAAATGTCTAGCAAAAAACAAAACTATGTATCATAAAACAGAGCAGATCAGAGAATTAGAAATTAAGATTCAGAGTCTTGAAAAGTTTGAGTAAATGCATGTTTTTTATAGGCATTAACATTCCTGTCCTTGCTTCACAAATTAACCAAGGAAGGTATATCAGAGGGTGAATGCTATGAGTGACAAAGCCTGCTTTTGCCTTATTGCCAAGTGTTCATCCATTGGTTCTGGAGTGGCCAGCGGGGTCTCTTTGGAAAATAGTAAAAGATTAGCTTGTTCTGTACCGGGGAATCTGTTAGGTACAGAACAGAGCTTTAAATGTCAACCACAAACCCTTGTACTTGACTGAGTAGTGAAGAGTCCAACAATATCTGGCAGGCACCATGTTAGCTACCTCTGTAATTACATCCTCATGGGAAGTTCTTGAGATATGCATATGGAATAAGATACTGTGCTTGAAATTACTGCTTCTGATTCTCAAAAGTACCTTCAAATACCCAAGTAGTGTCTAATCTAATCAGTGCAGTCCAGAAGAACCAATATAATGGGATAACTGCACACTTGGGATTGTTAAGTTGTACATTCTTTTGCCTGCATTTATAAATACTTTCTAAAGGAATTAAAATATAGAAAAGTATTAGCTAATTTCCATTGCTTTGTTTCAGCAGAGGTGAAGAGATGGGAGGTTGGTGAAAAGGATAGGGGCAGGTGTTTCTCTGTTATGCATATTCAAAGGCTGGCATATATTTGCATGTCATATTTTTCATGGTGCATTGATGGCTTTCCTGCTTCATCTTCCGCCATCAGAGAGGCACCGTCAGTCTCATTCTGTCCGTGCAACATATTGCAGCTGCTGTTTGGGCATATGTTCTATTCCATGGAGAAAAGGCAGTCACAGAGCAATGCCAGGTTAGGCATCAGCACAGCCCATGTCTCCAAAGAGCATGACTAACAAATGACACACATTCTATGGCAGCTTCAACCAGGACATGGCTGCTGGTGGTGAAGAATAACAGTTTCCTAATTTAAACTTGCCTGGGTTATTTGACATTCACAATGTAGTGCATGCAGACAAATACATTTATTTCTCAAAGGAATTCATCCATTTGAATGGAACAGATGGGTAGAAATAGCTATTTCATATGTAAAATTTATTTATTTCAATTTATTTATTTTTTTCAGCTTGCATGAATAACAAGTAAAAAAAATACGCATATACTATTGCTTAAATTATAGAGCTCTATATTTTTAAAAGCTAGCTACCAGCATTTGCCTTTCTCATCCATGGCCAGGAACATTTCGTTAAATAAACAAACTTTTCTGGCAGGCTCATGGAACTCAACTGGTCTTACTTCTGAGTAGTTGCGCATAGGATTGTACTGTAAAGCTGCAATTCTGTGTATACTCAAAGCTGAAAGTAAGCTACATTGAACTTAGTGGGTCTATCATCTGAGTACAGTGGTACCTCTGGTTCAGAACTTAATTCGTTCTGGAGGTCCATTCTTAACCTGAAACTGTTCTTAACCTGAGGTATCACTTTAGCTAATGGGGTCTCCCGCTCCTGCTGTGCTGCCGCCACCCAATTTCTCTTCTCATCCTGAAGCAAAGTTCTTAACCCAAAGTACTATTTCTGGGTTATCGGAATCTGTAACCTGAAGCGTCTGTAACCTGAAGCATCTGTAACCTCAAGTGTCTGTACCCAAGGTACCACTGTAATTAGGCATAGGACTGTGTTGTAAGTGTCTGAAGAATAGGCTGAACACAGCTATCATGTGCTTCTAGCTGCCCCTTTCCTTGCATCATATCTCATTCTTAAAATTTATAGTGTTCTGCAGTTCTCCGGTGGGAGGAAATGGACTACTGTGACATTACAATACAAAGTAAACTTTTAACAAAAGTTGTAGCAGTGAAGTAGAAATAGAAACATGCAGCAGCTCTTTTGAGCAGCAGCTGTTCCTATACCATACTATCTTGCGTGGACTTTAAGTTCTGGTTTTATGGACTAGGATGGCCATATGCAAAAGAGAACTGGACCAGACCCTCCAAGTGTCCCTATTTTCCAGGGACGTCCCTGATTTAAAGAAACCATCCTGGTTTCTGATTTGATACTGGAATGTCCCACTTTTCTTTAATACGTCCCTACTTTCTTTGGAGAGATGTTGGAGGGTATGGAGTTATTCAACTCCCAAACTGTCTGAGGGCAATCCTGCATAGGGAAGGGTTTTTTATGTTTAATGTTTTATTATTTTTTTATATATGTTGGAAGCTGCCCAGATTGGCAGGGGTGACCCAGTAAAATGTGTGGGGTATAAATAGGAAAATTGTTGTTATGGAATGGGACGTACCTATTTTCATGAGAGAAATGTTGGAGGGTAAGATAGACTCCTGCACCTTTAATAGTTGCTTACCAAGATGGAGGAATGTGGTGGCGGTGAGGTCAGCACAGTGCAACTTACCAGTGGAGCCAATCCAACATTCCTGCTGGTGTGTTTGCACTGCACCAACTTTCCTCACTGCCTTGCTTCTCTTCCTCCCTATAAGCAACATTGACCCACATGCCAGGAAGGTAGCAGAACGATTCTGTGCGACCTGGCAAGCCACTTCTGATAGCTGTGTAGAAGTGGGAATTTCAGCAGGCATAGCTTCTCTGTGCAGCTCATTGTGTCTCTTTTTGCATCTGACGATCCAATTATTAAGTAAGTAAGTGTGTCCAGAATCTGGGCAGCAGCAGCTGAGAATGCCACTTAACTCGCCCTTGTGATTTGGATTTGACAGGTGGAAAGGGGGCATGATTGAAAGGCCAATTTGGCCTAGCCATGGAAATCACTGCAGAAGCATGGAAAGGTGCAGGTTTCAAAGGAATGTGGCGTGAGGAACTGTTTAACACCAAAACTTTAAAATATAATCCTACCTTTTAGCAACCAGATAATCAGATCTTTCCTGAAAGTATGTAGTTCAGAGGAGAATTCTCCTTCCTGAGAACTCTAATGTTTTTTAAACTGATTCCAACTTAGCCGACTGCAATGCAATTATGTACTCCTGTGTATAAAAATATGTGCTTGTGATTCAAATAAATGCAAGACATATAAAGTAATACATAAGGCAACATCATATGCAGCTCACCACAGCAGATCAAACTATACCTGCTTAAAGGGTAAGATTCCTAATCGTAGGTATTAGGTATTTTTTTTAAAGATTCATCCAATGCACACAGCATGGGCAGGGTTAGTGCAGGATTTAGATGGGTCTGTGAAAACGTAGGCACTGATTTTAAAAGCCTGGATCTCTTCCTTCCTGACCTTTTCTTTTATTCAGTTAATAAGTCATGCGCTCAAGCACCTTGAAACAGTTCATCTAATTTTAACCTGACCCCAGGATCCAAGGCTAGTCATGCCTTGATGAATAAAATATTTATTGTCATCTACTCCCTTCTTTTTAAGCATTTGCATGAAAAATAAATCTTCCAGACGAAGTCATATTTTTAGATACAATTCTGAAGTACACCATCCCTCAGGAAAGTTGATGATTCAGCTGTAAGTATGTCAATGTTGAAGAAGTTGACAGAAACCAAATGTTGACGGGAGCCAAAGCAATTGGGAAGTGAAGGCATCTTGTGCAAAATATTTCTGTTTCCATCTACAACATAGAGACCGATTCCAGTGAAGGCTCAGAATTCTGAATCATAAAACAACTCATACAGTTGGTCAGAAGATCTGCGCATGTTCACATTGCATACAGCTAAAGCTCCGGTAGAACCCAATAGAAAGCTTCAGATACCAACAAGCACCACAGAGTTCAGGCAGACCAACAACTCCATTAATCTCCAATCTGTCATTAATCTTGTCATCATTCTTGAGTGAAGACCCTTCAATATCTCCTAATCTCAGTCTAGAATGCCCATGCAGCAAATTAGTTTCTTCAGACTATTCAAATAACCATTATTATTGACAAATATCCCATTGCCTTTATTTTAAGAAGAGCCAAGGTAGCCCAGGAACTACTGAGCGGAAAACCCAGGCTCAAATGCCTCTACAGACAATGAAGTTTAATTTTATGTAGAAAAAACAGCTGTAAAGTTTAATAGCCTGTTGTGACCTGCTGTGGGAACTTAACAAATCGTGTATTTATTATAGTCAGTGCTATTTTTCTAGAAAAAAAGAGTGCTGGGACTAACCACAAATGTCTTCCTTGTACTCTTATAATGGCAATGGCACCCACCTGAGATGCCGAAACTGAGTTCCAGTGAGTTCTGGCTGGGAAACAAGCCCTGATTATAGTATAAGCTTTTCTGGACCACAGTCCACTTCCTCAGACGCATAAAAGGCAAGCCTGAATTATGGGTGATAACTCCTACCATCCCTATCTATCTATTTGCTATTCTGGCTGTGACTGATGGGAATTTTATTGTCCAAAACAACTGATGGTCACCTGTTACCTGCTCCTATACTAGGGGAAAGGATAGCCATAGACTTAATATCTTGGCCCATCTGAACTGAACTAACCTGTGTCTGTGTGTTCATAATGGCATGCCATTGCAACTTTAAAAAAAGACTTCAATCTTAAACTAATCAAATCATCAAGAACCTGGTACAACAGAGACACAACTGCAGCTGTGGATATTTTACGTTTGATTATAATGAAACATGACACAAGAGTTCATCAGAGAATCATCTCTTCTTGACCTCACTATCTCCTGGCAGGATTACTTTTCTCTCCCTTCACCAGTAGCTTTTTTAATATGCATCCTTCTTCACATCAGGCTTTTCAATCAACATGTGCCAGGAAATTAGGAAAGCCTGTTTATTTGTGAAGTAAGCAAGCTGTTACTCCATTCATGAAACATACAATGCCTTTGTCTTATACATGAATTAAGCAAGCATCCTGCCTATTGCATGAGTTACAAAGCAAGCAAATTGTTTGCCTAAATCAGGGACACCTTTGCATAATTCATGAAACTGCTTTGCTTTTTTCTTTGCTTTTTTTTAAAAAAAGTCTCCTCTTCATTCATAATCTAGGCAACAGTTCTATCCCAAATACAAAAGAGCAAAGCCATTGCTCACTTTTTGAAACTGCACAAATGAAGCAGGGCATCTGCCTATTGTATGAAACAGAAATACTTCCACTTAAATGGTGTAATTAGCAAAGCCCTTCTTGAACTAAGAGGAAGCACTTTATCATATTCTGAACATTTCATGCAGTGGATAAAACTATTTCTGCTTTAATTAACTGGATAAAGATTATTCCATTCAGATTATGGAATGGCTGGTGAATAAAGAAATTGTGTGTTTCATTCATAAACCAGAAAGAAGTATTTTAAACTTCATGAATTGGGGGGGAGGGCAGAAGGGGGTTACTTTAAGAATTAATCAAGGCTCTGGCTGTTCCTTGAATGCTATAATTAAAGTATTCAATGAATTAAGCAATTTCACAAATATCACCCTTGCACACATAACATTTACTATTCTCAAATTGTAGCCTTAGATTCATGCAGGATGGTGGCTGATAGGCTTTTTTTTTTTTTTTTTAGTAATTTGCAAGAGAACTTTCTTTAATTTTTCTTTTAAGTTTGCAGAGAGAGACAGAGAGAGAGAGAGAGAGAGAGAGAGAGAGAGAGAGAGAGAGAGAGAGAGAAGCAGTTTCTTACTTTGGCAGTGAAGAGAACTACTTTGAAAGATAGGAAGAGTGGGGGCATCTTTTTCCAGCCTAATGTTAGGACAACGCCTCTATTGAGTCAGTCTAATTTTTGAATGGTCATGCAATAAGTTGACAGCAAAACCTAAGAGAAGTAGGCCAGTGCTTTTGGACACTGTGGAATTACTTTTATGATGTATTAGTCTCACTGAGTTCCAGTCTCCTGTAGCATGTATTCAAGTAAAAGGACTGGACATTTTGTTCTGACAGAACTGGAGATAAATAGGAATAAAAATACAACATGGGGCCAAGCCACAATGCTCATTTGTAGGTACACTGGTACCTCGGGTTAAGTACTTAATTTGTTCTGGAGGTCTGTTCTTAACCTGTAACTGTTCTTAACCTGAAGCACCACTTTAGTTAATGGGGCCTCCTGCTGCTGCCGGGCCACCAGAGCACGATTTCTGTTCTCATCCTGAAGCAAAGTTCTTAACCCGAGGTACTATTTCTTGGTTAGCGGAGTCTGTAACCTGAAGCATATGTAACCCGAGGTTCCACTGTACTGGTATTCTGCATTTTCATGTATTTAAGAGTTTTTGTGACCAGGATTTGCCACATTTCAGAATTCCTAAACAGTTTGCTAGATGACACTTGGCTCTATTTAAATAGAAAGAGTTTCAGAGTGTTTTGGGGCTCTTGCCCTAAATACTCCATCCCTGCATAATCCTTCTTATTTAAGAGGCAACACCATATCAGATTGTCTTTTTTGTGTGTTTAAATGACACATCTAAATTTCTACACAGTATTAGATTGGGTGCTTGAAAATCAATTAAGTTGGACACAGATATTTTAGTATGTATTGTTGTGCAGAGAGTGCAAATATCAGCACAAAAGTAAGAAACTCAAGTGGAACCAATCTGATTTTTAATTAAAGAACCTGCTGGTCTGAAATGGATTTATTAAAACCCCGACAGTGGTGTTTTTCTCCTTCAGCTGTAGTACCATGTGTAAGCCTGCATAACATTTAGTCTTCTCTTTAGTGTGAAACAACATTCAGAAACTCAGTAGCGAGAGTTACGCTTGCTTGCGAAGCAGCAAAAATCTGGAAAACGATGTTGGCTGGCAAAAGTGGAAGACTGGATTGGCTATTGTTGTAAACATTTGGGAGGTAAGTAGAGCTCAAAGTTGATGAGAATATTTCTATTGAATTGTACAGAAGCTGGAGGATGATTTTAAAAGGCTTGCCAGCTCATGCAATATGCCAATATTAATTTTAGGCTTTCAGATGTAAAACAGAGTTTAGTGCCCAATGAATGTGACACTGTTAAGCATCTGGTTCCACAAATATTATTTTAGGGAACTAATCCTTAATCTGCATGTAATAGCAAAGTTAGCAGGAAAGTAAAGCTAACATAAACTTAACTTATATCGATTGTTCTACTCCTTAATCCACAAATGGAGTTTAAACTGATTCACTGCCTTCAAGAAAAGAGGACAAAATAAAACTAAATCCATATTCTAAAGTTTAACTCAATGGTGGATTAGATTTATTTTCTTATTTAAAAGTAAACATACCTGATTTGCACCTGCTGAAACAATACATGAACCAGAACAGAGCCATCCTTTGAAATCTGCACTTCTCTGAATTTTGCAATGCAGTTCTTCAGCCCAGTAATGTATACTATAGTATAGTATATATGTATAATTAGGTAAAGTGTGCATAAAAGGATATGTATTAGTAAAAATGCTGTATATTAGAGAAAACTGCTTTGCAAAAATGAGTATACAAGGCAAAATGGAACAACGATGTGTATTATTAGGAGAAATTCACACTAAGATGTTGATGAATTTTCATGAAGACTTTAAAAAAAAGCATTGAATTAGAAATTTGAAGGGCTAAACATGGTAGTGGGAAAATGAACACTAGCAACTTTAGATACATCCACACTCACATTCTTTTTATATTTCTCTCTTAGTACAGTTCCTTATTCCATTGGTTGTGGCTGCCACATTATCCGTTTAATTTGTTACCCACATTGTCTCAAATCAAGCTTTGTATTATTGGACAATCTTTTTAAAAAAACAACAACAACACCCCACTATGTTGTTAAATAGGTATCAAAGAAGAAAGAATAGGAGGGAAAAAAGAGGAAGCAGCCAAAATTCAAACAAATGAACTTCCACAAAATAATTTGCCAAAGCACTTCCTATCCAGTTTCTCACTCTGAATGTAATCACATTAAATCAAAATAATTGCTGGAACTAACATCCAAGTAAAATAGCCTAACCCATAATTTCTTATGGACAGTGTTTTTTTAAAAAATGGGGATCATTGATTTCCTCGCTCACAGGTGCTGCTTTCCTGTTCGTTCCAGTGGAAGAAATCAATCTGCATTAAAACTGAACAGACTGGCAAAGGAAGATCTGATCCACTCATTTGAATGAGACAACTGACTTGCCTCAAAATGCTTTAAAAACATTTACATATTATATATGCATATAATCATGCAGCGGCAGTGATCATGCACTATGTATAAGTACTTCAACATTTCTGAACATGAGAAGTGGCTAATATTTTCAAGGCTACATACTCATCATGTATTTCTGTACATATGAAACCGGGTGCCTACACTTATCCTGATGTCAAATTGTCTAATGCAGAAGTAGAGGAGCTGTGGCCCTCTAGACTAGGGTTACCAGACATCCCCGGTTCCCGGGGACAGTCCCCTGATTTGCAAATCTGTCCCAGGACAAATTCCGTTCCCGGAATGTCCCCAGATTTGCAAATCTGTCTCCAGTAAACATGGCAGCAGTAGCCTCAACAGCCTGGAGCCAGTCCGGTAGTGCAGTTGGCTCTGGCTGGCTTCAGGAGCTGCTCACTGCCATTGGTCACTGCATAAACCGGGGACGTCCGACGGGACAGATCTCCTTCTCCCTTCCCCCTTTGTTTTGACAGATTGGGGGAGGCTCAGGAGGCTCGGGCAGGCAGGCATTGCCTAGGAGGGGCGCAAGGTGCACAGTTTCTCTGCCGGGCAAGGTGCAAAGCCCTTCTCTCACACCCTGTGAAATATAAATGCACATGTTTTTAAAAAACTGGGCAATGGCACGCCACACGCCCATGACTCCCGAGCCTCCTCCAATCTCCTGCCCCCTTCCCCCTTTGTTTTGATTGATTGGGGGAGACTCAGGAGCTGCTGGCTGGCAGCCATTGCCCAGTTTTTTTAAAAAACGGTGCATTTATGTTTCACAAGGTGCGAAATAAGGGCTTTGCACCTTTATACAGTATGCATGGGCCCAGGGTCTTTTGCCTCACCATCCCCACTACCGACTCCCTGTTGCTACTCAGCTTCCAAATAATAATAATAAAAGTGTCCTCGGATTCATTGAAAAAAATCTGGTAACCATACTCTAGACGTTGTTGAAGCTCTTAGCTTCAGCCAGCATGCCCAGGAATGATAGGAGATGTAGTCCATTGGGAAAGAAAATAGAGCGTTTTTGTGTCCTTCAAATTATGCATAATAAGCCCTGCAGGAATTAACATGGGAATTTAAAATCTTGCTCCTGCATATATATATATATTTTTGGTATATTTCTCCAGGAGTAAACAATGCCCTGAAAAGCACCATCCACAAATCTGTTCTATGCATGTACATCAGATGGCATCTAATTAAATGTAATCTTTGCATTTTGATCCCAAGGGCATTGTGAATAGCAGCAGTGGCTCAAACAGTTCCACCCACTCCAATTACGTTAGCCGAAAAACTCTACATACACTGTTCTTCCCCTCACTATAATGATAAGCAGCCTAAAGGAACAGAGCCACAATGGTAGTGAACAAGAAAGGCTTCAGAGTCTTCAGAGCTTGCATCCTGGCCAGGCCCGCATCTTTATCCCAATTCCCTGTCGATAAAGGAGGCATCTAGCTCCCAATTTTCTTTGGATGGGGTATGAATAGGGTGAGCCTGTGACCTGGATTCAGGAACTAAAGTATTAACCATCACTAAAGAATGGCCAGGCTGCCCAGGTAATGCAACCAGCGACCAGGTATCCTGGCAGACAGGATTTCTGCCGTAGACCACCTCCTATGATGTATGTATGATGATTTTGGGGTGGTCCTTGGCTAAGGGGGTTGGGCAATATCAAAAATCTTTAAAGGTTCCTGCACACTTTTGTTCAGGGTCTCTCCCTCCTTAAAAGGAGGGGAGGGAACTCTATTACAACAGAAAAATAAATACCTGCCTTGCTTTCCACTGGATCCAATCTCCATCCATTTTTCTCTGACTGATCATGGACTCAGGGGACTCAGAGACCCACTGGGGAGCTGGGCAGCAAAAGGCAAATCCCAATTTTCACATTGCTTATTTTTATTTTTGGACTGCTCTTTTGTGCAAGCGTGGTAGATCAGAAAAGGTATATGTGCACATGTAAGCACCTATCCATGGATCTCAGCTTTCCTCGCTTGGAGCAGTGCGCACACACACACACACACACACACCTGCTGTTTTGTGCAAATCTGGTAGATTGAGAAATTTGTAATTTAAAAAAATATATTGATATTTGGGAGAGATATTGCAAGCTCATTCGGGGACACCAGTGCAGGCATTGCTTCTCCACAAGCTGTACAGGTACGGGTGACACAGCCAGTGGTACAGCTGCAGTGCCACCAGCAGGTGGCTCAGTGGTAGTGAGTGTCCCACTGGTAGTGGTGGTGTGGCAGAGCAGGGTGGCTCTTCCTGTTTTGCCTCAAGTGGCAAAATGGGACGTACCACCCCTGACTTCAGGATTCCAGAACTAACAGCTGTCAGTTTGGAGGGAAAGAAGACAAGGACCCACAACCCAGGTGGGGCTTGCTAGCTTGGGGAGGAGTTGCCTGATTCCTTGGCTGGAGTAGGCTCAAGACAGGTGATGCTCATATGCCTTGTCAACCCCAGAACCTATAACAGGTCTGCGTACTGGCCAGACCTGTGACTAAGACAGCCATTGCTTTACGCAACTTATAAAAAAAATGTAGCTCTTTATTATATGTATTCAGATATTTTCCTGTTTTGTAATCTACTTCAGCAACAGCTATGAAAAATCACATGTAAGCAGAACATTTCCTTCACTGTTGTCTTGACATTTATATAGTATAAATTGTCATTTGTATTTCCAGAGAAAGATATTCACAATTGGGGGAAATCAAGAAAGCTAGGCAGTTTGGGTTTTTCCCCAAAATGCTTTGTGGAAAGTTAAATCGCACCATTTAATAATGCTCAAGTACCATTTACTTAAAGTCAAGTATAGGTGGCAATTTGTGAGAGCAGTACTGGAGTTTCATGGATGTTTCCATGGCAATTACTGCCTTAGCAGTCCCATATGCCTAAAACAAACATTATGGATCTTAATAATAGGGACAATTGAGACCTCACCATGAAATATAGAGGCAAGACACAAGGGCTGGGTGAATTGAGCCACATTTATATATTTATTTCTTTAGCACAAACCAGATCTGTAAAAGGGAACCAACAGGTGTGATCTAACAAATAACCCCATTTTGGGCACGTTCAAAATGTTCAACACTTTCAGGTGACTAGAAAGGCATTCCTGCTCAGATCCCTCCTGGAGTCACAGAACTCCAGGCAGATGTGATAGGTTGGCCCAAAATGTGCCTCCTAACCATGCCAGCGAGTCCCAAGGCCCTGGAGGCAGGTCTCAGGACTACATTTTTCATCTTTAAAGGTGCCTAAGGGTGCTCACCAAACCTTAACTTCCCATACCTACCAATGAAAATAGTTCTTTAGACTTGTTCTGTGTGGTACCTAGAAGCAGATGGTGCAGTGAAGCAGTGCTGCTCATCTGACCTCCAGTTGCTGCTTCTTACTGGGATGTGGAGGGGGAGGCACTGGTGGAACCAATCTGTTGCTCTTGCCAGTTCTTTAGCACCATGCTGATCTCACCACTTTGCTCTTCCCCCTCTACCTCTTGCTAAGCAGCAGCAACATGGCCAAATGAAGCCTGCAGTCAAGTGCTATCTACTATTGGTAGTTGATGCTTGTACCTTAAGGAATTACTCTTCAGTGTGTGTTATTACAACAGATACATGTGTGGGTCAACCTTGAGGTTCACTGCTTTTTCTTTTTCCTGATGACTCTCACATAATTACTTTAAAAAGGAAAGGAAAGGAAATCTACCATAATGTATAAATTATACCTTTCTAAGATGGGAAAATATTGTATGAACTGTAGGTCACAAATGGAAACCATGATTTTCTGTCTTTGTTTCTCAGTTGGTTTTCCACAGTGTGGTGCATAATTCCAGACATGCAGTGTAATGCATTGTGACTGATGCAAGCTGATGGTACTCTTCACAAAATGTTTCATAATGGATTATGTCATGAGGACATCCTTTTTTTCAGAAAGAGATAGCAAACAGAAACAAAGAGTTCCTCTGCTTTTGGCATAACAGAAAGACAATTTGGAGGAGTCTGACCTTCTCCATTGGGCAACCCATATGCTTTCAGTATTTACTTGGGAAGGAAGTCCAAAACTATAGACCAACAGGATAAAAAAGGATAACCCATTGTCACCACACTGAATGAAATGTAATCTTTGACTTCAATCCACATTTATTTTAAATTTATTGAAAGTTTAGTTTGTTATGATGACTACCTCATTCCATTAACTTTAATGGAATTCAGCCATGATTAACTTTCTCTGGATTGGGACGTGTGTGTGTGTGTGTGTATGCAGCATTTGGACACCTCTTAAGATAACATGATCAAATATTGTGTGATGGTTACTGAGATGAAGGAGCACGGTTTTCCTCTGTGTTTGGATATCACTGGGTACCATTTTGAATCAAGATGGTGGAGTGAATCTTTCAAACCTGCACTGATTTCAGTGACTGATTTCCACAACACTGGGTAAAAGGCTACTAATAACCAATAATTCATCCTTTAAAAGTGTCACAAGCCTCTTGTTTTGCTGCTACAGATTAACATAGCTACTGCTGCGGAAGTTATAACATTTCATCAGAATCTCATTTTCTAAATAATGATCATGCTTTCTTTCTTTCTTAGCAAAACACATTGAGTTTAATTAATCAGACACTACATGTGCTAAGGATCTTGTAAAAGTCAAGAGAGGAACACAGTGAACAAATGGTGCTTATGTTACACCTGCATTTAAAGAGAAATTATGCGTTCCATCGTACAAATATGAAATAGAGGAAAGGAAAAGACTTAAGACAGGTAGTAGTACAATTCTCAAAACAGCAACAACGTTCTCTTGAAATTCTCCCAGGTTATCAGCCAGCTACAAAATTCAGGCATTTTTCTTTCTTTGGCCAGATCAGAACTCCAGAACTATATGCTTCAGTCTCACCCACCCAGGCAGGTGGACACAAACGTACATCAACTTGCCACCACATTCCAGTGGCGGATGGTCTTCTAACAACCTGAAGATCTGAAAAACTAAGAAGTCAACTGGTAAACTTATACTGTTGCATAGGTCTTGGGAGACCATGCAACTGCATGTTAACAGTGTGCTCTACTCTAACAGCAACCATTGTGTTTTGACAGTTCCGGTTGTGGAATTCTGCAAACAAGTGCCAACAGGAAAGGTCTTAGTTAATGGTTTCTTCAGTTGAAAAAGTGCAAGGCATGGCATGGTAGTATGTGCACTTTGCAGTCCTATCTTGATATGCACATACATATCTGATGTCATAGGCTTCCTCTTGTCTTCTTATCCTGCATCGCAGAAGGTATTAGTAGGGATACAATGCTTGGATGGTTTTGAGTGGAAAAGCTAACTGTAAATATTAACTTCAGGTATGTAGCCGTGTTGGTCTGATGCAGTCGAAATGAATAAAATATTTTTTAAAATGTCTAGTAGCACCTTAGAGACCAACTAAGTTTGGTCTGGGTATAAGATTTCTTGTGCATGCACACTTCTTCAGATACACTGAAACAGAAGCCACCAGACCCTTATATATAGTGGGAGGGTGGGGTGGGGTTTTTCTCAGAAGGGTCATAGGAGATGGGTGATTGACTCAATGGGTATGGTAAACCTGTTGACGACAGTTAACGACTGCAATTAGTCCTACAGGAAAAAGCAAGGGATAGTAAGCAGATGACGAAAAATAGCTTTAGCATATGTAATGAGACAAGAATCCAATACCTCTATTCAGACCAGGTCTCTCCATAGTTTTCACTTTAGTAATAAGTTGTAATTCAGCAACTTCTCTTTCAAGTCTAAATATTAACCTTTGTCTACTGTTCCAAATGGGTCCATGTCCCAACAATCCATGGAGACCCATACTGAGAAAATCACACTGTAGGCACTGGAACCATTTGTCTCCTGTTTTTGGAAGGGAACTGGGATAGGAATGCCTTTAGGTTATTTCTGTCCAGTGATACAACATCCCTAAGCAGCCCTGATGTCTCTGCTCTGAATATGTTTGCAGGAGGAAGTTCTTACATGAACTGAGCTGCCACAAGCCAGCAAGCAGTTTGAATGTGGAGCAAGAAGGCCAAATTATGGCTCACAAAGTAGGACACAACAGAAAGGTTTACTTGTAAGGGAGAAGGATAGGGACCCATGTGACCTTATTGGCACCCCACCAGGTCTAGTTTCCATTCTCCTCCAGTGTAACCAGGAGACAAATGCAATAGCAGATGGAACTCATTGGCATATTGTCTCTGAACCTGGAGGCGGCATATCATCATTATAACTTTTAGCCATCAATAAACTTCTTCATGGATTTGTCTCATCCCCTTTAAAGCCACCCAACTTAGCAGCCCTATCAATTAATTATACTTGGTCCTTCCTTGAATCTCCAACCAATTAGTTTCATTGGTTGACCCCAAGTTCTAGTATTATTCTTCAGCACAGTAATAAAAAAATGTACATATATTTGATCCTGGGTAACACAAGACTTTCTCTGCATTTGTGGCTCTTTGCTTGTATGGAGAGTAAAAAAGAGAGTGAGAGAGAGAGAGAGAGAGAGAGAGAGAGAGAGAATTTGTTCCAGATATGGAACAAGTTTTAATGTGATAGTTGTAGCTCCTGCTTCCTTTGAAACTTGTGGTTGATACCAAGGAAATGTTGCATATCGCTGCTCTGGACTGTGATTGCCATAGAAACAAGGCATAAGCTCTACTGTTCTGAAAGGGAAAAGAGAAGGTGCAACATTTGTAAATGAAATTTACCTCTTCCATGGCATCAGTTGCAGCAGATTCATTTTGGGATTCTTTGTTTCAAATCACAGTAACTCTAAAATCTTCTGCTAAAACAATGGGATAAGCTGTCCAAGCTACAGTGTGCTTCTACAGGCACAAGTGTCAAGGATTTGCATCAAACTCTAGTGCAATGGGGACGCGGGTGGCGCTGTGGGTTAAACAGAGCCTAGGACTTGCCGATCAGAAGGCTCGCAGTCTGAATCCCCGCGACAGGGTGAGTTCCCGCTGCTCAATCCCTGCTCCTGCCAACCTAGCAGTTTGAAAGCATGTCAAAATGCAAGTAGATAAATAGGTACCGCTCCGGCGGGAAGGTAAACGGTGTTTCCGTGCGCTGCTCTGGTTCACCAGAAGAGGCTCAGTCATGCTGGCCACATGACCCGGAAGCTGTACGCCGGCTCCCTTGGCCAATAAAGCGAGATGAGCGGTGCAACCCCAGAGTCGGTCACAACTGGACCTAATGGTCAGGGGTCTCCTTTACCTTTACGTAGTGGAATGGGTTATTTGAATCCAGCCCTGAATGTTCAATACTATAAAACTTGAGGAAGATACATTCAAAACAGGTATATCACATACTGATAAGATACCCTGCATAAGTTTTCAAATGGTCATTATCCCTACATCATCTACTCAGAAGTCTTATCCAGTTTACTAATTAGCATAATGTTTACAAGCAATGTAATTAATTAAATCTAAGCACATTTTGCTTGATGGTGTAATGAAAGGCCTGGTGGCTGCACTAGAAAATGTGCTTTCAGTCTAAATTCCAGATACTTCCCTTTAAGTGGAATAATTACAGGAATTACCCTGTAACATCAGGATAGTGGTAATTAATCCTTTAAAATGTTTCGCCACATGTTCCTTATTTACTTTCCAAACTTAAACCCAATTTCAAGGTTATTTATTTATTTATCTTTCTGAGTTTTAATTAAAATAGTAGCACTGGGGTCATGCAAACATTGCCCAGGACTGTATTCAAGCGTTTCAGCTAGTGCTAGCTATTTATTGATTCTCCACCGCCACACACATTGAGCTAACAATTCGGTCTCATGCTTTCAAATTGCTCTGTGTGGGTGGACTTCTGTGCTTCTGTACAGAGACACTGAAGTAATGAAATCCTGCGTGGGAGGGACAATGTTAGGATCTGGACGTGACTTCATTGTACATGCTTAAATCAGGATTCGGATCATTCAAGCATAATAACAGATTTTCTCTCTCGGGCAAATTACACTGACACGTTTTCTGTTTTAAACATAAATACAGTTATACCAGCACGGTCCAGAGATCCAAAGCCTATGAATCAGGGCATTTTTGCATACTGAAGAGCAAGAACTGACCCATTTGTTTTCCAAATGAAAAACAAACAGAGAGCTGTAGTTCATACGTTATAACCAATTTATATATTACTACCAGAAGAAAGCAAAGGAAGCAAAAATAAAAATAAAAATGGTCTTCTGCCCTATCCTTGGATCATGTTCTTTTTATTTAAATTATCCCACTGTTTTCTTTTTACATTACTATGTGAGGGAGGGTGCCTGCAAAAAAATGTGATACAAATGGCCCAAAACATTTTCCTGATTGAGACAAAGGACAAGAGGACACCCCAATTCCACACCCAGGCTAGACAGGCTGCTGGCTTTTATTTCAGTATTGGCAATAGAATAGTGTCTTCCACCATGCTTGTAAGTAACAGCTGCTGGGGAGCAGCCCCACAGTTGGAGGAAGCAATGCTCCTGAACATCAGTTCTGCCATAGGTTTCCCATAGGCGTCTGGCTCACCACTGTGAGAACATGATGCTGGACTAGCTGGCCCATTAGCCTGAACCAGCAGGTTATGCTTATGTTCTTATGTTCTGTTCTTACAAGTGGAGGAGGTCCTGCTCGCAGGCTTCCCAGAAGCAACTTGCTGGACTCTGAGAACAGGATGTTGGACTAAATGGATCTTTGGGCTGATCCAAGGCTGCTCTTATGTTATGGGTGTGTTGGAAAGGTTGTGTGGCAGACACCACTCTGTCCTCCAATAGAAGGGTTCAAACCAGGGGGCTCAGGAGGAGGAGCCAGAGACTGTCGGAGACAGTAGCCTCACACTGTCAAATTGTAGGGCCAGTCCTTAATGAAAAATTATATTATAGCAATTCCCCCTCTTTTTACACATTATTTTTTTCACAATGTTCCTTTAAGCTATGACACTATATATTGAAAGCATCAGAGAATTCAGAACTTTTAAATTCATTTGCCATATACTTCTCTCATGTGCTTACTTGTTTGCAAATTGTATTGCAGATGGTACTAATTAAAATCACTTAAAATAATTATAGGTCCAGATTAAATCAGATGTTTAGTCAAATACTGCAGTGCAACTGATTTAATTATAGTAGAAGTTTTAGCTTACTCCTAGGTGGAGGACAATAGAATAATGTTTAATCTCTGACTGATTTATTGCAAGTTTAATGTCATTACAGCTTGTAACCTGTTAGCTTAATTTAATTCAGGTGCATCTTATCTGCATTACAGCCTCCATTTTGATAATGTAATTATAATGTCACTAACATAGCATAAAAGTTGTCTGGTATCAGGCTGTAGGAGGGCCAGTCCAATTTGCTTCATGTTTGCCACATAAATTCTTCAATTTTTATCATAAAAGGTCAATTTTCAGATTAAAGGTTGATTGGTCTAGAATAACAAGGAGGCAACCAGTAGTTGTGAAAGTCCCCTGGGACTCCAGCATCATAGAAAAAGGTAACACTTCATGAATATTACAAATTGGGTGCTAGTCAAATAAAGTTTACATCTTTAAAAAAACAAAACTCCATAGGTTGGATCCAGACTTAGGCATGCTTAAAGTAGACCCACTAAATTCAATTTGGCAAGTCCTGCTGATTTCATTGGGTCTCCTTTTATTATGACTCAGGCCCCAGCAGTATCATACCATTTTAAACAGTCCTGGCTTCTCCCAAAGAAACTGTTTTGGTTTTTTTCCCCTTTCCAATGCTGCTGAAAGATGTTAGGATATCCCTATTCCCCTCACAGAGTGAAAATTCCTCCGTTCTCTTCACAGAGCTGCAATGTTCAGAGTTCCCTGGGAAGTGGGATTGATTGATAAACTACTCTGAAACTGTAGCTCTGTGAGGGGAATAAGGGGCTCTTAACAGCTCTCAGCACCCTTAGCAAACTAGTTCTCAGGATTCTTTTGGGGGAAGCAGTGGCAGTTAAAAGTGGTATGATATTGCTATTAATGTATAGTGTGGATGAGGTCTTAATTTGGATCTGACTCTCAGAAGCGCATGCTTGGGCTATGAGATTCTCCTCTCCTTTCCACCTCCAGCGGAGGTTCATATTCTAGAAGTTCAGGAAAGATGCCCCCTCCCAGACATGTAGGAGTGGGGAGTGGAGGACTGACAGGTAAGGTTTTCACCACAATCACCTCCTCCATTGAGAAACAAAGCCTCCTGCTGCCACATGTTTGAGACAGAAGATGTACGGTACTTTCCTCTTTGACACTAACTGTGGGCACTCTGTCTCCCAACCACAAGACACAAAGGAAGGAGAAATCACCAACAGACTGGTGAGTGAGCAGTAAGGTTTTTTTCAGGATTAGATCCACTGGTGTGCTAGAAGAAAGTGTTAATATAAAAAAACCCAGCACATTCACAGTGCCTAGTAGAGGCCTGCTGTGAAATACAATACATTTTATGAATTAGACCAAGGCTAAATTAGTCAACAGTACTTTGCCCAAATGAAGCTCACGACCTGTGTAATGTGTCTCTTACAAAATAAGATCATATCACATGGTTAAGTGAACAATTTTATGAATTAGAATAAATATATGGATGTTTATTTTGTTTCTTGTCTGCCCTCTCCATCAGACTTTGACGGAAAGATTAGAGTCCCCTTTCAGAAACAAGCTTTGCGCTATTCAGTGCATACTTATTTCTAAGCTTCAGGTTGAGAGGCCTATTAGGAATATATTGCTAGAGTAGATAAAACCAGGAGCATTTTAGTTAACAACCATTTGATGAGAAATCTTTAAGGCTCATTAGTGTAGAAAATGTTTATAAGAATCAGGAAATGTACACTCATGAGTGGTTCCCAGAGGAGGATGCTTCATTACCCAGGCAGTGGATCATAACTACAAATTTTCATATCAAATGTTCATTTTAATTATGCAAGGGATTGGAAGCCTATCCATTGATGTACTGGTATGAGCTTTAATTGCACTTCACTGTATCTCTTAGTAGTTGAATGATTTATATTCATGTGTATTTCACTAATTCACAACATAGATTTTCTTATTGCAGTGGTATATGCATGTTCTTTATTTTGTTAAAATAAAATTATTTTTTATTAAGGTCCTGCATATGTTTCTCACTCTTAAGCTGTCCCGGTTTACCAATAACATTATCAAAAATGTACTGCCAATCCATACCTCAGGCTACAAATTCAGGGATGTACAGATGGAAATCATGCAACATTGGCACATTCATTCCCTTTATTTCCAATGTCCAGGCATGAGTACAGTTGCTTAGGTGGCTAAAATATCGCATGCACATGAGGCAGAATTCCATACCCTGCAACATTTCTTCAATGAAAATAGGGACATCCTAAAGAAAAGTGGGACATTCTGGGATCAGATCAGAAACTGGAATGGCTTCTGTAATCCGGGACTGTCCCTGGAAAAAAGGGGCACTTGGAGGGCCTGTACACATTGTTTACCATAAGGTAAAGGTAAAGGGACCCCTGACCGTTAGGTCCAGTCGTGACCGACTCTGAGGTTGCGGCGCTCATCTCGCTTTATTGGCTGAGGGAGCCAGTGTACAGTTTCCAGGTCATGTGGCCAGCATGACTAAGCCACTTCTGGCGAACCAGAGCAGTGCACGAAAATGCCACTTACCTTCCCGCTGGAGTGGTACCTATTTATCTATTTGCACTTGACGTGCTTTCGAACTGCTAGGTTGGCAGGAGCAGGGACCGAGCAACGGCAGCTCACCCCGTCACAGGGATTCGAACCGCGACCTTCTGATTGGCAAGTCCTAGGCTCTGTGGTTTAACCCACAGCGCCACCTGTGTCCCTATTGTTTACCATACATCCATGAAAAAATGCTTATGTGGGGAGAATGTGCTTAGGTAGAACATACCCTCCAACATTTATCCAATGAAGATAGGGACATCCTAAGGGAAAGTGGGACATTCAGGGATCAAATCAGAAACCAGAGTGGCTTCTCTAAATCAGGGACATCCCTGGAAAATAGCAACACTTGAAGGGTCTGGAATGCAAGGTGGAATGAAACCAAAACTGTCTTAGCTTGATGGGGATGGAGGTTCCTGACTTGCAATAGAGCAAGACTGGATGTGGCAGCAGTAAAGATTACGGTAGGTTTCCTTTATCTTTTCACAAGCAGGCTTAAAGTTTAATTGTATGGGAAGATTAGCTGTGACATGGCCCATCTATCTTGAGACTGTTAAAATGCATGTTAACATTTCAAAGTGATTAGCATCACCTTTCTAGGAACCTAGGAAGCTGCCTTATACCAAATAAGACCATTGGTCCATCTAGTTCAGTATTGTCACACACTGACTGCAAAAGCAGATGCTCTGCTGCTGAGCTACGTTTCCCTAACCAAGAGAACAGAAAAGGTGCTGCAAAGTGCTGCTAAGCTTCTAACAGTGTTTAGCAGAAGTAGGACATTGTGTTTTTCTTTCTCATGTCACTGTTGTTTCACCAAAAATTGCTTTGATAAGGGCCAAAGCAGAATTGGTGGGCAAAGTGCTTCCACTTACAAGCGCACACTGTATGGCCCAATGCATTCACCACATGTAGCATTAGCACACCAGCAGAACAGCTGGCCATAAAAGCAATCATTTGCATGCTAAGTGTACCTGTGAATGGGTTTTTAATTCCATGGTATCTTAATCCAATCACTTCAACGTATGTACGCTGCATGAGTTTTGTGGTTTTGACTTGCCCTGTATTCTACAGTTTAGCATACTTTGGTCATTGGAAGTTATTCGCTCTATATTTTATTAATAATGCTCTTAAAATCTGAACTCTGTGGCCCTTGTTTCCCACATGGTCATAGGAGCTTTCCTGTTACCAGGAAGATTGTGGAAGGTATGTAATTTTCAAGGGCAAATTGTTCAGCATGGGTAAGTCAGTCTTTATACAATATGGGAGATTGTTTATTGAAATGTTTGAAGGAATTGTTATTGAAGAATTAGAATATTTTAGTTTTAGAAGGACATGATAACATATATGGCTGACACGTGTATTTGTGTTATGAAAGGGGATTTACAAACCATATAATTAGGAAAAATTTGTATAGAGTATGGGATAAATATAAAAATTTATTGGAGACCAAAATGCCACTATGACTTTCACCAGTAGAAGCTATAGCAGAGAAGAACATGATAGAAAACTGGATAACTTATAGAAATTAGTTAAAAGAAGATGTGTGGAGAACTTAAATTAAGAGTTTAAGGATTTATCAGGAATGTTAATGTGGACATAATATTATCATTTGAATGAAGTATTCAAAAAGGATAGGAAACGAGGGTTTAGGAAACAAGTATCTCAATTAAAGAGAGATCTGCTAAACAGTAATGTTAAAGTAATGTCTAAAATATATAAGATGTTATTGGAATGGGAGACAAAAGATGAACAAGTGAAATCTTTAGTGATACACGGGGCAGTAGATATTGCTCATAACATAGAAATGGAGGCATGGGAAAGACTGTGGAACATGGACATAAAATTTGCAGCATGTTGTAGTTTAAGAGAAAACTATAAGAAAATGTTATACAGATGGTATCTAACACTAAGTAGATTGGCAAAAATGTATAAATCAAAATTGTGGATGCGTTGGAAATGCAAAAGGAAAGAGGGTACCTTTTTCCATATGTGGTGGTCATGTAACCAGCTTAAAACTTACTGGGAAATGATATATAAGGAACTGAAAAAGATGTTTAAGACAACATTTGTAAAAAAACAAAACAAAAAAAACACAACCACGTGGAAACTTTTCTTTTGGAAATTATGGGATCAGAGTGACCTAAACAATATAGAAATTTATTTATGTATGTAACTATTGCCACAAGAATGACATTCGCCCCAAAATGGAAATAAGTCCTGATGAAAGAAGAATGACTACAGAAATTAATGGACTATGCAGAAATGGCGAAACTACCAGAAAAATAAGAAATCAAGACAACAAACTTTTTTATTAAGGAATGGAAATTGTTTATTGAATATTTACAAACAAATGATAAACAAATTAAGACATTAGCAGGATTATTGTAAAAATTTGGTGTTTGTGGTTCGAGGGCCCGACCCCCGCGAAGTGAAATGAAGACACAAGGACACGTGATATAAGGTTAATGGGCTAGAAAAGGCCACAACTTTATTGATTACAGCAATGGAAAGGTATTGGCTTAGGCATCGGATCGAAACAAGTGGGTTTATTCACCAGTAGGTGGAGCCAGTTGATGCTAATCCAACTATAGGCTCACCCCTGCTGTCACCGAGGGTCGTGCCATGGCCTCCCGCCAAGCAGGCATCGGACAGAATACACGACCACCAGATTCCTTTAACGGAATACCCCTAAAAATCGAAGGCATAGGCGATGGCCACACCTAGCACTTCGACACACCACAACACATTATTCCAATGCCTAACCGCCACCCGAGCCAAAGGCTCGCCGCCAATACCCTCAAAGCTGCAACCAATCCCAGATGCTTTTGATGACACTAGCTAACCAAATGCCGTTCCCCAGATCCAATAGGTGGACACCGTCATTCCGGTATAAGGCTTGGTCGCCGATCCGGATACGGTCATGATAAATGACTCGGCCATACATAAAGCACACCCAACGGGCTACCACCCGATTTACGAGTTTCCTGGTTCTTTCAATGGCCATACAGCTTTGCGCACCGCGCCAGACAGTTCTTTTCAGGAAGGAGGACCAGAACAACGTCGTTCTGGGGCACAGGGCTGCCAATGCATTCAAGTCTCTTTTTATGCTCCAAAACAAGTCCACACTCTTTCTGATAGTGAGGTCATTCTCCCCCAAATGAATCACGAGGATATCGGGAGGGCCAAACCTGCTACTTTCTCCCACAGCAATGGCATAAGCTCCTCCCAACGCATGCCTCTTCTCGAAAACCAGGAAACTTGAACACCATGTGGAAGGCCAAGATTGGGTGCAAGGCCGCAGCTCACCGCTCGTACGCGGGCCCAATGAACTATACTGTGGCCGCAAATCCACATGCTTCTCCTGAGCATCGCTGGGGGTAAAAGACAGAAAAGAAAAGGCAGTTAAGTAGGGTAAAGCAGCAGGTCGCGTACTAGCGAATATAAGACTTATAAGCATTGGATTTCCACCGGCCCATTTCTTTGATCCTGTCTGCTGGTAACCCCAAGTGTGTGGCCGTGGTGGCGGCACCAATCCTAAATGAGTGCGCAGCAAACTCCTGGGAGGATAGACCACAAGCCTCAATAGCCTTGCGAAGCACTCTGGTGAATTGGTGCCTCAACAAGGGAGACCCATCCTCGTGGACCAGAAACGGACCCGGGCCGGGCGGTCTGAGGTAGAGGTACCGCCTAGTGTCCTTTACCGGGCATGGGCCCTGCTGTGCCGACGCTGTGAGCTTAACTAGGACACCCTTACCAGCCTGATCAGTCTTGGACTGATGAATACGCACTGTCACAGCAGTTTCAGACAACTGCACGTCCTCGCACAGGAGGCCGCGTGTTGAACCTCGTGCACTACCTTCAAACACTCAAATTATAAACAAATTAAGACATTAGCAGGATTATTGTAAAAATTTGGTGTTTCTAAGACATATATGAAATAGATGAGGAAAAGAATAAATATAGTTAATTGGTTTATGCAGAAGGTGGGGAAAGAGGGTAAATTCAGCGGGGAACCTCTGAAAGAGGGGAAGGGATTCGAGGTTTGTTATGTGAGAATTGATTAAATTTTTGTTGCTGCAATGTTTGCTATAAATGAAAATTATAAATAAACTTATATAAAAAAGAAGTGTTTGGAGATAAGAGCATGTGTGGGAATGCAGGTGGCGGGAAGAAACTAATTGCATTGCAAGATCATCAGTGGCCATGTATAATAATCATTCTGCTACATCCTCCACCAACATGAAGAAACTGAAATTTATGTTTGACACACATGATTTGGACTCCTATTTTTGCCACCTTGACAATGCATTTCTGCAAGTTTTCATCTTCACCTCAGAAGCTTTTCAACATGCCACAGTGTGTTATGTCATGTCTGTACCTTGTGCTGTTTTCTCAGGAGCCAAGACATTAATTATAGAGCAATATAAAAATATAAGTGCCTTAGAAAAATTCACAAACTGTTAAACCACAAGCAGCTGGGTGATACAAAGTGACTGTCCTAGCACAAAGTAGGCTCCAGCACAATGTGCCTGTCATAAGCAAACAATGAGTATGAACTAAAAGCTAAACATTGTTTGTCAAATGGATTTGGCTAATACATTTTAGAGGTAAACATGACATTCAAAAGTTGTTTGCTCTTGTTTTAATGGATTCATATATGGGGAATTGTGTAAAAAAGAGAAAATCCTTGCCTTAAAATAGTAAAACAGCAATTTTATTGGGTTGTCTGACGTTAGATCTCTTTATTCACTTGAATTTGTTTCACAGAATTCCTTGTAATCCTGAATATGAAATATCAGAGTATAGCCATTGGCACCAGAAATATTCTATAATGATTTGCTGTTTCTGTTCACATATCTCTGTTCACAAATCTCTTTTCTAAAACCATCCAGAGAATGTTTAGTATGACCCAAGCCATATGAAGTATTCACATGAGTGGGCCCTCCCCACTGGCAAAAAGAGAGGAAACTTCCCTTTTATTTTACCATGATTTGTTGGGCCATCCCATTCCAGACACTCACCAAGCTACAATGACATAAGTCAAGAGCAGATGGAAAACAAACCAAGTTTATTTGCTTGCCTGAGATGCACACATGGTTTGTTGAACAAACCATGGTCATTGTTGTGCGCTATATTAATTTAGGAAAACCCAAATGCTGCTAAATTATGAGCCTGATGATGACATGTATACTATGTCACCCCCCTCATTTTTAATTTTTTTTGTGTGTGTGTGCTTTCCTAAAAGCCAAGTGGTCTGCCCTAACAGGAACTTACATTTGCCTTGGAATTTCACTCTATTTTTTTGTAATGAAAACTTTATGTTAACTTTAACAGCATGTTTAAGTTACCCCTCAAACTGTATTTAAACAGCTTTAGAGAATTTTGTGTGGTAGACCAAAACCTAGTGCAGCTGGATCTGAGGTGAAGCAGGACATTTGAAATTTCCCCTCAGAATGTGCATAGCTGGGGACCATAAAGCTCATCATTTGGACTCATGCTTCTGTACTTCAGCATTTAAATCCAATCATATATTCAGACATAAACCTAGTATAAAGTATTTAAAGCAAGTATGGGGGCTTCCAACATTGTGGAATGTTAAGGCTAATCTGGTCATACAGGAAATGTCAGGTTTCATTGGTCGCATTAACAAAAAGCCTAGGGTTGTAGGACACAGATGCATGCCATCTAGTACAAAAAAAAGATAATTAGAAACAAAACAGGAAATCACAATGGGTCACTTACTATTCATCTAGATAGAGAAGCACATTTGCTAAGCTATTTTTGGCTCTCTTTGCCTCAGTTATGAGAATAATATAATTCAGCAATGGATAGTTAATTTCCAAAGGCCTACATGAGCTTGATAGACTCCGAAGTTCCACAATCCTTAGTTTTGAAGCACCCTCTGGACACATTGTGCTTCCAGGAGCTTGTATCACTTCTCACACATTGTCAACACCTGGGTCCACGGTGCCAGGATGGTTTTAAGTCTCTCTGATAACCAGGATATGACTCCCAGTCAGATGGCATCGAACCATAGTTCTCCAATTAGTGCTTATACATAGTGAGAGCAGCTGCAAAGCAAGTCAAGACAATGCCCATCAGAAACATTGGTCTGGTTCATGTGTCACACTTACCCAAACCATGGCTTAGCTCTACTGCACAGGCCCACAGATAAGAGATCCTTTGCTCCTCCCTGGTCATTAAGCTGCTGTGCTGAGTGAAGCCATGGTTTGACTTAGTTTATCATCCAAACCCAGGCTGATGGTTTAGTGTTCTGGACAAACCATGAGTTGTAAACCATTACAGCTCATGTTACAACTTAGTTCACCTTGTTATATAAAGTGGAAGCTAGGTATGTGAGGTTCTCAACAATCTCCCATTCTAGGTACTGAACAGAAGCAGACCTCCCTTCCTTCAATCAGGTGGCTGCATCACATGCCCTTATGATGTGCCACCACAACTTTTCTTGATTAAATCCATGGGGAGACGTTGTTTGGGAAAGGGATGGAGGGACTGGTGGGGGGCACTTTACACATAGGTCGTTTACAGTTGTATCAAGGAAACATTAAAAATAAACATAGGTGCGCCCTCTCCTCTCCCAAAAATAAAAGGAAAACAATAAGAGTCAATTTTGAGATAAGCCAAGAGGAGTTAGTGTTCTATACATGGCTATCCTGAGCTGAAGGAATCAAGGCTAACCTAGATACAGTTTGCCTATCTGTGGTGAGTGCAGATTTAATACTTGGAGGAGGGGAAGTTATCTATTTTTTAGGGGCAATGTCAGAAGAAGAACCTTTGTTGCTGCTGCTGCTAGGATTATTATTTCCCCTGCTAAAATGGCTTGAGTTCATTCATAAGAAGCTGTGTCTGTGCTAGTGGAAGCCAGACAGCTCTCTATTACAATATCCGTTTTACAACAAACCCAGAAAATACTAGTGGGCTATTTGTGGAGGGAAGATTGGGCCAGGCATGACTGCTAAAGCATGAGATCTCTACAAAATTATGCAACCCAGTCTTGCACAGGGTGAATGTTCCAGCAGTAGCAGCTGTGTTCCAGGGAGATAGCAGACTTCTAATGAACTGATTTGGTGTACATGATGCAATGTTTGCGTGCTTCATCATACCAAACAATTTAAGTGACAGTCTGCAACCTTAAACCTATGTGGTAAACAGAGAATAAAATGAATACCGGTACATAAAACCCAAGATCACCACCATATTTTAGACACTATGTAGATGAATATACAGTACTGGGTAGATTTCAATGTGCTATTACAAACATTCTGTTTGTGTGAGCACTGCAGCTTGCCCCATGGAATGCTCACCCTCTGGGGGCTCTCCTGACTCTCTCTCAAAGCCTATTTTGTGGGGATGAGGAGTATGGGGTGGGGGGAGAGGGAGGAAAGGCCCATTGCAGAAGTCATTGTGCGGGGCACATTAGGTGATTCCTACCCAGAGTCGTATATATAATTTGAATATTACTTCTAATCTTGGATAATATAAAGTCCTTTTTCATCACCATAGTCCTGCCTTTTGGAGGGTCTTAAATGGGCATCCTCTGCACAAATTCACAATATTTGACATAGTTAGTAAAACATACGCCTGAATTTACAGACAGCTATTATTGCAAATAAAGTTGTATCTGGAGTTGTAAATGAGTTCATAATTGTTATTGCAGCTGCTGTAGCAATTATGCTGGTGATGCATCACAATGAAATACTAAAGGTGTGTTGAAAACTCACTTTGCCTACGTGTTAAATCTGTTTTGTACTGGGAGTTAATGTTCTGTGAAGCTGAGTATAAATTTTATATACTCTAATTTACTACTCATAGCAACTGCCATATGACCATTCTGTCCTTGACTGCAACTTTTACTACTGAAATACTACTATCTTCAGCCAAGCTATTTGATGAGTGACAGAAAAGGCACCAGGTGCTCTACCCTTCAGTTACTTTCCTCTTCCTTCAAACAGAATCTTAAGCATGTTTACCAAGTAGTCCCATGTAGTCCAGTTTCCTCCTGGAAAGCTGCATCAGACGATCAGGGGGTCCTCCTCAACAATGTGAGATGGAGAAGAGGAGGCTGTTGGGAGAAAAAATTATTATCCAGTAGCAAACAGAAAATTGACAGATCCTTTCATCCCTACTCCCAGAGCTAAACATCCTTGTGAAATCCTCAATTCCCAACCCTTGACTCTCCCCCAATTTTAGCCAAATCATCCACCCCCTTATTTCTAAAATCACTAGCTAAGGCTATCACATAAAGATAAAGGGGAAAGGTGTAGGAATGAAAATCACGGGAGACGAGTAGTAGGTGTCATGTGAGAGGCGTCTGCCAGGGAAGTCCCGGGAACTCTCTTTTATTGAATATTACAAGCATTGCCACAGGTGTGGTTGTGGCTGATTGGTTGATACAAACACAAAGAAACTCATTGCCTATTGGTTAATGCAAATGCAAGGTGGGAATTACATGTGAGGGGTGGGAATTACATGTGAACATTAATCACTGGTAGATTAAAGGCTGGGAAACGAGGTTGGGACTAGACAGGCATGAAGCCTCCTAATTAATTTGTAACTAAAGATTAATATAACATAAAACAATTACTAATGATTGATCATAACATATAACAATCGAGTTCCGTAGATGTGGTCAGCTATGCACTGAGAACAGGTCATCATGAACTTAAGATGAACTGAGCAAGGAGGGAATGTCTTGGTGTTTGGAACAGGTTCGTACAGTGTGTGCAGAAACAGAGAGAAGATTATAAGCGAGACTTCCCAGAATGCAAGAGGAAAGAAGCAAGACTTCCCATAGCAAGACTTCCCATAAGGCCACAGTTATGTGCAGAAGGAAAACTTCCCTTTATCTCCCCCTTTCTTTTCTTTTTTGCGAGGCGTTCTGGGTAAATAAGGCAAAAATATTTCGGGATTAGTGGTGTGCCAGCGAATGCCCAAAATAAATTCGCCAGGGAGGATGGGACAAAAAATACTACGAGATACGTGGTTTGCCAACGCATGCTCGAAATAAATCTGCCCATATCTCCCCTTTGATTTACTGTTGGTGTTGCCATTTCGCAAAATAAGCGGCGAGGATTTTATTGGGTGGCTGAGGGGGAGAGAGAAGCCGAGAGAAAAGACTTATGAGGCCAGGAATGCATTGGAGGAAGCAGCATAGTAAGATCAACATGCAAATTATGACAATAGCATATTGAAAGAGATTACGAAGCCAAGTAAAGTTTGGCAACCAAGCGGTAAGCCAGTGGGTGAAAGAATCCCAGAAAGCAGGAAAACCAACATCCTGTTTGATGTGATGTGTGAGATTTTGCAAATGAGAGATTTGTTTTTGAATAGCCTTAGAATTGTCAGTGATATTAAAGCAGCACATGTTTTCCACTTGTTCGCATCCGTAATGATGGAGCATCAATAGATAATCGATAGCAGCGCGGTTCTGCAGGACGCCATGCTGGAGTTCACTCTGCTCTTTATTCAAAAGATGAAGGGCTTGTGATGTAAAGTTCAGAGCCTTTGCTGCGGAGCAAGCTAAAGAGTTAATATTCCTGCTATTCCGTACAGCCAGTCCAGGGACTCCTAGAAGAGATACAGCTAGAGAAATATATTCAGATCTGCTAGGGAGAGAGACAGAATCGTTATAATCATTAGTCAATTGCACAGGGCGTCAATATCGAGAGCGGGACAAATGATGCTTTTTTGGTAAAATAATAGACATACGGCTTAAGCAGCAGGGCGTGCCATGGCTAATGTTTGCAGGAATATAATTAAACGTGAAGCCTGGACACGACCAAAACCAGCCGTCAGGCAGCTCTGTGTATTTATATATATATGAAATATTTACATAATCAGAGCAATTGAAGTTATCCTTGCCCATTTTTACACTGTTGGTTTTTGTGCAGTTCACCATACGGGCACAAGTAACATTAAAGGAAGCCACGTATGGGGTCATGGAATTGGCTGCGTGGAGAAATGATGCAAAACTTTAACAGCAGCTGCCAGCTCAGAATGCTGGGCAAACTTCTGTAGAAGAATGTAGAGGCTGTGCCATTTATCATTTTGTAGCCATGCAACGACCCCCCTGGAGGGGGCTCCATTAGTAAACACAGTAAGGGCATCCAACGGGACAGAGCTACTGCGCTATGCTTAAATTCACTTTGGTTGGCTGCCAAATTTGGATTGGCTCCGGCAAGCAAGGACATGGCATGGCTCTGACTAATCTGTGCCAGAGCATATTTAGGACCGTTAATAATTGACTGCAAAGCCTTCTTTGCATTTTCAAAAGCCAATTTTTTCATCAGTTCATTCTGGGCTGTAGTATTATCAACCTGCCTGGTGACTGCTTCTTTCAATCTATCTATAAATTGATGGTAGGGCTCTGAATGTTGTTGTTTAATATTAACAAAAGAGCTAATAGGGAAAGCAGAAGGCAATTCCCCAGCCCACACAGATTCCTCCTCTAAGGACAGAATTCCTTTCTGCCTAGCCAGGGAAAGTGAGGTGCGCACAGCTCCTGTAGGAGAGCACGCAGGGGTTGTGGCAGGCAAAGCAGGCAAAGGAGGAAGGGGAGGGGTGGATGGGTTTGTGGGCTGAGGTGTAGGGAGGGGTTGGCAAGGCTGCAATGGAGGCAAAAGCTTAGGATAAGGAGGGGAGGGATTGTCTGCAACAGCCAGAAGGGCAGGGGCCGAAGGAGACGCCTGGGGTCCTAATTTAGCAACGGCAGCTGCACATTTCTGCCAGGTGAGCAGACAATGAATTGAAGCCCTCGGTTCTGCAAAGAGGGTCTTCCCGATCTTTTGCCAAGTCCCCACCTCAAGGGACCCCCTTTCAGGGTAGGAGGGACATTGGCAAGCAATCTCACCAAGGAGCTGTTCAATTTCTTTTAAGGAAACATTAACACCCACAACTCGCTGTCTAACTAGAGAAAACAATTCCCTGGCATGTTCTTTCTGCAATTTTGTCAAATCGCCCCCCATACTCACGAAGTAAGCGCGCTGAGACTTTTCCAGTCGAGTGAAGTACAGGTGCTAGGCTGCGTAAGGGATCTGGCACGTCGGGGTCACCAGATGTAGGAATGAAAATCACGGGAGACGAGTAGTAGGTGTCATGTGAGAGGCGTCTGCCGGGGAAGTCCCGGGAACTCTCTTTTATTGAATATTACAAGCATTGCCACAGGTGTGGTTGTGGCTGATTGGTTGATACAAACACAAAGAAACTCATTGCCTATTGGTTAATGCAAATGCAAGGTGGGAATTACATGTGAGGGGTGGGAATTACATGTGAACATTAATCACTGGTAGATTAAAGGCTGGGAAACGAGGTTGGGACTAGACAGGCATGAAGCCTCCTAATTAATTTGTAACTAAAGATTAATATAACATAAAACAATTACTAATGATTGATCATAACATATAACAATCGAGTTCCGTAGATGTGGTCAGCTATGCACTGAGAACAGGTCATCATGAACTTAAGATGAACTGAGCAAGGAGGGAATGTCTTGGTGTTTGGAACAGGTTTGTACAGTGTGTGCAGAAACAGAGAGAAGATTATAAGCGAGACTTCCCAGAATGCAAGAGGAAAGAAGCAAGACTTCCCATAGCAAGACTTCCCATAAGGCCACAGTTATGTGCAGAAGGAAAACTTCCCTTTAGAAAGGCTCCCTCTGAACCAGATCTAATTCAATCACTGCATGTATATTGCAGCATGCATGACCTTGTCCTTTAATGGGGCAATACATTAAAGCAGTGGTTCTCAAATATTTTTCTTTGGGCCACATTTTCAGAATAAAAATTTGTTCACACCACACCTAATTTTTTTATTGATAAGAAATACATTGGGAGGAAAAACAGCAACAAGCAGTGCTTGATTTATAATATAGAACACAACTACTTTATAATATGATCATGGGACACCTTATGCAACTACATAAGAACATGAATCATTCCCAAAATATCATTATAAATGAGACTTCTCTATTTGAATGGCGATTCTGGATCACAACGAGGATTGTCCTCAGTATCACTTGATACTCCTGCTTTCATTTTGAAAAGGCATCTATCCACATTCTGCAGATTTAGAAAAGTTACTTTGATACTATATTGAAATATTTAAATGTTTCTTTGATAGGCCTTAAATCTTCCTGCCATGCTTCCCAGCCACCCTTCCACGCCAGGGTGGCTCACAGCACCTTTTGACAATCACTGCATTAAAGCTTCCATCCGAAAGCCTGCCATTTAGCGATAATTTTGTGGGCAAGTAAAATAAAAACCTCTAAGTAACTCAGAGCTATTGAAGTTGTATGTCTAGCTTCACAGTACCACAGCTGAACTCTGCACCTTTTGAGATTTAACAATCCCTAATTTAAACCTACAAGAGTTTTCAAACCTCAAGAAATCATGACTTTGGGTTGTAGGTCACTCTTTGAGCCCCAGAGGTTTTCAAGAAAACCTGGCAGCCAAAGAGACTGAGGTGGTGTTGAAATCAAAGCTAGAGGCCAGACCATGTATACATGCATAACACTGAATCATCTGAACTAACACACAGTTGGCAAGACAGGAGAGAATACTACAGAGGAATAATAATAATGAAAAAGGAGCAGAAGTGAACTTGAGTTAGTATAAACCCAGTGGGGAAAAATAAATGTCAGAAGATGCAGGATTCTACAAATAAGGATTAGAAAAAAGCTAGTATCTCATACTCTTGTTGGAAAAACATGACTTTCTACCAATAAAGCATTGTGACATAAAGGTGTGCAATTGGAATAACCTAGTGTGTGTATATATTGTAACATTATTGTGGTAGTGAAAAGTATTCCAGATATATTTAATCAATCATTTCCCCCCCCCCCCCACACACCAATCTCTTCTGGAATTAAAGGTGGTGGGAACTTTAATGAGCACACAAACACCACAAATTCTAAGATCTACCACATGGGTGGAAGCTAACACTCATCCTTTATTACTAGATGCCAGTGTACCCATGTCATGAATGAAGGTGTGGTTTTCAGAATCGTGGTCCTAGAGCCACGACCCAGGACACACTATGGGAACTCTGCCTTGCACACCAGTTACAAGGGGGGAAATTACCAGAAGATCACAGAGTTGAACTTGGATGGAAATCAGAAGTATTATTACAAAACAGAAGGGTAGTTAATAAGTATAATACAGATGCAAAGATTGCACATCCCCTTACCTGGCTTGCTAGCTCTATGGAGGGACATAGTGAAAGGGCAGTAGGGAGTAGGCAAGGTGAGATGGAGGCCTAAGCACAGTGGGGCAACATGGAACGTAAATGACAACACCTTGGGCCACATAAGGATAGGAAACATAGTGAATCAGAAAAAAATAGAAGTGAAAGATTAACAGAAGGGTAGAACAGCTAATAAGTACTGTTTCAAAGTAGGGAAAATGAGCAGGAGCTGCTCCTGGGTGAGGGCAGAAGGTTTCCAATTTCCTAATTGTAACTTAAAATGAAGCAGAAATGAGGAAAGGAGGGCATGTAGAGGAAATGGAGGATGTGGGATAGCTAGGGATAAATCTGTCCTAGGAGGGAATTCCATGAATAACATGGTCTAGACTCTAAATAAAAATAAATGCTGTTCACCTGTTTTGAAAGCCAAGCTTTTTGTGTAGCAGCTCCAGTACTCTGAAATCAACTAGCAGTGAAAATCAGAAAGATGACTATATTTAGGAATCGGCTGAAGACATTGAAGACATTTTTGTTGAGGAAGGCTTTCCCTGAGGGGTAACCCAGTTATTTATGGAAGTTCAATTTTATATTTGAAGAAATTATTTTAATGTTTTTAGAGTTTGTATGGATAATCTTTCTTTTTTTTTAGTTTGTTGAATTTATTTTATTGCTCTTATTGTGTCCTTGTATTTTAACCTCTTTTTGCCCTATATACTGCTGTGATGACTTTATGGGGTTTTCTTAGCAGTTTATAAATTTGTTAAAGTAAATAAATAGTAATAGGTGACTACAGTGGTAACTCGGGTTACAGACGCTTCAGGTTACAGACGCTTCAGGTTACAGACTCCGCTAACCCAGAAATAGTACCTCGGGTTAAGAAATTTGCTTCAGGATGAGAACAGAAAATGCACGACGGCAGCGCGGTGGCAGCAGGCGGCCCCATTAGCTAAAGTGGTACCTCAGGTTAAGAACAATTTCAGGTTAAGAACGGACCTCCAGAATGAATTAAGTTCTTAATCTGAGGTACCACTGTATTCTCTATTTTGGTTCAGGACTGGGCTTGGAAAAAATGAGATGTTTTTAAAATACGTATTGGAAAATAGCCCAGTTAATTGCAAGTCGTATTTGGGTCCAGTCTGTTTTTCGGTGTCACAAAACAACAAACATTTTGACATAAAGAGTGAAAAGGTGGCTGTTGTTGAGATTGAGAATAGATAATGTGGTCTGTACACAACCCTGCCGAAGTTAAGCACCTTTAAGTCCCATTGATTTAAATGGGAAAGAGATTCACTTTTGTAAACAATTATGCTTGTTATTGCAAGCATAAGACTGGCAAAGACACAGTGCTGTTTGTACTTCTGCAAGTGTTGAAAGCAGTGTGGATTAAAAGTGAAAGCAAAATGAGTTCTCACCCATGCTGTAGAAGTGAAACAAATATCACTTTTCAAATCCACTAAACCAGTTCAAGAGTTTATTTGTTCTGACAAATACTCAAATCACAGTTCACCCTCCTCAAAACCTTTCCTCCAAAGAATTCTCTTTGGCATCCTCAACTTCACTTAATCTGCTTCAGCAACTTTTACTAAAGTAAAACAGACACATCAGCTGGCCCCTTGAAACTACTATTTCAGAGTAATCATCGATATGTGATACAATGGTTTCCAAGTACTGTAAATTGTTTTTTGGATTTCCACAGTAGGTGCATGGATTTATCTTGCCAGTGGCACTTGGAGTGGCTTGTGATTGGTAGCTGATAACCAGCCATGGATTAGAAAATCCTCTACTATAGTTATAACAAGAAGAGGACTTTGCATAAGGCAAAGGGACTAATTTAGTTTGTTTAACCCTGAGTGCTTTGCCAAAGACAAAAAGGGTTCTTTGTTAAGGGTCTCTGAAGCAAACTCAAAACACAAATAGTGAAGGATGTCTGGAATTTATTGAGCAGCAGATTTCTCATACACAAGGATACATAATCCCTCTTTTACTCAAGAATAGACACAAGAATACCAGGCCCTGCTTTACACAAGAATACCAGGCAAACAACAAAGCCTCTTTTACACATGGATACAATGCCTCCTTTACACAAGGATACTAGGCAAACAAATGTCTCATTTACACAAAGATAGAATACTAACCCAATCCCACTGCTGCCACACCGCCGCCACGCGATTTCTGTTCTCATCCTGAAGCAAAGTTCTTAACCCGAGGTACTATTTCTGGGTTAGCAGTGTCTGTAACCTGAAGCGTCAGTAACCTGAAGAGTCTGTAACCTGAGGTACCACTGTATTCTTGTTGGTTTCTGCTGCCACATGCATGGCTGTACAACTGAAGACAGGAGAACACTATATCTACCCCCTGCCCTTTAATGTGAATATGACCTTTGAAAAGAACCCATTTTCTGGCATCTTAAAAAAAACAAAAACAACCTGTTGCTGCTTATATAAATATGAAAAGCTTCTCTGTGAAGTCTTCCTCTTTGTCTTCAAGAGCATCTCAGAGACACAAAATGAAAGATGTTAAGGCCTCAGCTTTCAAGTGTTTGCTTTGCTCAAACGTCTTATACGAGGTTGGAGTATTATGTTGCTGAAACTTTCCTGCAGCCCTGTGGGGAAATCTTCTAACAATGCATTTCAATTAGACAATCTAAATGAGGCCAAATATCTTTCAGAAGAGTCCTCCCAAAGGAAAGGAAGTGAAATCCTACCGTCATTGCATTGTATTTTATTGTATGAGTATTAGCATGGGAAGGGCTGGGGGAGAACACAGTAGAGACAGTGTGTTTGCGTGCAAGAGAGAAAGAACTTGGTTGAGACTGAACATACAGTAAATGTGTTTGCATTGCATTGAGTTCAAGAAATGTCTAAGGCAGGTTTGGGGAGCCTGGTGCCCATCACATGTTCTGGACTTCAGCTCCTGTCATCCCTGACCACTGAACTTGCTGGCTGGAGCTGATGGGAGTTGCAGTCCAGAGCATCTGGAGGGCTACCCTGAACTACAAAGGTCTGTATTGTTAAAGTTATGGTTTTCCCAGTAGTGATGGAAGTGAGAGCTGGACCATAAAGAAGGCTGATCGCCGAAGAATTGATGTTTTTGAATTATGGTGTTGGAGGAGACTCTTGAGAGTCCCATGGACTACAAGAAGATCAAACCTCTCCATTCTTAAGGAAATCAGCCCTGAGTGATCACTGGAAGGACAGATCCTGAAGCTGAGGATTCATTACTTTGGCCACATATTGAGAAGAGAAGACTCCCTGGAAAAGACCCTGATGTTGGGAAAGATGGAGGGCACAAGGAGAAGTGGACGACAGAGGACGAGATGGTTGGACAGTGTTCTAAAGCTACCAACATGAGTCTGACCAAACTGCGGGAGGCAGTGGAAGACAGGAGTGCCTGGCGTGCTCTGGTCCATGGGGTCACGAAGAGTCGGACACGACTAAATGACTAAACAACAACAACAATGGCATAATCACCCAGCCAAATTTAAAGCTTTTAAAGCTCCGGTTTCAGTGAGAGAGATTGTTTTAAGGTAGCCTATACAGTGATGCATGAAAAAAAAAGCTTTGTATGAATTGTGTGGATAATATAGATTCTGAAGGTTTAAAAAGCCCTTCTAGGCCATTTTCACTCCATTTTAAAATGCATTATTGATTCAGATACATCGTTCCTCTCACTCTTAGAAACATTTTTTTAAAAAAATAAAATAAAGCTGTCCATTGTTGAAATCATTAAAGCAGATTGTGGCTCATTCGAAAGCTTTATATAGAAGTAACAGTCTTCCTTTTTGAAGAAGGTTTCAATAACATTCTGTAAAACTTAATATTGATCTGTTTTGTTCATTTTCTCATAGATTGCTTCTTTTGGTCTCCCAGTGGAATTTTTATTTTTTACTCTTCCTAATTGAATATTGAGGAAAAGTTTTATTCTTCAGATTTCCTAGATTTTCCGCCGCCTCCCTGTTTTGGACATATCAACGTATTTCTATTGCTTTAAAATAGCCGTGTGTGTGTTGAAACTTATGTGTTCCTATTTAACCGGATACATACAATTTTGTGGAGGGATATACACCCCTCCAAAAAAAAATTACAGTGGTACCTCGGGTTAAGTACTTAATTCGTTCTGGAGGTCTGTTCTTAACCTGAAACTGTTCTTAACCTGAAGCACCACTTTAGCTATTAGGGCCTCCTGCTGCCGCCATGCCGCCAGAGAATGATTTCTGTTCTTATCCAGAAGCAAAGTTCTTAACCCGAGGTAATATTTCTGGGTTAGCGGAGTCGGTAACCTGAAGCGTATGTAACCTGAAGCATATGTAACCCGAGGTACCACTGTATTTGGTCAAATGACCAAAGCTACAACATCAGTTCATAGTAATTCTGGAAGATCTGCTCCTTCCGGAAGTCTACCAGTTCTGATTCCCAGTGGCATAGCGTGGGGGGTGCAGGGGGGGCTGGCCGCACCGGGTGCAACATCTGGGGGTTAGGGTTACGGGCGCAAATCCACGGGTTAGGGGGCGCAAATCCATGGGTTTGGGGGTGCAAATTACTTGCCTTGCCCCAGGTGCTGACAACCCACGCTACGCCACTGCTGATTCCATATTAATTTGTAAATAAAACAATTATTAAAAAAAAGTATTGTGGGGGAGGGGTTGCATCTGGGGGGAACCCAGCCAGATGGGTGGGATATATTATTATTGTTATTGTTATTGTTATTGTTATTGTTATTGTTATTATTAATCTGCACCACAGCTGGAGGGGAAGAGTCCCCACCTATTGTGTTTCGAATGCTACCCACTTCCCTGAAGCTACTTACATGTTAATCAATTTCTAAAAGGCAAAAGCTAATACTCTTAACATGCCTACCTTTTCACACTCTAGAAAAATAAATAATAACAAGTATTCTGTGGCCAAATAGGCCGTGGCTTCTTCACTTGTAAGCATCATAAAAATGTGAACACTGTTGTATATTTTCCCCACTTCTTCTTAAGCATCCCACCACCTGATATACAAATACAAAGCCTGATACAAAGAATGTGTAAATCTAACCCAGAACTTATTAACATTCAGAAAAAGCTTTTTGATTCTACAATAATACATTAAGCTGCTTTGGTTCCTCTCATTTGAAAGGCCAGACAGTTTAATTTAGTTGGAAATAGGGAAATAAAAAGCAGTATCTCATTTAATTTTGAAAACCCAAATCCTTGTTTGTTTTTCCTTTAGTTAAACTAATACTAATATGCTGTGTTTCTTTGGCATTAATGCAAAAGCATAACAAACAAGGATTTACAGTTATTTTCATGAATGTATCTATTTACAGTTCATCAGTTTAACCTGCAAAATGTAAATTATGTTGACAACATTTATTACATAGCTTTTCAACAACTGATATTTGTAGGCAGCGTGCCGGGGTGGGGGGAGGCTCTGCACCAACCACTCCTAATATTATACAAACGTTAGCCTGGTTCAGATCTTGTACAATATGAAGTCTCCATTTGCGGATCACATAATCACAGAAAGGATAGCTGTAGCTTGAAAAATTCTACTAATCACAACTTTTCCTGTAAAGTATGCCAACTGGACATTCCTATTGCTCCTACACCTATTTCTGCAATTTCTCAAAAAAGGGAAGAAAACCTTCATACTATTGTTGCTCCATAATATTGTTGCCCCAGAAAGGAAGCAAATGAAATGAGGAAAAATTGATGGTGGATTGAAGAAGACTGGAGACGTGTTACACTCGCTAGAGGGCAATGACTTGTTCTCTAATGCTGATTGTGTGTGTGTGAGTGAGTGTGTGTGTATAAAGTAGGAAATTGCCCAGAAATCTAACATAATCACACATAATTTTGAAAGAAGACACAGCTTTTTAAAAAAGGAAGATGAGATATATCAAAAAGAAATTGAACAGGCAAATTTATGAAGGCTAAATTTCCATGCATGGGTAGTATGGTATGTAACATATAGAATTCCAAAGAGCATAACTGGCCCTAAAAATGGAATTCTTTATTTATTTATGTAATTAAAAAGAATACATCTAAAGGTAAAGGTAAAGGGACCCCTGACTGTTAGATCCAGTCGTGGCCGACTCTGGGGTTGCGGTGCTCATCTCGCTTTATTGGCCAAGGGAGCCGGCATACAGCTTCCGGGTCGTGTGGCCAGCATGACTAAGCTGCTTCTGGCAAACCAGAGCAGTGCACAGAAATGCTGTTTACCTTCCCGCTGGAGTGGTACCTATTTATCTACTTGCACTTTGACATGCTTTTGAACTGCTAGGTTGGCAGGAGCAGGGACCGAACAACAGGAGCTCACCCCGTCGCAGGGATTTGAACCACTAATGAAAAGTAGGCCCAAATTCAAGGTCCAGAAATGTAGCAAGCAAAGCTGAAGCCACCAGACCAATAACACTGGGTAATCACCACCCTGACAACCAATAAGCAGGGGTGGGAAATCAGCTGAGTCAAAGTTCTCACCTTTTGTGGATAAAACAAAGCAGAGAAGGCAACGCCACAAGACGTTATCCCATGCTCTACTCCAGAAAAAATCACCACCTCAACAATGGAGCCTCTTCTGTTCCAAGAAGGCTGAAGGAGAGTCCAGGTAAGCAGCACAAACTGGTGTGATGAAATAATGGGCAGTGGAGGGATCTATTTTTTATGATGCTGCTTTTCAAATGCATCAGTTGTCCTTAACCTTCTACTCTAAAAGAAAGTGAGATACTCATGAATACACTTTTCTGTGGAAATTGAATTTTTATATGCTGTTAGCAGTGTCCTTAACATTAGCCATGAGTCCTGGTTAATTTAGCACATATAAAAGACTGCAGTCCTTTCTTTCATATCTAACCTTTTAAACCTGCAATTGAATTTGAAGATTATTTACAACTGCAAGGAAGTATCCCAGGAACACATTTCAGTTTTCCTAGCCCAATGAAAGCAACTTGCTTTGATTAATCAAACCACAGGTGAGCATGCTGTGGCCCCCAGTCTCATTTTGTGTGTGTGTTTCTCTACCCCTCCTGCCTTGTTCTTCTTTTCCTTCCTTTTCATTTTCTCTTCATTCTTCCTGCTGGCCTGGGCTCTTATGTTCTGATGGACTCAAAGTAGTGAAAACTGTTGCAGGGAGGTCCAGATCAGTTAATCCATAGCAACCTTGTCATAGGTCCTGGTTTCAACCACAGTCACCATATGCTGCCGTCTCAAAGGAATGCAGCCATCAACAGGTAAAAAAGGTTTATCACTCCTGCATTAGACCAATGAGAAAGCATGCTGCCTCCGTAACAAGAGACAAATATCTGAAACCACTCAATCTATTCTAATTAGTTTTCAGTTCAGCGACCGTAATCCTGAAAATTGGACAGGTGGAAGTTTTGTATTTCAGAAAGTCAAATGCACATTGATTTTTCATGATGCACTTAGAGTCTCTCCTATGCATACAAAATAACAAGAAGCTCCTTTGCATTCAAAGAATGCATATTATAGTCGCTGGATTTCATCTAGCAAATTTTCAGTTCCACTTGGCTTCTATATATTTTTCTACTATTATTCATCTTCATACAACGTGGTTCCAGTATAAATGAATTGCTGTAAAGTACCTCGTTTCTCTAGGAACCTCTTGGATAACAGAGCGCATCCTCCTCCTCTTTCCTTAATGCACTGCCGTAACATTAGTGAAAAGGAATTGAATTTGCTCCATTCCACCCTTTTATACATTTCCTAAATTTAATCCTTAAAAAGCTGCAACCTAGAACTGCACTCTCCACTGTAATGCTTAAATCTCACTCACTCTATATCATTTTTATTATTATTAATTTCACATTAGTCACTTTTCTTTTAAAAAAGGTAACACAAATAGTGTAAAGATCTAAGTCTAAAACAAAAGCAGACTAAAAACCTAACAGTCATACATATCAGTGAAAGGTCTGACACATCCCACCCACTGAAAGAAGCCATAAATTTCTAAAACCTTCCAAACTAAGACCAAAATCCTGACCGAAGAGAAACATTGTTGCCTGGCACCTAAAAGTAGATAGTGAAGATGCCAAGTGTACCTACCTCCTTGAAGGGAGCATTGCATTATCAGGGAGCCACTACTAAAAAGGCCCCTTCTCATGCTGCCACCCACTAAACTTCCCTCGACGGAGACACATGGAGAAGGACCTCGGATGCCAAACACAGGGTCCAGATGCAGGGAGAAATGGTCCTTGAGTTATTGGGGTCCTGGCCTGCATAAGACTTGATAGGTCAAAACCAGAGCCTTGGAAACTACTATATTTGCACGAATCTAATGCACCATCAAATCTAATGTGCACCTCAATTTTCAGAACCTTGAAACCAAAAAAGTATTTGCTAGGTCAGTGATGTTTTTCAAGCTTGCAGTCGAATCTTATGCACCATCAAATCTAATGTGCACCCTAAATTTCACGACATAATTTGGCCAAAAAATGTGCGCATTACATTCAAGTGAATACGGTAATTGGTAGTCAGTGCAGTCTTGCCAGAATTGGTTTTATATGCTCATACCATCTTTTCTTGGTAGCAATCTGACCACTGAATTCTAAACTGACTGCAGTTTCTGAACTGTTTTCAGAGGCAGCCCCACTTACAACACATTGCAGTAATCTAGCCTGGTGGTAACCAGAGCATAGATGACAGGTGTCAGGCTGATCAGATGCCTCAAATCATGGATAAGTCAAGGGGATTATCCAAACCCAAACAGCTGAGACCAGAAGTGTTCCCTTCATAACACTACCCATTATGCTGTCATCTCCATCAGTGCCTAACCATGGTTGCCTCCCTAGCAGATCTTCACTTGCAGTGCCTGAGTCCACTTGTCCATAAGAGTGCTCACTCTTTCTCCTTAGATTCCTCCCTCCATTTGATGGATCCCTGCCGACTCTTCAGTTCTGTGATTCTATGACTCTAGCAGGGACTCATACAGAGAGGCAGCATAGAGTTTTGTTTTTCTGGGGCACGATGGTCCAGAAAGTTGGTGATTCAAGCCCACCCAGGGATGGCTGTGGGTAGGATTCCTGCACTGCAGGGGGTCAGACTAGATAACTCTCGGGGCCTCCTACAACTCTACATTTCTATGATTCTAATACCTATACCTATGCAAAAGTTGTATTTGTCCATGGAGTTTTCTTGGCAGGGATACTGGAGTGGCTTGCCGGTTCCTCCTCCAGGTTCCTCCTCCATTCTTAAGGAAATCAGCCCTGAGTGCTCACTGGAAGGACAGATCCTGAAGCTGAGGCTCCAATATTTTGGCCACCTCATGAGAAGAGAAGACTCCCTGGAAAAGACCCTGATGTTGGGAAAGATGGAGGGCACAAGGAGAAGGGGATGACAGACGATGAGATGGTTGGATAGTGTTCTCAAAGCTACAAACATGAATCTGACCAAATTGCGGGAGGCAGTGGAAGACAGAAGTGCCTGGCATGCTCTGGTCCATGGGGTCACGAAGAGTCGGACATGACTAAACGACTAAACAACAACAACATGCAAAAGTTTGCTAGATGACTATTAACCTTTCTCCTGTATGAGAATCTTCATTTCGTCAAACGTCTTTGAACTCAGAACACAGTTTACAAAAACAAACCTAGAGCACCTGCATCCAGCTTGATTCTCAATAGCTTTCAACACTGGATGGGTATAGGCAACAATTTCCTATGTGAGGTGCAGAACTGAGGGGCAAAAACTGCTGCCAATTTGTCCCTGGGGCAGTGAGAATCCCTGCTTTCAAAACAGTGCAAACCTATGGCTGCTTCCACGCATAGTCCTTCCCTGTATGGCTGGGTCCCTTCCTTGGAACCCGGCTCATTAATTTTTATTACCATTGTTAAGTGCAACTTTCTTTTTAGGCACAAACATCTACATTTGCTTTTATTGTAGCTTCTTTGTATCTGCAGCAAGGCTGTGATTGCATGTCTGCGACTCGCTTTTTTGCTTTCTGCCAAACACGTTCTGACAGTTGGGTCCATCTTTCTTCATTAGATTTTTATTAGAAGCTTGAAAATATTCCTCCTACCAAGCCTTCCTTCTCCAGCTGATGAGAAGTGATGTCCTGCTCTTCTTTCTGTGAGGTCAGTGTTAAAAAGAGGGTTTTTATAATCTTAACAAAAAGAAAAAATCAATCGTAGCATTAACTCTCTTTAACATATTTTAATTGCGAAAAGAAAAGAAAAATCAAAGAAGAAATACATCAAATCAGTATGAGAGAAGCAAAGGCCAAGAAATGTACTTTACTGAGATTTGGGAGAAAGAACAGATGTGTATTCCTTTATTTATTTTTATTTGTTATCTACCCTTTATTTCTAAAGTACTAAGGGGAAGTTGGAGGAGAAAAATATAGTCTTGTTCTTAAAGGGCTCACAATCCAGTTAATGACCGCTCCCCACTTAAAACGGGGGGCGCCCTTTGCGGGGACGCGTGCAGCCCTGGATCTGGAGTGGCCCCATCAGCATAGGCTTTGGCTTCCCTCTGGTGGGATACCTGGAGGTCCCCGCCTACCCCAGTGAGTTGTCCAATCCCACCTGGGGGAAGCGTTGCCAGGGAAACCAGGCCAGGTAGGGGGAGGGATTACCTGCCCACACAATAGAGGGTGGATCTTAATTGGTAATCCTCACTTGGCTCCAGAGCTTCTCCCACCCTACCCACCCTCAGTTAATGTCTTCTTTTGCAGGTTAACTTTTCTTCATAGGTTTTGCAGGTTAACCTGTCTCCACAGGTATGCGGGCGCTGCTACGTTAAGGTCGCTGTTAAAGGGCCGAAAAGGAATTTCCCTGCATTGGCAGGTTTCGCCTTTCCCATAGCAAAACGTCACAACTTTGGCGGTATCAGGCCTTGGGCGGAATCCTTTAGTCCATCTTCCTCTTTGCGGTGGCGATACCAGGGTTCCCCGTTAAAGGGGTTTTTGAAGGGAGGCTTTGGCCGTACGCCGAAAGGTCGTCATTGCTCTCCCCTGCGGCGGCGTAATGGGGGCGGCTATCTCTGCTTGAACATATGTTCTCCAGAGCCGGCCCATCCCCCCCACACACACTGGATAACCCTGATGCTCCCTAGGTCCCCGGCTGGGGACTAGGGAGGGAGAACGCCCAATGCCTGAGCCAAGGTCTATCCACATTTGAAATTTAATAAAGTTGTGGCCAATTTAATCCCATAGCACGTTGTCTAGAGTCGTTATTCCACATGACGGGGGGGACCACTCGGGATCTGGGGACTCCGCCTGTCCACGCAATGGCAGAATGAAGGGTAAACAAAAAAAGGAATTTATATTATTTATTTATATTCATCGCCTGATTTATGAACCACCTTTTACATGCATCTCAAGGTGATTTACAAACACTCCATAAAGAGCTACAGAAAGTGTTTTTAAAATTGTACAAAATAAGTACAAATTTTAAAGCAATAGAAAATGAAGACCTAATGCAGAGACTTCTTCACCTACCTAGCTGGAAAAGCTTCTTGAAGCAAAGATGTCTCCAGCTGTTTCCAGAAAGTACGGAGTAGGAGATACCTGTCAGATCTCAATGGTAATTCTCTTGTTTCCACAAAACGGAAAAGCCACACTGAAAGCTCTGCTCTGACTTACTATAGGGCAGGAGTCTAATGTTTTGGGGACTCTTCTGGTATTTTTGGGACCTGAGCAAGAAACCCCTCCAATATAGAAATATAGAAGGAAAACAGATCCATCTGTTAGCCACCTACATTTTATCTCTGCTTTTATTGTGAAGATGAGGAGGTATACGCAGAGGTGGTTTTCATTGGCCACCGCTGAGATGCTGTGGGCTCTGGTTTGATCTAGTATGGCATGTTCTTCTTATGTTCATTTATTTCTTTAAAAAAATAGACTTAGAGTTTTAAACATAAGTTAAGCTCCAAAGTATAAAATCTCAAGAATTTAAAATCTAAAATAATAATAATAATGTTCATCTTCCAGTTTTCTTAATCCTTTTCTCCAAGAATTGGTAATGCTATTGAAAATGCTTTCAAATACATCCAGAATTTGTTAATCTCAAATATATTTCATCAATCTATTTGATGAACCAACTTCAAGCAGTTGAAACTTTGGTTCAAGCCAATTATAGCTGTGCCATGCAAAGGAGTACAATCATTCAGCAGTTTTAAATCATTAGCAGTTCTGATTATGTTAAATAAACAGACACTGCGGGGAGAGAAAGTACTGCATTTTGAGATAAATGATAGATGTGAGTAGTGAGGGTTCATTATCTTTAATAAGATAAAGAAAATCTTCTCACCCACAGCCACCTTAGATCAGACACACACAAAAATATCATTTGTTGGAAAAGACCATTTCAGTCAGAAGTATTGAACTGACTTGAAAAACAGTCTAGATACCAATTAGTGTTCAATTCCTACATTAACAGTAGTGAGAATCACTCATTTCCCATTATCTGATAATTAGGCCTGTAAGGTAGCTATAGCTAACTTGCTATAAAAGACATTACTGTGCAATGCCCTTGTTACAGAAAGCATTGTAAACTTCGCTAATGAGTCCCATGTTTTATCAGGTTAAGGATTGGAAGCAGGTAATTTACTGTATTTAATATTTGTACCCAGGAAGAAAAATGCAGGCCATGTGTACTACTCACATTACCATTTCAAAATAATTTCAGAGCTTGCCATCAAAAGACAATGAGAGAAAGAATCGAGATACTTTGTATAGCCATTAGTCTGCTATTAGCTACTACTTCAATGCTGTTGTATTGCAGACCAGAGCCAATTTTTGGATCATATCACAATGCTGTTGTATGGCACTACGTCTAATTGTTGTAAATTGATCTGATTTTTTAATGCATAGCAGTATATAAATATTTTTTATAAATAAACAAGATGTCAACATTTTACCACATCTCCTCTTGAAAACCTTTTTTTAAAAAATCTATTTTTATTACTTGCAGACAGCTATGCCTAATTATTTGTCATTGGTGCTGCTCATTTCTCTTGAGCAATATTTATGTGGTTGTTCTTTTAATATAATGGGTTTTCAATTGAAGTTTTTGGCTGCTTTGGGTGACTCTATTGTGGAGCTGAAATGAAAGACAGACATGTTTCTTTAAATTTATGAATTATAAATAAACACCATTAGCACTGGGTGCATTATTTAAAATGTGGTTTATTATTATGGAAAACTAATGTTCTTTTATTCAAAGACGCTTCTCATTTGTGTATTTTGTGGCTTACTTAAGCCACAGTTCTTCTGCTCCTGGTAAATAAATGAAGACCCAGTTTTTAACACACAAACCCTCTCTCTGCATATGTTCTAGTCTTTCTTCTTCTCTGTTTCCCTCAGGAGATGCAATGGTGAGAAGCCTGCTCTTGGTCTTTCAGAGCTATGCCATCTACTACAAATTGTTGGTCAAACTGCAGGCTGGCTGAGCAACAAGAATAACCCATCACATGCCAGTTCTTGAGGCGCTTTTGTCAGTAGCTACTTCTTGAGGTAAATATGTTTCCTGTTCCTTTGCTCTCTGAAAATGCCCCCAATTAGTAAATTTCAAAGTCAAAATGTATACCCTGACAGTTCAGATCACTTCCTAGGCATTTATGAGCTGGTCAATACACCTTGGATTTTCTTCACAAAGTTGTTCTTTTTGGCATTTTCAAATCCCCATAAACAACCATATTGTCAACAAAGCACACAATTTTTGAGAATTTACCTCTTCCATTCAAGTCGCTATGATTTGCAACCAGCTTGGGATCTGTATTTATTGCTGTACACAGAGTGATTTTCAGCAGAACTATAAAACATCTAGCTTAAAGCACAACAGGAAAATGGTCATTCATTTAAGAAATCAAATTGAGAAAGGATACTTGAAGACTTGTCACATGGCAGAGGACAAAGATTTGTTCTAATAGACTTAAGCTACGGGAAAGTAGAGTTTGGTTGAAGATTGGGGACGATGACACATTTTTTACCAATAAGAGCAGTTTGATAAGGGAACCAAGTACCTAAAGGAGCGGAGACTGACCAGCCAGGGTTAGCAACAGCTATGCCCAGCTAGGATTTTAAGGGCCTTTGGCTGTGGCCCTCCACTCAGCCATGAAACACACCTAGCAATTTGTCTGATGGTTGCCCTGGGACTGGCACAAACCTCATTCCCAAGCAAGGTGGGGAGTGGTCCCAGGCCATAGCACAGTGGTAAAGTGCTTTCTTTGCATGCAGAAGGTACTAGGTTCACTCCCCAGCATCTCCAGGTAGGGTTGGAAAAGACCACTGCCCCAAACTCCTGAGATATGCTGTCAAACAGTGAGGTCAGTTCTGAGGTAGAGAGAATGAGTTGGGGCACTGGTCCAAGGCAGCTTTCTTGTTCCCGTATTCCTGTGTTCCTTTGAGATCATTGCCCACTACTAAGGCTTCAAGGTTTCACATATTTACTGTGTTGGTACCTTCCAAGAAGAAGATGCATCCAAAATTCAGGGCTGGGGGGTTGGAGGAAGCCACCCCATTCTCCTTTCAAAACCAGATAGGAGGAAAGAGGTCCTAACAGGCAGCTCTCCCCTCTTCAGAAGTGGGCACCACAGTCAGGACTAACCTGGACAGTGCAGCTATCCTGCAAGGCTTGTGGCAAACCTTGCTTCAATTCCCTGAGAGGACAGGGCAGATGGCTATGGCCAGGCCTCAAAAGCCCATACTTCCTGGTGTTGAGGTGGCAAGAAAATGACAGTTGTGGTCTGGTCACAATCATTCCCCTGCCCCTGGGAAGTGGCCTTTGTGTCTACTGTACAATTTCTTACCATAGGTTCCCTATACAAATTCAAAAAATACTGTAGTAGTAGTAATAAGAATAACCAGGAAACCCTCAATCTTGGGATGACCAGGCTCTCACACTTCTAGTCTTTGTTACTTCCTTTCTTCCTAGTTGTAAACAAGAACCAGAATGGGTAAAATAAAGACTTGAGGCAGTATCTATACTCAGAGTATAGTCTACTCTGAAAAAGTCAATGAACTTCTCAGATACATATACTGTATTAAATTCTCAAATGGAATTTTGCCCCTTATAGCAAAGTACAGTAAAATGTAGATGAAGGGCTAGGGCAAAATTCTCAGGACTTTATATGAAATATTCATGCATGCCTGCATTTTTTATTTGCATGAGTTATACAAATAGGACATATTTTGTATGTTGCATAGAGGAAACTATTGTACTAGCAGCGTTGCTCGTAATCTTCTGTTGTAGGAATTGCAACAGTATTTAATGTGGTAGCTTCCAGCTGTGGCCATGAAAGCAGTGCAGTAAAACTATGGCAACCTCTAAAGCTGGTGCTACAGCAACACATACACTGTCAAAATATAAGACATCTGATTGTTTGCATTTTCCTTCTCAAATGCATCCTGCTGGCAACCATCTTTTGAACAGATATTGCCAACGTCATCCTGGTGCTGCTATTGTCAGCAGCTGATCCATCAGTAGAGAACCTGGGGTAGTGCCTTTAGTGGTGGGTGGTGGAGTGGATAACATAAGCCAAACTGAAGCAAAGTACTTTCATCCTGTTTCTCTACATGGTTCAAAGCTGCTAATTAGCAACAGATATGTTCCAGATGAAAGCAACCTAGAGGGCACTTGGATAACATGGCAATGATTACTTTTTAATTCCTAGGGACAGACAGCTGATCCACTGGTTCAAATTATGTATTCACATTTCCACTACATAGTCTCTTTTTCTGTACCACAGTGAAAATCTCAGACTAAATTAAGGTTAGGAGTTATTGGGGGAGGGACCATGTTCTGAGTCTACTTGAGGGATGTGAAACAGCCCTCAGAATTGGCAGTCGGGGTTTCTTTGGGGTGCCATTTGAGCAGATGTTGGAACCCCTCTTACAATCCTTCAAGTATGCTACTTTGCAGCCAGTTTTGCTAATGAGAAGAAAGCAGCAATGTGGTATTCTAGCAGTAGAATTTATATACCACATAATGCCAAAATAGGCTTCTAAGCCGTTTTATGCCTTGTTAAAACCAGTTACATAAACAATAAAAGATAAACAGCCATAACTAAAATGCACTAGAAAACAATCCCATTAAAACAGAATTGGGTCAAGCGAATGCCTGTATAAACAGATGTGTCATCAAAAGTTTGTGAACTACCAATACAGATGGTATCTGAAGATGAACTACCAATATGGATGGTATCCGGTATCTGAAGAAGTGTGCATGCACACGAGAGCTCATACCATGAACAAACTTTGTTGGTCTCTAAGGTGCTACTGGACAATTATATATATATATTTCTACTGCATCAGACCAACACGGCTACCTACCTGAATCTAGTACCAATACAGATGAGCCTCTTCATGGATGAAGGAGGCATGACATACTACAGATGGTCATCAGTGTGCTTCTTGATCCCTTCAGAGATCTAGTCTTATTGATAAGTTCTATTTGTTGTTTTTGCTTGTATTGCTAACTCTGTTTCAAAATAGAATTGCATGAGAGGTATTCAGAGGAGTGGCATCAACTGATTAGCACCCTGAGAAGGTGAGAGCCCAAGGTGAGGTGCAGCTTGGCAAAGAGAAGAGTATATGGACAAACTTAGAAGCTAGAAGGCCCACAGACTTATTCTGTTGTCCAGGGCTTCTAGGTTATTCCTTTCCAAGCCATCCCCAGAGGCTTCTTCCATGCACCATCCTTGCAGAGCTTGTTTGGAGGTTCTAGCAGGGGAGCGCAACTATCATATACCCTTGGCCGAAGAACGGTACACTCCTTCTATCTGGGATGGTTGTCCTCTTCCACCGAGTGCGCAGCTTCAGGAGGGATGCACATGGAGCGGTGAGGGAGGAAGGGGACCCCCACCTAGCCAGCCGGATCAGCCGAATCAACCCTGGCGATCAATGGGGTGACAGATGTCGCAGCCAGATCACCCTCACATCCAATTATACCTTCCAATTATAGGCCAATTAGCCTGCTCTCAATAATTGGGAAGCTGTATGCCCGTTTCCTCAGTAGCAAACTGACAACTTTTCTAAATGAACATAATATACTATCTGAAGCCCACACAGCTTTTCGTGAGAACCATTCAACAACAGACCACTGCCTAATGCTGTCCTTCCTAGCCGAGAAGTATACCAGGCCTCTACAGGGTAAACTCTTCGTGGCCTTTATGGATCTGAAATCAGCATTTGACTCCATCCCCAGATCCCAGCTATGGTCCAAATTAAGTCTGATTTTGCAGGACAAGCGACTTCTCTTTCTCATAAAAGCCCTGTACAATGGAACCAAACTGCAGGTCCAATGCAGTTGACAGGGACAGCTATCGAACAGCATTGAGATGACTAGGGGGGTGAGACAGGGTTGTATTTTGGCCCCCACATTGTTTTGTCTATTCTTAAATGACCTAGAAGAGAACTTAATGGACCCAGATGGACACATTCCAAAAATAGGAATGAGAAGGATCCCTTTGTTGTTATATGCTGATGATGCGGCCATCATCTCACGTTCCAGACCGGGTTTGAATTATCTGTTGAGGAAATTTTCTGATTACTGTTCTGGAAATGGTTTATCCATTAATTATGAAAAAACTAAAATTTTAGTCTTTGAAAGAAGATTCTCCCGGTCTAAATGGGTGCTGGATGGCCATAACCTTGAACAGGTAAATTACTTCAGTTACCTAGGGCTCACATTCCATCATACAGGATCTGGGAAGCACCATTGGCAAACCTCCCTTCAAAAGGCGGAGATTACAAAGCTAGCCATACATAGATTCTTTCTCACAAAGGGCGGCAAATATGTTCCAGTAGCCTTAAGGGTTTTCAACGCAAAGCCCGTTTCTCAACTCCTGTATGCAGCAAATGTCTGGCATAATGGGGACCTGCCAAAGCTAGATGGCTTTCAGGCAAAAAATTTTACGATCTCTGCTGCAGGTACCTAACTGCGTCCCCAACTCCGTACTTCTGTTAGAAGCTGGTGAATGCCCAATTTCATCTAAAGCGTGGTGGGCTGCCCTAAAACATTGGCTCAGAATTTCAGTGTTTAATCTAGGGAAGGGTTTGTAACAACACCTGACCAATGAGGAATTTGTCAGCAAATGGCAGAAAACCATGGCTAAAAAAGCCACCTCTATTAGTCTGTCTCCCCCCCCCCCCAACTGTATTACCTGGGTTATGAAAGCGCCCAAAAGATTTTAAAGCAAAGATTATGGGACAATGCACACAGTGACTTGCGATCTCGATCACACGCAGTCTGTAGTCCGCTGGCTGTAGGAGTTCAATATGGGTATGTCTTTAAGTTAACATCTTACATAAAAAACCTGACAGTACCAAACTACCGAAGGCTTTTCACCAAAGCCAGACTAAATGTCTTTCCCTCTGCAGTGTTGGATGGTAGGTTGAGAGGTGTTCCCTACCAGGACAGACTTTGCTCGTGTGCTCAGGACATTGAATCCATAAATCATATTTTGTTGCATTGTGCAAAATATGAGCAAGACAGGGCTGAACTGATACTACCCTTGCTGGTACATTTCCCGGGAAAATCAGAGGCTCACTATGTCAGGTTCCTACTGGAAGACCAGACAAATGCTAGAACGTTAGCAGTGGCAAAGTTTTTATCGGTGGTTGCAAGAACAAATGAGCCCTATATTCTAAACAAAATGCTTGATTAACCTGGAGGTGGGCTGTATGAATTGTGTATTGATTTGTAATGATTTGTTGGGTCTCTGGACCGTAATAAAGATTGATTGATATTTATTAATTTCACATGAGCAAGTTTAAAAATAGAAAGACCATTTTTAATATTGTGCATTCTTTCTTCCTATAGGAACAAAAAAGTGTTTATTTTGTAAGACACATCATAGTATAAAACTCTTTTGTATTAAAGTTACATCAGAGAATTATTTTACAAACTCAAATAAGAAGCATTGAGATAAAGTTGAAAAACCCTATAGTGTTAAAACGCATCTTTCCCTATTTGAGCTACATCAAAAGCAGTTATTAATTCTTTAACCTCTAAGCAAACTATCAAATCCTAAATTCCTCTGTCCCAAGATGCAAGTGTATTCTGTTCCTTATGGAAAGAGAAAGACCCAGCTTCTAATATCAATTCAGCTATTACCAATTATGCTTAATTAGATAATAGACCTAAGGATTTTATGTTATAATCATACCCTAGGGATACTTAGTACTAAAAGCAAGAGTGTTGCTATCTCATTTAAATGGGAATTATCAGGTGCTTTTCTATTTGATACTCCAAAGTATCTATTAGCGTGGCATTTATTCTGCTGTTCTAAAAGCAGGCGGCAGGGGAGAGAGTGAAGATCAAAACATGTACATTTAGGATGTTTCCCTTTTGACCACTTATTCATAGCAAGGTACCACAGCAGAAATCTGTTCGGGCAGCTGCTTTGTCAGTGCAAACTGAAAAGGAACTCCCTCCAGCTAAACAGGAACAGATGTGGTTCACTCCAATTGACTAAACACACATACAAACAATTCTCTCTATTTCTTTTTAAAGATAGCTACAGTCTTTAAAAAGGGACCTGGGTAGCGCTGTGGGTAAAACCTCAGCACCTAGAACTTGCCGATTGCATGGTCGGCAGTTCGAATCCCCGCAGCGGGGTGCGCTCCCGTTGCTCGGTCCCAGCGCCTGCCAACCTAGCAGTTCGAAAGCACCCCCGGGTGCAAGTAGATAAATAGGGACCGCTTTATAGCAGGAAGGTAAACGGCGTTTCCATGTGCGACTCTGGCTCGCCAAAGTAGCTTCGTCACGCTGGCCACATGACCCGGAAATGTCTGCGGACAGCGCTGGCTCCCGGCCTCTAGAGTGAGATGAGTGCACAACCCTAGAGTCTGTCAAGACTGGCCCGTACAGGCAGGGGTACCTTAACCTTTACAGTCTTTAAAGAGAGCATTTCCTGTAAAGAGGGAATGGACAGATTCCTTTTAATTTGCCTTACTGAAGGTCTAATGCAAATGTTACACTCCCAGCAGAGAATCCTGTCTATTCAGGAAGATTTCTGCAAAGTAGGGGCCACCACAGACTGGGCCAATTTTATTACCGGCATTAGTGTATGTGCATACTCCAAGCACAAAATGTTTTGATGCAAGTTGTTGGGAATGCTGTTCTCCAGAATTATTCATTTATTTTAGGGCATCTGCTAAAGTGCCCAGTCAACAAAGTCCTCTGGGCAGTTCACACAGAGTTGGAGCAATATGCAATTTAAATACTAAAATATTAAAACATCAATGGAAACATCAGTGGAAATAACTTTAAATATGAAAGCCAGTGCAAGGGGCATAATAGCATTTAAACCCCACATTGCTCTAGGGGCAAAAACTATCATTCTAAGAAGCCTGGGAAAATAAACAGATCTTCATCTGATGCCAAAAGGCTCTTAATGTCCAGTTTGTTTGGGAGAGCATTCTATAGTCGGGGCGCCACTACTAAAAATATCCTCTCCTCACCTCTTTAAGAGCCATTGTGGGGATCCCATCCCTCCTCCAATACTGTTTACTTACTTAGCCTTTCTGGAGGGGTGTCTTCCACTTTATTGTATTCTTAAAGGATACTATATTCGTATTTTTACATATACAATAACCTCTTGCTCCCTTTTCAAGCCCTTTTGCCACACCAACCCTGTACAGTGGAACCTCGGGTTGCGGACGTAATCTGTGACAGAGGCACGACCTCAACCCGCAGCGTTCGCATCCTGAAGCACCGCGTCTGCGCAGGCGCGATTTGGCACTTCTGCGCAGGCATGAGCAGCAAAACCCGGAAGTAACCCGTTCCAGTACTTCCGGGTTTCCTGTGGTCCGTAACCCAAAAACACGTAACCTGAAGCGTCCGTAACATGAGGTATGACTGTATCTAAATACCAGGTCAATTTTATGTTTCAGTTTCTCTACAAGGAGGTACAGTGGTACCTTGCAAGACGAAATTAATTCTATGTTGAACTTCACTTGGTTACTGTTTCTTTGACTCAGAGTGGTTACAGTTTCTTTAAGAAGACAGTTTCAAAGTATTCAGTTTATTCTCCTGTACATCTATTGCCATCTTCCCTAAACTACTCCTAGCCAGGTAACTCTCATCCAGCTGACACATCAAGGTGTTGTGACATAGTGCTTGGAAAGCTCTGAGCTAGGGACTAAGGGCCACACTTGTATTCTTTTCTCAGTTATAGTCTGACCTCCTTCCCTCTGGAAACTGCCAGGCTTCTATCAGGACCTCTGCTGCAGTCTCTGCCCTGCTCCAGCAACCTCTGCTGCCTCAAGCACTCAGGAACCACACTTACTCCTGATTGCTAAGCTCAAAGGTTCTTGTAGGCCTCCTCAGCTTCAGCCAATGATTTCAGTTCTTCAGTGCCTCAATACCATCTGTTTGGCTCCAGCTGTTCCTTCAGCTGACTATTTCCTCCTCCTCCCGTTCTCTTCTTCATGCACTGACTAATACACTCTACTGCCTGTGGAGCCTCTATTTCCAAACAATTACAGTGGTACCTCTGGTTGCGAACGGGATCCGTTCCAGAGGCCCATTCGCAACATGAGCAAAACGCAACCCACGTCTGCACATGCGCGGGTCACAATTCGCCACTTCTTCACATGCATGTGACATCATTTTGCGAGTCTGCGCATGCGCGAACAGTGAAACCCGGAAGTAACCCTTTCCAGTACTTCCGGGTCGCCATGGGATGCAATCTGAAAACACTCAACCTGAAGCAAACGCAACAGGAGGTATGACTGTATGTATCTTGGAATGCTCTGGGCTGCTACAGAAGGTCTGTGCAGACCAAAGTGGAATAATAAGACAGCAAAACACATGGTCAAGTAGATAACTCAGCTCTATAAACTTGAAAAAGCACTGCGCTCATTCTGTAAGCCCTTACAGAATTGTGCCTTTCCCACTCTGTGCAGAAAAGTCAACGAAGGTGTGGGGGTCAGAAGTAAAGTCTACTGCAATAATCCTGCCCAACCACAGTCTTTCCTGTTTCATTTGGTGAAAAGGGCAACCATCTCCAAGAGATGCCTCTTAACATAACATAATGCTCTTACAATGAGAAACAAGTTTGGTTTCTCTAGAAATAAGTATAGATATATTGTGTCTTTGGGGCGAAATAACCAGTTTTAAAATGCTGATTTTTATATGCTTTTTGGGAAAGCATTTACCTTGAGGGTAGAAATTTCACTGTTCTAGTTAATGCTATAAAGTGATTAATTAACATTTTGCTCTGAGCAATTAGCAAGACCCAGAAAACATCATTATATAAACAAATTTAAACCATAATTGCATGCTTGGAATTATTTTGGGGCTCATTATTTTCTTCAGTTGTCTACTCTTTGTCCTATGTTCTACCTCTCAAATAGTATTCCAGCATTGATCTGTCAGCCTGAGAAAGACTAATGCTCAGCTTCACATTACCCACAAAAATAGTTAAAGTTGACAGGTTTTGTGTTTGATCATCACATCCCAAGTTAGGAAAATGCAAAACAGCCATCAATTATAGTTTTCAGCTTGTGGCTAATGTACAGAAAACCTTATATATAGCGTACAATAACAGTATAAATTACTACCCTTAGAATACGTGAACAAATCCATTATTAAAGTCATCAGAAATCTTATGACCCAGAATTAGGTGTCCTGACAATTTTTATTTTTTTTGCAAAAAGACAAATTCATGACATGTACATAAGACATGAAGTAGGCCCCCAGACCAGAGAGGATGAGTAAAGCTATGATCCTCAGCTTACAGAGTTGGAAGAAAATCTTTTGAAATCAGTAGGAGTTGCTTCCAAAAGCATGTATTTAGAATCAGGTTGAGCATATTGACATGACAGTTAATGCCATTGAAATTAATGGCCTTGGGTTTATTTCTCACAAAGAGCAGGTGCAACCTTTGTATGAGCTGTACCATATAAGATTGTCAGAGAGAGAGAGAGAGAGAGAGAGAGAGAGAGAGAGAGAGAGAGAGAGCACTGCAGAGACTGTCTTGGGAGCTGGAGGGGCTATCTTTTTCTAGATGTATTTAAACATAGGGATGAATGGTCATCTATCATGTTGCAGTTGCAAGATTTCTCCCGGGGTTTGTTGTTGTTCCCGTCAGTGAAGGAGAAAAGAAATCACATTAGAAAATTATTAAAAGGAAGAGGATTTTTTGGTGAAGGGTTCTGTGGTTGCCAGGGACACAGGTGGCGCTGTGGGTTAAAGCCTCAGCACCTAGGACTTGCCGATCGAAAGGTCGGCGGTTCAAATCCCTGCTGCGGGGTGCGCTCCCGCTGCTTGGTCCCAGCGCCTGCCAACCTAGCAGTTCGAAAGCACCTCCGGGTGCAAGTAGATAAATAGGGACCGCTTACCAGCGGGAAGGTAAACGGCGTTTCCGTGTGCAGCTCTGGCTCGCCAGAGCAGCGATGTCACGCTGGCCATGTGACCCGGGAGTGTCTGCGGACAGCGCTGGCCCCTGGCCTCTTAAGTGAGATGGGCGCACAACCCCAGAGTCTGTCAAGACTGGCCCGTACGGGCAGGGGTACCTTTACCTTTACCTTTACTTCTGTGGTTGCCAAGGAGTGTTTGTGAAAGCCCTTGGTTTCATTCTACAAATCATCTAACTAGCGATAGGTACGCAAATACACACATTCATATCATTAATACAAATTAAAGGGTTAAATACTGAGATTCGAAGATCACAACAGTAGGTCATTCCACCCTTTATTATAGCTAGTGGGTAAGCTCTCCAATCCTGCTCCCCGCCCCCCACAAAATCTATCTTGAGGAAGCCCTAATAAACTTCTGAAGAACCTATACTTGCCCAGGAAACCTTTCGAAAACTGTTTGTATATCTTAACTGACAAGGCTTAATATTTGTAGTATTTAATATCTGACAGTAATTAATAAATAACACCCAACAGTCTTTGGCATGTGACAAGTTTTTGATAGGTAACATACAATGCTATTTAGTATTTTACAATAACCTTCTGAAAATTCACATTTCAAGTTTTGATTCTGGTAATCTTTCCATGAAAGCATTCAAATTTCAGCTATTTTGAAATAAAATGTTTGCAATGAAACTATAAATGTGAAACTTGTTCAAAACTATAATCCAGGTTTTTTGGGGTTTTTTGTTTCAAGTCTCACTTTAACTCCCCCCTGCCCAGCCTGCAATTCATATGCATTAAACTGGACTATTACACGGACATTAGTCTAGCCCCCAGCAGGAAGCAGATTTAAGATACCTTTGCTGAGTCCTTAAGGTTTAATTTCACCATTAAAAGTAACTTTCTATAAAGGTATCCCCCCCCATTTTAAATCAGTAGAGTAGAAAATTGTAAGCGCTTAAACTTTTATGAGTAAAGATGTAGGGTCCCTATGGTTTCATAAAATATTCATGGCATGCAACATATTATTTTAAACTCTCCTTATAGTGCCCACTGTGCTTTGTTCAAGGACAGCAGAAGTACTTATTTTTGCACAGGAGAAAATACTTTATCATATATGTAACCATGCCATGCTTGCATAAGACACACACCCCTGTGAAAACCTGAATCAATTTCTGTGTTCAAAAGATAACTCCTTGGGAATGTCTAGGGTGTGTTGTCTTCCTCCTCTGTTCTCAACTCTAATCCTGCTACTGCCAGTTCTGAGATCTGAACAAGAAATTAGCATGAATTGCAAATTAGCTAAGTGAGAATAAGACTAGGTCTTTGATCTGGATATTGGAGCATCTTCATAGGATTCTGAAGAAGGCAAAAAAGGCCCATGACTTCAAATGGCCTTATGGGTTATCTCAGAAGATGGAGGAGATTGAGGGGGACAATAGGCTCCAGCCAAAGGCAGTTGGGTAGTTTTATCTAAGAGAGAGAGAAACAGTGGACATAACATAAGAAGAGCTCTGCTGGAACAGGCCAAAGGCCCATCTTATCCAGTCATCCATTTTGACAATAGCCTACAAGCAGGACCTGAATGCAACAGTATTTTCTACATTTGTGACTCCTAGCAACCAGTATACAGTGACATACTGTCTTCAGCTGTGAAGATAGAACATAGCATCATAGTTTCCAGTCATATCCTTCACCAATGGTGCAATAGGAGTGGGCCTTGGGGGCAAATCCAGGGCTCCACACCTGAACACTCCTGCCAATGACCACCCAGAGAATGGCAGATGATGAGGACAGTAATAAACAAGTCTCACATCAGCACCTGGACCAACGTGGACATGTTAGGGCTTACTAGAAATGATGGTGTTGTCTTGAAACCTTCATCCAAATATTTTATAGTTAAGGTGGCAGCAGTCCAGGCATATACATGGTTACACCTGCTCATTTTATTGTTTTCACTTTACAAACACATCATCTTTCCCTCCAGCAAAATACTTATTTTAAAGTAAATGTGTTTAGCATCAGGGCAACAGATGCAAACTCCTTTTTATTTGTATAGATCTGATGGAGTTGAGATCATTTTAGTGATTTTAAAATGTGAAACTACACATACATAAGTATTTTCTTTTTAAGAAATACTGGCGGCAAGCTGGTTTTGGTTTGCTGTTTTGCTCTAATGTGTTAGGAATTCAGAAGTTGTAAAACATGCATTTTACAATTGGGCAGGCAGGGAGAGAGAAAGAAGAGAGAAGAAATGCTGATTTTGTGTTTCACAACGGAGGCAAAACACATGACTATCTAAAGGGAGGCCCCTGTAAGACAATTAAGTCCAGGTTCTATAATTACTTAGCTGCATCAGTGGAGAAAAGGGGTTTTATTGCCTGTCATTTATCTGCTGAGACAATTAAAGCAAGGGACAGGGAGAGAAATCCTCAGTGGCAGTATAAAGACTGAAAGTGATGGGGAAGGCAGTCAGTTTCAGAGCTTTTGTCGGACAACAACATAGGATGCATAGCTGTAAGGGTCAGCATCAAAGCCACTGGCTTCAAGCAACAAGGCAGGCAGAGGGTCTGCCTAGGACTACTCCCAGAAAGTACACACAACAGTCCAGAAAAAGAGGGGAACCAGGCACTCCTAGGCAGCAACATAGGTTCTGTTGGGCAGAACCAAGAGGATCGAGATGCCAAACAAGAGTCAGGCTAGGTGTTTCAAAAGACAGTTGTGAGCAATGTGGATGACAGCAGGGTCATACTTCAAAAAGCACTTTGCCTGAAGGCGCACTGAGTTCAGGGGTCCAAAAGTAGTTGTCGTATTAGGAAACAAAAGCTAGGGTGGGAATGTTATGGCCAACTTCTAAAAGAGGGGCAATAGTTGCTGAATTGGTGGGTTTGTTTGTTTGTTTGTTTGCTTGGTGCAAAATCACAAAGGCATTCAAGGCTATTGATGCTGTCAATCAAAGAGTGGTAGATGGTGTCCCCTGGACCATGCAGGGTTGCTAGGAAGTAATGGGGATATGGCCATTAAGGCTGAAGAAATTTGGCCAGTTGTTCTGATTTTATCCCCAACATCCTTCCTTGCAAAGGCACTTAAGCATTGCAGTTGTACAAAGACTTAGCACTTAAGTAAACTGAAAATGGTCTAACCCAGGGTTCAGCAAACTTTTTCAGCAGGGGGTCAGTCCAATGTCCGTCAGACCTTGTGGGGGGCTGGACTATATTTTGGGGGGAAAATATGAACAAATTCCTATGCCCCACAAAAATAACCCAGAGATGCATTTTGAATAAAAGCACACACATTCTACTCATGTAAAAACACGCTGATTCCCAGACCGTCCACAGGCTGGATTTAGAAGATGATTGGGCCGGATCCGGCCCCCGGGCCTTAGTTTGCCTACCTATGGTCTAACCTAAGGTTACCAGATTTTTTTTTCAATGAATCCGGGGATACTTTTCAACTTCAGTGGATTATGTATGAAGACTGATTTGTAAATCTGGGGACTGTCCCCAGGAAACGGGGATATCTGATAACCTTAGTCTAACCATTCAGAAGGCATCCTTGCAGCCTCAGCTGCTTCTCTGCTCAGATAAAAGTTGTGTGGCCTCCCCCTGTTCTGAGTCTTTCCCTATCCTCTCCCTTTGCAAAGAAACAGTGGACACCTTCAACCTCAGGTGTCTAAATACTTAACACCTGACCTCAGCTGAGATTTGCTGTCACAATTTCTTGTGAGTGTTCCTGCCAAAGAAACTTTCACACACACACATGATAAAATGCCAATATACAACATGTTAGAATTTTTTTAATAGCTATTTTTAAATAGCTATTTTTTAAAAAAGGTGGAAGCAACAGAAATGCTAGCAAAATTTCATGCTATAACTATAACTATGCTAAGAAAATATTTAGGATAGTTAAACAGTATTACCTGTGCTAGAAGATTCACCATGGGGGCAGGGCAGAGGAGAAGACTAGGACTTCTTTGATATGTGTAAGCATCTGCTACAGCAGCCTAATGAGGTAATTTAATATAAGTTGTATCTCAGCCCCTGAATTAAATGTGCTAATCATTTCATTGATTTTCATGGATTGCTGATAGAACTCTAGGTGAGATTTTGTAACATTATGCACGCACCTGGAATGAAGGGTATTAATTCATCATGGTAGCAAGGTCATTGCAGATCAGTGTCTTATATCAATCAAATGTGTGGTTTTTGAAAGCAAGAATAAAGGGCTTTTTGGTACACTGAAGCATCAAAGGTACTTAAAAGCAAAAACCTTTCTCCTCTTGTTCCTTCATGGTGCAGAAAGTAACTTTTCCATGCTAATTTAATTCCACCCTCATAGGCAAATAAAATTTTGTGCTGCTCATTCTAACACATTTATCAGTGTAGGAAAGCAAAAATCCCACTATAATCAGTATTCAGTACAGTAACAAATGGGGTCCTTTGTAGCCTTGAAAAGATGATCTGGCTCAGTAGTGGACTGGTTCTTGGTGCTGCTGCCAGAGTGATCATGTTTCAGTCAAACTAGAAAGAGATGCTCATAGCTTGTTTGGTCTGAAAAAAATATTACTCATTGATAAGGTTATTTTCAGCTCTAAATCAAGTGCCACCCCAACCCTTCACAGCAGATTTGACAGGATGGGGAGAGCAGGAAAACTGGAGGTAGAGGACAAGACATAAAAGAAAATTCTGATCATATGAGCTGAACATAGTCCCATTCCAAAAGAAATAGTTGTGTCCAAGTGGGATTTATGTTTCTGCTGTTGGGGGTTGCCTCATGGTATTTGGTATTTTAACTTATGTAAGCTTGGACCCAAAGCCTTGTTTTCGGACACTCTGACCTAAAGATTTTGGAAGGAGATTGTGTGTGTGTGTGTGTGTGTGTGTGTGAGAGAGAGAGAGAGAGAGAGAGAGAGAGAGAGAGAGTCAGTCTACATAATAATGGAGAAAAGCGGGCAATCTTTTGCAGACTTGGTAAAGAATTTCATATATCACCCAGGCAAAACCACTCTTCTGTTGTACTCCTGCATTCCAGAGTCTCATACCACAAATAACAACATATTGTCATTGATTAAGATTATCTTTTTATATAACAGTTATCTCATTGGTTTACATGCTATGTTAATTTATTTTATTTGACTGTCCCACTTTTCAGTTGATATATTTTCAAACTGCCTAGCCAACTAAACTAAGGTTACCAGATTTTTTTCAATGAATCTGGTGACACTTTTCACCTTCAATGAATTTTGTATGGGGACTGATTTGTAAATTCCGGGGACTGTCCCTGGGAAACGGGGACATCTGGTAAACTTAAACAGTCTTATTACTTGCATCTTATAGTGTGATTTGTTTTATTTTCTAACCTTTGGAGTGGGCAGTGACTGTGCTCTGCATGTTTAAACTTCCTTTTAAAAATGTGGAGATGACCTTAAATAGTTTTTGAACTATGTATTGAAGTTTCATATCATATTTAAATGTTGCAGGATATTTCCAACAAAAAGGATATTTCCTGCCAAACAGGTTGCTTCAACCAACAAGCTAGAAACAATAGCATTCTGAAGGAGCCATGGATTTCTATTGAATGCTCTGATCATGAATAATCTCTTTCCACTTCTTGATCAATTTGTGGTGTATTTATAACATGAAGCTGAACATATGAAATATCAGGAATTGTCATTGAGGAAATGGCAGCTCTTCATCAAAGAAGCATGTGGCAATATAGTTGGATATAAATGCAACATTTGTTCTGGAACATTATATTCTTCTGTAACATTTTCCCAAAGAAACTATTTCCATATTCACCCAACAGACATAGAAAGTATAAATACTACTGTTCATTTTCTCTCTTCATCATTGCAAAGCTTTCCAAGGTTTATTTTATTAATTTATTTATGACTAGTGGCTTGGTATAAATTTCTGCTTTTCCATCACCACTTTCTTTGCTATAACAATATACAGTCATCATCCCTATTAATCCAAGGAATGTGAACTTTAGGCAGATTTTGTATTTCTTACTGCAGACTAGAGTCCTTGTTCCTTGACCTCCCAACCTTGTATTGGAAGAACATGCAAAGTTTTTTTTCTTGGTTTTTTTAAAGAGTATCCAATTCTGACACAGAGTTTGCTGAATTTCCAACTAAGTCTTGAATAGCAATGCTAAATGGTCTTATTCCTGTTAATGATGCTGTCAGTGCAAAAGCTGGGGGCAATGAATATTGCTGAGACAAGGACAATTGCGACACTTAGCAAATGATGTCAAACAGTGATCTGCCTTTCTGTTTCAGCTCTATGCTGAAACAGTGGCTTGCTTGTTACATGCTGGATTTTGTCGATTATAATGATGATGGTGATGATAGAACACATGTATTTTTGCCAAGCACGTCAGAATGGCTCTTCTACTGGCACACGGTGCACAGAGAGGGAGCCATGAGAGAGCAATAAGAGTGGTTGAATGTGCGCTAAACATAGCCACAACATTAATTGATTACAGATTGGGGTTTAGGCGAGGATCCATCCACTCTAGCCTGATATCTAGACCCAGCTGATCTACTGTGTAAGCTGAATAAATTGTGAACAAGAAGCTCCCATGATAGTACAGGCTACTCTGGTGGGTCCTGCAGCAATCTGGGTGTGAGGCATCTCATCCTCTGAGCTAAGACTTACCATGCTCAACCCAAGACATCTTATGAGGATCCATTCTAATGGATCTTGCTCAATGTCTTCCTAGCAAAGGGGGGGGGAACTGTCATCTTATGAGGATCCATTCTAATGGATCTTGCTCAATGTCTTCCTAGCAAAGGGGGGGGGGAACTGTCATATAAATCCAGCCTTGCTATGAGGGAGACAAGGACCTCATTGTCCCAGGCTAGTTTGGACCATGAGTAAAAATCTTTTTCTGGTCCCATTAACAAGCAACCATCACCCATTCACAGCAAAGGTGAAACTAAACTTTGTTGGCTGTTTGGCTTGCCATTGGGGGTTGCAGTAATTTTGGAAGGGCAATACCAAATAATACAAAAAGGCTAGCTACAATATTCCTTTTCCTAGACAAAATTCACCAGTTAACTTCCCCTCTTTCCCCCCCAATTGATTCCTATACAGGTTCACCACTCTTAGTAGGTCTAAATAGCTTGCAAATCATCCACACCCCTGGGGATGCATGTGCTATTAATGTTCCACTGAGACTAAATCAAACTCAAGAGTCAGATAAACATCAGAGTGGGCAGTAATCAATAACTGAAAATATTCTACAGCAGTTCTTGATTTTCAGCATTAACTGCCGATATGAGAGACTAAACTTTATGAGACTGTGGGTTTTTGTTTTGTTTTGCATGTTTTTTTTGTTTTTTTTAAAAAAACCAAATTTTCATTAAATCGTTTTTACAAAACCCACATTAATTGAATTACTGTCACCTTTAAATGTCAGTCCTTATTAGCTGTAATTGGGCTTTGGTGGGTTTTCTTCAAGATGTCATCATTAAGTGGATTTCCTGATAAAGTACTTTACCATTAAGATGAACAGAGGGTACTTTAACATTCTCTCCACAAAAAGAAAAGAAACAAAACAAAAGAAAGCTTCATATTTCAGGCAGGAGGGAAAGTGGAGCCAAGTTCTTTTGCTCTTCCATCTTCTTCTGGGGTTATTTTGCCCTCCCACTAAAAACAATGAAGAAGGAAATAAACTACACCAGCACTGGGGCTCATATAGTCTCCTTCCCAATTTGGGGTGTATGGGTGTTGGCACTGGGAAAAGCACTGGCTACACCATTTACGTACCCCTAGCACACACACACACTCTCATATGACCATAATAGATACCTTTTTGGCTCTTCTGGCTTCGGTGCTCCATCATTGGTAGGGCAAGACTGCTGAAGTTTCCGTGGTAGGAAGGAAGAATCTGATATTTGATACCTGTCTCCAATCTGTTGCATCCTTTGGCCCCAGGCTGGGGATGTCAGAAGCCACCAGTTTTCATTCTGGCCCTTGTTTCTTGCATGCAGTGCTGTTTCCAGTCTGCTGCAGTTCATCCACTGTGGTGGAAGCTTACATAATAAATTAATTAGGTCATTATTACCTTATTCCACCTCCCTTACTTAATGCAGAGGTAACATAATGCAAACAGAAATTACTGAAAACCAAAGCAGTGAATACAGATTGCTGATGTCTGCTTATTCATTCCACGCCTAGAATGCAATTTCCACACCCCTTTCCATTTCCACTGGAATTCTCCAGCAACTGAAGGTTTCGGATCGCAAAGTACATAAGGAAAATACTGGTGTCTGAATGCTGCTTTTCAAATGAATAATTTTAGGACATTATTGTGGCAGGAATTTAATCTCAGAAGGCAAATAAGAAGGAATTGAAAAGCAACATATACAAAGCACCAAAGGGAAATTCATCATTTCTAAACTGCCTTGGGGAAAATGTGCTTAATAATGCTAATATTTTCATGGGAGTCATTCAGCTATGAAAATTTGCCAATCCCCACAGTCCTCCTCAAATGACAAATGAATGTTTTATTAAATCTGCAAAGGCTGCTCCAGTTTTGGAAGGGATTAACTGATCTATCAGGTAAAACGATTTGCGCTTTTTTTTGTTGTTGCTCGTGATCTAAGAATAAACAACAAGCAGCTCCAGCTTATTAAAATCGAGAAAATCAGAAGAGGTAAAAATAATCCTGGAGTTTTAGATTGCTGCCTTCTAATGCATTATTTGAAAAGTTATTCTAATGCTTCTATAAAGTAATAAGGAATTGGTTCTAGTTCAAGACATTGTGTGAATTATTTCTTTCAGGGCACCTTATTTGGTTGCCCATGGCAGTTTTAGCTTAAGAAATAGTTGTGATGAGCCAAAAAAAAAAACCACCAACTTTGCTGTTTTTATTTATTTATTATTTATATATTATTCATATAATGTGTTTTTTTCCCTTTTAAAGTGGTTTTTAGTATTTCCAATACAGTTTTTAATAGTTACTTATTTAATTGGTTTTAATATTTATATTGATAGTGTGTTTTAGCTTTGTTTGTCTTAATTCCTGCTGTGAGCCTCCTTGGGTCCTGACTTGGAGAAAGGCGGGATATAATATAAAATAATTAAATAAGCCAAGATATATAAATAAATAAGCCCTTTTTCTGTCATCTCCTTAGGTTGCTAAGCATGCTCTAGTAATATATGCAATAAACTAAACTTTCTATCTCCCTTGTTACTGTATATTCACATATACATATGTAAACACATATATGGATGGGGGGGAGAGAAGGAGAAAGATCACAGAGAGTTCATGCCATTCTCCCCCAGCTATTTCCTGCCTTGATGGCTGTCTAATACTAGCATCTCAGTCTTTTAGCACATTGGCGCGGGTGGCACTGTGGGTTAAACCACAGAGCCTAGAACTTGCCAATCAGAAGGTCGGTGGTTCGAATCCCCGTGATGGGGTGAGCTCCCGTTGTTCGGTCCCTGCTCCTGCCAACCTAGCAGTTCGAAAGCACGTCAAAGTGCAAGTAGATAAATAGGTACCACTCCAGCGGGAAGGTAAATGGCGTTTCCGTGCGCTGCTCTGGTTTGCCAGAAGCGGCTTAATCATGCTGGCCACATGACCCCGAAGCTGTACGCCGGCTCCCTCGGCCAATAAAGCAAGATGAGCGTCGCAACCCCAGAGTCTTCCACGACTGGACCTAATGGTCAGGGGTCCCTTTACCTTTCCCACAACAGCTACCACCGCTTCTCATATAAATGGGAAAGTGCGTAGAAGCCTGACTAGGATTCCTTTGCAGAGCACCATCCTTACCTTGTGTGTCATCTGGAGCAATTACTCAGCTGGTGATCACAGCATCGTTTATATCCCTTTTGCAATTCATCATGGCCAAGTTAGCATGTAACTGTGGAATGGTAGATAGCAGTGAATGAAGGCAGAAGCTTAATCAAACAATAAAATAGACTGGAGGTCAACGAACCTTTCTGCATGTCTGCCTATAAATCACTGTGCTGTATTGGACTTGGATAAAGAGATAATTGATGTGGTTATTGTGCTGGTGTTAATTCACTGCTAGCTAACTTATGTATGCCACAGAAATTGCAAACAGGTTGCTGTGCTTTTTGTATGCCTTTCAACCCAGCAAAAACGCTGGCAGCGCACACCCAGGAAGTCCAGATGGTGGCAAATAGTACAATCCTATGCAACTCTACTCAGAAGTAAATCTAATTGAATGGCAGAGGTCTTAGAAAACCAGAGCAATCTACAGTGGGGTAAATTCCAAACTCTAAATGCACATTTAAAAACAGAGTTTGACTTACACCAACCTTTTTGTCAGTGTAACTTCTGCTGGATTGCTAGATCATGTGATGGAGAGGAACAAAATATGGAACAGGAGTCAGTCTCTCTCTGCCTCTTCCCACCCTTGCCATGACACACCATGTTCCTTTTTCAGAGATCTGGCTATTCCAAACTCCACTCATCCCACAGATCATGGGTTTGGATTGCTCCTTAAGTGTGTGTAAGATGTGAGTCTAACTTCACAATGTTATGCATGCCTAATCAGAAGTGAGTCCCCCTAACTGAGTTCAACTGGCCTCAGGTAAAAGGTAAAGGACCCCTGGACGGTTACGTCCAGTCAAAGGCAACTATGGGGTTGCAGCGCTCATCTCGCTTTCAGACCGAAGGAGCCGGCAGGGGCGAACAAAGCTTAACCTACACCCGGGGTGGGGCAAACCACCGGCTGCGCATGCATGGTGCCACTACGTACAATGCATGTGCGGCGGCACTACATATGACACATGTGCTGTATGCAGTGACACCGCACATGTGCCATACATAGCAGTTTGCTGCTGGCGCTGCTGGAACACCATACGGACAGTGGCTGGATCCTCTGCTCACAGCTGCAGCGGTGGTGGAGGGATTCTCTGCTTGCAGCTGTAGTGGTGGTGGAGGGATCCCGCCGCTGTCCATATGGCGCTTGAGTGGCACCAGTGGCAAACCGCTATGTACAGTGCATGTGTGATGTTGCTATGTACAGCGCATACGTGCAACACCGCACATGCATTGTACATAGTTTGCCGCCCGCACCACTTGAGCGCCATGTGGACGGTGGCGGGATCCTCTGCTTGCGGTTGCAGCCGTGAACAGAGGTTCCTCCATATGTGGCTGCAGTGGCGCAATGGCTGCTCATGCAGCCATGCCCAGGAGCAGCAGGACAAGTACTCCATGGGGTGCCTTCTTGCCACCACCCCCAGACATAGCACCCAGGGCACACACACCCCGCCCACCCCCTGCGATGCCACTGGGAGCCGGCATCTGTCCACAGACAGCTTTCTGGGACATGTGGCCACCATGACTAAACCGCTTCTGGCGCAACAGGACACCATAATGGAAACCAGAGCGCACAGAAATGCTGTTTACCTTCCCACTGCAGCAGTACCTATTTATCTACTTGCACTAGCATGCTTTCGAACTGCTAAGTTGGCAGGAGCTGGGACGGAGCAATGGGAGCTCACCCTGTCATGGAGATTTGAACCGCTGACCTTCTGATTGGCAAGCTCAAGAGGCTCAGTGGTTTAGACCACAGTGGCCTTACTCCTGTGTTGATGTGTATAGGAATTTCAGTCTTATTCCTACTGAATTGCTAAACACTTGTCAATGAAACCCATCTGGTCAATATTTCTATTATGTTTGTATTACAAAGAATGCTGTTGTGCACTTGGGGACAGATTAGTGTAAAATCAAACACCGGTTATGGAAGATGCAGCCCTATGATGAGCAAATCATAAAAAAGTGTCCCCAAACATCCTGATTCGAATCTTAAAGAGTATAGTGTTTCATCTTTAAAATAGCACTGAAGGCTAAATCCATACGATAGCTTTGATATATTTACTAGAATTTCATCAGGGATTAATTTAGCCTTATGGCTGTGCCTTCTTTTTCTGCTCACTGTAGAAAATGTGAAAATAAAAATACATTTTGAAAAGCAAATAAGAATTAAAAGAGAGGGTCCCATTGTGCACCTTTTCAAGGTCTTATCAATTATGCTAAGAAGCGGGGGCGGCGGAAGGAGGGGCTAATTAAACATTCTCCCATGAAGAGTCTGGGATAGATAAATTTGTATGAAATGCAAATTATCAAATGAAGTGCTAAGTTAACAAGAAACCAAAATAGCCGACAGATTTTGATCGTTAAGATAAAATGTAACATATTGCAGTCACAAGCATCATGTAACTATTGACATTCCTTCCAGCAATTCTAATATTCCTTCCACATCTGGCTTTTTAAAAAAACTTCATCGGAAGTTAAAGATGATTAATAATTTAGGATATCAGTTCAAGCATTAGATGCCAGCAACAAATCTAATAGTAGTAGCCTAATCTCACAGGAAATAACATAAACTGGGGGAGGGATAGTAGTCTGCTGTTGCTGCAACTGTTCCATGGGATAGCTGCCTAGCCGTTAGATTAGTATGCATAAGTATCCAGAGTTATACAAGTGACTGTAAGTGTTATCTGTGAGGATAAATACTTAACTATCTGCTGTGTGCATTCCTTTGGCTGGGAAACGCCCTTGACATTCCCATAGAAACAAGGCGATTTTTCAAAGAGGCTTTGAAGTCACTCTCCCTTAGAGTTGCATAATATTGATATTCGGGCTTCAGCCCACATTCAATGCAAATGAGTCTCTTGATCTGGGCTTGATATTCCCCCCTCTGATCTAAAGTCTTTGCTGGCTAGTTTAGATTATTACTGATTTTACTGAATTGCTTCAGGTCACTTTCAAACATTTCCCACAGTTTAGAATTACATATGGTTTGGTCACACCAACTGGTTGCTTATGGCTGAGACCAAAAAGAGCTGTTTTATTCATATATCTACCTGAACTTTAATATCCCACCTTTCTAGGATAAAACCACATGGTGACTAACAAATAAAAATATAAATCATAATAAAACAGTTTTTAAAAGTAGGCAGACCCAATAGCACGATCATGGAATTATATTTATCCTTTAAAAAACAAAATTCAGGACCTTTCGCCTGTATGAAAAAATGCTTTTGAAACTCCTCATTACATAAATCCCACCATGTTCAATAGGGCTTAGTCCCTAATAACTTGGTTTAGAATGGCAGCAGAATCCTACACATGTCTACTGAGAAGTAAATCTCATTGAGTTGTATGCGGTACTGCAAGGCTGGGAAACCTTTCTTAGCCTGCAGTTAATGCTCCTCCTTAATTTTTAGCTGAAACAGTCATATAGGTCTAAGTGATCTGGTTATTAGACACCCCCCCAAAACACACTGGAGTTGGGGGGGTTGCTTAAGTTGATATAGAAAATTCTCTCCTTTCAACCTGCCTGCAGTCCATTTATAGTCAATTGCTGCACAACGATCAATCAAGTTCCGTTTTTGAAGGAAGCCTGTTTGAACCAATTTTCTGCACAAGCATCAATTTGTGACAGCATGAAAGCTGTGGCAGCCTCCTTTTGTGATTGGTCAGTAACTCAGACGTCTGTCAAGATAAATCTTCCTGTGTCCTGGCAAGTGCCTTTAAATAATGGAGTAAAGAAACCATGGTGTGAAAAGTGTCGAAAAGGCCAACAATGCTTGAATGTAGTCATGGCAAAACAACACTATTGCAAAATGATATTACACCTCAGAAATAGCAAATGAAGAGTGAGTCTCAGCTTCAGTTGCTCACAGATCTATAGAAGTTGATCTCTTCCACATATAATGTTCAACTGTCCCCTACATAGCATAGCCTGGACTAAATTCATGGGTCCTGCTTTACTGCGCTTGGTTGGCAGGCCTGTTGAGTCACATGCCACACTGCTTTTGCAGGATACAGATCCTTCTGTAACTCTGCAGGTGGCGAGATTCCTGAATGCGGTTATCTCACACACAAAAACCACCAAAAAACAACAACAACACCAAAACTAATCGGACAGTTATGATGAGAGTGCATGACGGATCTCGTCTCCAGTTTTCCTTTTTCTGTGAACCGTCCCTTGGATCTTTCCGGGCCCCAAGCTGTATTTGTCACTGCTCAATGACCCACCCTTGCATCGTGGTGTTCACCTTCTGTTGTTAGATATATTGGTCTTTATGCTTCTGTGCTTTTATGTTCGTACATACTTTATGGGCTAATAGCCGTATAAATAAAGAATTGAATTGAATCTATAGAAGTTGTAGTGATGGTCATTCTCTTACACAGCTTTTATGGCCCCTCCAGATGCTGTTGAACTGGAATTCCCATCTTCCCTGGCTGAGGCTGATGGAAGTTGAACCCCAGCAACATTTCAAGAGTCATTGGTTCCCCATCGCTGATTTAAAATACAAGTCTGGAATAAAATACAAGTCTGGAATAGAGTTGGAAGCGACCTCAAGGATCATCTGGTCCAACACCCTGCAAGGCCTATCCATGGTTATTTGGCATGATAATTAAATGGAACATCCATGTTTAGGAGTAGAATATCTCCAGGTACCAATGCTGAAGACACAACAGAGTTGGGATGTTGCCTTCTTATTATGCTAAGAAGCCACCAGTGAATGCAAAGGCCAAAATCAAACCATACATATAAAGCACTATGATACCACTTTAAACAGTCCTAACGTCTCTGAAAGAACTTTGGGAACTGTTATTTGTGGGGAGGCCCCTATTCTCCTCATGGAGCAACAACTTCCAGAGTTCCCCAGGAGGAGAGATTGATTGTTAAACCCCTCCCAGAATTCCTAGGAGAAAGCCCTCTTTCAAGTGGTACCTTGGTGCTGCAAAGGTAGGTGTGAAGTAGCCAGAGTGCGGAAATAGTGGCACCCTTGGTTTGCTCTGATAGGAGTAGAGCTCCTTGTGTCTTGTTTTTCTTCAGGTAAAGCCAACAGTGTAAAGTGCAGTACTGATCCTCTACATGTCACATTTGCAGCAGATATGGTTTGTGAGCAGGGGATAAGTAACAATGTGTGCATGTGTAATCTCGTTTTATTTTTCCACAGGAAAAAAATAATGTGAAAGAAAATAAAACAGCTATGCACATTTATATTACCCATTAATAAAACATTTTGACTTTTTCCTAAGTCCACAGAGCAGAAACACACCATCTTGTTTTTCTTTAAAATCCCCAGTCTCAATACTTACTCACTCATCTTCATATGGAAGGGCTGTGTGTGGAGCACATGCATTGCATTCTAATGGTCCCAGGTTGAGTCTCTGGCATCTCCAGGTAGGTTGGAAAATATCCCCGTCCAGAAGCTTGCAGAGTTGCTGCCCAGCATAGACAAGCCTGAATTAGATGAACTCAACGGTCTGACTCAGAATGAAGTGGGTCTCTTTGCTCCAGTTTTCAGAATGTTAAGTGATAAGAAGCTGTTTTCTAGTTAGAGTAGCTGGAAATGGTGCACCTAAGCACGTCAAAGGCTCAATTTCACTCAGAGGCAGTCAATGTTTGTTTATTGGCATCCATCCTAAAAACTGAAGACAATGCTGCTTGTGGATGAATGTACATGGACTTGGCTAATAATAATAATAATATTACTTATAGGTTTCCCCAGCCACTCTGGGCAGCTCCCAACAGAATATTAAAAACACAATAAAACATCAAACATTTAAAACATCCCTAAACAGGGCTGCCTTCAGATGTCTTCTAAAAGCAGATAGTTGTTTATTTCCTTGACGTCTGATGGGAAGGCGTTCCACAGGGTGGGTGCCACTACCAAGAAGGCCCTCTGCCTGGTTCCCTGTAGCTTCATGTCTCATAGTGAGGGAACTGCCCTCTGAGCTGGACCTCAGTGTCTGAGCTGAATGATGGGAGTGGAGACACTCCTTCGGGTATACTGGGCTGAGGCCGCTTAAGGCTTTAAAGGCACACGCACAAACACTTCCTTGATTTCACTGAGAGTTTTGTCAGTGAAAGAATCAAAGCTATTAAACTGAGTGTGGACTGATTTTAGTAATTTCATAATGCATCTCCTTTTTGTTCAAACTACTTCAGCTGGGTTATTTCATAGGGTTCCTGAAGTTTTTAATGCTTTAACTGCAGGGAAAAACACACACACAAATGGATTCCATTAATCATAACAATAAATTTCTGCTATTTGTTGTGACTGCGGCATGCTGTGTTACAAGGGAAATTGTGAAATTTGGAGCAAAGCTCTACTCATAGCAGAAGCATACGGGAGCTCAAAACTATTTCTGTTTTCTTCCGCAAACAAATTACCCTTCTTTTCCTGGGTGAGATTACATGTCGCTGTTACTCTAAAGAGGATTCTAATCTCCAGCATGGAAGTTTTGGCTCCCAGCACATTTCCACTTGACTATTTTTCTTACCGACAACATCTACAAAACACATTTCCTGGTTTCTATGCATAGGATTTGCTTGCATCTCTTTCTGATATTGCTATGCCTGTCCTAAGTAAAAAAAAATAGATGAAAGTGCCAAGGAGAGCAGTTTCCCTTAGCTTGAAATAAATAAACTATTTCTCCCCTAAAGCTTTTCGGCGATACAGTCTCTGGCCTAGTATAGATATCGATCAAGTACTCAAGAACATCATTATCTCACTATATTTGTAGAGTTTGCAGCTGTCAGAATGGGGGCAGTTTGTTTCTAAAAATGGAAACAGGCACTTTGGTCTACAGTAATTGCTACAACAACAAGAACAACAAATGGACAAAAGTCATTGCTATTGCTTTTTCTAAGCATTTTTAACATTCGCTCCATCTCATTTAGCTTTAGAGGAGGCCTTGGGGAGAGCTGCTGAGGAGGCAGCAGATTCGGCCTCAGAGGAGTGCGCCACAGCCTTCACTGCTATTGCAACAGCGGTGGCAGGCAACACATTCCTTGGAGGCGAGATTGATGCCCCTGTGGATCTTGCTGCCAGAAGTGGTTGCCTCAGCTTGCCTCATGAGTGGGCCATGCCTGGTCATTAAGAACTGAACATTACTTCACACATTTCAATGGCCTCTTCTTCTTTGTTTAAGTACTAAGCTTCTAGATCTCATGGTTGCAAGAAAAACAATATTTCAAATGTGTTCCATTTTTGGATGGTGGGATATTCTACTCTTGTGGTTTTTTATCCCACCTCAACTAGTTCCACAGTTTGGGCATCATATCCTTGTTAGGTTCTCAATTTTGTCATATGGATCACTTAACAGCAAGAAAAAAAATGTGCCAGATTCTAAGTATTCTAAAGGATACTTGCTGAAGGGGAAAGCTTTCCATGGGTATGAGATAATTTCTGGCTTGACATCTATTAAAATTATGGGAGTTATGTGCAGAATGGCTGGCTATGCCCTTGCAAATGTCACCCAATGCATTATCAAAGTGCTATTGAGGGTCAGAAGTAAAGCCATGAATTTCTGCTTTGCGATCAGAGAGTTTCTTTACTCCTTTCCATGAACTTGTTGTGTCGCTATGTGTGTTGTTGTTGTTGGCTGCATTTTTAAATCTATTTCAGAAATAAAATTCCATTCTGGGAAATACCACAATATCATTTTCTCTCAAACATCAAATGAAAGGATTGCTCATAGATCAAACATCAATGTAAATGTTGGTCTGGTGGACAAACCAGTATATTTAACGTCCAGCAATATCTATAGAGCCTGCTATGACCTAAAGCCTGTTTGTGGACAAATGCCGGCTCCCTCAGTCTCAAAGCAAGATGAGTCCCACACCCCATAGTCACCTTTGACTGGACATAACCGTCCAGGGGTCGTTTACCTTACCTTTTTACCTTAAAGCTAGGCCAACAGGAAAGCCCTGTCCTGATTCATTCAGATTTATTTTCTATAACATACAGGAAGAAACTATTAACCATAGTAATCCCAATTGTATTGGATTTTACTTGATTTGGCTATGCAGTTTTCAAATGCTCAACAAGGTATTTGCTCATCATTTTAGTGCTAAGCGGCATGCTTTAAAACAGGGGTGGGGAACCTGACTCTCCGAATGTTTCTGGACTACAATTCCCATCATCCCTCACCATTGACCATGCTGGCTGGTACCGATGGGAGCTGGAGTCCAACAACATCCACACTTTCTCCCACGATCACCTTATGAACTATGTAGCAGAAGAAAGCAAACAACAAGATGAATACTTCACTGTTGAAAATTCATCATCCTGAAGCTTGTAATTGTTTTTTTCTTGACATCTGTGGGCTGGTTCATAACATCCATTATATCAGACATATTCCTGCAGAAGTTATTGATTGATAGCCCCTTCACACAACCAAGAACACCAGAATTTATTTCACATTTTTAGTGATAAACAGTGCCATTCTATACACGTCTGCTCAGAAGTTCCATTGAAGTGGGTATAAGATTGGAGGCTAACAGAAGTAAGTCTCACTGAACTCAATGGAATTTACTTCTGAGTAGACATGTCTAAAATTATGCTGTTAATCAGCTATTCCTAAGAGAAGAATCTTGACCTTTCACTGCCATCCTTGACTTGTCACTGCTAGCACAGATGTTCCTATGCTCAGTTTTCATCTGGTGGAATAGGGGAAACATGGTACATCTAAGATTAGGAAGAGAGCAGACAGGAATTTAAGAATGAAAGAGAAGGCAATAAAGCCCTTGTTGTCTTGATGAGCTGCTTGTGTTGTTCTTTTTTGAAAAAATATACTTCAAGACTTTGCTGTTAATGTACGTATGTTTCTCTCTTCAGTAGTTGCATTAAAGGTTCATCATCACAGAATCATAGAGTTGGAAGAGACCCTGAGGTGTTGGAAGTGTAAATCTAAAGAGGGAAGCTTCTACCACATGTGGTGGAAATGTGCAGAAGTTTAAAAAAAATGGGATTCCATCTACAACGAACTAAAGAAAATACTTAAATACACCTTTGTCAAAAAGCCCGAAGCCTTCCTTCTGGGAATGATCGGAGAGGAGATTAAGAAAGAAGACTATATAATGTTTCAATATGCAACTGTAGCTGCCAGGATTCTGTTAGCACAAAATTGGAAAACCCCAAATACCCCGACCGTTAAAGATTGGCAAATTAAATTATTTGAGTATATGGATCTGGCAAAAATGACGCAGAACATTAGACAGCAAAAAGGTACAAGGTTTATCGACAATTGGTCTAAATTCATAACATATATGGAAACAAATTCTAGAGATATAAAAATCACAGTAGGTTTAATATAACCCTTGCGATGCGTTTACATTAAAAAATGAAAAACTGCAGAATGGATTTAATATTCACATAACCCAAAACCGAGATGGAGGGAAGTCAAATGTTATTTATTGTTAATTAATGTTTGTTTTTTGGTTGGTTTAGGTGTTTTGATTTGGTTGATGTTTTTTTTTCTTTTCCTTTTTTTGGTATGTGTTGGCTATTTTTCTTTTTCTTTCTTTGCTGTTGTTTGGTTATAGAAAATGAATAAAAAGAAGTTAAAAAAAAAGGAAGAGACCCTGAGGATCATCTACTCCACCCCCCTGCAATGCAGGAATATGCAGCTGTCCCATACGGGGATTGAACCTGCAGCCTTGGCATAATCAGCACCACACACAAACTAATTGCTTTTTTAAAATGTTTGTTAGTTTGTTCTCATACTCCTGTTAATATTGTATGTCTCTATACGATACTCAGGGGCATAGGAGGGGGGGTGGTCTGCCCTGGGTGCCCTCACTGAGGGGCGTGACATTCAGCGCACTGCCCGCCCATGACTCCCAAGCCTATCCCAAGTCATCGGCGTAAGGGGGGAGCTGCGCCACTTTGCTGGTGGTATTCCCATCCCCTTCCCCCTTTGTTTTGACAGCCTGGCAGAGGCTTGGAAGTCACGGGCGGGCAGCATGCCAAATGTCCACCATGGGCGGCTCACTCCGCCCCTGTGGGTGGGTGTGCCTCTTCGAGCACCTGATTGGCTATCCCATGCCTGGGAGAGCACACTCCATGCCATGCCCCCCCTTCAGGAGCGCACCTGTCCTGGGCAGTGTGGGCATGTGCTCCGCCACTGATGATACTATATGGTTTTATGATTGTGCTAAATAGTGCTCTGGATATTATTAGTAGAAGAGAACAGTATAAATTGTTTATGTATTCATCTGTTGCAGATCTATCTTTTTTCCAGTCCAATTCCCACTCCATCCATTGTAGGATGACCTCTGCTAGCCTTGCCAAAAAATAGGGATGGTTATGTTTGGTTTCTTAATTAGAGTTGATCCCAGTATTCACAAGAGCACATTGTGTGGTCCTTCATATGGGCAAGTTGGTAAAAAATCCTTAATCTCAGGATCGTGGGTTCAAGCCCCACATTGGGCAAAAGAGTCCTGCATTGCAGAGGGTTGGACCAGATGAACCTCATGGTCTCTTTCACCTCTACAACTCTATGATTCTATGAATCATATCTGTTGATCTACTCACTTTTGCCTTTGGCCCTACCCACCACTCACATGTGGTTCCCTGGGAGGCTACCCATGAAGTCATGTCGTCCTCTAGATTAAAAAAAAAAAAATTCCCTTCACCCGGTGTATACAATTGCAGCCTAAATTCGAACATTTTCAGGTTAAATATTTCATCAGCTGCAGTTTGTATGAATTAAGGGTAAAAATTAAATTTTCATACCTTCCAACATTTCTCTGATGAAAATAGGGATGTCCTGTTCTTCTATTATTATTATTATTATTATTATTATTATTATTATTATTATTATTATTAATTATTGTTGTTGTTGTTACGTGCCCATCTGACTGCATTACCACAGCCACTCTAGATGGTTTCCAACATATATAAAAGCATAATAAAACAATAAACATTGAAAATCTCTGTGATGGGACGATGAGCTGCTTGTGCGTAAAATGCAAGTCCCTCAGAGTTTGATCAGGTTTTCAAACCTCTGCCTGTGACGGAGCCCCTCCAGCATGGCTGCGTCAATCACTAGTAGAATCCGAAAGTGGCTGCTTTCGGAAACGTTTCCAACATAAAAGCTCCTTAACGGAAACACGTCGTCTGGCCTCTCGGCGTGACAGTTTCCGTCGAGGTGTGGGTGTCCCTATAGGAGGTCCTGAGACCTCCCCACTGGTTTCGCTTGAAGCGTCTCTGAGCCATCCCTCCGACTCACTTTCCCTTGGAGTTCTTGCTCGCCCTCTACTGGTTCCCTCTTCCGCTGCTACTGCTCTCTCAACCTCAGGGAGCCTTTGCACCTGCGGCGCTTTAGATGTCAGTTCCCTGACATCCACCTCCCCTCCAGGGCCCCCTTCACCCCCTCCCGTCTCCTCTCCTACTGGCGGTGAGGAGGTAAAACCCCTGAAAGAACCTCCCTCATCTTCCGACGTCGCGAACACTTCCTTCCACTTGTTGCTGTTCCTACTCTCTAGGTACTCTTCGTCATCAGAGTCCACTCCATCTTCCAACTCCGACTCCGCGAACCCTTCCATTTCCTCTTCCTCATCGGTGGTGCCGAAATACTCCCTCCTAAACCTTGCTATAGGCTGAGGTTTCCTCGGGAACCTTTGGTGGAACGTTTCTGTTAAAACCTCGTCATTGACTTCCTCTGCACTTACCCAGGTGTTTTCTGACTCCGGTTCCCCTTCCCACGCCACCAAATACTCCACCTGATTACCCTTCCACCTGGAATCGAGGATTTCCGCTACATGGTTGCGGCGTTCCCTCTCTTCCAAGGCTGGTCCCCTGACGTGCTCCCCTTCACGTCCCCCCCTGTATGGTGACAGTAACGACCTGTGGAACACTGGGTGCAATTTCATGTGGTTGGGTAATCGGAGTTTGAAAGCTACCGGGTTGACCTGCTGAATCACCTCAAAGGGTCCCAATCTTCTGGGCCTCAGTTTCTTACAACCCCCTTTGAACGGCAACCCTTGGGTTGACAACCACACTTGATCCCCCACCCTTATGGTTTCACCTTCCCTTCTGTTCTTGTCTGCCTGCTTCTTATATTGTGCCTTGGCCCTTTCTAAGTTGAGCTGGAGCTGCTGATGGATGGCTTCCATCTCTTCTACAAAATGTTCAGCCGCTGGAACGCTCCATCTCTCCCCTCCTTCCCCTGGAAATGCCCTGGGGTGACACCCGTAATTAGCCAAAAAGGGACTCATCCCTGTGGACACATTCTCCGCATTATTGTAGGCAAATTCTGCCAACGCCAACTTTTCGACCCAATCGTTCTCTCTGTCATTGACATAACACCTAAGATATTGTTGAAGAATGCCATTTGCCCTTTCCGCCTGCCCGTTGGTTTCAGGGTGCCGGGCAGTTGAAAAATTAACTTCCACGTGTAGCAAGCTCATGAGCTTCCTCCAGAACCTGGAAGTAAATTGTTTGCCTCGATCTGAGATCACCCTCGAGGGAGCCCCGTGCAACCTAAAGATATGTTCCACAAACAACTTCGCCGTTTCTTCCGCTGTGACTGCATGTGAGCATGCTACAAAATGGCACATCTTAGTTAACAGGTCTACTACTACCATGATGGCTGTTTTCCCCTTGGACCTTGGCAGATCCGTCATAAAATCTATTGATATCGCTTCCCAAGGCCGTTCTGGTGTGGGTAAAGGTTCTAATAACCCTGCCGGCGCCCTTCTTTCCCCTTTGGCTCGCTGACATTGGTCACACCCTCTTACATACTCCCTTACATCTTCCCTCACCTTAGGCCACCAAAATTCCCTGGTAACCAACCACATGGTTTTGTGTTGCCCAAAATGTCCCGCCGTGGGGCTATCATGCAACTGCTTGAGTACTCTCCCCCTCAATTCACCTTCGGGTATATACAGTGCCCCTTTGTAATACAATGCCCCATTTCTTTCCTCAAAACCTCCGGGGCTCTCGCCCTCCCCCCTGAGACCTCTGAGCTTATCCTGGGCATATTCATCATTTTCCGTTTCCTCCACCAGTTCCCGTTGCCCCACCAGCGCCGCCCCACACACCCAGCGGTCCTCCGGGATGACATGTCTCTCTTCGATCACCTCCTCCCCTTCCCAATATTCTGGTTTGCGTGAGAGCGCATCCGCCCTGACGTTTTCTGGGCCTGGCACATAACAAATCTCAAAGTTAAATTTGGAGAATTCCTGTGCCCATCTCACTTGTCGTTGGTTGAGCACTCGAGCTGTTCTCCAATACTCTAAATTTTTGTGGTCGGTGCACACTTGCACCTTGTGTTGTGCCCCAATTAATAAATGTCTCCACCTCCGGAATGCTTCGTGAATGGCAAGTAGTTCCCTGTCATACACCGTGTAATTCCTCTCGGACTTATTCAGTTTCCGCGAGAAGAATGCACACGGTCTCCACTCCGACGCACTCCTCCCCGGTTGAAGAAGGACCACCCCTATAGCCCGGTCGGATGCATCTGTTTCCACTCTCATGGGTTTTTGTAAATCCACATGCAGAAGTTGTTCTTCCGAGGCGAAAGCCCTTTTCAGTTCTTCAAAGGCTCGATCCGCCTCCACCGTCCAAACAAATTTCTTCTTGCTGCTGAGGCAGTCGGTGATGGGCGCCGTCAAGTGGGCAAAGTTCTTGATGAACTTCCGATAAAAGTTCCCAAACCCCAAGAATCTTTGCACGTCCTTCTTGGTCTTCGGTGTCTTCCATTCCAGTACCGCTTGAACCTTGCCTGGATCCATGGCCAATCCCTTGTCTGACAAGCGGTACCCCAGGAATTCCACCTCCTTGGTATGAAACTGGCACTTCTCCAGTTTCACCCACAGCTGGTTGGCTTGCAGCCTGCCCAACACTTCTCGAACGTCCCTCACATGCTGTTCCTCATCTTCCGAATACACCAACACGTCGTCTAAAAAGGCCACACAGTTCTTGTAGAGCAAAGGTCCCAGAACGTGGTTTATAAAAGCTTGAAAACAGGCGGAGCCCCCTTGTAGACCGAAGGGCATAACGAGGTATTCAAAGGCTCCCAAAGGGGTAAACATGGTGGTCTTCCATTCATCTCCCTTCCTTATGCGTATCAGATTGTACGCCCCCCGCAGGTCCAGTTTTGTAAAAAATTTTCCCTTCCTTACTCTGGTCAAAATGTCGTCAATTCGGGGCATAGGGAAAGCCAGGGGCTCCGACACTGCATTGAGGGCCCTGAAATCACACACCAGTCTCGGTTTGTCTGTGTTCTTTTTGTCCACAAAAAACACTGGGCTGCCCCCCACCGCTCGGGACTCTCTGATGAAACCTCGCTTCAAGTTTTTGTCAATGAACTCCCTCAGCTCCTGCATCTCCCTGTCTGACATGGCGTACAGCTTGCCTACTGGGAGTTGGGCCCCTGGGAGTAGGTTGATTTGACAGTCAAAGGGTCTATGCGGTGGCAGTTTGTCTGCTTCCCTTTCGCTGAATACGTTGCTCAGATCTGCGTATTGCGGGGGCACCTTCCCTTTGCCCATCACTTCCATCCCCGCTAGGGTGACTCTGTCTCCTCCCGAGACCTTCCCCTCCTTGCAGTGTTCTAGGCAATGCGCTGACCCAAAGGAGACCACCCTCTGATGCCAGCCCACTAGCGGATCGTGTAGCGCCAGCCAGCTCATCCCCAAAATGATGGGCGCTCCTCCCAGGATGGCCACATTAAACGCTATCTGTTCGGTGTGCCTTGCCACTCTCATTATCATCGGGACAGTCTGTTGGCTAACTTCTCCCCCCAACAGCTCTCTGCCGTCAATCGTAGTCACCTGCAAGGGGTTACTTAAAGGGATGGTCTGTATCTGGTGCTCAGCTGCAAACTCCTTACTCATGAAATTACAGGAGCTGCCTGAATCCAAAAGCGCCTTGACCTTTAGTGGGTGTCCGTTTGGCAGTTCTAGTGACACCTCTATCACTAAAGCAGGTCTGGGAGGTTCTGGCATGGGCACTTTCATTGCTCTTTGGCCTGGCTGCTGTGCCCCGACGGTGGCAGCCAGGCGTTGGCTTTTACTTGCTCCTTGCTTTCCTCTTCCTTTCCCCCAACAGCTCCTGCCATCCCTTGCCATTCCTTTCTTTGTGGGCAGACTCTGGCAAAGTGCCCTGGCTGTTGGCAGAGATAACATCTCTTGGCGCTCTTTCCCTCCTTCTTCCGCCCTTCACTGGGATTTGAAACTGCGCGCGCCCGCGCTGTTCCAACTTCCATCGGCTCTGCCGGCGGGAAAGATGGCTCTGGAATGTCTGGAATGCGGAACTCCCTCCAACGGTCTCCTTTCCCTTCCCGCCTTTCCAAAGCCCTCGCCTCCTGGCACGCTCCTATGGCCAGCGCAGATTTGGTTAATTGGTCCATAGACTCCGCCCTGGGCCCCCGGGAAAGCTCATCTTTGACGGTTGAAGAAAGCCCCTCTTCGAAAAGCATTTGGATGGGCTCCGCCGATAGGTCCCACCCCAATTTATGAATCAGCATAGTAAATTCAGTCCAGTACTCACGGACAGATCTGCTTCCTTGCTGGCAAGCCATTAACTGCCTTCGCACCACCCCCTGCTCAATATCGCTGGAAAACATCAGGTCCATGGCACGAAAAAACTTCCTCGTGTCCTTTAAGATCTCATTATTCGCTGCCATCAGGGGTCTAACCCAATCTTTCGCCCCGGATTCGAGATGGCCAATCACATACGCCACTCGCGATTCCTCGTCGGGGAAGTCATCAAACTGCAAGTTTAGAGCGTATTGCATCTCTGTTCTAAAGGCATGATAGTTCCTGGGATCCCCCCCGAATTTCTGCACCAATCCTGATACCTTTCTGGCGAGCGGGGTGGTTTTCTCCTTTCCCTTTTCTGCATCCTGAGCCCTCCTCTCCTCAAGCCTCGCCGTTTGCAGCGCCAACTGGATCTCCAACGCTCTGTACCTTTCTTCCAGGCTTGGACCCCCTACAGCTGCTCCTGCACCCCCGGTTCCGGCTGGGTTGCTCATGATGCTTCTCTCTGCACAAGCTGGCTTTCGGTGACTTTCGGATTGCTGTGATGGGACGATGAGCTGCTTGTGCGTAAAATGCAAGTCCCTCAGAGTTTGATCAGGTTTTCAAACCTCTGCCTGTGACGGAGCCCCTCCAGCATGGCTGCGTCAATCACTAGTAGAATCCGAAAGTGGCTGCTTTCGGAAACGTTTCCAACATAAAAGCTCCTTAACGGAAACACGTCGTCTGGCCTCTCGGCGTGACAGTTTCCGTCGAGGTGTGGGTGTCCCTATAGGAGGTCCTGAGACCTCCCCACTGGTTTCGCTTGAAGCGTCTCTGAGCCATCCCTCCGACTCACTTTCCCTTGGAGTTCTTGCTCGCCCTCTACTGGTTCCCTCTTCCGCTGCTACTGCTCTCTCAACCTCAGGGAGCCTTTGCACCTGCGGCGCTTTAGATGTCAGTTCCCTGACAATCTCCCTATACAAGACTGCTTTCAGATGGCTCAGGGGTCGAATAACTCCATACCCTCCAACATTTCTCTGATGAAAATAGGGACGTCCTACCATACCCCCCCCCCCATTTCTCCAATGAAGATATATATGTCCTAAGGAAAAGTGGGACATTCTGGGATCAAATCAGAAACTGGGATGGCTTCTGTAAATCTGTTACATTGTATACCCGCCCCACAATTTTGTATGAACAAGTCAGAATGAATGCTCAGAAAAAGCTCATCAAGAAGGGAAGCATATTTTAAAAATTATATTCTTTCAAGCAAGTCATTATTATCTATAAATCTTTTAGATATATTCAATCCACTTCTGTTAGTTCTTTTAGGAAAAAGACTTGGTGAAAGTTTGCTATAGGTTCTTCATTGCCTCATGAGTCTTTCAAGAAAGAACCATTTGACATGATTGTCCCCAACAAATTGCTATGTAAGAAAGACAGTCACTGTCATCAAACTTTACTTGAAGAAAGTGATCGATAGTAGACTCTGGAGGGGAAATTCTCCTTATGCATGTGATTACCTATAAATATAATGTAGAAAGCTGAGTGACTATACAGAAATTATTTTAACAGGGGAAAATGCTTATAAATTTAAAGTTTATATTTAGTTTCACATACCACTCTGTTGTGAAGTCCTAACATAAGAATATACTATAGGTCAGAGTCCCAGCTGATACATGATCCTGTCAAAACATTCCCTGATAATGGCAATTCTAAACTATGATGTTTTGAACATTAGCCAGAAATGTTATAAATATGTATGACTTGAAGATCTAATACCATTTGAAATTTTGTTTACATATCTCTCAGAACCAGAGAGAGTAAATTAGCACTGCATACTTTATATATTATATGTCTGAGAGTCAAGACATTATAAACCACATGGGAAAGAAGATACAGAAAACACAGTGACAGGAAACTATTTTATTTAGTTGAAAGCAGCAGTTACATTCTTATCTTTTCACTCTTTGGAAGAGCAATTGTTAGAGAGTTGATTAAAATGGAAGAAAAATCTATTTCAAGGTAAGTAGGCTTTAAGTGGTGACTAGCTGAACTTCCAGTCAGCATATAATTTTGCTAGTTTAAAATGACTTGTTTTCTTTCTCCTGCAAACATTACTCTCCAGTGAGATGTTAGTAGAAGAGAACTGCAAATTTGGTTTCTGAGTAGGTCTGAAGTTAACTGAATACTGCTTCAATATTAGATTTCAATTCCAGGAGGCAATCGTTCTGTTCAGCTCATTTAAAAGAAAACAGGTGGGTCCTGAAGGCAGAAACAGTCAGGTGTAGAGATGAGAAAATTGAGAAAGACAAAGAGGTAGAGTCAGAGGAAGGATGGAGAAGTAAGGAAACAGGATAACCAATTCTGCTCTGTCTCAAAATTGCCATGTCAAATTACCAGTCCATACAAAGGTACCATAAAGAAAAAGGAAGCAAGAATTGGTTGTGCAATATAGTTACTTTAATCTATGACTCTCAAGACATAGTTGACAGGTTTAGTTGACAGGTTTTAGTTGACAGGTTTAGATAGAGCTGCAACAAATGTATTTAAGGAAGTGAACAATTTTTGAGAAGGACTTTCTGGACAGGGCAAAATTTTCACCTAGTTTCTTCCTCCTCGTGGTCCCCCCCCCACCTCTTTGTTGCCTGTTTGTTTCTCTGAGTTATTATATTTTTAAGAAGCAAAGCAATATAAAATTGTTGCTGAAATAAATGGTCTCAGCCAATCAGGATGCATGTTGTGAATGTTGCCATGTAGCCCTTCAGATTTGTCCTGCATCTGAGTAGAAAATCTAACCTAACCAATTTTGTCCCTTGATTGCAAATTTCAAAAAAACAACAAACAAACTACTTGAAGGAAAACAAGATAACACTTCCATTTTCCCTCTTTCCTCATTTTTACCCCTCATAATGTTAGACACAAACAGTTGAAGATATCAAAGATTAGTACAACCCTGCTTATTCATAGCAGATACATGCTCGCCAATCACAAATGCCTAACCATTTGCATTTATTTCTCAATCATTCCTTTCATCCACATTTCTAATTACTTCTCAGAGTGAAAACTTCTCTATAGTACAGATATATTGCAACTGGGGTGAAAGTGTGGTGGGAATGTGGACTATGCAGCAGTGCTAAAGGCCTCCAAAATGGAACTGGGTCCCACTGGAGGATAAGTAGATCTTCTATATCAACCTCGCAGTGCCTGTGTAAGATTGAGTTGCAGAATAATAATAAATAATGTGTCTAATATGCTGCCATATAGAGACTCTGAGATGTCAATGGTTAACTAAGAAAAGAACATAAAAGATATTTACAGATGGAATTCATTTCCTGTGTTTGTGTGAAAAAATAGCAGGCTCTGCTAAAAATAGGGTAGTGGGTGGAAGGCTTATTATTGACTAGGATGTCTAACATAAGCCAGAAAATGAACACATGGACATTTCTCACCTTGAAAGGGCCTTTCAAAACTGGAGTGTATTATTTAAATGTTGCTCCCCCGATATGGTCTTTTGTTACCTCTACATTCATTTAAATTGCTCTTCTTAGGGAGTCAATCATTCCTCTCATACAGCATGGCAGAGATGCATGCTATGAAACAACCATCTGAGGGGCTCACAAGTAATATGGACACTGATGTGTGCTACATATATCATTGACAGAAGCCTAGGGAAATGAGAGGAGAGAGAATGAGCAGAGAATGAGCTTATATTGGAATGATGACTTGCATAGGATGATATGGGAAATGTACAAGTTTCAAAGTTGACATTTAGTTCCAACCAAATCATAGTCTCAGCATGTGATGTAGAAGAAAGACATTTCACAAGAAAGTGGAATTTTACCAGTGGGGGTGTTCTTTCAGGGAAGAAAACTTCACAGTCCCTGGAAAAGCACATTTACCATATTTTTCGCTCTATCAGACGCACCAGACCACAAGACGCACCTAGTTTTTGGAGGAGGAAAACAAGAAAAAAAATATTCTGAATCTCAGAAGCCAGAACAGCAAGAGGGATCGCTGCAAAGTGAAAGCAGCAATCCCTCTTGCTGTTCTGGCTTCTGTGATAGCTGCGCAGCCTGCATTCGCTCCATAAGACGCACACACATTTCCCCTTACTTTTTAGGAAGGAAAAAGTGAGTCTTATAGAGCAAAAAATATGTGTTGGACCTATGACCAAGTTAAATACAGATCCTATGAGCCTCATTATATAAAAGACAGCTTCTTGACTTGGCAAAAGGCTGGCAATAGATGAAATTGAAAATGGCAATTGGAATGGTGGCAGTAGTGTATGATGATCATATGGAATGATGATTTCAGAAGTGCCTTTGGCATGTGGGAGAGAGCAGTCTTTGAGCAAGTTGGGCAGGTACAAAAGATAAAAAGTGCTGAAATCTACCAGTGGGAAACCTGCAAGCAGTATGTGAATGCAACAGATGTCTCCCATCTTGCAGTTTGCAGCAACTGGTGTTCAGCAGTGTCTAGACAATGCAGCGTTGTTATGTTGACCACAATCCTTGCAGAAATGTATAATGCTAGTACAGGGAGGGAAGTTAAGGCTAAGGAGATGCATAAAAACAGAGCAAAATATGCCATGTTATTCTTATGCCCCATGGTGCTCATGAAAACTACTCAAGGTCTATCTATAGAAGAGAAATATGTTTGCTGTATATATTAGTGAAGAACAAAATAAAGGCCTCATGGTACCCAGCAATCCTCAAGCTATTTACCATTCCTAAAATATATATTTTAAAGTTTTCATCTAGGAAGTTCTGTTCCATTAAAACAAGTAAGCAAAACTACTTTTCTTCCCCAGCATTTCTCATGTTTACAGGCTACTGACGCAAACATAACCTCCTTTGCCCTTATCTCTAGCAAATGTATAACCTCTAGACCTGTTACAGGACGTGAACAAGGTTATAAAACCAGAACGCATGAAACGGTCCATCAATCTCTGTCTCGCTGCTTGCTCTGTACATGCCCCCTTTCCAATCCAAAATAACTATCGCTCACCTAAAAACAGTTGTCAGAATATAGAAATGGGAATTAGACAGATGCAAGTGATACTGAACAATGACAGAATGTGGATTAGCAGTAATGCATACCAGACATGTTTGAAGCCCATCTGCTTCAATGAAACTTAAGCTGCCTCTTTGAGACTGCAGCCTTAATACTACCTGCATTATTAAAAGCTAAGGGTGGAATTCACCCAACAAGCACCATCAGCCGAAACCTTGTGCTAGGACTTTCATTTGCACAACATTGCTTTGCCCCCCTGTCCTTTTCCTGCATGTTCCCATGGCCCCCTTCATGGGGAAGGTCAGAGGAACCCCCAGAACAGTGCATAGGGGGGGTCATTGCATTTAGTGAGCTGAAATGCTTGCACAGATGGAGTGTTCATCATAGTGTTGTTGTTGTTGTTTAGTCGTTTAGTCGTGTCCGACTCTTCGTGACCCCATGGACCAGAGAACGCCAGGCACCTCTGTCCTCTACTGCCTCCCGCAGTTTGGTCAAACTCATGCTGGTAGCCTCGAAAACACTATCCAACCATCTCGTTCTCTGTCGCCCCCTTCTCCTTGTGCCCTCCATCTTTCCCAACATCAGGGTCTTCTCCAGGGAGTCTTCTATTCTCATGAGGTGGCCAAAGTACTGGAGCCTCAGCTTCACAATCTGTCCTTCCAGTGAGCACTCAGGGTTGATTTCCTTCAGTATGGAGAGGTTTGATCTTCTTGCAGTCCATGGGACTCTCAAGAGTCTCCTCCAGCACCATAATTCAAAAGCATCAATTCTTCGGCGATCAGCCTTCTTTATGGTCCAGCTCTCACTTCCATACATCACTACTGGGAAAACCATAGCTTTAACTATACGAACCTTTGTTGGCAAGGTGATGTCTCTACTTCTCAAGATGCTGTCTAGGCCTGTCATTGCCCTTCTCCCAAGAAGCAGGCGTCTTTTAATTTCGTGGCTGCTGTCACCATCTGCAGTGATCATGGAGCCCAAGAAAGTAAAATCTCTCACTACCTCCATTTCTTCCCCTTCTATTTGCCAGGAGGTGATGGGACCAGTGGCCATGATCTTCGTTTTTTTGATGTTGAGCTTCAGACCATATTTTGCGCTCTCCTCTTTCACCCTCATTAAAAGGTTCTTCAATTCCTCCTCACTTTCTGCCATCAAGGTTGTGTCATCTGCATATCTGAGGTTGTTGATATTTCTTCCGGCAATCTTAATTCCGGCTAGGGATTCATCCAGCCCAGCCTTTCGCATGATGAATTCTGCATATAAGTTAAATAAGCAGGGAGACAAAATACAGCCTTGTCGTACTCCTTTCCCAATTTTGAACCAATCAGTTGTTCCATATCCAGTTCTAACTGTAGCTTCTTGTCCCACATAGAGATTTCTCAGGAGACAGATGAGGTGATCTGGCACTCCCATTTCTTTAAGAACTTGCCATAGTTTGCCGTGGTCGACACAGTCAAAGGCTTTTGCATAGTCAATGAAGCAGAAGTAGATGTCTTTCTGGAACTCTCTAGCTTTCTCCATAATCCAGCGCATGTTTGCAATTTGGTCTCTGGTTCCTCTGCCTCTTCTAAATCCAGCTTGCACTTCTGGGAGTTCTCGGTCCACATACTGCTTGAGCCTTCCTTGTAGAATTTTAAGCATAACCTTGCCAGCGTGTGAAATGAGTGCAATTGTGCGGTAGTTGGAGCATTCTTTGGCACTGCCCTTCTTTGGGATTGGGATGTAGACTGATCTTCTCCAATCTTCTGGCCACTGCTGAGTTTTCCAAACTTGCTGGCATATTGAGTGTAGCACCTTAACAGCATCATCTTTTAAAATTTTAAATAGTTCAGCTGGAATACCGTCACTTCCACTGGCCTTGTTATTTGCAGTGCTTTCTAAGGCCCATTTGACTTCACTCTCCAGGATGTCTGGCTCAAGGTCAGCAACCACACTACCTGGGGTATACGGGACATCCATTTCTTTCTGGTATAATTCCTCTGTGTATTCTTGCCACCTCTTCTTGATGTCTTCTGCTTCTGTTAGGTCCTTTCCACTTTTGTCCTTTATTATGGAAATCTTTGTACGAAATGTTCCTTTCATATCTCCAATTTTCTTGAACAGATCTCTGGTTCTTCCCATTCTATTGCTTTCCTCTATTTCTTTGCATTGCTCGTTTAAGAAGGTCTTCTTGTCTCTCCTTGCTATTCTTTGGAAATCTGCATTCAATTTCCTGTATCTTTCACCATCTCCCTCGCATTTTGCTTGCCTTCTCTCCCCCGCTATTTGTAAGGCCTCATTGGACAGCCACTTTGCTTTCTTGCATTTCCTTTTCATTGGGATGGTTTTCGTTGCTGCCTCCTGTATAATGTTACGAGCCTCCATCCATAGTTCTTCAGGCACTCTGTCCACCAAATCTAAATCCTTAAACCTGTTCCTCACTTCCACTGTGTATTCATAAGGGATTTGACTTAGATTGTATCTTACCGGCCCAGTGGTTTTTCCTACTTTCTTCAGTTTAAGCTTGAATTTTGCTATAAGAAGCTGATGATCTGAGCCACAGTCAGCTCCAGGTCTTGTTTTTGCTGACTGTATAGAGCTTCTCCATCTTTGGCTGCAGAGAATATAATCAATCTGATTTCGATGCTGCCCATCTGGTGATGTCCATGTGTAGAGTCGTCTCTTGTGTTGTTGGAAAAGCGTGTTTGTGATGACCAGCTTGTTCTCTTGACAGAACTCTATTAGCCTTTGCCCTGCTTCGCTTTGATCTCCAAGGCCAAACTTGCCAGTTGTTCCTTTTATCTCTTGACTCCCTACTTTAGCATTCCAATCCCCTATGATGAGAAGAACATCCTTCTTTGGTGTCACTTCTATAAGGTGTTGTAAGTCTTCATAGAATTGGTCAATTTCAGTTTCTTCAGCACCAGTAGTTGGTGCATAAACTTGGATTACTGTGATGTTAAAAGGTCTGCCTTGGATTCGTATCGAGATCATTCTATCATTTTTGAGATTGCATCCCAGTACAGCCTTCGCCACTCTTTTGTTGACTATGAGGGCCACTCCATTTCTTTTACGGGTTTCTTGCCCACAGTAGTAGATATGATGGTCATCCGAACTGAATTCACCCATTCCCGTCCATTTTAGTTCACTGATGCCCAGGATGTCAATATTTATTCTTGCCATCTCATTTTTGACCACCTCCAACTTACCCAGGTTCATGGTTCTTACATTCCAGGTTCCTATGCAATATTTTTCTTTACAGCATTGGACTTTCCTTTCGCTTCCAGGCATATCCGCAACTGAGCGTCCTTTCGGCTTTGGCCCAGCCGCTTCATCAGCTCTGGATCTACTTGTACTTGCCCTCCGCTCTTCCCCAGTAGCATGTTGGACGCCTTCCGACCTGAGGGGCTCATCTTCCAGCGTCATAACTTTTATATGCCTGTTGTCTTTGTCCATGGAGTTTTCTTGGCAGGGATACTGGAGTGGCTTGCCGGTTCCTCCTCCAGGTGGATCACGTTTGGTCAAAACTCTCCACTATGACCTGTTCATCTTGGGTGCCCTGCTCGGCATAGTTCATAGCTTCTCTGAGTTCTTCAAGCCCCTTCGCCACGGCAAGGCAGTGATCCATGAAGGGGGTTCATCATAGAGCAATGTTGAATTTCATTTTAAGTAGATTTGTGCTTCTGCCTTATCCTTATAGGTCAGCAGCTCATAGGCACAGGCATGTGATCAGCCCTGCCATGATAAACTTTGTCCACAAATCCCATTCACTGCAGTAGGGTTTGACTGGGAGATCATCCCGGTGGCTTGCGCCCATTGCTTATGTTCTTTGCCTGTGTCATAAGTGTGGGGAGGGAAGTGTATCATTGACAGGGAGGTACAATCCCTTGTTCTGTATGGCCTCATTAGGCTAATAGCAAAATGCACTTTCTCCAGGGTGATCGCAGACATGGCTCAGCCAGTCGCTACTTTCTCATTATAGCTCAGACTAATAACAATTTGACTGATGCCTTTGGGTGATTATAAATGGGCTTCTTATCTCACAATTTCTTTTTCAAGGATGAAGACATCTGGGACATTTAATAATTCCCTGGGGTGGCTGTGGTTCAGGAGCTAGGTGAGGAAAGGAAATAGTCTGTATGTATTCAACTCAAGGGCCAAAACAGTGTGTCTGTCTGCAGGAGATTCTTTAGTAAGCTGCTGAAGCAGAACTAAATAAGAAAATACACTTGGCAAGGAGAATCAGGAAGCTCCTGTGACCAACTTTGCATTCTTAGGGATGGGGAAGAAATCCATTTTGATTCACATTTTGATACAAGACTCCCTAATTCACATTTCTGGAACCAATGCCTGTACTGAAATGTAGCTTTCCTTCAAAATTCATACTTCTGTATAATTTGGAACTAATGTGATTTGGAAATAATGTGATTTGATTGGCCTGTTAATAAAAATTATATTTTTTTTTAAAAAAAGAAAAGAAACTGAAATTGCTGGATTTGTCTATCTCTAAGTACAATTAAGTTGTAATGCACAGAGACATACATCTGAGCCACAATTCACCTTCACTTTTATGCAGGTGAAAGTGCAAGCCATTTTTAGGTCTTCCAAAGACACAGAATTAAATGAATTTGCCCAAAGTACGACCTTTCTCAACCTTGACCAATCCCTTATGAATAGAGAGACTTTGAGAAATAGATACAGAGGCTGATACATAGCATCTAACAAAAATGCCCTTAACAGATATTGCAAGAAATCTAGCTGCATGACAACAAACTGTATTGTGAATCAGGAATCTCAGCCTTCTATTCATCAGAGTTTTTCTTTCACCATGGTCAACAATCTCTATAGCTAAAAGAAAGAGGTTTCTGAAATTATACAAAGTTCTGCAGAATCATTTACCAGAGACAAAAGCAAATCAACATACCTGTAGCAATTCTTCTTCGAAATCAGCCTTGACTCTCTTGGTGCTGCATGGGTGGGGAAGCTATTGTCTGACCACAGCTTAGTGCAGAATCTTAGGCCCAACCAGATGATGTATTCATGCCACAACCCTACACACTCTTACCACGGAATAACCCTCCATTGAAAATAATAGAACATACTTCTGAATTGACATAATAGGATCAGAAGCAGCCTGAGCTATTTCAAATCCTGACGTGAAATGCCGTGAGACAGCAAAGCTAGGTGGCAGAACACCTCCCCTCTCACTGACTTGAGTGCTTTGCCTCAGTGCTTTGCCACCCATCCCTCTCTGTCCCTATGAGTGGAAGACAAGCTGTGCAGTGGAACACTCTGCTGCTACCACTGCCCCCCCTTATTTAACTTGCTATGGCAGCAGTGGTGGGGCAGGCAGCTCACCCTTGGGGACACCACCTCTTTTGTTCCTGCTGCCTGAGGCAGCTGCTTCACCCTGCCTCATGGGGGTGCCGGATCTGGATAGGATTGTGCTGCGAATGCATAGAACATATCTCACGGATGTTTCTTACAGTGCAATCCTAACCAATGGTTGTATCCAGCCCTGCTGTTCTGCTCACAGAGCATACTTCCATTTATGCATCAATTCCCCTGCCTCCCCTCCAGATGCCACCCCATGTGCCCTCAAAATTTAATCCAGAGGACTGGTGGACCCTCTGAAGAAGGTTTTTGGGGCACATGATGGTGGGGGAGAGGAAGGGGATGCAGCATTGGCTACGTGCCTTTCTCTACTCAGATATAAGTCCCGGAGAATTCAATGGGTCCCAGGTATGTGGGGCTGGGAGTGCAACCTCATACAGCAGAATTGGGACAACAATGTGTGGCTGAAACCTTTCCCATGTGCTGTAGTCCTGACAGAAACCTCCCCTTATATGGTATTTGCCCCAGGAAAGAAGCTAAACCTAGCACCAATTGCAGTCATCATTCCATTGGAAATAGCAGCTTTGAGGGGGGTTTGGGGGGGGAGGGGATTGCCGCATCCAGTACAGACATACATCTCCCTCCCCAAGCAGTGTTCTGCAAGTTTTCTTCCCTTGTGCTCAGTGGCATAGCGTGGGTTGTCAGCACCTGGGGCAAGGCAAGTAATTTGCGTCCCCTAACCCGTGGATTTGCGCCCCCTAACCCTAACCCCCAGATGTTGCGCCCAGTGTGGCTGGCTCCCCCTGCACCCCCCACGCTACGCAACTGCTTGTGCTGCATCCAGTACCCAAAGCATTTCCTTCAGCAGAAAAGGTTTATTTTGATGAAACTAGCAAAGACCATGTACATATTTTTATTTTCATTTTTTTAGTACATGTCTCTCCCACCTTTTCCCATCAGGGAACTCAACATGGCATACATGGTAGTTCCCAGTTGGTCTCCTATCTAACCACTGGCCAGACTCAGACCTCTTTTCAAATGTAACTCATGCACTGAAGAAGTGAAATTTATTCATCCCCAGAACTGTGTGATCTGCTTGTGGTACAGTACATAGAGTTTTATTTCATATCAAATATGTTTCTTCTGTTGCATATTAATAGGCTTTTTAATGCAAGATATCAGCATTATTGATGCTGAGATGGCTTCTGTGTAACTGTGTCCTATTAACAATCCCATAGGAGACAATGAGCATTGTTATGGCACTGCATAATAAGCCAATAAAATTTACTGACGACGTAAGAAACCATGATTGACTTTTTTTAAAATGCTCAGCTATTTAAGCAGCTTGTGCATATTTTTCTTGCTGTTAACTCATACTTCAAAGCATACCATTCTGTCATGCTAGAGGTATATAGGATTTGCCGAAGAAACAGAACTATGGAGTGCCTGTTCACTAATGACCATACACACATCACAATTCCAGGATCAGAGGAAGTCTATGTGTGTTGAGGTCTATGCAGATGCCTTCAGATGCCTATGCTATTGTGAGGACAGTAGGGCTGGAGTGAGGACAGGGTGCTGAGCATCACTGAGGGGCCTGCAGCATCTTTCAACTCCACATTGTCCATTCATGAAAGAAATGGTTGTTGTAAAGACTGAATTGGGTGCTGAAGAAGAATCCTGAGATCCTTGGAGGTCTAAATGAAATAATTTCTTTCTTTCTTTCTTTCTTTCTTTCTTTCTTTCTTTCTTTCTTTCTTTTTTGGCTGTTCAGTATCTAAAGATTCTGTCTCTATCTCTGTTTCTATTTTCCTCCAATTCAGTAGCAGTATGAAATACACAAGAAAACCCCTACAGACAAATGTTTGGTTCTGCATCATGCCAATAATGAATTCTCGTGAGAGTATATAAATGCTTACTGACAGTGGTTTGCAGGAGCTGCACAAACAGTTCAGTTAAAAATTTCTCTCCAGTTTAGATGGGATAAAAGAAAACCCACAGAGCCTTTACACCAATCTGCTGTGCACAAAGTCATAAAAGTATATTCCACCAATGCACTAGATGACCCTGGATGCTGTTAAAATATGCTTAATCCCAGCAAGAGATTTCCAGGTGCTTGAACATTCTGCACCTGCCAGCTCCAATGACAATGGGGTGCTGAGAGTTGGATCCTAAACTGGTCATGGATATACACAACTAGCTGGCAGGGAGCAAGAAGGATTTACATGTGATCCATGTCTCTCTCTCCCCCCCCCCCCAATAGATATTAGATATTCCATCACGTTCATATGAATGGGCCCTATATTTTGGAGAACATCAATCCCCTATCTAGCTTTATTAAAAAGGGAGTTGTTCTTGACTGGCACACATTGGAATACATTTCTTATTGGAACCTGTCACTGAGTAGCACACAACAGTCTTTCAGCCTGATTCCCTATGCTACTAAATAATACTGTATGAGCAGGAACCTTCTTTTGACACTTTAGGGCTCTGTATAAACCTGTGAATGGTGGCAGCCAGTGGCAGCTTTTCTCCCCATGATTCCTACATTAAAGAACACTTCTGTAACCTGCACCCACCCATACAAATATCCAGTGTGCAGGCCAGGCTCCACACAGTCAAGAACCCCCTCAAAATCAGGTGCCCCCAAAGCACAGGCACATTGCAAGCCTGTGTTTCATTGTACAGAGAGCAGAGCCTACTATTACCCATCATCTGCGCATTCATTTTTCATGTGGAAATGATCCCTAAGAGGTGAGGAGGCTTTATGCTTCTGCTTATAAAAAATGTCATCCTTGTGGCAACCTCAAGACACACACACCCTGTTAGAATTCCTACTCCATGATTGCAGTCATGGGACTTTTGTCTATCACATGACGCTATATGTTTTGATTCCACAGAGTGGGAAGTGACAAAGACAGGATGTTTGCGTTACTGTGTTCCGTGAAGTGGGACTATTGTCCTTTGTTCTTTTTCTCTTTGCTGTCAGATGCTAGAGAGAGAGGGAGCCATGTTGCTGTGCTCCGTGTGTGTTTATATGTAAATAAAGTAGATTAGCCAAAATGCTGAGTTCCTGAGGTCTGTCACACGAGATGCAAAAACTCTGCGGATTCCTAAGTGTGCCGGTGTCAGTTGGCTTCAGTCGCTGTGATGTTCAGCCTGAAGAAAGCTTATGAAGCTCCTGAACGATCGACCAGGAGGGAGAGAACATGCCAGTCTGGCATGTGTCTCTTCCAGGGTCCTACTCGAGTGTAGGCTGAGCTCCTGGCACACCCCTCATCCTGGAATACCAATCACTTAGGTTTGCAGGAACTGGGAAAGTTATGTGCATGGGATGTGGGGCCAAGTAGTGTCATATGTGGTCAGGATTAGACCAGAGGAACAGCCAGACAACACCTTTGTACCCATACTGCCACTTTAGGCACTGGAGCAAATGCCCCAATATCACTCAGTGAGCTCCCCAATTCCAATCCAATAGTCACCACTGCAGCACACCAAAAGAATATCTGAAAGCTCTCGGCAAATATATATCTGGAGGATAGCAGCACCATGGCACTTATTGAGCACCTCAGCTCACATGCCCTGTGCTGCCAAAATGTTATGAGTCTGGCAGGCATTATAATTGGGATAATTTTAAAAGATTTTTTAAACTTTTTTTAAAAAAAATAAATGAATGGCAAGCTCAATCAATACAGCTGTGTGAAAGCCCTGATGAGAATTGCACTAATTTGATAAGCAGTCTTTCACTTAGTTCAAAATACTTGTTTCAAATCTTACTTGTTTCAAAATTTGTCTGCAGCTCTACCAAATGCCTTTCAGGCTATCAATAAAGGCCACCCTTCCAGGAAAAAAATGTTACAGCGATCACTAAAAAAAGTGGAAAAAATAACAATCCAATTGATTTTTCTCCCTTCAGCATACCAAAAAAAGCCACATTATGATTCTCTTACCTATAATGATGGTCAAACGCATTTAATTTAAATAATACTTATTATCACTGAAGGTTCTGAAGATCAGTTGCCTCTCTTTGGGGAACCAAGAAAAACAAATAGTGGCTCCTAGCAACTAGAATTGATTGGCAGTTTCTTTTCTATCCTTTTTTTCAGTTTCTTCAAGAATCATTTGTTCCTTGGTTTTAAAATGTTTCCCACAGACACAAACAAAAATAAATGTGTAAAACATGTATAGTATGCTTTAAAACTTCATGTATAAGGTATTAAAACACCAAAATAAACATGGATTCAGATTATTACACTTTAAAAAGCAGTGGAAATGAAACACTATCTGAATGATAATGGGAATATTATTCATTTATTGGCAATATGGCCACCATTTAGAAATTCTGACATATGTATACTGAAAGTATTCCCATGTTTAACAAAAGCCAGAGTTGATGAAAGTCTTTGTACAACAATGCAAAGAAAGGTGGATTTTCGGTGTCTTTAATAATTGTGCCAGGGCTGTCAACCAACTAGGAGGAAATGGTCTATTTAGGCTGTTACAGAATATTTAAAGAAAAGCACCAGTAGTGCCCAGGGTCATCATCAGGCAAAGTACTCTGATCACTTAGGAGTGCAGATCATCTGACGCCTCTGTTTTTGTTTAAAAATACAAAAATGAAAGATATCAAGCATACTGGGCACTACAACTGACAAGGGAGGACTGGTAGGTGGCTGCTGGATGCTCTCTGGTTGACACTGACCTATGACCTCCTACTTAAATATAACTCTTCCAAGCCATGCCTGTTTTCCCCCTCACTTAAAGTAATGTTGAAAGAATAAGGTGATTGCTTTTTACCAGTATTATTTAATTAGTTTTATTCTTATTATTTATCCATCTATGGTAATTTTCAGAGTTCTGTAAATAAATAATAGGTAAGAACTTAAAACACACAGGACTGCCAGTTGAACAAAATATGGAATTCTATAAAATTCTATATTAATATTTACTCAAATATGTAGAGGAAATTATTTCTGCATTCACAACGTATGGATGTTCCTTTCACTCCATCCTTGTCTGCTTTTAGCTACAGAAGGTTTGAAGAGGGCAGTTCCAATGTACGTTTTCCAGTATTATAAAAAACAAAAAACCAACAGCATATTTCTCCTGACAAATCTCCTACGGCAATATACACACTGATTACATGTTGTAGAAATCATTACTTTTGTTAGTTCTAAAAATTGCGGTCCTGTAATTTGCTTTAAAAGAATTGCTCAGAAAAGCCATCAGCTAAAGTAATGTAACCGATACCAGCAGGAGCCTCAACGAAGAACAAAGAAGTGGAAAAAAGACTCCTGGCTTTAGAGAACCGCAAGTACAGCAGAACGTTTTGTATCTATTGGTGCACGTACAGAACCCCCTTTTGGGAAGGGCTGTGGCTTCGTGTTAGAGCACATGGCTTCCATGCAAAAGGCCCCAGGTTCCAACCCTGGCATCTCCAGGTAGTGTTGGTGCCTGAAGCCTAGAGAGGCACTGCTAGTCAATGGCCAATCAAGGCCAGACCAAGACATTTGGCCACCTGATGCAATGGACAAGGTGGCACCCACACATCCTTAGTCCATAAGTCAACAACTGCCCATTTACTTATTCCTTTTGGTTATTTGTTTCATTTATGAGTCACTTGCCTCAGGAGACATTCCAAAACACTTGTTCATTTAAAAATCATAAGCAATAAAAGCCCATGTAAAAACCATCTCAAATTCAGATACATAGTAGGATAAGAATCTCCACTTACAAGGCCTATTGAAGAAAGAAGGTCCTCAGTAGGCACCAAAAAGACAATAGTTCAAACAGCACTGATTTGTAATGGGTGGAAGTTCCAAAGAGTATACACAGTCATGCTAAAGACCCAATACATGCATCATAAGACCTCCTGTTGAGAAGGTGTCTGCAGGTAGTCCTCTCCAGCGGAGTATGGTAATTGGTTGAGTATATAATGGGTAAGGCTATTACCATTACCCCCCAATGAGCCTCTCCATGAATCATGGCCAGTTTTGCTTGCATTTTAGAGTTATGCGGAACACAAACTGCTGCTATATGTCATGATTTCTGTCATCATTTGTACTTGAAGTCAGCAGCTCACCATGATTCATAATTTTTGCATGGCAAACATCTTCTAAAACATACCTTGCAGCACGCTGTATGCCCACGATATCAGACTTGTTTCTGATATATTTTGGTGAGAGTCATTGCCTTGTAATGATATTTTGAAACCTGAGAGGGACGTGATGTTAATGCAGATATATGGCTCTAATCTGGGAAAGTGAGTAACTTCTAGTAATGAAAGTGACTAACTGGAAACCAGTGGTGTGGAATGTGTGAGATGAAAAAATATTTGCTAGTCATGTGAAGCTTTAGAAACCTTATCCTCATTGCTGTGAAGGTAGTGACATGATTACAAGTGCACGAACACTTCAGAGTCAATCAAATACGGCTTCTGCTTTTCCATTTTCTCCTACATTTTCCTGAGTGCTAAAGTCATTTTTGCAAGGTACAAAAATCAAAGAACCAGCACCTAAATGCATAAGGTGTAATAGTAAACAAAAAGTGAGTGGTTACAATCACTAGGCTGGCAGTAACATTCACAAAGAGGAATGTAGAAAGCACTGCGCTCCTTGCAAATGTATTTGACAAATTATTTGTATTTGTTGATGCACTCAAGCTCTAGGGCATTAAGGCCTGGAATAAATAAGCAGAAGGCATAACAACAGCAGCAGCAATAATAATTTTATTATTTATACCCCACCCATCTGGCCTGGCTTCCCCAACCACTCTGGGCGGCTTTCAACATAGCTAAAAACATAATACAGTGGTACCTCGGGTTAAGTACTTAATTTGTTCTGGAGGTCCATTCTTAACCTGAAACTGTTCTTGACCTGAAGCACCACTTTAACTAATGGGGCCTCCTGCTGCCACTGCACTGCCGGAGCCCGACTTTTGTTCTTATCCTGAACCAAAGTTCTTAACCTGAAGCACTATTTCTGGGTTAGCAGAGTGTGTAACCTGAAGCGTATGTAACCTGAAGCGTATGTAACCCGAGGTACCACTGTAAAAGCATCATTCCTTAAAAACTTCCCTAAACAGGGCTGCCTTCAGATGCCTTCTGAAAGTCAGATAGTTGTTTATTTCCTTGACATCTGAAGGGTCTGACATTTCACAGGGAGGGAGCTGCTACCTAGAAGGCCCACTGCCTGGTTTCTGTAACTTCGCTTCTCACAGTGAGGGAACCAGCAGAATACCCTCGGAGGAGGACCTCAGTGTCCAGGCCTAGTGATGGGGGTGGAGATGCTCCTTCAGCTCCTTCAACTGGGCCAAGGCCGTTTAGGTCAGCACCAACACTTTGAATTGTGCTCGGAAACATACTGGCAATGGTGGAGGAAGGGGGGAAGGGGGACGGTACACCCCGGGTGCCATCCCTGAGGTGGGGTGACATCACCATGCTGCCCCCAATGTTTGCTGCCACCCCGGACGCTTGCCATGCTGGCAGCTAGCAGTGTCCCCCCATTCTCCCCACATGAGCGGCAGACAGCTAGGGACACTCACCGCGCAGACGGCTAGGAGCGCCCCCATGCTAGGCCCCCCCACGCTAGCCCCGTCCCCACGCCAGCCCCACCCCCATGCTGCTCCAGGTGCTGGAGCAGGTAGCTCTGCCTCTGCATGCTGGGAGCCAATGTAGGTCTTTCGGGACTGATGTTATATAGTCTCAACAGCCACTCCCAGTCACCAGTCTAGCTGCCGCATTCTGGATTAGTTGCAGTTTCCAGGTCACCTTCAAATGTAGCCCACGTAGAATGCATTGAAGTCTAAGCAGGAGATAACTAGAGCATGCATCACTCTGGCCAGACAGTCCGCAGGCAGGGAGGGTCTCAGCCTGCATAACAGATGGAGATAGTAGACAGCTGTCCTGGACACAGAATTGACCTGCACCTCCATGAACAGCTGTGAGTCCAAAATGACTCCCAGATTGCGCACCTGGTCCTTCAGTTACCCCATTCAGGACCAAGGAGTCCCCCACACTCACCCTCCTCCTGTCCCCAAAGAACAGTATTTCTGTCTTGTCAGGATTCAACCTCAATCTGTTAGCCACCATCCATCCACCAGCCTCCTCCAGACACTCACACTGGACCTTTACCACCCTCACTGGTTCTGATTTGAAGAAGAGGTAGAGTTGGGTATCATCTGCATACTTGTGGACACCCAGCCCAATAAGCATGATCATTGATTGGTGGCAAGGATTTTGACCAAAAATTCATTTGTTATAAACTTCTCTACCCATGCGCAGAAACTCTTTCTTTTTCTTGTAAGCTGGAGAGCACTCACAGTGATAATTGCTCCCTTGCATTTGAGGTCAGCATTATGAAATGCCAAGATTCATATTTCTAAGTTGAGATATGCAAAGCTATGTGACATCTTTAAATAGCATACTTCTCTCAAAGCAAAAAGGAGGTGAGACCTGGGAAGGAAGGAAGTTTTCTCCCTAACTTTCATGAACACCATGCTCCAGCTTCTGACAAAGAGACAAACCAATGTGTATCTAGCCAGCACATCAACATGAATTTTGAATTTGTGTTTGCTCCTTTTGTGAGATGTTTTGGGCTTCATTCATCTCTCTGATCTTGAACTTTGGTCTGGATATGTGAGATTGGGACTTTTGCTCCAATATGAATCACTTTACACTTTCTTACGTTAAACTGCATTTGCCATTTGTGTGCCATTTGAATTAGAGTATTCCGCCCAAAGCTGTTTGCTATCCCATTTTGGTTTTGCCAATCCAAATACCATATTTTTCGCTCTATAAGACACACTTTTCCCCTCCTAAAAAGTAAGGGGAAATGTGTGTGTGTGTTATGGAGCGAATGCAGATGGGAGGCTCTGCTCAGCGTTCCCTTTAAAGAGCCGCGTGGAGTGTGCGTACGGCTCTTTAAAGGGAGCACGGCTCTTGGGGGGAGCCTTAGCCGCGCGCAGCCTCTCCTGGGCAGGGGATGAAGGCTCCCCTTGCCCGGGTGAGGCTGTGCACGGCTATCCCATAAGCCACGACAGCCAGCGGGATCACAGCGATCCCTACTTGCTTAGCCGTGCAGCCTCCCCGGCCAGGAGAGTCTGCATGCAGCTATCCCATAAGCCAGAACAGCAAGCGGGATCCCTGCGCAACGATCCTGCTTGCTGTCCTGGCTTATGGGATTCAGAAAATCCCAGAAATACCTTTTTTCTTGATTTCCTTTTCCAAAACTAAGTGCGTCTTATGGTCTGGTGCGTCTTATAGAGCGAAAAATATGGTACTTTGATGTCAGGAAATCTGACCAGCTTACTGATCACCCCTATCAATCCTTCTTCACAGGAAACACTGAGAATTGTAGCTCTTTGAGGAGAATGCCCCCTAACAACTCTCAGCACTCCCAGAATTACTGGGGGGGAGTCATTACTGTTTATAGTGGTACTGTTTAAATGTATAGTACGGATGATGTTGTTGTTGTTGTTTATTTATACCCCAGCCACTCTGGGTGGCTTACAGCACATAAAAAATTGTAAACCATTAGACATTAAAAACTTCCCTAAACAGAGCTGCCTTCAGATGTCTTCTAAAAGTCAGATAGTTGTTTATTTCCTTGACATATGGTGGGAGGGCATTCCACAGGGTGAGCGCCAATACCGAGAAGGCCTTTTGCCTGGTTCCCTGTAACCTCACCTCTCACAGCAAAGGCCCTCAAAGCTGGACCTCAGTATCTAGCTGAGATCAGTGCTACCTCCACAAGACACAGAGCTCTATTCCTTTCTACACTTCCCTCAGTCCCAGAGGAGTAATACCAACGGGAGTGCAGGAAGTTGTGAGAATGTTAGAAACCAAGTTACATTTTTCATATTAACTGATTATAACTGTGGAGATTGAATAAGAAAGAAAGAATCACACTCAGAAAGATATTACCTTTTTGTACCTTATCTGTTAATATTTGTTTCCTTGTTTATATTTGGGTTGTTGAGGGGAAATGGCAAACTATGTTTCATTCACATAAAGAAAAATAATAATGTAAGAACCATTCCTATTGTCAAAAATAAATAAATATGGCACTCCGTTCCTATCAGCTAGTTTGAAATTGAAATTATTCTGGATACTTTTCAAAAAGAACTTTTCTGATTGCTGAACCATCACCATCTAGATATTTTCTTTGAATATGGAACATGATGTGTGCCAAGAAGCTCAGCTGTAGCAGGTAAGATTCATTCTTGGCTCACTCCCTTGACCCAACTACACTATGTAAATACTATTTTCTCATTATGGAATTTTAACTAAACACAGACTGGCACCTTGGCCCAAACATTTTAGTCAGTGGTGGAGCCTGGAATGTTGGCATAATGGTCCTGAAGCAGCTACTTAACATTATGATCCTAGGTCTGAAAGGTTTTAGTCATGAAAATCAGAAGAAGGAAAAGCACAAGGTGTTGAAAGAAATGTGCAGAAGAAAACAGGCTCTGCTTAGTGCTCAAAAATACTACTGGGACAGGTGAATCCATTTACACTGGATATGACACCATGCACCTTGACTACGTGGGATCCCAGGATGTCACTTAATCCATTCCACACACTCTGTGTAAGCATACTACAGTAGTACCTCGGGTTACAAACACCTTGGGTTACAAACACTTCGGGTTACAGACTCCGCTAACACGGAAGCAGTACCTTGGGTTAAGAACTTTACCTCGGGATGAGAACAGAAATTGTGCAGCGGCGGTGTGGTGGCAGTGGGAGGCCCCATTACTAAAGTGGAACCTCAGGTTAAGAACAGTTTCAGGTTAAGAACGGACCTCCGGAATGGATTAAGTTCATAACCAGAGGTACCACTGTACTAAGTAGCCAACTGAAACAGTAGGTCTTATATGCATGCATGCATACACAGTCATCCCAAAAACTATTTATCCTATCCACTGAATATGATAACATTTGGATGGAAAATGCCTTCAGGTATCTTTATTCAACATGAATAAACATAAAGGAAAAACATCTCATTCATCAACACTGGTTGAGCAATAATAGTTGAAAAGCACATACTTGTCAGGCAAAATGCTCAAGGAGAGCAGGGCACTCAGTGAAGTAGGACTTGAGAGAGACATAGCTGAAGAGAAGCGAGGCCCCAAATGGCTGCTGGAAAGTGAGCCCACCCAGTCACCTGTGTGAGGAGGAGCCCAGCCAATGTCTCCCCCACCAGCTCTGCCTGCCCAGAAGTGTGACATAAGGATTGTACCAAGGATAGAGGTCTGAAATAGCTGGTAAATAAATATTTTCTGGTCATTCTCATAAATAACATAATAAAATAATACATAAAAATGATTTCAACTGTCCTCCACCACCACAAAGAAAACTCTTAAGATAACCAAACCAAATCAACGAGATTCATAAAGTTCAGGCAGGTGAAGAATTTATCTAATTCTGGTGGGCAAGTATCTCTCTAGACCCCTGGGCTTGTGATACAGCCACAGGCTATGGCTCTCCAGTAAAGGAAGGGGAGGAAATTACTCCCTCCTTGCTAGATGAGCCTTGGTTATGAACCCAACACACACACCAAGGCCCCAAATGCATTCAACCAAGATGTGCATGTCAGGCCTAAAGGGTATCCCTGCAAGTCCCACTGTGGTGCAGATCCCTAATGGGTGTCCTTAACCCAATAATGCCTCAGTACCTAAAGTTTCTCTCATCAACTCCCTCACTTGCCTGGGCTCAATACCTCAAAGAGCAGCTCAACCAATCCACTCAAAAATGCAAATCTAATTTATCCCAACAGTGTGAAGTAGGAAAGGCTTCTACAGCCAATTAAGACCTCTCTCAAGAAACAGTCCTACTCAGCCCCTTCTAACAGGCAACTAGCAAGGAGGGGAGAGTACAGCAAAAAAGCACATGTAAGAAAGAAGAGCTCAGCAGAGAAGCAGGCTTACAATGCCACACTCCAACACTCTTCCCATCAGCCATCAGGCCCCCCACATCGTCCTTCTTTCCACCTCTCCCTCTAAGATTTGAGGTCCTGAATCTTCTTACAGGAAATGTGCTCCTGCTACGAGAATAGGAACAATAGTATCTCTTCATTGTATATATAATAATCTGTGCTACAATGGATGACATGGTATTATCTATCGAATAAGAATAAGAATAAGAATAAGAATTTATTATTTGTACCCCATCCATCTGGCTGGGTTTCAACAGCCACTCTGGGCAGCTTCCAACAAAGTTTAAAAATACATTAAAATGTCACACATTAAAAACTTCCCTAAACAGGGCTTCCTTCAGATGTCTTCTAAATGTCAGGTAGTTGTTTATCTCTTTGACATCTGATGAGAGGGCATTCCACAGGGCGGGCACCACTCCAAGAAGGCCCTTTGCCTGGTTCCCTGTAGCTTTGCTTCTCTCAGTGAGAAAACCACCAGAAGGCCCTCGACACTGGACCTCAGTGTCTGGGGAGAACAATGGGAGTGGAGACGCTCCTTCAGGTATACTGGGCCCGGGCCTTTTAGGGCTTTAAAGATCGCACCAAGACTTTGAATTGTGCTCGGAAACATACTGGGAGCCAATGCAGGTCTTTCAGGACCGGTGCTATATGGTCTCAACGGCTGCTCCCAGTCATCAGTCTAGCTGCCGCATTCTGAATTAGTTGTAGTTTTTGGGTCACCTTCAAAGGTAGCCCCACGTAGAGCGCATTGCAATAGTCCAAGCAAGAGATAACTAGAGCATGCACCACTCTGGCAAGACAATCTGCAGGCAGGTAGGGTCTCAGCCTGTGGACCAGATGGAGCTGATACAGCCTGTGGACATGGATACAGAACTGACCTGCACCTCCATGGACAGCTGTGAGTTCAAAATGACTCCCAAGCTGTGCACCTGGTCCTTCGGGGCACAGTTACCCCATTCAGAACCAGGGAGTCCTCCACACCAGCCCGCCCCCTGTCCCCCAAGAACAGTACTTCTGTCTTGTCAGGATTCAACTGCAATCCATTAGCCACCATCCACCCTCCAACCACCTCTAGGCACTCACAAAGGACCTTCACTGCCTTCACTGGTTCTGATTTAAAAGAGAGGTAGAGCTGGGTATCATCCGCATATTGATGGACACCCAGCCCAAACCCCCTGATGATCTTTCCCAGCGGCTTCATGCAGATGTTAAAAAGCATGGGGGAGAGGACGGAACCCAACAAGTGAGGGCCCAGGGGTCTGAATACTCATCCCCCACCACCACTTTCTGGACACGGCCCAGGAGGAAGGAGCAGAACCACTGTATAACAGTTCCCCCAGCTCCCAGCTCCTCCAGACGGTCCAGGAGGATGTTATAATCGATTGCAGATGACATGTGTTCAGTAAATTGAGTAGCATTTCTAATTACCAAAATTATTTTGCTTTCTCCCCTCCCCCCACTATAAAATGAAAGTTTGTTTTATAACCTAGTGTTCTTTATTTGTTTCTTGAAATGCTAAAGCTTAACTTTGAATGTCATGTAATGTGCACCGTTGAGCTTAATGAATTGCCTTTATTGCACTCACACCCACACACTCACAAAAAGCCTCTGCAAAAAAACACATTAAATTTTATAGGAACATATGTTGGCTTCAAACGTTCTTTTCTTTTATTTGATTTGCATTCAGTTTTCAGTCAACTCTTTATGGCATCCCAAGGATGCTGTTAAGCTGTAGTTACCAGTTGTATAATCATTGCTTTCAAACTCTGTAAAGTGACTTGAGTGAAATGAGGATCCTGTTCAAATCCAGGAATAAATGTGTACATATCTGTTGATGGCTGAGGTATGTATATAATAGCACATGATGGACATGCATAAAAATATGTATTTCTGCATCAATGGATGGTGAAAAAGAAGAAAGACTTGTAAAAAAACTAAAGCCATTGTAATGGAACAGAAAATACCAGGAATGAAATTGCAAATTAATGTCAGGATGGATTGAGGCAAGTTTGTCCATCATATAGTGTTAAACCATTCATGAAACTAACTCACACCTATATCAGAAAAGTTGGTTCTGACTCATACATATGTTGAAGTTCTTTTGACCTACTGAAGCAATCTGCTGCAGTCTAGCCCTTTTGGCAAAAGTGCTCTGGAATTACAGATTGTGTTTGTTTTCTAAAGCCAGTGAGATATATGTAGGTAATGAATCCTTCATCTTGACATAGATGAATGTAAATCTTCACACTGAAGCTCCATGGATAGTTCAATGCTGCTCAATTTTTCTTTAGTGACAAGTACATTGTTTTGTGCGGAATGCATAATATTCTTGTCAAACACAATGTGGAACTGCACATACATTGTGCAAAAGCTTCCCCACTTTGAAAGTTAATGAGGAAGAAGGCAAAGGAAAGTCTGTGCTCTTTTACACTTCAGATAAGTAGCATATCAAAATGATATGCTGGTGCCATTATTGTTATGGCACATTGTCTATCATGTTCACAATTCGTTACGCCATATAGCAGGAAATGTTTATGTTTATTTTTCTCATACAACACAATCTCTTCAAACTGGTAAAGTTGATGAAGAGAGATATTACCCAGTTTCTCTATGCAGCAGTTATGGTCCAAAATTAATGTGAACACACAGACAGCCTCAGTTCAGGCAGCACCTCAGGCCACAGTTAACAAAGATTCACTATGGTTTAGTGTGGGGGCTCAACAAATATTGACATGAAATCAGTCAGAAAACCAGATCCAGGCACACTGTATTGAAGCAGGGTTGTAAACCATGGTTTAGCATGATGTCTGAATTGACAAATGATCAGGTCCAGTGTTCCACTTCCAGTGGACACCACTCTTCGATACTGGAGTGGTGAGCAGATGGGAAATTAACAAGCAGCTTTTAGCAATGGTTTGCTTGTATTTTTGCAAATTCAAACCAAGGCTGGAGATATAAACTTTGGAGAATGCAAACCACATCTTACAATTAGGTTAAACGACTGGCTGGTGTGGCTAGCTGGAGATGATGGGAGTTATAGTCAAACATCTGGAGACTCAAGACTGAAGAATCCTGATTCACAATGACTGGCAGTGTATTTCCTGGGTTTCAGACAGTGGATGTTCCCAGCCTCACCAGCAGCTCATTGAACCTGAAACCTCTGCATCCGAAGCATGTGCTCTATTCCTCAGCTGTGGTCCTTCCTAACGCTGCACAATAGAGGAAGAAAGAGTAGACTTGTCTTCCAGGTTCCACCATGGTTCTATCCTCCTGGATGCTGTCGATTCCTTCTAATCTGACCTCACTAGAAAGGTGAAGGCTTGGTCCTGGCCAACAGTCATTTTTCAGCTTTGTGTAGCTTCCTAGTCTTCCTGTCTTCTTCATTCTGTTCCTTTCTGCCTGCCTGCCTTCCAGCTTGCTACTTCCTTCATTCCTTTCCAGGCTACCTTGGCTTGGACCCTGACCTGTATGACCGATTGCCTCCAGATTGCCTCTGTTTTTGAGCCACTGCTCTACAGGATCTGTCCCATTGGTCCACCTCCATCTGAAATCCACTCCCAATCCTGCTGAGATGCATGCTTTGAGCTGTCCACCACCCAGTGCTGATGCTTGCTCAAAATACATTGATGTAAATATCCCTAACATTTGGTAATGACCTTTTAAATTCAGATTACAACTGATAGGCAGAATAGCATTGTGGATTTCCCAAGCATGCAGTGCCCAGCTATGCATGATTACAACAAAAGGGATCCATAGGATCCAGATGTGGGGTTTGGAATTGTAAACTGCCTGAAACAAAGTCATTTTGACTGATAATGAGCCAACTAATATCTGTGTTGTCTCCTCTCAGGCCAGGTAAATTGCAGCCTTTTTCAAACATTTCACTAGATGGCTTATTATTCTGCGAAGAGAAGCATATTTCATGCATTATTCATAAGAGATGGCAAATCTTCCATGTAACCACAGAGTATGCACTATCAAGCTCTACTTAAAATTCTTTGCCTTCTTCCTCCATTTCTGCTAACTTCAGCTAAGGTTTAATCTCCATGTATAATGTAAAATCTCTGTCTAATCTCCGTCTAAATCAGGTATTGCTATGCAGAAGGAAAAAGACGTGATCTATCTTGCAACAACTGTGAAGAGATAAGTTTTTTTTTATTTCCATGTTTGCATTTTGAGTGCATGCCTGTGTCTTTTTGCCGAACATGTCACTGATATGCTTTGTTTTTGACAGGCACTTCTGATTTCTCAAATCTCAGGCTGTCTCCAATACTTATTTAAATGTATGTGTTTCATATCCCTAATTAGCTAGTGTGTGAAACTCCAGGAACATTTGAAAGTTTCCTTTGTTCCTTCTTTCTAATACAAATGCAGGTTGAGATCTCTTTACAAGATGACATGTATCATTTATAGTCTGCCTTTCATCACAGGACTCCAGGGAAGGATACAGCAAGTAAAATGCAGAACACATAAACTAGTTAAAAGTTAAAAACACAATCCACAGTTCAATAAAAAACATTCCGTCTGGGCAACTTCCCCAAAATATTCAAAAGGGCTAGGCAGAGCACTGAGTGGAGTGCTCCTTGTGAGCCATCTTTAATTATTCAACTCTGAAAACTAGAGGAATCCAACCGGCTGCCAGCCTTACTATTATCACCAGTATGATAAATCAATGGAATAAAAATGTTTCTCAAAGTCTTGACAAAGTTTTGCCTAGATACCACCTCTACCCAGCAATGACTTCTTAGTTTCCTCTATGACTCTGATATATGGATGAAGTTGCAGGTAGGGATGAGGTAGAAATTTGATTCAGTTTGCACTGAGGGGCAAACCTGTCAAATTCACACTTTTTGAAACATTATGTGAACTAAAACACAGCTATCCTTCAAAATTCTCAATTCTTTCCATTTTGCAATGCAGTTCTCTAGTGATGTGTGCAAAAATGCATATACAGTATAAGCAAAATTATATTACATATGGGGAAATTACATGTTCACCAGTCGAAATTACATACTGAAATGTTTATTGAGAGAAATTTGCACCAAAATGCTGACAATTTTTCATTAAGATGTTTTTCAATGCAAATAACTCAATCATCATAGAAAACTGAGACACTTAGAGAACCAAAACGGTCAACTTTGTACATTCCCTAGTCACAGGGAAGTTATCTGAAGTGCAGGTGGGAGCAATTGGGGCAAATCTTGTTGAGCAGAGCTTAGGACAGAGATTGGAAACCTGTGACCCTCAAGATGTCGATGGACTACAGCTCTCATCACCCTTGACCACTGGTCATGCTGACTGGAACTGATCAGGTTGGAGCCCAACAACTGAAGGTTGCCCATCCCTGGTTGAGGGGAAGGCCATGTGTATTACATGCAGAAATTCCCAGGTCCAGTCCCTGCTGTCTCCAGATTGGGTTGGAAAAAATTCCTGTCAGAAACTCTGGAGTCAGTGGAGGTTATATGGATCTAGATGCACCAATAGTTTGATTTGGTTTTATAAATGTCATGGTTTGTTCAGTTGTAAAATTTGTAAGATTGCCAGTATAGAAGTTGTCACCAGAATTTCAGTCCCAAGAATTACTTGGGAAAATTATAGTCATACCAGCTTCATGACTCATTAATACCAATAAAATGCACTGTGTATGCCAATATTCAGTTCCTCGGTGAAAAGAAAATCCATATCCCAAGTAATTAAAAATATAATAATGCAGTATTCTAAAGTCATTCAAGTAAAAGAAAAATATTGACTTGTCAAATGCTTGAACAAAGTGCACTTAAATTAATGTCAGTTTTGTCTGTAGCTTACACAAAAAAAGTCAAGAAACCCGGAGACATTATCAAATATGAAGCTGTAGATCTGATGAAATTGATCTCAGTGGATCATAATAGGTCTCAATTCAGCTCAGTCGTCTTGCTAGCAGAAGCCAGTGCAAGGACTCCTACTAGTGTAAGGGGATTTCCCCCATCTTCTCTCCCTGCATGTCCACTATGCCTTCTCCAAATCCTCTCTGGAGAGCAGAGGGAACGGCTGGAACAGTATGCAGGGGGCAGGGAGAGATAGTTTCACCTGGCAGGCAGAAATGCTGGTGCACATAGAATGAGCATCATAGCATGGACATTGAATTCTACCTTATACCTAATCAGGCCATTGGTTCATCTTGCTCAGTATGGTCTTCACTGATTGGCAGCAGTTCTCTGGGCTTGCAGGCAGATGGCATTCCCAACTCTTCCTGCAAATGCCAGGGATTGAACCCGGGACCTCTGCATGCAAAGCAGATACCCTGCCACTGAGCTATTGCCCTTCTCCATAGAACCAGCTCCCATCCCTTGCACATTAGTCAGTAGTAGAAATACAAGAGTAAGCCAAAGACAAGTCTTGCCTAATGTCAGTTTGTGAACCGGACACATTTGCTGCTCTCATTCAGCAGATACATTTAGCAAGAAACTCTTGTGAGCTTCTTTAGATCCCATTATAAAGTTAATTGCCTCAGAGATGAACCAGGGATTAAATCACTCTTCAGGTCCAGTTGTTGTGGTTTTAAGAATAAATTAAAAAACCTGAATAAATTTATCCATTCTACCCCTGGCCTATTCTTACTATTGAAATCTTCCGCAAGAAATTGTTGTTTTTTCCAACTTCCAGAGTTTGGGACTTTATATTTATATAGTTAATAGGAGGGGTCTGTGGGAAAGTGGAGTTCAGAAACAAAATCCATGGGGTGGTGGAGGCGGGAGACAGGATCACAGATGCAAAGGGCCTTCCACCCAACCTGGTGCCCACCACTGCTTGGAGATGATGGGAGGTGGGAACTGCATTACAGTATATCTTTTTTCCAGAACTCTGCATTTAAATATATTCATCCCTTACTTTTTGTTGAAAAGTAGATCAACGCATGAGACAGGATCAAGGGTGAAAACACACAATAAGGAAGGTGTCCAAGCGTATTGTGAATTTCAATCTCCTTGCAGGCCCCCTAACTTCACATGACATAAAAAGGCCACTCCTCAAATTGAGTTCTGTCAGCATGCTGTCAGCATAAGACCTTTAGTACTATATCTAAGAAGAACAAGGCACAGTTCAGCATTTGTTCCATTAGGATCATGTTACATTCATTGCATTTCTACTATTTTTTGTCTCTTTGCATTCATTTTTTAAGATTACAGTGGTACCTTGGGTTAAGAACTTAATTCGTTCTGGAGCTGCACGACCATACCTTCAAGCTCTCCTGAACAGGGCTTAGGAACTCCTAATTGGGTGGAGACAGAGCCACATGTTTGCCTCCCTCTAAGAAAAGGATGAGATTGTGAATTCCACACAGCTGAGTAGTGACTTGGATCACCCAGTTCACAAGTATTGTAATCATACAGTGGTACCTCGGGTTAAGAACTTAATTTGTTCTGGAGGTCCGTTCTTAACTTGCAACTGTTCTTAACCTGAGGTACCACTTTAGCTAATGGGGCCTCCTGCTGCTGCCACGCCGCTGGCATGCGATTTCTGTTCTCATCCTGAAGCATTATTTCTGGGTTAGCGGAGTGTGTAACCTGAAGCATATGTAACGCGAATTACATAAAAGCATGCCAGACAAGAGAGGGTGGAAAACTGTCAGAGAGAAAAAAGCTAAAGGTGATGTAAGTTTCCAGCACAGTTGATAAGTTGGTAAGTTTCCAACACAGTTGTTGTTGTTTTTTGAAAAAAGGCTGTTTCGTCAAGGTATTTAAAAATACAAAAATATGCACTCTGAAAAAAATAAGATTACAAAATGATCCGCTCTAAAAGGACAAAACACCAAAAATAACAAACTATATCTCATAATCTGTACAATATTCAGCCATTGTGGGTGTGGCTATATTTAATCGCATCAGAGTCATAACTTAAAAGTTGGAGCTGTTACTAGTTGTCTTGAAATTCAGCTTAGGTCAAAACAGCTGGGTTAATGTTGTGACGTGGGGTTTGTGTGCTGAGCGAGCTTCCGCAGTTCAGCTAGAAATACAGATACAGATTCCCCAGCATGCTGCTGCCTCTTATGAAACTCCATCCGCCGGGCCATCTTGGTCTCAGTAGGCGCCAAATGGCTTGTTAGGCAGGCAAGAATATCTTTGAGAGATGTCTCACTTAGCTTCGCTGGAGCAAGCAATGCCTTGGCCAGCTTGAAGATCTCAGGCCCACAGTAGCTCAGGAATGTGGCCCTTCTTTTGCTGGCATCGGTGATCCCTTGAGCCACTGCGAAGAACTCGAAGCGTTCGACGTAGTCTTCCCACGCGTGGGGCTCTGATGGCTGGAAGGGCTCCAATACCCTTGGACTCTCCATTGTCCTGTGGGCAGGGTCGTCTTCTCAGCTGGCCAGTGAGTCTTGTTCTTAGCTACAATCCGGACTCTGAGGCAGGGCTGCGTTTAACCGCTCCTCAGCATTCCGGATCCCATCCTCGTCGCCAGTTGTTGTGACGTGGGGTTTGTGATTTCAGCTCTCTTGACATAATATGCTGGAGACAGTTCTCTAGTAACACTTCTTTATTAAAGCAAACAAGACTGAGACCTGAGGAGGGGAGAGCTACATTTATAGGGACAGGGAACTAGCTAGAAAGGATACATTTTGGAGGGAACAATATCATGCAATCACAGTCCTGCCTTTTGGAGGAAACCAATAAGACAGAGGATCCAAATACAACAGCTTAAATGAACCAATAGTAGCTGTACCCTCTGGAACCAAAAGGCAGTTACTTTACCCTAATGCAAATACAGACAATAATAATACAGATGTAAAATCCTTTGTCTCAATACACAACAGTTAATGGGGAACTTATGTCTTGTTGGGATGGTTATATATTAGTTTGCTTAGCTGAGTTGAAAAAGAAGCTGTTTCAAACATTAATTTAAAGAATCATTGGCAAAATCCAACTGGGGGCTTTGGTAATATGGCATGCTGAGCGAGGTCAAAATTGCCCTATTACACAAGCTCCTTTTGTGCCAGTGGGCAGGCATAATTGAATATGATATCTCACCCATTAGGTGTAGTTAGCGTTAGCATAAAAGTGGGCAAACCTGCTGTCTACCACTATTTGAAACATAGCAATCCATGGAAAACCCAATTGACATGTGTTCTGATTAAGTGGTAAACAGTGGATTTTCCCCAAGAAAGTGGTAGGAGAAAGCAGCAGCAGCAACAACAACAACAACACTGAGACACAGACCTCAAAAGCCCAGACCTGTGCCTGCAAAGCGTGGATGTCTGGTTTAGCCCTTAAGAAGTTAGCTACCCTAGCAAAACCACTTCTTCACAATCCCTAAAACAAGAAAAGAACATTTTTCTTTTAAAAAACCAACTTTCCATATTGACTACTCCAGCAGTTGCAAGGTAGATGGCTGAACTCTGAAGTACATTAAATAAATTTTATAGCCTTCTTGTTCTCAGAAAAGGGCATATGCATTTATAAAATGTCAAACCACTTACATATTAATTGCGCAAAATCAAAGTTAAGTCTGGGCTAGTATCTGATAAATATTACATCTTGCTTAATACTAGATAAGAACACAGCAGATTCATGACAAAGGCAGCATTTTGTTATCCCTTTTTGTTTAAAAGTAAGTGGAAGCTGAAGCCGTAATAGCATACTTTTTCCAACCTGAACTACATCAGTGTGTGGATACCTTCAGATTGAATTTTCTAAGTGGCTTTCTACAGTGGGCATAAGTCAGTTTTAGAAAGCTGTATTTTTTATTCATGCACAAATGCATACTGTCTCCTGAGCTGTTATGTTATGAGTGCAAAATGAATGAAGGTCTGCCGCAAATTTAATACATGTTCCGCTTTTGCCCTGTTCAATCCTATGGCGATGAGGTGCATTTGTATGGCTGTACACATGGTCTTATTTCAACTCAACAAGTATAAATAGTGATAAATTGCCATAATAGGCAACTCACAATCTAGAATCACTGCATGATGATCTATCTATTTTATTTGCCACAATACCTGAATGTCATTGAGCTTAGAAATAAGGTAGAGCAAATACAGGAAGGAAGATTCAGTCAGCTGTGGGGACAGAAGCCATACATGGAGGATTCCCATACGCTCAACAGAGCCCTAGATACCCTTCACTCAGCTATACATAATTCACAAGAGGGACAAGCCACTAGTAGCCATTGGAGGTCTATGCATATTTCCTATTTCGCCATTCTCCCTTCTCCCTTCTCTGTCACCCCAGTACAAACAGGCAGGACAGAAAGACAACATGGTTCTATTCTAGATAGGGGAGTAAACAACACATGCACCCACCTCTCTACTGTTGTCTAATTAGCATCACTTGAACCAATCTGGATTACCAATCACCCTTGTATTGCATTAAATGGATTGTATATACAGGAATGCGGGTGGTGCTGTCGTCTAAACCACTGAGCCTCTTGGGCTTGCCGATCGGAAGGTGGTTCGAATCCATGCAACAAGGTCAGCTCCCATTGCTCTGTCACAGCTTCTGCCAACCTAGCAGTTCGAAAGCACACCAGTGCAAATAGATAAACAGGTATCACTGCAGTGGGAAGGTAAACAACATTTCCGTGCACTCTGGCTTCCATCATGGTGTTCCTTTGTGCCAGAAGTGGTTTACTCATGCTGGCCACATGACCCAGAAAGCTGTCTGTAGACAAATGTCGGCTCCCTCGGCCTGAAAAGCAAAATGAGTGCTGCACCCCACTCTTTGGACTTAATCATCCAGGGATCCCTGCACAATATACAGTAGTTGGGGCGGAGAGAGAAAGAGGTTGGTAGGTAAAGAATAAGGTACTCACATATACTCATATATTGATAAAAGTGTCATGGGTGCCAGAACAAAATGGCTGCCAGGGAACAGCAACAACTCTCCTCCTCCTCCTCATTCCTGCCCATAGCAGTGAGTACTGTCACACACAGAAAAGGCCCTGATAGTACAGTAGATGGGTAGGGGATGTGCAAGTGAGATGGGGAAAGAGGCACACCTGTGATGATATTCTATAGATGATGGTGGCTACATGCAAACATTCTACTCATGTGCCACTAGGTTTGGCAGTGGGAATCAATTTATTGGGTTCCGATTAGTAGAATAATAAATTGGATTTCTTAGGAATGTTGCAAGTCAATGCATCTTACAATTAAAAGATGATTCTTTTCTTTTTTTAAAAAGTAACTGGGGGGAGAGAGAGAGAGAGAGAGAGAGAGAGAGAGAGAGAGAGAGAGAGAGAGAGAGAGAGAGAGAGAGAGAGAGAGAGAGCACACAGAGGAAGGTGAATGATTAAAAGCTCACTGGGCAATGGAAAGGATTAAGCATCAGTATGGGCAAAATGATGGTGAAGTGAAAAGAAAATTAGATGAAAGCATTTAGATGAAATAACCTCCGCTGGAATATATTTATAACTTTAAGACTATACAGTGGTAGTTCCTAGCCCACCTACTGGCTGAACATGTACAACTGTATGAATAGCTCTGCTCTAAGCTCTGGGGTAGATGTTCTTTCATTAATGGAAGTTTTGATGAAGAGCTTTTCATTGCTTAGTTAACTAGGGCTCTGAATAGAACCCCACACTGCAGCCGTTACAGTCAGAGGTAATGTTCCATAATTTTATAGCACAAGATTAAGCAGAATGTGGCAGAAAGTACAGACTTAATTAAGCCACACTTGACAAATAAGCAAACATGGTGATGTATAAATTATATACTCCTTGCATCTAACTGTTCATTAGTGTCTCAGAGAGTCTGAAAATTTGCAGAACAATATCTTTGATGGAGTTTCCTGCCAGAATGCTTTGCTTCCTAGACACTTTGCATGAGCAAACACTTAACTGTGCACAGAGATATATGCCGCGCTCAGCACCGGAGAAACTGCATCATAGTGCTAATCAGAAAAAAAAAGAAATCATGTTATTGTTTTGCATAAACAGTGCAAAAGAATGGGGCATGCTATGAGTTTATGTCAATTGTTTGTCAAATAATGTATATTGATCAGGTTAATGAATGCACTGTATAGAAACTTACTTGTGATGACATTTGGCCCAACAGCAGGACCTTCAACAAATATTTCAAAAGATCTATCACATTAATGTTTGACGTATAGCACAAAGCCAATACATTCATCAACCTTAACCAAATCTCTCTTCTAATGGCTACTAGATATCACTGTTGTGCCTGCTGAAGGAGTCTTTGCACAACTTGTTTCCTAACTCTGAGGGCCAAACTAAATGTGACTTCATTTATTAAATTAACAGTTTCATGGGGAGGGATTAGTTTTTAACTGTAAACTGAAGGGCCATGGCTTGTGATCTGAATCAGGACCCTGTGGAGGAGAGGGTTTTACCCTTCACCCTTCTTCTACAGTCGATATCAGTCTCAATCCTTGCAGCTCATATAAGCAGGTGCAGAGGCGTACTTTGGATTAGGACCACATTAAATGGTATAATCCACATTTTCCTGCCCTTACAGCTGTCCCAGTTCTGATCTGTTCTACATGCTTGCCATTCACACAATTGCTGGGTGAATGGTGTCACATCTACACTTGCCCTGATAAAGTTGGGAAGACAGCTTTGGTGGAATAATGAAAAATAAAAAGGTGAGCAAACTGTTAACAGAGAAAATTCTTGGAGGATAAGGCTATCAATGACTACTAGCCACAATGACTACATTGTATTCCCACTGTTGTATGCCCACTGTCAGACTCACAAGTAGGGAGAGTGCTGTTGCCCTTCGATCCTGTTTGCAGGGTTCCAACAGGCATCTGGCTGGCCACTGGGAGACCTTCATGACAGACTAGATAGACTTTGGTCTGAACCAGCAGGACTCCACTTACATTCTTTGTGACACTGTGGGTTATACCACAGAGCCCAGGGCTTGCCGATCAGAAGGTTGGTAGTTTGAATCCCCGCGACGGAGTGAGCTCCCGTTGCTCAGTCCCAGCTCCTGCCCACCTAGCAGTTCAAAAGCACGTCAAGTGCAAGTAGATAAATAGGTATCACTCCGGCGGGAAGGTAAATGGCATTTCCATGTGCTGCTTTGGTTTTGCCAGAAGTGGCTTAGTCATGCTGGCCACATGACCCAGAAGCTGTCTGCGGACAAATGCTGGCTCCCTCAGCCTATAGAGCGAGATGAGTGCCACAACCCCAGAGTCATCCACGACTGGACCTAATGGTCAGGGGTACCTTTACCTTTACCTTACCATTGACTCAGATATGAAAACCTTCTAATCTCTGCCACCAAGTATCTACGCTTTGCTGTTTACTAATTTAGTGGCTGTTGTAGTACTTTAGACATGGCGCAAAAACAGCCAGACACATATTATAAGTAATTAAAAATAACAGCATGTTCTTTATTATTAACTATAAAGGTAAAATGAGGTTAGTATTATTCTTAAATTTGTTACTGTTTCATTAGGATTTATGCTTGCTTTTATAAGATTATTGGTTTTTTTATTTACTTATTTTCCTACCATATTTCTAGTTTTCCTTTCACCCAAATGTCACAGGGCAGAGATATATGTACATGAATATTCAGACAGGCCCACAAAAATTCCATTCTGAGAGTTACCATCTTTCAGAATTGTCAAATGAAGCATTTATCAACAAATAATGGGGTGAGCTCCCATTGCTTGGTCCCTGCTCCTGCCAACCTAGCAGTTTGAAAGTATGTCAAAGTGCAAGTAGATCAATAGGTACCACTCTGGCGGGAAGGTAAACGGCGTTTCCATGCGCTGCTCTGGTTCGCCAGAAGCGGCTTAGTCATGCTGGCCACATGACCCGGAAGCTGTATGCCAGCTCCCTTGGCCAATAAAGCGAGATGAGCGCTGCAACCCCAGAGTCGGCCACAACTGGACCTAATGGTCAGGGGTCCCGTAAGTTATAAGATTATTGTTATTATAAATGGCAATTACTACCAAATACAGTAACTTAAATACATAACACTGTAAAGCGTAAAAAAATAGTCCAGTAGCACCTTTTTAAAAAGGTGCGTCAGACCACCACGGCTACCTACCTGACTGTAAAGTGTAGTTCATTTCCATATTTATATGCCAAATATTATTAGCCATTGCAGGGTAGCAGTGGAGGAAGAGGAGGAATGGGGTTTTGGGTGCCATTTTCTGTTTTGCCCTAGGTGGCAAAATGTCTTGGGCCAGCCTGCCCTTCATCCAATCAGATCTGAGTGGTATATAATTCTCCTCCATCGCTCTGCTTTCTCCATCCAATGAGTGACCAAGAATTGCTATCCAGCAACCCAACTGGAAGTGAAATTTTACACTCCTCTAACTTAGTATAAAAATAACCCAGTTTTTCCCAGACCAGTCTTATGCAACTAAGTAACAGCCAATTGCCAGCCAGCAAGGGATACTTAGTATTTTCAGCTTAACATTTTACATAACCCCACATACACAGTTAACTCTCATAAACTGTATACAAAGCAAACATTTTAAAAGCTGGTTCCTTCGTATTCTTAGGGTGAGTGAAGCTGAAACAAAAGGATAAAGTAGAAGATTCTGACCTAAATAAGACACAGGGTAAGACTTCTGGAGAAGAGTTGTATATGAATGGACAAGGCTATGGTGACCCTTGAGCTGGTCTCATTCAGTTCAAAAGGATTTGCTCAAGAGAACTTAGGTTTTCCCTTGCTTTCCTCATACAGGAGCTCAAAAAACAAGTACATTGCTTACATTGCCACTGTAAGACACACACAAACGCATAAACAAACAGTAGAATTTATTGCTGTTTCAGACACACGAAAGCTTTGCAATAAAGTAAAAAACAAACTAATAAGTAGTGATCGATTCACCATCTCACTGTGCCCAAGGCCAAAAGATACATCATCAACAACAGCTGCAAACTCATAATTTTTAGTTCAGGAGAGCATGGTATAAAATGTTTTATTAAAATCTCTTTTCTATTAGATCTCCTGAAGTTATATTTGGGTGTGGGTGTGTGTGTGTGTGTGTGTGTGATATTTAGGGAGAAGAATCTTCAAACATATTAGAAAAAAATATATAATCATTACTGGATGTTAACTAACATTTATAATGTGACTCTACAGCCACATACCCAGGAATAAGCCCTATTGAACTTAATGGGACCCACTTCTGAGTATATATGTAATCTTAGGTACTTCACTTTTCACACTGAATCAGGTCAAAAGATGATCCAGTCCAGTATTATGTTTTCAACACTGGAGGCAGATGCCCCTGAAAGCACGAAAGTGATAGCTATGGTTCGTTATATTTATTACCAGTATCATTTATGCCATTTCTAACTTTCCCTTCCTTTCAAAGAAACAAGGCAATGCAATTAAAAATAAAACCAGTCCATCCATCTCTTTGCTATTTTATTGGAACCTCCCTTCTAGAACTGCGGTAAAACATGCAAAAAAAAAAAACCCATTAAGAACATTTAAAAACAGCTGCATATCTTCACATCTAATAATTTTGAAGTTGCTGGGAACAGGATCTTTCAGTCATCAAATTCATACTGTGATTGCCAAAAGCTACCAGAGCAGCCCTCTCTTTGCATTAAACGTTCAAGGACCACCTCTCCCCATATGAACTGACCTAGACCCTGCAATCATTACCTGACACTCTTCTCTGTGTGCCTTCTCTGTGAGAGGGCAGTAACACAAGAGTAGGCCTTTTCTGCAGTGACTCCTCACTGCTGCAATGCTCTCCATAGGGAAGTTACATATCTTATGGTGCCAGGTGAAAACATTCCTATTTTTTGGTTGGTGCAAAAGGCTGTAGTGCCCTTGATATAAGGAAGGAGGGCCATGCCATTGTTTTCTTCTGTGTCTTGGTTTTTGGGGGGTGTTTCTTATATCAAGGGCACTACAGATAAAATTAGCAAAATCCTCCATAAACACAATATCAAAACAGCCTTTTGCACCAACCAAAAAATAGCCAATATCCTCAGAAACCCCAAGGATAAAATCCAGTTGGAAAACCAAGGGGTCTATGAAATACCCTGCAAAGTCTGCCCAGCCACGTACATTGGACAAACAAACAGACGAATAAATGCACGTATCGCAGAACACAAGAATGCCGTCAAAAAAGAAGAAAAAACTTCCTCTCTTTTCCAACACATGAAAGAAACAGGACACGAAATTAATTTTGCAGATTCCAAATTGCTCTTTAACATGGAACATCACCACAAGAGAATAATCATGGAAGCCATCGAGATAGAGAAACACCCTCACAACATGAACAAGCGTGACGACACATCCCGCTTGCCAGACATCTGGAAATTAGCCCTCCCCACAAAAACTGACACCAGATCCAGAGGCACACAGAACGCCATCACCAATCAACCACACCAGACCCAAACCCAGACCCTCTCCACAGATAAATTACAGACACCATCCAGTAGCCAAACCATGGTGGCACCTCCGGATGCTGCACCCCCCTGCAATCCCTACACAGATCTGGCTGACACAGGCCACAAAACCACAGCTCGCCCCTATACACGAAGCCAAGCCAGAGCACAACTAAGTGCAGTACAGCCATCTTCTCAGAAAAACTCTTCACAAAGTTCAAGAGGTCAAGACACAAAGACTTTAGCAACTAATCCACACCTAATGACCCACCTAAGTGGTACTCAGGATATCACTCAAGAAATCACTCAAGATATCCCTCAAGTAATTAAGGAACAAAAGAAGAAAAGGCACACTAGCCTGGGAACTTCCTCTCTGCCCAGAACATTGGAGGCTATACACCACACCCCCTCAACAGTATTTATAGGAACTCAAACACTGAGATCCTGCTCTGTTCCAGTAACAAGAAGCCGAAAGCACCAGCCTGAAGATGACGAGTGAGACCTCGTCGAAACGTCGCCTAGACACCCCAACTTTTACACGGGAAGACACCCGAGGACACCAAAACCTGCATATATATATATATATATATATATATATATATATATATATATATATAATATTTCAATTCCTTTCTTCCAATTGACTTCCTTCATCCTCAACACAGTTCTCTTTTCGTTTTTGGTAAACTGCGTCCTCCTTAGTTCATTATTATCCCATTTTCTTTCTGTTTTTAACTTTTATACCATAATTTATTTTGCAGAAATTAATCGAAACAAGTCCAAGTATTAATTTGAGGGCACTGCTTTTTAATATTCTCTCTATTTTCCCCATTCTTTTTGAATTTTTTGCTTGGGCTGACCCCTAATGGCTTCTGTCAATCTAGCCAAATAATTTATCCTGCCACTCCATCACCATCACATTCTTGTAAAGCAGGGAATTTAGTGGACGCTCCCAGTCTGCTTTACAACACTGATTTTACAGGGTTCTCAACGGCTCATCTAAGTAACTGAGGACTATACGTTTCGAGAGTTTAATGAAGAATGTGTGTAAAAACAGCTACTGTGGGAATACAGTATGGACGTATAAAGAACATAACACAGAATTTTGAACACTGCCTACTCAACATGCATTAGAATAATAGAATTGTAGGAACTATGGTGTAAGAAGGGACCACAGGCCTCATCTAGTCCAACCCTTGCAATGTGGGAATCTTTTGCCCAACTTAGGTCTTGAACCCACAACCCAGAGATTAAGAGTCTTGTGGCCTAGCAACTGAGCTATGAGCAGTCACATTGTTTTCCTCAGATAGGGAATGTGCACCATTTCCTGGGATAAGTGGGATATTTCATAGAAAGTGCCCATCCCTGTGCATCTTCTCTATTTGGACACTGCGTACATTCATGCATGTGTAAAATACACACATCCTCCACTATCGCATATTGTTGAACTGTGGTCCTGCTGTTAATTTTCACAGTCTCCATGCCTCGTGATGTCCCATTGGTGGTGGACATTACAGTAATAGAACCAATTTAAATCCCATTATTCCCAAATTCGTGAAAAGGGTATTAACGACTTCTAGTCACAATGTCTATGCACCGCCATCTGAATTTGAGGCACCATGCCTCTGAATACCAGTCACAGCAGAAGGCTGGGAGAGGGCGATTTTCTTCATGTCCTGCTCATGGATGTCTCAAACTGTTTAGTCACTGTGGTGAACAGGATGTTGGACTAAATGGGCCTTTGGCTTGGCTCAACAGGGTCGTTCTTTATGCCTGGTGCTTTTACACATTTTCTGTCCAACCCACATGAGCCACAACATATACATTATGACAAATCTATACTATGGATGAAAATTATATTTTTTGCCATTAATCGCAGTCATACGGGAACTGCATCATACCTCACATAATAACATGTACGTTACAAATTTGCAGAGGCTCTCGCTCCTCACAGCAGGCTTATGATGACATCTTGTGGCCATTGTGCACTACACTGATCAGCCATGGCGAACTTGTTATGCAAGTTGTTTGTTTTAAAATTGAAATGGAGAAAATGATGCTTAGGGGAGAGGCTAACCCTTCCAGAGCCGCAACTCTTCAAAAATTGTTCATTGCCTCCACTCCAAAACCTAAACCAAATAGTCCTTATGATAATCACATTCTAAACTTTGTATAGCCACAAATCTCATTTTGTTGTAAACAAGAGTCTTGTGTACACAAGTACACAATTCATACTTTCCTTTTCTTCTTGATCGAAAGAGTTGGAGTCTTTTGGCACTTTAAACACGGACACATTGATTATGGCACAAACTTTCATAAGTCAGAGCCTATTCCAATAACATATTGGCAACTCCAGGTTTATGTCATAATAATTCTTTTTAGTCCTTAAAGTGTCCCAAGTCTCTTTTGTCTTTGCTGCAGTGGACTAAGGTAGGTATCAGTGCAAATTGCTCGATTGGGCATTTAAATGATCAGGCTCTGGCTTACACGGAATGTTACGTATATGGTGCGAGAGAGCATTGAAAGAAGGATTCTTTCTTTCTTTTGAAGGCTTGGCAAATTTGCAACAGCAACAAAATCACATGGCAACTCTCTCATGGACCTTTTATTGGGATGACACTGATGAATCTAAATAATTATTCAGGGATATGTAGCTAAATAAAACAGTGCTTACCACAGGAGGGTGCTATGGCCCTCAAGATATTGCTGAACTATAAGTGCAGGAGAATGAGATATTGTAAGGCTTATTTAGATAACAGCTGAGCTCCACTGTGCTCCAGTCATTTCTTTATTCAGTTCTATACCTCCAGCATCCATTTTCCCTCTCAGGTAGCACTGTTTCTCCACACTGCCCCTTTCAACCTTTGCTTGCACTGTCACTCAGCCAGTACTATCCCAGAGCATTCTTCTTTCTTTTGCTCACCCCCTTCCAATCAGTAATGTATTTGCAATATCTTCCTGTTATATTGCAATAGTTTTTCACAGACCTAGAGATGGCTACCCTTTTTCAGTTTGACGGCCAAATAACCTTTATGGCAACTCTCCAAGAGCTAGTAGGGGACTAGACTGCAGTGGGTAGTGCAAAAAATAAAAATAAAATGTACATTTTACCTTTTTACACTGTACTAGTTTCTACACACTCTGCTCTCCATCTAGGCAAGCAAGAGGCATTATCAGAGTTCAAGGATGCATCCCTGCCTAGCAAAAGTATTTGGGAAGATATGCAAGACTAGTGAGGGGTACAGCCTGGTGAGCATTCTGGGGGCCAGACAGAGAGACCTGGGGGACCATATTGAGCCCCCAGGCCTGAGGTTCCTCAACTCTGTGTTAGTCAGTTCCTCAAACTTTCAGGGTTTTGTTTATTTGTTGATTTCCTCTTTCGATCTTGTTCACCTTTATGTCTTTTCCTTCAGGCTCCTGCTTTTCCTTCTGGTGACTCATCATAAACCGCCTGGCCCCTGAGCTCCTTCCTCACTAGTTTCCCATCATTTCCCAGCTCCTGACCCAGAGTGCAGTCAGAAAGGACACAAGGCCACCAACTTGCTGAAGTTAAACAGGCCTAGGTCTGCTCAAGGCCTGGATAGGTGACTGCCTGGAAACCACATGCATGACACCTTAGAAGAAAGGTGGGGCACAAATATAAGAATATAAATAAATACACACATTTTAGAGCTGTGTCTCTCCTTACCATCTCCTGTTCCAAAGCTTCTGTGAGGACTTTTCCCAGCCAAGAAAAATTTCGCTTCCTTTGCTGAAGCTGGGATTTGTCATTGAGAGCTTCAAAGGCCATAGCCAAATGTAAACACTTCTTCACACAGCACATAGCACTATGGAATTTGATCCCAAAGGATATAGTGATTCAGATTACTTTAGAAGTACGTTAGATAAATTCATGGAGGATGGTCTATCAATAGCTATATATCGGTTTCTGGGAATCTCAAGTAGGGAGAGTGCTATTGTGCTGAGGTCCTGCTTGCAGGCTTCTCATTATTAATGTTCAAAGGAGTGTTTTTAAGGCAAAAATTAAACTAAAAGTCTCATTTTGATCACTAGTAAATTTTTTATATAAAAAAACCAGTTATAGAGAAGTAATGCCTTTGACTGGGCCATCAATAGTTTGATCCTAGATATGCTTACTTCAGAATGTCCCAGTGTGTGCAGCTCAAGTTATTAAAAATGTTTTACACATACAGTGCCCCCTCATCTGACACCACCACCTCTGATTTCTAGGAGGGGAAAAGAGATTCTGTAGTCCATAAAACAGGTTGTAACATACTATAAGCAAGCATAAAGCATCCTTTATTTTAGCTCAGAGCAAAAATAAAAGAAGCTGCCGCTACATTCCTCTGCTGCTATGATTTGAACGAATCTGTTCTTCAGGGGGGGAAAGGCAGCAGAACGGCAAAGCACATTTTGCTAATTAGGTTATAATTAGGCTTTGCTTAAAGAACATTGGGTGAAGAAGTCAGATACAAAGCTGTGCATGAAAAATATTGACTGTAGAAACATCGCAACACACCAGCACGTCTCATCAAAGCTATGTAAGTCTTAGGACAGGCAAGACAAAATAGTTCAAATATTAGAAAAAGTGGAGACGGATTTTGGTGTCTTACTAGATACAGCGTCAATTCAGTTCAACCCAGTTGATTACGTAATCCAGTAAGGTATTCCCTAAATCCATGCTTGAATTTGTGATCCACGTTTGTGGTCACTAGATGTCAGTATTTTGCAAGTTTCAAAGAAGCATGTCCCTCCCAGTCTTCCTCTTCTGCTTCATTCTGTTGTTCAGCCATTTTCCCGTCTTCATTAAAATTCAGAAGATCAGGCTCTATGGAGACAGGAAGAGTGCATCCATTCTTCAGTAGGTTTGAGATTCTTTCAGACTAAACGCCCTCTTTACTGATTAAGCACCACAGCTATCTAGCATTTTAGTAAAGCCTTTCTGTAGTGACTTAAATCCAGGAGGGCTTGGAAACACACACATTCACTTCTGCTAGCTTTTCTTCCCAAAAGAGAAAGCCAACACAGAATAAATTTGCAGGCAAAACATGTCCTGAATGATAATTAAAACCCTGACGAGCATCACTCACACAACAGGCTGAGGATCTCAGTTTATCAGACCCAATTGGTAATTTAATACTGCAGAGGACACAACAGCATTTCTCCCCACTTAGGTAAGAGAAAAACACATTTGGTACATGGTATCTATAAACAACTATATGCTGTGGGCTGAAATGTTATTTTGGCTGCTATAAATACATTGACTCTAACAAGCACATTCTTCAATTGTAAACCGTTGCTGTGACAATAGAAAGAAATTGAATTAAAGCTCTGGGCCTGATCCTCATACAGGGGCAAACATGATCCACAAAAGTTAAGGATGTCTATTTCAGTGGATGACTTCAGCATTTGCTTAACTCTCACCCACTGAAAACCAATTTAGCTGCTATGCATGATTGGTGGGGAGGCAGTTTGTAGCATTAGCTCTAGAGAAAGGGAAAGGAGAATTCAAGAAGGGATTCAAGTTATTCCAGAATTCTACCACGGAGGAAATCCAAGGAGATGGAACAGAACCAACAACATTGCAGTGCAGTTTGACCTCTTCAGAAATGTGCTCATTGCACCTTGCAGGACCTGTGGATGGTTTAAACATCACCTGCTAGCTACACCAGAGGCTTGAGCATGAGAGAGGACCTTCTGTGGATGGCCTGGGACATCCTTGAGCTGTGTTAGGACTCATGTGTTCTAGCCCCAGCAGATACTGGCTAATATGCTGTGGCTGCATAAAAACATGCCTTAGTTGTTTGAAGGCATCACGTTCAGGTTACACCAAATGCTATCATTCCAGGCACCAGGAGCATCCCAAAATACCTCAGAGGTGCTTCTTCAATTCATGTGCTCTGAGCTGTGGAGGTGCCAAGAGACTGGAATGGATTTTGGAATCTGTTCCAGACTCTGCAACCCATTTCAGAATTTTGTTGAAGTAAAAGATGGATCCTGTTCATTCTCTGCCAAACCTTTGGTTTCACGTATCCTTAGAAGGGGTTCAGTTTACTCACAGCAGGCTAAATGCTGCTGTGTTGGTCTTTCTTATAGTATAGAGGATTTTGGAAGCAGGCATCCAGTTGTCTGGTTTCCTCGGAAAAAATATTTTTTCTAAGTAAGATATTAAAAGGTAATTAGTTTGGGTGCTGGCAGGTACTAGTCTGGTCAGAAGAAACATGACTTCCTTGAGTACTTCTGCTGATTCATTTTGTCTTTGTTTCTTAGATTCAACTCTCCCACATGCAGCTGCACAGCACTCTCACCCCCATTGCAGTGCCAGATAGAGAAAAGAAGTTTCATCTCCACCCATCCAGTGCTATGATGGCAATCCAAATTGCTGCTTCACAGCAGTAGGTTAGGTGAAGTTTAAACCCCTCCTCTCAGCCCAGTGCTGCCATGGAGTGGTTTACCTATCACAATCATTGGCTGCATGGAAGACTTTGAACCTTTCCCATGCCAGAACTGCAGTAAGAAGGGCAACCACTGTGTCTACTCTTCAGAAAGTGGCTTCTGAAGAACAGAGGCAGCAATTTCCACTCTATCACTGTGGTGGGCTGGAAAAGGAACCTCTGCTCAGCACTGTGATGGGTAGGAGAGGGGCTTATGGGCTACTTAAAATGGCTTGGTGGACCTGTTCCAGCCTGTGGGCTCACCATCCCCATTAACAAACAAAGAGTGTTATTTTGAGGCTTTTCAAGTCCAGCATTTAATTTGGTGTCCTAATTCCCTACAGCCATAATGTGGACATGAGCATGGAGTAGTTACTTTCTTCTGCATTTTATTTTATTTTTGTGATTCCTTTGAAAGAGGAGAGGTGAGCGGATGGAAGCCCTGTCCAACATCAGAATGCCTAGAATGGTTGCTCAAAGTCACCTGATTTTACAAAAAAACCATTATGACCTGCAAGTGTCACAGCTGTGCAGGGTATTCCAGAACATTGTAACTCCACAAAACAAAAGACCTGTTTTTTCTAGGATGACACAGGAGAGTGCATTTTATTCAAGACTTCTCTCAACAGAATGCATTGCTGCTATAGTTTCACCACAGCCCTACAGTGTTCTTGTGATATTTGGATATTAGAAGTTTTATGGCTCGTGGTGGGGGAGAGAGGAGGAGGTTGCTTCAAAAGGAATGTAAAGGGGATTGATAAATGAGTTCCAGAAAGACCTGAATGAGAATGAAAGTGTTTGCAAACATTCATTGATGGAAAAAATACTTCCCTGTTTAGATAAATGCTGCTTGACTATACTAGTCAAATCTCTATACTAATTTGAAAAGCAACAAATTGAAAACAAAATAAAAACAGCAAATTAAACTGATACATAAAGAACTAAAGCTGCCCATGCATTTAACTTTCTCTGTTTGTGGAGTATTAAAATATATTTTTCCTTATAGTAACAGCCTTAAAAAACAAAAAGTCCTCCCACTCTTCTGAAAGTTGCTTAAGGGTGGAAAATTTCGAAAGTTTGGGTTGATCCTTAAGCACAGTTGGGGTCTGAACTGGTGGTGACTGATGAGGAATGAGATATTGGAGTCATAATAGACAGTTCAAAAAAGACATTGACCCAGTGCATAGAAGCTGTAAAAAAAGGGCAATGATGGAATGCTTAAAAAGGAAATCAAACTATCAACAGCATAATGCCATTATACACATCTATGGTGTAACTGCATTATTTATTTATTTACTAGCTGCTCCTCACCTAAGCCTCTGGAATTCTGTTTAAAGTTCTGGTTACCTCACGTTAAGGAGAATATTGTAGAGTGGGAAAATTGTTGCTTCTTCTCTCGTAACACACATGGACATTTAATGAAGCTGAATGTTGGAAGATTCCAGACAGATAAAAGAAAGTACTTTTTCACACAGCACAAACTATGGAAGGCACTCTCACAGGAGGCAATGGTGACCACCAGCTTGGATGACTTTAAAAAGAAGATTTGACAAATTCATGGAGGAGACAGCAATCAACTTTCTGTAGGGATGGTCCAGAGGCTGCAGCTAGCGCAGAATGCCCTGGCCCGAGCATTGAGTACCACGTAAGAGATCTTCATTGGCTGCCAATTAGCCACCGAGCCAGAGTTAAGGTCTTGTTATTTCCATATAAGGCCCTGAAAAACTCTGGACAAGCTTACCTGCAAAACCAGCTTCCCCTCTGTTGCCCAGTAATGACATTAAGATCAATAAATGGAACCCAGTTAGTCTGGCTGCAGTTTGGTGAGTATCAGCTTGTAGTGACCCATAGGTGGACTTGATGCTACCAGTGTGGTGGAATGCACTCTCTGATGAAACGAGAGAGATCACATGTGGACTAGCATCCCATCAACTTTTGTAGGTGCACCTGTTTACACCAGCACTTCCACGATCTTTCAACTTGACTCTCCTGTCTTAATTGCTGTGTTGTTTTAATGAGATCGCTTTATTGCATATTTTAATTATGGACACCCATGTTTTAATGGCTTAATGGGATTGTTTCCTTGTGTATTTCAATTATGGTGCATTTTTAATTATTGACTACAGGACCGTTGTTCTATAATTGCTTTTTATGTTTTGCAAACTGCTTAGGAGCCTTTTTCTTACTATAGTCTTTAATAGGCCTAGGCAAACTCAGCCCTCCAGATGTTTTGGGACTACAACTCCCACCATCTTGAGCTAACAGGACCAGTGGTCAGGAATGATGGGAGTTGTAATCCAAAAACATCTGGAGGGCTGGATTTGCCTGTGCCTGGTCTTTAATAACATGGCAATGCATCAATTGTGAGTAATGTAGCAGCTGATAGACACTGAAACATCTACCAATTAACTGAAGGCATAATCAGCTATCTCACAGGCATGCATCCTCCAATAGTTTGCCAACAAGGTCACATGGCCCCCAGGCTGGAAGAGGGTCTCTACTTCTGCCTTAAAGAACCAGGTTCTCAGTGCTCATTGATTTGTCTTGGCTACTGGATGTGCATTCTGTCTCTCTGGAGCGCTTGTCTATAGTTTCGGCTGGTATGCCAGATACAGCCTTACCTGAGCAAGGAGAGCTTTGCTTGAGATGTTGCTGCCCAGATAACTTCATTCTTGGACCACTGCAATGCATTGTGCATGGGGTAACTTAAAATGGTCCAAGAACTTCAGTTAATTCAAACTAAGGCTGTAAGATTGCTAAGAAGGGCTCATTGATGTGAGTGCACCATGCTGGTGTTTCACAATTTTCATTAGCTCCAGACCGTTCCAGGTCAAATGCAAAATTCTGGTTTTGACTTTTAACTATTGTCAGGGTTTCTGGGAGAGAGGAGGAGATGACAGAGGAGACGGAGAGCGAGTGGGAGGAGGGGCAGAAGGATGAGGAAGAAGATGACGGAATTCTGAGGGAATCCACGAGTCTGAGCAGCGAGTCAGAGGATTCTCAAAAGGGGGTTACCTTAATCAAGCAAAAGGGAGGAGAAGGGAGAAGCGGAGAGGAGCCCAGTGGAAGACAGACGCAGCAAGAGGCGTCTCAGCCGGAACGGAGTAAAGGGGGTGGAGTCGTCAGCCTCTCGGAGGGAGCAGGATTAGGAGAGAACAGAGAAAGGGGGTTGGAGCAAGGTGTTCAGCCGGAAAGGGTGGAGAGCAGAACAAGGGGTGGTGTAGCGGTCGAAAGAAAGGTCAGCAGCAACGTACGCGCGCCAAGTTCAAACGTAGAGGCGCGCGGAAGTGGAGAGAGCTCAGGGGAGGAGCCCGGCCCTAAAGCCAGAAGGAGGGGGGAAGAGGCGGCAGAGGATTCAGCCTCAGGCGAGTCACGGAGAGAGGGAACCCAGGGGGGCAGGAAGACCCTGCGGAAAAGAAAGGAGAGGAAGAGGTGGTCTAGAGCCAGGCTATTAAGTTGGTGTGGAAGAGGGGAGGAGTCAGAGGGGACTTCAGCGGTCTAACGTGACAGACGTACGGCCACGATGCTGAACTGTACGAGAAGCAGAAATCTTCAATAAACTTTTCCTGTAAATAAACTGCAACGGAGTGAGGTCTCTTGTGAGCTGGGACCCGTCCTGGGTGGCCGTGACAACTATGTTCCTTCAATTTTTGGAACCAGGGGACCTACACATGTGCCTACTCAGACCTTGAGATCTTTGAAGCTGTTTCTCCAAATGCACCCAACAAATGAGATACAGCAGGTATAGGCAAACTCAGCCATCTAGGTGTCTTGGGACTACAACTCCCATCATCCCGAGCTAACAGGACAAGTGGTCAGGCATGATGGGAGTTGTAGTCCCAAAATATCTGGAGGGCTGAGTTTGCCTATTCATGAGATACAGCAAGGGCCTTTTCAGTCATGATTCCGAAGCTGTGGCTTATCTGGGCTAATTTCAGTGCCAGGCAATTTTTAAAATTTTCCATGAACTTTTAATCTGTTTTAGCTTTAATCTCTCTCTCTATAACTGATGCTGCTCCATGTCTGTCTATGTGTGTGTGACAGAGAGAGAGAGAAAGAGAAAGAGATTACACTTTAAATTGTTTTATTTCTTCTTATGTCCACCCCGAGGCTTTCTTATAGCATAGTCTATACTGTATAAATACTCTAAATAAGTTAATAAATTTACATGTGAATCTTGTGAACAATACTCACTAAACATCCACTAAAATGAAATAAAAATGATTCCCTCCGGAGGGCTCTAAATGAAATGAAATGAACTCAGAAGTATTAGCTTTAAAACAATGATAATTAGCCACAATTACATTAACAAATAGAGAATTCGTGTGGTCCTACATTGTGAACACGCTTGCCTATTTCCAGCGCACTATGGCAAAGCTTAACTACCATCATTTTCCCAAGGACTGATTAATGAAATGCTTTCTCCCTTTTTTATATATAACGCATTTCCTGTATTCCATTTCCTTTTATATTATGCAAACTTAAATAACAAATGGGCTTATTTTCTTGCAATGCTAATATAAGTTCTTAGCTTCTGTCAAAATAAGCCTTTCCAAGTCAGGAAATCCTTTGCCATTACTAGTAAACATTCTCCTAGCTAGCTTTGACTAATGTGCAAAGCTAGGACATGCGCTATTAATCCTTGAATAGCTTTGACTGCACTCCCATTACTTCAAGCTGTCTGAGAGCTGGAAGGTAACAAGGCAAATACCTTTTAGAAGAGCTAATAATTTTCTATACATGCCTTGCATCTTACTTAACTGTAGCTCATAGGTCATCAATGAAGCACCCATGGGTGCACATGCACCCACAGCCTCCCCCCCCCCCACTGTCGTCCAGCTGCAATTTAGCTTGAAAGAAGTCTTCTATTCAACCCTAATTGTGACATGGGGGGAAATCTGGGAGTTTACAACTAGGAAGAAAAAAGTTAACTCTTCATTTCCCCACTGTGACTCCCCCTTCCAAAAAATACCTTTGTGCCACAATTAGATTCCAAAGAAGACTTTTCTTAACACACTTAAAGCCCAATTTCAACTAAGGAGAGGCAATTTCAGCAAGGAACAGTCAATGCACATCTACAGCTGTGAACTCTAACAGCACCTGACACTGTAATTAGGTTTCAAAAGAGTCTTCTACTGGCTCCGGGACAAGGATTTACAAGCTTGATTGTTGAGGAAGGGAGTAATCTTCCTGGAGATTGCAGTTAGAGAGGGAAGACCAAGTGTGCAGGATTCCATCCAACACTGTGGGTGCTCAGCATGTGTGTGTGACATCATGTGCAGCACATGCCACATGACGCCGCTGCAGTGGGAGGGCCCAACAGAGCACCCTGCTTTAGTGCGTTGGGTCGCTTGGCCACGCACCCACACTGAAAATTTTGTGGGTGCTCAACCATCCAGGGCCCCCTGGATTTAGTGTCTATGAGAAAAGCTGTTAGGCTTGGGGGTGGGTTGGGAAAATAAAAAACACTTATTTCAAGCCTACTTGCTGGCTGAAGCTATGGGATGAACAAGAGACACTATTGGGGTATCTCTTACACCTAGGTGTAAATATGTGTAATTAAATCGTATTTCTTAAAGACCCTACAGTCTCCACCATGCCTTATGCCAAAGGGATGCAATCCCTGGTTAAGTGCCAAGACCTCTGGAATCTAGCTCCTGTTCGGTGGAGATTGGGATGGCCTGTAACAACATTAATGAACAGTAGAGGCTGATGCATTGGGGCAGATGGGACATTGCCCCACCAAGCTCAGTCTGCCCTCAGCCAGCTCCACCTGCCTGCCTCCTTGCTTGCTTGCTTGCTTGCTTGCATCCAGTCCAGTGGGTGGCAGTGGCTGTCAGACTTCTCCTCCTTAATCTCAGGGTTGCCTTTGTAAAACTCAGCTGGGGCCAGGACAGATACAACAACAGAATTAGTTAGCTCTGTCCATCATTGCTTTTAGCTCCTTTCATTGGATCTGGCTGGTTCCACCTACTGTTGACCTCCCTGCCTTCTACTCTACCAACCCCAAGGAAAAAAAACCTCTCCAATTGTTAACAAATATTGTGGATTCAAGTCTTGTTTGATTCACCACCAAAGGACTGGTTACAAGAGAGAGACAGTGAGTAGAGCAAATGAAATCTTGTGTGTGTGACGTGACAGAAATGGCTTTTGCTGCCCAACTCCCCATATGACTCTGCCCATGATCTAAGTCCATGATCGGTCAGAGAAAAATGGATGGAGACTGGATCCAGTGAAAAGCAAGGCTGATTATTTATTTGTTTGGCAGCAAAAGCCAAACCCCAATTTTTATATCAGTTTTCAAAAGTAAGTCCCACTGAGTGAGGCTTGCTCCCAGATAAGCAGGTATAGGATAGCATTCAAAAAAGCTCAGATGAATAGTGGTCAAATCAACCTGAACGCACTGAATATATCAACAATGTGGTGGTGGAAAAACTGTTGAAATAATGATACTCATTACTACCTTTCTTTAGGACTGAGGATACACAGTAGCCATAGATTGCTCATAAAAAATTAAGATAGCTTTGCAGTCATACATTCAGTATAAACTGTATTATCATATGTGCATAATCATCCAACTTATGGATATCAGTAACACCCAAGGCTAAGAACTAATGAGACACTGTCATTCCAGTTTCTTGATCTTTTCAGCAAAGACGATACCCCCTCCAAAATAATGTTTATTTATGGCATAAGAACTAGAATATCAATTATCTTTGATCTGATGTAATTCTGAACCAAGGTCTATTCTTATATTGTGGGCTTCTGACACATAAGACAGCTTTTAGAGAATCCATGACAGTTTCATAAAATAATAAATTGACTCCAAAGGCAAGATGCTGAAAAAGGTTCCTTTAAAAAAAAAGAATCATTTTCAAATACTGCACCTCACAATTTCTAGAAAACAATGCTCCTATTGGCCAATCACTGACAAACAGACAAAAGTGTAACATGATAGAAGTACATGTTGTAATTAGAATATGGATTCCTTCCTCAAGCACTTCTGTAGGTGCCCTGTATTTCTGATGTTTGGGCTGTGAGTGCTATTGCTTATGTAACCAAAATGATACTAGCCATGTGCAAAAGGCAGGTATCAAGAGGTTTGTGGGGTCCCCAAGGTTAAACAGAAGTAACAAACATAATGTTTTTGAAAAATGTGTAAGTAGAGAAAATTCGCACAACACCCCCAAAATGATTTGAGAATGCTCAGTGGTCAAAGATTGCTCAGTGCCTATTGGGGTGGGTGGTAGATGGAATGGAGTGTTCTGAATGAAGGCATGGCTGGTAGGCTGGGAGGCTGCCACAGTAAACAAGAGCACTGCATACTATGGCAACATTTTGTACACCCAATATCTGAACTTACCAGAACAATTTTAAGGTTCCTGCTCGACTCTCAAAGATTCCATTCCCTGCTCAGAGGAAGCTGCTTACTCTGTCAGTGCACTGAAATAAATCATGAGATGGTTCAAAACTTGCACACACAGCCCATAAAATGCCGAGAGGGAAATATAACTGCCGAAGCTTTTATTCTAGCTTATTGAAAAGAGCCTGTTTGTATTCTCAGTATTCCCTGCTGAAACAAATATGAAGCATTCCAATGTGAGGAAGGGTAGAATTGGAGCTGACAGTTAGGATTTCTGTCATAAGACAAAGCACTGAGAACCCAGCCACAACCCATTGAAAAGGAAATACCTTTAGCCTGATTGGTCAGGCTAAAGGCCCATCTAGTCCACCATCCTGTTTCTCAGTGACCTATGGAAGGTGTAGGAAACATGTGGTCCTCCAGATGTTTCTGAACTACAACTCCCATCAGCCCCAACAAACATAGATAATGGCCAGAGATGATGGGAGCTGCAGTTCTGAAAGAACTGGTGGGCCAAAGGTTCGCCCCCATAGGAAATCTGAAAGCAGGATCTGAGTACAACAACACTCCCCCACTTGCAGTTCAAAGGAACTGGTTGAGAGGTATCTCAGCCAAAGGCAGATTCCTCTGAAGGACTTGACATAGTTGCTTGGCATGGCCTACAGGATGGCACTACAAGCACAGCCACTAGGTGGGATGAGGCCACTGCCTCAGGGAGCGGAAGCCTCCAAGGTGGCACCCTCACCTGCCCCACTGCCTCTGCCACAGGCAGAGAAATGGCACCAGCATCAATACAGATTTCCAATGAGATCTCACCAAAATCGTGTGAGATCTTATGGAGCGTGCGAAATTTCACCAGTTTCTCTGCAGCTGGCAGAGGTGGTGGCAGAGGCAGGGGAGCATTGCCCATTTTGCCTCAAATGGTGAAACAGGATGCTCTGCCCCTGACTACAAGTGCCTGAGATAAGTAGGAAGGAAGAATGCAGGAACAACACAATCCCAACTCAAAGGTGATACTTTAGGATCCTAAGTTCTCTCCTAAGTCCTGTGGAATCTCTCCTGAGGATGTACATGCAAAGTTGTCCCTGATATTAAAAGGAATGGTGGAAACCTGACCAGTACTGGAGCTCTGATGAAGCTCCATTAAAACCTGAAAGCAAAGCCTTTAGATTTAATACACTCTTGACAGAACAATCAGGTTGGGAAATGTTCCTTCTGAAAAACAAGAAAACATTAACTTATCAAGAGCACGTTTCCCCTCTGAAATTTCCAATACATAAAATTTTATATCAAAAGGTGAAAAATGAAGCACGGACAACTAATAAGTACACAAAGTACACAAGTGTATTTATTACATTTTTGCAAGCACTTGGTTCTACATTTCAAAAACGCCACCATCAAGCTGTTGGCACATTTATGTACAAAACAGATTAATTGTAATGCCTGCTACAAAGCATTCTTTGTGAAAATACAAACTCTAATACCAGAGAAAAGCCAAAAGCATCAACATCATTACAGGAGTTTAAAAGACACTGTTTTAAAAATCATCACACTGTTTTAAGACACAAAACTGAAACACTACAATATAGAATCGAAAGAGGTTCATAATAGTTTCTGCAGAACTGTAAATACTGGTACTGCACATATCAGAAAATGTTGACCCCGTAAGACAGTAAAGTGTAAAAAAAAAAGTTAAAAAATTATAATTTAAAAAAAAATCAAAATTAACTAATACTACTTGATGCATAAACATGCCACAAGTAACTATAGTATTACCCTCTACCTACTACAAGAATTGTTAAAAATTACTGATGATGCATGACTAGTAATAGTACAAAGAAGAGTTTTACTCAAGAACTTTTATTAGAAATGCACTTACACTGAGAGAGAATTCACAATGGTCCAATAAGTGCACAAAACTAGCTAGGATTTTTTTTTAACGCTGACAAAAATGTCTTGTCAGGATACATCACTTTAAAAGACACTTTACAGCATTCTTGTAGCATTAGAAATAGGCAAAAGAAAAAAGAAAATTAAAAACACCAATTTTGGTCCAATAATACTGATGTCCCCCCTTTTTTTGTATGGTTTTTCTTTTTTTCTTTTTAATACAGGTACTTCTTTCAGATTAACATTACTGACTTTTCTCTTAATATTTTCTTACTCAAAATAAAGGTTCAAATATATTACTAACACTTCCAAACAATAGGTCCAGTAGCAGCCATTAACCTCACTTTAACATAAGACAGGTAAACCAGTATGTGTGTAGGAAAGCTACAAGCCAAGCTATTACATTTATGGAAGCCTCCTTTAAATATATCACATACAGTATATGTATAGTTCAGACAGGTGCAATCCACTTAAATTTTTAAAGCAGGTAAAAAGACTTCTGACTCTTTAAGAGGTTGCTGTATTATAGATATATCACTTTCATAAATGTAGCTAAGCAGCGATTGCTCACATCGGCACATGAACAGCTTCAATTCAGCATAACCATTGTGGGATTACAGCGATCATTCTGCAGAAACCTACGCATAGCTGTATGTAACATTGGTTCTATACACTGCGACTCTTGGAAGGTAACCGCAGAAGGTAATACGCTTTGAAAAAGACAAATGGCCATGCATTACAAGCACCACGGTCTGCATGCTCACAATATAAACATGAATAGCCACCAATGGAACTTTGATAAGAGAGAAGAATACTCTGTTAAGTACATGAAGAAGAATCATACAATGTTAACAAAGATAAGAAGCACTTCTTTTGTTTTGTTTTTTACCTACTCTTACAAATTTAGAAATTGCACCTTTGATTGTTTAAAATGTTCTCAGGACCCCTCTCTGTCAAGATGCCCACCGGTCCACCTGGCGAGATTTCCAAATCTGAAGGAATGTCAGCAGTGTGCCTCCTCTAGAAATTGTACGTGATGTACCGTGGTCCCTTTGAAGTATACCTGTAGTTAAAGTACTTACCAAAATCCAAACTAAAAAGTATAAAAAGCTTTTTTTTCCTTTTCAAAAACATATAAGAAACAATGCAAAAAGGTGTTATGCATAACACATACAAAGTGATTTAAAAAAAATCAAACACATCTCCGTATTTGACAGTAGTTAGTATTCTTGATCTAACAGAAAATCTTGATCTAACGGGAAAGGGCTGTTTCGGGAGCTTTGTAGTAGAGACTGATCACACAAGCTATTAACTAATTAGGAAAACCAAGTGCTGGGCAACCAAGAATTGTACAGGGGTGATGTAGATGTCACCCTAGCTATCTTTTGTGAGAAGCACTTTTCATTTTGTTTTGTTTTTTTAATGGATAGATGGATGGCCTTTAGTTAAACAACAAATCATTCAATGGTAGAAAGTAAGACAAGGTTTTTTCTTATGTGTATGCATTGAGTCGCTCTTTAGAGCGGGTAGAATGAATATCGTGAAGCTCTTGCTCTTCCTTTGACTTAATATCCTCATATTTCTGCATTCTGCAAGCATCTTTCACATAGGCCCAGTTGGCGGACAGAACCATAAGGTAGTGAACCTGAGAGAGAGGGAGAGAGAGAGAGAGGGAGATGCCATGGAATTTCATCACATTTATTTCACATTTCATCACACCAAGCCAGATTCTATTGGACTCTGCCACATTCCAGCCCTTACCTAAAAAGAGAAGAATTGGCTAGAACAGCCTTTGCCAACTCGTTGCCTTCCTGATACCTACAAAACTTCTCTGGCTGGCTGGGGCTGATGAGAGTTGAAAGGTTGGGCTGGGACAATGATATTCGCTAAGCAAAATGGTATTCCAGACAGAAGAGAAATTGGGGGCATTGACCATGCTTTATTATGTGCTTGTTTGCACAAGTCTCTGTTTTCTGTGACTTCTTGCAAATACATTCAGTCTGTTGCCATGTTGTTTACAAGTGTCCTTCTTTGCTTCCACTATGCTCACCCTCATTTGCACAACTTTCTTTGATTCAAATGGCTGTGGTTATCCAAACAATTCTGCTCATGATGTCACAGTGCTACAACAGACAATATCTGTTCATCTGGTCATTATAGCCAGTTGGACAAATAAGGTCAAGGAAGAGGAGGAAGAAGCTGCTGTAGGCACAATCTGATTTCAAAAAGCAGCAGAACAGCATTAATCTTTGGCAAGGTAATTTATTTTCAGCATGCTACTTTCAACTATTTCATGCAGCCCTAGTCATCGTCTTTCTGCTTCCCATAATGGTATCCCTTGCCATTTCTCCTCATTTCTTATCCCTGCTCTCATTGACAAGTCTGCCCTCCTGCTTGACAGAAGTTAAAACAATGCCAAGGCATTTTGAAAAGATGCTTATATGCTGAATGACATTGATCTAGTTTCATTTGATCTAGTATTCATTTGGTTTCATGAAGGAAGGTGATGCTCCACAAGCCAGGCACATAGTCAAGGCAACTTTATCCTACTATGCAGACTTATTCTCATATCTACACTAATTAGTTCTGAAATGACTGTCAATTTCAGGATCACAGAAGCCCACGTGTAGAAGATTGAGCTCTCCTTTTCTTTCAAGCAGGTAGTTTGAGGTTTGTGGGGTTTTCTCTTCCATCTGGACAACACCGTCACTAAAAGGCTCCTGTGTAATTGAATTTTACACTTTTATGAGCAGCTTGCCCTAAAGCTTAAGTGTGTCATGTCAAGGCTTTCTGGATATATACAAGGCAAGGCACTTTTCCTTATTTTTAGACATTGTTGATGCCTGAGTTTGTTTGTTTTTATATGAGAAACTGATTTAATCTTCTGGGCTAGTAGAATTTGAGTCTAAGGCACTTCCCACAGCATTCTTTTCTCTACTTGCATGACTACAAGTGTTAAAAGTCTATAGAGTGTTTGTGCACAAAAACCTGCCTTGTATCAGAAGGCAGGCTCTATCACTCAAAGGAGGCATGTAGGACACAAATTAGAACTGAATTGGGTGGGTTTCAGTTTCCATGCTGAAATCTGCACATTGGATTTTAATTTTTTTCATTAAATTTGTATGCAGTCCTATACCCGTATATCTCAGGGCAGTTCAGTGCATAAATCCAAAATTTAAACAAACTGCAAAAAACCATCATAGGGTTTCATTGCTTTGTTGTCAAAAGTCCAAATAAGGAACTCCTTCTAAGCTTTGGAAACCAGCAAGCTCTGGAGCTCTTGAGCCTTTCCAACAAAGTTCAGGATGCTGTCCTACCTGACTGAGATAAAACCTGTTGGGGAGTCACTGGGCATGCTGACTAAGGCTGATGGGAATTAGATCCCAACAACATCAGGACAACCAAAGGTACTCCATCCTTGTGGTATAAACTCCCACACAGTGTGACAGGAGTTGTGTGACAGTGACAGTCTTGACTTATCAGTGTCCCCGGCACTGCTTCTTTATACGGGGTGATAAGAAAGACTATATGAAAGGGACTGTGGTTATTTCTGGAGGATGAGGAAGCCACCTCAACCTTTGTTAGATAAGGTCAGGGCAGCTACCTTCTGTGATGGCTTAGCTGCTTCTCTGAGTTGCGGCCTGTTGCTTAGTTCAAGGACTGCATAGCTCCTCAGACACATGTTTATTAATTTAAATGGGTCTGCATAGGAATAACATTGGATACAAACCAAAATATTCATTTTTAATGCAGCCTTTGGAAATTACTTGCAATTGGCAAGTCTCTGTACTCACAGTCAGCTGAACGATTTGGAGTATTTCTGTGTGCCAAAGTACTTGTTGAGAGAACATACTTTGATAAATTAAACAGTGAAAATGTTGTCTTATATTTCAGGGTTTATGGCGTATTGACCAGCCTTGCTTTTGGGAGAGCCAAGAGGAAATGAATTAAATATATCATATAATGGATAGAAGAATTTGCACAGCTTTGCACATTCAAAGAAGGAGCTGCTTTGAAGTATTAATTAATCTTTGTTCTGGTCTGCAGAGGTAGCTAAATCAAGTATGGGGGCTTGAGCAAGAAAGATTAATGTGTGTTCCAAAGCTCCAAGTTCTGTCCAACCAACCATGCTGCTGTCTATTTGCTGTCTAAACAATGACCGAGACACATTCAACAGCCACAGAACAGGAAGACAGCCATTTTTGACAAGAGGACACTGAAAAACCAATCTTGTCACTATGGAAACTAAAGAAGTAGACAAGTTCAGATTTGTATAAAACATGCAAGAGCTTTATCACTATCTTTTGGAAAATGAAAGGTAGTTTTGGTGCAATTGTTGCAGGAGCATAACGCAGGAGCATAACGCAGCACCTCTTTGCTTCACAACAGGAAACCCCACATTATTTCACCGTTAGAAGAAGAGATTTCAGAAATTAAACTGAATCCAGATATAATCTGTGAACAGTTGGCAGATGAACAATTGAAGATTGATATTAATTAATTAATTAGAGCATTTGTATCCCCGCTTTTCAGCCAAAAAGGCTCCCAGAGCAGCTTACACGAAATCAAAACAAGACACTCCCTATCCACAGGCTTGCATTCAAGCAAATAAACAAACAACACACAATGGAAAAGGGAAAAAGTGGGAAGACAGGGGGGAAAACCCCTCAAAACTCAGGGTTTCACAGCATGTGCGGACTTGGAACCCTCCAGACATTTTGGACTACAATTCCCATCAGCCCCAACCATCATATACTGCCTAGAACTGATGAGGGTTGTAGTCAAAGTGCCTGGAGTGAACCAGGTTGGGTATGGCTGATACCATACCAGGTTGGGTATGGGATACCATAACCACATCATAACACATTGAGTTTAATAGAGCTAGCAGTGTGCTGGGGACCTCTGGCTCCACTAGGAACATGTCCTTACTATATTGGTTTTTCTTCTTATTCCAGACTTGTTATTTCAATACAACAAGGGCTGTACAAATTGCTGATAACCATTATGTTTCCCAGGTTGAAAAAAGTCAGAAGTTTTGGTTTCTGTTCCTGTACCAAACAATAGCCATGCACTTCTGCAAAACTATAAGCATGCCTAACTTCTTCTTTTTAATGGTTACATTTTGGCAGTATTAAAATTGGAATTTGTTTGTCAGTCATCGGAACAGATTTTTCATATTTTATTTTGTACATCTGTTACCCTTGTATTTTTGTTTGCTTGTTTGTTCAGAAAAATGCAAAAAGGTCCATATGCATACTGAAGAAGAGATACTACAGATGATCTCTGAATTCCAAAAAGCCATAGAAATTAAGCAGATCAGAGTGTCACACTAGGACCAAAGTGACTTGGGTTCAAATCCCTACTTAGCCATGAAGCTTATTGGATCAAGCTTTCATCCTAAGCTACTTCACAGGTTGTTGTGAGGATAAAATGAGGTGGGATATGCTCTTCTCTTTCAAAAAAATACTTGGATGACAGGACTTAAAGCTCTTGCTCATTGCATTTAATATTATTCGATTTAGAGAGCAAGCATCCCTTATATTCATTGTGACTTTTACCACCAAGGGAAAGGTTTCTATATCTTACCATAGCGATGACTGCGGCTCCAGCCCCAGCAAGTGCCACAATAAACAAATGGAATGTCATGTTCAGCTGCAAATGGAACAAGGGAAACAAGTTGCAAATTGAGGATGCTAATAATAAAGCCCAGGTGCTGCTGCACTGCCATGCATGGATTAAGCAGCCCAACATTCATTCATTCATTTTATTTCTGTGCTACTCCATTAATGTTGCTCTAGGGGTGACGTTCAAATAATACCAATAGTAAGGTCACATTTTGCAAGTACCACTATGCAAGTACCATCTCAGTATTTATTTATCTGTTAATTATCTCCCTGTGTCGCCCCATACCTGCCATTCGCTGGGCAACTTTTAAAACAATATAAAACCGCGAAGTTGAAAACGATATAATTAAATACCACAGTGCTAAAACATCAGGATAAAACAGAGAGCTACAAGAACATAAAAACAGTAAATAAAGGAGGAAAACCCTATGTAGAAGTTCCAGGAAGACCAGCCACATCAAGCCATTAAAAAGAATGTGAGGGTAAAAGGTATTTGCTTGGTGCTAGAAATGTATTAATGGAGTTGCTAGACAGGCCTTGCGGGGGAGAGCATTTCTTAACTGAGAGGCAACTGATGAGATGGCTCTTTCTTGCTTGTATCTCAGCTTGTGAGGGAACTTGGGAAAGAGCCTCCATTGATTACCTCAGGGCTCAGGTAGGTACATATGGGAAGAGGTGGTCTTTCAGGTATTTATTTATTATTTATATTTATAACCCACACTTCATCTTCTAGGATTCCCAGGGCAGTGAACGCACATACTAGGACAAGGAGTTTGATCATTGTAATCATATTAAACTGGGTTTTTTTTAATAAAAAAAATACACCCAGCAGCAGAGTCAAAAATGGCCATTCCCACTCATAGACCTCTTCCAAATGCCTGTTTAATCATTTTGAGCTGCCATTTTCTCCACAGGAAGGAAGCTCCAAGGTCATTCCAAATCACTGAAGAGCTTTATGGGTCAAAAAATAAGCTTTTTGAATTGGGCCTGGAAGCAGACTGGGAGCCAATGAAGGTGATGAAGTATTGGCCTCCAATGCTAATAGCACTCAATGCCAGTTAGTACTCCTGCAGCCATATTCTGTATACAGACCACAGTTTCTTTTTTCTGAGGCAGCACCATGCATCACATGTTAAAGTAATGTAAATTATTTTCTTGATATTGGTATTCTGAAGAAATCAACTGGACTTCTATAAATGGAGCAATGGTGGTATCTGTGAACCTTAAACTGCTATAAACTGCAAGTAAACTGGGCTCATGACAAGGGAGCATTCCAGATTAAAGCATGAAATTATTCCCTTAAAGTGTGAAAGGAGTGGAAATGTGTGAGCTCCTTCTTTCCACAATGACCAAACTTTTCATACTTTCGCTTACCTCAGTAGATTCACACATCCTTAGGAAATTTTCAGACATTGTGCAAATCTTCTTTTCTTCTCCAATTGTTACAATTCCTGTAATGGATTAAAGACTCGGTGAGCTGTTGACACACATTTAATGCACTCAGACATGGGCTCAGATTGTTTTTAACATGAAAGGATAAAAAGCTATTTGGTAACATGGAAATAGGAGAACAATTCAGAGTCAGTTTGTTTCTGGGCCCTTAAATTGGGCGCCCTTGTCTCCGGCAAGCCTAAATACATTTTTTATGTATCATAGGCACACAATAAGGGTTTGTAAACACATTTATTTATGGTATTTAGGCCATTATGTAATGAAGTTGTCAGAATGGCTCACAACAAGGATGCCTTTGCTTGGTATCGTAATCACAGCAACCTAAGTACCAGACCAGCCTCTGTCTTGAGCAGATTCCACAGGTGGACTACTCTTGCTAAAAAGGCTCTGCTTCCCAAAGCCACCCAGCACACCTTGCTTTGAGAAGTTCTTATGGTCCCAGTCAGGAAACATATAAGCACACAGGTCAAAACCAGAACCTCAAACTGGACCTGGAAATAGGCTAAGAGCCAGTGAGGATGGTGCGGCAGCAGCATTATATGCTCATATAACACCACTCCCTTTAAGAGTCTCTCAGACATAATAAAAACTTACTTGATCTTTGGGGGCTGTTTTCAAAGGCAGTGCCATGTACAACCCATTACAGTAGTCTGGACATGGGATTACCCTGGCAAAGATAACTGAGGCAAGCTCTCTCCAGATAGGGTCATAGCTGGTGCCCCAGCCTATGCTAATAAAAGCGCTAAACAATTAACCAGCAATATAAAATAATGCATTCATATCTAAAATATTATGAAACATTTATGAGCTTAGCTTAACTATGACCACTAAAGGTCACCCCAGCCAGGCTGAGATTTTGATGCTTCATTAGAGAGAAGCAAGTATAATAGTTGGGAGGAAGCCACCATGCATTTCTCTCCACATACTAATCAAACTCACCATGTGGTCTCACTTTCTCTAAAGGATGCACTTGAACTTAAGGAAGAACGTGGACTATATGTATGGCTCAAGCCATTTGGGACTTGGCAAATGAAAAACAGCATTATCAGGAATTATGTCCAGAAGATACCAAGTCAGTACCAAGATGTGAATGAGAAGATGAAGAAGTGGGTATCATCAGTGGTGGCCAAACCACCACTACCAATCTGGGACCACCCAGCTTCTTGTCCTTCATGAATGATGCTCTAATAACCTCAGCTAATAAAGGGCTCAGCCATAATTGTCTGGCACTCAATAGTAAGAAAGATTGTGGGCCAGTTTGGCTGTAAGACTAAACCATGAGTTAGCATTATGTGTACAAGCAAGAACGAGCCTTGGATTCATGTATTCCTTCCCTCCTGCCCCTCCACTGCTGTGACCATGGGCAAGATATTAGAAGTTTTAAAACTCTCATTAAACTATGGTTTGTTTGGATGTAAAAGAAACTGTAGTTTATTTAAAACTGCAATATATTTTAATTTTATCCTTGCATAGTAAGAGAAGCTCAAGGCTCATTGCTACTAACACACATAGTTCTACAATTTGGCTTAGCATGAAATCTGAAAAGGGACTATGTGTACAATTTACAAGCTGTCATCATCGTGTCCACAAATACTATCTCCTGCACCTGCAAGCAAAGCTGACTAAAATGTGTTCATTTCATTTGCTGACTAGATGTTTGATCTAGTATTTCTAAAAGTGATGCAAGCATTTTAATGAGGTTTGGGGGGGGAATTGATAAAACTGATCCACAAGTCATTCACTTACCAAATTGACGGAGGTCCAAGCAGAGGTTTGCCCCTTCCACTAGGGTGGTGTTTTTGCAAATAGTCCACATGTTGAAGTACATGTAAACAGGCAGAGACGTGAACGCTGTAACGCCCAACCAGGCCAGCATGAAGATATATGTCAGCATGATAAACTGTAACAAATAAGAAAAGAGTGAGACAGAAACCTGAAGAATATTTTAGACTATTTTCTTTCCTCAAAAATCCTGCCAGTCATAGAACAAGGAAGAAATTTTATAATTTATTTGTTTGTTTTAATCCCACTTTTTATTTGTTTGTGTGTTTGTTTGTTTGTTTGTTTGTTTGTTTGTAAGTAAAAACTTTCCAATACTGTATTGAATTTATCTGATTATTATTCAGGTAAGCAAGCTTTTATGGTTCATAATAAAAGGATCTGCACAAATTACTTCAATATAAATGGATCAGGTGGAATCAAGCTTATAAGGTTTTATAAAAGAAAGACATGACCTGAAGCCAGATGTATCCACAATATAACCTACACTGGCAGAACGGCAGATAAGCCATGGCCAACACATATATCCTGGCAGAACACCACAGATATACTGGCAAAGGGGATGAAATGGGGTGGAGTAATGGGAAGGATGTGGGCAGCAAAGTGGAGGACAGGGTCACTGACCTGCCTCCCACAATGAGGGGGCTCAAGGTCACATGATACGTCTCACCCCTGCCTGGTGCGTAAGCACTCTCCCAGCGGTGGCAGGACATGGTGGCTCCCTCAATATTGGGGGTGCTTGGCTCTCTGTCCACACATATTAAGGGGGCCAAAGCCCCTTCCACCTCCTATAGTTGACACCCCGGTGGAGGAACACATCCTATGCTCCTTCAATCCACAGAGATACCTTCCACTGATGGCACCACAAATTTACCTCACAATAATTTCAATGAGAGAAGGGGGGAAATAGCACTGGTGCTAACTCTGCCACGATGGAGCAGATGAAATGGTGGAACTCAGCACCCAATCACAGCACACCACAGCCATTATTCACAGAGGGACTATAACACAGGTTACAGGTTCTCGCTTACCTTGGAAGAGTCACTGCTAGTCAGTGTTGACAAAACTGGGTTAAATGGCCCAATGGTGTCACTCAGTACAAGGAAGTTTCCTGTGTTCATCATTTGTGTTCAGTCCTCCCTCCATGTACCTCCCCCCCACCTGCCAAATTGTGCTTAGCTTCCTCCTCTTCTCTTGGACCTCCATCAACTCCTTCTTACCCCTTGCAATTGCTCCCTTCCTTTACCTTCTTCCCATCATCCCACCCATTGACTCCATCGCCAATCACTGTTAACCTTCATTCTGCCTTTTCTCCTTACCATGGCTCCAGCCACAGTGGGCAAAAGGACCCAGGCAGCAGTCATTGCCTTAGATTAGGTGTGGAGAACCTTTGGCTCTTTGGATGTTGCTGAAGTACGACTCCCATCAGCCCCAGCATGCATGGTAAATGGCTAGGGGTGATGAGAGTTGTTGTTCAGCAACATCTGGAGGGCCAAAGTTCCCCACACCCACTGTAGGCCATAGGACAGCTACCCTGTAGACATTCCTATTGCCCAATGGCTCTCTTCACAGTTTAAAGACCCTTGGCAGAGGGGAAGGGGAGGGCTGAGGTCACAGCAAGCACATATTTTCAAATAACAGTTGGCTTCCCATCTGAACTCCCTCTCTGCCTCAGGTTCCAGCTGAAGGAAAGTGGTTTATTTATTATAAAGTTATTCCACAAAGTAGGAAAGGATACATCAGAAAAGGAGATGAGATGGCAATTGAGACATGAATAATTTCTTCATTTATATTGTCTGAAATTTGAACATGTGGGATCCATGCAGAAGTTGGTTTTCTAATGGATCTACCACAACATGAAACATAATGTGCATGTGTGTGTGTATGCATGCACCCATGTGCCTAATATTTATTGAAGTATAAAATATCACAATAAACAAACAATACATACACTCATTTCAAGTCTACAAGTTTTACAACAATAAATAAATGGCAGCATTAATGTTATACGGTCCAGTCAGGAACACCAACTGCAAACACATTTTGCACCAGCAAATCATTGCAAAGGGATATTTGAGAAGCAGCAGTATGTGTTACATCCTTATGCTGATTAACATATGTAATGAAAGGAAAGCATGTCTCAGAAAACATATCCTCTTGAGTTTCACCACTAGCTATGGAAAAGCCCTCCTTCACCTCAGCTTGCTTTGAGTACTTTTTTCCTACACCTATTTGCTAATAGTCTGGAGTTTTTCCCTCCATACTCATAGAAGCGTTGTTTAGAGTATAAAATGTTATCATTGTTTTGTTGATTTCTAGGGAGTCTACTTCTCTCCTTTTTTGTTCTATAAGTTTAAGTAGTTTTTTAGATCCTGTTTGTTTGTAGTGCAATGTGAGGGCTGTGATGTCTTATTCTATTTTGCCAACTTTTGAGGAGGTTTGTTTTTTCCATATGGGCTGCTACTAGTAGCATTACAGAAGGGTTTGTATGAATTATGTTCTTATTAAATCCCTTGTAAAGAGTGAGTAGAGCTAACACCGAGGGTTGTGTTGGTTGCTGAGGAACATCACAATATGCACAGAGCACATATTAGGCAGCAAGGATTAATTCTGTTTTCTGAAAGGCTGGTGATGTTGGATTTCATTCTACATATTAAGCATTTCAGGGCACTCTGATTCCATGTAGACCCCGCTGTGTTTTAATTGACAACCACAGGATTGGAAAATAACAGTTGCTTAAAATAACCCTATATTCCTCAACTTTCTTCATCTTAATTTGTTATGTAGCACAAGATTACCATCATTTGGATTAAGAAAACAAGTATGGCAGCAATCTTACACACCATTCCTTGGAAGTGAGTCTCACTGAAATCAGTGGGGCTTACTTTTGAGTAGGTATGCATAGCATTGTGCAGCATGAGAAATATATTGGTGGGTGGGATCTTTTAACAAATAAAAGCAAACCCACTTTTTATTTTTTTATTTTTAAAACCCTATTACCTTTTACGTCTTGTCATTTCCTCCCCTTTCTGTTTTATAGCTCTGTGCTTCACCAATATTACTTAAGCAGATGAGACATCTCTGCCAACCCCAGGCACTCTAACTGAAGAAATTACTTGGAAGCAGAGAGTCATTTAAGAATATCAAATTGTAGGCTAAAAATAAAAGGTTGGTCTTCAATTCCTCTCCGACTAAATGTTTTTGTTTCTGCAACCATTTAAACTAATTCTGGGTGCAATGAAAAGATCCCCCAAGTAATTATATATTACTCTGCAATTTGTAAAGACTAAAAACACTCCCATTTTGGTGATCCTGTAGGCTTCCATGGTTTGATTCAGAGGACTGAAAATAACATGTTTTTACCATGTGATGCCTGTAACATGAGGAAGCAAACGGGTGGTAACATAGGGTTTAATCACATAATGAGAAGCTACCTTCCCATGTCATCCCAGGCACAACGCAATAAGCCTTTATGCTCCTTGTATCCTGCTCTACTATTCTAAACCATGAACTGAAAAATCAGCAGCCCTTTAAGGCTCCATTAAAAGCTGCCTAATATTAGAATAAGGTAAGGTACGGCAAAGCAGTAATGGCCTAGTGGCTATTCATGTTACATCTTCCAATAGACTTTAGGCTCTTCCTGATGAACTGTTTGTTCAGCATTCATCCTGTTTTAGACTATGTCCATTTTTTATTGAGTATGGATTCATCCTGATTTGCTTGTGGGGTGTTTATAGGTCTTCCTGTTAATCATTTGTTCATCCTTCACTATTAAATGCCTTTCCCTGTTGCTTTCCAAAATGAAAAAGGTCCTTTTTAAAATTGGTTTTGTTGTGTTAGGGTGACAGAGAACTTTCAGTTGCACAAACCCAAAGTTCTAGTATCTACTTGAATCATTCCTGCAAAATACTGCAAAATACTGACAGTCTGGAGGCACCCTTTTTTGAACGCCATAGATAATTACAAAGCAAAACAGCAGTTTTGAGCTGCCAACCAGGGATAATCAAAGGATCATATGGGCCACATTGCCAGCAGTTGAACCCAGGCAGTTGAACGCAAGGATTTGTATTCAGACATGAATGTTCAACACATAACTTTTCTCTGAGCAGATGGACCAGCAGCACAGTGCAAGTATCTAGCAGAATGGGCCCTCACATCCTGAGACCTGTTTGAAGAATGATGTAAAAACCAGCAAGTTTATTGGATCAGAGCCCTGCTGATGCTTTACAAAAGGGTGCAGCAGCTATAAGGATGATGAGTTGGTGCCAAGCTAATGCTGATACAAAATGTCACTCTACTCAGCACCCAGTTCTGTGGCATTTCTTGGTTGGACAGCTACTTTGGAAACCTTTCTAGAGGCTCATGCCCCGACTCTGCTGGACAGCTCCCCGGCCTTGCTGGTAAGACAGAAAGTAGCAGTGGAAATGGGGCAGTCATGTGGGATAGAGCAAGTGGGGAGTGGATGCAAGGGAAGCAACCATGTCACCCCTCTAACATAAAAACTGGCCCCTAAGGTCCTATGTGAGACTAGCAATCTAGACTCTGTTTGAGGAAAGGGTTAGTTCCATTAAGTATGTTTCAACCTTGGTGTCATTTCAGTGCCAGGTAAAGACCTCTTTATACTCTCAGGCATTTGACACTATTTTTTCTCTCCTGTCTGGTGTTCTGCTGCCTTCTTATCTACTGCTGTTCCTATTGTCATGGTTGTTTTAAGCTGCTTTAGATTATGACTGGTGCATACTTGCACCTGTACATTTATACTGTAAGCCATCTGAGGAAAGTTTTGTGATGAGTACAGCATAAATGGGTTAAATCAATAAACAGAGGTTTTTTTGATATGCTGGCTACCTAGTGTATATACAGTGGTACCTCAGGTTAAGAACTTAATTCGTTCCAGAGGTTTGTCCTTAACCTGAAACTGTTCTTAACCTGAGTTACCACTTTAGCTAATGGGGCCTCCCGCTATCACCGCACTGATGGAGCACGATATCTGTTCTCATCCTGAAGCAAAGATCTTAACCTGAGGTACTATTTTTGGGTTATCAGAGTCTGTGACCTGAAGCGTCTGTAACCTGAGATACCACTGTAGTGCAACCCCATACTTACCATAAAGCTGGCTGAGGGGTCTTGAGAGCAGTGTAAGTGATACTTCATGACAGAGACAGATATACTGGTGGGACAACACTTATATTACCCAAAGTCCCTATGTACACTGCCTAGCTGTTCTGTTGATGATTCGCTGCCAGTGAAGAAGAGTGTATGTCAGGGAGGGCATGCATATGGTGCATTCAAAGCCAACTCACTTCCCTGACATGTCCTAGAATCTGGTGCAAGAGTACCCCCATCCTGATTCCAGCATAGGTAATTCCCTTTCCTTCCCACTTCAGTCAATGGGAGGGGAAAGGAAGAAGCTTCCTCCTAGCCTGCCAACAGTGAAATGGATCTGGATGTTGCTTTGCTAGTGGACTTCCCCAGCCCACCTCTGCTACCATGAAATCATAATCAATGAATGCTGCATACCACCATGCACTGCATTTTATGCAACAGTCCTCCCATAATTAGGACTATCCTGCCAGTGTCTACTCTCCTGATCTGCCATCTAGATTAGCAGGGATCAATCACAGAGATTGGCAAAATCATAGCAAGGCTTTCAGGTATGCTGAAGTGGTGTGCATGAAATCTTCCACCTGAAAAAGTTGCGAAAAAAATAGAGAACTTATACTGCAGGGTTTTAAAGTGAGGTTTTTAAAAAAGAAAATATGATTGGATGCTAACTGCTTAGGATGAGGTGATAGTTGCAGAACTGCTTACTTACATAAAAGGGGAAAAACAACAATGGGTTTTGGATATGCCTCAGAGCTGAATGCAAGTGGAATTTGATTTATCTCAGTCAGTATCCTAAATTAAGAAGACTTGAAGAATTATGTCTGAAGACTAAATTAATTTGTGATTGTTGAATGAATGAATGAACTTTATTGTGGTCACAGACCAGGATAAAAAACAAAAGGCTTCTCGGCCTTTTGGGTAAGATCAAGTGTGATTGTTTATTTCTTCAGAGTTAAAGCAATCTTATACACACATATCTGGCAGTACAGTTCACTGAACTTAAAATGACTTACTTCTGAGTAGACATGACTAGAACTGCACAGATAATGTAAGTCTCATTTTATTTCTAATTTTAGTTTCATGCTTGCTCTGGTTTTGAGTAAAAAAAAATCCCTCTTCTACATGATGACAATTATTATTAGGTCATTATTATTAGAATACCAACTAATACTGTCATGTAAAACATAGTTATAATGAAATATGTGAAATTACAGCAATTTCTTCTATTGAATTCACCAAGGCTAAATACCATGTTGAAAGGGAAAGAAAGCTGAAGAAATTTACCAGATTGTATGTCAGAAGATCTACATAGCCACTGTTTTGGCCAAGCAACAATTTGCCTAGTAATATAAGTCTTATGCACTGTAAAGTTCATTATAGTCAACCTAATTATGGACAGACACCTCTTGGAGGATATTCATGAAGGAACTGATATTCAGAAGCTTAAGGCTTGCAACAGTGGGAGGCAGAACCTTAGTAATCATGGCTATTAGCCACTAACAATGCTATCCTCCAAGTCCAAGTGTCTTCTGAGTAGACATTCACAGGATTGTACTGTCAGCCAATCTGTATTTTTTGGGAAAGGATTTTGTTATGTCTCCTGGGGGCAGTAGTTTGACTTGGGGGTCCTACACAGCTTTGTCCTCCAACACCTCATTACCTTTTCCCTCCACCCAAAGCACCTGCCACCTGAGGAGGTTGCCTCTCTCTGCCTAATGGTAGGGTTGGCCCTGCAGACGAGTTTGTGCCTATACAGATGCACATTTCAATCTTCAATTAAACCATTATAAATTACAGCAAGATCTAACTACCGCCACCACAACCTGAACAGCGTTCCAATTTTACAAGGTATCTCATTGTGGGTTGTTGTTGTTTTAGAAAGACAATTTCATTTTATTTCTTGTTACACTAAGTATTAAGAACCTGATAGACATTTTGGGGAGGAGGCTGGGTATACACCCAGTGTGCTGGCCTGCTGCCATCCACATTGTTTCCCTCCTTCATTCCCAATTGTCTCTTCCCTGTTAGTGACAATGTCAACAGCAGAACTAGCAAAACAGCTAGAACAGGCATATTGGTCAGAATAATAGTCACTCAGGGTTCTTCCACTGGTACTTCTGTTCTCCACCTCTTTTTAACTTTAGGCCAGGGGTCATCCAGATGTTAGATGCCAACTCCAGCAAACCTGGCCGATGGTCAGGTTTGATGTGAGTTACAATCCAACAGCATCTCAAAGGCTACAGGTTCTTCACCCCTGCTTTAGGATTCATTTCCCTTACTCATTTTCTGTTTGCAGAGATGAAGCATATACAGCAGGGGGTATAAAGCACCCTGAGTCACAGCTTCTAAATTAGGTCCTTCCTTCTTCTTGAAATGCTCATATATTCCCTTCTGCATTATTAATTGATGTCAATGTGATTGATTCTTCCAGGTTTACTTTCCTGCCTCCAACTGTTTTTCATGAGGAAGAAAATGAGAACGATGTGTGGAATGCTCTATTAATAATGAATCAATACGTAGTAATTTATCATACTTCAGTAATATTTGTAATTAAATCTATACAGCGAAGCCTATGTGAACATGATATTAAAAAATAATGTTATGGGAAGAAAAATATATCTGAGACAGTTCAAGTGCCTGTTGCACAATCAATTACAAACTTCTGACAGCATAAGGTTATTGAAAGTTGGGCTTCTGTTCTCTTGAATTAGCTATTTAGAACTTGTTAAACTCCAGCCCAAGCATTTGTGTGGGTAGGTCTGCCTACAATGCCACTGCAATGCTGTTTTGTTTTGCGGCAAGAGCCTAATTATTAGCACATCCCACAATAAGCATGCATATATTTGACTTAGGGCTCAATCCCAACCCCTTTGTCCTGGGCTGGGATGACAGTGGAATGCCTCAGTCTAGCTCTGCCAGCCTCCACTTGCAGAGTGACACCAAATGCAAGGACATGACACAGCCCATGTCTGCTAAATGCACCCAGAACTCTATTTCAAAACGCTGGTGAATAGTCCTTAACGGAGATGTGCAAGGTTGCCACAGCAACAAGAAAAATGGTTACCATGCTCACATGAGAGATGTTGCATGCCACAAAAAAGGCATACAAACTCTCTATCTTGTAATCTCTCGATACTGTTAAGGTAGAGAGATGCAGACCCAGTCCTAGGATTCAGTCACAGGTAAATGAAATATTGCTTATGGGTAAATTCTCAGCTGAAAAGGAATGAAAGAATCAGACACGGCAGTCAACAATTTAATTATCATGATGAACCAGAGGGAAGAATGGAATATTTGGTAATTGAATTAGATCCCTTTAGAAAGGACATAAATGGAATGGCAAAGAGAGTGCCTACTACGTAGTTGCAATTACTATATACAAGCAGCTGGGCCTGCGATAGTGCAGTCTACTTATTATAAAGCTAAGTAGCAATCAAGGTGATGAATAGCCCACTACTAGCATAAAAATAAACCTGCCAGCTGTGAGTGAATGTGTAGAATTATACATTCATCTTATGAACAATGGAGATTCTACTCAAACTGCTAGCAGTGGAGGATTTGGAAGGAAATGTCTGACAGTTGACATCAGAGTCAGCATAACTGTGAAAAGGTAAATCCAAATAAAGCATAATTCTATTTGGAAAGTATTCATATTGCATTCTAATTGTTAAATCCAAATTAATGAAAGCAGCCTGGGCAGTCTTGGTGTTGGCTACAAGTTTTGGTGGGCCCTGGGAGAAGACATCTTCCATGAGCTCCCTTAGTTGAAATTCCTATATTGCAGAGGGTTGGACTAGATGGCCCTTGGGGTTCCTTCCAGCTCTAGAATTCTATGATTCTATGCTTAGAGAGTCTACCTCCTCACTACCATTATCACCTGCTACTCTTCTTTCTCATCACTTCTATCACCTCCTTGCTTGCCAAGCAGAAAACCAATGCACAAAAAGCTACCAGTGGCTTCTACTGGGACTGCCAGGTCTTGTGAAAATAAATCACTCATTCTTCATTTTCCTCTTACCCCCTTGGAATATCTAGTTCTACTTATTCCTTTCGTGACATCATTATGATGCATCTTCCCAATCTCCCACCTGTGCTACAAATCACTGTGCCATGTAGGGATAACTAAATGGCATCAGGGCAGAGAATAAGTTGAACCAGAAGCTATGGACTGGGGTGGGTAGTGATTTTTGACAGCAGCCCCGTTTTATATAGTTCTGCCATTATTCAGTTGGCAACATGCAGTACATATGCTCATTTGTAGCAAGCTATCATGCTTGTTTCAATCCACACATGCAAACACATTACATAAACATTCCATATAAACAAGATGGATGCATTCAAAGCATGTCTCTTTTTCTTCTGGGAAGAAAAATCTCTTCCAATAACCATTAAAAACCATTAAGTGAGAATGTGAAAGAGTACATAAGCAGAACTATGGAAAACCAGAACATTATGTAATTGTGTTTACTACCCAGCCTGCATATGCAAATAATAATGCTGAGGCAAGTATCACTAGGATAATGACACGATTTCTCCAACTTAGCTGATGATAAAGTCCCTCAAATTCTGGCAATCAATATCCATTATCGCCCATATAAAGTTAAGCCAATATGAGCACAACTATGTTAAATATTAAATACATTTCATTCTGTACTCCTAATTTATCTCATATTAAATTTATTGGACTAGATTGTACCTTAAGAAAGGAAGTTAATTTTGTTCTACACAAATGAACCTGAACCCAAACTCTGTGTCCACAGATATGCCTCTAAACTTTTAGAGAAACAGCACTGAAAAATATGTTTGCGCTAGGGTAAGACTTAACTGGGCTATTTTTCCATCTTTGATTCCAACACAAATGGCTTGCTTTCTTTTCTTTTCTTTGTACATCATTTCAGTATAAGAGTGATTGGCATAGGAATGTAAGCCTTCTGTGTATCATTCTTACACAGCAGTCTGACTGACCTTGTAGGTAGTGGGCTCATTTAAATCACCTGGGATATAGGAAGGGCAATGCAAACATAAATTGCAATAGAGATGCCCAATTGAGTTGTTGGATCAGCAGATTAACTTGGAGCTGCTTCTTCCAGAGGGCAAGAAAGAGAACTATCAAAGGAGATGGAAGCTGATCAATTATGTGATGAGTAGTAATGCATGACTGTATTAGAAGCCTGCTAAGGTATGCAGTGGTCAAAAAAAGAACCACAATAGATAATAAATGCTGTGGTCCCTTGGAGTGCATACAAAAGTAGACTTAAATCTAGATTCACTATGTTGTTTTTCTCCTGCAGCATGAGAGTGGCTTACTCCCATCTTCACAATGTACTGATGAACAAATTGACTGCTGATTCAGTAGTCTGGCTTGCCCCTCCCCCATGCTTCAGGTATATTGTGCTGAATGTACATTTTTTCCCCCAGTTAAATGTACATTTGCCCTCTTTAAAGCAGGGTGGGGGGACCACTGAAAAGCTACCTTAGGGGAGAGGTGTCTTAGTGACAACTTCAGTTTATTATTTATTTTACTTAAACAATTTATATACTGCTTATCTACAATCGGTTCTCTTTTTATAGAAAAAGAGGTGCTGGAGCTTAGAGTTTATTGTAGACAGGGATTTCTTTTTTTCCAGCTGGAACTCACTGGAACTCAGTTCTGGCACTTCTCAGGTGGGCACTATATATGAGAACAAAGGAGGTGTTCAAGGAAAGCCCTTTCTACAATAACCTCCAAGCTGTGTAAAAAAGATACAATACAGAAAGGGTAAAAATATCAGTTAAAACTTTTAAAAAATCAGACTTGAATTAAAATGCTTGCTGGAATAAAAAAGAAAGAAAGGCTTTAGTATTTGCTGGAAGTTCAATAGGTAGAGGGCTTGTCTGACCTCAACTGCGAGGGATTTGCACAAAATTGGCCCCACCATCTAAACTCATGGCTCCTAGTGGATGTGAGCCATGCACCCAAGACATGGGTGTCTCTGACAGTCACTCCAACAAAAACCTCAGTGCTCAAGCAGTAATTTAATGGATTAGGCAGTCCTTGAGGTAACTTTGACCCAAGCTGTTAATAGCCAGACAATCAGGGCTGTTCAGCTTTAGCCACTGCTGTAAAGCCACAGAACCAGCTTCCTTTGTGCTCAATCTGGAAGAGAAAGTTCTATGTCTTACAAAATTTAGTGAGTGCACTTCCCCAGGGGGCTCACTGCACAACTTAAGTACACCTGTGCACACCCTTTGGCTTTGGAGAGCCAAAAGTTTTAAATGTTAAGTAGCGAGTATGCGAAGAACAGTTTTATACCCGAACCCCAAAAACCCATTCACAGAATTAGGAATCAAAGGCACACCCTATGGTATTAGAACTATCTGTTTAACTTCTATCTGCTGTGACAGCCTTGCTAATAATTGAGATTTGCACACTGCACTTTATCTGAAGAGCACAGGGCTGTTCACAACATTAAAATACAGTAAAGGACACAAAATGCATAATATAAAGAAAATCAAAAACAAACCAATCACCCACAAACACATTTCAAAGAACATAGAATGTTAATCAGCCAAAGGCCTGGCTTCCCATTCTGAGCATTTGTAAGGTCTGTTTTCTTCAATGTGCATTCTTTTATGTTTAATAAGTTTGAACTTAGAAGTAAAGACCTCATCATAGTCTGAGCATTTTTATGTACCCATGAAAGGCATCAGGCATAACTCTCTGGCTATTCTTGGTGGAGTACAAATTCCCTACTATAAAATGCAGTGCATTGCATTTGTCCACAATACATTTATGATATTACAGTATGCATACAAAAGGCATTGAAAACATTAGTGCATGTGATGAAAAGAAACTTCTGCGAGTGCAAAGCCTGTTGTTGTTGTTGTTGTTGTTGTTGTTAAACCTAATTTTGGGGTGCTTACATAATATTTAAAAATAAGTACAGTAACATATGAATACCATGCAACAATACATCAAATCATCTTCGTAGTTATTTCCATCTTTGTTTTCATTTCCTGTTCATAGTTCTGTCTTTTCGCACCTTCTCATTCTGAGAATGTTATGTTATCAACAATTACTCAACAGATACAGTTATTGAAGAGTTCAATTCCATCGTAGAAGTAGGTGTTCCAAATAATTTGTCCAAGCAATATTCCAATACAGGTCCAAGACCTCTCTTAAAATGGGATTACTTCTCATTGTTGTACTGAATCCAAAAGGAAAATCATCCAGTATTGAAATACAAGCCATTTCTGCTTCTATTCATCAAACTTTGGTTAATATCCCTTAAGCACCACAAAAATAGTACTAAAAGATACCAGCTTATCATGTTAAATTGATGTGAATACCTCAAAGGAAGATTTATGTGGCTGATAGAAAGCTATTCTACAGACAGAGATTGAAATCTTATTAATGATTAAGAATTTCTGCAAGCATATGTGCAAAAAGATAATAAATAACTTAGCAGTAATGGCAAAGCAACTGTGAGAGTGAGAACGTTACACAGCCATTGTCATTTTGGGAACATCAATCACAAGAAGATGGTCAGTTACCAGCAGAGAAATCCAAAGTGTTTATTTTGCAAGCTGTTCCTGGACTAATCACAATGAGTTATGTACTGTGAAAAGTATGCTAGTAAACAACAGCAGAATCCTGAACTCCTTGAAGAAGTGCTGATAAAAATATTTATTTGTTTTATGGTTATTAATTTATGAGATTTATATCCCATACTTCATGAAATGACCTCTGGGTGTGTAGCAATATTTAAACCTAAAGCATAAAACACCATATACAATTCAATCTAGAATTTCAATCAAACAAGCCATCTGTCAAAATAAATAATACACAGGCAAATATCTCAAAACTCAAAAGGAAGAAGAAGGGTTTCAACTGGCACTAAAAGATGACTGGTGCCAGTCAAACTTCAGTGGAGAGGTTATTCCACAACCAGGGCGTCATTGCCAAGAAGGCCTACCTGTGAGCCACAGATCATGAACCTCTCTCTTTAATGGTTTTATCGGCAGTGCCTCTGGCTGATACCAGATTCCAGACTGGCCATATGCTTTCGAGCATCTTTCTGTGTCCTTGGGCCTTAGCAACTAAAGCAGACCTGAACCTTGTCTAAATGGTGCTCTGGATACATCCACCAGATCTGTAATAACTGTGATGTCAAGGTTGGCCTTCAAGAGACTTTGCCTTCAAAGTGACTTACAAACTTGACACAGCAGTTGGATTCTAGGTTACTTCCCTTTATTGGAAGATCCCACAAGGCGTGACTGTGTGCTTGGTCACTTACGTTATACAGGCACACCTCATTTTACTCTGCTTGCTTTAATGCACTTCTCAGATATTATGTTAAAAAAATGAAGGTCTGGAGGAGCTTCTGCTGCTGCATTGGGAGATGAAGCTACAGGAGCAGAAACTCCTGCTGCTCCTTATCAGAACACAGGTGTAGCCACAGGCAGCCCAGCTGCTTCCAGGGGAAGGAAGCCCCCACAACCCCTCTTCTGGCCATGGAATTGGAGATGGCTACGGCTGAAGCCAGGGTTTTCCACTCCCACCCCTGCAGCCAGGAAGGCTAAGCATGCTTTCTCAGGGTGGACCATTGAGCTTCCCTCCGCCTTTTCTGTGGGAGTTTGAGGTAGGCCATTTTGTGAGAATCATACAGCACGGCAGTGGGGAAGGAAGCAAAAGCCAGAGCTGGCAAAGGGAACTGGCTTGGCCGCTGCTTCTCATCTGCTCCTTTCTCCCCACCATCTCTCTTCCTCTTCTTAGGCCTCCCTATTCCCTGAGACACAACAATATTGATATTAGGCCAATTAATAACAATACAATGGCCTCTAAGTGTTGAAGTGAAAGGAAGAGTCAATGCAAGACCATTCATCAGCCCAAAGATTATGACTCGCTGAAGGCTCAGTTGAAGGTTAGCATTTTTACAAAGTTCTTTTCAATTGAATAATGTACATTGTGTTTTAAAACATTATGCTGCTGCACACTTAAAAAACTACAATATAATATAAGCATAGCTTTTATATGCACTGAAGGGGGGGATTCGCTTTATTGCAGTAGTCTGGAACCGAACCCATATTATTTCTGATATATGCCTGCACTTGTACCCCATTTGCTTTAGCTGTCATCCAGCCTTTTTTAATCTACTGGAGTTCTCCCAGATACCATCTGAAATCCACTGTGCATATTGCCATTCCACAATAAGACTAGTGCCTCAGCAGGGCTGCCAGCCATTCTAACTGGACACACACCTAAAGCTTTCAGGTGTCCATTGGATGCCATAACTCTCAGAGGGTGAACTATCTTAATTAGTCATTTATCCCTTCAAGGGGCAACTGCTACCATCCATCCATGACAACTGGATAATCTTAACTTAACCCATCAAAACATCATTTAGTCACCCAGTCAAAACTAATATATTAATATATTACTAATACTATACTAATATATTAGTATAGTATACTATACTAATATATTAATATATTAAGCCTTTAATATACTAATATTATACTAATAATATACTAATATTAATATACTAATATATTAAGCCTAATGTCCAGAGAAAACCTAAGAATTTGGTTTTGTAATCAGACTTGCCTTTAAATTTGTCAGTTAGGCAAAATGCTTTATACACCAACTAAATTAACTTTATGTTCATACCCAGTTAAAAAAAACTATTTTTTGTAGGGATTACAAATGGGTGGATTGGAACTTAATTTATCCACAATTTACACATTTCTCAAAAGTTTCCAAATGATTAAAAGAAATCACAATACAATTAAAATGCATATTGTGGGAGAAAATACAAGTTAAAATAAATGCACATTTTCTGCAAATAATAATAATATAAATAATGCAGGTGAATGCAGAAACAGAAAAGGATGGAACTTTACGTGGACACGTGAAAGTGGCGTGGGATAGAACAGGCTTCATACATTATTATCAATGCACTGAGAGCATAGCTTAATTCTCACTTGGCATCCAAAAAAGCTTGAGTGTGGTTACAACCTAATATCCTGTCTGAAGCACATCTACTTGGAAGAATGTTTCACCAAAATCAATTGAATTTATTTCCAAACAAATGCATTTGGATCAGAAAGTATGAAACTGAAATGGAGAAAGGCAAACATTGTGTGATGCACCATCTTTCTTGAGGATAGACTGTTCTTCATTTCTACACTTAAATTTGTGAGTCCCAGTCTTATTTCTTTACATAAACTTGGATGTTCATGTCTTGGTATCATTCTCACTTATAATCAATAGTGCCATTGTTTCATTAACAGTCTTTATTTTATCTCACTGTATTTACTTTCCTATGTGATGCACAGCCTTTCAAACTGTTGCACTTCAGATTACCAATTGTTACCCAGCTATGAAATTCATCTGCATTAAGCTACCAGGGAACTGAGGAGTATATCAACTTACTTCCTACAAAAGTCAGTTTAATATTATGCATTAGCATCTGTGTTTAATAACCACATTTCTTTTCGCATACAGAAAGATGTGTGCATTAGACAGATTAATTGAGATACTTATTTTCTCAGATAGCGCAAGAAACACTTCTCTGAATATAACTACTCTTTCATTCTAGCTTCTTTTATTTAACCGCATTGCCCCCTCTGAAGTTTAATATTCTGATGCTTTGAATTCCTATTAACTAGAACTATTTTATTTTTATAATAGCACAAGTGAATGGGGGTGATGGGAATCTCATGTGTGCACTGGGCTTATTTTCTCTCTGCATGATTCAGTTTTCCATGGAGGTGGGCTTTGAACATTTCAAGATGTGCATGCTTGGTCAAATGCAACTGCAAGACAGATTGTGAATCATTCCTTTGGGAGCTCCCCTTCTGACATCACCGTTGAAGAACAAAAACTGGAAGGCTTCTTATAATGTCCAAAGGCAATCTCACAGAAAGGGGCATATTGAAGGCAGATGTACCATAATTAGTTTTAGAAGCACAACTCTGCACACCCTTGATCAACCGAAAGGGCCTATTGTGTCTTCATACAATAATACAACATGCAAGTAATTGCCTCTGTAAGACACTGTAACTCCTGAAGTACATTTACAGCTCTGATTTTTAAAACATCTATGAGAATTTGTTCTCTGTCACAGAGGGCTTTAAATCACTCTCCTGGTGGAAAACCTTTATCATATTTCAGAATATTAAGCTTGAGTTTTGGGTAGAATCCTTAAATATAAGAAGATGATGTGTTCTGCTCCACATACATACCTAGAGACACACTTTCTAGTCCACTGAGTTTGCTAACTTAGTATAGATTAATTAAAATACTCTGATGCAACTGAAATTAGCATGAGTAATCAAGGCTGCCATATTAACATACCCAAGCACTGACACATCTGCCGCAGGTGGTGATTTTGAAATCCCCATAGAGATCCTTGATGGCACCAGTTGTAAAAAATCCTTCCACCATCAGCAAAATGCCATAGACAAAGAAGGCAGCTGCTACCCCGTAGATCACATATTTGAAGATGTCAATCCTGTAATTAAAAGGTATCTGTGTTAGTTAATGTTTTAATGATTATTCTTTTTTAAAAAGAAAGATTCCTTTTTCTCCACATGCAGTATAGCTGTACAATAATAATGCCTGCATTGTTTCTATATTTTGACATCAATCTTAGGACCAGCGATATGTTAAGGCAAGAACTACAGATTCCTTTCACTGAAAATAAACTGAACATTTCACACTGATGGATGGAATTCTGCTCTGAAAAAGCAAAGGACTCCCAATGCCCACAATGACATTCACAAGATGGGAAACACCTTCCACTGCTAAAATATCTACGCCTAGCAGAGGCACAATGCACGTGACACATTCACACAGCTGAGCACAGGGTTGTCACAGTCAGAGTGACATGGAGGAGTGGGTAGGCAGATTATCAGTTCTTGTGAAAGTGTTAGGATTGTGCTGCCAAGGCCATTTCCAAATCAATTATTTGCTGTTAGCGATTATATAGTATAATTGTTACAGAATTCCTATTTTTCTCTCTTTCCACTCTCATTGGTAGTCTTCACCCTCAATTTTTAAAAAAAATACTTTGGAAACTGCAAGTCAATGCAACATGTATATACAGATGGGTGGGGTATAAATAAATTATTATTATTATTATTCTAAATACGATGCTTACATTGATATTAGGAGGTATTTATCAATAGCCCAGATGAAGGTTGCATACAAAGGTTCCTCAAAAAGCTTTTTTTATCATATTATCTTAACTAACTAAAGGAATGTCAATTCATTATTCATAAAATGGCAGTATCCCATACCTTCTACTACAGTCAACGAAGTTTTGCCAGGTTATCAAGAATGTATGTTGTCTGCCTGCTTTCTTGCCATTTAAGAATGCATGAAAGTTTAGCCATAGCTGCAAATTCCCACACCTTGTCAATCTATTATTTTAATGTTTGGTGTCATTAATATCCGTTTCTTTCGGAAGGGTATTCTAGCAGTCTGGGGACACATAGTGAATATGTGCATGGAAATCAGGGTACATGCATACCACCCCACATCTCTCACATTATGGCAATCAGGGACATGCTGCTAATCCTTCGCTTCGTATACAGTGTCACAGTATGCAGTACTCCAAAGAAGCCAGAAAGCTTCTATAATTAAAGCTGAATTTCATGCAGCTGTCATTAATCCTGAACTGATGCAATAAAAGTCTGTTCTCAATTTTGTTCATATATATATGGTCCTAAATATGAATCAAGAGGTCGGGTAACTGTAGGCAATAACTTCAAAATCACATGGTTCGGAAATGTCACTGCCATCTGGCTGCAGCCTTTCATCAGGCTGCAGAAGAGGAAGGAATAAAAGGGATGTGGGGCTGCTTTCTCTTTTCTCAAGTTTAAACATTTAAGGCAGCTGAGGAATCTTAGAGGAAGTGTATGGTCACATCAGTGCTCAGCCACTTCCAGTTTTGCTATGTCAGATGAAAGGGTGAAGGAATCCTGAATCTATTGTATGGTGTAGACTTACATTGTTGTACTTTATGGGTGTTGAAAAATTAAAAATCAGACAGCATGAAATTAGAAAGTTTCCTAAGAAAGCTGCATTATGGAGATTGAGAACATACCGTATTCTAAACAGAGAAACAGATGGTTTGTGTAAGAAAATGCATACAACCTTACCCAGCCACCCATTACAAAATTCTAATTGTTAAGAGGAAACAATAACACTCCTGAAGTGTCATAGGCTCCTACACTGCGATGTGCAAGAAAGAGATGGCAAATATTGAACAAGAGAGGTACTAAACAAAGTTCTCACTGAAGTGATAAATCTGTCAATGGGTTCCACCACTTTGGATTGCAGGCGGGGGTCTGCGTGACTGAACATTCCTCCATAAATAAATTTTAAAAATCCTTGCACACACAAAACTAGGTGTCATGGAGAATGCTAAAACTATAGCCCTTCTCACAAATAAATAGTAGAGGAAATTTTGGGAGGCATGTAGGAACATTCAGTTAGTGAAAGTGCAACATATGATAATGATCCCGAGACACCCACAAAGTCGCTTTACCTCACATGGCAATGTTTCTCAAATATTATCTTATTGTTATTATTTATTAAATTTATATAAATGATGGGTGCTGGGTGAATCCTCCTGTACACACTTGCTTATAGCATGAAGTCACTCTGATAGAACTTCTTACAGAGACACTATCACAAAGTTACATAATACCATTGGATGAGCCTGACTGGATCAGACCAAGGGCCCATCTAGTTCAGCATCCTGTTCTCACAGAGGCCATCCGGATTGCTGAACAACTAAGGAAGTCCCTGTTACACAGTGAATTGCCAATCTGGCCAGTTACTGGGAATGGCACTAAACTATTAGCCAGGCAGACTTTCTGCCTGGGAAGCTCCAGAACTTGAATAGATGTTACTGAACATACTCAGAGCCATTATCTCTTGCCAGAAATGCTTAGAGAAACCAATATGGTTTGTGAGCTGAGAAGTGGATGGCTTATACATCCCTGGCCATTTGAATCTTCTACCCAAACTATGATAAATCTTTCATGTAAAGATTGAACTTCAGGTTATATTGAGATAAATGTGCCAATAAATGCTAGAGAAGCCATAAGCATGATTAAATATAATTTACCACAATTAGTTCCAAAATCAGTTTTGTAATCCTGGCAGGAGGTGTGTGTGTTAGACAAGGATGGTAAAGACATTTTATCTGACCCTGATTTGTTGTTTTATTGGAGTGATTCACACATCTTAGTAAACTATATTGAATGGATTACTATCACTTTCACCTGCTTATAATAAGAATAATAATTCTATTATTTATACCCCACCCATCTTGCTGGGTTTCCCCAGCTACTCTGGGCAGCTTTCAGTATAACTAAAAACATAAAGCATCAAATGTTTAAAGCCTCCCGATACAGGGCTGCCTTCTGATGTCTTCTACAAGTTGTGTAATTCCTTATTTCCTTGACATCTGAAGAGAGGGCATTCCACAGGGAGGAAGCCACTACCGAGAAGGCTCTCTGCCTGGTTCCCTGTAACTTCACTTCTTGCAGTGAGGGAACCAGCAGAAGACCCTTGGAGGAGGACCTCAGTGTCCAGGCTGAGTGATGGGGGTAGAGAGGCTCTTGCAGGTATACTGGGCCAAGACCACTTAGGGCTTGAAATGTACTGGGAGCCAGTGAAGATTCTTTAGGACTGGTGTTATACCCAGAAGATTCTTTAGGACTGGTGTTATACCCAGCGGTCACTCCCAGTCACCAATCTAGCTGCCACATTCTGGATTAGTTGTAGTTTTCCGGTCACCTTCAAAAGTAGCCCCACGTAGAGCACATTGCAGTAGTCCAAGTGGGAGATAATCAGGGCATGCACCACTCTGGTGAGACAGTCTGCAGGCAGGTAAGGTCTCAGCCTGCATACCAGATGGAGCTGGTAGACAGCTGCCCTAGACACAGAATTGGCCTGCGCCTCCATGGACAGCAGTGAGTCCAAAATGACTCCAAGGCACACCTGGTCTTCCAGGGCACAGTTACCCCATTCAGAACCAGGGAGTCCTCCACACACACACCACCTCCTGTCCCCCCAAAACAGTACTTCTGTCTTGTCGGGATTCAACCTCAATCTGTTAACTGCCATCCATCCTCCAACCGCCTCCCGATACCCACACAGGATCTTCACCATCTTCACTGGTTCTGATTTGAAGGAGAAGTAGAACTGGGTATCATCTGCATACTGGCAGACACCCAGTCCCAACCCCCTGATGATCTCTCACAGCAGCTTCATGTAGATCAGGCATAGGCAAACTCCAGCCCTCCAGATGTTTAGGACTACAATTCCCACCATCCCTGACTACTGGCCCTGTTAGCTAGGGATGATGGGAATTGTAGTCCCAAACATCTGGAGGGTTGGGGTTTGCCTATGCCTGATGTAGATGTTAAAAAGCATGGGGCAGAGGACCAAGCCCTGAGGCACTACACAAGTGAGAGCCCAGAGGGCTGAACACTCATCCCCTAACACCACTTTCTGGCTTTGCTTCTTGTTACTAGTATTACTCCTAGTATTTACTCATTGCTTAGTATTATGTTCAAAAGGGATTGCTTTTTGTTTCACTTAAATAAGCCATGATCAGACATAAATCTAAGCCAAAATGTCTGGCTCGTTTCTTCTGCATGATAGTGGAGAGAAATAGAGAAGTCAGATCGCCAAATATCATAGATGACAATGAATTTAAACCTTGGTCTCCCCTGTCCTAATCCAGCACTCTAACCACTACAACACATTGTCACTATATGTGTATATCTCTCTCTTGCTATTTACAATGAGACAAAAGTGTATGTATTGCAGGGGAAATACAGAATTCCCAAGGAATGGAAGAAATCTTCAGGCATCAATTGTATTTTAAAAATGAACAAATTAATTGATAAATACTTTATCATTGTCTCTGAATTCTTTGTATATAACTATGTTTCTTGACTGATGTTTCATGTACAGCTCTGACATAGCAGACCTGGATAATTTGTGAAAAGCTTAATGCATTGATTTACTATGTTTCTGCAATAACAGCTACCCAGAGACTCATTAAGTTAAAGTCTAGAAAAACGGGTTAGCTTTCATTCAGTAATAAACCAGAGACTGAGCTGTGGAGCCAGCTTTGGAAACATTATTCTAAATGCAATTCTAAAAATATAACCAAATTTAAGAAGAGCAATATAAGCAATATTAATGAGCACCAATCATAAAGCAATCAAGCGAAAATATGTGAATTCTCCATTACCAGCACGACACACACACACACACACATACACACACACAGTATTTCCTACTCCTGGAAAGTGAAGTATATCCTTTGGGACTTTCTCAATTCCTCCCTTCAGTCCCCTGTAAATAAAGGTAAAGGTACCCCTGCCCGTACGGGCCAGTCGTGTCCGACTCTAGGGCTGTGCACCCATCTCACTTAAGAGGCCGGGAGCCGGCGCTGTCCGCAGACACTTCCGGGTCATGTGGCCAGCGTGACAAGCTGCATCTGGTGAGCCAGCGCAGCACACGGAAATGCCGTTTACCTTCCCGCTAGTAAGCGGTCCCTATTTATCTACTTGCACCCAGGGGTGCTTTCGTACTGCTAGGTTGGCAGGCACTGGGACCGAGCAACTGGAGCGCACCCCGCTGCGGGGATTTGAACCGCCGACCTGGCAATCGGCAAGTCCTAGGCGCTGAGGTTTTACCCACAGTGCCACCCGCGTCCCTGCCTGTATATCCTGTATGTCCCCATAATCTGCTCTGGAGGTTCCAACACTCCCTGCATGGGGGATTGGGGGGAATTGCATGGGAACGAGGAGAAGATCCAAGTTCTGTTGTGTGAGTGGAAGTTCATTCCACTTGCACACAAGCAGTGTTGAAAACAACCCTCTCTTCCTACTAGGTGGCCATGTTCTCCTTGCCACCACTCGACCTGCTAACATTTAACAAGTCCTGCCAGTGGAAGCCTTGTGCAAGGATTTGCAATTGTGCAGTGGGGTTTCCTGCCCCCCTCTCCTTCTCCTGTGCCCCCCTCCCAAATGGCTCTGGTCAGGAGAACCCCCAGAACATTAAATAGGAGGATGGAGAGGAAATGCATGCACGGTCAGAACACTTGTCACAGCCTGACACTTAATTCCACCCAGTGTCCATTTCTGCACCCAATAATGCACCCACCTACCTTCACATTTCCTTAGAAACCAGCATGGATAGTCCACACAGGCTGAATGCAGCCCACAGCTAGATTTCATCCAAGCCTATATTTTTTTCTTTTATGATATTGAAATGTACACTCATTTTGCAGGATGAAAAATTATCAACAGAAATATTTATATAGCGAGAAATATTTTATATCCATATGCTGTGGAATAGATTTAGAAGAAATTCAAGCAAATGTTTTCTCTTCACTTGCCGGCATAATGCCTGGCATAGGGAGGGTTAGTAATTACATCTTGTATTGCAGTGCTATAAATGCAAAGGTTAAGCTGAGACTTACATGGTAAAGACATCAATAGTGTCCCCAGGAGCTCTTGCCATCTCAAAGTAGGTCTGAAGAATGTTGACAGTTCCCGAGAGTGCTTCATGACCACAGCCACAGAAGAGGGCAACCCCAGCATACAGCAGGATGGTGGCAATCAAGGAGGCGTAGGGAATGCCCCCCAAGCATTTGATGCAGCATTCAAAGCACCCTGGATAAAACAGAAGAGAAGACTATTCTTAACATATTTTAATTTTCCTCTGCCTCAAAGCCAACCCACGTTTTCTTTTTCTTTTTTCAGGGCATTATTTGCAGTCACGTGTTGCCTATACACTCTGCTGGGAGTCTGAGTATGCAAATACCCTCAGGGTAGATTCTAAAATAAAATTTCTAAGAGACACCAGTGTTCTCTTTTCTTTCTAGTACCAAAGCACCCTGAAAAAATTAGTGACGCAGCTAGGTGATCTGAAAGACCCAGTCCTTGCTGTCGGACAGGAAATAGGGCTCTTGAACCCAAAGGAGGCAACCCACTTTTTTCTTCTAACAGTGTGGGGAGTGTGGCTAGCCACAAATTAGGAAAGTAGAGAAAAGGGGTGAAAATGGAAGCCTGCAGATCCAATATACAGGGTAAACCTCCTGATTTTGAGTCTTGGTCAGAGAGAAGACTCATGCACATGGCATGCCTTTCACTTATCACTGTCAGCTGAGGACCACACTTCGCACACCTGTTAATGTGGACATTAGTCCATGACCGCTTACGCCACAATACATTTCATGGTGTTTAAGGTGCTATGTGATTCTTTGTCTACATCAAGCAAAAACAACAAATACATTACTTTTCTGGGAACTATCCAAAACATCCTACCTGTGGCTGAAGCTCCCTGACATTATGAATTAGTTTACATGTCTGAATAACAGCAAACACTCACACACAAGCAGTATGGATTAACATAGATCCATGGTTTCAGATTCTTCAAAGAGGATGTTATGAAGTGCTTAGGGAGGGAATAATATCAAGAGAAAGATAGTGAAGTCTTATCTACAATAGTGAATTGAAGAAATCCAGTCGTGCCACATATTCAACATTATATGTATACATGCAAGGAATGTGGTATAAGCACAAGACCATTTTCATTTTAACATTCTTTGCTTTTTATTGGCTCCCGCAGCCCCCTAATTCCTCATGCTTCACTTCTACTTGGACCAGCGACTTCCCTTGCATGATGATGGCTCAAGTCTGCCATTGATAATGTTAGATTTATGGATACCTGGCTGAAAGTTGTGTGGCCAACAAGAAACCTGGGCTAGAATTTCTGTGGTTATTCAAATCAACTGCAACAGTTCACAAGTCCTTTTGCACTCAACTTTAAGCACCTTAATCCCAAGATCCATGTGGTTTTAATGCCCATATCTCCCCAGAGGCTGTAATTATTATTGATGATTTTAATACAGATGATTGCTCCACAGGGGAAAGTGAAGATGCCAAAAATGAGTCACATTGTTATTGTCGCATTGTCACTATTTTTAGCTGAACCAGCAGTGTATTTGTAAACCTCCATACCATTCTAGTATGCAAGAGAAAAGGCTTCCATGCTTTGATTAACCTAGCAGAGGTTGGGATAAAACTATATCCAGAGATGAGAACATGGTTCTCCTGTACTACCAAACAGCACTGCCAGTGCAGATAATAACCTGCCTTAACAAAGGAGGAACTTATTCCAGATGTCCCCTTCTCTCCCATTTCTTATATGGAATTAATCTACTGGTCCATTTTGGTCCAAAGACACCAAACATTGTCTACTCTGTGATATGAATCTGGGACCTTATGTATGCAGACCTTGTATTATACCACTGAACTATGGCCTCTCCGCATAGGTACAGAGCAAGGGTGGGAAACCTGTTTCCTTCCAGATGTTGAACTCCAACTTAAATCAGCCCCAGCAAGAATGAGGAAGAGTTAGGGATGAGGAGAATTGTAGTCCAGCAACAGTCAAAGGGCTACACCTTCCCCAGAAGTTGGTTGATTCCAATTCTCTTCAACTTTAGTCCAACTGTGAAATGTCACAGATTCCCCAACTCTAGGGGAGCTTGATCTCTCTTCATAACAAACTACAAACTGGGAAACTACAGCACTACTATTTCATGCCAGAAACCACAGATCTCTAGACCATAGTTTCCCCTGGCACTGGTATACTGTTCTTGAAACAAAGATATCCCCCCTTCCATTTTGCTATACTTTTGTGTCATGCCTCTAAGACTGCAGCAAGAGTTTCCCATCTATATGTACAACACTAGTTTTTATTAAGTGCACTAGACTCCTATGTACAACTCAGCAAGGTGAAAGAAAGTTCATTACTATTCTCCTTGCACACTCTCACACAAAATCTCTGGTGCCTAATCTGACTAACTTTAGCTTTTTCTTCACATGATCTGACAGTAATTTTTCTCTTCTCTGGAGAATAACTGCCAACTGGACTGTCTATTTAATCTGTGTGGATCTTTCCTTTTTCTTCTTTGCTTCAAAGCACAGGGAATGCAGAAATATGTTTTTAACTCAAGGAGGAAAATAAGTGTTCCAACACTTTTGGGGTCATTCAATCTGGGGTACGTATGTGTTACCTGTTGAAGGGTTATGTCTCAATTACACCTGGTGAAATTTAGGTTGCAACATAAATTTAATATCAAAATAATTTCCTTGTAAAACAGATGTTCTATTAGTATTTTGACTTATTAGTCACATACTATGGGAAAGTACCGGTATCTAAGCAACTTACAAAAAGGCTTAAAATCAACAAAGTCTAATATTTTAACAATACATTTTATGGCATAATAATAATATCATATTCCTCCATGGGGAGTGTTAATGTGTCATTAATTTACCCAGTTCAAGGCAAGACCCATTAATATTTAATCACAAGGTTCAAATAATAATACTTGAGTTTATGCATTTCAGTGAGCATATCTCAGAATGTTATATATTGGAAATGCATTTCCATACCAAAATCATAAAATGAAAAGACTTGAGGACATGTGACATATGTAAAATGGAAATAGTTTACTTTGCTTTTTGTTTTAAAGTAAATGTGCTTGGTTCTGCGAGAATTTTGCATCAAAAAGAGCCATTCTTTAAGGTCATCCTCTTTCTACATGTTTAATTCTCTCAGTAAAATCAATTTCCATATAGAATAAGGCTACTTGGGCAGTTGACAAATTCTAACCATTTCTGCTTTCCTGGGTGAACAGTGCCAATGAGTGAACTATGATCATAAAGTAGATTATATGTAGTTATCCACTTATATCTGGGTATCATTTCAGTTTTCAGTGAGGGGGAGGTGGTCAGTAAGGTGTGAAAGAGAAAGAGAGAGCAGTTTTGAATCTGAATAGAATGAGGCAGAGAATATTTCAGAGTTGTAAACTAGCTGTAGAGGAAGCACCCCGAGGAGCAAAGATTAAGACTCTCTCTAGGGATTTGTTGCCTGCTGAAAGAATGCCTATTTGCTTGCAGGATGCTCTGCTTGCACATTTGCAATCCAAAAGAAACCCAACTTGGTAACATTGCCCCTAGCATGTTCCACTGCTCAGGAAGTTGGGAGGGGGCACCTAATGATATGACTCATGTTAAATTACAGCTTCAAAAGAAAAGAATGGTTTTCTTTGATGTCGGTTGAAAATACGGAACTTCATCGTAAATGCATTTTTCAAATGCAGGATATATCTTCAGTTGAAATAGTGCATGTCCTTATGTTACTAGAATCCTTTTTAAAACAATCAGTACAATCCTCCCACTGCCTTTATAAAAAGGATGAGGTGGGTTGGGCATGATCAAAATAATTCTGCCTCTGGGCTTCCATTTGAAAGCTCAGGAATGAAAAACCCAGCCTCCTTTCACACTTCTCATGTACAGCAAAACTCATCCTATACAAGATGAAAGTGCTAGGCATGCACAAACAAATGTCCTCATGGCAATAAGAGAGATCACTTATTTTAAACATTAGCCTGGTAGCAATAGGAGATTGGAAATTCCATGCATGAGAGGGATGGAGCAGGAAGACTAGGGTGCTCTTTCCCTCCTCTGTGTCCAGCACTGAAAGCAAGCACTGACAGGGGAGGGATTTCCCTTCCTCCGCATTCAGCATAGAAATGCATCTCTCTGTCTCTTGCCAGCCCATAGCAAGTTTCTTTTAAAAAATGCAATCTAGTAAATTTGGGGGCATACTTACAAGGCTATTTTAGGTATAGGTGTTTGTTCCTAAAAATGCACATAGCAAAAGTGCTAAGCTGACATTTGTATGTGTATGTGTGAGTTTCTTGAACAGTTTTGCATCCACCAAAATTCAATATGTCTAAGAGGGCATGTGAATGATGTAAGAATGGTCACAGGGGGGAGAACGGGGATGTGTGAGCCCATTGCCAAGGCAACTGTGCTTCATGACTTGTTGCTCTGCGCCGACTTGACGATGAACTGCCAGTACAATGTGGCAAGATTTGGCCCTGTTGCCTTGGCACTGACTCAAGGTGCATCTTCTTCCAAGTGCTATGGATATTAGAAGAAAAAATAGATTGATACTGTGATCCCAGAAGTCTCTTCTCTAGTGCTCAGTGCATTATTTCACTTGGTAAGAAAGGAACCTGTAAATTATCACTGCTTAAACCGCTTGCTTAATTATTCTTTGGCGAATTATTCGACAATCTCTCATAGAAATATTGAAGGGGAAATGAAAATATGAGTAACGCTAGAAACTCACTATGCCTTTTACCTTTGAACTCTTAGCTCAGTGTTTTGGAACCAGTATATGCCAAACAAAAGTATCTCATCCTGTGGGGCAGAGTCACAGCAAGAGCCTCCCATGAGTGGAGTCATTGCCACTTACTTGCGAGGGGCAAGATGGCAGCCAAGTCAGGTCTGCATGAACAAGTGGTGGAAATGCTAGATCAGTTCTGCCAATGTACTGAAACGGCATAAGAGGAAGGAACTCTTCCTTGACTTTGCACTAGGCAACCTCCACCTGACTTCTCATCTTGTCCATTGGGACAGCTCAGATATATTATCTCTGCAGCATTTGTAATGAAAGGCTATCTGAGTTGCCTAGAATTCTTAGTAAGCATTTGAAATTTGAACTGTGTTTTTTGTCTATGATGCTCTAATGTTATTATGAGATAATAGATAGATGATATAGATATGATAGATAGACACACACACACAGTTATCTAAATAACTTAGTTGTGGGGATGAAACTCTCCTAAGAGAGGCAGAAATGTTCAGTGTTCTGAAACAAACCTTTTAAGTGGAGATCTGAATCCCAGTTGCATCTCTACTGAAACGATTTTCTTTTGTTTTTATTTGTGGAATTATTTTTAAATGCTTTACAATTATTTTATGGGTGGAGCTGTTTCATTTGTTTTATAATTGTATATATTATTGTTGTAACCTGCCCTGTGACCCTGTAGTCAAGGGCAGGTGAGAAATCTAAGAAAATAAATAAATACAAACAAAAAGATCAGTTGATTAGAGTGTGGTGCTGATAATGCCAAGGTTGCAAGTTTGATCCTCATATGAGACAGCTGCATATCCCTGCATTGCAGGGGGTTGGACCAGAAGGTCCTCAGGGTCCCTTTGAATTCTACAATTCTATAATTCTGTGAAATAAATAAACAGTAGGCCAACCCACTGGCATTTCCAGTTAAAATAGGTCTCCATCCTTGGACAAATTCAAGTTAATCTAATGGTGGACATGAAGAAAGGCGGTCCCATCCTACAACAAAAGAACAAGGCTTGGGGAAGTACCACCTTCTAGCTCAACAATTAAGCCCCATTCATTTTTAGGAGAAGCTCTTCTCCCAGCAGATGACACTGTCAGTGCCCTTGCCTACATTACACTTCTAAATGTACTAGCTCAACCTTGGGAGAGGAAGAAGGGGAAACTATATGGAATCTAGTTGGAGCAGGAGGAAAGTAGTCGAGCAGACAAAACCATGTGCAGATCAAGTCTGGAGGAGCCACTGATTCACTGGGGGCTGCATGACATACATGTCAGCCTGGAAAGTACAGGGATGCACCCTCTGATATTCAAGGAGGAAGATATGGACTTAGTATGAAGACTTCTGTTTCTCATTCTCCACACACACACCCAACCGTGTACTTTTGAAACTGCCTTAATCAGTTGCCAAAGTCTAAACACTCATGAAAGTAACTCTACATGCCCAGCAAGGATTTTACTTAGGTTTGTTCAAACACTGCAACACATAGCAGGTTATTTCTGCAACACAGGCACTCTTGAGGGTTGAGGGTTGGGGCTTTCTCAGTGAAGCAAAGCTCACTAACTGGATGGGTATACAAAAGCAAAAGGAGCTCTCTGGATTATGGCCAACATGTATATTTTTAGCCCATTTGAGACTTAATCTATGCCCAAACTGATACAGACTCAGTAGTTTCTAAAGTAGTGGAAGTTGTTTCTATAAAGACATCTCAGTGCGCCTATTTATAGTTTTTAAAGCATACAATATGCCCAAAGCACACAAAGACTTGAAATAAATTAATCAATGTATCCAACAACTTAATTGCACTTCATATATTTCATTAAACTGAGAACTCTCATTTATGGGACATTAATGGTTATGAAAATACAGAGGAAAATTGTGTTGTGATTAGCTTTTATGTGTTTTCAGTACATTAAGTTTATTGCAATATAAATGAGTTATCCTACTCCCACAGCTAATAAACATGTAAGATATGGACATTTAGCAGTGCCTGCATGTAAGGTAAATTAGTCAGGCACATTGCAAACAGACCCTCTCATCCAAAAACTTACCAAATGTGTTGGTCCACTTTGTCCATCTGCCTTACTTAACATAATCACGAAGTTGTAAAATAAAAAGGGCACAACTGCATCTATCTTCCCATTCTACAACAAAGGTGGTGGTCTTGGCAAATCAGCTAATAATTTTATTATCATTGGTTTGGCTCCTAACTTTTCTTCTGTGAATGGGATTTATGGAAAGGGACCTCCCCTTCCCATTGTAGGCTACTGCGCCTTCTGAAAATCTGTTCCTGGAGGTTGAGGGACTCTTGGGACTAGTGTCATGGGTTCAAAACCCACGATGGGCAAAATTTTGCAAGGAGTTGGATTAGGTGACCCTCATGGTCCCATCCAACTCTATGATTCTATTATTGTTCCAAAAAAAAATTGCACAACTTTGATTGGTCACTGCAGTGTCCACTACTTGGCAGCTAATTTGTGGACACACCCTTATAGAACCTCACCCCACAGGCTTGTATTGAACATAAAGTAAATTTGTCCACGTGAAACATTGTTTTTTCTTTATTACTTGAAACATAAAAATGGGATTCCTGTGCCTTTATGAATAAAAATTAAATTCATTTTATTCATGAGAACTAGAATGAAACATTAAATTTTCAAAATGGTATTCCATAGATGCTCATGGGAGAATTCTCACAATGTATTTTTCCTTAGGTTTGCATTGTTATGGACAAGATAATTCGGTTTCCATGGGCTGAGGCAGCTGGGGAAAGTGCCACTGCAATCATAGGAATTGTTACCAGCCATATCCCGCGACTGCTCATTTCACACATTCTGTTTGCCCATCTGGACATGCATCAGCTCATATGTCATGAAAATTGTATAACCAAATAAAACTCTCTGTTGCTGGGATTGCTGCAGAGGTCATTATCTATGGTGCCTAACAGTAATCTAACAGTTGTCTACCTGTATCTGTTTTCTCATAGTAGCAACATATAAACTGCAGTGTACACACACAGAGTTCTACACAAACTCTTGGCCTAGCTGGATATAAGGTCAGTAAGAGTAACAGCATACCAACTTAAGTATGGGAATCTGACATTTTTGCAACGATGTAGCATATTGTGAGCAAGATATTGTGCAACTAGATACAGTATCTGCTATGATATGGTAACCTAAATGGCTGTAAGGAATGTCTCCTTCACAGTTAGTATTTAAAGCTGGGAAGGTGGGAACTTCTCCCATGAAAGTTACGTTTGACCTGATCAGTACCACTGCATCCCTGGCTCAAGTAAGACAGAAGAATACAAATTTTCCGCTATGAAATGTATTGTTGTTATAATTATTAATTTGAATTTGTATTATACTCTTTAACTCAAAGGTTGCCAGGGCAGTAAAGAAATCTATCTGGCACTATTTCCTCTTACTGATACAGGCCTGTTCCATGATGCATCAAGTGTATCAGCAGCAGTTATTGCCAGCCAAATACATGCATGTGTGTGTGCCCCCCCCCCATTTTCTTTTCTTACATTTCTAAGCAGGCAACAAAAAAACCCCAAAATATTAATCAAGCCATTGAGCCACCACACAGAAATGTTAAGCTCAGTTAAACATGGTGAGTCACAAATGGTTCTGGCCCCAATATAAGCTCTCAAAACCAGGTATAGAAGAGAGTCATAAAAAGAAGCAAAAAATACAAACAGCATGGAAATCCCAGGACAGCCCTGGTGTTACCACTCTATGGAGAGTAGAGAGGAAACCTCAGTTGTCCAAACTTGTGATGATCGGTCAAAGATAGTAAGTAAAAGTTAGAAATTTCTCAATATTCTGCCTCTTAAAGCAGAGGTTTTCAACCTTTTTGAGTCCACGGCTCCCTTGACCAACTACAATCTTTCTGCAGCACCCCTGTGGTACTCAGGAGCCCAGTTATGTCACTCCTTGCCTGCAGAGCTGGCAGCTTCTCACCATTTTACAAACACCGTTCCTTGTGGAGTGTTCCCTCAGCCTCCTCTCCTCTCCCCTCTCCTTGGAAGTCCTCCAGACAGCCGCTGCTGCCACCCCTGGTCTTTGAGCTGCTCCCTGCCCCAAAAAGAGGTGCCTCCTCACACTGCCCCACAGGGATCTGGGCAGAGGATGCCCCCAGCCTTAGTGGCCCAACAGAGACTGGCCAAAGGTGAACATGAGGCCAGCACCTTACCTAGGGAGGCAGCAGTGGCAGCAGCAGGGCTGCAGCAACAAACAGCTGTGAAAGCCTTTAGGAGGCAGAGATGCAAGAGGGCATTAGAGGACGGTGGGAAGGAAAGGGGGACAGAGGCCAGTGTTGCCTGTGGCACCCCTGGCCATCATTCAAGGCACCCCAGGGTGCCATTGCACACTGGTTGAAAACCTCTGTCTTAAAGAGTTCTTTTATGATTCCTGTTTATGAACTGCATAATTTAGGTTACAATCCTGTGTGCAGTTATCTTTGTTTAATGTTTATATATATATATATATATATATATATATATATATATATATATATATATATATGCTTTCGTAGATTTTCACGGGTACAGGAATGCAGGTTTTGGTGTCCTCGGGTGTCTTCCCGTGTAAAAGTTGGGGTGTCTAGGCGACGTTTCGACGAGGTCTCACTCGTCATCTTCAGGCTGGTGCTTTCGGCTTCTTGTTACTGGAACAGAGCAGGATCTCAGTGTTTGAGTTCCTATAAATACTGTTGAGGGGGTGTGGTGTATAGCCTCCAATGTTCTGGGCAGAGAGGAAGTTCCCAGGCTAGTGTGCCTTTTCTTCTTTTGTTCCTTAATTACTTGAGGGATATCTTGAGTGATTTCTTGAGTGATATCCTGAGTACCACTTAGGTGGGTCATTAGGTGTGGATTAGTTGCTAAAGTCTTTGTGTCTTGACCTCTTGAACTTTGTGAAGAGTTTTTCTGAGAAGATGGCTGTACTGCACTTAGTTGTGCTCTGGCTTGGCTTCGTGTATAGGGGCGAGCTGTGGTTTTGTGGCCTGTGTCAGCCAGATCTGTGTAGGGATTGCAGGGGGGTGCAGCATCCGGAGGTGCCACCATGGTTTGGCTACTGGATGGTGTCTGTAATTTATCTGTGGAGAGGGTCTGGGTTTGGGTCTGGTGTGGTTGATTGGTGATGGCGTTCTGTGTGCCTCTGGATCTGGTGTCAGTTTTTGTGGGGAGGGCTAATTTCCAGATGTCTGGCAAGCGGGATGTGTCGTCACGCTTGTTCATGTTGTGGGGGTGTTTCTCTATCTCGATGGCTTCCATGATTATTCTCTTGTGGTGATGTTCCATGTTAAAGAGCAATTTGGAATCTGCAAAATTAATTTCGTGTCCTGTTTCTTTCATGTGTTGGAAAAGAGAGGAAGTTTTTTCTTCTTTTTTGACGGCATTCTTGTGTTCTGCGATACGTGCATTTATTCGTCTGTTTGTTTGTCCAATGTACGTGGCTGGGCAGACTTTGCAGGGTATTTCATAGACCCCTTGGTTTTCCATCCAGATGCCCCAAACTCTACGGCCTCCCCAAGATACACAAAGAAGGAACACCACTCAGACCAATAGTCAGCTCCATAGGCTCACCTCTACAAAATCTCGCTAAATTTCTCGCCAAGCAACTTCAGCCCTATGCAGAATCCATCTCTTCACACGTTCCAAACTCCTTCCAGTTCATAGAAACAATAAAGAAGCAATACCTACATCCTAATGACCTACTTGTGAGCTTCGATGTTGTATCTCTCTTCACACAAGTGCCCATTAATGAAGCCTTGACAGCCATTCAAAACAAATACAATCCCCCCGAATACATCTTGGACCTGACCAACCACTGCCTAACCAACACGTACTTCATCCACAATGGACAAAGATACAAACAGATAGAAGGAGCACCTATGGGATCACCCCTCTCACCGGTCATCGCAAACCTGTACATGGAACACTTTGAAACCAATGCTTTAGACAAGTCAGAACACAAACCCAAACTTTGGCTCAGATATGTTGACGACACCTTTGTAATTTGGCCACACGGGAAGGAAAAACTGGATAGCTTCCTCACACATCTCAACAGCCTACACCCCAAAATACAATTCACTATGGAAATAGAAGCCAACAACCAACTTCCCTTCCTTGACGTCCTAATCTACAAAAAACCTGATGGCTCCCTAGGACACACTATCTACCGGAAAAAAACACACACCAACCGCTACTTACATGCACAATCACACCACCACCCTGCACAAATAAACTCCGTAGCCAAGACTCTCATCTCCAGAACCAAACGCCTGGCTGACCAAGACCACTTGACAACTGAGTTACAGAATCTCTCAAATGTGTTAATTGCCAATGGATACCAGCAAAACAGGGTTACGAAGCTAATCCAAAAAGAAACACCCCCCAAAAACCAAGACACAGAAGAAAACAATGGCATGGCCCTCCTTCCTTATATCAAGGGCACTACAGATAAAATTAGCAAAATCCTCCATAAACACAATATCAAAACAGCCTTTTGCACCAACCAAAAAATAGCCAATATCCTCAGAAACCCCAAGGATAAAATCCAGTTGGAAAACCAAGGGGTCTATGAAATACCCTGCAAAGTCTGCCCAGCCACGTACATTGGACAAACAAACAGACGAATAAATGCACGTATCGCAGAACACAAGAATGCCGTCAAAAAAGAAGAAAAAACTTCCTCTCTTTTCCAACACATGAAAGAAACAGGACACGAAATTAATTTTGCAGATTCCAAATTGCTCTTTAACATGGAACATCACCACAAGAGAATAATCATGGAAGCCATCGAGATAGAGAAACACCCCCACAACATGAACAAGCGTGACGACACATCCCGCTTGCCAGACATCTGGAAATTAGCCCTCCCCACAAAAACTGACACCAGATCCAGAGGCACACAGAACGCCATCACCAATCAACCACACCAGACCCAAACCCAGACCCTCTCCACAGATAAATTACAGACACCATCCAGTAGCCAAACCATGGTGGCACCTCCGGATGCTGCACCCCCCTGCAATCCCTACACAGATCTGGCTGACACAGGCCACAAAACCACAGCTCGCCCCTATACACGAAGCCAAGCCAGAGCACAACTAAGTGCAGTACAGCCATCTTCTCAGAAAAACTCTTCACAAAGTTCAAGAGGTCAAGACACAAAGACTTTAGCAACTAATCCACACCTAATGACCCACCTAAGTGGTACTCAGGATATCACTCAAGAAATCACTCAAGATATCCCTCAAGTAATTAAGGAACAAAAGAAGAAAAGGCACACTAGCCTGGGAACTTCCTCTCTGCCCAGAACATTGGAGGCTATACACCACACCCCCTCAACAGTATTTATAGGAACTCAAACACTGAGATCCTGCTCTGTTCCAGTAACAAGAAGCCGAAAGCACCAGCCTGAAGATGACGAGTGAGACCTCGTCGAAACGTCGCCTAGACACCCCAACTTTTACACGGGAAGACACCCGAGGACACCAAAACCTGCATATATATATATATATATATATATATATGTATGTATGTATGTGCTGGAAGCCGCCAAGAGCGGCTGAGGCAATCCCAGTCAGATGGGCAATGTACAAATATTATTATTTGTAATAATTATCTGTGAGTAAACCCTGCTGATCACATGGAAATTACAGGCTTGTGATATAAGTTTATATTTTAAGGATAATTTTCTGGGGGAAAATGATTTTTTTTAAAAAAAACTTTTGTTTTCTGATTCAACTATGGAAATATAATTCCAAGGTCTCTGATAAGAAGGGAGCAGGAAGAGGATAATGCCTTTCATTGCACCAGGGTTCCCTTTATGTGTAAGTAGACATTAGGACCTCCCCACAAAACACTGTGCATTGAATGTGCCAGCCACCTCCCTTCCTCTGCTGCAAGGAGTGGAACCTGTGGACCACTAGAGGCTGTTGGACTTTGGCTCTCAGCAGCACCAGCCAGAACACACAATGAGATGATGAGAATTGGAATCCAGCACCCTATGGAGCGCCACAGGCTCCACAGGTTTCTTCTGCCACCTCCTCTCTGCATGCAATCAGGAGAAACAATGGTGTACATAGTTTATCTGTGTCAGTCTATATCTGTATCTGTACTGAACCTGAAATTGTTTCACATCAGCTTTTATTGTTGATTTTTTTTAAAAAAAAAGTGACTCACTTTTGGGAAAGAATAGTGATGTGCCATTGCCAGCAATTCCCCCTGCAGCTGCACACCTGCAGCTCCATAGCTGTCAGTAAAGCATATTGAAAGCCATTTGTTACAACCCCTTGCCCCCTATTTTATTCATTTATTTGAAATAGCCCTATGCTGCCCTTCCTCCTCTTTAGGATTTCAAGGTTGTCTGTAGCCAGCTGTACCCTACACTTCTGGCTATGAAGCATGAGCGAAAAGACCACAATGGAAATACAGAGCTTCAACTAACAATGAAACAAGCTACCGGCGGGGGGGGGAATGTAAAGTCAAGTGATTGCGGCCAGTTTTTAAATGGAATTTTCCCTTCTTCATTTCATGATAATGGCAGCCGCCTATGTGGGTATTCAAAGCCTTACACAACTGATAGAATTCAGCTGTGTAACAAAAGGAAGGAAGCATTAGGGAAGCCTCACAGTTCTGTGGCCAAGGCCCTCTGTAAATGAACAAAGAAGCTACAGATACTAGGGCAACCCATGCCCTGCTGTTAACACTGGGAATGGCAGAAGCAAATTATACATCACATCAAGCTATCTTTCTATCTGGGCCTGCTCTTTAAGCATCCTCAGTTTGCACTAATTCTCTATGTGAGAGATTTTAAGTAGGTGCTGAAGATACATACAGAGGGACAGAATCATCAGGAATCTGGACTATTTTATTCCACCACCTTGAAGAAGATGGAATGGTATACTGATTTCTGATATTGGAACACACAGAACACATAAGACACATAAAGACATTATCTCGGGGAGAGAATGATTCGTGATGCAAATAAATGAAGATGAGCTCGTTTATATTAGCAAGAGATCTGTGACACTCTTTGTTTCACCCACCCACACAGCATACATTTATTTCTCTTTTCCACCCTGTAACTGCTGTGAGATATATGCTTGGAACAGGGCAGACCCAATGGAATAGGAAGAGAACATCAGCAGTTCTCTTCATTCTCTAAGATGCAGTAAAAGCCCAAAACTTTTTTCTGACTGAGATAGAGCAGCAAATGATGCCCACCTCTCAATACCAAACAATTTTCAGAAGTACCTAAGGCTAGTCAGTGTATTTTGGCACCTGAACCAGAAAATCTCAAACGTACCTCTTCCCCTCCCATGGTGTGTGTGTGTTTGTGTGTGTGTGTACACAACAATAATAATAAATAGCTAACTAGTTTCTTGAATGCCACTTAAAATCAGCTACCTAATATGGCCACCTCACTCTACCAAATAGTAAGACCAGCCTTGATAAGATGGTTCTTCCATAAACCCAGTAAAATATAAATTCATTTTTTTAAGAATACTGCTGAGCAATTTTCATAACTTAGGCTGCACTCCTGTAGCCATTTATCTGAAATAAAGCTCCGCTGAATTCATTAGGACTTAATTCTGAGTAGTATAGAGATGCTCTGTGCCCACAAGTAGGATAAGTTTCAAAAAGGGAAGAATCAGGGATAAGGGTTGGTGCATTAAGCCAGTATGAGCTGGGTCTAAACTTCAGGAGGCTTTGGAGCTTAATTTATGATGGGTTTTCTGACCTGGAGGGAGTTCATTTCTGACTACACCCCACTTCCATTCAGAATCTGAGTGCCCTTGCCATGAGTACCAGGTAACCTCAGTGATTGTTACTGATTTCCAAGGAAATAATTCTGGATTCCAAGGTTTCCTCTCTCACTGTCAGTCAAGCAAGGGATCAGAGCACGAATTTAGAACCTTTTATTTTATTTTATTTTATTTTATTTGTTTTGTTTTAGAAGAGGAATGAGTCTCTATGAAGAGCATGGAAACTAATGCAAGTCTATGCAAAATCCATCTGTACAACAGATGTTGTTCTTATATAGGAGCACAAAAGAGTAGCAATGCATTGCAACTGCATTTTTAATGATATGATCAACAATGTACTAAAAGGCCCATTTTCTTGCAGCACAGACGTGCCCCGAAGGCTGTCTTTTGCTAAGTACTTCAGAGAGGTCCTGTTGACATGGTACCACTAATGTAAAGAAACACTGTCACTTCCAGAGAATGCATGTACTTCAACAGTTCTAAAAGTTTCTATCAAATCACAAGCATCACATGCTGAAGTCAACTTGACCTGATCTTTCCAGTGGATTTGCATTAACTGAAGCAGTATACTAGACAGATGAGTTAGAGCAGACCCAAATATATAAATGAAATATACATGCATATAAACACAAACATATATGAAGGGTGTAAAGATTTATAACAGCATGTAAGAAAATGCCCCATACAGAGCCAGGAAGGTGCACTCAGAATTTAATAACTAATTCCTGGGCCATTTTGATGCCTTTGTCACAGGGAATTATTCAATCATTTAAAAAGAGCAGCTCTTCTAGCAGTGGAATGCTAGAAAGAGCTGCAATTTCATGTCTATCTAAACTGCTGAATATTTCCCCCTGATGAAGATATGAGACACAGTGGGAGCTATTTATTAAATCACAACAGGATCTCAATTGGCTTTCCCTGCTGCATTTTTCCCTTTATCGGAAGAGCCCTTTATTTTTGCTTGTTACAAATACTATGGAAATTTGTGTATACAGTAGAGTACATATATTGTACAGACAACTAACCTTTGTTTCCCCTTTATGCCCTACAAGAAGAAAATAGTAGCAGAGGCAAAAAGGCAAATGGAATAAGGACAGCAATAAACTATATCCGATACAGTAAAAGACAGTTATGGCATGCCAATAGCAAGGAAGTAAGTTTAGTGAGGGGAATGGACAACAAAAACAGTCAACCCTGATATTTGCCAAATATAGCTGCACAGTGATTTCTCTGGTTATCAGCATAACAAAGAAAATAGATTAGCAAATAATGGCTTTTCCATGACTTTCAATAGTTTATAATTTGCTAAAAGCTGGGTGAACCTTAAGGGTGCTACCTTAACTTGGAATGTCAACTAAGCAAAGTAGGCACCAGAAAACTTTCCAGTAAAATCTAACTTTAAAGCCAGTGTGGTGTAGTGGTTAAGAGCGGCAGTCTCGTAATCTGGTGAACCAGGTTCGCTCCCCCACTCCTCCACATGCAGCTGCAGGGTGACCTTGGGCCAGTCACACTTCTTTGAAGTCTCTCAGCCCCACTCACCTCACAGAGTGTTTGTTGTGGGGGAGGAAGGGAAAGGAGAATGTTAGCCGCTTTGAGACTCCTTAAAGGGAGTGAAAGGCGGGATATCAAATCCAAACTCTTCTTCTCTTCTTCTTCTTCTAACTTCCAAAGAAAAGGACATCTGGAGAATGACCACAGTAGAGTGGACTACTATTTTTAGACATCTATGCCAACAACACTCCAACTTCAATCCCTAACTGTTCCTTAGGCTTTGGGCTCTGTAAAATCCATTGTGCTTTGTTTAGGCTATTTTATAGCACCTAGGCTGTGTTTTCATGTAGCACTAAACCATAAATTAATGTTACATGCATGCATCTCAGGCTCCTGGACTCACCCTCCTTTCTCCTCTTCAAGTATAGCCACAAGGAGATTGGAAGTATTTCTTTTCACCTTCAACTAACCAAGGTTTGTAGTTATATAGAGAGCCAGTGTGGTGTAGTGGTTGAGAGCGGTAGTCTTGTAATCTGGGGAACCGGGTTCGCGTCTCCGCTCCTCCACATGCAGCTGCTGGGTGACCTTGGGCCAGTCACACTTCCTTGAAGTCTCTCAGCCCCACTCACCTCACAGAGTGTTTGTTGTGGGGGAGGAAGGGAAAGGAGAATGTTGGCCGCTTTGAGACTTCTTAAAGGGAGTGAAAGGCGGGATATCAAATCCAAACTCTTCTTCTTCTTATATCTGAACCTGCATAAGCTGTGGTTCACTTTAATTATGACATGCCCAAATAAACCAAATTCAAACCGCAGTTAATTACCCTAGCATGCTTGGCTAAACCATCGTTAATGCTAACTGAAATTCCCAGTTTGGGCATGACAACAATCTTCAGCTAACTGAAAATGGAAGTAGATGCTTCTGGTCTCCTCACAGCCATGCTGGAGATAAAACAGAAGTGCACAGAACTTCATGCACATGATGAGCCAGAACCTAAAGAGCAATCAGAACAGCTTTCATTTTCTGAAAATAGTTTACAACAAGATTCAGCTAAATGTTTACAAGTACGGAATAATATATGCTGAAGACAATTTCAACACTGGCCCATTATTCTATTTTTTATTTTTTTTAGGGTTTAACTTAGGCAAAAATGGTTTGCACTATTTGTAACACTGGAAGCTTGAGCTGTTATAACATGACTGAGGGCAAGAGAAAAGGCTTAAATCCAATTTCATAAAGACCACTTTATGTTTGAACTGATAATATTTTTTTATTAGTCCCCAATGCACAGAGTTGCCCTCAAAAGCAGCCAGTAGCAGGCTCCTTCAATTGCCTGATCTGATTTTTTTCCTCCAAAGCTGCTTCACAAGGAATAATGCTCACTTCTGGGACTCTCACAATACTCTCAGCTTTATCATTGCCACAACAGAGGCAAACAAATTCAACACCAGATTCAGTGTGTTTAGAGAACAGACCCTTAGAAGATCAGCTATATGAATACCATTACAATTACTGTCAGGACATCCAGGGAATACCTGCAATGTAGTTGCCTTGCAGCAGATGATCTGTGGACAAAAAGAGCTGACATGATATCCCATTGCTATCTGCATGCTAAAATCAAAATACACAGAGAAATCCCTCACGTGGGAAAAGAGATCAAGCAAATAAACTAAGGAAATATTAGCATACTTTGGCCTTTATTTGAAAAGATTCCCTTATAATGTTGCCTATCCTCAATCCATGCAAAAAATAGCTACATGCAAAACTAATAAAGCAATAATAGCTCCATGAAATAAATATGATAGATCAAATCAGTATGTTACTGAAGGCAATTGGTACTGGAAGTGGACTGGAGATTTTAAATAGCCAAATAAAGATTTCCATGTCAAAGGGTGAACCACAAGAGCTATAAAGCTCAAGTAGAGTCATTTAATCACATCTGGACAAAATAATAATAACTGTAAATCCTTTAAATGCATAGATAGTAGTCATTTAAGAGGGGTTTATCAGGTTACGCTCCATACTCAGGCATAGATACCTACATGCAATATACATAAATAGCAGTTATATAGGGAAAGGGATGTATTCATGTAACAACAGCTACAATGCAAATTTTTAATAATGGTATTTCAACAGTTGTTTGCTTTTGATTATATTATCATGATTCATTACATGAGGCATCCTACTCTGGGATCAATGATGATGAAATGATAGATAGAAATAAAGACGTAAGATTCAGATTAAGGTCAAGCCTCCAGTCTCATGTATTTTAAAGCAAAACACAGCTACTTCTACATGCATAAACTTGCCCCAGCTGATGTATTACATGTATGTTTTGCAGTCATAAAGCTACTCAAATGTGAAGTTTGTCTGTCTACATCTTAGGTGGCCATTGCCTTTAAAAATTCCATATACAGAAACCATGTAGGGAAAATGTCTCCTAGACTGCTGTTTAGGCTTGTTGTCAGTTTTTCTATTGCCCTTTTGTGGTCACCTTTTCTATTGCCAGTCAACAGCAATAGAAAATGTGTCCATTCTTCCTTAGCAGGGGATGGGTAGGGTCATGAGTTTCACGTAACATTTAGTAAAGCCGCACACTAGGGTGAATTCCTAAAGCATTAAAGGGTAGACTCAATCCAACACAGAGCTGATACTGTGTGCTGGAAAAGTTAGATACAACTGCACCATAAATGGAGGCAATTTCTCTCTTACTCATAAAAAAAACCAGAGTCTTGTGGCACCTGAAAGACTAACAAATTTATAAGCGCCAATGGATGAAAGTTCACTTCATCAGATGTATGAAGTGTCATCATAAATTTGCAGGCTTATATACATGCATTGAGGAGTGAGGATGGAGAGGAGTAAGGTAAAAAGAAAATGCAATGCTAAAAGGACAGAGGTAGCAAAAATGTAGCAAAATGGCTACAGAGACAATTAACAGAGCAGAGTTGATATAGTAGGTTGCTTAAATCTGTAAAGCATCCTATAGAGTTTTGAGTTGTGATTCTTTAATGCAAGGTCAGGAATAATAATAATGTGTTCATATCTCAGTGACTGCTATAAAGTTCTGGATTCTAAAATAATACAAATTTAAGAAGTGAAAAATAAGATAATTCCTATTGCCTTTGTAGATTTGTCCCCATTAAGGAGTGCCTCATTTTAATAAATCACACAATACAATGCCCTCTCTTCTTTTGCCTCCGTGTAGGATTTCCCTAGGGTTGTTTACAAATCCATTTTTTAAAAAGAACTAAATAAGCGTCTATTGGAGTGTTCTGGAGTAGGAAGGGCAAATCTGTCAAATTCAGTTTCTCTTAGTTGCTCATCAGTTCTCCACACTTCCACATCAGTTTGTGATTAAAAAAACAACTCATGAAAATTCACCAGAATCTTAGTGCTGTCTCTTAGTATGCACATTGGTGTGCAATTTTGCCAAATATACTCATTTTTACAAAGCAATGTCCCCAAATAATATGCATATTTGTATAATATTTTCACTAATACATGCATTTCGTCATGGTTTTTTTCAGCTGGAACTCACTGGAACTCAGTTCCAGCACCTCTCAGGTGGGCACCATTATCATTATAAAAGAACATTGGAGGCATTGCTGGTGAGTTCCGGCACCTCTTTTCCTGAAAATTTTCACTGAATTTCATGGACACTTTACCCTTGTGCATACATTTCCCTATACATTACTAGGCTGGACAAGTGCCCTGCAAAATTCAAAGAAATATGAAGAAGAGCAGTGGAAAGGACTGCTGCACCTAAGAGATTTTTCTTTCATTTAAGGGAACATATAACACATATAACAGGGGAGTGCCTGCTTCTTGGGAGAAAAGCAATGACAAACTTGGACAGCATCTTAAAAAGCAGAGACCTTGCCGACAAAGGTCCAAATAGTTAAAGCTATGGTTTTCCCAGTAGTGATGTATGAAAGTGAGAGCTGGGCCATAAAGAAGGCTGATAGTCGGATTGATGCTTTTGAATTATGGCACTGGAGAAGATTCTTGAGAAGCCCATGGACTGCAAGAAGATCAAACCTCTCCATTCTTAAGGAAATCAGCCCTGAGTGCTCACTGGAAGGACAGATCCTGAAGCTGAGGCTCCAATACTTTGGCCACCTCATGAGAAGAGAAGACTCCCTGGAAAAGACCCTGATGTTGGGAAAGATGGAGGGCACAAGGAGAAGGGGACGACAGAGGACGAGATGGTTGGACAGTGTTCTCGAAGCTACAAACATGAGTTTGACCAAACTGTGGGAGGCAGTGGAGGACAGGAGGGCCTGGCGTACTCTGGTCCATGGGGACACAAAGAGTCAGACACGACTAAACGACTAAAGAACATAGTAACTGGGGAGCAGGTTGTCAGACAGGGAAGGTAGATGGAATTATGGCAAACACAGATCATTTCCTTGCTATTATGCTGGCAATCTCCCTCATCTTCCCACAAACAAATCTTTCTTGTGGCCCCACAATCCTTAGGGCCACTCCTTTGCTTTAAATACCACCCCCTCAGGCAAGTTCTTGAATCATTACACTTTGCCAAGAGTAAGACCTTGAAATTTATTTTATTTATTCACTGTATAAATATGTCATACAGATTTCTTTCTGAAACAAGGACTGAGAAGTCAAGTCAGATTACTTTTGTGGCACAGTTACATAATCCATTATAGAGTCGCTTTCATTGCTCCTGGCTCCACTGCATTTAAAGCATTCCTGCTTCTAAAGCTTCTCCTTTAGGCCAAAGTAATGAAAGCTACTGAATTACCTATGTTTAATAACCCTCTCAGAGGAAACAGAGATTAGCATCATCAAAATAAATGGAAATGCATTTTACCACACTAGCAGGTAACTTATAAAACAGTTACTACTCTCCAGTGTACAATCATAATAACAGCACAGTCTGCCCAACATTTGCTTTATTCAACAATCTTTTTTATTATTAAAAAAATAGACATGCTCAGTGCTCACATGTTCGCTAGCCAAGAAACAAACTATAGCGGAAGTCCTAACCACCTAAATTATATTTAAAAAATAAAATAAATGAAATGACTTATACAAAGACTTGCAAGGCACACGTTTCCCAACAACTGCTACCTTCTTATACGACAAAGGTATGGGGGAAATATATTACTGTATATTCTGTCTCCAGGCACTGTTAGATGAAACCAATTACAGTGGTACCTCAGGTTACAAATGCTTCAGGTTACAAACACCTTGGCTTACAAACTCCGCTAACCTGGAAGTAGTACCTAGGGTTGAGAACTTTGGTCCAAATGAGAATGGAAATTGTGTGCCGGCAGTGCAGCGGCAGCGGGAGGCCCCATTAGTGTAAGCGCACCTCAGGTTAAGAACGGTTTTGGGTTAAGAATGGACCTCTGGAATGAGTTCGTAACCTGAAGTACCACTGTATCTGGATCCATGCAAATCTGACACGAGGCCTGGGTTCAACATCAAAACTGCCTTGGCTGGGTTGTCTTGGTGGATATCTCATGTAATCCTGCTAATTATTCTGAACACTTCAGCTTTGGTGTCATTGATCATAGGAACTACTGAATGTGCTTCTTGGAGGTTGGGCATTATGCTTCTATAGTTCCTGGATGGTTGATTCTAGGAGATTGTCCTGAAAGTCTACTGTACTATCTATTTACATTAGATAGGATTCTATCTTGTATTCCATGCTATACAATTTCCATATCACACTGAGTGAGGTCATCCAGGGATTCGGAATGAAGTGCCATCAGTATATTTCTTTTCATCAGAGTCAGGTGAGAGAGTGGAAGCACAGAAATGGTGCTTTGGATCAGTAAAGGACTTGATGAGGACAAATAAAATGAACCTCAATCTGAAAACAGCAATATTGCTAATGGGGTGGTTTGTCTAATCTGGGTGGAGGTTTTCATTCCATACTGGATGGGTAGATACCCATCCTAAAGCAGGGGTAGCCAACGTGATGCCCTCCAGATGTCTTGGCCAGGGATGATGGACATTAGAGTGCAACAAATCTAGAGGGCACCATGCTGGCCACCTCTGTCCTAAAGCGCCAGGCTCAGAGTCTGGACATGCTAATAGACTTCTGGTTACACAGATCAAGCTAAGTGTCATCCATGAAACCTTTCACCAGATACAGCTGTTATACCAGCTGTGGCCTCTCCAGAGCAGAGATAACTTCCATAGGTGATCCTTGCCCTGATAACCACCAGGCTAGACTACTGCAGTGCATGTTTAGGAACACAGCAAACTGCAATTGGTCCATGTAGTTCAGTATGGCCAACACTGACTAGCAGTGGTTCTCCAGAGTTTCAGAAAAGATATTTTCCCTGATCCTCCTGGACATGAGGATTGAATTTAAGACCTGCTGTACTCATAAGCTCTACTAAACTACAGCCCTTCCCTTCTTGGAAACGTCAACTGGTTCTCAACACAGCTGCTGGGACCATCTTGCTCTTAAAATAACAACACTGGTTACCAGCCCGCTTCCAGGCAAATTCAATGTGCTGATACCTTAAGGCCCTAAATGTTTTGGGACCTGGGTGTCTAAGGAACTACCACTGCTCATATGAACCTGCTAAATGTTATTATGCTTTATTCTGACTCCTCGTCTTCCTGAAATTAGGTGGATAATGACCAGAGAAAAGCTTTTCCACTGCAGTACCCTACATATGGAACATCCTCGCCAGAGAAGCTTGCCAGGTGCAGAACCTGATGTCTTTTTCGCACAAGGTACAGATCTTTTAATTTGGTGATAAACAGCATGTTACCTAGGTGTTTTAGTAAACACATCGTGTGTCTTTTATTGGTCCTGCTGCTCATTTTATTTTTATAATGCATCAGCTCCAGGTAGCTTCCCACCCTGCTGTGTACAGAAGGCCTCTGCAGCAATGGAAGCCTCCCGACTGGCAGAGCTTGAGAGAGTCCAGTGAAGGTTCCCCTTTGCAGCACAGATTCAGGGTTTAGGATTGCACTCCCATTTTATAGCAAGCATAAATACCTTGGATGTCTTCATTCCATCCAATACAGAAATAATTTGGACAAACTTATGCAGACATCCACATTAAGTTTGAATTTTGTACTTTTAAAATAAGAGGCAGGGACATAATTGACATGCATCAGGACCCCAAGTGTGATTCCGCTGCAACACTCCTGCTACTAATAGGAAAAATTGCATTGTTCCCCTCCTCCTCGGTTTATATTACTTAATGAGAGTTCAAAGAGATTGTCAGGAAGTCACAATTCATGGTATGTGATCTCAAGCATCATGGAGGCAACTGATGTCTCCCTGCATATGCAGGAGACTATGGCTTTTACACCATGAAGTGACTCTTCCTGCCCATCAGTTCCAACTTCACTAAGCAACATGAAGAATGTATGTGTGTTGGTATGCGTACATGCATGCACATATACATTTGTGGAAACTATAATGATCCTGTTTGTGGGTGTGGAGGATGTAGCCATCCTGGTGAGCTTCTGGTGATTTGAACTACAGCTCCCATCAGTCTCAGGCAGGATGGCCAATGATCAGGAATGATGAGAGCCATATTTCTACTACTGCCCAGGGGCCTAATCCGGTCCTGTTTTGGACCAGATGTTGAATATGGAAATTCAGAATCTGATGCATATAGCTCCAAATCCACTGATTTCTAGTTTATTCTTTCCACACAGTCAATTTTTTAGTTGTATGTGTTTCCAAAGCATTTCATTTCAGATATTAAAAAACAAACAAACACCCAACCCTGGGTGCAAGAGCACAAAAAAGGTGGATGCATTGATCTATCATTCTGATGTACATCTCCAGTCTCTGAATTTTAGCCAAATTACATGCACGTTAGGTCTTGGAAAAATGGAAGAGGGGGTGATTTTCCCTCCTCTGTGGCAACTATCATGAATAAATGATTCTTCTATTTATATTTAAAACATATTTTTGACAATCTCAGTGAGTAGTCAGCCAGTAACTTTATAGTTTAATCACACAAGTCTCCTATATTTTTATTAATACAACAATTTTACTTTGGGATTTCAGATTGTCTTAAACCATTACACAATATAAGATTTCAGCTAACATATATCTTTATGTGAACTTCATTCAAGATACACACAAACAATTTGCATCATATGTAATTGATAAAAATAAAATTTTCCACACACTATATTTAAAAACCGATTCAAGCATCATGAACATATTTTTGATATAAAATAGGGAATGACTTTGAGCTTCTGATGAGCAAATGTGTCAGAGGTTTTTAAACAAAGAGAAACAAGCACAAGACCACAGTCTCTATCTTCATTGAAATTCTTAAGGTGTTTCAAACACAGCAGGCCTGAAATAATCAGGTAAAATTACTGAAATTCTATCCTATATATTACAAGGTCACCTTTGTGGAGAGATTCTGAGACTCAAAAACTGATCCAAAGGAAGTAGACAGATAGGTGAATTATATTGGAAGGACTCAAACAGCAGGAAATCATATTGAATCTGTTTCTGAGTTAAGTGAGGAGCTTGGTCTTATACAATAACAACTATGTGACTGGACCTACGGTTGCACCAATTTTTAATTTAGTCGGAGCTGGAGTTTTAGAAAACCCAAAGACTATAGCTGTATTCACCTTACATTTTAAACTCTTTTCTGCTCTCCTATTAGAAACATATTGTGCCCTAAAATATGTAGTACATAATATTTTATGAGTGTCTGAATAATGGATGGGGCAATAATTCAAAGTAGGAATGCTCAATCATGTAAATTCTAGTGAGCAGTATCAAGGTGGGCATAATTTGCATTTGGGTCAGGACTCCGTTACTTTCAGTGGGATGAGAAATTGGACCCATGGGAAACCCCAGTGAATCCACTGTTGGTCAAAACTGCAACCATGTAGCTCAGGCCTGGATCAGAGAATGTCTGTTTTGTCACAAACAAAACAGACTTCTTTGGCTTGGAAAACTCAGCAGCTTGGTCCAACGGCTTTCTAAAAGAAGAGGGCTACTTACATTACTTTCAGCAAAATATGAAATAGTGGTCTTAATGTCTTAGTGCAGTAGTTTGAGTCAAGGCAAAGGGACTAGACAAAGATCCCTTTATATGGCTAATGTAATCAAATGGCCAACAAAGCATCTTACACAAGAGCTATTTACTATGTGATTATGGCCAGTATGTTTAGGTGTATCTCTGACTCTGGTTCAGCCAAAGCTATACATATTGGAAACCCACTGGGAAAGTTCTTTTAAAAAGTACTTACATCTTTCCCATTTAAAGGAATGGAAAACTTAATATTAACTGGATCCTATTTCTAGACACCAGCTCACCAGTAGAAGATATTACTGAAGCAAAGTGAATATGCAATTCTGCATCATCACCATGTTTCAACAACTCTCAAACTATTTATGAGGTGGTTACTGAAAATGCATTATTGCATAACTGGTTGATTTATTGTTCATGTGTTTTTCCTTTTCATTCATAGGGGTCTGGGGCATCTCATTTACTGCTAAAAATCCTCTACAGATTGGTAGTAATCTTTAGTACAGATTGGTACTAAGTTCTTCCAGGAATCATAATAATAAAGCAAATTTTCATTACATGCTGTTTAAGCAAGTCTTTTCTTGTGGCCTTTCTCTCAGAGCTGGCTGACAGTGCTTATGTGCCAAGCCTTGAATTTGATGCATTGATTTAATTAGCATTTAAGGGAACAAGAAATCAACAACATTAAGATCTTAATTTTGGTACTGTGTTCTACATTGACCCACAGCATTGCATGGGAGTGTTTAATCCTAAACACAATTAAATGGAAAAATAATGATTCAGATAAATTAATGGGATTAATGCCCAAATTATCATGTTAGGTATTGGTGGGGAAATAATGTACAGTGCATAATCTGAGCCACTCATGGCCAGATAGTGAACCCGATATTGAGACAAACATGTATCTGTTGTCTCTCCTCAGAGATTCTATCTCAGGGGTAGACAACCTAAGGCCTGGGGGCCGGATCCGGCCCATTCGCCTTAGCAATCCAGCCCGCAGACAGTCCAGGAATCAGCATGTTTTTACATGAGTAGAATGTGCCCTTTTATTTAAAATGCATCTCTGGGTTATTTGTGGGGCATAGGAATTCGTTCATTCCCCCCCGCAAAAAAAATATAGTCCAGCCGCTCACAAGGTCTGAGGGACGGTGGACCAGCCTATAGCTGAAAAGGGTTGCTGACCCCTGTTCTATCTTGTGTGGGTCAAGGAGCTATGGTTGCAGTCCCCCATCATTTCTGTTCACATAGTATTATTCCTCAGGAACATCAAAATGTTTATTAGGTGACATGCAAAATAACCACAACAAGCACTCTTAAAATGTACCAGCTGTTTTGTTTTTTTTCAATTTTGCAGTTTAATCCTGAATACAACCAAGAGGAAACATATATTTGGACCGTATTGTGAATTTTTGCATCTCTAGTCCCTCTCAAATCTTTCTCTCCCTTGCTGAAATCTGGAATGCACTTCCTGCACAAGCATGCAATCCCAAATATAAATCCTTGCTTTTCAGATTAGCTTTTCAAAGGTTTATCACTTAATTTATGGGCACTAGCAGCTGATGCTTAAAGGCTCCACCCAGTTTCCCTAATCATTCCCACTGGCACCTAGGTTCCCAGAGCCTAACAAACTGTACATGCTTCTTATAGCTGATTGCGCATTGTATGAAACAGTTTAGAATTTGTTGTTCAAAAGAAACACTAGGGCAATATCAGTTGTATTAGTTTCTTTGTAATGATATCCTAATTTATTCAGACCAGAAATCAACAGTGGAGTCCATCATGTGTGCATGTATGTGAGTTGCAGTAGAGGAAGGAAGGCAGACAAAACATTACTCCTACTTTATGTAGAGTTGAGCCGATGCAAACAAGTCACTGTGGTATAATTATGTAATATTGCATTGTTTGTTAGGTGGAATCCAAAGGATATGTTTATAAACTTATGTGAAATATGGCCCCCAAAAGTGGGATATAACTGCATTACAGGCCAATTCCTTCCTTAAATGTTAAATACTCCTGCTGTCTCCAACCATCATATTACCAGCAATATGGGGCTTCCAAATCGAGAAGCACACAACCCCTTCTGCAATGATTTATTTGATGCTGAACCAGATTGCAGGTTTTGGTGATCCCAGCCACTGATTTGCTCTAGAGCAATAACTTGAATTATATGAAGGATAACGGACTGGCTGTGCTGTTGTTGCAACTAAAGAAAACTAACATCCTCCCACCAGGCTACTACCAGAGCTCAAAGTGCAAGTCATTGGCTTGCTGTGCAACTGTCATGTGTGGTGAGCTTTTCAGTCCTTGCTTCTGGCTTGCTCCTTCTTGATGCTACTTCCTGGGTTATCCTTTGGCCCTGGTTTTGCTCCTTGGTCCTCACTACTGACATCATCCAATAATTTATGCCTCGGTCCTGACAGCTACAAAAGCCCCAGCAGGGATATTTCATTAGACTGCTTCTTGACACATTCTAATACATCTCCTTCAAATGTGGGATTCAGAACTAGGTAGCATTGCAAAGGGCCAATGAATCTTAACATGATGTCCCTATCAAACAAAAAATATAGAAGAGGGTGAGGGAAGATGCTAGAAAGATTGCAGCATTGAGTCATAAAGCCAAAATAATGCTTTCAACATTACCAAAAGCAATTCTGTAATTGCTTGAAAATCTTGACATTGTGGCTGCTTGGGTTTCACTCAATTGATAAAAAGTTGGGGGTTATTCTACCAATTAATTAAATGAAATAATAATCACAGATAATAAATATGACATTAAATATTAACATTTCTGATGCTTTTACAGAATCCATTAAAAGGAATCCCTGGATGATTAAGTTAAAAAAACCACATTTCTTTATTTCCAGGAAATGCCAAGTTCATAACCATGAAACTATGTTCAGACCTTACAGGACCAGGGAGATTTCCCAAAGGAAGCAGGCATGAACTTAAAAGACTCCACAGTGTAATGAAAAAACAGCCATTGTTAATGTGAATCTTAATTGTATTTTTATACATATATAATTTTTAAAAGCAAATGAGGGGCAATTAGATGTGATGTGTGCATCCATTATCATTTCCGGTGGTGAGGAGAGAAATTTAAGCTTCCCCAACCAGAAAGGTCTGAGCAGAAAACTACATGCCACAAACACGCATATAACAGCCCACTGTGTCATATCTAGTTTGACTCACTCTTTATCCTGGCATTGCTCCTGTCAGCAAATCATATCATATCAATTGGAGGTTCAAAAATACTAGGGCTGTGCAGCAGCAGCTCTGTGTGGGGGCCAAATAACAAATCAAATCATCCCAGGTTCAAGCAACAGCATATCCAGGCAAGGTTGGGAAGGTCTCCAAAGTAAAATCCTAGAGAACCAATTCTAGTCATTGTAGGCAGTACTGAGCTACATGGACGAATGGCCTGATTAGGAATAAGGCAGCTTCCTATGTCACTAAGGGAGTTGACACAGAGCTGCTGGTTTTTGGCAGCAGTCCCATGTTGGTTTTAGATTTGGCTCCCACTCTGAAATGCTTCTCCCAAGTTTGCAGTTTGTTAACTTTTCTTCCTCATAATTGTTTTCAATGAGTTGTCCCTTGACCTCAGGTCTGGTAGACTCACTGGCTAGATACCCTCTGGGGCAGGTGATTCTGGCTTGGAGTTACATCAGAAGTGTCAGAGAGATCCAGGACCTACTATCTGAACAGTCATATACTTGCAGAACCACACACAGTTACTCTAACAATCACACCATCTCCTGCATATTTACAATCACACATAAACACTACTCTTTTGCATACACAAAGTAACATATGCATCTACAAATTACCCACAAGCTTGCAAGGACTCTAAAACATTGTGGCAGTCAAGATGATGATGAAAGGACATAGGTAAGTAAGCTGTCATTTTCAACAAAATAAAAAGAGCCAGCCCTATACTTACTGGTTATGTGAAACTGTCCTTATCCCCATTTGAAGAGAACACTTTGACCAGGAAAGGGGGCAAGCACCTGATTAAGGATCAATCTCAAGATTACTCTGACACTTTTGAGTCCTTATTATGCTCATATTTCTTCCCTATTAATAGACCCACTTACACTGTTCCCTTGGTACATCTTTGAAAGCCCTTGTCAATTTCCTTTAACTCTTTTACTACCATTCATTCTGCTTCTCTCTCTCCTAATTTAACCTGATATTCCCATGATCATTAGCAGCTGTCCACCCCCTACCTCTCTACTCATATGTAAGCTGACAGACTAAACCCTATTAAATGATTTTGGCATTTCAAAGTTTCAGTGTATTATGTGAAGACTGTGAAAAAACCTTCACGCTAGACTTTTATGTTGTTCTACTTTCCTGCTGGTTTATACAGTAAGCACTTCCTTTGAAATCCTTTAATTACTCTCAGCTACTTCTTACTTTAAGAAAAAAAAACTCCCAATATAATTCCCATGCTCTCAAAATATTGCGGTTGAGAGAGTAATCAAATGCAAATAAAAGAAAGACCATGTACATTCTTTAAAAAAAATCACACACAGCTTATAAATATGCTGAGATTCTAATAAGAAAATGAGAAACACGGGTTTGATTCTGAGCCAAACCATGAAACCCCTTCTCAAGCAACAATGCTGACAGCTTTAGTAGGAACTTTTGCTAGAGGAGGAATTAATGTTAAACATTAGTAAAATGCAGGATTCTTTTCAGCTGGAAAAAAATAAATGCACATCCAGGGGAACAGAGAAGGTGAACATGCACTGTAGATACCCAACAGGAGGTCAGTATGTGGTTCAATTGTCTCTCCTCTTGTCTCTGCAGCAGATGACAATGTATACATGACTGGACTGCTTGAACAGCTGTGATCTGTCCATGAAGTTCATGCCTTACCCCCCCCCATAGAAAAATATGACTACCAACAGTAAGCATGGATTTTGAGACTCTCCCAGGACAATGTATCATTGTTGGGGTTGGGGAAGCATGCAACATCAGAACATGGTCAGTAGTGCAATCCTGTTCTCCTTCATGGATGGAGCCCTCTACATGTGGATAACATGAAGGGGGCTTTTGTGAGCAGCTTTACATATTACAGATATAATTCTTGTGTAACTTGCATATCTCTTGCAAGGAGAGGTACACGAGCTGGCTGAACATTGATAGCAAGCATCCACATGCGTGAATGGAGAAGACGTGCAAATTTCAGGAGTGGATAAAAGAGAAAGAAAACACAACTGCACTTCCCAGTTGTGACACTTCCCAGTTCCATGCAAAGCTGTCCCAAAACTCAACAGAAGAGTCAAATTCCTACCACTATATTCTACCACTGGACGAAACAGCATGGAATTGATTTCCTGTATAATGCATGAATGGAAGGAAAGAGGTGACAGCAGCCCAGGTTGGCACAAGAAACAAGGTGAGGAAAAGATTTAGGATGGACAGATGATGTCTTAAGTTGATGTTGGTATTAGCACGAGAAGCATAAGGCCATGTGTATTTTTCAGCAGAGGTGCTTCTGGTATATGTGCTTATCTTATTGACTCAACATGAACTGCATACACTGTATAAGTTTGTGTGCTCATTTTAGCTATAGGTAGGAGTATTTGGCAGGTGCATTTCACTAAAGCCAAAGGTACCTAGTGAACCTTGTTAATACATAAAACTTTTGTTTCACTATCAACATGAACTCAGTGATATGAAGCTATTTGTTTGGATCTAGAGAATGCAAGCTGTGCATGGTTGAACAAGTGAAAGAATGTTAAACCATCTCTAAAACTAAGAACATAAATATAGACCATCAAATACAATGGAGTTTCATAACTATATTCTCTCTATCAACAAGTTCAGTCATAGCTGCCCTGCTTTGCTGCCAATGCTACACCACCACACCTGCCCTCAGTGTGTCCACTTTTAGTACAGACAGACCAGGCAAGGAAGTAGAGCATGTGACTCCTGCATTGACATCTCACATCAGCACTGTGACATAATAACCTTAAGGGGGCAACACGTCAGGTAGCAATGAAGATGGGAGCTATATTTCACTTACTGAATGCTTTGGCTAGAGGTTTTGGTAACCTTCATACAGTTCTTTTCTTAACTTCTCAAAGAGGCACACACTGAATTAATGCCAGGCTTTGTACAGCTTTTGAAACAGGTAGCACCTGTGTAACAAATGTGGTAAAAATCTTTCTCGCATAGGAAAAGATGAAAAACCTTTGCACTGTGCATCTGTTATCCAGACACCTCCTCATGCACAACTGAGTTCAAGGGCTTTATTCAATGTTTTACTATAAGATGTGTAGATACATATTCCAGATCAAGGAACATGGACTATCACAATGAAAAACTACAAGCAGTAAAGGTTAAGGATCATATTCTGGCCAAAGGCTTCCCAGGATAGAGATTAGCATGTCTTGAAAAGCAGATCACTGCTGCTCTCAGCATGTGGCTCAGCATGGTAGACAGCATGTATCTTTAGTTTTCTAGATCATAATGAAATATAACATCTCTTTCCCCATTCTGCATTTATTTTCATCTCCCTCGTTTTAAGGCAACTTGTGTTATCTCTTGCACACAAAAAGGAGAATAAAAATTAATACTGGTTACTGTGCTGCATGTTAACAGCAGTTTATGGAGAAAAATATTAATACCACATTTAGGTATGAGACCAAATATACAATTTTAAAATGCTGACCATTCTAAAATGCAATATTCTAATTGTAGAAATACTACTGCTGCGGAAGCTCCATTTCAATTGTTGCTGAATTTTGAAGCATCCATAAAGGAATCAAAAAGTTGTGTTAAATATTGTTTCAATGTGGGGGTAACTAACATGTGCTTTCCAGATGTTGTTGAACTACAACTTTCATCAGACCCAGCCAGCATGGCTAGTGGCGAGGGACAGTGTTGACTACAGTCTCTATGGCATCTGGAGGGCACCACCTTGGCTACACTTGAAATACCTCCCTTTTCTGAGGAGTCCAAATTCTCAGCTGTTCGACAAGACATCAGAAGAAGACACATCATACATATATATGCTTTGCTGGCAAAGCAAATTGCAACGTGCTTAATTTCTTTGGTGCAGGCAAGTGTTTGTACATCTGCTTTATTGCTGTGGGAAGCATTACCTAATAAAATGCAACAAGAAACATTTGACTGAATCTTCAGAACATTTCCAAATGAGCCTTGTTTTGGGAAATCATTCAAAAACAATGAAGTCATAAACAAGGACCGGGGCCAAGTGATCCTCATCCTTCCTATCCCACTCCCTGGTTTGTTACCAGACTTTAAGCTAGAGCTCTCAAATTCCACTGTAACAGCCAACTCTGGCTTCACACAAGCCAGGATCTATGTGCCAACCCGACATCAGTGGGAGGAGAGAAGAGGAAAGGCAAGGGAGAAGTGCTTCTCCCCAAAGCTTATTCCTCACTTCATAAACATGGTTTATGAATCCTCATATGAACTGGGCCAATGAGTCACAAGCCACCAACATTAGTTCAGACTCAGTTCACACATTGCCTTTCTAACATGGAAGTGCATGGGCTGGATTAGTGCTCTTGTCTTGTTCTGATGAAAGGCAGAGGCAGCTTAGAACCAGCAGTGCCACCCAGACACACATTTAAACTTCCTTCCAGATATGTTGCTAGGGCACCATAAAGGTAGACTGAGCTGCCAGTTGCCAGATAAATCACACACAAGCAGAATTCAACCCACATTCTTACCACCCCATAATCATTACGTAAGGCTGATTCACATGACCATCTGTGTGCATGGGAGCTGTGAGGAAATGTTGGCTGCTGATAGATTATTTCAAAAATCACTTTTTGAGAAATTATGATGGCATGCAAAAAGCTGGATCCAGCATGCATCAATTGATGCACACAGCCAATTCACTATAATCTGTAAACCAACATGGGCAGGCTTTTCAGACGTTTTTGCCACTGACCCAATGGTGGTTTGAATTAGGCTTCAATCATTCTTAAATGTTGTCAAACCTTTACTATTCATAACCTGCACCATTTAATAAAACAGATTAAAATTATATCACAATATACATTTCTGTACCTTCTGTGTACATATAAAAATTGTATATAATCCACAGTGCTTAAAAAAATCTAAAAACATAATAAAACAAAGCTAACACTAATACAGAATGGATGTACTCTCGCCCATAAATAATGATCATTCACAGAGAGGGAGCTGTACTCTTCCAACAACAACCTCTACTGTCTGAGCTTATTTTCTGAATGACTTTTACTTGCCAAAACTGGAAATGAACCCACCCTTATATAATCCCCTTCACAAAGGGCTTTGGACTGCATATAGAGGCAGCTCTACATAAAGGCAACTGCTAATCTTCTCTTGAATGAAAAGAATTAGATTTGTAAAACATAATTCATCAGTTGGTATTTCTGTGGAGTCCCTTGAGAGTTATTTTTAGATTTTATTTTTTTAAAATGTTCCCTGCAGCAGTGGAATCACTTCTCCAAACCTTCCACTAGTTTAATAGAATTACATCCCCACAAAGTAGATAACCAACCCTCAACTTTAGTAGGCACCACATAAGTGTGTAAGAATTATTATTAATTATGTAGTATTACTACTACTACTACTACTATTTTCAGAGGGTACTCAAGGGTACACAGAACTGGCACCTTTTTTGCTATTGTTTAAAAGTGCAGCATTTACTGTAACAACTTCATGGTGAGTACCAGCACCTATTTTTCTATTTAAAAAGCACTAATTATTATTGTTGTTGTAATTGTGCTTGTTTTGTTGTTGTTGTTATGATTTATTAATCTCCTTCTAAACAATCATCTCAAATATATGTGCCTAATAAGCGATAAGAAATTTCATAGGAAATTATCAAAAGAAGACCCCAGCATCACCCACTAGCCTCAAATTATGTATTATTTATTCATATTCATAAGCCATCCAGTACCCAAGGCTTAGGGTAGGTAGGGTTTTTCTAAAAGTAGGTTGATCTTAAATGTATCAAAAGCGATAAGAAGCCAGTTTAGACAAATTACCTGAATGCTCATTAAACAACAGAAATAAAAAAAATTCAGTGGCTGAGCTAATCTCCTATCCTCAAACAGGATATCCATTTTCTAAAACATCTCTGACAGGTACCACCTACCAGTTATAATCATTGCCTTCAGTACATAGATGCCATGTCACGTTCTGCACCTGTCAACAATCCTTCAGTGACAAACTCATGAAGTATGTCACAATCAAATTATGAAGGCATGGGAGTATTTCTCATTGAGGCTGTAAACCTGTTTACAGCCTTACATGATGTACTGTTTCATCATGAAAAAAGATTATTTCAGAGATAACTGCCATTGCAGGGGGACGCATATGCTAAAACCCTTCTCCCTGGGAACAATTTGTGGATGAATATTCAACTACGTCACCAAGATTTACCATTTCCATGATAACTAGTCTAGAAACAAGACAGCAAGTTCCCTTGCTCTCAGGGATGGGGAACCTCCGGCCCATGGGCCAATCTTGGCCTGTGATGCCATTTTCCCCAACCCACACCCATTTGTCAATCAACTGATGTCACCAGATGATGTCAACTAGGGAACTCACTGCAGGCAATGCACTGCTGAAGCAAACCACGGCAAAGAGGAGGACTGAATCCTCTCCTCACCAGCTGGTGAGTGGAAAATTCAATCCTTCTGGGTACTGTTTGCCAGAGTGTTCCCCACAGGGAATGTCAGATGATGTCAGATGAATGACAGGTGGGTAGCTGTTCGTTCATGAGGTGGGGAGATAAAGATCTCATAGTTCCCTTGCTTGGTTATTTACTTCCAAGGAGTCCTACAATCTTTTCATGCCATGAATAGTGCTAATCTCTACAGGAACAAATCACAAAGAAATCTTACCTTTGCCTCTATGTTTGCCTCTACCTTTGCCCCTTTTCTAAAGGAAAGCATTTTTAAAAGGGCTTTGCAGGGGTGCTTGTGAAATTCAGCTTCTGTGACTTCCTCCACCTCTCATACAGCCCCAACTAAAATAATGCTCCAGAGAGATGGAGGATTCCCTGGAGCAGATTTTGGCAGTGTACATGGAGAAGACCAAAAGCTAAATGCATTTTAAAAGAAAAAAATAGAATGTGTAAATAGAGATAAAGTTGTCTATAAATACCATTTTGTTTTAATGAAATACTATTTAAATGTGAACTTTTGTGCAGATTTTTTTATTAAATGCAAACAAAAGTGGAAATGGGAGAGAACTATTTTATTCATTTTTACTTATTAACTTTGTATCCTGCCCTTCTTCACAAAGGAGCCCAGGGAAGCAAACATCAAAATTATGAATGTGAAATGTGAAATTGACAGAAACTGGAAATAGGTTGATCTAAACATCCCTATATAAACATTTGCTTCTACTTCTTCTGTTGCAGTATCTGAAAAGCAGCTCACATATTTTATTTGTGAGTAGGGCTCATGAACTCATTTACCTGATGTTCATTTACCTGATGTTCACAGATCTTACCATGAATAAGATTCACAAGCCCCACTTCATGTATTATGTGCAGAATCCCCCCACACTGGATAGCTCAGTTGGTTAGAGTGTGGTGCTGATAATGCCAAGGTTGCAGGTTCAGTCCCCGTATGGGACAACTGCATATTTCTGCATTGCAAGGTCTTGGATTAGATGACTCTCAGTGTACCTTCCAACTCAGCAATTCCATGATTCTGCTGCCTGGTGTTTAAAGTGGTTCTTAGAAGAGCTTCAAAACAATTTGCAGTGCAGGTTGGGTGGGTCATTGGCTTACAGCTGCCACCTTTTGACCAAGCAAATTATAGACGGTTCAGGGGGACAAGGAAGGTGCATAATATTATGTTATATGATCACAATATAATCATGGGTATCTAATCACATCATTTTAATTAGCTGACTTAGTAAGTACTGTGCTATCACAGTATTAAGTACTGCCCAATTGTGTTATCCTACCTAGCAATTCTAGAATTTCCAGAACAAATATGATCCAAACAAAAATATTAGTATGTGCTGCCAATTGGATTAAAAAAAACACACACTTTCCTTTATAATATCTTTAAAGTATACTTGCTACAGCTCTTTGTAATCCATGCCCCCACCTGAAGAAACACACATTTCTGATACCAAAGACAAGACAAATTTCTGCCTTAACAAAGGTAAAGGTAAAGGACCCTTGACAGTTAAGTCCAGTTGCGAACGACTCTGGGGTTGCAGTGCTCATCTCACTTTACTGCCAAGAGAGCCAACGTTTGTCCGCAGACAGTTTTTCAGGGTCATGTGGCCAGCATGACTAAGCCGCTTCTGGCAAAACCAGAGCAGCACACGGAAATGCAGTTTACCTTCCGGCTGGAGCAGTACCTATTTATCTACTTGCACTCTGACGTGCTTTTGAACTGCTAGGTTGGCAGGAGCTGGGACCTCACCCCGTCGCAGGGATTCGAACCACTGACCTTCTGATTGGCAAGCCCTAGGCTCAGTGGTTTAGACCACAGCGCCACCTGGGTCCCATTGCCCTAACAAAATGTATGGACAAATTCTGTGGTGCTGGTGGTGTGTGTGTGAATGATTTCCACTTACAGTGGGCAGATCCTTGAAATATGAGCAATCTCCTTTTAAAATTATTAACGGGTAGCATTCCTTTAAAACTGCTGGCCCTCCCTTCATCAAGTAGCCATTAAGTCAAAATGAACCATGAAGATCAAGCATTTTGTCCTGACCTGGCCATATATTTAACTTCATTTATATTACACTAGATTGTATTTGTGTGTAACTACCAACAACAGGAAGCTGTAGCCCTAAGCCCCAGGGAAGACACTTTTTGCTTGCTAATATGCTTTTTACAAGCAGCAGTGGGCAATTCCATTTTGTACCTATGTCTTTTAGAGAGCTCTGTATTTCTACAAATCACAGTGGGTTCTTTGTATACCACAGTACAGGCATTGCACCTGTGAGACATTCATATATAATCCCTCTCATAATGCATACCAGAATTATTTTTAAAATGAGGAAGATTAGAGCAAAGTATAAGGTACACAATTAATATTATTGTCTAACGCTGTGGTCTGAATTTAGAACAGTGTAAGATTGGGATGCTAGCAGGACATGGTTTCTATAGCAACTGAACCAGAGATAGAGAGGTGCTATTAACTGGGTGCATGTAAGCAAAGCTGAGTTCATCTTTAGCTGATAAAAAAACAACAACCAGTGTTTTCCAAGTATCATTAAGGTTTTGGAAATATGTGCATTTTAAAGGACAGACAAAAAGGTTTATGCTTAAAGGTTGCTTTTTTAAAAAGGTTACTTCAGGATTGTGGCTCAAATGGTTATACCTAGGATGCTTTGGCCAAGGTAAGAAGAAACCAAAGGAGAAACCTTGCCCAAATATCCCTGTCTAGCAATTATGATCCTCACATGGGGCACAACTAAGAAAACCACAGGTCCAAGAAGTGCTCTTAGTATGCACCGGAATCCAGGGTTTTAGTGTTGCAACTGCAGCCCTCTGGAATCAGTTACCACTTGAAATTAACAAGTACCTAGTGTTTCAATATTTATGTGGCTACTAAATACATTTTTGTTTAATGAAGCTTTCCTTAGAGTGTGACCCTGTTATTTCATGAAATAATAACTGAATGGTGGTAGAAATGGTATTATGATGGTAAAAAGGTAAAGGTAAAGGTACCCCTGCCCGTACGGGCCAGTCGTGTCCGACTCTAGGGTTGTGCGCTCATCTCACTTAAGAGGCCGGGAGCCGGCGCTGTCCGCAGACACTTCCGGGTCACGTGGCCCTTAGGGGTGCTTTCGAACTGCTAGGTGGGCAGGAGCTGGGACCGAAAGATGGGAGCTCACCCCGCCGCGGGGATTCGAACCACCGACCATACGATCGGCAAGTCCTAGGCACTGAGGTTTTACCCACAGCACCACCCGCATCCCTTCAGATGGTCCCTTATGATGGTAGTCTGATGATTTTTTTGCAGGCATACATCGGAGATATTGCAGGTTCAGTTCCAGACCACCACAATAAAGCGAATATTGCAATGAAGAGAGTCACGTGATCTATTTTGTTTGTTTGTTTCCCAGTCCATTAAAAAGTTATGTTTGCTGTAGTAACCTACTATAGTATGTTAAGCCCTGGCTGCAGGGGTGGGAGAGGGAAAATCCAACTGCAGAAAAAACCCTGTGTTTATGCAAAACATAAAATCAACATGACATTCTATTTTTAGTTTTGCTTACTAAAATATGTTAATTCAATTCCCAGTAAATTTAGGGCAAAATATCAGAAAGCCCACATTGCTGACTGCAGTGGCTTATTTCTGCTAGTGATGGGATTATATATTTCTGACATCCCGCAGTGCAAAAAATTAGTCTTTAGGTTAATGCACATCAAGAAATTAAGGGTAGTGACTTCTATATATGTCACTCTATAATATGTAAGCTATCCTCCACTCATATTCCTCTGCCCGATTCCACAGTAAAATTATTTATATTTGCAATTTCTCTCCCTACCACCCTTTGTTTTGAACTGGGCTTGGTTTTCTGCAAAGGAGTTCCACAGTCACACATTTATTTTTTTTACAAACAGATGGCATCCTCCATTCTGTATCCATAGTACAGCCACCTGCTGCTCTGCCCTTAATCATTGCTGTGCCTCCAATGATGGCATCTTCCTCTATGTGTGCAATTACCAAACAAAATCACAGTGTTTTAAGACCAACACAACAGTGGAACAGAAATTGGCCAAATCTTAGTCGCAACTGAAACATACTAGCTAGGGCTGTGATTTATAATTTATTTAACAGCAATAACTAGAAGAGTGCTGTAAAGATTGTTGAAAGGCACTGTCACAAAATTATAGCACATTTTCATGAGTCCTAAGTCAGTGCATATCACACCCAGCATGGACCCCTCCATGTGAAAGAAATACAGACAGACAGACAGGCTCTCATGGAGGTTTAGTTAAAGCCTGGCCAGCTTTAATCAAAGGGCTTCATTGAGGAGGAACATAATTAATTGTTTTCCACATTTCTAGCTTATATCTTGGTTTTAAGTACATGCAACAGCTTCAAATTTACAAGCATAAACTCCCAGGAAAGAAAAGATTCATAGCAATGATTAGCAAACTGATTAGCACACTCTTCTTGCTCAAGAAGCATACGCTTCACGTGTTGACAAAATAATCTTTAAATGAAAACATTGTTCAAAAGCAGTGTTAGAAACTGAGATATGAAAGCTAGGAGCTAAATGGCACCTTAAACCTAGGTTATGGGTACCCCAACAGAGTATCTAGGTGCACTTTTTTTATAACAAGAATAGAAAGCTGAAAATGAACTACAGCTAAAATCTTATGTTCATTTTTCACATGGTCTAGTCCTCATCTGAAGACTGCAAAAAACAATTCCATACTTCCCCTGCTTTCCTCCCTAATATTCTTTTGAGGGTCCCTTCTCCAGTCATCAGAGAGTGGCTGGAAGTGGGGAGGCAGAAAAGGTCCTCCTTTCCTTCCAGCAGTGGCAGTTTTAATCTGAAATCTTAGGTGCAGTACTGCACCCAAAGCTCAAAAACTGCCCACATTGATGAAACTCCCTGTCACAAAATGCACCTAGAGCAATGGGAGTTTTAAACACTGTTCAAAAGTTGAGAGTTCTGAATTGCTCCTACTAGGAGCAGCGACTTCTGGGTTCAGTTATTTTCCAGGAAGCATCCCAGTTTCTCAACCAGTTATTTCACTATGAATAGCCAAGGCAAATCATGTCAGTGTTCCTATGTTTACTTCTCTGCCCTCCTCTTCCTGTTATCCAACTCTTCCAGAAGTCAAACTCCCACTCTTTTGCAGTGGTTCTCACCTGTGGTTGATGTACAGAGTCTCTATCCCATGTATTGTAGCCAATTATGTTAAATGAGCAGCTAAAATGAGCGTAGCAATATGACGTTGTAAGGCCAATGGTTCAGTTGCTACAGCTGGTGCACATTCGGGGTCAGTTTATGTTCCAGCTTCAATCCTTTGTATGTAATAAAAAATTTCAGCTGAACGGATAAAGGTGGTATTCAATGAAAGTTTCCTGTCTGGAACCCTGGAGAGCTACTGTCAGTCAATTTAGACAATAATGGGCTAGATAGACCAATGGTCTGACTTGGCATAACATAGATTCCTATGTTCCGATCCATGATCTGCTATGGTGACACCCAGCAGTTGTCCTTTGCAGAAGTCTTTCCCTTCCCTGCAACCTGAGCTCCCTTTTTAACTGAGGGTGCCAGGAATTGATCTTGAGACCCTTCATGTGTAAAGCATGGATCTCTGATTGAGCTATGCTCCCATTCCCACAATATGTGGCCAAAGTTTATAAATCCACACTCCACAACCATCAAGTAACGTTTCGTTCCTTCAATTAGCTATCCGGTAAACGTCTCTCTGACACTACACTAAAGAACACCTTTCAGTCACTGAAAAAGTTGTGTGCTAAATGTAGTGCAGTGTGTCCTTTTAATACTATGATATGATTAAACAAATATCTAAAGACATCTTTGCATCCATGGGAGAGAAAGCTGGGCTAAGTTTTAAGAAAATAGAACACTTGATAAGGTACAGCCCTCCAGCAAGTTTGTAGAACAATGTGGCTGAGTAAGAAGAACAATGGCCATTTACCACCATGAGGCAGAATCCAACTCAGAGGGTAGAAAGTGGACAGACTTAGGATATCACAGCTAACCTCATGCCCTTAAGGTACAATGGCAGATTTTGCCCCAAACTGCCCAGTCTGACCAGCTTTTGAACATGGAATAAAGGGTGGTGGCATCTTGTATTTTGCTTAAGGCCACAAAATATATTGGGCTTGCGCTGGTTATTGGACACAGTCTACTGGAAAATATAGCACATCAAAATTAACAGGAAGAGTGCAGCAGGAACACAGGCTTTCACAATTCCCTTTCATTTCAGTGGGACATGCAGAGGGGAACTTCTTAGTATTATTGTTCTTGTAGTTGTTGTTAAAAGTTATATACCACCCTTCATCTGCATTTCTCAAGGGTGTTCACAGCATAACAATACAAGATAAAAAGACAAAAGACCTAATAAAAAAGAAGAAAATGAAACAATAATAACCCCTTCCACCCTCTCCCATGAAACATTTAAAATGATATAGGAGGTTAGCCAAAGGCTTATTTGAAGAGGAACACTTTCACCTAGTGCTTAAAACTGCATATTGAGACACCAAAGGCTCTCCTACATCATGGGTAGACAAACTAAGGCCCGGGGGCCAAATGCCTTCTAAATCCGGCCTGCGGACAGTCCGACAGCATGTTTTTACATGAGTAGAATGTGTCCTTTTATTTAAAATGCATCTCTGGGTTATTTGTGGGGCATGCCTGGTGTTTTTAATAAAGTAGAATGTGTGCTTTTATTTAAAATGCATCTCTGGGTTATTTGTGGGGCATAGGGATTTGTTTGTTTTTTCTTTTTCAAAATATAGTCCTGCCCCCCACAAGGTCTGAGGGACAGTGGACCGGCCCCCTGCTGAAAAACTTTGCTGACTCCTGTACCTGCATGCTAAAAATTCAAAGACTCAAACAGTTTCATGATAGAATAGTATACTGCTAACTGCCTAATTTTCACTCCATTTTGCATGGCTGTGCAAGTTCCCGTCTTATCCTTACAGTAACTAAAAAGGAGAATGAAACCTGATCCACATCAACAGATACAACAGCCTACTGCAAATGACAGGAAGAGGGCTTTTTAAATGGTCCGTTGGGGGCTACCAAATGATTTAAGGGTGCACTTGCTTCCTTCATTTTGTCCTTAAGGCTGTGCCATTACCAAACTTTCTGCAAAAAGTAGGTTTGGCATGGGGCCAGTCGCTGTGGCAATACAGGAGATGGCCGGGGTGGGGTCACAGTCAGCCCTGCTAAGCAACAGTGTAAAGCAACCTGATTCAGGCAATGCATGGAATAGATGAAGACATGAATTAGTGGCTCAATGGCGTGTTTGCTACATTTGGATTCTGCTTTAGAAAAATATAGGTAGATAGGTAGGTAGCCGTGTTGGTCTGTCGTAGTCAAAATACGTTAAAAAAAATCCTTCCAGTAGCATCTTAAAAAGTAAAGGGCCCCCTGACCATTTGGTCCAGTCATGGCCGACTCTGGGGTTGTGGTGCTCATCTTGCTTTATTGGCCAAGGGAGCCGGCGTACAGCTTCCGGGTCATGTGGCCAGCATGACTAAGCCGCACTCCAGAGCAGTGCACGGAAAGGCCATTTACCTTCCCACCGGAGCGGTACCTATTTATCTACTTGCATTTTGACATGCTTCTGAACTGCTTGGTTGGCAGGAGCAGAGACCGAGCAATGGGAGCTCACCCCGTTGTGGGGATTCGAACCTCCAACCTTCTGATCGGCAAGCCCTAGGCTCTGTGATTTAACCCACAGCGCCATCTGCATCTCCCCAGTAGCACCTTGGAGACCAACTAAGTTTGTTATTGGTATGAGCTTTCCTGTTTAGAAAAATATATTAGACTGGCACTGACATTCATAATTGTCTATATGTATAGCCAACAAATCTTCATTTGGTTAGGTGTCTGAGAGAAAGCCAGGAGGGAAGGGAGAGAGAGAGAGAGATGTACTGGTCACAAAATTGGAAGTATATACAGAAAACATGCATATGCAGGAGCGAGATCTTGGCAGCAAGTCCCATACCCATCTATATGTATTTACTGTACAGTTTCTATGTGTGTATGAAATGTACACACAGGCAAGTGGGGTTTTTCGGAGCTGTTGGGAACCTAGTTTTGCATGGCTTTCACCTACCCATAAAGCAAGTGCATGAATAAGGACTGTACAGGTGATACAGCCAACATGCAAAGGTCACCACAATCCCACACCTTCCTTCATGTTTGTTTTATTCAGTTGCATGAATAGGACTATAGAAAGTGTGGGTGTGTGATTGAGAGCATGTGTATTTCAGAGATCACTATGCAATTATAGGACTAAAGCACACATAGTTGTGTACTGCGTCATTGGATAGTTTCAGGTGTTTCAGCAGAAAAATCTGTGCAATCGCAAAGGTTCAAGATGCAAAACCCACCTGAAAAGCATATTGTCATAATTTTGACAATGGCATATATGAAAAAGGAGGTGGGAGGAACAATGTCAACAAAGGTTGAATTTAAGCAAATGCAGTAACAACTTGGACTCGTGAGAATAAGGACTAATTCCAAAGATTTCATAAAGGAGAAACGTTTTAAACTAAAAAGATTGTGAAGTCACTGTTCTACACTTCAAACAGTTTTATTTCTTGCTTAATGTAAATATTACATTGCAGTTGTAAGTTTTCTTTTACTATACTTTTAAAAATTGTTCATGTTTGAGTATATAATACTAGTGCTTAAAGACGTGTGTATATGCACCATGTATGTGTACATGCACACACATGCATAAAAATATTATCCCAGAGCTAAGAGATCTTAGCCAACATTACAACAACCCCAATTGCATGCAAATACATCCTAACAACATCTTGCAGAAAATACATGTCCCTTTCCCTCCTTCTCGAAGCATGAGTGATTAACACACACAGCATCTAAGGGGACACACATAGTACTAGGCATAGTAGCCAACTCCTAGGGGCCAAGGTCCCTTCAACCTCCCTAATAAAATATTTGAGGGGGCTGGGGGTCCCCAAAGTTGACGAACATTGCCACTCAAATGATGTGCATGTGCCACATCTTGTGATTGATTAAGCGAAGTGGGGCTTACCGTGACACCCCTGGTACTAAGACCAAACAGAATTTTTTTTTTCTCAAGGGCAGCACCACTGAACTCAACAGGGCTGAAATAGTGCTACTGAAAGGGGAAGCAGACCAGTCATCATGAAAGCTATTCTCAAAAGCAACCAAAAAGGCCATGATCGGTGTAACACACTGTAAATCAACATGCAACAAAATCAATCGAAGCATTACATGGTCAATGCATCTACCAATTTACAGCAAACTAAGGCAAATCAAAAATATGGATGGCAAAGTACTGCAATAAGGAATCAATAACATGACTGAGGAAATATGTATGTCAAATAGGTCTTGACATTTTAGAGCAGCAAAGCAATCCCTGTGTTTGGAAAATGAAGAATTGTCCTGCACCCAACATGGGTTTTACTGTTGTACAAACCCTTCTAAAATATTGTTTCAGATATAAGAAGTAATCTACAAATTAAAATTGGACAAGCAGAATAAGATCTTATAAACATGCATTTGGGAAGCTTTTTCTACCTCTGGGTTTATTTCCCTCACATAGATTTGCTGCAGGAGCATTGGAGTCTTCAGGGTATATTCAAGACTCCCCTATCTTCTTCAAGAGGAGACAGTTCTCTACGGAAACACAGGAACTCTGTGTGTGACTGGAGTGCACCCAGAATCAAGGTGGCATTTTTCAGCATAAGGCTTAACTAGTGTATTTTTGAATTTAAGATCCCAAAGCATGTGGACTAGTTTCATTTATAAGATTAGGCAACACCAATATGGGTAGTGACACTTTTTGTGAATTGACACCCAAACAAACAATGAACTGAGTGATCTTATTAGAATCTACTAATGAATAGCTGGCTGAGTTTAGGATCAGTGCTGGGACTTCAGTATCCTCAGGCTCAAGAAATAAATTAATTCTTAACAGGAAACATGGAGCAAAAGAAAGGAGAAGAGCAAATCACAGATATTCATTAGCTCTTACCATCAAATAAAGCTGCCTTGAGGGCATTCTACTGAAAAGCATTGCACATTTGACTTGGCCATGAACATTATATAGGATCAAAGGAATCAAGGCATTTGTTTAGAATACCCAACACACAAGTCACAGACTTTTATAGGTGTTTTAGTGAATTCTTCTTTCCAAGAGCAACCAAGCTAGTCACCTATATTTATTGATAGTTAAACTAGTATTTTCATAGGTTTAGAACCTTTTAAAGTGATGAAAAAATCTGACTGCTATTCTCTTCCTTCGCCCCCTGAGCCAAGTCATATTCTTTAAGCCCTCCTCCATGAAGTAACTTGTCCTGAACATGACCAATAATGTCAAACATTGCTAATTTCTTACTAACTTTTAAGTATTTTGTTTTTTGAAGAACCACATAAGAGAATTCCATTTATGCTTTGATGATGAAGGCTTAATTTGAGTCTTTGAATTTTTAGCATCTAGACTTGTCCTTCAAAAAATGTGAAATGCGGGATTTTTTCTGTTCTTCTAAAAAACTAGAATCTCTGAAATTTGCCATGTAAAATTGCTAGCAACTGCCAGTCCACTCAGCAGTACAGCACCCATTAAGTTCCCCAGGTCTCAGCTATTCATTGGGAGACCGGGTTCATCCTACTCATGTGATCCAAACTTTAACTTCATTAGACATTGCAGCAGCACAGAAGATATAGGGGAACATGGATGACTGACTAGAACAGGGGTTGGCAAAAAATTTTAGCTGCGGGCCAGTCCACTGTCCCTCAGACCTTGTGGCGGGCCAGAGAAGCGGCACCGGGGGGGCTGGAAGAAGAGGAGAGGGGGGCAAGTAGTCCTCTTCCCCACCCCCAGCCACCCCCAGCCACTGCGCTTACCTTCCCTGGGGCTGCTGCCACCACCAGCACCACCACCGCTGCTGCTTCTTGTGGGTAGGCAGAACGAGCTCATCCGCTCCACTCTCTGGCCCACAGGAGCACCAGGGCGGCAGCGGGGTTGGGAAGATGAGCAGCGCGAAAGGGCTGGCTCCAGAGAGGGACTGCTTAAAATGGTGTTCAGCCAGGCCAGCTCCCTTCCTTCTCTAGGCAGGGCAGGGAGAAGCCAGGAGGAGGGAGGGAAGAGGCGCCCCTGTGGTGTGGGGGGGACAGAATGGCGCAGGAAAAAATGGCGAAGCCCGAATGAACAGAATCCCCATGCCGATCCACAGACAGTCTGTGGGCCGGATGCTGAAGGCAATAGGGCCTGAACCGGCCTGTGGACCTTAGTTTGCCGACCCCTGGACAAGAAGCTATCTACATGGTTCTTTCTTATTCCCTTTCTACCACTACACCCTGCGCCAAAAAGAAAAAAAGGGAGGGAGAGTTAAAATCAGGCAACAAGAAGACATCTGAAAAGCTACAGCAGTGGTGGCATTAGCAATGGCAGTTGCTGTCACCGTATTTGGCCAGCCAGTGGCTTCCCGTTGTCATCCTCTATCCAAATGTCTTTTCCAGACACATGCAGATACTATTTTACAAAACTAAAATGATCATTATGATCTGAAGGACTGCCCCTTAGTTAGGATGAGGATCTTTTAAGCTGGTGGGATGTGATGAGCCTCAGTTATGGAGCTTTTGATTTGGGGACAAATCTGTATCTCTAGCTCAGTGGAAAACTTCATTTGAATGCAGAGGGAGACAAACATGTCTGCTATTGAAAACACACACACACCACACATACACACTGTAGGCAGGTGCATATATGTATGTGTGTGTTTGTGTTTATATGTGTCACTGTGAATACCTCTACAGCAAGACATCAAGGAGGTTATATAAGCTCTGACAACTCTAATATTGGTCATGAAAACACATGAATTGGAAGTGGTCTTTTCTTCCAATGTCCCTCCACTCTGGAAAAATGAAATCTGAATTTTCTCCGTTTCCAACTTATGAAAAAAGGAAGGGAGGGAGAGAGAAGATCTTCAATAAGCGGATTCCTTCTTATGTCACTGTCCTACTTTCAAGCTGCATCACATGAAAGCAATTTTGCATGCACTTAAATGTGGTTACACATAGTACTTCCATTACCCACATTATACACTCAGAATTTAAACAGAAGACAGTTTCTATATTTTATCATATCTGTTGAATAAATTATTCACATCTCATTTATGAATGCTCCATTTAATAGCACAATATAAATAAATCACTTTCAGCCAATGCATTCCCAAAGGATTTCAAATGAAGAATTTTGATCTTCTACTTTGTTTCTCCGACTCTTTGTTCACAAATAATTTGTCAATGCAGCCTTCTTTGAATTGATTACAAATGTCTACTATCTGTTATCTGGAAATTCTTTATTGACACTGTTTGGAGATTATTTTCATAAGCAATTGGGAGAAGGAAGCTTGAAGAGGCCGAAAGTGTACTATCCTCACCTTTTCAAAATTATGAAAAGAGTCCAGGAGAGAAACTCATCTGAGTGGTTGTGTGCTTTGGGGAGAACTGGGTGACATGGCAACTCTTTCTAGCTGACCTCAAGCCACAAAGAACCAGAAGCTGTAACCACTCTACTAAGCAGAGTACTGAATCTCAGACTCCAAATAGAAACGACTGTCAGATGAGAGAGAGTTTAGCAAGGCTTGCATGATGTGTAGGGAAAACAGACCATGGGGAAAATAGTGTGGGCACTTCTCCATGAGTGGTGGTGGGATTTAGAACTGAACTATGTAGCCACTAAGAAACCTAAAGATTTGAACTTTCCTCTGTATGCTGCTATTAGAGGTTTACATAGTAGTGGTAAGTAAGGACTGGAAACCATTTCCCAGAATAAGTTTGAGTGGGAAGGCAGAAACCAAGTGATAGAACTTGGCTAGACTATACAACAGGCCTTGCCAACCCAATGCCCACAGGTGCTGTAGAATTCATAAAGGCTTTCACTGGCACCCCTGAGCAAATGCGCTAGGCACTGGGCTTTTATTTTATTTTATTTTTTTAAAAAAGGTACGATTCTAGACTTCCTGGGGCAGTAAGTTATGAGACAAGATGTGCAGGTATCTTTTAAGAAATTTCTTTGAAATGGCAGTAAGTGTGATGTGGCTACCTTGTATCTTTTTACTGGTACTGAGGCATGTTCCTTGCTATTAAACAGCAAGAGTGTGTGTGTGTGTGTGTGTGTGTGTGTGTGTAAGAGAGAGAAAGAGAGTCTGAGGAGCAGAGATCACAAAATACTCATTCTGCACAATCAGGACTTGCCATGGTAACCACAAGGCTGTCTTGGGGTAGCTGTCTCTCTAATTTTGTGTTATGCCACACTTTGCATGGCAGCCATTTCGTGTTAGGTCATGCTTACCCCAGAGCAGTTATTTTGTGACTGGCACCCCCAACACCCTCTCCAAATTGTAAAGTGCCCACTGGTCCAATAAAGTTGGCGATCCCTGTTCCAGGAGATGCTGACCTTAGTCAAGGAACTGAAGCTTGATGTGCTGCTGCAGGAAATGCTGTCTCTATTTGTAAGAGCTAGAAAGCATATGGCTGATTCAGATGATATTCTTCAGACCTAGTGTGATGCTGCCAAGATTAGCTCTTCCATATTATATAGGGACAGAGATAACCAGGCTAGCAAGTCACTCATCCTTGGGTATTCATTCTGCAATGGTAGTGAAGAAACAGCAGATATACCTAGAGCAGAAATGGGAAACCTCACGCCTTTCTAACTGGTCTTCAGGAATTCCCCTAGGCCATACCCCAGGTCACACCCCTCACCAGCCCCACTGAACTTCTTTGTTGAGTGGTTACGTAATTGTGACAAAGCCTCTTGCTTGCCTGGGTGCAGTGGTTGATGTGTGCATGTCTAAAAATCTCTTGCTCTGCATCGCTAGAATGTACTCTACTGCACAAAGGCGAAAGCAGCATTCATTGCTCCACCCACTTTTTCTTCAAGACTTGCTTATGCGGCCCCCAGAAGGTTGACCATAAGGGAATGTGGCCCTTGGACTAAAAAGGGTTCTACCCTTGGCCTAGAGAATGGGAGAAGCCAGGTATAATCATGCCTCTTGTGCATATGTTGCAGACCAGTAAGTGCAGCGCATATTCAGTGCCCAACAGTTCCATATCAGAAACAGTTCCATATACAAAGCAACGTAAGTTTATACTCGCTTCTGATAACCTGCTTGCTTTTTCCGCATCGTCCTAGGTCCAGTCTTTACTCTGTAGTGCTGTCCAAGAGGGAATCCTGGTGGAGTGGGCCAATTTTTGAGGAAGAACTAAAATAGCAAATGTACAGCTTACCTAAACGATGACAAGTGAGGTGCATGTTAACCAAGCAGATTTCTTCCTCTCTCCCTGTCCTACTGCCCATATCTGAAAGGTGTAAACACCAAGTAGGCAGAAAAAAAATTAAGTATATGACTAATGCAGTCAAATGAAATAAACATGGGAAATATATGGTTTGATATGGGAGCAGTTTCCTGAATCTGTGGAACATTCTTCTCTCTTAGCAGTTGAGTGTAAGGACCATCATTGGGGCAGAGAGCAATGCAGTCTGCTATTCACAATGTGGGGGGGACGACTTGAAAGGCAATTATTTTTAGCTACTGCATTGTGTCTCGAAATCACATAAACAGTGAATGTCCTGCCAGACTCAGCCGTGTTTCATCTAAATGCACTACTGTGGACAAACACAGCATAGTAAGTTGAAATTTCCTCTTGATCACTGGCCTAGTGCCCTGCAGGTATTTTGGACTACAATTCTGGCCATCCTTGATCATTAGTCCTGATGGGAGATGTAGTTCAGAACAATCCTCCAGGTAACAGAGGATTCTCTCTGCTAACACAAATAAGGATGAATTTAGGGCTGATTTGGACTTTACATATGCAAAGAAGAGATGTGTGATGCTGATTTTCCTTCGCCTCTCTGTTATTGCCCTCCACAGGTTCAGGAACACTTTAAAAATAACACATGACACCAACATCAAGACATTTATGACATGGTTTAGATGCAATCGTGAGTGAGTGGGAATCGAGCCATGAGAAAACTTGTTAGATTATAGTGTGATCTGGAAAGCTGCAACCCGCAGCAAACATGCACATTGTAATTCATGCAGTTTGTATAAACAGGCCAAAGGCAAAACCAAACTTGATACAACAACTATGACATATGTTAGTTAATTTGACATCAAGCAGATCAAAAATAATGAAAAAGACTGAGTAAAATATAATGACTTGGATCCTTAGATGCATAAGGAGAAGGACGTTCACATTTTTAAAAAAAGTTTGCTCTCCGCTTGTCCCCTCTGCAGCTGCTAATAACCCTGAAAGGCATTTCTAGAGGAACAGGGACCCTTCTGAACAATATGGAATAAGGAAGGGGCATTTAGGAGGGGTGAACAGCCCCAAATAGGCAGGTGTCAATCACCACCTCCAACTGCAGCATCCTCTACCTCATCCTACATGATTCAGGAGGACATCTCAAGGGTGTATGTAGGCAGCTGTAGGAAAGAAAAAGAACAGCAAACTTCCATGCTGCAAATTTCCTCCCGTTCATTTATCTTACAATTCAAGCCAATGATTCAAAAACTCACTTAGTATGTTCTCTGCTTTGACATAGAGAGCAAATATATTTTTAACATTAACATTTCTACAACCATGGGCACTTTTCAGAAACAAACAAAAAAGGCTATTACAATGTGATTCTCATATTCTCAATATGGGGTCTCCAGTGTAATGTCAGTGGGCACCAGAGCACTCTCAGCCACACATACCCTTGACCCTCAGACCTCCTACCACCGCCATTAAGCTTTTAAAATTGATAGGTTTGGGGAACTTTTTGAGTTGAATGATTGACAGGTTGACTATTTAGGAGGGTTCCTACTTATTTGTTTGTGTTTCATTTTGCGGGGGGGGGGGATTCTGATAATTGGGCATTTTTGTGATACCTATGGTAGTTTATTAGATTTCTAAATGGGCTTCCAGGCCCAAAATGTTGGGGACCCCAGGTCTGAACTATGCAAAAAGTGCTGGGAGGGATGTTCAGGTTTTGCAATTTTAATGTGCAACTTCAGTTCAGAAGCTCCTTCCAAATGAAGCAGCTCTGATAAACACACAGAAGTTCCTGCAGTGGCTTTCTCTGCCAAGATCATCCCCTAGTGACGTATCTAACTCTGACAGAACAAAACAAAAATGTCTGCTTGCTTCTAATGCAACCAAATCAGCCTTGACTTCATAGTTTATACACACTTTGCTGATTGCAAGCGGGTCCTTTTCGCACTGGTTAAGGCAAAATGTGTTACCAGATATTAAATGTCTGAGCATTAAGGGATTCTATTCCTCCTGTGCGTACATTATCCAAAACAAGTAGAGGGAAGAGGGAGAGACAAGACTGGACACAGCTGCTTACAAACAACTACTGAAGCCTGCTGAAAAACAACAATAAATAAATAAAAGATGGAGCAATCCATATACAGAAACTGCAAGAGATAAGATAAAGTGTGCTGTTATATCTTTCTGTGCTTTTTATTATAACTATCACCATTGTAATAATTATCATCACCATCGTAAAACTATTTTTCTAAGTGTACAAAAAGAAAAAAGAGGAAGAACTACATTGCAACATGAAAATGAAGTAAACATGGACAGCTGCCAGATTTTCATGCCCACATCACGCACATTTCTTCACAGCCATGCAAAACTAACTCCAGTTTTTCTCCACGAAACAACCCTCTCCTTTTTTATAGTTTGTTGTAGGTATGTATGCTAATATCTAATAAAGGAAGTGGTTTTGGAAAATATAATGGAACGAATAAGCAGTTCTTGTCTTTTATAGGTATGTTGCTCTTCCACAGATATCAAATTGCCTTATAAAAATTCATGAACCAAACACCACACCAACACAGCAAATGCAGCACCATCATAATTATTTTGTTTTCTGTACATAGTGAGTCAACCAAAAAGGTACTGACAGGGCTGAGAACGCTATCATCATCTGTGGATGCATAATCTGTGGAAATGCTGCAGAAGCCTACATTTTCTTCTGACCATAATTCTAAGCCTTAAATCTTGAACAAGATAAGAAGACCCAAGTGAATGGGCCAAGGTTGAATGGGCAGTGTAAGGCCTTATTGGCCTTTCCCTTTGGTTCCAGAAATACTAAGGCGGTCGATTTGGATGACACCCAACATCACACCAACAGACATTCTCCTGGCCTCCTACAGCTCCCCAACACCCTTAGCATAAGCAGGACACTCCAATTGGATATCAGTTATTAGATTTGCCACACAAATACTTTTTGAGTGTCAAGGCCATAATGTTTTGATTTAGTCCAGACAATTACTTGATTCTCACAGTGTGGATAGAGAAATATACAAATTATCTTCTCCTATGAATTTCTTTTCTTAGTTGCATATCCTTGTTCCTCCCCAGCCTCTTTTAAGTTCACACTGAGGGCCACATTAGTTTACAACACTTTAAAATAACCAGACTAACTCAGTAACTTTTCATTTAAATCAAAAGCAAGATTTGAGCCTGATGTCAGATATGCAAAATGTTCTTTCCTAATAATATTTAATAAAAATATGTCTGAAACTATATTCTGGTAAAACTCCATTCAAAGCTGCAATCTAATGCTAAACACCACTGGAATACTAAGTAGTCTGGTTTCAAGTAAACCCCTTTATGCTACTGCATGGAAATTATAATATAAGAGAACATCAAAATGGTAGAACAGTATAGGTACAAATATATTGATATAGCATTTCTTCTTCTTGCTCACTGATATTCTGTGCTAACTGAAAAAGCAACACATGGAAGATAAATGAACAATGCTGTGTTTTGAAGCATTTGTAAAATGACCTCTTAAATTACAAAGCAAATCTCAAGAGTACCTCTAAGCAAACTAGATCCTGTGGATGCAGTGCATATATAAATAGGTTCAAATTACTGTTGCTATTTAAATGAGATTTCTGCAAGACCATTTTGTGTTTACTCAGTATATTGGGAAACATTCTTTATTTTAAACATTATTTGCAGCTTTCTGCAAAATTCTGCAGGGGATACAATACATAATAATCCCCACAATGAAACAAATTTGTGAGTCTGGTCTGAATTACACCACTTCATGTCAATATAGAAGTCAGCTCAGATTACTTGAGTTGCTAACGATTCATACCAAGGAATGACCTCAGGGTGTACATGTAACCACCAGCATATTGCCAAATTTCCTTATCCGCACACACTATTCAAAGCAGAAGAGGTCACATTTAACCATTTAATTAACTGTAGTATCTTATACTCACATTGTGTTACATGTTTGTTTTGGAGTAGGGGAAAGAACTGGCATAGAGATTGTCTGCCTGTTCACAGATTTCCATTTTATTCCACATAAAAACTTTCATCTGCACTCATATTGGTTTATGTTGTTGCAAACTATGCAGATAGGTAGAGATTCCATGAGCTAGCCTTTACTCTTTACTCTGCTACACTATCAGCTGCTGAACCAAAATAGGCACCAAATCACTGTATACACGGTGCAGCGTGCTACATTTATTATATCATCTTTCAATGTTAACAACAGAGGTAAATAGCCAATCTGAAAAGAGCCAGTTCTCTCATTAACCACATGGTTTCTTCTTATTAAAGACCCATAACAGCAATTTAACTCATTTGTTAGCACTGTTGTCTGCTTTCATCAGCATGAGCCAATCCACAGGCAGATATATTAAAATATGACATCATGATGCTTGAATGAGAAATACAAAACCATTTGTTATTTCTCCTCTGTATACTTATTGCAAAAACCCAAGTACATTTACATTTTTAAATACCTAAGGAAGTGATGGACCTGTTTTCATACATGACCAGTGAAGAAAAAAACCTAACATACTAGAAATTTGTTTTAGTTAGTTGTTATTACATTTTCCTCAAAGGAGCTCAAGGTGGCATAAATGGTTTTCCCCTTTGTCATGTTAGCACCCATTGAACTTCATGGCCAACGGGGATGTGAACACTGGTATTTCAGGTCCCAGTACAGCTCTCTAAGCTAAAGTTCCCAGATTTTTTTCAATGAATCCGGGGACACTTTTCAACTTCCTACTAAATAGATGGCTTTTGTCAGGGGATTTATTTGTAAATCCAGGTACTGTCCCTGGGAAATGGGGACATCTGGTAACCTTACTCTAATCACTACATCACATTAGCTCTCATGATTCTAGTCCAGGTTGTCCCAAAACCATTGGGCTGCCCCAACCAGTTGTGTTAAGGAATCCAAGATGTGTCCCATTAACACTAGATATGTTGCAGAGGCAAGGTATGCTTGGCATCTTCTCTGACACTGCAAAGGATTCTAAGATGCATCTCTGACTGCATGTTTTACTGATGCCCCTTAAAACATGGCTATCCCAAGCAAGATATCAAGTTGCTTGTGCCTGTCCCTGAGTCTTGTCTGATACAATGCCTACCTCTGAAAAACAGAGTGCGCTTTTTCATAACACACGGGGTGTTTGTGTGTAGAACACTAAAGGGCCCCAATTTCATATTGTGCAAAACAGAAATCATGAGAAGAGGCCCACACCTTCCCAGAGATTGACTGGGTACATAAGGGGTGAAACAATCTTTCAGGTATCCTGGTCCCAAACTGCATGCACCAAAAAACAGCCCCTTAGCCTGGTAGCTAATTGCCAGCCAACACAATTATTTCAACAGGGAGGTGAAGTGTTAGCAATATACTTCCCCAGGAAGAAGCTGAGCTGCCACATTTTGCACCTGCTGAAGCTTCCAAACCAACCTCAAGGACATAGAGTACACTGCAGTCATTCAGCCTGGAGGCTACCTGCGCATGGATGACAGTGGTCAGGTGATCCAGGTCCATAAATGCCTGTAATTCTCATACTAGCCTAAGCTGATAGAAGACACTCCAAGTTGCTGAAGTCACCTGATATTCCAGAGACAAAGATGGGTCGAGGAACACCCCCGGACTACAAACCTGCTCTTTCAGAGGGGGCACAGCCCCATCCAAAGCAGGCAATTGACCAATTATCAAGACTCGGGAACCATCTACCCCACAGCATCGCCATCTTGTCAGGATTCAGTCAGTTTATTGGCCCTCTTCCAGCCCACCACCAACTCCAGGTCCAAGTCTAGCGCCTACATGGCCTATCCCAATTCAGATGCTACAGAGAAGTAGAGTTGGGCATCATCAGTGTATTGATGACCTCACCCCAAATCTCTTAATGACTGTTCTCACTGGCTTCGTGTAGATGTCAAATGGCATTGGGGACAAGATGGTACTCTAAGGCACCCCACTGATAGGGAGACAATCGCCCAATTCTATTCTCTGGAACCTAAACTGGAAACAGGATCAGAACCGCTGGGAAACAATGCCTTCACCAATACCCATCCTAAAAAGCTGTTGAGATATCATGTAAGAATAACAGGATCATATTCACCCTGGCCTTCTCCTGATATCCTCTTAAATCACTTTCCCTAAAGAGGGGGGCGGTTAATTGTGACCAGGTGGTAGTTGTCACATACCAATGGGAGTGATTGGATCACCGCCTATTTTAGGATAGCCAAGAATAGTCCGTCCCACAAAGATTCTTTGATCCTAGACCCACTTGGACATACCCCCTCAGCAAGCTTTAAGAAGTCAACAGGTGACGGGGTGGGGGGATACATGGCTGGCCACGTTGTCACAAGGACCCTGCCTATGACATCAGGCCGCCTCAGGCAAAACTGATCCAAAGAAGTTGCAGCCAATGCCACACTGGACACCTCACTGGACACTGCAGTAAGTGTGGATGTGGTATTGAGACTGCTATGAAGGCAACATTACCTTTGAAATGCATTGCAAACAATTCACATTGGTGTAAGCATACTGACCCAATGACATCTACATGCTGTAGAGTTGATCTGCATGGAGATTGGTCATTTCTGTTTGTTTCATAACTTGGTTTTGAACTGCACTCAGCAGAGCATAAGAAATTATCTTTTCTTTCCCCTGCAGACATTGACTTTGTCAAATGATTTTAATTTTCTTTTTGCGATGATTCATTATTCATTGGGGGGTGCTTTAAGTTTCAGATTCAATGAAACATTGTCAGGCTTTAATTGTCTTTCTGTCTTGTTTCAGTTTGCACAATCTCTCCCCCCCCTTTTTTTAACAAACAACAGATGCCACTGGAATTCTCTGCCTATGTATTCTTTAAAGGAACATTCTTTAACATTTCTACCCTCTCTTTTGCAGTATCTGAGAACCACAGGCTGCTGACTCCTCTCTGCGCATGTTTAATCGACCACTATGGTTGTCATGCCAACCAGCAAAGAGAATTCTAAGCCTACACTTGGTATTTCAATGCAGTGACCCAATTACTGTCTGTCAACAAAATCACTGGGACAATAGCAAGTGTAACACATTATTGAGATTAAATCCCAGAGACTGAACTATAAAATGTCTGGAACCAAAATCTTAAATCAGTTTCACAAGGCAAAACACTATAAACAGAGTTAGCGGTAATGCCTTCTAATCCTTCAAATGTAATAGTTGCTCTTAAACAGCTTTTTTAAAAAAATCAAATAATGATCTCTGCCCTGTGTGCTTTTTTGGTAGCGCTCAAAAAACCCACCCCACAACTCAAATTTTGTAGAATTTTTGTGGCCATTATGGTTTGAAATTTGGAAATATTTAAAATATTTTAATATACATTTGAACAAAAGGAAATATTCAATCGACACAAATTTTCCTCCATGAAAACAGTAGTTGAAGATACACATTAAATGTTTCAGTTTTGCACAATGTAGCTGCTGTGAGGATGAGCACTGTAGAAATGAAATCACAGACACTGTGTCTTCATGCTTGGTAAGAAAAAACTAAATGAGCACTATGGATAATTATAACAACTGCTTTCTACAGTGTTCTGAAACAAATAAGAGAAAAGGAGATTTTTCAAGCTGTAGCACTCTCTACTTTTCATTTAACAACCTCTTCAGCATGAATGTGCTGTCCTACACTTCCATTGTTAACATCTGCAGATAGATTGTTCTGATATAAATAATTCAGCTGAAAAACATCATAGTGGAACATGAACTCGACACTGGCATAAAGCCAATCCCACAATCATATGAATAAAATATATTAACATATCACTGTTTCGACGCACAGCCATATCATCAGAAACCCTGGTGATACCTCCTACCAATCCAGAAAGATATATTTCACACATTATATGCAATTATACACAGAGCAGTCAGTGTGGTATAGTGGTTAAGAGTATGAGCTTAGAATCACCAGTCCAATTCCAACCTCAGCCGTGAACTCACTGGGTTGCTGTAGGCAAAGCACTATCTCTCAGCTGCAAGATAGGTCAGGATTATCAACCCTATCTTACCAAAGTGTGATAAGGATAACTGACTTAAGGCATATGAAGTTCACAAACTCAGTCTGTGGCACCTCTGGGTCAAAAAGGCTCCAATAATAGGTGATGGGAAAGACCTGTCTCTGCCAGAGTCCCTGAAAAGCAAGATGAACAAATAGTCTGACCAGGCATTCCTATGCTATATAAAAGGTTATTAGTAACTATCACTGATATTCCCAATCTCTGTGTATTATTAGGTGGCAAAAGATGAACTCTTACAAATATGATGATAGAAAAGAAAGTTATTTTATTTTATTTTTGTCCAATCATTCTTTTCAATGAAAGTAGTTCTTACTGCAGGATCACTCAACCAGGAAATCAACCAATTAACATTCTAAGGAACTTGTGGTAGCAAAATGAATAAAGTAGCACTCTGCCTCATCATCACTTTCTCCTGGTAGGTGGGGAAAAAATAGACGTTAAATTGCTTTGATTAAAACCCAGGTGGAAAAGCCCAGGAATGCCCAGGAAAAGGTAGAATACAGGTCGAAGAACATAGCCACTGGCAGAAATCAGTTTAAATTGCAAAGCATTAACATGTGAGAGAAATCTCTCACTTGTCTGTAATGTATTTGTTGGTGGACAATGAAGGAAGCTGAGCAATATGTAAAACTAAATATAAAAGTGAATTCCAATACGAATATTCCCAAATTTGGAAACAATTATCATGAGTGTTGTTAAATCAGCACAAGAGGCTAGGTAATATGTTTTAAAGTTGCACCCATGTGGAAGGCACAGCATCATTTGCTTTTATTTATTTTAAAAACAGATAAAGCACCCATAATCCAAAACAGATTTCAGGGCAAATAATGCAAATAAATTTTAGATTACAAAAACACTATCACACAAACCAACAACACAATCAGATTATAGGATTTTTGTTTTACTTAGCAAATCCAAATAAAGCAGCTCAATGAACAACAATAAAAGTGATGCAAGCAGAACACAAGCAGACGTGTGGTGGCTCTCCACATGTGTCTGCTAGGTAGAATTCCTGGAAGTGTGCACAATACAATGAGTTCCTGGGGGAACATGTTCTGAGAGGACAAGTTCACTTCTCTGATGGCAATCTAGTTGTCCTGGAGATTCTGAGAGAGTCAGAGAGGTTGGGGGATCAGGCCTTCATGGACATGTTAGCATCATCACACTCCTAGGGTGAATGCTCCTCTGTTTTCATAGAGAAGGAGGGAAATGGGCAAAGAGGGTGTCACTCTCTGAAAAGAGGAAGAAGCAAATGATCACTTAGAAAGGACTCCGTCCTTGGAGAAAGGGGCAAAGAGATGTTCTCTCATGCTGAGGATAATCCCAGAGGATTTCCTGGTAGTAGTTGATTTGATAATAAGGGACATAGCTAGATTTGTGATGGGCATGGCGACTGCTTGTGTGGAAGTTGTGGGTGTCATGCATCATCTAGATAGCCTAATAGATGAATCTGGGCAGGAGTCAGGGGTTGTGGTGCATGTTGGCACCAAAGACATGAAGAGATGTAGTCTTGCAGTCCTGGAAGCAAACTTTAGATTGCAAAGTAGAAGGTTTAAAGACAGGTGATTTATGGTTAGCTCTCTCTCTCTCTCTCTCTCTCTCTCTCTCTCTCTCTCTCTCTCTCTCTCTCTCTCTCTTTTGCTGTTGCTGTTCTTATATTCATTACCTGCCCTGTACCAGCAGGTCCCAGGGCAGGCTACAAAAACAGACAAAACAGATGACTACAGTTCAATACTCTAGACAGGTAGGCAAAGCTGAGGAGCCCTAGTACTTGGCTGGGAGAGTGCTGTTGGGAGGAAGAGTTTCAGAACAAACTGAGCCTGGACAAAAAGGGTCAGACTCCACTTGAACCAGAGTGGAATTAGATTGCAGGTGCTTAAAATCAAGAAGGTAGCAGAACAGCAGTTAAAGTGATCCCTGGAAGAAAGCCAACAAGAGCTGAGGAGCATTCAGTTCAGGATGAATCATCCCAAAGGGATGAGAGTGAAAATTATCATCATCATTATTTACTACTACTACTACTACTACATCACCCTCCCTTCAGAGATTGCAGGGCAGTATAAATATACAATAAAAATCTAAACATCTGAAAAATTAAAATCTGTTATATTCCATTAACTAATCAGCACACTCAGTTTCAAAGTACCAAACCATTGGCAGCACTACTACCAAAGCCTCCCGTATCGATTTCAGGGCCTGGGAAGGGGCATACTAAACAAGACACTCCATCGGGTTTCTCAAGCTAGGGGTAAACTTTAAGGAGACAAACTTTGCTGCTGACACAAAATTCCTTAGGATGGCAAAAACAAACCAGGATTGTGAGAAGGTCCAAAATGGCTGAAAGTGAATTAAAATGACAAATGCAGTTCATTGTAATCAAGAGTGCACACTGAGGCCAAATAAAATACTGTTATGAGTTTGGGGGTGCCAGGCTCCCATAAATTCCTAGATCTGGTAAGTGCTAGAATTTAATCAAGCCTTCTGAGCCCCTGGATCCAGCAAGGGTTAAAATATGAGCTCAGCCAGTTTCCTGATGAGGCAATTGCCTGTGAGATGAGCCATTAAGAAAACAAAGGAAAGGTAATAACCTATTGAGAAAGCCAAAGAGAGGGGGTTCTGTGCCAGATGGCAAAAGGGTGGGGTCCTTCCTCCAGCTCAGAGTTTGTTAAGAAGGGGTTGGCTGTGATGGAATTTAAAGGGGGAAAGGTTGCAGGTTGGAAAGGCAGCAAACTGGACAGAGAGGCAGAGCACGTTGGATTATTTCTATTTAAACCCAAGGCTGCAGCTATGGGAGAAACAAGATCCTCTTGGGGTGTTTGCCCCCCCCCCCTCCATTGTAGGCTCAGGTTGTACATATGTGTAAATAAACCATATATCATAGACATCACAGTCTTCACTGTGCCTCATTTCCTAAAAGAAACATGGGTAAGTACCTGGAACCCCTGGAATCTTACACCACTTGGAGACTGGGGTGGCATGCAACAATACTAACTTGTATTTGAACTGATGCTTGACCAACCAACAAAGACACAGCAGCTGTGACTTTGCTCTCATTTCTATTGTCCTTCTTCCTTGTTTTGCTTCTCCTTTCACCACTGATAAATCTGTATAGATGTACTACCTGTTATCAAGCTGTTGTGTTACTAATCATTTATTGAGCACTCTTAATGTGGAATGTGCTCTACCGGCTTGAGTTTGTTTCCATAGCAACTCAGTAAGTTTTACTGCTATACATATTTCACAGGCAGGAAATAAAAAAAGCAAAGGTGTACCCAAAGCCACCAGATCCAATTCATGGCCAAGCAGGGATCTGAATTCAGGTTCAAGTTGAACCGTTTTCCCCCTTGGTTACTGTTCAATCTGCCTGCCTCACTTGCACCTAGCTGAAGCCACGCTCCCTTGGTCAACAACATATTATTAACACTAAGCAACTAATTACATGTTTCATTAATAACATGATAAACAATCATATCGGTACTGTATTTATTTATTTTTACAATTGCAGTACTGTATCAGGCATAGTGGGAAAGCAATCGTGATTAGAAAAATTTGATGACCTAAAGAAATGCAATTAAAATGAATGAAGATGTGAAATATAGATGGCTATGCAATTGTTCCCAGCCTAATCTATGATTTAGTTTTACTAAACAAAGCTAGTTTTTAACATATTTAATCCTAATAATTTCAAATACAGACAGAAAGAGACTTAAACCCAGCTACTTTGGTTTAACAAATTTTCTATTTGGGTTATTTCTGTTATTGCGCATTTAGCAAAATAAACAATGCATTGTTTTTCAGCTCACTTTAACTTGACTCCTATTGGAAAGCTGTCTTGCTATCTGACTCCAACCACAGTTCAAGATAAATCTGCAAGAAAGCATCTAAAAAGCATTGCTGGGGGCTAGTTGTGTTCACAGAGAGGGTTCAAAGGTTGCAGAGGCTTAGTACATGAGGATTAAAATATATGCCATTCCCAGTTCTCTTTTAATATTTATGAAGCCTTCATAGAACAGAAATGCAACCTAATTGCTTAATTCTTAGTGACAACAGTCATTTAGGCAGCCTGATCAGTTGCAGGCTCAAAGACTACAGAGATCTGCCAAAGAATGGTCACAGCTCCAGCAGATGGCTCTGCTATAAACTGCTTGTTCTTCTCCCACACATGAAGTGGGGTGGGGGAGGGATGGGGCATGCTCTGTGATATCAGCATGTCAGTCAATTTGCTTAGCCCAAGTTTGAACTTAACCTCATGAATAGTGGAATTAGGGCATTTGTGCTCTGTTGCCCAAATGACAGGCAGCCAAAGCAACTCTTTACAACCTGGGGTCTCAAATAGCCTTAGCACACTCATGTTTGTGTACAAATCAACAAATAGTACTTTTTTAAAGCCTTTTTTTGTCATCCGCCACAGGATAACAATGGAGGAGCAGAGGATTAGATTAGGGAAATGTGCTTTTTTAGATTATCCATTTTTAGAGAATGCTACAACATGTAGCTTTTCCCCCCGCTTGAGAATTCTATCCAGGCCTGGTTGGTTGTGATATAAGCATTTGCAGCCGCTACTGTCTAATATTTCTTTGTGGTGGAGAGCTTAAAGTTTAAACACTAGTTGTTGCACTGGTCCTATACATGCTCCCTAACATGTCACATCTTAATGTGACGTACGGGGAAGATCCAATGACTGCTTTTACAACTGCTGACAAGTGCCAGGTTTTATTCACAGTCAAGAGCCTTATTCAGACATTCAAAGAATACATGGCATTGTGGGGCGCTCCCCATATACAACAGGGTTAGCATGCCTGTTCTATGACCTTTCTGAAACTCACAAACCACCACTGCTATACTCCAGTTTTTGCCTGTCCTCCAAACTCGTATTCAATACATCACCTCTAATTTAGAGACTCCACACCATCTCCAGAACTGACCAATCATCTCTGGACAGCACAGCCAATCACATTAATCAGAGTGAAATCATATTTTAAATAGAAAATTGAAAAATCCTTCCAGTAGATGTTGCATGGCTTGGGGCTTTGTACCTCCTCTTTTTGTGTGTGTGTTATCCTTTCCCCCCTTGATTATACCTTTTCCTATTGGGGGGTCCCTCAGGAATGCACTGGAAGGACTATAAAGTTTGGGTAGAATCATGTACAACCCCTTTAGCCAGTCAGGTACATGTATTTACACCTGAGCTGGCTCTTCTTTTCTGGGGCTGTGTTGGTTATTCCCAGTGGCACAGCCTTTCCTTCAGCCAGCCAGCTGTAAGTGTGCATAGGATTGCAGCCTTACACTACAGTCTTCATCATGTCTACTGACATTCTTTGAATGTGTGACTAGAGCTAAAGAAGGAGCGGGTTTCAAACAAAGTAGCTCTTCTGCAATTCCAGATATAGTATTTAAAAGCTAGATGACCATGGGCAGTGGGGAGAGAGATTGGAAGCTTTTTTATGTGATTCCTTTACAAAGATGCTTTTTTTATGTGATTCCTTTACAAAGATGCTACCTAAAATGCGCTCATACACACACAACAATGTGCACATTTAATAAGCCTCAGGAGAGAAACAATAGCTTGCTTCTGTGTTTATGGAGAGGTGGTTCCATTATATTAGCTGCATGTAAGTGTGTCTTGTCCCATTTGCTGGGTTAATTTATTATTGAATTTATGACTCTCCAATTTCAGGAAGCTTTATTGCACTAGTCCGAAGAACCAAGTTATTAGTTTTCACTCTATTGTAAGATAAACTTTAATGTGCTAAACTGAATTACCTAAAAGTTACTGATCTGACCCCCATCCCCACCCCCACAAAAAAAACCTAGTCGTCTAAGATGTTCAGAATCTTTTCTGTCATTTATATTAATGACTGGGATACTTCTCTTTCTTGTTACATCCGGGCCATTGCACAATTCATTGTCCCAGAAGGACCAGAAAACAGGCTTGTAAAATTATCTCTTTGGCAGTAAAGCAAAGCAATCTTGGTCTACAGCAGCACCTTATTCCTTTGCCCCCTTGCCAAGGTATGAAAGACCAATAATGGCAAGATTGTGATCTTTTTGAGTTGCAATGCCTACAGATAATATGAGGAAATAAATATGCCCTGCTTAACAACTACAGGCAGGGTTGGGGCAGGGAATTTTGCTGCATGAGGTGAAGGGCAAGATGGTGCACAAATCCATTCCTTGTACAAATGTCTCTTAGATTAGCACTTGAGTCGTAATTCAATGCTGGTGACGAAACAGCTCCTGCTACACTTCAGAGCAGCAGGCTAGCTTTGGGGGTGTGGGCCATATCAATGTGGTACATACAGTGCTGCCTGAGTTGGCTGTCTAAAGATAGCATTAGTGGCCAGCAGGGCAGTGTGGATGAGGCTCCCCACTACTTTGCCCCTCCTCTTCTCAATAACTGGTAGTGATGCACACCACTGGGGATGCAGGTGAGCAATACCATGCTGCTATAGTGGCTGCTATTGAAAGGTAGGACTGTCCTGGCAAGAGATAAGGACATGCCGTAATGATGAAATATTATGAGGGCAGGAACACAGAGGGTAAATAAACCAAAAGCAAAGTGTACAACTCAGAAAGAGAGATGCTGTTAAATCAAATACTAAAGTTATATCTCACCTCTGTGTGGCTAACACACAAGCCACATTAAAATCCTGGGCAAGGTCCTCTCCCCTACTCACAGGCTATGCAGCCTCACACAGTGAGTCATCACTCACTGATACATTATTCATTGATTGGTGGGGCTTCTAGGGAAAAGGCCGTGTTGAGTTAAATGCATCCTGCATTCATATGTTGCCCACCCTCATCAGTGTCCTGCAGGAGTGCCAGCTTGGCCCCACAACCGTGGGTGCCCAGCCCTTTCATGGGGAATTTTGTGGGTGCTCAGCCACCTAGGGCCCCAGGGAGTTGGCACCTATGGTGTCCTGCCCACACTGTCCTGTCTCTCTTGCAATGTCCATGTGGGATTTGGGGAAGACCCACCTCATACATTTAAAGCACATCCGATGCACATTTAAAGCATGTAACTTCCCCCATAGAATTCTGGGGACTGTGGTTTGTTAAGGGTTATGGGACTTGCAGATCTGTGAGAGGGGAAACTACACTCCCCAATATTCTTAGGGTGAGTCATGTGCTTTAAATGTGTGTTAGTTGTACCGTATTTTAAATATACGGTGTGGATCTGATTGGTTAGAGATTCTTGATGGTTAAGCAGAGGTAGTTTTTACATTATATATGTGTGTGTGCTTTTACAGGTTTGATGCACACGCATTAGTAATGTGTAAATAAGGCAGATTTCTTTGTTAGTATAAGCCTGAAAGCAATGATGCAGACAATGGTTACAATTATACGAGATTTGAGAAAGGGGGAGGATGTACGGCAATAATGGAAGGTGATACTGTATGTTGGAAACACAGGCAATGCAGATGGCAGATAGTAGTGCACAGCTGTTTAACAGAGGGTGGGGGGAACACCCTGCATCCAAACAAGTAAAAAGGTTTGGGAAATAATACTCCAAATGTCCACAGCAGCTTCTCTGGTGCGTTTATTTTTTAATGACTGGGATGGGAGAGAAAGATCTATCCTGATTGACATAATAATAATAATAATAATAATAATAATAATAATAATAATAATAATAATAATAATAAATAATAATAATAATAATAATAATTAAAAATGCAGCTGGCCTAAAGGGCTTACTTGCTATTCAGTTCTAATCATATAACTACTGACTAGCAAAACAGTTCCATAAACTCAACACAGATTCTGGAAGAAATGAGCATTCTTTTGTTTTAAAAATATTACAAAAACTAGTGAAAGGAGGAACAATAATATCCATATTTAGATCTCCATATAATAGGTAATGCAAGATATGTTGTGCAAGATAGTTCATATCCCTATTTTAGAAGAAGAAGAAGAAGAAGAAGAAGAAGAAGAAGAAGAAGAAGAAGAAGAAGAAGAAGAAGCAGCAGCAGCAGCAGCAGCAGCAGCAGCAGCAGCAGCAGCAACCATAGAGGCTAGGTTAGACAGTAACAGTGGGATAACACAGTGCTTTGGTCCATGGGGTCACGAAGAGTCGGACACGACTAAACAACAAAATAACAACAACAACCAACACAGATTTAGGATTCTGGGTATCTCTAGTTGAAGGATCAAACCAGTAAAGGTGCTTAAGTCCTTCTTTAAGAGGTTTTTAAGGAGAGAGGGGGATAGTTACCAAACAGGGATATTGCAGTGGTGAATTCCTTGCACTGCCAAGGGGTTGGACTACACGATCTCAGAGGTGCCTTCCAGAACCTAGGACTTGCCAATCAGAAGGTCGGTGGTTCGAATCCCCGCAACAGGGTGAGCTTCCGTTGCTCGATCTCTGCTCCTGCCAACCTAGCAGTTCGAAAGCACGTCAAAGTGCAAGTGGATAAATAGGTACCGCTCCTGTGGGAAGGCAAACGGTGTTTCCGTGCGCTGCTCTGGTTCGCCAGAAATGGCTTAGTCATGCTGGTCATATGACCCAGAAGCTGTACGCTGACTCCTTCAATACCTAGGAGTTATTTTTCAACACAATTTGGGGTGGAAAGCTCAAATTCAACACCTACTTAACAAGGCCAAAACTCTGTCATATGCGCTCCTCCGATTCTTTTTTTTGGATGGAGCTTTGCATGTTCCCTCGGCCCTAATGGTGTTCAAGGCAAAAGTGGTTGCCGTGCTTGCCTATGCTGCTCCGCTTTGGGCCGTGATGACAGACCTTGCTCCTCTTGAGACACTGCAAAATCAATTCCTGCGTCGGCTCCTAATGCTCCCCCTGTGCGTAAGCAACGCAGCCATGCGACTAGAACTGAAGATCGCATCCTTAGAAACTTGCCTGTGGAAGCAAGTCTTCAATTATTGGTTATCATTGTGGCATAGATTACCAAACCACTACCTTGTCCAATGCTTATGGCGAGATGAATTCTCTAGCCTTTGGACTAGTAGAATTCATGCCAAACTCCTGAGTTACGGAATCTCTCCTTCAGATTCCCTAAAACTAGACCAAATTACTGCTCAAAGACTGATCCGCCAAAGACTGGATGACATCGATCTACAGCGAAACTATATGCTTGGGGGAGGTGTTTGTTCGCCCCAGAACATTGGTATCACTTTAACTTACTGCGTTCCATCATACCTCTCCTCCCTTTCGACTGTTGCCCATAGACTGGCCTTCACCAAAGCGAGGTTCAACGTTTTTCCCTCCAACGTCCTGAGACATAGATTCTCAAAGGGCCAAGCCCCCGCCACGTGCGAATGTGATAAGGAGACGCCGGAGTCGCTCCAGCACATCATGTTCACTTGCCCCCTGTTCAATGTGCCACGGGCAAATTTGTTGGGATCAATCATACAGAAACTAGAGGGTACCCCACAAAAATACCACCTTGCCCAAATCTTGCAGGATAAGGATACTCATACGACCCTGAAAGTGGCAAGGTTCCTGGTCGCTGTCCTTACCCAAAAGCGACGCCAAGGAGCACTACAAGCTAACTAAGGCGTAGTATGCCATTCTATTTTATAGTATTTTAGTGATATTGTGGTGTTTTAGCGGCTGTTTCTCTTTTTTTTTTTTCCCCACGTACACAAGCTGTTATTTATGTGTTGTTTTTACTTGTATGGGCCTACAGCCGTAATAAATATTGTTGTTGTTGTTGACTCCTTCGGCCAGAAAAGCGAGATGAGTGCCACAACCCCAGAGTTGTTCGCGACTGGACCTAACAGTCAGGGGTCCCTTTACCTTTATTTAAGCCAGTAAAAAATAGGCATGTTTAAATCCAATTTATGGATCATTTAACCCTTCATATATGAACAGTGTTAAGAGCAAGCAGCTAATGAGCACTTCTTTAAATTAGCGCTATTTGCAATAGTTGTAATATTTTGCAGGGTCCTTTTCCCATACCTTAGTAGGTTTGGGGTCTGTAGTAGCCTGGCATCAAATCTGGTTACTGGCAGTCTAATTATAAAAACATTTCAGCCCTAGTCTTCATTCATTTGATCCACTAGCTTCTCAGGCATCTAGAGATGGTATTGAAATTATTTATTTGTTTGCATGCAAAATGTAACATTCTGCAAAAGGCTATAAAACAAAGTAATGTTCCAAATTTTATATGCAATCTTCAAAATTTCACAGCATTTTACAAATAGATTCTTGTTTGTCCATATCTCAACAAAGCATGGAGAGTTTAAGAACAAGTGATTAATGAGCCTATTTACTTCTATGAACTGAGCTGTGATAGAGTCATATCATTCAATACCAGATGACAGCTTATCAAATGGAATAACTTTAATGTGAAATTGGGCATCAGGAGTATCTACTTCCCTATTGGAAAAAGACACCACCTCTCTCTCTAAATTCTAAGCACAGAATCATTGGGGCAGAGTGTTGTTAATGGAATGGAGACATTATTTTGTACAAGTCTGTGTTGCAGAATTCTAAGAATGAAAACCATGTGTTGATGATTTCTTCTACTCAAAGAAAAAATGTTCTAAGCTGATTGTAAGGTAGATCAGGTGAGGGACACAGAGGAACAATACACAGAGAGAAATGAAGGCTGGTTCATGCATGGTGCCAGCATCCAGGTAACATATGCCCTGCCCACATGGTCTATCTGCTGCAAAAAAGGGGGGATGAATGGGAGTGGGTCCTTCTGACATGGATGTTTTAATACAGGCACCCTGGATTGTACTGTTGGCTCTGCATGGAGGTGCTGGAAGGCCCATGAACCTGGAACCCCCTCCTCAGCCCAACCATGTGTTACACATACACATTTAAAACAACATCCAATATGAGGTGGATACAAGGTAAAATAAGTTTTCTGCAAGACATTACAATTATGCAACATTTGTTGTTGTTGGAGCATATGAAGTGCACACAGAAACATCTCAGTTCATTTCTATGGGGATTGCATGAATGTAGTACGTTGAGTTCAATTATTGACAACCCATTAACTTTTGTGTTTCATAACCATTCAAGTTCTCTCTCATCTGTATGGCAATGGAACTTTTAGGTAGAGGCATTTGAACAGAGAACTTTTGCAGGAGAGGGTGGAAGAGGTTTGGAAGAAATTCAAGATTTATTTACAAAAATACTGTAATTTGACTGAATGTTAAGCAGGATGCTAGATCATAAACAATTGAGCACCACTAAACTAGATGGATTTAGGATGATAAGTGAGATTGAGAAAACATAAACCTTTTGGAGAATTATTAGATTATAAATAAATATATGGGACACAAGAATGTAAACATGATGACAAATTGCTGGTAAAAATTTACAATGATGAAAGTGGGAGCGGGAGATGTGAGGAAGTCCAAAGAAGTTGTGAAATTATGTTATGACATATGTTATATTGTTTATTATTTATGCACTTGTATCGAAAACCTCAATAAATATTTATTTAAAAAAAATGAACAGAGAACTTTTGCTTCCACAGAGTACCATTGTGGTATATGACAGTACAGTGGTACCTCGAGTTACAAACACTTCAGGTTACAAACTCCACTAACCTGGAAGAGTTACCTTGAGTTGAGAACTTTGCCCTAAGATGAGAACGGAAATCCTGTGCCGGTGGCACAGCGGCAGCAAGAGGCCCCATTAGCGAAAGCCCATCTCTAGTTAATAACAGTTTCGTGTTAAGAACGGACCTCCAGAACGAATTAAGTTCGTAACTAGAGGTACCACTGTATCTAGCATTTTGTTAGCTGGAAAGCCAACAGTGGAAATTTCACAATGGGACCTACAAATAGTCACAGAGGGAACAAAACTTGGGAAGTGAAGATTCTGTAAGGCTTCCCCATCTCCTGTCTCTGCTGCCCCTCTGCCTCCAAAGTGAGAAAAGGAGACAAAGAGTAGAATTTGTCAGCCATCAGAGGGTGAGGGGGCATCATTGCAGCAATGACAACAGAGGTAAGGAAGAGGCTGGGTTTGCATAGGTTTAGGGACTGTGGTGGTTATAGGAAGGAAAGGGGTGTGAACATGCAGAAGCCAATATATTTGCTGGGGACATTTGGGATGACATGCAATTAAGGGATTTGTGGTTACCTAGAAGGGAATGTAAGCACCCAGAACTGGCACTCACCTTACAGCTAAAGACATGAACGTGTATGAAATGTTCTTAGAATGCATAGGAATATTTCACCCACATAATATAGTTAGAATAATTCCATTTGTTGCACCATGATGTTAATAAGAACAGAATTTATACCATTCTGTTGCCAAGAAAATGGCAGCTTTTTCATGCCTAATGGGAAAAATGTTAAATATGTTTAAAAGAGGGAAAAGAAACAAGCGATATTATCTAAACAAAATAAAAATGCTTTCATACTGCCATAAACTGCAAACACAATGGGGGAAAAAATCTATACCCATTCATGTGGAAAATGGAGACAAATGAGGGGAAGTGTGGTCCCCTATGAAAAATTAATCTGGTCAGGGTAATCATGAAGTTACTGAGTGTTTTCCCACCTGCTACTCTAATGCATAAACAAGTAGATATAAAAGCAATACTGTATTCTCATCCTGCTGCCTTGATTTCAGAACACTGTATCTGGATAAATATAAAATTGTTTTGTTTAATTCTAAACCTGTAAACTATTAAAAGTGATCCCAGTTTATTCAAACCACATTTTTGTAGATAACTAGTTTTGTAGTTCCTGTCATTAAGCATTTCCCATATAATGACAGAAGTGATTATGTTACCACCTACAATTTGGAATTTATGCTTTATCTAAGGGATGGGCTTTCTAACTACAGACAATGGATATGCCTTTGCCTACAACAGTTTACAGCAGAGTAATATTGACCAATGGCAGCCTTCTGGAGGCCATGTGCCAAAGTAGGTATAACTGAAGTGCAAAAGTGGGTGTGGTTGAAGCAGAAAAGCGGATCATAGCAAAACCCAAAATTTCTTGCCATTATCCATTATCTTTCTTTCTATCCCTTTGGCCCTCCTAATTAATTTCCTCTTATCCTTACTAACTTCCATCCTCAGCCCCGATATTATTAATTTCTACCCTTCCCTTCCTAATATGTACGGCTTTTTGCCCCAACCACCATGGACATTTCAGTCTTTCCATGCTACTCCACAAAGTCTTGTAGAGAATTCATTTTTTAAAACATTCAAATTCAAAAGAAATCATATAAATGATAGTATTCATCAGTCTAAGATTGCAGTCCAATCTACACACACTTATCTAACAGCATGCTCATCTGAGCATGGCAGGAATTACTCCTGAATGGGCATGGAAAAAGGAAGCACTTTAAGTGCATAAATATTTTTATTTCAAGCAGAAGACTTACAATATGCCTGTAGTTTTTATTCATTACAGTTTGCAAGGCTGCTTGAGCAAATGTGATAGATAGAAAGACAGAAAGTCACAGAACCATTACACTTACAATTTTCAAGATGTAAGCCAATCTAGCCTCAAATTAAATTTTATTTTCAAGTGGTGGAAAATATTAAGAATTGAAATTAAATTTTGTGCTGGGTTTTGTCCTTCATTGTAACCTGAGGTACAGTTAACTTTATCTCCCTGGGATTGTTTTATGAATCTCATACTTGGTCCCATTGACATTTTTGGCATGGCATACCTGGCTGTTATCATGAGGCTATTTTAAGTATTTACAAAGGCTTGGTCTTGTGCACTGAGGGGTTCTATTAACAGTTTTTTGTTGTCTTTGAACACCAAACCCCCCAACTGCAATTGCTTCTTTGTCAATTATATGGAAACAGATTTAAAATGGAGGTTTCAGTTAACACTTTAATGTTATAAAGTACTATATTATCCAGCAATGTCCTTCCCTATGGCCAAGATCCTTCAGCCAAAGTCCTCCAGGACATAAAGTTCATAGCTTGCCATTTTATCACTTCATGTTGGTTCCTGCTGGAAAATAGTGATGAAATGAATTTTAATTGCTGGTTTCTTTTCATTCTCTCCCCCCACCCTTTATATGATTTAATTATATAAAAAAGAAAAAATAGTAATGGCAAGTATTCTGTAATTAAAGCCTCTGGAGCATTTCAATAGAAACAAAAAATAATAGAGGACAATTCAGAATGGTAAAGGACCCCTAGACTGTTAAGTCCAGTCAAAGGTGACCATGGGGTGCAGCACTCATCTCGCTTTCAGGCCAAGGGAGCCGGTGTTTGTCTACAGCTTTCCAGGTCATGTGGCCAGCATAACTAAACTGCTTCTGGCACAATGGGACACCATGACGGAAGCCAGAGTGCACAGAAACACTGTTTACCTTCCCGCCACAATGGTACCTATTTATCTACTTGCACTGGTGTGCCTTTGAACTGCTAGCTCCAGCAGGAGCTGGCACAAAGCACTGGGAGCTCACTTTCTATTGGCAACCCCAAGAAGCTCAGTGGCTAGACCACAGCACCACCTGCTCCCTTATTCAGAATGGTCATTCAAGGGACACGTTATCACTAATCCTGCTGCCCATATCAATAGGAAACAATAAAATGGGTGGAATCTGTAATGAGTGTTTCCTTTTAAGAGCACTGGTTCCCTGAAAAACCCCAGTAACTCTTTGTCTGTCAGCACTGAACAGGAAAGTGCAGCAATTGTGTTTTATTATAAATACATAACTACAAATCAGGTCTGAGAAAACACGGAAGAAGAACTCAGAAAATACTGGCCTGCAACAGCTTGATGACGCCATGTAAATTGAATAGGAATTCCAAAGAAAGGGGCAACTGCCCATATCAAATTTCTTTTGAAACACAACTTATGTAAGTTTCGAATGTCACTTTCCATGTAACAATGGAGTTGCTATTAAGTACAAAGTCCCCACATGAATTCAGAACTAGCTGTGCAGTCCTTTGGATCTTTGCCTCTATCCAGGATTCTATGAACCTATTTATGTGGAGATTCCTCTGTCTCAAAACACAGAAGATTGGACAAGATGGCCTGCAGGTATCTTGCTGTTTTACACTTCTATTAATAGAGTTTGCATCATCTGGTATCCTGTTTGGAGCCTGTGCCAAACTGATAACTCTCTTAATAATTGTCAACGGAATTCCATTTCCACCCACTCTAGCTCAATCAACACTGAATAACTTAAGCAGCAAATCGGGAGCCGTTCCACTTGATCTTTACACACAAAAATAATAGTTGGTGAATGTGTCATTGATGGGACAAACTGCAAATCATTCAGGAATAATGCATGCACATTTTTCTCGCTGTAAATGAAACAGAAAATTATAGACCAGTGATACTCAATAAATTCCATAAGTTGACTTCTTTGAAGCTTGATCTATCTACATTATGACTGACATTACACTGGCAGCAGCTCTCCAGGTTCTTTGACAGGAGTCTATTCCCAGTCTTACTTGCACATGCTGGGTATTGAACATGGGACATAATACTATATGCTACATATATAGTTTTAAACTGGCATATATGATTTAGGTAAAAGAACGACACATATTTTAAATAATTAAATTTGCTTCCCCACTGAGTTGATGTTTTGCCTTTCTCTTTATCCAAAATGGCATCAGGCAGATAACTAGTTGAGGTATTTCATCAGCTGCTAAAACATCACTTCATTGAATGTTTAATTTTTACTACTGCAGAATAGATAATTGATCTGGCAGGGAACCTCTCTGCCCTCAAGCAGTGCATTAAACTAACAAGAACCATCCTTGTGCTGTTTAATGTTGAACTCAAACAATGCTGTTGTGCCCAAGTCCAAACCTAGCCAAGTGATGAAAAAGAACCTCATTAAATTCATTCATTATTTGGTAATGAAACAGAGGGTTGTATCCAGAAAAGCTTCCTCTGATGGAGTAAGCTTTTCGGCTGGATGAAGAGTCTTCTTCTACTGGGGGGAAGCTTCTCTGGAGCCAAACCAGAATGTAGTCTGTAGAAAAGTATATATGAACTAAACACGAATCTAAAATTAAGGTTTCTGAGGACCACATGACATGCATATTTCCACCAATTTTCTTTTTCTTTTAAAGCTACAGCAACCATGGAAATGGGATTAAGCAGACCTCAGCACCACCAGAAATATGCACAAACACACGGTGTTCCACAGCTGCTTTTTCTTTAAAAAGTAAGAACTAAGTTAGAGGGAAGTAACATGCGACTGAGTTTAGCATCTAGCTCATCCCTCAAATAACACCAAACTGGTCTAATTCCAATGCTCCAAAAGACCAGACAGAACAGTTAAATACTTAATTGCCATTCCACACATCATGAAAGGCGAATCTGGGCTTGCCAACAAGTGTATGCTCTACAGGGAGCTCTCGAGTGTGCTATCATGAGGCATGTGTCACTAAACATGCGATGGTCACACTTATAGCAAGTGTGTAAGTGTACACTTAAAATAAAATAACACATAAAAAGATAATACCCACAAAGTCCCCTGAATTAATGAATATAAACTATTTCATTATTGCTGCACAATACCCACCTCCCATTGGAAGCAACAGAAGTAATTGGAAGCAATGGGAAGTAAAGAAGGAAAAGTATACACAAGTAGCCAACAGTTGCAGGGAGGTCAGGCAGGACAAAGCTCAGGCTTGCAAGAGAGGTTAAAATTAATAAAAGATGTTTCTTCAGCTATGTTAAAAGCAAGAGGAAAAGCAGGATCTGGATAGAAAAGACAAAGAAATTCTAATGGGTGACAGAGTGAAGGGAGAACTGCTCAACACCTTCTTTACCTCTGTCTTCACCCAAAAGGAAAGCAGTGCCAACCAGGGGATAACAGAATAAACAACGTAAGAAGGGACCTACAGCCCAAGATAGGAAAAGAGATTGTACAGGAATTAAATGAATTCAAATATGCAGGACCCTATGAGCTGCACTCAAGGGTACTAAAGAACATTGCAGATGTAATCTCAGAGCCTTTTGTCTATAATCTTTGAGACTTCTTGGAGAACAGGTGAGAGCCCTGCAGGCTGGAGGCAGGCAAATGTTGCCCCCACCTCCAACAAAAAGGGGGGAACCCAGGTAACTACCAACTGGTCAGCTTAACATCAATACCAAGGTCCTAGAACAGATAATTAAACAGTTGGTCTGCAAGTCTTTAGGAAATGATGCTGTGATTACTGACCCATAATGGGTTCCTTAGAAACAAGTTTTTCCAGCAAAATCTCATTCTTTTTTGGAGAGAGTTTTGTTTTCTCTTGCACTGGTGGGTATGACCCAAACTAATGGCTTCAAGTTACAAGAAAGGAGATTCCAACCAAACTCCAGTAAGAACTTTCTGGGAGTAAGAGCTGTTTGACAGTGAAACGGACTCCCTCAAAAGGTAGTGGACTCTCCGTCCTTGGAGGTTTCTAAGCAGAGGTTGGATGGTCACCTGTCATGGATGCTTTAGTTGAGATCCCTGCATTGTAGGGCGTTGAGCTAGATGACCCTCAGGATCCCTTCCAACTCTACAAATCTATGATGCTATGACTATATACCACCTGCACTCACTGCTAATGTGCTACTGGACCAAGTTTAAGAATTTACAGTTACTGTATAAAGCCCTAACCACTTGGGTCCAGGATATCCAAGACCTCCTTTCACTGTGGTTATCTGTGGGAGAACCTCTTGTGGTATCACATGCACCAGAGGATCATTTCATGGCAACTTGGACCACATCCTTCAGTGCAGCAGCACCCATCTTGTAAAACATGTTGCCCATTGAAATTAGACAGGCTCCATCATTATACACATTTTGTTGGATGCTGAAAATTCCGGGGAGGAATTCAACTCCACACTGTTCCTATTGTTCCATCAGTGCAAGCATTTCATTTTTCATGATAGAATGACCTCCCCTCTTCTTTGCCCTGTGCAATACACCGGGGGTTCTCCAAACCTCCTGTCACGGCCACCCAGGACTGGTCCCAGCTCACAAGAGACCTCACTCCGCTGCAGCTTATTTACAGGAATAGTTTATTGAAGATTTCTGCTTCTCATACAGTTCAGCATTGTGGCCGTACGTCTGCCACGTTAGACCGCTGAAGTCCCCTCTGACTCCTCCCCTCTTCCGCACCAACTTAATAGCCTGGCTCTAGACCACCTCTTCCTCTCCTTTCTTTTCCGCAGGGTCTTCCTGCCCCCCTGGGTTCCCTCTCTCCGTGACTCGCCTGAGGCTGAATCCTCTGCCGCCTCTTCCCCCCTCTTTCTGGCTTTAGGGCCGGGCTCCTCCCCTGAGCTCTCTCCACTTCCGCGCGCCTCTACGTTTGAACTTGGCGCGCGTACGTTGCTGCTGACCTTTCTTTCGACCGCTACACCACCCCCTGCTCTGCTCTCCACCCTTTCCGGCTGAACACCCTGCTCCAACCCCCTCTCTCTGTTCTCTCCTAATCCTGCTCCCTCCGAGAGGCTGACGACTCCACCCCCTTTACTCCGTTCCGGCTGAGACGTCTCTTGCTTCCTCTGTCTTCCACTGGGCTCCTCTCCGCTTCTCCCTTCTCCTCCCCTTTGCTTGATTAAGGTAACCCCCTTTTGAGAATCCTCTGACTCGCTGCTCAGACTCGTGGATTCCCTCAGAATTCCGTCATCTTCTTCCTCATCCTTCTGCCCCTCCTCCCACTCGCTCTCCGTCTCCTCTGTCATCTCCTCCTCTCTCCCAGAAACCCTGACATCCATCCCCCCCTCGAAGCCCCCCCTTCCCCCCTCCCGCTCGCCGGGGACCGGTTGTGGAAACTGCGGCTCTTCGGGGGTAGGCTCAGGATACAGGTCGTCTACGTCAATGTTCTCTGCTGGCAGTTCTGTGTAAGCGTATTCGAAGTCGGGTTCTTCCCCCAAATGCTTCTCAGTCTCTGCTTCCATCGCTACTTCCTCCGGTGCTGCCCGCCAAGGACCTATCAGCCACCTCTTACGCCATTCCTCCTCTGGCTGCTCCTCCCACCAATAAGGGGTTTCCGTGTCCACCCCCGAGCACGATCCCCTGGGCGGGCTTGATTCTGGTGTTCTTTCCTCGGGGGAAGAGAAACCCCTGAACGTGCTATCTGACAATGTGGGTGTGAAAAGCCAGTCATCAAAGTACTCAGCTGGCATGGGTCTATGTGGGAAAAGTGCATGGAACTCTTCTTTCAAAAGGGGTTCGTCTAACTCGTAGCCTGGCACCCAACTATTAGCAGCGGCTGGTGTGCCCTCCCTGGCGAGAAAATATTCAACTCCCTCCTCCCCCCATCTCGAGTCCAGTATCTCTGTGACCTCGTTAAGAGGTCCTGGTCTTGGCGATTCCCCCCTCTCAGGCGCCCTCCTACGTGGCTCTGGGGGTGCTCCTGACTCTTGAAACCTGTGTGGGGTTTTGTAGGGAGTGAGCACCGACCTATGAAAGACCGGGTGCACCCTGGAACCTTCCGGAAGGGCTAGACGAAAAGCCACCGGATTGATCTTAGCCTCAACTTGATATGGCCCTAGCTGCCTGTGTCCTAACTTCTTCTTGGCCAATGACCTGGCCGGCATCGCGTGGGCTGCTAACCACACCCAGTCCCCAACCTGGATGTCCTCTCCCGCCCTCCTGTGCTTATCGGCCTGCACCTTATACGCCTGTTTTGCCAGCTCCAAATGTCTCCGCAGCTCCTCGTGCACCTCTTGCAACTCCGCTGCAAACTGGTCGGCATCTTGAGGCCCCCCCCCTCCTGGTGCCGCAAATCTCGGGAAGGTTCTGGGATGACGGCCATTGTTCGCGAAGAAAGGCGTCACCCCGGTGGAAGCGTGTTTCGTGTTGTTGTAGGCGAATTCAGCCATCGGCAGAAAGTCCACCCACGCCGCAGGTCGCTGGTTGGCGTAGCACCGCAGGTACTGCTGCATGATCGCGTTGACCCTCTCCGCTTGACCGTTGGTTTGTGGATGCCTCGCCGATGTCAGGTTGATTTTGACGTGCAAGATGCCCAGAAGCTTTCGCCAGAAAGTGGAAACAAACTGGCGCCCCCTGTCGGACAAGACGGACTGCGGAAGTCCATGCACTCTGAAGACGTGATCGATGAAGAGCTTTGCGGTCTGTTCTGCCGTCGCCACCTTGGCACAAGGGATGAAGTGCGCCATCTTGGTGAACAAGTCCACCACCACTAACACCGCCGTCTTACCTCTGGAGCTGGGCAGGTCTGTAACAAAGTCCAACGCTACCCTCTCCCATGGTTGCTGCGGTGTCTCCAGCGGTTCTAGCAATCCCGCCTGCTTCTGGTGCACCGGTTTGGACCTCTGGCAGATATCACACCTGGCGACGTAGTCCGCCACCTCTCCTCTCATCTGGGGCCACCAAAAGTCTCTAGCCACCAACTCCATCGTCTTCTCTTTGCCGAAATGGCCTGCACTAGGGGCGTCATGCAACTGTTGCAGAACCTTGGCTCGAAGATCGTCGGTGGGCACGTAAAGGGCACCCTTACGAGTCAAAAGTCCATCTTGTAATTGAAACTCATCGGTGTGTCGCGACCCTCCGCGTAGCTCCTCCATCTTAGACTGTGCAAACTGATCCCTTTGCAACGCGCGTCGCACCGCGTCCAGGTCGACTGCGATGGTAGCGCACGTCCACGCCTGCGGTGCGAAAATGTGCTTTGCTGCGATTGGAGCTGCTTCCTCCAAGTATTGCGGCTTTCGGGACAGCGCGTCTGCAATAACATTGGAGTCTCCTGGGATGTATTCTATTTTGAAGTCGAAATCCGCAAAGAACTCCGCCCAGCGCATGTGTCGCTGGGTCTGCAACTTAGCCGTCCGCCAATACTCTAAGTTCTTGTGATCCGTGCGGACCTGCACCGTGTGCTTGGCTCCTATCAAGAAGTGTCGCCACGCTTTGAAAGCTGCATGAATGGCCAACAACTCCCTGTCCCATATGGTATAATTGCGCTCCGCCTTGCTGAGCTTCCGGGAGTAGAACGCACCCGGTCGCCAGTTGCCTTGTGAATCCTCTTGCAAAAGAACGGCCCCAACCGCTCTATCTGACGCATCGGTCTCTACCCGCATGGGTCTGCCGGGATTCACGTGGAGCAGCTGCTCTTCGGAGGCGAAAAGACCTTTAAGCGTCCGGAAGGACCGCTCCGCTTGTTCTGTCCAGACGAACTTCTTCTTCTTGGAACTGAGGGTGTCAGTGATCGCCGCCGTCGCGTTCGCAAAACCTTTAATAAACTTGCGGTAAAAATTGGCAAAGCCGATGAACCTCTGGACCTCTTTCCGATTTCGAGGGCTTTTCCAGTCCAACAGCGCTTGAACCTTAGCCCTGTCCATGGCCAGTCCCTCGTCGGACAACTTGTAGCCAAGGAAATCAACCTCTCTGACATCAAACTGGCACTTTTCCAACTTAGCGTACAGCCTGTGTTCCTTCAGCCTCTGCAGGACCTCCCTCACGTCCTTATCGTGATCCTCCGGCGATTCCGAGAAAATCAGGATATCGTCGAGAAAGCAGACACACTTCTTGTAGAGGAGACCTGCTAGCACGTGGTGCATAAATGCTTGAAAAACGTGGCTGCCATTTTGGAGGCCGAAAGGCATGACTCTGTATTCGTATGTGCCCAGAGGGGTGAACATGGCGGTCTTCCACTCATCCCCTTTCCGGATGCGGATGAGATTGTAAGCTCCACGTAGGTCCAGCTTGGTGAAAATCTTGCCCCTCCTGACGGTCGCTAAAAGGTCGTCAATCTTGGGCATGGGGAAAGCTTTGGGCTTAGTCAAGCTGTTGATGAACCTGTAATCCACTATAAGCCTTTTTTGGGGCGTGTCCTTCTTCTTCACAAAGAAAACAGGGCTGCCTCCCGCTGCTTTAGATTCCTGGATGAAACCTCGCTTGAGGTTATGGTCTATGAACTCCCGAAGCTCTTGCATTTCGTCCTCCGACATGGAGTACAGCTTGGCAGCAGGCAATTGCGCCCCTGGCACTAAATCAATCGCGCAGTCGTAAGGTCTATGAGGCGGCAACTTGTCAGCTTCCTTCTCACAGAAAACCTCCAAGAATTCCTGGTACTTGTGAGGCACTGTTTGCACCATACCCAGATGCAATGGCTGCTCAGCTTCTCCTCCCTGATCGGTCTGAAAGCAATGCTGAGCACAATACGATGAACAAAAGTTGATCTGCCTCTGGTACCACGCAACCGCGGGACTGTGCCTCTCCAGCCAACTCATGCCTAACACGATGGGTGTGTCCGATAAGTGGGTGACATTGAAACTAATAAGCTCTCGATGGTTGCCAATCTGCATCATCATGGGAGGGGTTTGCTGCACCACTTGCCCCCCCAGCAACTTCCTGCCGTCCACCGTGACCACGTTCAGAGGCGTCGTTGCAGGCAGGAGCGCCATGTTGTGCTGCTTAACGAACTGCAGTCCCATGAAGTCGGCGTTGCTTCCCGAATCGATCGTTATTGGAACCTCGAGGAGTCTCCCATCAGGCAACTGGAGTGTTGCTGTGAGCAGAACTGCCGGTTTGGGAGGCAAAGGGTCCACGCTCTGCAGTGATGCTGGGGGCTTGTCTACAGATCCGCCTGGCTGAGCCCCAGTAGCTCTGCTTCCAGCCAGGCACTGTCGTTTCCCTGAAGCTGCTCCCCTGGTTGCACCTCTGCTGTTACAGTTGCCAGCGCTGCAGTGTGCTTCTGGAGCCTCTGGGGGCACTCTTTCGCCATGTGGTGCGCACTGTCACAGATGTAACACTTCCTGGTTCCTCTAGGAGGCTTCGCTTTGGCTGCACCAGGGACAGGGCTCTGGGATGGCTTCTGAGCCCTAGCACCACCAATCTCCATTGGCTCCTCTCTGTCCTTCCCCATTGGCGAGGGGTGCGCACGGCTGAAGTCCCTGTGCACAAAAGGGAGAGTCCTTGCTTGCGCACGCGCTTGGGGCCCGTCCTCCTCGTGCCACGGACGCGCCTCATGTCGAATTCCAAGAGCTAAAGCCCGTTGCACCACGTCTTCTAGGGTCTGGGGTCTGTCCCCCCTAGCGATCTCATCCTTGATGGGGGGGCTCAATCCCTCCCAAAAAAGATCTCTGACCGGTTTACTGTCCTTTGGCCAATCTAAGGCGGTGAGCAATGCAAAAAATTTAGAGTGGTATTGGCGCACAGTCGCTTTCCCCTGCCTCAGCCCGTGCATTTGACGGCGCGCAATGTCCACATCCACAGAGGATTGAAAACAAGAATCCATCGCTTTGATGAACGCAGTTGAATCGCGACGGGCCGGTCCATCTTCGCGCCACAAATTGCGTAGCCAAGCCCTGGCCTCCCCATGCAGGTGCGAAACAATGAACCCCACTCTCTCCTCCTCATCTTTAAAATCGTGACGGAGTAAGTGCAGTGCATATACAACGTCCGCTCTGAAATTGGGATAGTCTTGCAAGTTGCCATTAAAATGCGGAACTAGGGCACCCCCCCTTCGTCCAAGCGCAATGCCCTCCGCTCTGGATCCTGGGGCCCCCGCCTTGTCCGCGCGCTCCCACCTTGCCTGCAAATCCTGGCACGTCTTCTCCAAGTCGTCATTCTTCTTCTGCGAAGCAATGACTGCCGATGTGAGAGCGGTAACCTGATTCCGCAATGCAACCAGCTGCTCCTCAGCGCTCATGGCTGCTCCCGTTCGTGAGCTTCGCAAAAAAAAATTTTTGCTTTCAGAGAGGGGACTTACTGTCACGGCCACCCAGGACTGGTCCCAGCTCACAAGAGACCTCACTCCGCTGCAGCTTATTTACAGGAATAGTTTATTGAAGATTTCTGCTTCTCATACAGTTCAGCATTGTGGCCGTACGTCTGCCACGTTAGACCGCTGAAGTCCCCTCTGACTCCTCCCCTCTTCCGCACCAACTTAATAGCCTGGCTCTAGACCACCTCTTCCTCTCCTTTCTTTTCCGCAGGGTCTTCCTGCCCCCCTGGGTTCCCTCTCTCCGTGACTCGCCTGAGGCTGAATCCTCTGCCGCCTCTTCCCCCCTCTTTCTGGCTTTAGGGCCGGGCTCCTCCCCTGAGCTCTCTCCACTTCCGCGCGCCTCTACGTTTGAACTTGGCGCGCGTACGTTGCTGCTGACCTTTCTTTCGACCGCTACACCACCCCCTGCTCTGCTCTCCACCCTTTCCGGCTGAACACCCTGCTCCAACCCCCTCTCTCTGTTCTCTCCTAATCCTGCTCCCTCCGAGAGGCTGACGACTCCACCCCCTTTACTCCGTTCCGGCTGAGACGTCTCTTGCTTCCTCTGTCTTCCACTGGGCTCCTCTCCGCTTCTCCCTTCTCCTCCCCTTTGCTTGATTAAGGTAACCCCCTTTTGAGAATCCTCTGACTCGCTGCTCAGACTCGTGGATTCCCTCAGAATTCCGTCATCTTCTTCCTCATCCTTCTGCCCCTCCTCCCACTCGCTCTCCGTCTCCTCTGTCATCTCCTCCTCTCTCCCAGAAACCCTGACACCTCCAAAAGCTGATTTTGGAGCAGGGGCAGGGGGCTGCTCCATTGCATTACCAGCACTCATTGAATCTAGCCCTCCATTTCCCACAGACTTCCAAGAAGGATGAATTGACTTATAGACAGTTATCAGAACTGTTACTATCTATCCTATTCAATCTAAATTTATTGTTATATACGGTTATGTTTGCTCATGTTTAGCTGCCTATACATTTTCCAAATAAATAAATGATTCCAGGAACAGAGGCAGCATGCCTCTGAATAACAATTGCTATTAAACACTGGGAGAGGGATATTCCCTTCCTGCCCTGCTTGTGGATTCCCATAGGCACCTAACTGGCCACTGTAGGAAACAGAATGCTGGCAAAGGCAAGGCTTTATCCAGAGTATTTTGTCTTATGGTTTTCTGTTTGCATCTGCTTTCAGAGTTGGAAGGGTCATCTAGTCCAACCCTCTGCTATGCAGGAATATGCAGCTGGGATTGAACCTGCAACCTTGGCATTATCAACACCATGTTTTAGCCAGCTGAGCTTAGGATAGCTTAGGCTTTCAGTTCTGAAAAACCTACCACCACCCCAGAATTTCCCAAATAGGCCAAAAAATATCATCAAATATTCCCTTTTGCTAAAAAAAAATTGCTGCTAGCAATAAGAAAACTTTCAAAATTTTACATACTTCGAGTTTAGCAGCCTGTTTTTATTACTATGTTTGTTACCCCTTGCAAAATTTCATATCACCTGCAGGAGATTATGAACACTATAGTTGGTTTTCTAATTAGGTAATATCTTATATATTTGTTTGGTTGGTTTACAGTGAATGTCCAAAATACTGAGACATAAGGGAATGTTGACAATTCCACACACATTTAGGGGTTTCTGAAAATACATAATATACAGTAGAATTAATGTTTCAGGCACCAATTGTCTCAATGAGATTTGGGATTTATGAGATTTGTGCTTCCCACAGGCATCTGGTTGGCCACTGTGAGAACAGGATGCTGGACTTGATGGGCCATTGGCCTGATCCAACAGGTGCTTCTTAAATTATTGTGGAAACAGAAGATTCCAATCTATGTCCGGACTGGAGGACCTGACAATTACTAGGCTTTTCCCAACTCTCTCTTTTGCTTACAGGATTTTTCAGGCTCCCCTAAACATGGTCTCCTAATAGGCCAGAGATAGACATAAGATAAAGAATGAGTTCAAAGTGTAAGTCTAGCATTTGGATCCTGCTTTTCAACCTGAACTCAGCAAATCAAATGATGGCAGAAGCCTTTCAATCTTGCTTTCTTCTCTTCAAACTGGAAAAGCACCCCACAGCTAGAGAAGGAATCAGAAATGGGGAGGAGGCAGTGGCAGCAACAGCAAGTGGCAGAGCCAGCAGGGAAGAGCAAGCAAAACTCAAGGGGCTTCAGCCAGAATTTAATTTGCTGGTATCTCTGACACTTTGGCTTTGAAGTCTGGCTTGGAGCAATGTGAATAGGCTCTCAGCTCACTTTTTAGCTTGTGCCTGACTCAGTGTCCAGCTCCTGAACATTCTGCTAGCGATACATTAAGCATATACAGGCTTCTCTGCTACAATTCAGTGTTTCCTTTTCACTCCTGGCTCTCATCCTCTATTTCCTCCTCACCTTACTGCAAAGCCCTTTACAATGTGTTACCAGCCAGAACTAACACAATCCACCAGGAGCTCAGTAAGCCTCCTATTTTTATTTTTCATTTTTAAAAAAATAAATAAATCATTTGAGACTGAAAAACAGGATGCTTCTACTTGAAACTGCATTTGATGTTTGCTTTAAGCTAACACAAGGAAGTCACCAGACAGGGAGACTCTGGAGATGCCACCTTCATGTCCCAAGAGTTTCTGGCACCCAGACAGGGGTGGCTCAAGATATTTTGCTGCTTGAAACAACAGATAAAATAACACCCCTCTCACATACACACACATCCTACATACAGAAACTAACCTGACTGACAACTGCATCTTGCTTCAACACTGATTGCAGGATAGCATCCTCCACCACATCTAAGCACAGCAAGCTAACTTAAAGTGTCCATGGCAGGCTGTGAAGCATAAACAACTTTGGTGTCTAGCACCTCACTGGCACCGCCCTCCCCCAGCAACAGCTGCCTAAGGCAGATTTCTCTCTCTGCCTAATAGTAGAGCTGACTGTGCAGTATGGATATCCTTGATTCCCTGGACCCTCTGGACAATAAGAAGCATACTGTCTTCCCTGTACTTTGGAAAGGATCCTGTAGCAATAGATCCCCATTTAGCCCTCTGGTTCCTCCCCTCCTTCACCACTCCTAAAGAGAGGAAGGCTTTGAGGAAAAACACCCTCCAACCCAATTCATATGCACACATACACCTGTTGGCAGCAAAAGAATGAGAAGCCCTTTGGCACCCACCTGAGATCCAAAGTAGACAATGCACTAAATGCATGAACACATTTGCATTATGTTTAAATCTTCAAAAGCAAACACAGCAGTTGCATGCAAGAGGATTCCGACTGGGACTGCAGTGTTGAAGGCAGGGTGTCATGTTAACCCTTTTGCCCTTGCCATCTTCCTGATGAAAATTGACACCACCTAAAGCTGTGCGATTGTCCTGGTAGGGAAGCTGCTATTTTCACCCATAGTAGCTTCCCTCCCCTGTGTTGGGAGTTCTGAAAATGGATCAGAAGCCTCTGTAGCTGCAATATAGATAAGTTAAATAAATAAATGAAGATTACCAGATGCAGCCATGCATTTGATGTACCATTTACTTTGACCCAGAGTCTTGGAAAATGTGTTCCACTTGATACAATCTGAACCCTAGTATGAATAATGGCAAAAAATATTTATCTCACTTCATCCTCACTCCATCAATGTCCCCTCCAAAATTTCATTCATGCTTGAGCCAATATTCTTAATGAGCTTGCAAGTGAACTGGGAGCTGCAGCCAGAATTCTACCTAGTGGCTTCTTCTCTGCTGTGGCTTAGGAGAAAGAGGGAGAAATGCGGCCCAGAAAGAAAAGTGTTTTCCCCTAATTTGAGTACTGAAGAGACCGATGTTTATTCAGATGACTTGGAGAAGATCCAAAACAGCTGGATAATCAATCAGCTAGATTAGAACATTATTCATGTATGGCTTCATGGACACAGGGCTTGACAGAAAGGTCTGCAAACTTAGATAATCAAGAATTTCATAGAAGTGGGAAATAGAGGCCAACTGTAAACGCTGCCAGAGCTAGCACTTACACAACAATCTTTCTTTTTGGCATTCATACACACTGTGCTAGAATTTGCTGAATGAATGGTCAATGAATAGCATCCTGCAAAGCAGATTTGAACTATTTCCATTTTTCAAGTACAAAAAAAGCCAGGATTCAAACAAGAGTTTCTAATTTAAAGCCCTGTGTTATTGGCTTAAGCCAGTGCTACTTGCTCCACTTGAAGTTCAAAAAGTCACAGCAACTAACATCGAATTCTAGCAGAACACTAATAGAATAATAATAATAAAAAATATTATTTATGTAGCATCTCCAAGTGTTGAAAGCACTTCACATGTATTATCTAGTTCCATTTGTTACAACAACCCTGGAAAGCAGGCTTTAAACAACAGTTGTGTCCTCCAGATGTTGTGAGACTACAACTCCCATCACCCATCCACTAGCCATGCTGGCTAGGACTGATGACAGCTGGTGTCCAACAACAATTTTGAGGGCAGCATACTGGCTACTCCTTCCATAAGGTAAGTTTTATTATCTCCCAGTTTTGAGGGCACCGGATCTGAGTGACGTCATAGCATAGGCAAGACCTGAACTGGGGATTTGGAGCCTCTTAGCCACTACTGTGGAGTAGATTGTTACATTTCTGCCATTAGCTACAAACAGTATTTTCAAGAGGAGGGCTACATATGCAAGCAATGGTCCCAAACTGAATTTAGAAATAGCACTGTCTATCTCACAAAATTCCAAATCTTCTACAGTACTTTTGCATGGGTGGTGATGTACCAATAAAATGATTGTTGAATAAATAAAATGCTATCTACTGCAACTATTCGCATTGTATCTGCAAAATACATCAGCATGAAACTATGCATTTCCATCATGGCTGCTAGCAACTTGCAGTGCTGTGTGCTATGCTATGCTGTGAAGAAGAGGCTCAAAGCATTCAGCTGGTGTGAAAAATGGAGGACTTTGTAGGCAGTGACACAATGTATGCTTCAATCGATTTTTGGGAAAGAGGAAGAGGGACAGTGAAGAAACAAACAATTCCAGTCAAGATGGCAGCATTTATATTTATATAAAAGAGACACTTGTGTGATTCCATCACGAATTAACATCATGGAAAAGCAACATATAACTCACTAGTCAAACCACAAGAGGTATATCATGCAAGATCAGGAATGTAGAAACGAACATGCACATACTGCTATACCAAAACAGCTATTGAGCAAGGGTACAATGTTATTGCCTCTTTCAAGGCAAAGGAATAGCCCTTAAATGATATGTAGAGACCAGAGGAATGTAGCCTGTATTTGACTGCCATATAAACAACTTCCCAATTCAGACCACAATTTTCATCTCCTTCCTCGGGATTCTGACTGCTGGTCAAGCAAAAAATTATAAGGACTGGACAAAGAGTTCCCCTGCCTTGCTCCCCAAAGAACAGCCAGAGTAATGACCATCTTATTCTGCCTTCCAGATAGAATGAAATGAAATGTAACCTGTCAGTGTTTGTGATCACAGCTGAGCTCCGCTAGAGAGAAAAGGCTTCTCTCACACATGGCATATTGTGCATGGAAAACATGTTAGATGTGACAATCACACTATTAATTACAGCATTTTGAGTGCCCACTGGCTATTTCAAATGGCTGTCATTGGAATAAAGACACAGCCTTGTCTATGCCAACCTGTTAAAAGAATCCATTAACCGATACATATCTTGTTAATTATAAACATCTTCAGGTGTTGTTATGTTTTATGGAGATGTTCCCAGTTCTGGTTTCTACTGCTTGCCTAGGCTTTCCATAAGTTTAGGTGGAACCTTTTTCACTGATTTTTTTCTCTCTCAAGAACAATAACCATATGCTAGTTGACCACTTACGTGAAAAATACTTTCCACAGGAGGACTTCATATGCAAACAATGACCACAAAACAATTGCCTCAGAAAATGGCATTTATTGTGCCCACGCATGCACACACAAATGTTAATATGTTTTTTCATGCTGTGCTTCTGATTTTTCATTAACGTACTTCATATGCAGATGATTACATTGCTTAAGCTTAAAGAGTAAGCAACCACGTATGCATCTACATTTAGCATCTGTAGTAGCTTTCAAAAGCATACTGTGATTTAGAAAAACATATGAATTCATACGAGATATTACTGATAGAAATAAGCATCTTTGCACACACATCCATTGCAATTAACTGTCTGGAGAGTTAGTAAACACTGGAAGGCTGTACACAGTCTAAGTGGGTCAGTTCTAATGAGAAAAGCATGACATCTACATGTAGCAAGGCAGATGGAACACAGACCAGAGAACTGGAACATGGAAACAACTGAGATATTATTTGTTTGCATGGAATTCGTAAACAAAAAACAAAACAAAACAAAAAACCATTGTAATCAGCTCCCAGAACCATCTTCAGCTATGGAAAAACTATTTTAAGATCTGTTGTGCCTGTAAAGTACAGTGGGATTAGATGTGTTTGCATTATTATTCCACTGGTTATAACAAGTATCCTCTGATGTGCCTAAGTAATTCCAGAATGCTCAGAGCAACATAAAAAACACTGATGTAACAGCACAGGACTAAGGATGAGATGGTGGGGGAAAGAGGCTCTAAACAGTGGGAAAATGCAGAACTATCACCTGGCAATAAGAATAGTGTGTCCATTTAGAAAGGTGGCACATACTGAAGTCTGCAACAACATGCAATGTGCACAAGAGATTATACATAAAATAAGACAAATACACAGCTCTGTTTTATTCAGAAACAAAAGAAGATGCACTATACATAATCAGAAATAAAAGAAACGTCAACCTGCAATCTTTCACATTTACAACCATTTTTCTCACTATACATCACAAAACAGAGGTCTTCCAACAGATAGCAAAAGAAAAGGGAGGGAAATATAGGCAGCACTATCCGAAATTTACAAAATATACGCAGAGTCTTTGTTCAGACTGGAAACCCATTCAAAGGTGTAAATAATGGTCACTTTGTTAGATTTCTAAATACAACTAGCTGCAAATGTGTGTGAGTGGCTCTCTCATAGTTCACACTGGGCTCCCTTGACCCAGCTAGACAACCGTGAAAACACGAAATAAATGAAGGTTAACAAAGACTGGTCTGGGAAGCAGTTAACATTAAATGCTGGCAGTGTTAGTATTTTACATATAGGGCTGCACTGTGCATTCCTTACGCGTTAAATATATGTGAATTATTTGGAAAAAATCTTTACCACCTATCTTGTCGCAACAACAAAAATGGCTTTTAAAAATGGAAGGGGGATCTTTCCAACCATCTACACAAGAATTTTAATTACCATGCAGAGATAGAGAGAACAGAAAGACAACATCCCACTCTCACACACACAAACACCCAAGCAACTAGTTTATCACAATACCTTTTTGTGTCTGTCCCTCTTCCATATTTTCTTCCATGGCTACCTTTCTTCACTAGATACTGCTGCACAGGTTTAATCAAAAGCCTCCCTCAAATATAGGGAAAACTGTAGATTTATTTTTCCTGGGAAGCTCCAACAGCACTGGCTTATGCAGGTCTTCGGAGCTTAGCTAAGGCTCCCCTCACTTTCCTTCCTTGCTTGGAGACAGGCTGTCAAGTGTAATTTCATTCAAATTACTCTCCCGTGAAGATTATCAATTTTTCTTCTCAAAGCTGTCCATTGTATACCACTGTAAGCAGGTATTCAAATGAAAAGATTGTGAATTTGGGAGGGGGGGATTTTGGTTGGGGTCCCAGTAGCCGTGTCACTGTGATTCGTAAGGCTCACTTTGCATATAAAACAGGGGGGAGAGAAATTGATGTTTGCATTGAAATCTGTGCTTTAAATTGGAAACAGGCTGCACTGCGAACAGATGGAGGGGTGTCTTCCTAACATGAAGCAGACCATGAACCTATAATTCCCCCTATTTGCTACCAAAGTGGGAAAGCCCAGATGCCTGTAGCTGTGGATGCTGCAATACTGCGATACTTACTTCTCCCTCACATACACTACCATGTATTTGGCTTAAAGGGATTTCTAAACACATAATCACAGTTTAGTTCAGAAATAGTGATAGGAATCTTGCAGTTGTGTGTGTGCGTGCACATACGCACACATATACAAGAGAACACAAAGGTATCTATGAAATCTAACATTTCAGTTTTCACCAAATCTGCTCTCTGAATATATTACAAATTTACCAGCTGGATAAAAAAAGGACCAAAATGTGAAAAGACGAATACAGTTTTTGGAATTAAAATGGTACTTGTGGATTATTTCAATGCAAAGCTAACACATAAAAACATTAAAAATATTTAAATCCTTCAAATCTCTTATCCAATACACAGAGACATAATATTAGCTGTATGTTACACCACCCCATGCAAAAACAACAACAAAAAAGGATGCTGAAAGGGGGAAACAAATCTGTTGTGTTGTGGACTGGTTAGGGAATGCAGAGGTTAAGTACATCATGAAGACACCTGCTTGTTTGGGGAGATCTGCAATCTGATTTTGAATACCAGCTTGATTGAATACTGCAGTCTAGAGGTGAAATTGCATTCCTGTGCCTTACATCATTGGGTGGCACAGAATAAATTTGGAGTTCCAACACTCCGCATGGGTGTCAAGGGAAAAAACTCTAAATCCGTATTTTATGAAACCTTCCTGTTTCTGTTTCTCCAATTCTAACATCAGAGAGCAATAATGTTTCGTTATGAAAAACATTTAACAAATATACATAAGGTATTAAATCTGACACAGAGAACAGGCAGCATCTTACTCTATTGGCTTATGTACTCTGTCCTAGGGAAAACTGATTATAGCTTCAGTGGACTGCCATAGTAGTACAGCAAGAAGCATCCACCTACCTAGGTGCTTTAGCGAATATAAGCCATGGGTGTCCACAGGAGGAGGGGGCAGTACTCCCCCCTTGGATGAACAGTGGGTTCATATCCATAGCTTTTCTTTTTCTTTTTTTTAAAGTAAGTTTCTAGTTTTTTAAAACCTGAGTTAAGAAGCAAAATGTGCATGTATTAATTGTGTGGTGATAAACTAACCAGCTTACCATTTCAGTGTTTAACATTCCTCCCTTCCTCCAGAAATAAATAAATAAATTGTGTGGATGCCCACCACAATATCAACATTAAATTCAATACCAAACAAGTAACTGATTTTAGCTTTTTATAAACCAATGTATCTAGCATTGCCATCTGCCTCCAAATCACTGTTAACCTGCAGAATGGCAGAACCAACGATTATTCATGATGCAGCAGAACCCTTTGCACTATAAATAGCTGAAGAAGCCACCCCAAAAGGCACAATCATGCGCCACCATGGGGCCACAGCGAGGGAAATATGTGTCATGAATGTCTCTGCCTTGCTTACCATGTAAAAAATGTTTCCTAACCATGTTGTCCTATTAATGTTCACTCCGAAGTAAGTTCCATTGTATTGAATGGGGTTCACCCTTTTGTTAGCACCTTTAGAATTTCAACCCAAGTCAATAAAGTGACTTATGCTCAAAGTGAACTCACTGACATAAATGACCACCAGTAACTTGTCCATTGATTGCAATGGGTCTACACTGAATATGACTTAGTTGGATGGCATCCTGTGACTTCACATATCATGTGGAAACCAAACAGAACCAATCATCCAATGAGTTTCTAAATGTATTCTGCATGAGCTGGAATCTGTTGCAAATAAAAAGCCCTGAAAACAGAAAACACACAGCCAAACTACGGTACTCTGTGAAGTAAAGGAATGGTCTTTACATGTTCCATTCCTATTCTGTCTGAATCTCCTGAACAGTAGCTATGAGCTATTGAGCCATCTAGAACCTGTATCCTGCACATAATACTCCAAAGTTGGACTCCTGGTCCCCTAATTTATGGCAAGTAGGTCATCTAGTTTACTTAGTCTTAACACCAGCCATGGACACCACTAACCCAGGATACAGGCAGCCCCCCCCCATTTGAAACCCATTGGAAAAGGCTGTGAACACCCAATTTCTGCCCCTGTTCCGCCCCACTCCAGCCCCACTATACCCTTTCAGTGACATTGCAGTGATGTCTTTGTGATGTTTCTGGGTCACTTCCAGGTTCAGTGTGATGCAATATATACGTGGTTGTGCACATACTGCACATACTGAACAGGTGTAAATGGGGGGGCTGCCTGTACAATCGTTAGCTGTATAAAAAGGTAAAGGTAAAGGACCCCTGACAGTTAAGTCCAGTCACAGACAACTCTGGGGTTGTGGCGCTCATCTCGCTTTACTGGCCGAGGGAACTGACGTTTGTCCGCAGACAGTTTTTCTGGGTCATGTGGCCAGTATGACTAAGCCGCTTCTGGCAAAACCAGAGCAGTGCATGGAAATGCCGTTTACCTTTCCGCCGGAGCAGTACCTATTTATCTACTTGCACTTTGACGTGCTTTTGAACTGCTAGGTTGGCAGGAGCAGGGACCGAGCAATGGGAGCTCACCCCGTTGCAGGGATTCGAACCGCCGACCTTCTGATTGGCAAGCCCTAGGCTCAGTGGTTTAGACCACAGTGCCACCCACATCCCGATTAGCTGTATAAAATACTTCAAAAGATATGTGGGATGATTCTGAAATTCTCTTCTGCTTTACTTCTGCTTTGGCAGTGAAGAAACCATGGAATCGATGAGCATACAACTGTACACCTGCTTTTTGTAGGCATAACGGGCTGAAGAGTAAACCAACACGCACTATGGTTCATTAGTGGCTATTACTCAAAAGAAACAGATATGCAGCTACATACGTATCAGTTTTCCCTGGGTAATAGTCATTAAATGAACCATGAAGATGACTCACTCTCATAACCCACTTATAGGACTGAACTTTTTAATTCTTCACTAATCGTTCGAAAATCCACATGAGTATATAAGCATTTTTTACTTTTGATATTTCTTTTAATCTTAAAAACATTTTAAGGTTTAAATAAAGAATCTGCTTGCTCATTTCACCAAATATTTGAGCAAGTGAGCTACACAGTCCAGCTAGCAATCTTGATGTGCATGGTAAAAAGGTCCCAATACAGGTGCTAGCATTGCTCAACTGATAAAGAGTTGGGCACTGAGCTAGGAGACCTAAGTTGAAGTCCGAGTGGCGTCGGAGAGCTGAAAATGGTGCCAATATATTTTACATCTGGCAATCAATGTGCTCCTTTGATTTCAGATAGTAAATGGTTAAAGGTAAAGGGACCGCTGACCGTGACCAACTCTGGGGTTGTGGCGCTCATCTCACTTTATTGGCCGAGGGAGCCAGCGTACATCTTCCAGGTCATGTGGCCAGCATGACGAAGCGGCTTCTGGCGAACCAGAGCTGCGCACAGAAACGCTGTTTACTGCCAGAGAGGTACCTATTTATCTACTTGCACTTTGAGGTACTTTCAAACTGCTAGGTTGGCAGGAGCAAGGACCGAGCAATGGGAGCTCACCCCATCGCGGGGATTCGAACCGCCAACCTTCTGATCGGCAAGCCCTAGGCTCTGTGATTTAGACCACAGTGCCACCCATGTCCCTTATACATGGGTACATGGCTACGTGAGTCTAAAAAGCCCTATGAGGGAGGCTTAGTTTGGTTGGAATCAAGGATACGCTTCTAGAGTTATTACTAAATACATTACTCCTGGTAAATGATCCACCATAGCTGCTAGAGAGCTGTGAAAATTTGTGACCTGGGCTTTTTAGACTCATCTACTCATGTACTATCTGAAACCAAAGGGGCACATTGTTTGCCAGGTGTGATTCCCCCCCACCCCAGCTTTTCTACCCCACTATCCTACTTCATGTGGTCTTGGACTATCACTGCCTTTAATAACTGCGTTTATTAACCATTATTATGTTAATTATTAATTAAATTCAATGTGAAGTGCTTTATGTTGGTTTTTTTTTAAAGTAATCAGTCATATGCAGTGTAAATTGATGAGGAGTGGGAGGCAAGAGCAGCAGATAGTTTTTCATCTGCATATTTTCATGTGGACTTACAGAAAATGACAGTGTTGCTGGTGAACCACTAAAAAGACCAAAAAGAAGCAGCAATAGCCGGTGTGTGAGAATGTGGTTTGGAGAGATGTTAACCTGTCTGTCATGTTTACTGTCAGTGCTGCAACTTACAACAAATCAAATGATTTCACTTTCCAGTTCAATGCTACTCTGAGCAGCCTAAGGTTTGCAAGGGCAATTTCAAAGACTTTTGGAACTACCAACTTTAGACCACCTGTCAATCTGGCCAAGGTCTGAAATTACACAACCACATTTCAAGTGTATTACAGCAGTGCACATAAAGAGGCTGCCCAGCTCTGGAAACCACCCAGCACTAGATAAAAGAAGAATGCTGAACTGGAAGTATGGAAACTGAAGTGCTACAAAAGAACTTGGTATAATTAAAGTGAGTGCATGCATCTTCCTGTTTGGTAAAATCACAGTGCTGTGGCTTCCAGTACTAAGAAATGATGCACCACTGCAGGTGCTGACACAAGTGATTTGGCAACTAAAATACAGTATATCCAGACAGAGACTGGTAAAACAATATCATCAGGGTGCAGCACAGGATGCAAAGGAACCTGGTTGCACCTGACTTCCTGTTTCTGCCCATTTAAGAGGACAGAAGAAATAAAAATGTTGCCGTTGCCTACTCACTGCAACACCCATTGGAAATTATGGTTTCAAAAAGGAGACGGGGGGTGGGAGAGAGAGACTGTTCCATGTCCCTTTCCTACCAAGTCTTTCATATTTATGAAGTATGAAAGGACGGGGAGGGGGTTTCCCAACCATATGTGTTGGGAGTCTATGTATCAATTACATTATGCATCAGGTGAGACAAGACATCTGGAAACTATTAACTCCACATATATTAGACCTGGGGTGCCAACTTGGATAAAATATTGGGGGCCCAGGTAAGCCCTGCCCCACATAATCAATCACATGACATGGCACACACATACACCATTTGAATGACAACACCCACCAACTGGGGAGGGCAGCCCCTTCAAATATTTTAGGGGTGGCGAAGGAACCTCAGCCCCCAGGAGTTGACTCCTATCTACGTATTAGACTGCTGCATAGCTGTAAATGAAAGGCAACATCCTTCGGGTAGTGGGTGTTTAACCTCAATTCAGATACATCTGAAATGTATCGCCTAAGAAAATCTCAGTGCTCTGGCTAAGCTGATAAGAGTAACAAAAGTTAGACAGGCTCCTATTTAGAGACAAGAGGGGGATGGAGAGGCTGAAAAACTTGGCCCATTCAGTGTTCAATTATTTAGTTCACTGAACTTTCCAATATAGCCTAATTCTTTTCTGAACTGAGCTGCAACCATTTCATCTTTATCCAAGCACTGATCCCAGCCAGATAGTGTGCAGAGCAATCAGCCATGTTAGCAGGCTTGATGAAACAGTGTCACGGAATTGACACACTGACACAGTAATCTGCAATCAGAGTGGAAAGAACTTGCTATCATGTGCTAATTCTGTTTGTACATACTAACATTCTGACTTAAGTTTGTGTAACAAGTCAAACTAGTTTTCCCTTCTTTGTCATGAAGGGGGAGTTCATGATCCTTTCATTACTTTTTATTGAATAAAATAAAATATAAAATAAAAACATTCCTTCCAGCAGCACCTTAGAGATCAACTAAGTTCGTTATTGGTATGAGCTTTTGTGTGCATGCACACTTCTTCAGATACTTATACTTTTTACTTTTACTTTTTACTTTTTATTACTTCACCATAAGTAAACCTTCAAAGACATATATACATCTATGCTCCCATTTAAATCTGATGGTATTATTTTCATTTTGGCATACCAAGAAACAAAAGGAGCCAAAGCTCATTTCCAGGAGTTCCTGCAAGTGTTCTTGGATTGTTAGAACGACAAAAAAAGTTATCACTTACTAAGCCTAGTGGAACTGCCCATCTCCTCTTTGCATGGTCACCATAATACCATGTCCAAAATTGCTGCCGTTTACTAAAGCTCCACAATCAACTGACTTCTCATGTGAAATGACTTGCTTTCTCCTTCCTCTACTCAACTGTTTTGCTCTACTATACCCACAAGGTGTTTTCAAATAATAAAACAACACAAAATCTAAAAAACAGTTCAAATAAAAAAGCCGATGCCACATACAGCTTTTTTAAAAAGTAACAGATTAAGACTCTGTTACTTCTCCATTGCTGAATTTTGTTGTGGTTTAGTCGTGTCCGATTCTTCATGACCCCATGGACCAGAGCTCACCAGGCACTTTTGCCTTCCACTGCCTCCCACAGTTTGGTCAAACTCATGTTAGTAGCTTCGAGAACACTGTCCCACCATCTTGTCTTCTGTCGTCCCCTTCTCCTTGTGCCCTCCATCTTTCCCAACATCAGGGTCTTTTCCAGGGAGTCTTCTCTTCTCATGAGGTGGCCAAAGTATTGGAGCCTCAGCTTCAGGATCTGTCCTTCCAGTGAGCACTCAGGGCAGATTTCCTTAAGAATGGATAGGTTTGATCTTCTTGCAGTCCATGGGACTCTCAAGAGTCTCCTCCAGCACCATAATTCAAAAGCATAAATTCTTCGGCAATCAGCCTTCTTTATGATCCAGCTCTCACTTCCATACATCACTACTGGGAAAACCATAGCTTTAACTATACGGACCTTTGTTGGCAAGGTGTTGTCTCTGCTTTTTAAATGCTGTCTAGGTTTGTCATCGCTTTTCTCCCAAGAAGCAGGCATCTTTTAATTTCGTGGCTGCTGTCACCATCTACAGTGATCATGGAGCCCAAGAAAGGAAAATCTCTCACTGCCTCCATTTCTTCCCTTTCTATTAGCCAGGAGGTGATGGAACAGTGGCCATGATCTTCGTTTTTTTGATGTTGAGCTTCAGACCATATTTTGCTCTCTCCTCTTTTACCCTCATTAAGAGGTTCTTTAATTCCTCCTCACTTTCTGCCATCAAAGTTGTGAATATCTGAGGTTGTTGATATTTCTTACAGCAATCTTAATTCCTTTGCTGCACAAAGTAAAGCTACTCTCACTAGAAAAGGGGCAGCTTGCCTGCTTCTTGAAGACCAACCAAGCAGTGTGAACTTCATAGAGAAAAGCATTCAACAGCTGAGGAGCTAATCCAGTCAATCCAGAGCCAGTGCGTTTAGACTGGTCTTTAGGTTCAGAAAACCAAACTAAGATCTGGGTTTCCCTAAGAAGTACCTTTGCTGTAGGAAGCAGTAATATTTTTATATTTCTAATTAAAGCACTGGTATTCCCAGAATAAATGCAGAATCATTTCCAAATTATGTGCAAGAAATCACAGAGGGAAACTGTTCAATACATTTATATGCTGCACTCATTTTATGCTCTACTGGAGGCAATAAGAATCCACCCTATTAAACTGTCCACTACAGACTGCAAAGTCTCTTGTGTTTTGTCTCTCAAAAGGTTCAGGGCAGCATAGATTTCTCTCCTCTTTGGGTCTGAGTCTAGAAACCACATCAGTTGCACTGTGAATATAATTCTTTATTGGCCTTACCCTTCCTTGTTGGCTCATCCATCCAAATGGAATTCATCCCATCTTTTCACCAGGGGACAAGAAAACATTTTAAAATGAGCACAAAAGAGGAAGCTAAAGGCAACAGGGTATAAAGATCACTGCACAAAAGGCTTCTGCCTGAGCTGCTCCCAGGAGGGCTAAGAAGATTTACAAACCAACACAGTCCATAAATGTTAAACAATTTTGAAAGTCAGCATTAGCTGATTGTGATTACAAATCCTTAGTTGTAGAGAAGTTGTAAAAATCAAGCTGTATTCATAGCAATTTACCACCAGTTATTTTATACATTCTGGTACTGCTGAAAGGACAGTTTATCTCTGTCTGTGAACTGGTCTGCTAATGACAAATGAAACATGCACGGAAATGCAGTACTGGCTCTATTCTCTCAGAATGTAAATTAATTCACATTGAAAAGGAGGGGTGTGCATATTATTGAGGTCTGCATCCTAGCCTATCACTTCGCACTTCAGCTGAAATTGTACATAATAAAGCTAGATATCCAAATTTGATGAAAATGTCAACTGTTCATTATTAGGAGATTTAACCTTACAAAGCATTCCACTAAAACGAAAACCAAAAAAGGTTTTAAGATCTGTGAATGAAATGGAGCCTCAGATGAACTGAGTTAAGGAAAAATCACACTGATCAGATCTGCACATCATGGTAAGCCAACGCTCGCCTTGCATATGCCAACTGCACCCACTTTGGGCTAGTGCGTGAAATAAATGTCATGAAACCTATCTAAATGATACATCCGAACCGAGGTTCATGCTTTGTTTCACTCCAACAAGCCATGAGTGGGTAAGCCAGGAACAGACATTGACTTGTCATTATGATTTGTTCCCCCCCCCCCCATTAGTGCATTTGCAGATAAGCATTGGCTATGATTTACCAGGCCAGCAAACTGGGCAACTAAATGCAGCATCGGAATGTACAAAACTCCCTTCTTCATCTAAAGTTTGGAAAGAGGGAGGTCTAAAAGCTGTAATTCAAAGTGACCACATTATCAGAGAATACAAAAGAACAGTTTATAAATATAATTCATAGGAAACTGTAACACTTTTTTTAAAAAGTGTTTGTTCCTTAGTATCTTTGAATGAAGCAAAATGGTTTACAATAACCTAACAGCAACATTATTCATAAGTTTGGAGGCACTGAATGTGAAAAGAAGCCAAGAATTACAACTCTGTTACCACAGTACATTTTGGGAGGTATCCAACCTCTGTTCCCTTTATTAACTCAAATTAGAAATCTCTTAGTACAATGTGATTAGAAGATCGTCTTAATCTGCAAAACCAAATCACATAAATGGATTTCAGAACAGTTTTCAAATGGCAAAATCTCCTAGTACATGTGGAGACCTACAACCACGGAAAACAGCTGGTTAAAAATGGCATATCCTTGCATCTTGGGCTATCTAAACTGTTGACTTCAGTATAATACCAATTCCATGATAAACTGTAGCATTTTAGATTTTAAAACAGTAACATCTTTCCTTCTTCCTAGCCACCAGCAGTTTACATTAAATTTCATCTGAAACACTGCAGCCCAAATATAGAACTTCCCTTAATCCTTGGATAAACTAATAATGTTAAAAGCCTACGTTTGCTCAGATTTATAATAAAGCTTTCTTAGACACACTAAATAAATGTAGAAAGCAATACAAGCCTGCATTCAAAAGGCATGGTACTTACTGGCCATTATTAAATAAATCAAATTTGGTATCTACAATCCAAGAAGGATTTGTGGTAACAACACCTGTGTGACGAGTTTAGGGACATGGGATGGGCCATTCCCGATAAGCCAACATAGCTACAAAATCCTCTTCTAGAGGTCAATGTAAGGTGAACCCTCCTCTCCCCACACAATTTAGCCAACCAGTTGTGAAAATGCAGGATAAAAGACCTCCTTTGTTCCTACTGAAGTCAAGATGCACCAAGTATTAAAACATTTCAGCATCCCCTCTTTGCAGGTGTTATTTCCCCAGGAAGCACTCAAAGGAGTATTAAAGTTCTCCCAGAGAAGAGAGGATTCATCTCCGTTGCCTTGGCAACTGAGCTGACACTCCCTGTTTTGTTTTGCTATGCTAGGCAAAAAGGAAGCATCACCCTGATGCTTCTTGGAAGGGCATCAGAATGTAGATCAGAATGTGGATATTGTAATGGAATCCCTGGCTGGGTGGGTTCGCATAGTAAAAGAGAAACAAGATTCCCCCCCTTTTTTTTTAAGCAAAGCAGCCAATCCTTAGAACAACGATCATGGGGATGGGATAAGAAAGAGAAAAGTGCCACTTGAGAGCACACTCAAAAGTGTTCTTGGCAAAAGAATAATGGCACAACTCTAGTTAATACTTATCACTTACCAGAGGTTTACATAAATATAAATCAGTATTATATGCATGTACATATGGATACATAACAAAAGTATGCTTAACATACAGTACAATTCTAACAGAAAGGCCTCTTGAACATGATTGCTGCCAAGTCTGAGACTGTAGAACTTGCATGGCTTCCTGGAACTCTTGAAAGCTGCAGGTGATGAATCAATAAGGCTGGAACACAAGCTACATACCGTAAATCTCAAGGTAAAGCCAACTGAACACAGGTGAAAGCAGATTACTGCACCTATGACATGGCAGTGACTCCAGTGAATAAGAACTACTCTTTGCTTCTGTTGCACCATCTAGCAGCCATCCATCAGAGCATTTCCAGGTGACAAAGAGGCTTTTGAAATTTGGCTAGGAGGAAGAATGATGAACCTACTGGAGACAAGTTTGCCAGGCACTTAGATGATAAAGTTTCTCATATCTGCACTAAATTAGATACCCTCAGGGCTAGTCCTGGTCCAGAGCACCATTGGGTCCCTTTCAATTATTGCATCCTCAGGATGCAGACCAGTTGTTTCAAGGAGTTTAGCCCTTTATATGCATTATCAGTCATTGCCCCTTGTGTGCCCCATGGGCAAGATCTCCTTCTCCCATGCTCCTGGTTCTTAATGATTCCCAACAGGCAGACGGCAAGGTAAATATGGCATGTACCCACCCGGTCCCTAAACTCATATTGGATGGCCATGGACTCATCATATGTTCTAAATAAACAGAACGCTCTCACTCTTCAAGAAGATCACAGGGAGAGCAGGCCAAATGTCCAGGATCCTGTGTTTACAGTGTGCAACCAAATTCCTGTTGCCAGGGGCAGCCTCCTGCCCCCACCACCACAATGCCCCACCCTCCACTTTCATCCACACCCACTTCTGCTACCAGAACTCCCAAGCTTTTGATGAACCCTGCAAGAGCTGGGCCATTTCTCTAAGCATTGCCACTTGGCTTCTCCACCTCAGGGTGGGAGATGAGTGGACACCACTGTGCAGTAGAATGCCTCCCTTTCACCACCAGTGGTGGGATGGCCCAAGCATGGCCTCTTGCACTTTTACCACCTGAGGCAGGCACTTCATCCCACCTCATGGGCCTATGGCAAGCCCACAAGCAGAACCTGAGTGTAACAGCACTCTTTGCACCTGCAATACTCAGCAATGGGTATTCAAAGGCATACTGCCTCCAAACAGGGGAGTCAGACTAAAGCCATTGTGGCTGGCAGCCATTAATAACTTTATCCTCCATGAATTTGTCTAATCTTTTTAAACCATCCGTGTTGGAAGCCATCACTGCATCTTGGGTGAACAAAATCCACAGTAGCTGCTTTTTTCCCCCTTCTATTTTACATCCTCCAACATTCAGCTTCATTGGATTACAAGTTCTTGGAAGGACAGACAGGGAAAAAGTTTCTCCACCCACCTTCTCCACACCATAAGTAATGTTATACAGTTCTATCATGCCCCCTTTGCTATTTATCTAGAGTAAAAAGCCCCAGATGTTGCAGCTTTTTCCTCAAAGGGAAGTAGCTCCAACCACTTGGTCCTTTTTGGTATGGTGTCAGCAGGCGAGGAAAAGCTGGGATCTTGTCCGCCAACTGCTAGGACATAACAACAGCTAGCAGAGTTTAGGAACCAGACCAAACACTACATTCTCTTGTAACATGATGGAAGCTGTATGCCAATGGTTGGTAGAACCAAATCCAAATGGGTTGGGGCCAATGCTCAATATGGGTGTTGCAACGGCCACACATTCCTTGTGTTCACACACATCCACAGATTTTTCATCTGTTGATGAGAGGTAGAGGTGGGTCAGATGGATTCAGCTCACAAGCCAGAGGGTCCCCACCCTTGATCTAGAGAATAAAGCAAACAAGGGCCTTGGCAGCATCTGGCTAGAAAGTGAAAACCTGGGCCAATATAAAGAGAAATATCAATCAGTCAAGCCTTTTATTTGTATGCCACCTTTCCAAAGTTAAAACTATGCTCAAGGCGGCTTACAATGTATAAAAAAAATACATAACTACGAACCTAAAAGCAGTTATGAATAATAAATGAAATTTCAAAAAGTACACAACCAATTTGAACAATTTCCACATAAATCCAAAATAAAGATACAAAAAATTAATATCAACAGCAACAATACCCTTCCAACAAAAGCCCCTCACAATGCCCCAACCCATTTATGTCCACAGTTTGCCATCCTAGTAATACAGATCTCCTTCATGGGATCAGAGCGACTGAATGCAGATGTTGCTGAACATCTAGAACTCCCACCAGCCCCAGCAAGCATGGCCAACACGCAGGAATGATGCGAGATGTGGCTCCACAACATCTGGTGGGTCAATGTTTCCCCATGCACAAGAACTGCTTCAAGCAGCTTTTCGGAACCTATCATAAGCTGACAAAGGTGCTCTCTTCCCTGTTGTTCCGCATCTCTATGTAACCCTGTCTTTCTGCAAAGAAAACATCTTGCTTTCTGGGTTAAGTCCCCCAACCCCCAGCCAGTCTGGACAGTGGTCTGGGATGAAGAGAGGGAGCCCAATAAACATCTGAAGGGCTACACAATCTCCACCACCACCACCAATGAGGTGCACAACATAATTTACATTCGACGTCTGGGTCTTTATTTCCAAATGTGCAGAAGATTGGGGGCTATTATTCAAAATACATCATTGGTAACATATACTAAAGTGACTGTGAAAAATTTGAGAAATACAAAATGGGGGGAATTAATTAAAACAAAGGAAAAGTTGGGGTGGTGAGGTTAAAAGAGTAGCTGCTGCTGTTCTAACCATTCATTTTCTTCCCTTTCACATTCAAAGCTGGCCACAAAATCGATACAATATTGAACAGACCTCTTTAAAATCTATCCCCTGAATCTCATCCATCTATATACCACCCAACTGTCAGTAACTGTGCTGATAGTCAGATTAAGTACTCCCTCTGGGTGAAGGTAGTTAATTCGCGGACTGATGAAATCTTCATGCTTAGGTTTGCAGAAAACTAGATTTGGGGCAAAATAATATGAATTCAGAGTGGGGGGAGAACTTTAAAAGATTCAGACTCTCCAGAACTAATTGCACCAGCATGTACCTTCCAATCATCACATGCCCATGTTGATGAACAAGCAGAGGGGGCTATGTTTATCATCTCATGATTGCACCGGACTGGGTGAAGTTTAGATCTTAAAAGGTTCGTGAATATCTGGAAACTGGGATTGAAAAGTGGGGGGTTTAAAATTAGTTATTCAGTATATTTCCATAATGATTTCCCTCCTCCTGGAGATATTCTCACATTGATTCATATATTTCTTTTAATAGCTTGCAAGACGCCATGTAACCATATAATAGCAAGAGATTATTGTTGTAATAAATAATGTTGTCCTGTGTCTTATTTCTTGCCGCTAGAGACCACGAAGTTTATGCCAACATGGGCTAGAATTTGTTCCTAAGGGCATTATCCACAGCTGTTGAAACAAACGTCATATGACCCTTGTCTGCCCTGATAAGTATCACACACAGTGTTATTTCTACAGCTTTAAGTGATAAATCTTTAGCTAAACCTAGACAATAAGAACCAATGCAAGGAAATTTCACAGAGATTACCTATCTTTGTAGTTTATCTTTCCCTGTTGTATGGAAACCAATAAAATGCAAGGTTTCATCCAGTATGCTTTTTCACAGATAAGAAGGCTGCTTCCCCTGTTATATAATTTGTACATACAGATTCATACCCTGTATAGGGAAATATTTATTTCGTAATGTCCAAATGACAGCACTGATGTATTTTTTCTATTCAAACGAACATATGAGGAAGCAGATGCAGTCTCACTTCCCTTGGCTTGAAGCATGCTTTTTTAAAATAAATAAATAAATAAATGCAACAATACCCAGACAACAGAATACATACAACATCATTCAGGGGTATGGATCAGTAAGTCCAAAAAATAATAATAAAGAAAATCTTCTCAGCACTGTAAATGCAACTGCCAGTAAAAGGTGAAAACAATGGTGGTGCAGAAATACCTGTGGGCAATCAAAAGTGAAACCAAGCAGCCTACCTTCTGCAATAATTAGCATTATAGGCATAATAATAATTAGCATTAAAGACTAGGGACATCTGGCAGTGATAACCCAGGTTAACAATCTTGCCATGTTGCTGAGTGCACCACCAAGCCTGGATCTCCATAAGGCAGTGGCAGCCAAAAATGCTCATCATAAATAGCTGAGAAATCAATGTGAAGGCCTTCGGATTTGCAGTCTGCTTTATCTCTAGAATAGAGTAAATCAATGGAGTGCATGTTGAGTTGCCTTTTAAGACTAAGGTTCCAGCTGCTGCACAATGAAGCACAAAACCTCCTGACTGAAGTGAGTTTCTGAGGTCACACTACAATCTAAATGCTCTTCCCCAAATGATCAAGTTCCAAATGTTGAATTTCTTAAGCTGCATTTATATGTAGATATTTTGCAGATTTTATCTGCAATCATACTGTGCCATGTTGCTAGATACTTGACCTGAGCCAAAGGAACGTGCAAGGTGCTATTTATAAGCACATAATTTATTTTTATTTATTTTAAAGTCCAAGCAGTTTATTTAAAATAGATTACTCATAAAACAGTGATAAAACCAACAAACATTCAAAACAACCCTACATCCTAGGCTTACTGAAACAAAACAAAAAAATGTTTCTAGCAAACGTCAAAAACAATACAGTACAATGAAGTTGCCTTCCTGATGTAAATAGGCAGATAGTTTTATGGGAACGGCTTTAGCTCCGTAGTATACAGAGTTGCTCAAGTTCACAGAATGAGTTTCTGGTAGAAATGGAGCATTTAAACCCAGGTCTCCAAAGTCCAACACTTTATGCAATTACACAGTTGAATGGAGTGACTACAACCATTTTCATTATTGCCAGTTTGGTGTCTTTTATACCATGTGACAAATACAACAGCTCAATACACAAAAGCACTGTTAAGATGTTGGCTTGTATGTGGTGGGGAAGGGGAAACAGAATTACACTGGATGACAAAACACTTACACACACTTGCTGTAACTTCTGAAAGAGCGTATGCAAAGGGTTTCCTGGTCTCATGGAGGGGGCCTGTTCACATGCAGGTTATGAGTGAGTAGGCTCTTTCACACATTATGCCAGGTGCACATGGGGCAAAGCCAATGGCCACAAGCATGCAGAGTCCTATTTCCACGTTATGTGCATTCTGATGACCATTTAAACAGAGCTTAAATTTTGTGCATCTAAAGAAGAAAAGGAAAGAATTTTACTTTCCAAATTTGCATCTACTGAAACACTGCAGTCATGTGTTGGAAATACAGTGGTGCCTCGAGTTACAACCACCTCAGGTTACAAATGCTTCAGGTTACAAACTCTGCTAACCTGGAAGAGTTGAGAACTTTGCCCCAGGATGAGAATGGAAATTTTATGCCAGTGGTGCAGCAGCAGCAAGAGGCCCCATTAGCGAAAGAACAGTTTCAGGGTAAGAATGGACTTCCGGAATGAATTAAGTTCATAAGTAGAGGTACCTCGGGTTACAGATGCTTCAGGTTACAGACTCCGCTAACCCAGAAATAGTACCTCAGGTTAAGAACTTTGCTTCAGGATGAGAACAGAAATCGTGCTGTGGCAGCGGGAGGCCCCATTAGCTAAAGTGGTACCTCAGGTTAAGAACAGTTTCAGGTTAAGAACGGACCTCTAGAATGAATTAAGTTCTTTACCCAAGGTACCACTGTACTTGATCACCACCCATTAATCATATACTGTGATTCTGTATGTAATATGTTTAAATCTATAAAACAGAGTGTTGTGAGTTGTTGTTTTTTGTTGTTTGTTTTTTTACAAAACAGCAAGGTCCTGCATAATGAAACATTAAGTGGGTTTAAAAATGAAACACCTGCATGGATGTTCCCAATCAATGTGGCTCTTCAGTCAGGATGGGATTTTCAATTGTAACTGTTTTGGCTTGAATTTAAAAGTTTGATTTTTTTAAAAAGACATGTCCATAAAATTAGATCTGTTTTTCTTTATCCTAGGGTAAACATTGTCAAATTATGTTCCTGACAAATTAAGATCTAATATGTATTTCCCCAGCCCAGCCCCACTCCAATTTTTTTAAGAAACCACCATCAAATCCTAATGGACATCAAATAGAAACAAATAAAAGCTAAAATGAAGAATTCCTATTCTCCTTGAAGTGCAATGATGCTGTCTAAAGTGAACTTAAAATGAGAGCCTATAAAAGGCTTATATAAAAAGCAAAGCACAGCAGATCAACCTACTTGAAAATCTCCATTGCCATGACAACAGAAGCACAGTATTAAAGGGCCAGTGAACCTTTACAAAACCTGTTTGTGAAAATGTAGCATCTGCTGTTTTCAGGCATTTTTATATTAAAAGAGGACTTCTTATGACATATTATTTTGTTAGATCATTGAACTAAAAGAGCACACGACCCATAGCCTTTTAAAACATTTTTTTAAAAAAATCTAGCACATATACAGCAACGCAATTCATGTGGTGAACTGAGAAGAAACAGAGTTCTACCTACGAATTGGTTAATACACTTATTGTGTGAGGGGGGAAATGAGGACTTGAACATGAGTTATTTTTAAAGCTGTATACCTAAAGACAAAAAACAATATCTGTATACTATTTGTTGCTACTTAATTTACTGAAACATATACGTAAGTAATTTTTTATTTTAATACAGGTACATTATCTATTGTAACATATACATGCTTACATACTGTAAGTAGCTAGCTAGAAAACTAGATTATACATACAACACACCTAGTTAATGTGTGTGAGAAAGAAAACTTGCAATCCACATACATGTGAAATATTAAACAATTTCCCCACCTGTTCTGTTTTGGTGAATTCATCACCTGTTCTCACTCTTTCTGGTGCCATATGCATTGCTTGGTTTCTGTTGCAAGTTCAATTGCAAGTGTGCAATTTTATATTGGATGAATTTTATATTGGTTGAATTTAGCATCCTGAGAATCACAGCTTTCTAGCACTTATGGATACAAAAAGAAACACAAATTATATATTATCCACACTGCTTCCCCAAACCTATTTAGTAAGCCTTTGCAGGTGAATAAGAAGCAAAGCGAGAAGTTGTCCAAGGCCACAGAATATATCCCTTGGGGCTTGAACCCAAGTCTCCCATATCAAAGTGTAACTCATTAACCAACAGGCCACAATGACTCTTCTATTGTAACAGAAATCATTTTGCTTGGATTTGTTTCTATGACCAGGGGACACAGAAGCAAACTAAAATGAGGTACTGTAATTTAATCCCCAAATAACCAGGACATTTCCCCTGTTGACATCTCAGGATAACACAAGATGCCTCTGTACAGTGGTACCTCGGGTTAAGAACTTAATTTGTTCTGGAGGTCTGTTCTTAACCTGAAACTGTTCTTAATCTGAAGCACCACTTTAACTAATGGGGCCTCCTGCTGCCGCTGTGCCGCCGCTGCATGATTTCTGTTCTCATCCTGAAGCAAAGTTCTTAACCCGAGGTACTATTTCTGGGTTAGAAGAGTCTGTAACCTGAAGTGTACATCAAAGCAGGATAACTACATTTACCATTATACTCACTTAGAACATTAATTTCAGCTCTCCCTGGCATGGTTTTGGTAGATAGGCCACCTCACAACTGTGAAACCCCCCACTCCCACTGCCATAGCACAAAAGCTGAGGTAGGGAAGAAATCTGAGATAAGTCATAGGATCCATGTAGACAGCACCACAGGAAAGACAGCTTCAAAAAATTTATCCCAGCTGCTCCTTGGCAGGATTCAGTTCACAGATTCAGCTAAGTAGGATCCAGCTAATCGAGTAGAGGGCCATGAGGCCTTCCAGAGACAGGAGGACACCATTGTTACAGTGATCTGGGCTGGAGGAGAAATGCACACGTCTCCCCTCCATTCTGCCATGATGAACAGTTACCAGTATGAAATGAAGGGTCTTGATGCCTGGACAGAAGCATTCATAGATGCCACTACAGAATACACTATACCCAGATGGGAGTATTTTGGCAAGTCATCCCAAAAAGCCAGAATCTCTCATCATGTCATCTATATTAGCAAACACACGCACAAAGAGCTCAGAGCTGGGGCGGAGGGAAGCGCTCTGAAATCTCCCCACTCTAATACACAGGGAGAAAGAGACACTTCAGAGCTTTCCTATCCAGGGAGTTCCACTTTGCCCTTTTACTACTGGTCTTCTGCCATGGTGTTATAACTTTTCTGTTTAGAAAAGCCTTTAGACAGCCTATTACTACCTAGCATGCATTGCTCTGTGGGGGCATAGTGTTTCTTCAGTTCTTTATCGCTCTTGCTTTAACTCTTTAATCTCTGGGGCGCCTGCTCTGTTTGGCAATTTTTGCTACTTTTTTATTATATTTCTATTTATTACTTTAATATGTTGCATTTTTTATTTTTATTACATTATGGTTGTATTGCACGCTTCAAGCTTATATAAGGAAAGGGGATATAAATATTTTGAATGAATGAATAGCTGAACTTGTTATATTAATACAGTGGTAACTTGGGTTACATACGCTTCAGGTTACAGATGCTTCAGGTTACAGACTCCGCTAACCCAGAGATAGTATCTCGGGTTAAGAACCTCAGGATGAGAACAGAAATCGTGCTCCAGTGGCGCGGCAGCAGCAGGAGGCCCCATTAGCTAAAGTGGTGCTTCAGGTTAAGAACAGTTTCAGGTTAAGAACGGACCTCCGGAACGAATTAAGTACTTAACCCAAGGTACCACTGTAGGCCTAAATAACATGTTACCTCTTATCTTCCTATCTTCCTTAACTCAGCTAGTGTGAAGGATGGCATTCATACAAGAAGAAGGGGGGGGGGTAATTTGCTTATTTGTGTGAGGTACTCTTCCTAGCAGGGTACACTGCTGGAGGGAAGTAAATGGGATTATGTACACTTAGACCTCCATTCCCTCTATAATACAGATTCGTTTATTATTTTCACCCTATCATTTATCCTGCTTTTCTGTTATTACAGGAGTAATCAAAATAGCATAAAATAATAGTGAAGAAACAACTGAATTTAATGTCCAGTTCAAAAGTTTCAGAAGAAGCCTACATGAATACAGGGCATTATTTTATTCAGTGAACCAGCATATTTAGCAGAAAATCCTATCCATTTATCCTATCCAAGGAGATGGAACACATACTTTCTTTCTTTCTTTTATCCTCACAGCAACCTTGAAAGCTAGGTAAGCTAAGAGTGTGGCTGGTGGCCAAAGGTCACACAAGGAACTTCATGAGTTAGTGAAGTTTTAAACCTGGACCTCCTTAGTCCTAGGTGGACAACGCTGTAATCACTACATCACACTGGCCCTTTTAAAAGGAAGACATATTCCAAGAGTTATCTATATTAGCTTACGACATGGACCACGGTCTTTACTTTGGAGGCTACTTCAATTATTTATTTATTTCATTCAGTCTAATCCTGTCCGCGAATCCTGTAATTACTATTTAAATCATGGAATTTATGTGTATCATTTTATACTGCAACTTGTGGGCACCATCCATCCTAAAACTGCAGTTATATAGCAATTGTATAGAAACCCACTTGTGGTTTAGTAAATAAAATTCACTTCTCCCTGGTATCCTATCTGGATCTCTAGGTATCACGTTATTTTTTTCCTAAATGTTTTCAGGAGAGAAGGTTTCAGTTTACGGTCACAAACCTGAATTTCAGGAAAGATGGGAATGCCATGTTTAATATTACAGACTTGAGAGGTGGGAGAGTGGTGGTAATCAGAGGGCAACATAGGAAGCAGATGGAACATCTAATTTGAGATATACCACCGGGGGTGGGGGGAGTACAAGCCTGGCAGGATAAAAGATGGGGAACACATACTTCCCAATTGCAAAAACACTAATTATTAAGTGTCAGGAGGTAGGTACCACTGAATGCCAGACTGATATACCCCCACACCCCAGCTTTTAAACACCCTGCTTTGCACCATATGAGTTGCAATTGCCAAGTGAAAATTACTTTTCTAATTTCTGACTAGCAAGTTTTTTTCAATTTGACACTCAGCTGCATTTTCCCATTAATTAGATGCTTGTCTGCATTATTAACAGTGGATGTTTAGAAATCCCAAAACATCAGCATTGATAATAAGCTGGCTAATTAAAATAAGATCTTTTATGCCAGAATTGTATGCTATATTTTTCAGATGAAAGTCACCTGTTGTTTTTTTTAAATGGGCTTTCTGAATTAACTTTTTTAAAAAACCCAATAGGCTTCTTGAATTAAAGCTTTTAAAAAATTATTAATAATAATATTACCATCAATTAACCCTGTTGAATGTCTTCATCTGTCAATTTTCAGCATGAGTTGTGAGCTTTTGGGAAGTGGGGTCATACACCGCTTCAAGAAGGACTGCTTCTGAGGTTTTCCTTTTTACAACCCTGTTTACAGCAATTGCTCCCCTTAATCTGCGGCTTCAGTGCCATTCCAACCCATGCCCACCCTTATTCTTCCTCCTGCCCAGCCAATCTGGGACCATGTAACATGATGATGCCATGGTGTTACGTAGTTGGGTTAGATCTGACTACATGACTGAGAATATGTGAAACTCATTGAGAGTGAAGATCATACTTCCTCCACTAATCACTAATAGGAACAATGTTTGCCCTCACTTCTGAATGGGCAAAACACTTTTTCTCTTTCATCTCAGCCCATGGAAACAAACACCCTATTTAGCTCACAGAGAGAGAGAATATGAAATACAAATCCATTCACATGATCACACAAAAGCTGATAGGTTTGCTTCTAAATGCCAGATAACTGTGATGAGAAAGGGGCCATTCATAATAACTAATTGACAATAGTTTTTCATGCAAGGAAGGTAGCAGACAATGGATGCAGTTGCTATGTGACAAACATGGGCATGCAGATCCACTGACAAGGTGAGATCATTAACATATGAAACACTTACTCCTAAGTTGGAATCAGGTTTAGTCATACTTTGAGGAGGCCCATTAAAATCAATGACTAACTTATGTCCCTTAGAGTTCAATGAATCTGTTTGAATAATGACTAAAAATGGAGCTAATTCTTCGTTTTCTTCCGTTTTTGATTGGTTGCCTTTGTTTGAAGTGCAGAGTGATTCAGGGCCTGATACTATGGCAGATTCCTGGGTGATAATGGCATGTGAACTTGCATCATTCATTGGCTCACAAAATAGTTGGAATAGTTTTCTTTCAGGACTAAAAAATTAAGGGCAGAATTTAGCCATCAAAGAAACACCTGTTATTGTTTTCAGTGAGAGATATTTATGGTGTAAGCTAAAACTTATTTACTAAAAAATGTTATTGAATTCAATTTTTACTCCCAGGTTAATGGAGTTAGGACTGGAGCCTTAAGCACATTGCACTAAAAACGAATTAACAGAAGTTTTGTTCGGCTTCATTTTTGAGGGCAAACAGGATGAAGGATATTTCTTTCTAATCTACCGATTATATTTATGACCCATTCCAAGAATATTTGGTTCTTATCACAGTCATTTCTCCACGAACGTCCGCCCCCTCGATCATCCATTTTGGTGGACATCCGCGGCAAACCTGGAAGTACCAGAACGGGTTGCTTCCGGGTTTGCCACTTCGCGCATGCACAGAAGCACAAAACCGCTCCACACGCAGAGCGATGCTCTGTCAAGAGTCTCTTTCATCAAGCATCCAGGGCTCCAGAACGGATCCTGGACGCTCGACGAGTTACCACTGTATATGACAATGATGAATAACCTGTGGCTCTCCAGATGTAGTTGGAATATAGTTCTCATCATCCCATATCATTGGTCATATTAGCCAGGGCTGGAGTCCAGAAGCATTTGGAAGGCCACAGGTTAGCTACCTGTGTATGAGAGCACAAGGAACAATAGTTGCAAATCTTGCAGCTTATTTCTACCATTACAAACACAATCTGTGAATTTTTGTGGCATCATTGAAATGGAAGCCCACAGAGGCATGTTGAATATACAAAAGGGATATTTCTCAAAAGGCAAAATGTATGTTTCATGGAATCTGAGAGTAACCCAAGACATCAAAAGACCATCTGAAAATAAATCCATGTGTTGCTTTTGACAACAGTGCAAAATAAGATGAAACTGCAACAGCTTATGCTGATGCCGAAATATATATCCTTTGTTTCATTTGACATGCTTCCATTTCACATCAGCTTGAAATAGTGCTCACCTATGAATTTTCTTTCCATATATAATGCACCTAGTCTAATTTAAAGCAGACTGCAGAAATGAAATAAATTATATCCCTTCAAACCCTTCAAAACTCAAGAATGGTTCACAACTAAAGCAATAGTCTAGTCAATGTTTCCCTATATAAATATTGATGACCAGATAAATGTGGCTGAATTTGCCATGGGGGGGAAGCCTGTGACTACCATAGAGATGTCTTCCTGATATTCAGATGCTCTAGACAGGTCCTGGTCCACCTGCTGTGATCTTAACTCTTGTATGAAATGTATCCCAAAATGTACACTATGGTGACAACCCAAGCCATGTCTTCTCAATGATAATATGTACTGCGATTGATTTCAACAAGACATGGTTGCACTGAATGACTCAATTAAGCTATTACAAGAACAAGAACAAAATCATTTAAAAGATCTTTGAACAAACTTGGAAAATAAACGTGTCAAAAGGTTAATGCAAATGATGCAGTGAAAAAGGTGCAGACAGATGTTGTAATGTTCCTGTGATAACTCGGGTTCTAAAATTGACACTATTACGAGGCAGTAGTTTCAGTACTCTGTTGCCTTGTTTCTAATGTTATTTATTGACTAAACCTTAAAAATTATTTCTATAATGAAAATGAATAACGATGTAGTATTGAACAACACATTCCTTGACTAAGATTTCCCACCCATCCACCCAATCCTTGTATTCCTTTGACAAAGAAGTTTAGAATCAGTGTTCTTTTCCGGTGGAAATGAAATGAAATATAGGTACCAGTCTCCTCTTGTGTACACTAACAGCAGGTCTCATAACACTTGAACTTATAAACTTAAAAAAACATGCATGCCAAGAAATACAAGTAATTAAATAAATCAGATTTTAGCTATATTTTGTTTTTATTGCAACTCATCAAGCATATTAAAAACCTTATTATCCAAAACCTGCTTGTTAAGCCAAGTGCACAGTGCTCTTTTTCTAGGTACTTGGTAACCATCACCAACCTACTAAGAGTAGAAAGTAAGACACCAAATATAGATATAAGACTGAAGCATGAGAATTATGCTTGAGCTCCATAGTACACTGCCGCCACAGCTACAGTCATGGTCCAGTTTCTCCCTGAGAAGGCGAGGTGTCCTGCCTAAGGTAGTTAGTTATGAAGGAGGAGGCATTTTTGGTGGGATATAATGCCCCACTCCTGGACAGACTCTCCCAGCACCCACACAATTGTCCTTTTGACACCAGCTGTCCTTTCTATTTTAATGGTAGCGGGGTGCAAAATGTTTATTATTATTATTTAAAGATTTTCTTGTGTTACAGAAGTATGTGTAATGTCTCTCATATTTTTTCCATGTAACATTTTTACAAATCCGTTTCATTTGTTGAGACATTAGGGGGAGCGGAAAAAGGGCTGGAGGGGGGGGGAAAGATGGGTGGGGCTGGGGTCGGGTGGCGATGTTACTATTATGCTTAATGTATGTAGGGTTTGGTGTCAGCGTTGCTTGTGCTGTTCACTTGTGTTCCTTTGGTGGTGAGAGAAGTTGGGGTTGGCCTAGGGTGTGATTGTTTGCTTGTGATTGGCTGTGGTGATCTTTGTTTTCGTGTGTGAGTGGGGTAGGTGGGTGTTTTGGATCAGGTTAGCCATATTGATTTGTATGCTGTTGGTGGATTATTGTCATTGTCTTGTTGGGCTGTGTATGTGATAAAGGCGGGGTGCAAAGTTTTGAGGAACTTTTAATGTTTTAAGTTTTATATGGTTTGCTGGTGGTGGGTTTGTCTCTTCTGTTTTTTATTAGGATTATTTATTTTTGCTTGTTTTGTTTGTTTAAATATGACTTCTAAACAGAATTGTTTACTACCCTCAAACCATTAGTTGGCAGTATAAAAATGTTGTTTGTAATAGATGAATATATAGCAGTCTTTAGAGGTTTTTTTTAAAAAAATGTTACATAGAATATTTTCCTGCCTTCAGAAATGTATCTTTAGCCTATATATATATATATATATATATATATATATATGCTTTCGTAGATTTTCTCCAAAACCTGCATATATATATATATATATACACACACACACACACACACACACACACTTTACACCATTCTAATATTAAGATTTTCAATAAACAAGTTGCTGTTGTTTTAAGTGTTATTCATATGAGATGTTTTTCCATTATAGGGAAACAATGTCAGCTATCCCCACACAAATCAAAGAAATACCAAGAATGTAAATATCTTGTCTGTTCTAATTTCTTTTACAATTAGGAGAAACAGCTGGCATGGATTAGTGTTTTCATTCATTCTGTGGCTTATTTTAAGAGGCACATGCATTTAGTAAGCAGGCAGAGCTATGCATTATTACTTTAGGTGCAATTCACCAAGAACTGCTGCTGCATTACCTCCTGGGTACGACCCATTAACATTTATGGAAACTGGGAAGCAGTAGAGCCTGGTGCATTGTCCTGAGTCTATCACTGTCCTCCAGCTGTCATGTGGATGCCATTTCTCCCCCTTCTCTCCATATCCTCGATCCAGGGATTGGATCTGGAGGTTTTGGGGTGTACAGCATGCACTTCATTGCTGAACTGTGGCCATGGATGAGTTGCCCCTAAGTGGAATGCATTTTATAATCACCAATCAATCAGGCAGGACCTATCCATATTTAAAATAGCAATACATTTTGGATTTGGAGGAGCTTCATCTTGGCTATCCACTACCACATTTCCAAAAGCCACAAAAGACAGTCTAAATAGAGGCTTTATGTCACTTCCAGACAAATGATCCCCCCAGGAGGGCAGATATGCAGCAGGATAAATGCTTCCTTTCATTTTCCACTTTGTTGCAATGCTGTTGGTTTTGCTTTATTGTGCTGCATTGCCGCTCTATTGGACTTTAATTGTTTTGACCTGTCCTGGGAGCCAAATTCTAGTTGAAATGCAGGATTTCCCCCCCCCCCAAAAAAAAAGTAAATTCCCTTCTTGTGTGCTTGCAAACTGTTTCCAGAACATCTCTTCAAAATGCCCTAGACTTCTTTTTTAAAAATAAAAATAAAAAGCAAAGCTTATGGATTCCTATCAGTGTGAAGACCACACACAGTCTGCAGTACAGTGGTACCTCAGGTTAAGTACTTAATTCGTTCCGGAGGTCCGTTCTTAACCTGAAACTCTTCTTAACCTGAAGCACCACTTTAGCTAATGGGGCCTCCCGCTGCTGCTGCGCCGCCGGAGCACGATTTCTGTTCTCATCCTGAAGCAAAGTTCTTAACCCGAGGTACTATTTCTGGGTTAGTGGTACCTGAGTACAGTGGTACCTCAGGTTAAGTACTTAATTCGTTCCGGAGGTCCGTTCTTAACCTGAAACTCTTCTTAACCTGAAGCACCACTTTAGCTAATGGGGCCTCCCGCTGCTGCTGCGCCGCCGGAGCACGATTTCTGTTCTCATCCTGAAGCAAAGTTCTTAACCCGAGGTACTATTTCTGGGTTAGCGGAGTCTGTAACCTGAAGCATACGTAACCTGAAGCGTATGTAACCTGAGGTACCACTGTATTGTCAAACTTAGTCCGTGGGATTGATAACAATCGGGCCTGCTAGCAAAATCCAGTTCCCACCCCTGATCTACACTTTGGAGGTAAATCACTTTCCAACTGCTTCTATGTATGTGTTGATGAAGAGACAGGTAGATAATATACAGTACAGCACTCAGTCATGTTGAGTCTCTACCTATAAACTGAAGTGATACAAATCAGATTTAGGTCTACCATCTGAAGATCACAGGGCATTTTACACCATAAGACCACAAAGCACATAATAATAATAATAATAATAATAATAATAATAATAATAATAATAATAATACAGTAGTACCTCAAGTTAAGAACTTAATACAGGGTGAATCCTTTAAAAGAGGCAACGTGGATACAGAGTGGTACCTCGGGTTAAGAACTTAATTTGTTCTGGAGGTCCGTTCTTAACCTGAAACTGTTCTTAACCTGAGGTACCACTTTAGCTAATGGGGCCTCCCACTGCCGCCGCATGATTTTTGTTCTCATCCTGAAGTAAAGTTCTTAACCCGAGGTACTATTTCTGGTTTAGTGGAGTCTGTAACCTGAAGTGTCTGTAACCTGAAGCGTCTGTAACCCGAGGTACCACTGTAATACCAAACCAATAACACACACACACACACCCAACACAAACACATTTAGAAGGACATAGACTATTAATTAGCCCAAGGCCTCTTTGAAGAGCTAGGCTCTCACTGTGGTACGTTGTATCACCACACCAAGCTTTACTGCTTTGTTTTCCTTTCAAAACAGCTGCAGACGTTCTGCATGTTTGTTTTTCAGGCTTTTTAAGCATGGGCCCAATTTATTTGTTTTAAGAATTACAATGAATTTATAGAGAAAGAAGAAGGGGGGTGGGACAACATACAATGAACTCTTGAAATGTGTAATATAAATGTTAAGTGTTATTACTGTTGGTGTAAAAAAACCCAGATTTCCAATGCTCATGATTCCATGCAAACACATTCAATTAATACTGCCCTAAAGGCCAAATTAACTGGTGCACCCAGCTGATAAGTAAAAGTTATGCATGCCAAATCCCAGACTATGAAGTCCCAGATATACCAACATTAATAAGGTTGCTCTAAAAATGGATAAATTTTTGATAAGCATTGGAGTTTAATATTCATCCTGATATAAATTAATTAGTGTCTGTGTCCGGTTTAATTTGTGACAGAGGCAATTTCAATTTATTATTCTACATTCTTGGAAACACTCACTTTTAAGTACTGAAGTACCAGTAGGTTGAAATATCTTGTTTCTGAAACATTTTGAATGCTTTATTTGCTGAATTTATCTATCAGAAATATAATATGTTTACCAAATAATTAGATTGTTAACTCCATAACGATTATTTACATTATCTTTACAAATGGCAATCATTTAAACATAATTTTACAATGCATCATTGATTGAATTTCAAATTCTATCACAAAACTTCCATTTCTTGATTGCTAGTATTGAACCAAGATTACCAGTCCTGTTTCTTTGTCCTGTTTGGAACATTGGATGACATGAGGTAAAGGAAGAAGACTCACACTGCTCAGAGTAGCTGTACCATCGTATGAGTCTTACATGAATCATTGTCTTATTTTCTGTATTTTTCCTACCTAATTCATAAATGCCTACATTTCATCTTACCTATTGTAGATTATGGAATTTAGAAAGGCCTTTTCAGCAAGCTGATCTAGATCAAATCCAGGTCATCACTTTTAGTAGTTTATCATATACAGTGGTACCTCAGGTTACATATGCTTCAGGTTACAGACTCTGCTAACCCAGAAATAGTACCTCGGGTTAAGAACTTTGCTTCAGGATGAGAACAAAAATTGTGCTCCAGCGGCGCAGCAGCAGCAGCAGGAGGCCACATTAGCTAAAGTGGTGCTTCAGGTTAAGAACAGTTTCAGGTTAAGAACGGACCTCCGGAACGAATTAAGTACTTAACCTGAGTTACCACTGTAACCAGGTTAACTGTGTATTTTAAATTTAAACATAACCTGAATTGAACTTACGTTTAACTAGTAGTCTCAACATTTAAACTGCAAGCTTGCACCTATCACTTATCACTAAATTAACAGAAGAAAGTTGCATGTATAGATGGCTATTGTGAACATGTTTGCCCCAGTACCTCTTCAGTTCATGTCCTCTTCAGTTCATGGTAAGAATCTTACACATACAGGAAAAACTGCACATGCACAGATCCTATAAGATGCCACAGTGCATAAACAGCAAAAGCATACTCAATATGCTGCTCTATAATTCTCTTGAGTGATCCTGCGGCATATTCACAGAATGGCTCTGCAAAGATCTTTCCGGATTCATAAGATGTACAGTAAGTATTGCAAATGTCCTCCCAGAACTATCTGTGTGAGGTGAGAGTATGAATCTGTATTAAAGTACCATATGTGGTACTTATCATGCATTTTGCCTTCTGCACACAGAAAACTGGATCAAGTCCAGAACTTTAAACCAGACATTTTTTAATAATATCCTGTGGAAGACGCCTAAAAATATGGAGAAGAAATGATCAAGAAATCTAACACTTTAAGAATTTTAAAGAAAACGCATCACCAATAATGTCTTCCTGACAAAAACCTAATAGTTCTAAATGGAATATTATGTGAATCCACCAAATATTTCTAAAATTATTGAGGAAATAATGCATTATAATCATGACTTTCTGGCAGTGGCGTAGCGTGGGTTATCAGCACCCGGGGCAAGGCAAGTAATTTGCGCCCCCTAACCCGTGGATTTCCCTAACCCCCAGATGTTGCGCCCGGTGCGGCCGGCCCCCCTTGCACCCCCCACGCTATGCCACTGCTTTCTGGAAACCTTGGCGATATAAGTTGACTGTGCAACCTGTCAGCAAAAGATGTTATCCATCTAGGAGTGTGACATAAAGAATATAGCTGGAATTGTATGGAAGGTATTATCAGGGCTGCCATATTTCAGAGTGCTGCCTTTCTCAAATTCTCCCTGGATGTCAATTCTGCCTTTGAAATCCCAGTAATGTCTGGGAAAACCGGATGTATGGCAGCCCTAGTATTATATGCCAAGAATAAGAATCCAGATTAAAGATAATCTGAATATACTTATATTTATTAACCCTTTTGTGTCTCATGGCATAACATTATGTATGATGAAAGCATCACAAATCAATGTCAATAGCAAATGATCTCAAGAACAACTAGCCATAGGAAAAAGTAATCTCTATGTCATGGGTTTCTGGCTAGACACTCTATGTGGCAATCAAAACAATGTATAATCTGCAGGGCACTCTGAATAACTCTGAATAAGTGCCAATGAACAGCTCTGTCCCACTAAGTGGTTTCCTTAACTGGCAGCTAGTAAAAATGTCTGCCAAGCTATCATTTAAATTTAAAGATAGCCCAGAGGACCAAATAGATGAAATAAGGGATGATCAAAAGGCAGGAAGCACAGAAGAAGCAGTAATTAGACACAGAATACAAACTGCGATGTCATTCGAAAAATAGGAGGCAGCCCCCAAATCCAATACAAACAGGAACTTTTTCAGGCTTGGCAGCTTAGGTCCAGCCCCTTTTCAAATGATCGAACCAGTCTCTATGGGCTGGGAAGCATATTAAATGAAAGTATTCTCCCTTAAGGACTGGCCCACAGTAGTAATAAACCAAGTTTCATCAGATGGCAAATCAGTTAAACAGAAAAAGAAAAAAAGTGTTTAGGTTTCCAATAACAAGTTTAGGTCTTCTCTGATCAACATGAATGTCAACCAGTTATTTCAGGGTTCCGGTTGTTTACAAGAGGCAACTAGATAACAAATTCCAGAGGACTATTCTGTTACAGAAAACACTCTATTTGCTGACCTGAAAGTCTCTGTTCTTCATTCAAGAACTTCAAAGGGATTCTCCAGAATGAAACTCTAGAATAAGAATTTATCAGCAAATTTGCTTAAATTTGTTTAGGATTCAGTCAAGACTAAGGTTTTCTCTCCCATCACAGGTAAGCATAGCAAAGTTGGGAAGACAGTTTAATTATCTTTAAAAAAAACCCATAATATATTTCTAAGGTTATATAGACTTCTACAAAATACAACTTTTATCAAAAGTATCTGATGACAATCTACATAATTCATATATACTTATAGATCACTATTGTGTAATTACCAATTGTTAATGTAATCCGTAAGTTGCACATTGTTACAACTGTAAAAATGTGAGTTTTCACATTGTGAAAAGTTATTTACATAAACATGCTCTCATTCCATAGCTTCTTAATTTCTCCATCTGGTTTTCCATGCTGCTATTTTAAATGGTAGCAGTAGGTGTGCAAATAGGGGGGGAAACCTACCGAATTTGCCTAGTTTAGAAATGGATGTACGGTACTTTGCAATGCCTGTCATTCTCATACAGAGTTTCTGAGGCCACAATGCCCCAAAGTAGGAGTGAATTTGTTTGCTGGGTTAACATCCTAGATTGAGGTAGATGAAATTGACTATAAATCTCCCTTGTCATGATATTACCGTGATATATACAGTCCATGTTCTGATGTTTGTAACTGCAAACTGAAAAGGACATCGCAGCTGAAGATTTCCACGCAAAGTGAAACAAGACCAATTGTGATAATTAATTAATTTGGCAGCACTGTATTGTAAATAGTTCTTCAGCTGAGGGAGGGAAGTTGCCTTATGCTGGGAAATAGGGCAGCACCCTTATTCTGTTTAAAGAATATTTGCAAGTACTTTTTAATATTCTCATTCACAAGCTGCCATCTGTCTCATCCTAATCCAGCAATGCAGCTACATAAGGCAGCTAGTGTATGATGACCCTGTTCCTGGAAAGGGTAAGGCCTTTAGGCTCAGTAGCCCAGCTGCTAGAACTCCAGTCATGTGAGAAAGCGTTAGTTTGCCATATGCCAAGACAGCTTTGTCTGAAGGGAGCGGGGGCAAGAGCAGGAAAGCGTTCTTTTGAGCTTTGCAACCTATGCAACTTTTAAGAGTCTGCACTGATTAGGTTAACATCGAGTAATAAAGGCATTTTATTAAACTTGCTGGTTGGGGAGTGTGGTTACAGAACTAAGATTTAATGAAGACACATATACCCCAGCAGGGAAGTATGAGGAATCGCGTAAAAGAATGAAATAAATTCCCAGGAGGCTGAATGTAATTTTGTTGCACGGAGTACAAGCCACTGAAGGCTGAAAGCATTATTTCACACTATAGAAACCAAAACATGTATAGCACAGAATAAGGAGGAAGATCGACTCTTTTCACCATTTTATTCATCAGAAGACAACTTTCTACAGTTATCAAGCAATGAAAAACTAGACAAGGTTTTATGGCTTTGTAAATGGTTCAGGTTGCACTTTTTAAGGATCACTGAGACATCCTAAAGCATTGGGGGGGAAATGCTTCAGCACATTAGGAAAAAAATAAAAGCATTTATAAAATCCCATTTGGACAAGCCTGTTATTCTTTGAATGATTCAGACACATGTAGAGTTTCAGCCAGTGATGAAGTCCTGTTTCCAATGGAAACTAACAATAGAATCCATAGAACACAATGAATTTCAAATCAGATGGTAATGTTGGAAGCTTTTCTTCAGGTACACCAAGTATCCATGCAAAACCCCAAAGATCGATGCCATAAGCTACAAATCACTTTGAGACCTTTTTTGTACAACACGACTAAGGTGGAACCTACACACATATAAAAAACGTTGCGAAAACGCTTTTTACATTGTTTTGAAAAAATACATTGAATTTGCTATAGCTCACAGTCCCCATCTAGTGTCACAATTGTATATTGCACTCTGCAACACATACAAACGTTTTATTTGCAGCTGTATAGCTGAGTCCATATAAATGTAATAATATAATGAAGAAGAAGCCTATATCCACCTATCTGGGAATAAGTAAACTCCACTGAACTCAATTAGAGTTCCACCCTGCTACCCATCTGGAAATAAAATCTTGCTAGCTATACTAGATCATCTAAAAGATGGAATAGCCCTAAATTAAAACAAAAACAAACAACCAAAAAGTGTATGTTGAGAAATGAATAGACCATTCTTTAATAGTCACTGGTGAAATAGAATGTAAACATACAGATACTTTTCAGTGACATTAGCCCCAACTTAGGTAGCCTAGAATAAAACTGGAGAGTTTATGCTTTCTCTGTCTCGGCGCTGGCAATGAGTTTTCTGAACATGCTATGTTAAGCACATTTTTAAATAATAATAGAAAACCTCATTGCAAAATCTCTCTTTCTCTCTTTGGTTACAAAAGCACCCTTGCATTTAGCCATCCTGCAAATTGTATAATTTACTGCCTAAATGCTGTTTTCCACCATCCAAGGACCCTGTGCATTTTGCCTAAAGTTGGCGACAGACCTCAGTTTCAATGGGGAAATGAGCCATGTTAATGCTTCTTGTTCCCAGCAGGCCTTGGTATAACCTGATGCATGCATAGTACCTAAACAGCCCCATTTGAGTGTCTTCTACCTTCTCCCCCCATCCTGTCTTAAGACTGTGACCAGTTGCAGACTTCCTGGCTTCAACAGCAGTAACAACAACAACAAAATCTTATTCCTCCATCCCAGCTGTTGTTCTAGAAAATGCTGGAAAATGTGGCTGCTTGCATGCTACTTTGTGATATTTTTTACCTAATAAGGAGATGTTGTCCTAATATGGACTTTGGAATTCCCTAAACATTAACATGTTCAGAAATTTAAAATGCACAAAACACTAAAAAGACTGAAATCAGGCAGTCAGTACAGAAGCTCCAATGTTAAGTGTGAACTAAAGTTAGTACACACTATCAGCCAGCACATACTGAGATAAAGATGGGAAACGCTGCCTTCCAAATACTGTACTATTAATTAAAGTTGGAGCGCCTGTACCATGCATTTGGTGGTGAGAAGGCAACAGATACATAAAAATGGTTGTGATATACACTTGGTGGCCATTTCAGCCAGAAAAATTATCTGGCGAAAGATTTTTATTTTATTTTTAAGTCTCCAAGCAATTGAAGAAAAAGCAGGGAAGTTTATGTGTTCTCCTTCTTGAATGTGTTCAAAACAGTTAGCAGACTTTTAATGAGATTACTGCTCCCAATATGAGACTAAAAATCCCTCTGAAGCGCTAGGGGATCAACTGAACAAGGCCCTTCCAATTTACACCTCTGAAAGCCAGAATGGCTAGATTGCAAGTGATATAAATTCATGTGAATGTTTTATCCTTGAAGCATTATTATAATTTTCTGCCTCATCTGTGTCTTCCAAAGATGATCCTGAGCAGCTCACAGGAATAAGCAAAAGGAAACACAGTATCAAAATAGCAATCAATGGTACAATATAAGCAGAAAAAAATGAGGTCTAATAATATACAAACGCAGCATTGGCAATAATAATACAAGGCATACAATCACAATTAAAAGTAGGCACAGCACCACTGCACAGAATGTTGAGGCAAATGATGGCAGCCTATCATTGACTCCTGTGAGTGGAAGGGATTTCAACTGGGGAAAAGTCCCAGTGATGTGCCTTCCCCTTAAGGATTGTATATTGAGCTGTTTTCGTCTAGTTTATGGAGCCATCAACATCTTCCTGGCGTTATCAGCTATTCTACTGATCCTCACACTCATCTCAAATCTATCTGCATGTCTACCAATTGACACTTTATAATAAGGGGCAAAGAGTACTCTGTTTAATAACTCTGGAAGCAAAGGACCGTGTATGAACTAGGGTAGACAAAGGCTGTATTCAGACATGGGGTTTAACTGTGTTAGTTGAACTGGTCACAATGCTTACGCTTCTGTGCCCGTTGCCAACACTCCTTTTACACTTCAGTATCTGTTGTGTTATGGAACTGTACCTTTTTGAGCAATATATTGCCACGTCACACTAAATTTTAAACAGGGGGAAAGAATGGTATGCCAGGATAAGCCCAATTTGATCATATGCCATTTCAGTGCAAAATGCCTGCGATTTTTTTCTGGAAACAATTAACACAAGTGCTGAACTCCTGCTAGATCCCACTAGATTCCCAGAAGTGGCTTTTAATGCCGCATGAAATATCACATAAAATGCAGAAATTAACAGGTAAGGAAACATTGGGGAGAGAGAATAAAGTGCCGTCTGAATGCAGTGGAAGATAATAGCCAGCACAGCTAATCCATATACCAGGAATGGTAAACATGGTTCCCTCCAGATGTTGTTCAACTCCAGTTCCCATCATCCCTGAACATTGGCCTTGGGCTAAAGGGAAATGGAACTGGGAAGGAACCATTCTGGCTCCCTCTGCCACATAGGTAAAGGGACCCCTGACCATTAGGTCCAGTCGTGACCGACTCTGGAGTTGCGGCACTCATCTTGCTTTATTGGCCGAGGGAGCTGGCGTACAGCTTCCGGGTCATGTGGCCAGCAAGACTAAGCTGCTTCTGGCGAACCAGAGCAGCGCACGGAAACGCCGTTTACCTTCCCGCCGGAGTGGTACCTATTTATCTACTTGCACTTTGATGTGCTTTCGAACTGCTAGGTTGGCAAGAGCAGGGACCGAGCAACAGGAGCTCACCCAGTCGCGGGGATTCGAACTGCTGACCTTCTGATCAGCAAGCCCTAGGCTCTGTGGTTTAACCCACAGCGCCACCCGTGTCCCTTCCCTCTGCCACATACTTTCACGCTATTTCGCTAGTTTATTATTATCTGAACCTAGGTAAATAGATTTCATTCCTTTATAACAGTTTCACAAGTATTTGCCATAATCCAAAGTACCACATCCAAATCTTTTATGTGTACACAAGGATCTTTAGGTCTCCACTGCCTGAGAAGGTCACAAGCTGTAAAAAATAGTGCAAAGGAAAACCACCATAAAGAACTAGTCATCCCCAATGTGTGCAAGGCTCTCTGAATCCCAACAATTACTGGCAACTCTACTTGGAAAAACAAGAATGGGAATCCCAGCTCATTCTTCTTCAGAGGTTTATATTTTAATGTTAAGATAAACCATGGAAGCCATAACTGCTTAGATGTACTGTAGCACTGTACAGTGGTACCTCAGGTTACAGACACTTCAGGTTACAGACTTCACTAACCCAGAAATAGTACCTCAGGTTAAGAACTTTGCTTCAGGATGAGAACAGCAATCGCACGGCAGGTTAATAACAGTTTCAGGTTAAGAACGGACCTCCAGAACAAATTAAGTTCTTAATCCGAGGTACCACTGTATTTACTTTTATTCAGAAAAGTAGGTCTTATAGTGAAAGGGATGTCAATGTTTACAGTCCAACTGTAATTCTGAAGAAATTTTGACTGAAAAGCAGGCAAACATTCGGTTAAAAAAAAACCTGCTTTTGTTCCAGGGATTTAAAGTGTTACAATAATTAATAAAACAGGCTATTCTTGTGCTGACCATAAAAAACAAATTGCTCCTTCATAAATCTCCACATTTATAGAGCCTGAGGGTGAGGAAAAATATTGTTTGTAAAAAGAGAGAGAAAGAGAGAGGCTGGTGCATGAAAAGATATAAAATAGACTGTGCAAAAAGAATAACTCTGCACTTTTAGTCAATGGCAGCTTTTGTGTCCACCGAACCTTGGCAGGGTGAGTACTTTGAATCTACAGTACTATTTAAGTGACAAGAATAATAAGCTTCAACACTTCCGCTGGAGGAATAAAGTGTTTGTCAGGACTGTTATAACTTTCCTGGGATCCTTTTTAAAATAAAAAATAAAAAAGCATTAAAAATAGCTCAGAAAACCTACATCAAAGGCTGTGCCAGTAAACGAATGTTGATATCTCTTTTCCATGTGAACCACAATGCAGGAAAGCCTTCTACAAATATATTTCACTGCAAAAGAATAAAATGCCCCTAGTGTAGAATTTTTATACTAAGAACTGTGCACCCATTGCATTTTAAAATTGTTTTAAATCACTAATGCGTGAACATTTAAGGATAATACAATAATTCCTTACGATATTATATTTCTTATGAGATGCTTTTTATTCTAAGAACAATATGCAAGTTGGCCTTGCTTCGTGCACTTTTAATTCCAGTAATGGAATTACAACCACTGAACAACTTTAACTCCGGCTACACACAACTTAAAATGTGCTGGGGAGGTAGTTTCAATAAAAATGTGAAATGGCAAAATATACAGCAACTACATAAACAAAAGGATATCCTGGGAAACCAGATCAACTTTCCAGACCAGAGTTCCTAAATGGTGGTGCGGTGTTCTTTTACAATGTAAACAGGAGAAATGAAGTACAGTGGTACCTCTGGTTAAGTACTTAATTCGTTCCGGAGGTCCATTCTTAACCTGAAATTGTTCTTAACCTGAAGCACCACTTTAGCTAATGGGGCCTCCTGCTGCTGCCACACCGCCAGAGCACAATTTCTCTTCTCATCCTGAAGCAAAGTTCTTAACCAAAGGTACTATTTCTGGGTTAGTGGAGTTTGTAACCTGAAGTGTATGTAACCTGAAGCGTATGTAACCTGAAGCATATGTAGCATGAGGTACCACTGTAAAGCTGTAAGGTTAGGGAAACTAATACTTTAAAACTTACCCTAGTTTGCAGTTTTCTTCCTCCCCTGTTTGACACAACTAAATCAAGGACTGTTATAACATTATGGTGTCACATATCCAATTATAATGGGTACCCTATGGGTAAATTGCATTTCCTGCCATATTAAAAGGTGCTGCAGGGAAATGAAGTTCACCATCACCACTGCCAAGAGAACTGAACTGATTCTCCCTGTCTCTCCACTGCAGCCATTTCATTGCCCACGCTTGATGTGTGTCAAGGCCCAGTGTGTCAAGACCGGCTTGGCAATGCGGCCACAGTTGCTTCCTACTCCCATTCAATGTAAAGGTTGCTCTGCACACAAAAAGCAAGCCTTTTCATACTCTTTGTTGCATGCCACCCCCCACCAAAAAAAAATATTACTGAATGGGTGACACTTTTCTCAGAAGATCAAAGTTCTCGTGAAAAATGCCCCACTATTTGTTTCTACAATAATCACAAGGCTATGACTTAGAATAAAAAAAATGGAAGATATCCTGAGGATCATGTAGTCTAAACCTCTGCAATGCAGGGATATTGTCCCATATGGGGGATGAACGTGCAATCTTGGCATTATCAGCACCGTGCTCTAACCAACTGAGCTAGCCACTTGGACTTGTGGCTATGATCATTTTAGGATTTTGACAGTTCAGTCAAACGTACTACACTAGTGGTCGCCAATTTTTTTTGAGGTTGTGGGCACGTTTGCAAACAGGGGTGCCTGTTGTTGGCACCACATATGCCCCACAACCCCCCTCCTTTTATTGGCTACAATATACCCTGTATTTTTGCTCTATAAGACGCACCAGACCACAAGACGCACCTAGTTTTTGGAGGAGGAAAACAAGAAAAAAATATTCTGAATCCCAGAAGCCAGAACAGCAAGAGGGACCGCTGCACAGCGAAAACAGCGATCCCTCTTTCTGTTCTGGCTTCTGGGATAGCTGCGCAGTCTGCATTCACTCCATAAGACATACACACATTTCCCCTTACTTTTTAGGAGGGAAAAAGTGAGTCTTATAGAGCAAAAAATACAGTAATGCTTCTTTTGAGCTTAATTTCAGAAGGGGAACAGGACCCTGTTAGTGCCAGGGAAAGCTTCTGTGGGCAGATGTATGTCCATGACAACCCCTGCACCAAACACAGAAACTTGCAGTGTATAAACTGTTTGTTTGCTTGCTTGTTGCTTTTCATTGTGATGCAGAACTGGGTACCAGTCAAAGAGTACATCTTAAGGAAGCAGAAGTCACCTAAAACACTGACAGGATTTGAATTAAACACAATGAAAGGCCTTAATGTCATTAAAATATGTTTTCTGTGCTTCATAATGGGACAGTCCCCTTTAAAAAGTAGGGAGAGAGAAGGAAAGGCAGCTATACAGATAGTGCACAGGCACACACAGGGGTGTGTCAAAATGTAAGAAAACGTCAGCTTCAGTGTGGGAAAATGCTAACACAGAAGTTGTACCCTAAATAATGTCTGTCCTCCCTGTATTGCAATAAACATTGTTTTCCTCCAGGAAATAAATCACCTTTATACCACTCAAATGTACCCCACCCTAATTAGATGACTGCATCTAGTTATTCAAACAGTCCTTTGAACAAGAAAGAAAGGAAATCTTGCATGAATGGAACCCACAGACACTTTAATTGAAATGTTACTAGCAGCAAAATCATGCCAAGTTTCTACTACTGTTTTACTAACATGCTACTTGAGAATAGCCCCGTGAACACCTGCCAGTTGCCATTATCATGTAGGCAACACCTTATTATAAACAGAATCTAAACAAAGGCATATGAGGATACAAAAGGATACAGTTTCTATAAATGGTTAGAAAGAATGACATACAAAATCACAATACCATACCTGATCCAGAACCAGCTGGGCCCAGAAATCAAAACATGCTAATTCAACTGCAGCTGCAAGATGACAACCTGGTCCATATTTTAGTAAAAAGATTCAGTTATGTAGACTGCTCATACAGAAGGGAATCAGGAATTGGGTACTGATGGTGGTTCTCTTCTTTGAACTGTTTGTATATAAAGTTAGCAGCATGAAATATTCACCTCTAGAGATGAGTCTTTTAAAAGAGGTCCCGTGGAACATGTGTACAGTGGTACCTCGTGTTACAGATGCTTCAGGTTACTGACTTCGCTAACCCAGAAATAGTACCTCAGGTTAAGAACTTTGCTTCAGGAGGAGAACAGAAATCGCATGGTGGCGGCGCAGCGGCAGCAGGAGGCCCCCATTAGCTAAAGTGGTACCTCAGGTTAAGAACGGTTTCAGGTTAAGAACGGACCTCCAAAACAAATTAAGTTCTTAACCCGAGGTACCACTGTACTCTGTATCCACGGGGCCTCTTTTAAAGGACTCATTCTGTATTAAGCTTTAGAAACTATAACTCCATTAAATATATGACTCCCAACAAAAGAAGACAAAATAGCTGCCAATTTGGCTGATGGTTAAATATTTATTTCAAGAATCACAATTCATTTTCTCGACTGGTTCATGCACAACCCTAAACGAATGAGTAAGCATGTGGGTACTGTTAAGTTGCGGGTGAACATATCAGACGACATAGTGATTCTTCAAACAGCTCTTGTTTATTCACAGGCCAGAACTGGGCTGAAGGGTTCATCCAACCTGCTTATATAGAGCTCAACTACAAAGCAACAGTAACAACTTTCTGTACATCACTGAACGTCACTTCCAATTCCTTATTTGCCTATGCAGACCTGAGTGAAAACTAGCTACAGTATCCCCCTGCTGGCCCAAGGTGAGAACTTCAGTACATAACACCACATAACAGGTATGCAGAATGAAAACTGTGGCCACTTCACATCTCCCCATGGCCTGCTGCATTACCCAGGGCTAAGCCATGGTTTGTCTTAGCATTGTGTACAAACATGGACTTATGGTTTGTCTTACTCCAAACAAACCAGAGCTGTAGCCAAGGTTTGCTCCTGACCCACTGCTCAGTTTGATGGAAGAAAGAAATCACGAGCCCAGCTTGGAGAGATTCGTTTTCAGGTACCATGACAACAACAACACCTGATGAGGAGCAGTTGCATGTCCCATATCAGGCCAGACCCAGGCGTGCAAGGATCCACAGCAAGGTTCACAAGCAGTCCAGGAACTAGACACACAGCTAGCAGTTCAGACAAGGGCAAAGGCAAAGCCAAGAGGCAGCTGAAGGTACTGGTCACATAGAAGGTTCAGGTAAGATACTTGATGACATTGTTCCAGTAGCTCTCACAACCTCACATACAGGACACCATCCCGTAAAGCCTTAAGAGGTTTCTGCAGAGAGTCTTCTTTGTGAGGACGGCGCCTTTACTCAAGAGCAACCAGCCACTTCTCCTCACAGCGAGGATCTCAATCTGCCTCTGCTTTGGAGGCCAATCCCCTTTCTGCAAGAGTCCTGAATCCTCCTCAACTATTGTTCTGGGCTGTTCCTGACTGCTTACAATTTCTGGCGGCTCCAGATCAACCTTGGCTAAATCCTCCTTGGTAAAGGAGTCTTCTAGCGTGAGCATGACACCATAATTTTTGTTATGTACCCCATGCTTCCTTATTCACACCACCATGATTTGGCTTAGCACTACATGCTAACTGGGCCTTCCTATGGGTGACTGAGCAGGGAACAAAAAGTTCAGGTAAAAAAAAAAAGGTTATTCATATTCTTGCACTCACCAATATTGAAAGAAATAGATAAATATTGGAAAGTTCATAATTTTTAGTATGGTATCTGAATTATAGAAATATTGTTTAAAAGGCCCATATACATAAGAAAATATTTCAGTAAAAGCGAGTGGTGATATTATTCTCAATGTTTTGTTGTACCTATTAACTGTCCGAGACTAGTGGTAAAATTTGTTGCAATCCTGAATATTTTTCAGCCTACTAATGCTGAAGGGTTGGGTATTTCATCTCTTCTACAAGGACATGGAGACTTCTTTCATTCTGGCATCCTTGCTTAAACTAGCTATGCACTAGAAGAAACTGAGTTAAGATATAAAAAAAACAATCTCACAATTTAGTGAGAATATTTGACTTCAGACATGCTGAAGAGGCTGCATTTTAACCGGTGGATTGATCTGTATGATCACATGGATACAGCTTCTATGAGAAAATACTGTTAATTATTTATTTATTTTAAAGAAAAATAGTTTTCCATTAAAATTACAAAATGCAACCCAAGCAAAAAAGCATCTGCAAAGCGCAGTCATTATGCTGAAGCCTCTGGGTTAGCAAATTTTTAAAAAAAATTCTTCTTGGGTCAGTGTCAAAATATTCCATTAACAGTCAAAAATGCAAATTTCACATTTTTATTAGGCATTCTATTATCAGCTAATAAACCATAGTATGAAGCCCTCTTGCTATGTTCATTATTGTTTACAATTTGAATCCTGATTTTAAAACAAGGAAATATTTCTAAGATCTAGCATGATTTATTGAAACAATACATTATCTGCATTTCCTAGACATACCTATATTTTATTTCAGTTACAAGTTACAATATATAACAGAGGTCAGCAACTTTTTTCAGCCATGGGCAGGTCCACCTTCTCTCATGTGGTGGGCCAGACTATTTTTTTGGGAGGGGGGAATGAACAAATTCCTATGCCCCACAAATAACCGAGAGATGCATTTTAAATAAAAGCACACATTCTACTCATGTAAAAACACACTGATTCCCGGATCGTCCGCAGGCCGGATTGAGAAGGCGATAGGGCCACATCCAGCCCCCAGGCCTTAGGCTGCCTACCCCTGACATAGAATGAAACTTTGTATGAGATATCTCAACCAATGGTTTCTGACCTTCCTGCCTCTGTGCCATGTCCATGTTTAATTCTTGGAATGTTTTAGTCATCATTGTTCCTTGGCTAAATCCAAATTATTATTTATTCACTGAACTGGCATCATATTAATATAATACTTGTGGCTTAGGTATTCTCGTTTTACTTGCCAACATCAGGCTTCATATTTTGTAATATTCATATTTTGAAGGACAATAATGCAAACAAAATGCACATCATCCTGCCCTTAAAAAAGAAGACATTTAGGCTGCAATTCTGTACTCATCTACCTGGGAGTAAACTAAAGGGGACTTAAGTTCTGAACAGGCATGTATAGGATTGCATTGTGAGGGCAACTCCATCTCCCAGAACCTATAAAGATTCACAAGAAGGCACTAGCATCCCCAGTACCTTCAAGTAGGAACAGGACCGTGTCAGAATCAAATAAGTATTGACTGCTGCTAGTTCAAATATGTACAATCAGCATGGGTAGCACAGAGATGACAACACCAAGTAAGCCGCTTTAGTGCCAAACACTTGTTCTAGGATTTCAGATACTCCAACTTCCTGGGTTACGCTTGTTGCAAAAAGCACTATTTTGAAATGTCTTGTAGTAAAATATAATCAATAATTAAACCAAAATGGAGACACCTGCCTCCCAACTACTAAATCCACTAACTCTATGCTTCGTTTATACCCCAAAATCCCAGTGTGGTACTCCACTACTGTAAGAAGTGGAAATAATAAAGGCAATGATTTACAGTATTTTTCCATGTACAGTGGTACCTCGGGTTAAGAACTTAATTCGTTCCAGAGGTCCGTTCTTAACCTGAAACTGTTCTTAACCTGAAGCACCACTTTAGCTAATGGGGCCTCCTGCTGCCACTGCGCTGCCAGAGCACAATTTCTGTTCTCATCCTGAAGCAAAGTTCTTAACCTGAAGCACTATTTCTGGGTTAGCGGAGTCTGTAACCTGAAGCATCTGTAACCTGAGGTACCACTGTATAAGACGACCTTTTTGTGAATTATTTGCTGATAAATTGAGGGTTGTCTTATACACGGGTTAATGTGCTAAGTAAGCAAGGGCTGGTGCTGCGGGAGTAGCAGGGAAATGTTGTAGAGGAGGCAGTTTACCCGCTCTTCCCAGTTTAGGAAGAGCATTTAGTGAGTGCCAGTATGCGGTGTATTACGGCACCAGTTCCGTCAGCCAGAGTGGGAGATTGTCGAAAAGCTGCTCAACAGCTCAGTGAACTTACAAAAGAAGCTCAACAACTGTTGAGGGCTCCCAAAAATAGGGGCCGTCTTATGCATGTGGTCGTGTTATGCACAGAAAAATACGGTATATTGTATGTTGTCATGGCTACTCTTCACTTTTTTTTCTTTTTTACTTTAGTGCGGACTCAGGATACTGAGATAAGTGGGCAGTGACTCTCATTTAGAACAATGCATGAGAAGGCCTTACACAACTAAAAAAATATAAAGTGGCTTTAATGCAATGCTCTTGAACAACATGGCTTCCCAGAAGGAAATTTCCCATAATAAGAGCTTTTAAAAAGCAATACATCTCACAGACTAATTTTATTTTCACTAAACCTTTCAGATTAAATGGGATGTGCTAATACATTACTTCAGGATCCATGGTAATAAAATGCCAAAGAACAAGCTACAAGCTGTTTGTGACTTAAGATACTCAAAGAATTAATTTTATGCTGGCATATAGTGTACTGTAATTAGAAATGGCTCTCTGCATTGTGATTAAGCTAGTAACTATGGTAACCAAAGCAGAAGAGAACGAGTAAAAGGAAGACTAGCTGAATAAGCTAATGAAATCCCTGTATTAATCTGTTTATTTAAATGTAAGCAGAGATGGAATTGGAGCTTCATAAAATGGTGAACACAACTGAAATGAAAACTCACGTTATATGATTTATGTTATGTGGCACTGTTCCTGCAAGATGTGCATTAAGGTAACTGCTTCCATTTTTATATCAGAACATGTCAACCCACACAATCTTAAATGCTTTAAAAATACACTGCGCTGCATTTTTAAATTAATTATGTAGGATCTGGTGACACACGCAGCTCTTTATCTTACTCTGGGACTATACATACAGACATTATGCTGAAGTACCTTTTCCAATCTGACACATAGAGCTTGCTGATTCCCTGTAGCAATGGCACTGCATGCAGAGGCGTTACTAGGCTTGCACACAGGGAACCCAAACCCTGAATTCACCTGCTCCAAGTATCATCCAGCTGCCACCACTTGGCATATACCTTGAGCCCACACTTTGCATTTTAAAATTATCTACTACCAACCCACTGCTACTGCCCACTGTAATATACTGGCACAAGGGCTCTTTAAAATGTTGCTGCTTCTCCTGAGAGATACTTGGTGGTGCCATTTTCAAAGTGCACAGGCCTGTGTTCCAAGCATGCTATGAAGCCCCATGGCTTTGTTTTAAAGTGAAAACTGGATTTTAAAGCCCTCGTGCCACTTCATATACAGTGGTACCTCAGGTTACAGATGTGGTACCTCAGGTTACAGACCTCAGGTTACAGACCTCAGGTTACAGACCTCAGTGGTACCTCAGGTTACAGACCTCAGGTTACAGACTCCGCTAACCCAGAAATAGTACCTCGGGTTAAGAACTTTGCTTCAGGATGAGAACAGAAATCGCATGGTGGCGGCGCAGCGGCAGCGGGAGGCCCCATTAGTGAAAGTGGTACCTCAGGTTAAGAACAGTTTCAGGTTAAGAATGGACCTCCGGAACGAATTAAGTGCGTAACCAGAGGTACCACTGTACTACTGAATAGCAACAGCCTAATCCTATACATGTCTACTCAGACAGAAGCCACACTGAGTTCAGTAGCATTTATTCCCACAAGAGCATAGGATTGCAACTGAAGCTGTGCAGACCTGAGCTTTGAGTGACTAAAAAGATAGAGAAGCAAGGAAGGAGAAATGGGGTTGTGCACTGGGGGATGCCCAGCCTGGTCTGAGAGTGGGAAATGACAGCAACAAGGAAAGTGAGCTTTGTCGGCATCAGCATAGATTCCAGTTGGCTCCTTCTCTTGGTCGTTGGCCACTGGAGCTAGGCAGGGGTACATTGGAGAAGCTCATCCCTTAGAGGGGATAAGGCATACCCCCCCCAAAAAAAAGAGGGGAATAAGTGTAGTAACATCCTGTCCTGCTAGTGACACACATTTTCCCCAAGTGATCTTGTTCTGTCTCTCTTTCTCTCCCACAATGTACAAAACCCTGTACTTAACTGGAATAAGCATCTCTCATTTCCATGTAAACCCCTAAAATGCCAATCCCCCTAATAGTTCCCTTAGAACACATTTTCCCAACCCCTTATATTCCCATAGAACAGCGATTCCCTCACCCTAGCAAGGCCTCCTAGAACAAGCATTTCATGGCTCTACATAGGTTGAGATGACTGTAATTCATGGCACTTAATGAACACTTTAGGGATGCGGATGGCACTGTGGGTTAAACCACAGAGCCTAGGGCTTGCCGATCAGAAAGTTGGTGGTTCGAATCCCCATGATGGGGTGAGCTCCCATTGCTCAGTCCCTGCTCCTGCCAACCTAGCAGTTCGAAAGCATGTCAAAGTGCAAGTAGATAAATAGGTACCGCTCCGGTGGGAAGGGAAACAGCGTTTCTGTGTGCTGCTCTGGTTCACCAGAAGCGGCTTAGTCATGCTGGCCACAGGACCAGCATGACAAGCTGTACGCTGGCTCCCTCAGCCAATAAAGCAAGATGAGCGCCGCAACCCCAGAGTCAGTCATGACTGAACCTAATAGTCAGGGATCCCTTTACCTTTTAACGAACACTTTGGCTGCTTTTGCAACAATCAGTAGTGGGAATCTTCAGACCACTGTTTCATACTATAAAGTATTTATCCCATCCTTTCTCTGAGGAGCTTAGGGTATCATACATGGGGGTCGTCATTTGATTCTCCAACCACCCTGTGAAGTAGGCTGAAAACAAGACGGAATTTTTTGTAGGCCTACCCAGTTAAACTTTGTGGCTAAACAGGGTTTTGAAGTGAGGTGTTCCTAATGCAAAGGTAAATATTTTGTCCACCACGCCACAACCACTTAACGTGCAATGGATTTACTGCACAGCCAGTCAGGGTCTGCGCAAATCAGCCCTGCCTTTTCCCATCTGCACAATGTTGACAGAATTGCTTTAAGGGTCTGTCGGCTCTTTTCACCAAGTAGGTGAAAATAGTTTTATTTTCAGGCACATGCCGTTACCAAGACACATTTTTCAAATCTGAATGATAACCTGCTGTTTTACCAGATCTTCAATTTAGCTATACAGTAGGAAAAGTTAAACAACAAATGCTATACATTGGTAAAATTAACTCCTAACATTGCTGATGCATGACAATACTTTAAAAGCAGGTCTGGAAACAATGTATAGCCATCTTTGTTCTACCGCAAAAGTTGAAAAGATCAATTTTGTGAATCACAGCAAATTTTATTCACTCTGGGGGGACTTGTTGGCATCCATCTGTCTCAAGAGACAATGGAGTGCACTTCTGGGGGTGAAGTCAAACCACTGTGTTAGTAGCACCAAAGTGACCTCCCTGTGGCGCAAACCTGGGCAGTGTATATGGAGGTCCAGGACCATCACTGATGTGGTCCAAATGAAAGCAGAGCAATGTGTATAAAGTTCCTGGTGCAGATTTACAGAAACACATTAGTGTGATGCAAGCTATTCCGTTCAAACCGCATCACCTCTGTATTTCAAGAGCAAGGGTGTGCAGTTTCAGCTATTTCTTGGTCTGAGTGAGAATGTTTACTCTGCTGGCGGTGGCAGAACCACTCCTAAAGAAAACCAGCCCTAGATCATTGAATTGGAATAACTTTCAACTAGTCACAAATACCTGATTTTTGAAAGTTGTGATGGGGCAGCTTCAAGTATTCTTGGATGACATTGATTCTTTCTATCCATTTCGACCTGTGCTCATGCCTGGCCATGGAAATGAGTTGCCCTTGGTCTCCCTGATGAATGGCCCTTACAAAGATCGGATAGTCATTGGATTGTCTGAAACACTTTGTTGCTCAGTGCATGAATCTTTCTGATCCGTGGTCACTGTGGACATGGAAGTTAACCTACTAACAGCTTCAAAAAAAAAAAAATGAAAATTGACCCAACTGAAAAATTCAGAAACACAATCTTTCAATTTGGGGCTGGCAAACTCTAGCAGGTCTCAGAAACTGGAAGTTGGTAAATATCTCTCCACTATTTGCACTTGGATGGCCATTTTATATGCAGCAGTTGAACCTAGCACTCTCGCTGATGGCCTCCATTGGTACCTACCTACAATTTCATTTTCAGTCATATATATATATATAATTTTAACTCTCAGAAGGAAAATATACTATGCTGATCATGGAGAGATTTCCATAACTTAAAAATAAAAGATCAGTCATATCATAGCAGCCGTAGTCATCTCTTCTTTGCTAGCCAAGGCCAGCCGATAGAAGGGCCTAAAATTATGTATCCTGACATTGTTCAAAACAACATTCTACTTGCTATTGTGTTTGGCCGCCCAATGTGGGTTTGCAGTGCAGATGAAAAAGATGCTGTAAGTCTTCTTTATAATATGATAATATGGGTCTGATTCACCTATAGACACCAGAACTGTCTATTTCACAGCTCATCCTACATAGTCCTGTTCCTAAATGAACTATAATCAGAGAACAAATCTTCTCTAGAAAGGTGCTTACACAGCAAAATAGCTTGGGATGACTTCTGCAGTGAACCATGCCACATGCTGAGAGAGACTGCTTAAAGGTTAAGCCTTAACCCTTAACCCTCCAAGTCTCTTTTCTTTTTCTTTTTTTCTTTTTTGCAGCTTAAAATCACTCTTCCCAAGCTGCTTCTTCACCCATGGGAAGAAAGATTAGCTTAACATATAGTTTGAGCCTGGTAAAGACTTTCAGACAACATGGGAATCCAGTACACATGATATTCAGAAATTAATTTACACTTAATTACACTCATTTAATTTTTTCTGTCTCTGAAAATTCATTATGATCTTCAGGGGATTAAAAAAAGAAGCTTCAACATTGCTCATAGTCAATGGATATACATAAATCCATTAACATTGTAAAAAAGAAACATCTTTTGTTAAAATGTCAGAAGAATATAAAGCTGCATTGTCGGCTAGTCAAGTCTATCTAGGCCAGTATCTTTTATAGCTGCAATCTCAGGCAGCCACTTATGCAAGAAAGGCACTAACTGAACAGAACATTTCCCTCGTAATCTTTGTACACCACCATTTGTTCTCAGGTAGACATCCTTAAAATGAGTATGTAATTAGCATATGCAATCCCCACAGGAAGTGTAACATTCATAAATTGCTCTTGATATGGAGAGCCCTGGAACTATCCCTATTCTTGCACAAACTATCACACTCACATGCAGACACCCCACATAAAAGGCAGCCACCTCAACTCCAGCATGGCAAATGGCAGGTTGGTAGGTAAGCAAGCAAGCAGCATGGGTGGCAAGTGGCCTAGACATGCTGTTTAACGGAGGGGAAGCACATCATTAAATGTGAATGCAGAGATGTTTGACAGAGGCAGGAGGACACTTCACATACCAAGCCGCCATTATTGACAGAAGTTTCTAATCAACCTTGGGTACTCATGAAACCAAATCTATGAAACTCTCCTAACACCAACAATTCCTTCAGGAAGAGCTTCAAAAGGAAATGTGGTGTGCATTTTTCCCATCTTGCTTTTCCCACTTTGCCCACCCCCCTCCCCAGAGATGTGTAAGCTAAAACTACATTGGGAGTGTGTGTGTATCTCCATTCAGGGCTAGTCCTACCGTTAAGCAGAATGAGGGGATCACTTCATGACAGGGCAGCAAAAGTCCTATTTCAGATGAGATTGAGAGGTAGAGAACAAGTAAAGCATGAGGGAAATGTCAAGGGTCAAGCAGTAGAAACTGATTGTGTAGACTGAGAGAGTTGATGGAGCCTGTGATTCCCTTTTGTGAAATTTCTAAGTCTATAAAAATTGACAGATAGATATGCAAGAGACCATAGTCCCAAGCCGCTATACCAATCAAGCAAAAAATTATGAAAAGCTTCATTTTCAGTGGATTAAGACAGAAACCTACCATGGTTTTAAAGTATAGTAATGTCTACAAGTTATTTTTACTACGTCTGCTTTTTTCTTCTTCTTCAAAAAAGGGAAGAACAAAATAACAATCAATTTCACACGTAGCTCCAGTTTGCAATATGAAACTAGTACATAAAGGTATATTGCCCTCTGCTGGTTGGAATGAATTGTGATAAATTGTTTATTTATTTTTACTGCTGGTTTCCTGCAACAGAAAGGGACTGAATAACAGTATCAAAATAAAAAAACACACACAACTCTTGTCCATTTTTTTAAGGTAAACCATCTAGGTTCATTCTAGGTAACAAAAAAGAAGGCAGGAAGAGCAAATCATCACATTATTTTTTTCCACTCCAAGCTGCCACAGTCATTATCAACCCTTGTTAGTGCCTAGTTTGATTAAAATCCATCGTTGTCACTGTCATGCTCAAAGTTGCTAACAAAATTACCACTGTACAGAACAGTTACAACAATGCAAAATAAAAGCAGCTTAAGGATCAGCATAAGGAACATGTTGGACCTGGGGTGCTAAATTTGGCCACTTTTTCTGCTACTGTCATGAAAAAGTCCTGAAGAGGCAGCAAGAGTCAGGCCCATGCAGTGGGACAGCTGGGTACACTTGCCCCACTCCTCAGAGGGCTAAGTCAGCCAGGAGGAGGGGGACACCAGGGGCCTGCCAGGCATATGCTGGTCATGCCAAGAACACCCTGGGGCTCAAACAGGACTCCTGCCTTAGACAAGCTCTGCACGGGTGCCAACGGTGCTTTTAAAAAACCAAGAAACTGAGCATGAAATTTATCACTCCCATCTGCTGCCAATGGTGGTTTTTTGTAGCAGCAAGTGGTAAAAGCTGCAGCAAAATGGAGAACTAGCTTCCTCTTTTTGGTGCTGTTAACTGGTACAGTGGTACCTCGGGTTACAAACGTTTCGGGTTACAAACTCCGCTCACCTGGAAGTAGTTGCTCCAGGTTGCGAACTTTGCCCCAGGATGAGAACGGAAATTGCACGCCGGCGGCACAGCAGCGGCAGACCCCATTAGATAAAGCGCGCCTCAGGTTAAGAACGGTTTCGGGTTAAGATCGGACCTCCAGAACGAATTAAGTTCGTAACCCGAAGTACCACTGTAGTAGCAACAGCAATGCGAAATCACTGCCTTGCATTTTAGGATTCTGTAGTCTCAAACTAAGTGCCCCAAATTGTTAGTGTTATATTTGGAGTGCTTATGGGCAGGCCCACATAGAGCTTGTTAGAGGCCCGGGTCAGGAGTCTTGTTAGAATAAAGTTATTGGCATGACAGCATTAAGTCCAGCAGGCGCTTTGTGGGGGCCCCGGCTGGATTGGCTCTCCAAGGCCTGGGGCAAGTATGCCTGGCTGCCCCTTCTCTACACAGGCCAGTTTACAGGGTCATCAGCATGGCAGCTGCTTCTTCCAGTATGCTCACCAGTGCCTCCTATGGCACCTGTAAACTGTGTCTACATGTATTTCCTCAAAAATCCACAATTCATGAGTGAGAGGCAGGCCCACACCTTTCGTGGGTCCTCTTCCCCTGCCTCTCTTTTATGTTTCAGTCATGTTATGTTATGCCATAATCCCATAGCAGTCATTTTGTTATGCCATGCCCCAAACCACATATTTCTGGGTTACGGCCATTTTGTGAGTGGAACCCACAGAACTTACACAAAATTTCAAACGTGTCCTCTAGCCCCACTGCTTCTACATTACAACTTCAAATAATATATTGATGCAAATAAAAGATGGAGATAACCCTTCTATCAAAACTATATATACAGGACTCAGCTATACAGCTGCAAATAAAATGTTTTAAAATGTGTTGTAAAGTGTGATATACAAATGCGACACTAGAGAGACAGTGAGCTATGCCAAATTCGGTGTATTTTTTAAAATGTTTTTTATTTAAAAGCATTTTCACATAGATCCCACCACAGTCTGATGAGCATATTTCCATGGTGAAATTTAAGGTCATATTATGTTTCAGACTGCAGAAAGCTTATCTAATAAGTGTATTGAATAAATTATGTGGCAAATTATATTTAAGTTATAAGCAAAGATGGTTCCTGTCCACAAATTCTTCTGGTTTGCAGATTGATGTGGTCATTTCAAAAGTGTTATTAAATGCAATAAATCTGACAGATTATAAACACACACATTTTTGTGTTATTAAAGTGCCAGTATCTCATTTTGTTTATTGCATGCTAGTTAATTTTAAATAATCTCAACAGCAGAGGAAGTATTACTCTTTCTCTGAAGTAGTCTGTTTTTTACAGAGTACTTCAGAGTATTTTACCACTTTGAACAACAGGTTCACATATATCTACAAATTAACATGCAGATGGAGTCTTTTCCACTACTTTTTAAATTTTCAAACATTTCCCTCACAATCCAGTATTGAACTCCTGCAAGTTAATGCACTGTGTACTCAATACTATTTCTATAGCAATGACAACTATTAACAGGTGTACGTAACTTAAGCACATTAAAAGCAAATATTTTTTAAAATTGAAACCAGCTTTCTGCATGCAAGATCCGTCCTACATATCATGTAAATTAACTCCTATTTTTCAGCTGGCTGCTATATTGTTTTTGTGTAATTTGTTTTTACTTAATGGCAAGAGTTTTGTTTCACAAAAGGTTTTCAGAGTGGAAGGAAACCAAAGGCTGAAAGGTATATTTTACCTTTTGTGAAAGAGATTTTGAGCAGTGGTTCTCAGCCAGGGGATCACTTCCATGCATTATTTGGAGAAAATTAGCTATAAAGACAAAGGACTGGAGCTAAAAGGTATGAATCAAAACTAAATGAGTAAAATATATTTGAAAACATGTGTAGGCGATGATGAAAACAGGAAGCAAAAATGCAAAGTTTTGAAAACTTACACTGCATAGAGGTTAAGGGGTGATATGATAGCCATGTTCAAATATATAAAAGGATGTCACATAGAGGAGGGAGAAAGGTTGTTTTCTGCTGCTCCAGAGAAGCGGACACGGAGCAATGGATCCAAAGTACAAGAAAGAAGATTCCACCTAAACATTAGGAAGAACTTCCTGACAGTAAGAGCTGTTCGACAGTGGAATTTGCTGCCAAGGAGTGTGGTGGAGTCTCCTTCTTTGGAGGTCTTTAAGTAGAGGCTTGACAACCATATGTCAGGAGTGCTCTGATGGTGTTTTCTGCTTGGCAGGGGGTTGGACTCGATGGCCCTTGTGGTCTCTTCCAACTCTATGATTCTATGATTCTCCATGCCCTCTCAGTTTCAAATGGAAACTCTTCAGAGCAAGATTGCAAATGCATGCAGCTAGTTGCCTAAGGAATGCATTTTATTACTGGACATAAATTTCACATGGCAGCCCAAACTTCTAGCTACTTATAGTCATGCTACATTACAACTAAAATGAATGTGAGAAAGCTGGAGGATTTGTTTGCATTTCTAAATGAATTAAAAGTTCCATTCTACTCAAGCACAGAGGTTTTTTTCTATTCATGTCAAATGTGATAGGCAGCTTAGTTTTATTGATGTTGGGATAACCTTTGCCATGATTTTCAAACTGTGACATGTAAAACTTTATTTTATCATCACTGGTGATCCACACACTGATAATCTCAAGACTGGACTAACGTAATGTGTTCTTTGTGGGACTGCCCTTGAACTTCGTTCAGAATCTTGAGCTAGTTCAGAATGTAGTGGCAAGGTTTCTCTCTTGGGTGGCTTACTGCAAACATTTAACAGCACATTTAAAAGCAGCTATACTGGCTGCCTGTAGTTGCCTGCTTCTAGCTATTTGCATTGACTTACAAAACCCTTTAACTTGAGGCCTGGATACCTGAGAGAACACCTTCTGCTGTACAGACCAAAAATATATTTAAAAAATTGGCTGAGGGAGGCTCTCTTAGCTGAGACCTGCTAAATATTTAGCAATATGCAGGAGAGCCTTCTTGGTGGTGGCACTTCAGGTTTTGAACACCCTTCCCTTGAGATATGGCTAGTGCCTACTCTTTTAAACTTTCAATGCCAGGCTTTCTGTGGACTTTAGCACCAACAGCTGTTAGCTGTAAATACCTTTATGTTCTTTTATGACATAGCCAGATTTATTTTAATTTGTAACCCACTTAGGAATTGCATTTATTTTATTCATTTATATACTGCTTACATTGCCAAAAAAAATTGTAATGAATAACATGTGAGATGTGTTTTAAGTAAGGAAAGAACAAACAAAATAAAAAAATTCCTTCCAATAGCACCTTAGAGACCAACTAAGTTTGTTATTGGTATGAGCTTTCGTGTGCATGCACACTGTAAAGCCTAACTTGCATATTCCACTACAAGAAAGAGATAAATTCAGTAATCTGCATTTATCTTCTCTAATAGCGTATGAAGGCAGCTCAAAATGCAGAAGACAGAGGCTCTGCTGAAGAAACTGCTGTTTCAAAGCACTTTTCAGAATCAATCCTTTCTTATTATTTTTAACAAAGGGGGGGGGAGTCACAGGACAAACATATGCAGTGAAATAAGTTCTTTTTGAACTTGGCACACCAGCAAGGTTTCAAAAGCTTTCTAACAAAGGACTGCAAATTGCTCTAAGGGGATTTGATAAGTTAAACACAAAGGAGTCGTGCTTTATCGGTAATGGCATAACTTGTATTTCCTATGCTCTTGAGCACCAGATTCATTTCCAACCAAGGCAACAGCAACATATATTAATTCTGCCAAGGGTGAAGATCTTGCAGCACTTAGTACTCAGGAGCAGACACCAGTTAATATGTTAATTTTCTTCCATGAAGATTTAAATACCAAGCTATGCATAGGCATTACCGTTTGTACATAACTTTTAGTCCTGACACAACATATTTTAATACCCACCAGAGACTTTGCTCAGTTGCAATTGTAAACATATGTCTGGCAGTTTCCAATTGGTGAAAAAGGCATGAGTAATATCTCAGAGGAGGGAACTTTGGATATTGTTGCAACAAGAATTCACTGTGCAAGAGTAAACACAAAGTTAAAGGTGACAATTGAAAGGCTGCTGTTTAATCTGTCATTTGTAGCGATCTGCATGACAAAGTATAATAAAAGTAACAATAATGAACACTAGTTCTTTCAAAATTTTCAAAACAATTTACATATGTTTTCTTGCTATAATACTTACAATTCTGCAAGGTAGTCTATAATTATATATTTAATACATAAAGGAAACAATGAAATAATAGTAATGGACAGATTCGCTGAGCTACTCATAATATTACTGCTGGTTACATATGTCTGCCCACCCAAACCAATTGCATAGACAGCCCACATACAGCAGAAAGGGGGCCAGAGACTGGGAGAGGGTGCCCTACCTAAGACCTACAAGCTAGTTCACTGCAAGGGCCAGATTCAAACTGGGGGTAGCCAGATTTATAACTCATTCTTTTAGGGACTGTACCACACAACTTATCAGTAAAAGCAATAGTGCATGCATATTTAACTCTAGTAAAATCCCAACATTTCAGTTTTTTAATATGAATAAAATGTGTGCTTCTTTTGTAACAAAGTTTGTGGTGTTTCTTAGTTGTTTTTTAAAAAAACTTACCAGTAATTAGAGATCTGCCAACAAACAAAACCCCTTGCATGCACACATACTACATGCTATCGTTGTAAGAGCTTAGAGTGATTCAAGAAGAAAAACACAGGAGAGGCAGAAAACCATGATTTACACGCCACAAAGAGATTACATTGAATATGCAATCATGTTTAGAGCTGAAAATTAATTCACATAAGAAGCTACTGAAGTTTCAAAGTTAGTACGTCTGGCATCAAAAGCAAACACTGTCTGGATAACACCAGTAATGGTACAATTGATATATTAAAACACAGCAAGTTCTTGATTATGTGTTATCTGCACTTTAGTCATTGGAACAATGAAAATACTACACTTCAGTTGCAATGTTATGCCCAAACAGACACAGAATTAAGAGCTTATGTATGGATCCCCCTGCCCTATACACAAACCACCCCAATGTATGCTTATCCAACTTTAAAATAAAATTGAAACTCCAAGGAAGAATATTATTTTCCTTTCCAAGGTAATTTATTACATTGCTAAACTGATCCCGAAGCTGTGATTTTTCTCTCTTTCTCTCTTGATGTTTACATTACATCTCCTTTCTATAATCTAAACTCATCACTTCTTTTCCCAGGCTAGTAGACAAGACTAAACAACCAGTTGTCTCCTTTTTCAAATATATAGTAACTTTGTAACTTTCTTCTCTGCGTTTTTCCCCTCTTCCCAGCCTACATGATCCTTTGAGAGCTCTTCCAATTCCTTTGCCAGATTGTCTAAACTTCTCCTGAATCACATGGTGCCGAAATGAATGCTTCTTTAAAGCGCACACAGCCCGCCATGAAGAACTAAACAGATATAAATTACATGCATTTTTTTCCTACTTTCACTGTATCAGATGTAATCAACCTTTGGGTTGCTTCTGTTTAAGCCATGGTTCAGAACAGACCCACTGAAATAAACAGACCAGTTAATCAAATTATTTAAATGGGTCTACTCTAAGTATGACTTACTCAGAGGCAACACTTTAATTGGAGGTTACATGTTTTAACCATAATAAAATGTATGGCCGGGGAGGAATTTAAATAGATGCTTGTTATAGGCCACTAGATTCTACACCTGTTTATTCACTAAGATCTGCAACATTTACAACACAGTCCTATACTCTGAAGCAAGTCCTATTGATTTCATTGAGGTTTATTCCCAAGTAAGTGGGGTTGGGACTGCAGTTTTAGACAATCAATTGGACAGGACAGTAATTCTGTAGCAGAGCAGTCCCAAGTTCAACCCTCAGTATCTTCAGGTACAGCTGGCAGAATCCCCTGCCTTGAACCTTGGAAAGCCACTGCCAGCCCGTGTAGACAATATTGGGCTAGATGGAACAACAGTCCCACCTGGCACAATGCAATTTCCTATGTTATCTAACTTACTGGGAAAATAATCTATTGAAAACCTTAAAGAGTGTAAAAAGTACTCACAACCAGAGAGCAGATTTAAATTTATTCTTAATGTGAGTACATACAAAATACATTGATAGCATTTTTCCACACAAGACAGTTACTGATGAAGCACGAGTAAAAATTATTTTAAAGCATTTTCCCCCTCCATGCCTGTTTCTATGAGACTGCATGAATATTTAATCCAATAATGGATTAAAAGGTATATCAAGTTTGTGTATGTGTGTTGTGTGTTACAGTCCTTTTCCAAGGTAAATGCCCATAGGATTGTGGTTTTAAGACCACACTATTCATGAGGCAGGACATATGTGATCAAATATCACAAGGCTTTTCTTTACTTTGAAGCACTTGTGAAAGGGGGTACTGGTAATTCAAGTCAAGGAACTGCAACTGGGGAAACAGGTTAACCCTTTCCCCCTGTGCTACTCCCTTATCAAAATCACCCCACAAGTTGCTAATAACCACCATCAGGAGAACAGACATAACGCCTGTATTTACACCTTTCCCCACCTGCAGCCAGCTAACAAACTTTGAGAAGGAGGGTTTCTGTAACTCCCCCCCCCCATTACTTTAGCACACACACCCTCACTTGGCCAGGGGCTTCGGAGCAAAGGAAAATACCATATTTTTTGCTCTATAAGACTCGCTTTTTCCCCTCCTAAAAAGTAAGGAGAAATGTGTGTGCATCTTATGGAGGGAATGCAGGCTGCGCAGCTATCCCAGAAGCCAGAACAGCAAGAGGGATTTCTGCTTTCACTGGGCAGCGATCCCTCTTGCTGTTCTGGCTTCTGAGATTCAGAATATTTTTTTCTTGCTTTCCTCCTCCAAAAACTGGTGTCTGGTGCGTCTTATAGAGCGAAAAATACAGTATGTCAGAAGATCATGTCATGTATCTCCCATGCCAGGCATAAATTCTCCCCTAGGCTTTTTTTTTAGAGAGAGAGAAAGACACATTTAGGAACTATTGTTCTAGGAAATTCATATATTATCTAGGCAGAATAGTTTTGGCCCAGGAAAAGCTATCTTCAGATAATGTATCCTGGCAACATCTAAGCCACTAGAGCAGGAAGACTTTACAATACTTAGTGATTTACTGTCAGTCAAAATTTACATGCATGCTGGCATCAAGTACTGGAGACACAGAGGAATAAAAAGAGGCAAGAATCATTATGAACAAATTGCAGCTGACTTTGTTACCCCTCTCCTTGTCCTTTTTTTTTTTAACTAATACTCTAGATTCCACAGTTTATGGGCACTGTTGCATGAAAAAGTATAATCTGATTTTCTCCTCCAGCGGTACTTGTTGTATCTTGGAACTACATTCAGACCCAAGACATTCTTTGGAAGCAGTGAACTGTTGCCTTGCTTCCAGAGATGGGATGTTTCCTGGTAGAGGAGAAACAAATCAAAGCAGGCAGAGTGGGGGAAGCAATGGAGAAGAGCCATGCAACTCATCTCCATTAAAATTAGTTTTATTAACTTAAGGTTTTCCTACTGTAATGGTCATTAGTGCATCAAATTCATATAAGCATAGGACCTAAGAAGTAGGAAAACTCAGATATCTAGTCCTTGACTATTCATGGTCTATCAGCTAATCTGTGGCTATTCTGGTTTTAGCTTTTGTAGCCTAAACCCTAGTTAATCATAGTGGACAACAAATCATAGAACTGTATGGATGGAAGGGGCCCCAAGGGTCATCTAGTTCAACCTCCTGAAATGTAGGAATCACAGCTAAAGAATACCTGACAGATGGCCACCCATCCTATGCTTTAAAACCTCCAACGAAGGAGAGTCTACCACCTTCCATAGAATCCATTCTACTATCACGAGGTTCTTCCTAATGTTTAGTCAGAATACTGCTCATAAACAGTTTGTTTCTACAAGTAAGGTTAAAGACAGGTCCATATTCTGAAAGCAGAAATGTAACATATGGCTGAACCTCAAAAAAAATTCCATGCTCACATCCGTTCCCAACAGGGGTGCCAACCTGAATAAAATATGGGGGGGCAGGTAAGCCCCACCCAGCATAATCAATCTCACACACACCATTTGAATGGCAATGTCCATCAACTTGGGTGGGTGGCCCCTTCTAATATTTTATTGGGGGGGAGGGACCTCAGCCCCTAGGAGTTGGGTCCTATGCTCCCCAAGACTGCTTGTTCCATTGGCAGAATGCTCTTAATGTAGCATTAATAAAAGAAGATGCCTCTAGTCTAAGTGTTATATATCACTTTTATTGTTCAAGTGAGACCTGCTGCTGGAGGGAAGGTGGTTCATTATTCAAGGGAAGGAAACTGAGTTATGTTTATGAAAGGAAAGGGTTGACATTACTAAGCGCAAGGCGGGGGAGAACAGAAAATATCAGAAACTGGTATTCTGAACCTTTTCCCAGCATGTGGCTACAGCAATTAGTAAAACTTTGCCTACCAACCATGGGTGTGTATTGCACATGATATAACCAACTGCAAATTTCCATATGTTTACAACCACTGTCTATGTGTACAAAATGCAGCAACCTAAAAAGAAAAATGGAGTAGTATTGTTTTAAAAAGAAACCCACCCCAAATGTTCCCATTATGCAGAATCCCTGCCAAGAAGGGAAAGTTGCCAATCCTACTACAAAACCCTGGCAAACCATTCATTAGACAATTCTGACACATTTGTTCACATTCATCACTGAACTATATAACTTCATAGTGTCAGGAGAATTCTGGCAAAACACCTACCGGTAATGCCCTTTTATCAATGGTGGAAACCTAGCCTGTACCAACAGACAGCAAAGTTAAAAAAGCTACTTAGATACAACAACCCCTAATGGTCTGAGCCTACACCCTCAAACCCATTCAGAAAAGTCTTACTGATTGCCTGCACAACTACAGTAAATACATTTAGTAAACGGAAGATTTTGGGCTCCTCTCCAAACTTTTGGCACATGTCTCACATGACACATCTTAAGTCCAAAGCTTGCCTCACACCTTCTGAGTGAATACCTCAAGTAACCAGGGGTTGTTATGCTGTTCTGCAGTAAACTGTTCTGCAACCTTCTGACAAACGGCAAGATATACATGGCTTACTAAGGGCCCCTCCTTCTTAGTGCACTTTCATGATTATTGTCCTTTGAAATGCATATTTATTATTATTTGCGCTCATGATGCTGCTGTGGTGGTGAGGGGCCGCCTTAAGGGTAAGTGAACTCAGTGGCTGCGTGTTTTAAAAAATATATACTTTCTGCAGTGATCTAGGGAGGCAAAAAGTGAATGTCTGCTGAGCTGAAGGATGGGCCAAGTTGAGCAAGCAAGCAAGCCATATATACATACATCTTCCACATACAACTTAGTAGCACCGTGAAACTGTAGAGCTACCCAACCTGGGCATGGGGCAATTGGGACAATTTGTTCCAGGCCTGCCACTAATGATTACTGAATGCCACCTAAGATTTTCAGGCGAGGTGCCACTGGAGAGAGATTTTCTGTGGTAGTTATCATAGGAAAATGTGTAGGAGTGGTGTGAGGCCATTCCTTAAGACAGGAAGTCTTTCTGAGTGAGTAGTGGTGAAGGCTAGCAGCAGGCCACAACATGGAGACCTGTGAGACTGAGCCCCAGGAAGTCGAAGGAAGTTCGACCAGATGGGGGTTGGAATCTGGAAGAGGCAGTACAACCTATCCTAGGGCCATACCAAGACATTTTGACACCTGAGGTGAACCACAAAATGGCAACGTTGTCATAGTTCCTGGCACCACCAGTGAAGAAATGCACCAAGAACAAAGCTGGGAAATCAAATCATCTCTACCCAACAGATGAACTGGCAATCAAAGGCCAGTGTGGGGCGGGGGGGATCCACTTTGAATCATGCCAGGCAGGTGCATAGCCCAGTAGACCCCAGAGCGCAGCCCTTGCCAGTTCCTCCCTAGGGGTGGGAAGAGACCAGCAGCACCTTCTAGTCATCAGAGGCCCTGCAGAGGCAGCACTGGAGGAGCTGCAAGGAGGCGGCAGATATGGCCTCCAAGGAGCATGACGCAGCCGTGAATACCACATTGGCAGGCAATGCGTTCATTGGAAGCCGGATCTGCTGCCTCTGTGGATCCTGCCACCTGAGGCAGTCTCTTCACTTTGCCTAGTGGATGTGTCGGTTCTGCTAGCATCCTGCATACTGTTTACACATGGGGAAACTTCGGGGTGGTCACCCTGCTTATTTCCAATCAGTGCATATCCAGCAACTTCCTGCAGGAATCCTTTAACTTTTTTAAATGTCCTGCTTAGTTTTCCTCGCGTTTTTGTTGTAAAGCAATGATGTGGTGGAATCGGGGAAGCCTTGCAGAACCAACTAAAGTGTAAGAAAGCCACTGTTATTGTGCCAGGGGCTATTTTCCCGAATATAGCAAAAGACCACTCTGAGCTAGTAAACAAGTAAACCCCAAGGAAACAAAACAAGCAGAAGGCAGCAGGGCTGTGGTAGCACGAGCAGCTGTAGAGCGGGGCGGGAAAGAATTGCTGGTTATTGTTTTGCCAGGAGAGCGTCTTGGGTCTCTGAAGCGGAGCGAGCTGCTCCTGCCCAAACACTCTCTGTTTCTTCTACTTCTACAACTTCGAGGGACGTGACTGACCCCCGTCCTCCATTTCACGGCGGGTCTCCCTAAATGCAGCTGCGACGAGCGCCTTCTTTCGAGTCTTTTAACCTCGCAGCCCATCGACAACCAGTTACAGAAATAACACACAAAAACCACCTCCCCACCCTCACGCCCCCCCCTGCCCCGGTCGTGGGGGGGGGGGAGGCGGGGCGGGGGTCGCTGCAGCCGCCTCTGACCCGGGATAGTCCCGCTTCGAGCGAGGCGCCAGGCAGCAACGCCGCTGCTCCGAGGGCGGGAAGTTGCCCAGGCTATGCCAACTCCCGTCGAAGTTTCCCCGGAGCCCCAACTTCGCGCGTCTCTCCGCCACGAGGGACTAACTCACCCATGTCGCCTCTCTCGGCTCCGCGCGGGTCCCCCTGCAGCGCAGCAGCGGCAGCAGCAGCAGCTCCCTCAGCGACCCTCCGGCGCTCTCCCCGAGAGGAGCCGCGCCTCGCCAGCTGCCCCCACCCCCGTCCCTCGCCCCGGCGGCGTCAGCGGAGCGGAGGCGGGTCCCCAAGCCCCTCCCCCACGCCCACCTGCCTCGTCCCGCGGCCGCCGGGAGGGTCGCCAAGGCGGAGCCCCCGCCTCACTTTGGGGAACTGCCGCCCAACTTCTCTCGGTTGGGCGCGAGAGCAGCGGGACAGCGGACGCGCTGCTGAGGCGCTTCTTCGTCTTTGTCGCCCGGGCGGGAGTAGCCAGCGCAGCCAGGCTGCTTTCTGGGTCCCCACACAGCCGAGGGTCGAGCTGTGCAAGGAGTTGAGGAAGGCTGGGGGGGAAGGCATGTGGAGCGCGGCCCCTTTTATCTGCTGCTGCTGCTGCTAGTAAGGAGACGTGGTGGAACAGCGCGAGCAAACTTTCCTTGCTTCCCACGCTCGGCAGCAGAACCTGGAAAAAGAAGTAGAGACAGAAGGACTCTCCAACCAGGAAGCCCCCTGGGAGAAACGCGGAGACACCCTGCGGCATTTCACCCGTTGAGCCAACGTTCCCCAGCCTGGTGCCCACCAGGTGCGTTGGACTACAACTCCCAGCAGCCGCAGCTGTCGTGGCCAATGATGGGGGAGGGTTGGAGATGCAGTTCGCCACATCTGGAGGGCACCAGGTTGGGGGAGGCTGTTCTAAGCTTGGGGGTCTGTAATCAAGCAAGAAAGGGGGGTGACTGCTGCTCCTAACTCCTCTCTCTTGCTGACTGTCTCTAGGCACCCAGGGGGCAAGAACAGTACCCAAGTTGCAACCACCTCTGCGTGCTCTCTCTCTCTCTCTCTGAGAGGTACTGTATATAAGGTTGATGCTAGACCTAGAGGGTCACCTCACCACCGCATTCAGCCTAGTGAACCACAACTGCCCTGCCCTCCAGAGGCAATGTGTAAGGGAGAGAAGGCAGTGGGTTCATTGGACCCAATCCCCATTCCCATGCCACCTACAAGGAGGGTGCAGGTAAACAATTGAGGGCTTTAATCGGCAGCTCCTTCCATGACTAGCCCACTGCACACTGCGTCATCAAGGCAGAAGGGGCTGCTCATAATACTGTCTCTCTCCAGCCAGCCCCATGGGCCCAATCTTTCCTGCTGTGGTACCCAACAGGGGTGTGCAATAGTGAAGGTAGGATCACTGGCCTACCTTAAGGACATTTAATGATGGGATCTCCCACTTTTACCACCTCAGTGAAAATTCAAAAGTGTGGAGAGATGGCTGAGCAAGTGAAGAGGTAGAGTTTAGATGATGATGATTTTAGATTTTTAGAAAAGTCTAAAAATCATGATGATGATTTTAGACTTTTAGAAAAGTTATAGACTGCTCCTAATTCTGAATCAAAACTACAACTAGCGTGGATTCAAATGATGAGGCTTTTCTCACTGCATAGTGCTTTCTGTGTTTCGTAGTATAATCTGGAAGAATGTTGCCCAGCTCAGGAAGTCTGTGTTCTTCTCACTTTCAGCAGGATGTAAAAATCTAGCTTTATGAAAATGTAGAAGACTCAGATTCAATGGGAAGTTGGACCTGTTTAGAAAACATATGAATGGGGAATCCCCCTTTAAAGGTGCACATAAGGCGGGTGGAAACTATTACTATATCTCCTGTAAATCTGGGCAATAATGACAGATTATTAGTAAGAGTAATGTAATTAGTAAGAGCTTTCTCAAGTACTCAAAATTGGTTACATTTTTTAAAAAATGACTAAATTAAATTTCAGTACATATCATTCCATTTTTATTTCCTCTCCTCTAGGAGATCGCAACTTTCTGGTCACAACTTTTGCCTAGCATATCCCTGTCTATACCTCTCCCTGCTTATTACAATATATATCCTAAACTAAAGCAAAGTACAGTCGTACCTTGGTTTACAAACAGCTTAGTTCTCTAAAGTTTTGGCTCCTAAACACCGCAAACCCAGAAGTGACTGTTCTGGTTTGCAAACTATTTTTGGAAGCCGAACATCCGGTGAGGCTTCCATGGCTTCCGATTGGCTGCAGGAGCTTCCTGCAGCCAATCAGAAGCCACACTTTGGTTTCCAAATGTTTTGGAAGTCGAACAGACTTCTGGAATGGATTCTGTTTGACATCCAAGGTATGACTGCATAAATAAGAGCAGGGAACTATGTGTCTCCAAATATTGTTGGACAGCAACTCCCATTAGCCCCAGCCAGCATGGCCAATCAGGGCTGTCTTTAACAGATGTGGTGCCGGGGTGCAAATATCTGCCCAGCGCCCCCAAATTACCATGAATGGGGGGGGGTGAAGCTACTCACTGCCAGCCATTGGGGGGGCGCAACTCTTCCCCATGTCGCTGCAGGAGAGCAATCCCCGCAGAGGCTTGGGAGGGAAGCTGCACACCTGCCAGCCGTATGGTTGGTGGGGCGCAGTTGGTGGGTGTGCAGGGAAAGGGGAGACTGCTGGCAAAGCCGCACAGCTCCCCCACTCGCTGGGGCAACCCTGAGAGGCTAGCGCCCTGGTGCGACGCACCACTAAGCCCTATGGGAAAGATGGCTCTGTGGCCAGTAGTAAGGGATGATGGGAGATGGAGTTCAGCAACATCTAGAACACCACCAATTCCCCATCCTGTCTATATATTTATATAATATCAAAAGCTTTTCTAAAACGTTAGCACTGTTGCCATTCTTATTACTGCAACACAGGGCTGAGAGGAATGATGCAGGCTTCAATTCCCAGATGGTACTAGATAAACAAGAACTGGCCCTAGAGATAAGTCTTTGTACCTGCAAGTTTTCCTAATTAAAGCAAAGACTAGCTTTGATGGCATAGAACTAGGGGAAAGGGTTAAATCCCATACTTCACAGGTTTGGTTTAGGTCCCTTGAAGCTGCCTTTTGTAAGGAAAAGGATGTCAAGAGTTCCATTCACAGAACTTCCATGTCACATCTAATTTGACTATAATGTCTGTTATGCTACCCAGGAGACAGTAACAACTGAAAAACAAAGATTTGTCTAACTACATCTGAATACTATGAATCCCAACCCTACCCAACACACACAAACACACACACACACACACACACACACACAGAGAGAGAGAGAGAGAGAGAGAGAGAGAGAGAGAGAGAGAGAGAGAGATATTACTTAAGCTATTATGCTTTTGCATTGGCTGATATTCTAAAGTCAAAAATAATTTTGGATGCTTTTTGTACACTGAACATAAAATCATGGCTCTTTATTAACTGAATATAAAAAGCCCAAGAAGCAGTAGTACGGTAAGTATAAAATAGGGTTGCCAACTAAACAAAACCCAGTAAGTAAAAGCCAGGCCTGTTCTTGATCCTTTCATAGCAGCCTGAAGATTTTCACAGCATGGAGATTGCAACTTTAGAGAGTGCTCTAAACATCGAGAACTCTACCCAAAAAGTCGCCAAACAGTGGCTTTATAGATCTGTCTCTTAGCTTAGACCTTTTGATGTAAATACATTAAGTCTTCAAAAAGCAAATATCTATTTATTATGCATTGTGCAAAGCCTGCCTTTCTGTAAATTAGTCTCCATGAGGTTACATCACATAATACTTTTGTTGTTGATTTATACTACTGTTGCAAGGTTATTCACACTGCAAAAACATCCATCTTATAACATTATTCTGATGTGATCCCACCTACCTGAAACTATATGTGTGCATATAAATTCAGACAATGTGTCCACGTCGGTGGGAAAAGAAAGAAAGCGACCTCTGCTGACCAAGTAGTGCTGCTGATTATATTTCTTCCTCCTGCTTTCATTTAAGTAAGCTGTCCAGGAAAAAAAAGTCAAAACTATCTAGGAAATGCTATTGCACACTACTACTGAGTTCAGAACAGGAAATGGCAGCATATAGATTAGGAGCACCATAAAGATAGAACTGCATGGATGTAACCCCCCTCCCATGGGGAGATAATCCTGCATGCCACTGCTAGAAGCAACTGACAAGGTGAGGTATATGAAAATTATGGAGGGGGTGAGAAATAATATCACATTTTTTTAACATGGCTGCAATCCTGCACATCAAATAGTGGCATCTAAGCACAGGGTTGCATTAAAAGTATCATTTCTATAGTATAATAATAATAATAATAATAATAATAATAATAATAATAATAATAATATAGATTAAACATACAATGTAAATTCCTCTTCAACTTTTGTAACATAAAAATTCTGTCCAAGTAGGCGTTCCTGCAAATCTAGTAGAGATCATGGCAGTAGAATCCAAACATACTCAGAATGCACAATGTTAAACTCTTGCTTCTTCTGAAAACACCGCTTTGCTCATTTAAAAGTAGTTCTATTCCAGAGAAGCAGAATATATTCTAAGCTCTTCAGTGTGCTGAAAGTAGTAAAATGAAAGCAAAACACACTGTTTCTGTTGATGTAGTTGCAGTTTGGGTCCTGAGTATTCACCCTGGAATCTTCTAGCTCAAATCTCTGTTTAGATGTCAACTCACTGGCTAGCCTTTGGCACAAGTCATTGTGTCTTCTTAGCTCATCCTCCATCTTTAACAGACACATAATGCTGCTGGTCTACTTTACAGGAGTGTTGTAAGGACTACTAAAATAAACTGTATGAAGCAAAAAAAATACCACATGATATTCATCATGGCTAAAATATATGTGTTATGAGTTTTTTGGAGGGAGGGGGGCCAAGGATCCCCTAAACTCATGGTTGCTAGATCCTCCCCATAATTCCTGGATTTAATAAAAGTTAGAATTAACCAATGCTTAGAGCGTTAAACTGAAAGTTAGACTTTAAAGAGCTGGGTTCAGCTTTCGCTGTCCAGGAAAAAACCTGGGAGAGGAACCATCAAGGCGATCAAAGCTAATAATGGCTGAGTCGTCAAGAACACCATTAGGAAGGTGAAGATTATGCCAGAAAACAAGGGGTGGGGGTCTTCCTCCAGCTGTGTGTTAGTGGGCAGAAGCAAAAGGGTTTAAAGCAGGGGTCTGCAAGGTTTACCTCACCTGGGCCAGTTTACTCCAGCAGAGATCCCTCCATGGGCCGGATTGCGCGCCCACAATTTCTGGCGTCCGCATCTGCACAGATGCAATTTTAGGCATCTGCATCTATGCAGACGCGATTTTCGGCGCTGCAGAAGCGAGTTGCCATACTACGTTGGTTTAGCGCAGCACGCAGGGACTCGGCGAGTTGGCGGCTCGGTTTGAGGGTGGTTCGTGAGCTGGTTAAACACCCCTATGGCCTTTTGTGGCCCATGGGCCTTAGGTTGCCGACCCCTGGTTTGAAGGGTGTAGGATTTTAGTTTGGGTGGTGTGAGCAAACAGGAAAGACGTTTCATTTTTGCAAGCTGGGTGGGAGGCATTCCAGGACCGAAGGCTGTATGTCTGTTTTATTCTGCACAGAGGTCAGATGCAATGTTTGGGGAATCTCTTGGAATCTGAGGCTTTAACAATAAAAGGAAGAGGGCCCTCTTGGGGTATGAATGCTCTGAACTCTCTCCATCTAGCCTCAGGTTGTATATATGTATAAATGAACCATATTTCATAAAGACACCAGAGTCTCCGCTGTTCCTCATTGTGCAAAAGGAAGCACAGACACTAGTAAATGCACCTGCCTGGCACCCCTGGAATCTCGCACCACTCAGAGGTTGGGGTGTATTATACTTTTCCTCTTTGAATTTTGTGGGACTTGCTTCTGATCATTGTTTATTTTCTTAAACTTATCATCATTCTCCCCCCCCCCCTTTGTATGGTGTCTTTCTATTTTACAATACTCAAGGCAGTTTACAAGCTGAAGAAACAAAAAATGTACATCTTGTAACAATCTAATGCAATACAAAAATGTGATAATAAAACATAACTTTAAAATAAGCAACCTACATCAAAAAAGAAACATTCAACAATCATTAGAATAGCATAAAATAATAACATCAGCATATAAAAGTTAAACAGAGATTCACTTTTAACGGTTACAATAAATAATTTCTAAACTACAATAAAAAAAACGGCAAGCCACAGTACATCAAATAATACAATACAAATTGAGAAGCAGAGACAAGGGTGGAGCAAGGCAGCTGGAAGAAGGCCTTGCCTGATGAAGTCTCTCCCCTCACCTCATTTTTATACCTCATCTTCCTTCCCTCATGAAATCCAAGGCACACAGTATATATTGAAAATTCCCTGCAAATCAGCACATAGCAGGGGAGAAGGCCAGGCGAAAATGTTATTCCCTGACGGGCTTTTTTTCCTTTTTGACTTGCAAGCAGGTTTAACATTGTTGTTTTGTTTTATGGGAAGCATTCAGAAATAGACTTTCACCTGCAGTCTGAAGATGTGCTGTCCAGAAAGCAGTCATCTGATCACATGACCTTCACAATCAATAAATAAATCTTAGGTGCTATGTAGTGCAGATCAACCCTCTGACAACTTTGTAAGAGGCATCAACCCCTGAGGGGCCGAGCTGGATGGGCTATATCCTGCTGCCTACTTGGCTGCAGTCCAGACCAGCCCGGTCAGGCAGCAGGGATGGAATTCCCAGCCAAGCTGTGTGTGGTCTTAAACAACAGCAGCCACCATACCATATGCAGCAATGACCACTTGGCGACCACATCTCGAGGAAAGAGAGAGGAGGAAAAGTAAAACAGAGAGAAGGGAAAGCACTAAAAAGGGAAACAGTTCTGCAGAGCCACTGATTGTGAGATGAGCTTGTTTACACAAGGTTTCTTTTCTGAGGGAGGGAGAGATGTAGCAGTGGCATTACCTTGCTGCACAAGCTCATGGGCTAGAAAGGCAATCTTGTAGGGAAAAAGAGGAGGGAGGAATCCTGAAATAAGAATGGAGGTGGAGGCACCATAAGGTGGTTTCACTTGGAAGAATGGGGGAAAGAAGTGGGCTTGAATCTGGTGAAAATGCTCCCAACAAGGGAGGGTAGGCCATGCATGTGTAGCATTTTTGGCAAAGTTGTTGAGCTTCTTTTAGTTTTGTTGAACTTTTTTGGCAAAACTGTAAGGAAAAAATGCCATTTTTGAGCTATTTTTATGGGAAATAGGCAACAACGGCACTGCCAACATACACCCGGATTTTCCCAGACATTTTTGCCAATTTCCACACAGACACTGCTGTTGACTGCAGTATTCCGTGTATGTCCAGGAAATTCCAGACGTATGTCAACCCTAAATTAAATCAATATCTCCCTCCCCAATCAAACTATGTTCTGGAAGAACGGTAAATTCTTTTGTAAGCATCTGATGAGTGTCTACTGCATTATTAACTCCCACCAGAGGTCACTCAAATCATAGGTTTGAAATCATAATTCAGTATGTTGCTTTGATAACATTTTGCTCACATTGATTCATATTATATTTCCTAATAATTCATACTGTGCCATCAGTTCAAACAGGTTTGAATCAGTGGGAATGGGAACTGTAGTTCAGCAGAAATTTGTACACTCACTGCATATATGGGGGCAAACTTCTGTGAAACCCCCCCTCCCCATTCTTTGAACTTGAAAACACAGGCCTTGCATTATGCCATATGGGAGATGCGAGTTCACTACACTGACATGTATAATATTTTCACTGCCTGATTGTGTGAAGCAGATTCTGTCCCTGATGTGCCAGTAGGGCTTCTGGAGGAGCTTTCTTCCTCTTTGCAGTTCTGCAGAGCTCACAGACCCAAGAGGAATAACTCATCACAGATCCAATGCCACAAGCAGAACATTTCATCTCACTTCTGAGCAGTGTTTCCAATGGAATAAATTCACACAGCACTGAGTCATCAAGAGGCGAAGAAAAACAAGTAGAATTATTATCTTTTTATTACACTGGTATACAGTCCTTGCATTCATCCGAAGATATCAGGGTGGCTCACGGTATAAAAACACAATATATAAAACACAAAAGCATGTAATAAAACAATAACAAAAACCACAGAACAAATAAACACCCCCCAAAAAAACATTTAAAAAGGGGTATAAGATGTTAATCAACCAAAGTCCTGGTTGAATGTTTTCGTCTCGCTCCTAAAGGTGTATAATGAAGGCACCAGATGAACCTCCTTGGGGGAGAGCATTCCATAAATCTGATAGCACCTTAAAACCTATAAAAAATAAAAAATAGGGTCCATTTCTTCAGATGCGTGGTATATTTATTACTATTTCATTTATCCACGCATTTTTAAACGTTCCCTTTCCTGACCATGGTTGCTTCCCCAATAAAACCTCGCACCACAAAAAAGAGGTGGGGGTTACAAATAGAAAGAAATGAGGCATGCAAGAAAAAGTGAGCGTAGACGAAAGGGGAAGAAACAGCAAAATCCACCTTCCAAGGCCAGGCCGCCCGTGATACTGTTTGCGGGCTGAGCCTTTCCCCTCTCACCCGGCCCGTTGCCTTGGCAACCCCCCCCTCCCCGCTGCCGCGACGTCCATCACGAGAACGCCACGCCCCTCCATCGAGCAGCCAGCAATCCGTGCGAAGCGAAGGGGGCGGGCCCAGCCAGTTACCAAGGCAACGAGGTTGGCCTCCCTCCTGCGGCGGCTGATTCTTTTCCTCCGCGTCCTCGCCGCGCTGCGCTTCTTTCGGAGCTGTTAGCGCGCGCGGAGTGCGCGCGCGTTGTCGTGCGTGCGCGGGCAAGTCCAGAAGCGCCCACCAGCGCCTCGCCACGGGCAGGTAAGCAGCAGGAGGAGGAGGAGGACGGGCAAGCGAGCGGAGCCGAGAGCGGGTTGGTGTGGCGAGGAGGGCAACCTGTAGCCCTTGATGCAAGCAGGTTGTCTGTTCCGCAGGTGGGAAGCGGGCGGGAAAGGGGCCTCGCTGACCTCTCCTAGGTGGGGAAGGAAGCTGAGGCGTGACTTGGCTGTTGTCGTGCAGCCTGGGAGCCCTTTTGCAGCCACGTTGCGGGAGTCCTGAATGTGCTTTGCTGGCCTGGCCGCCTTTCACTTTGGGCTCTATTTATCTCGCAATTCGTACTTGGCTTGTGGTCCTGATTCCAACCCTTCACGCTCTTCTCTCCTGCTCATGATATTCATCTGCAGCTCTTGTGCCTCCTTTCGTTTTTTAGGTTATGGAGAAATAAGTACGTTTTCTGGCAAGCGTTTCGGATTAAGATGCTTGCTTCCCCCCCCCCTCCAAAAGGAGAGGGTGTGTTTAACTTTTTCTTTTTAAAGGGGGCGGGATTAGAATACTTTACAGCTCCACGTTTTGTGATCCGGGTGCACGTGGGAAGTGGCTATTGCAAATAAGCATTTTTCCAGGCAGTAATAATAGAAGCGTTTTGATTTTTGTTCTGTGTCTGTGCAAGCGGGGTTTCTGACAGCGTGCCATCACTTGAAAAAAACACAACTTGTTGCATGTAGATTTGAAGGAAAAGTGTATACAGTTTTTGGTATAAAAGGGCAGGCATAGTGCTGCAATGCTTTCCCTACTTTGTACGTGTCTACAACATGCAGAGGTGTAGCTGTGTTAGGTGGTGGTAGGAAAAACAGATTGTCTTAAAGGGTTGACTGTGGCATGGGCTTCCTTGGACTAGAGCCATCAGACTAGAGCCATCAGACTACATACTGCAATAAATCTATTAGTTTTTAAGATGTCGCACCTACAACATTCAGTGGTTGAAATGAGAGAGATGCTGAACAATAAATAGCAACAATAGAGTAAGGCAAGCACTCAAATGGATCATAGAACATTCAGCGAACTTAAAGAATGCGATGTTGTAAGCCAAGAACTGTATTGAAGAGCCAACAACTATCCCCGGACCCATTCAGTTGCATGATGAAATGTGAAGTCAGTGTGAAGTGATCTCTCTATGGAACTGGGTTGTTTTAAAGACAAAAACATGGCGACATCAAAATTCTGTGCTTATGAAAAGCTGAAAATCCCTTGCTTGCTTAATGATGGCTCTGGGGGTTGGCATTATTATTCCCTTTGAATAATCCATTTGTCTAACAGTGATATCTGCCCAGAGTGTCCATTTGATTTCATGGAGAATTAAAATGCAAAATGTTTAAACATGTGGCTTACAATGAGATCAGAAAAATAAATTGGAAAGTGGAAGAAGTATGTGCAATGTGAGTAATGATTACTTGTGTACAGATATACACATCCACAGGAGCTCCTGCTCTCCCACAACTGGCCCGGTTGGCTCTGCTCATTCTTACCTTTCCTCCTCTATCAAACTGAACACTGCTTTCTTCTCTCCTCATCTCCTCCACTCCACCCCACTCAAATAATTTGGACAGCTTTTAGCTTTAAAAAAGGGTTTTAGGCATATGACATGTTCCTCTACTTAAATGTAGATTTGGTGCCTTTTCTAAAAAGCGAGTTTATTATTATTTTTCAACTTGAAAGTGCTTGTTGTTGTGTTGTATGTGTGTTTTAATAATAATCACAAGAGCCAGCCAACGGGCTGCTCAGCCAGCTTCTTGAAGAAGGACTCATAGCTAGGGTCTATGAAAAAAGTACATCTTACCCAAAAGGGGTGATTGTGGATCCCCAGTGAGTTCCCCACTCAAGCTATGTACATTGTGCATCAAGTGCCTTTGCAAAGGACCATTAAAAAATAATTTGTGGAAGTGCTAACTAGGAAGAGAGTTTATTTGTAGCCTCATGGTGAACTGCATTCTGACACTGCGTATAATCTGTTTAAAAACTGCCTCAGAAGTACAGGTGACTAGCAGTCCACATGCTAAACTTACATGCAGCACACTATGTGGTAATCCACAGAGTTAGAACTGATGTACTGTACTGTGTATGTGCAGCAGAACTGAATAATTCAGTCCAGGAAAAAGAATGCTACATTGGACTATAGGAAACATGATTCAGTGTTCCCTTCCTTTAAAAAAAGAGAAAAACTTCTTGCAGACCAACCCCCCCCCCAGCACACCAGAGGAATATTCCGTTGGAACCCACTAGCCAACCATTTTATAAGATTGACCATAAGAGTTAAGAAGCCTTTTTTGTTACTCAGCAATTATCCAGTGAGCCTTCCTGCTGTGTTTGGATTCCAGTTATATTAATTTCCCCTTCAACTGTTTGTTTCTCAGTTTTACTAAATAAACTTGAGAGAGAAGCAACAACAGAACAGAATTTTTATAGGAAGCAATAATGCTTTCCAGTGGGATATTTGGGATGTCCTTGTGTTGGTTCTTGATGTTATTGGTAGTATGGTATTTTAGTTATAGCATTAAAGACAATGACTAGACTGAATGCCTGTAGAGAGCCTAAACAGGAACGGTTATATTTATGTGTTCCTATCCTTGAAACATCACAGCTTCTTTGAAAACATTTTCACAAAACTCTCCTTTCTTTCAGCTATTGTTTATAAACTATTCTTCTCCAACCTAGTGCTCTCCTGATGGTTTGAACTACAGCTCCCATCAACTCCAACTAGGACAGTTGTGCCTCATGTTGGATTTCATGGCTCTAGTAGCCTAATTTTTGAACTTATGGGGAGGGGTTTTCCCCCTCCCCCTGCTTTGTGTAGCATCTTGCTTTATTAAGAGAGCTGGAGAGTACAAAAGCTTTCTATAATTTTGTGACATTTTGGTCAGTACCATAAAGGTATTACTGAAATAAAGTTTCAGTTAGCTTCATATGGGCCTAAGACTTCTTTTAACTCCTTGTATAAGGCGCTAAAAGGATTTCTGTGGCAGCAGCTTCACCTTCAGATTCTGAAGTTCTGCTTACTCTGTTAAGCTCCAGGGTTCTCCTTAACACTCTTTCAGCTCTCTCCCCTGGGCCATCATCGTTTATATACTTGTGAGTTCTTGCACCCTAGTCCCAGTGGACTGCTGCCACATAACACTTAACTTGTTAAGTAGATTAAGCAAAACTTTTCCATAATTATGGTATATGGTCGCAGGGGTGCCCAAAAGAGGGCCAGGTTTGATGAAGTGAACATGTATGAAGGTTGTTGACTTTTTTTAGGATTGAAGTTGTTGAACATTTTTTACAATTTTACCCCATAGTTGTTGAGTTGTTGTTTTTTTTTTTTTTGGATTTTACCCCAGGTCATATATTGCGACGGGGGCCAGATTAAATCAAACAGAGGGCCGGATTAGGCCCCTGGAATGGATTTTGGACTAGAGGAAGTTTATGCATGCATCTTCTGAAACCTGGACTTTAAAAGGGAACTTGTTTGAATGTTTAAAACTTGTGTACAGTATACCGTAATAATGTTACAATGTCTTCACTTTATATTCAGGCCTGGATCCAGGGTTTGATTCTGCAGAGTGCATTGTGTTCTTATTGCCTTTTGGTATTAATTGGAGGCTATGTGGTTAGTGCCATATAGAACCATAGACTTTCAAGCAAGGGTTTCTGGGGTCTGGACTGGCTCAGTCACCATGGTGACACTAATCACAGAATTAAGTAGCAATGCATTGGATGGGATTTGTGTTTATATCTCCTTTGAAGACTCCTGGGATTACTTTCAAAAGCTGGTCTAAATTTAGATCAAATCAAGAATATCCCCATTTATCTTTGTTATAAGTTTAATATTGTTCGGTTACGTTTTGTTTTAAATAAACGGCAATTTAAATTTCATTTCATATGTTTCATATTTCATATGTTGGAAAAAATGACCAAGACTTTCTTGTTGGAAGGGAGAAGGAATTGAGAAGTACTTGTATATTAAGCAGAAAGCCTGTGGTAGATCAATAAATATTGAAAGCATTAATAGAAATTCACTTTGATTTACTACTTCAGATGAGCCATATCATGTATGTGGTGCTGTGGTCTAAACCACTGAACCTCTTGGACTTGCTGATTGGAAGGTCAGCAGTTCAAATCCATGTGGCGGGTTGAGCTCCCGTTGCTCTGTCCCAGCTTTTTCCAACTTAGCAGTTTGAAAGCATACCAGTGCAAGTAGATAAATAGGTACCACTGTGGCAGGAAGCTATACGGCATTTCTGTGTGCTCTGGCTTCTGTCACGGTGTTCCATTGCACCAGAAGCAGTTTAGTCATGCTGGCCACATTACCCAGAAAGTTGTCTGTGAACAAACGCCAGCTCCCTCGACCTGAAGCGAGATGAGTGCCGCACCACATAGTTGCCTTTGACTGGGCTTAACTGTCCAGGGGTCATTTACCTTTGTACCTTATCATGTATGCACCTTATAAGGTTGACTGAGATTGAATTTGGGGTGAGGGTGGAGTTGCTCTTTTATGGTGCAATACTATGCATGTGTATTTAAAACTGAGCCTCATCAAAATCAGGGTTATAGGATTGCAGCATAAGTAAGTTGCCCATCTTGCCTTCTTGGGCAAGGTTCTGTAGACTATATCCAGGCACTCTTGGAGGAAACTGATTTTCTAGATCCATTTCAATCCGGGTTTAGACCCAGTTTTGGCATAGAAACTGCTTTGGTTGCCCTGTATAATGACTTGTGTCAGGAGAGAGACAGGGGAAATGTGACCCTTATAATTCTCCTTCAACTCACAGGAGCTTTCGGTACCATCAGCCATGGTATCCTCCTGGAGCACCTGTCCGAGTTTGGGGTGGGTGGCACTGCTTTGCTGTGGCTAGACTTTTATAGAGGGTGATGCTTGGGGACTGCTCTTCGGGCCAGTGGAGTCTTCAATGTGGGGTTCCTCAGGGTTCAATTTTATCCCCTGTGCTGTTTAACATCTACATGAAACCGCTGAGTGGGGTCATCTGGAGTACCTTGTCAGCAATATGCTGATGACACACAGTTCTGCTTCCAGTCTTGGAATTAGTCTATTATTATTTTTTTCACTTTTAGTTGAGTGGACATTTGAAGGGAAGATTAAGTTTCCTTCTCACGCCTGTCTGCTCTTAAAAAAAATTAATAAATGCCTACATACTCTCTAGATAATATGCGGTTGAAAGCATCACAATGATGCAAATTTCAAACAACTTCTGGTTGCTTGCATGTCACCGTTCCAAAATACAAGAAAAGAAATGCAATGTTGGACATCCATTAGATCTTAGCTCGATCACTTGCCCCGATGTTACAGAGGTCTGACTGGCCTCAACTGGAAGTTGGACATTTAGCGTCACCTATCCCATGCTCTGGAACACTATTCCAGCAAAGATTTTCCCAGCAAAGATTTTCCGTGGCCACTGCGGCATGGGCGCCAGGGAAGAGGCGGAGGCTGGGCATGGCGCCTCTGGGCACCAGCTCGCTGCCCTCACCCACCTCGCTGAAGCAGCGCTGTGCCCGGAGCCTCCGCCTCTTCCCTGCCAGAGGAGCCGCCCTCCAGCCGCTGCCTGCCTCCTCCAGCCCCGCAAAGCTGCCAGCAGCGCCATAAAAAGCTTAGCAACTCTGGGAAATGGGGGGGGCACAGGTATCTTTGCACCACAGCACCGGATATACTTAAGATTGCCCTGATTGCACAGTGTTCATTGAGATTTACCGGTAATTCCCAACACACCATCACTGCATTAGTGCTTAGGCTGCAGTCTTATGCAAACTAACTTGGGACGGGAGTGAATCCCATTGAACTAAGAGAGACAGTCTATGTTGTCTTCTATAGCCCGAAATATTAATAAACTTCAATATAATAATATAGTAATGGTTTTGTGTGTGTGTGTGTGTGTGTCCCCATCCTAAATTGTCCCCCTTTCCTTGTTTGGATCTCATACCATATATGGATCTTATTTGTGCTTGAATCTTTTAAAAATGTTTTCTATGAAATAGTCATAGTAAAACTTGCTTTTATAGATGAGTTGATTTCACAGAGCATTGGGCTCACCTCTGTGTAGTCTCAGAAATTTTCACACAGAATCCATATTGCCTTAGCAGTATTCAAGGGCTTAGTTACCATATCCTACATTTCAAATATACAATGGCTTGGATGAGTTGTATTTCGTATTGGTTTGATGAAGATGATTGGTATGATGGACAGCAAAGAGTAAGATCCTTTCTTTTCTAGAAATAACTGCTTTGTATTTAATCTCACTGAATCTTTCTGCAGCGTATTGCCTGTTGTTTATAGCATTTATACTTCACACTGCAGTGCAGTGTTTGAATCAGAAATTTTTATTTGATAGGTGAAATTAAAATTAATCATGTAATACATTGTTTCATAACAACAATTTGATGTTTGGAGCTAAAGGTAAGCTGTCAGTTTGCAAACAGTGGAATCTGGTTGGGGTTCCGTGCTTAAAATACAATATACTGCAAAATGTTTATTTTACTGAATTGGAAGAAACTGATGCAATAGCTATGAAGGTGGGAAATAATTAAGAAGCGATTAATAGATATTAAGCCAGTTTTACTAAATGCAGCATTGAATTTTACTCAGTGTTTTTTGAAGACTGGTGTAGGCATTAACAGTATTTTGCAGTAAGAAACAGGGTTGCTATGGTGATCTTTGTATGATGTTTGGGGGGGGGAATTTAAAGATATCGAACAACTGCTTCAGGAAATTATAATTTTCTATGGGTTTAAGAGAGAGTAGAGGGAGTGGAAAAGTCTGGATTTTGGTGCACTGGTTGTAAGTTGCATGAAATACATCACAGTGCACAATTGCAGCTGCATAGATCCTCTTTGTTGTTATTATCAACATCTTGCAGCAGTGCAGTTTTTAAAATGGTACAGCAGGATAAAAAGATCAGTTCAATATTGTATTTTTAAAAATCATAGCAAGTTATAACTATGTCTAAAAGAAATAATATGAGCAGAATTTATTAAATTATTAAATATCTTTCATATCCTGCTATTTCTGGGTAGATCTCAAGGCTGTGTGCATACGGTTTTCATGACCATCATCCATTCAGATACTTCTGAGACCCAGATCTGATTACATTCTGCAAGGTTGTAGCATCATGTGGCTTCAAAGCTGAAAAGCTGAATGAACACAGTTTAGCACAAAAGAACAAAACAAAGGAAGATGTACTGACAATACAAACATACAAATATGCATGCCATAATTTGTGATGAGTCAGGCAGATGGATCTTTTGTGAATAATATGTATGTACACATATACATATAAGGGACCCAGGTGGCGCTGTGGGTTAAACCACTGAGCCTAGGACTTGCCAATCAGAAGGTCGGCTGTTCGAATCCCTGCGATGGGGTGAGCTCCCGTTGCTTGGTCCCTGCTCCTGCCAACCTAGCAGTTCAAAAGCACATCAAAGTGCAAGTAGATAAATAGATACCATTCCAGTGGGAAGGTAAACGGCATTTCCATGTGCTGCTCTGGTTCGCCAGAAGCAGCTTAGTCATGACCCGAAAGCTGTATGCCGGCTCCCTCGGCCAATAAAGCGAGATGAGCGCCGCAACCCCAGAATCGGTCATGACTGGATCTAATGGTCAGGGGTCCCTTTACTTTTACACATATACATGCATACTGCAGCTGCATGTATATGCACTATGCATTACTCACATAGGAGTGACAGGGGCATGACAGAGGGATGGAGTCTCTTTTCTTGTAACTTATTGTGTGTGTCGTTGTATTAAAGGTTGTCATCTGATTAAAGAAATAAGTATTTATGAAAACTGCAGGTGATCTTTTAGAAGAGCTATTTTACCTTGTGTGTGAGAGCTGGGTGGGTGCCTCCTTGAAGATGGCTCCTCCCTACACACAGCAGATAATAACATTGCTTGGCTAAAATGAATGTCCTGCAGAAATTGATAAATGGCATTATATATGACATTTCAGTGTTTTCTCATTTGTGCACACACAAATTGTTGGTAACAGAAAGACAGCATGCATTGGATGTGACTGGCAATAAGTTGATTGATTGATTGATTGATTGATTGATTTATAGCCCCTTTTTTTCTCCAAGGAGCTCAAGGTGGTGTACATGGTTGTCCTACCAGTGGCAGTCCTTGGAATCTCAAATTTCAGCAGAATGCCCAAATTTGGTACCCCCCTGACTCTCGCCTTCCATTCTACATCATAGTTGTGGAACCCCTGAGGCTCCATGCCCAGTGTGACTGAACTGGTCGTGCTCCCCTAAATCTGCCTCTGCTCCCATTCTTCAACTGATCCCCGCAACAACCCTGGGAAGTAGGTTAGGCTGAGAGGCAGAGGCTTGCCGAAGGGCACCCATTGAGCTTAATGCTGAGTGGGAATTCGAACACTGGTCCCCCAGGTCCTACACCACACTGGCTCTCTTACTTATACACAATGATAAGGTATTCTTACGACGTTAGAGCCAATACTGAGAACACAAGAGCTGGAACAGGAAGACTTTGGGAAAATGCACACTTGCATATTAACATGGTACCTCTTTGGAGAGCTGTAGTTGCCAGGCTACTGACATTGCTGTGTCGTGTGTGTAGTGCTCCACCATGCTTGGACTGCTCTCCAGCATCTTTTAGTAGCAGTATTATTTCGTTAACAACATCAGGATTTAATTTCCTCAGCCGTCAAGTAAAGCAGTTTCACATTATAGGCAGAAAGAGGCTGCATATTTGGAATCTGCAGGGATTTGGAACGGACATGGAAATCCTTAAATGGCTTGCAGAAAATGACATCTCTGTTAAGGTAGGGGTAACCGAGGCATCCAGCTTTCTCAAGCCTGCCCATTTTATTAAAAACAGACTCATGTTCAAAGAGATCTAGGACAAATAGTCCTTCAATTTTATCACTTTTCTATATTTAGAAATGAGGAAGGGCTTAAAATATTTCTCTTGATGTAGCTGGCTGGGAGAAAGGTCTCTCTCCCTTCCCCTTTGTTGTAGCTTTGGTAACCACAGACATCATTTTTTACTAGTAATTTGTTTATGATGTAAAATGCGAGTGTAGCAAAATGCTTTTGTGTCATCTGTGTCTTGAATAGCTGAAACTTATTTGGCAAGGCTGATTTTATATATTCCTACTCTTGAAGAAGTTTAACTTTTCTTTTTCTTAGAGTTGCTTTCAGTTTGTGGTGAATGTGCTTCTCTGTGCCTGATTTAAATTACTGAGGAAGTCAGCTAGTTCTGGTTTGGATGCATAATGTTGACTAGTGGTTCAAGTCTTTGCGGAATTGATTTTAGAATACAGTGGTCCCTCGGGTTAAGTACTTAATTCGTTCCGGAGGTCTGTTCTTAACCTGAAACTGTTCTTAACCTGAAGCACCACTTTAACTAATGGAGCCTCTCGCTGCCGCCACGCCACCGGAGCACGATTTCTGTTCTCATCCTGAAGCAAAGTTCTTAACCCGAGGTACTATTTCTGGGTTAGCGGAGTCTGTAACCTGAAGCGTATGTAACCTGAAGCGTATGTAACCCGAGGTACCACTGTATTACTGAGGTAGAAATAAAAAAAAATTAAAATCCGCTTTGCAAGAATTTTTGGAATATTATCAGGTTTCCCAAAATGTGAGTTTTCCATGCAGAGCCTTCTGGCTTCTGAGGATCAGAAACTAGATCAAAATGGTGAATAGACAACTTGAGGAAAACTGCAATTTCTTGGTCCTCTTTGAAGCAATGTGGGTATGTCTGAAATCAGCTGAATAAGGCTGGTAGTGACAACAAAGTGGAATGGTAGAGGATCCCATTAGGTTTTCTAAGGTAGAGCAGTTTGCATGTAGGACGTTAGTAATGAGTTTTCATCCTATAGATAGTGATTCTAATAAAGCGGCCGAAAGAAGATAGGGATTTGCATAAAATTTGTGTATGCTAAACGCAAATTCAGAAATACTTACTCTTATTTAAATAGAAATAAGATACCTCTCTTCATTGTGGGAGAGAACTATGACCTTTACCTGCTGAGCCTGCTGTGCATGTGCTAACTCATGGTAGCCAAACTAAGGCCCGGGGGCCGGATCCGGCCCAATCGCCTTCTAAATCCGGCCTGCAGACGGTCCGGGAATCAGCGTGTTTTTATATGAGTAGAATGTGTCCTTTTATTTAAAATGCATCCCTGGGCTATTTCTGGGGCCTGCCTGGTGTTTTTACATGAGTAGAAGGTGTGCTTTTATTTAAAATGCATCTCTGGGTTATTTGTGGGGAATAGGAATTCGTTCATTCCCCCCCCCAAAAAAAAACATAGTCTGGCCCCCTCACAAGGTCTGAGGGACAGTGGACCGGCCCCCTGCTAAAAAAATTTACTGACCCCAGAATCATGGGCAGTTTCAAGGGTTTATCTTTAAACTGGATCCGAATGGGAAGGTCCTTCAAATAGAGGACTGTCCTCTGTAAAGTAGGACCATCCTATCTATAGGTGGAAGCTGGGCTTAGATGCATAGTTGGGCGTTTACCGGACTGTGTATATAGGGATAAAATTATTAATGAATGCGCTTCCTTGTGTCATTTTCCTGTCTACCTGTTTTGTCAGCGTCATGCTCTAACCAACTGAGCTAACCAAAACTCTCATTTTTCTAAAGAAAGATCAGATAGATACTATGATCAAATAAATGCAGTGCAGTCCAAGTTTTTTTGCAGTTCTCCATAGGGAGGGGGACCTCACTGACCACGGATTGCTACATTTTAAATAGTTGTTACCCGCCTGCTGGTAAAAGACGGGTAATAAATTTAATAATAATACCAAAGAATAACACCTGCGCAAGTACTAGATGCGCCTTCCTGCAAAGTGGCATTTTGGAGTGATGAAACTTGACTGGCCAGGTTCTGACAGCCTGAAATGTTCCATTATCAAGAAAGAAGCTGCTTCACTGGCTCAGTGATTATTGATCTGCCCAAAGCCCAGGGTGCAGCGCCTCTCCATCTTGGCATCCCTGCTGGGCAGCAGACAAGTGAGCGGCTGCTGCTGTATACTCATCCATCCTGCACTTTAAGCATAATTTCTTCATATCATCTTGGGATTATTTCCCCTAGTCAATCATTTCTTCCTCAGGTGGCCAGGGCAGAGGAGTTATTTCATGCATTTAAATCCAGTTTTCTAAACAATTTCTATTTATCCAAATTGAATAAACACACTTCAGTAGACTCTTACCCCATGTACATCGAGTTCAGGCAGATGGAAAATGTCAGTACAGAAGGAAAACCATCTCTCTCCATCTTCCTCCCACTACTTCATTTGAAGCAGCCCAGACTCAGCAGCTTGTTTTCAGCATTTAGTATCTAAGAAGCCAGACCATCAGTTAGCAGTGAGCAGTGCTATTTTTCTAGAAAAAGAGGTACCAGAACTCGCCATGAACGCTTCCCTTGCTCTCTTATAATGGCAGTGGTGTCTACCTGAGAGGTGCTGGAAATGAGTTCCTGTGAGTTCCTCCTGGAAAAAAAGCCCTAGGTGTGAGGTGGGGAAAGAGCTGGGTACAAATATATACGTAGTCATCACAGTATTAATTTTAATGATGTAATCAGAAAATTAGACCAAATGTGCAAGTTTCAACGGAACTGTAATATGTATCGGAATTAATGAGTGAAGTTTGTATGAGAGCTGGCCTTTGCAGATTGCACCTATGGAAAGTCTCCATTCACCTGTCCCAAAGACCAATTAAAGAATCTGAGCTTTTTTAATCACAAGGATATTTGCATGGTTTTATTCAAGATTCTGTCTTCTTGCTTTACAGTCTTCTTGCTTGTATTTCCTAGTTCTTCAGACTGTTCTATGCTTGTATTTCCTAGTTCTTCAGACTGTTCTATGTCAAAGTGCTGAATAAAACATCACTTTAATTATTCTGTTTCTCTCTTTTCCAGGCAAAAATGGCACAGGTTAAGCAAGTGGGCTTATTAGCTGCTGGGTGTCAGCCATGGAATAAAGACGTCTGTGCTGCTAGTGGAGATAGATTTGCCTATTGTGCAACTCTTGCTATTTATATATATCAGGTGAGATGGATTTTTAGATTTCTCTGTGAATATTTTTCTTTCTTGCTATACAGTAATGTTTCTTAGTAAGTGTTACCGCAGGATTAAACAGATCTTTATTTATTTTATTTTAAAACAAAATCTAACTACATATAATGTTCCTTTTTAGGGAAATTTTAAATTTTTATTCTGTTAGCAGTTCATTAGTTCAGGACCAGAGTAACCAAGCTGGAGTGACTTGGGAGTCTGTGGTACAGATACAGCATACTGCTCTCTATCAGAACTGTTATATATTTCAAAAGCTGTAACTTAGGCCAAAAAGTCATGTGTCTCGATGTAGCAAAGGGGTTGCATGTAAAACAGTAGCCCCAGATACAGGTGTCCATTTATGTCTGCTTTAACAGATAAATCTGACAAGTTTCACTGAGAGCCTATGTGAACATTGCAATTACAGCACACACAGGGGTAGATTTCAGTAATCTTTTTTAATACGGTGCCCTGTACAATTTCAAAATTTGGCATCCCCAAATGGATCGTTTCAATTATGGATCTTCTGAGTTTTGTGCCCCCTCAGCTCAGTGCCATGTGCGGGGGAACCGAGTGCTAGGTACACATCTCCAATCAGATGTGCATCCACAACCGCTCCATGCATGATTCCCAATCCTATTTGGTCCTCTTGAATTTCATTAATTTCCCCAGCCTGCCTTAGGACTAACAAAGGTAGGCACAAGAGCTGTTTAAGGAAAACTGTTACCTCTATGCATCAGGTTTCCATCTTGGATTTCCCTTCAAGCTGTTGCCTTCTCTTGCTGTCAAAACTGCAAAACATTGCAGATGCCCACCAGATGTGCGTACATGTACCCCCTTCTTAATCCAGGCTCATAGCTTTAAGAGCTTCTTTTTTTGGAAACATTTCTTCAGGAACCTAATCTTTCAATATATCCTCATGTGTACAATTGAAATGTGTGCTTTTTAAAGGCAGAAACCTGGGGCTGTATCTAGTGCCAGTCCTGCTTAGCAGACCCATTGCTGTCAACGGACGTAGCTAACTTATGTCCATTAATTTCAGTGGATTTATTTTGAGTAGAACTTAGTTGGCTACAACTCTTGGAACTTAAGGTAAGCCAACTTAAGGAAGTCAATGAAAGGAACGTTTCCCATTCCCCTCTCTCCCGTGCAGCTCCTGTGCCCCCTGAAACAACTGTCTTGAGGGTTTGTGGGCCCTTTTAGACTCTTCTGGCATGGCACTGCTGGGGCAAGGGAATATTGCCGAAACTTGGGTATATCTCTGCCTGGTTTGTGGTGATTCCCCCCTCCACTAGCCACCTTTGCCTCTCCTGTGGTGTTAAAGGCCTCTCTCTCTCTCCCAACCAACCAACCAACCAACCAACCCTTCCTTAAATCTTTCTGAATAAGCTTGTGGAATGCAACCTAGTGGCTCTTAAGCTTCCGCCATTACTTAAAATGCATGTGTAATTAGTTTTCAATGTTTCTGAAAGTAGCAAGATGCACATACTGTATTTTGAGGTATATTTACATTTAATTTTAAATCTGTATAACCTTTCAGCTGGATCATCGGTACAATGAGTTCAAACTGTGGGCAATCATGTCTGAGCACAAGAAGACCATCACAGCCGTTTCCTGGTGTCCCCATAACCACGACCTGTTTGCAAGTGCAAGCGCAGATAATTTAGTAATAATTTGGAATGTGGCTGAGCAAAAAGTTACTGCAAAACTTGATGGTACAAAAGGTAAGCGAGAAATTTGAGTCTAATGACATTTATTAATAGCAAAATGAAGCCACCAAAGGCTGAATCCAGAAGTGCTGTTCTGTCAGTTGAAGACAGCCAAGGCTCCCACAAGCAGAAGAGTGTGTGTGTGTGCTTTTTACTGATTTTCCACTTTAGTTCCCTACACATGCAATCTGTGAAGTTTGGGGGATGGGGTGCATCTAGAATAGAATGGGAGGTGGTGCAGGGGAGGGGAGAAGGAATTGGTGAACATCACCTTGCCCCTCTTGACATGCACACCATTTCAGTTCACAGGAGCCTAAGCGTGGTCATGATAGTTTTGCTAGGATGACACAAAAAACAAATACAGTCAGTTTCCCAGACAACAGCTTGAAACTACAAACCTCTGTTCTGTTATCCTACTATAGAAAAGAGGGAGATTGCTGCGGTGAAAACAGTTGGCTCTGCTTGACCATTACTATGAATTAGAGTAGAAAAGGCGCCAGTTAAGGTATTTTAATTTGGATTATGTGTATGTATATTTAAGGGTAGACCCTTAGCCAATTCCGCCGTGAATGCTTTGCCAGCAGTCTGCTTCAGGATGTTTCCTATGGAGAGAACAGATTACATTTGAATGGAAATTCCCTGTGTTTTGTTCAGGAAGGATCCATAACCAAATAGCAGCTCTTCCTTTAAAAGAAAAATAAAAACCATGTGACCTTTCCATTCCAATGTAATAACTTCCTTATGTGTTTCTCCAGAGAAATTCTTCCTTTGAAGAGGAAAAAAAATACATTAGAACCAGCACACATTCTCTTTGTGTTTTTAATCTCAAGGCTGAAATGTGTTCATAGAGTGAATATTCAGACTGAGAGATGAATGTTATTTGAGTTGCCTGTTTGTTTAAATTCAGTATCACACTATTGGAGACGTGGCAACCAAATATTTTTTTAGATTCTTAGATTATGTTTTTATTTTTCAGGAATTCCTGCATCTCTTAGTTGGTGTTGGAATGCAGGTGATGCGGTTGCTTTTGTCTCCCATAGAGGACCCTTGTATATTTGGACAATTTCAGGACCGGACAGTGGTGTAACAGTACATAAAGACGCTCACAGTTTTTTGTCAGACATTTGCCTGTTTAGATGGCATCCCAAGAAAAAGGGGAAAGTAGTATTTGGACACACTGATGGAAGTCTTTCTATTTTTCAGCCAGGTAAGGGTCTATTTTATAACAAATGCATGTTTTGATGCATGGTGAAGAAAACCATTCTTTTGAGAAAACTGGACACTTGTTTTTCACGGAGTCTCTCTCTCCCCCCCCCCCCCCATTGCATTGCTAATGGAAGGGAGTGGAAATCTCAGTCTTGGGCAGCAGAAGATTGATTTTAGATTAACAAGGCATCATAATTTATTACTACATAATAAGCACATTCTTGGAATACAGTAGCCTTGTTTGCAAATCACAGTATGCCAAACTGTGTCTTCCTGGGACCATGCAAAGAGCAGAGGAACTCACCCTCATTTTGCTGCTACCAGGTCCTTTTAGTCTTGGCTACAGATCATGGTTATGGAGGGGAGAACTTAACTGCAGCTTCGTGGTCAAATGATACGCAATCCCTGTGCTAAAAGTACCAGGGAAGAGGGAAGTAGGTGTGAGCATCAGTTCATAAGCCAGCATGTTTGCCGGTTACCAATATGCCATAGTTTGGTTCACTGTGCAAACAAGGTCTGTAAATGTTTGTTAACAACAGGCTAATAAAATAAAAATATCTAATCATACATAGATGGGAATGACTAAGAATTCTGACCATAGGAGCCTTAACCCCTAGGGGCTGAGGGGTTTTTGCCACCCAATAAAATATTTGAAGGGGCTGTACCCCCACAACTTGATGGGCATTGCCATTCAAATGGTGTGCATGCACCACATCATGTGATTGATTATGCAGGGCGGGACTTACCTAGGCCCCCTAATATTTTATTCAAGTTGGTACCCCTGATTCTGACATCCACTTTATACCAGTTGCTTGATACGTTAGTTTCCCATGTGGAAGAAAAGGTAGATATGTCGCATCATGAGGTCATAAACTGGCAGTCAGTTAGCAAGGTATATTATAACTTCTCAAAACAGAGATGTTTCTGGAGAGCGGCAGTCAGAACAAAAAGACCGATTGTCAGTCCTTTGGATATATCTTTATATAGCTACAAGTGTAGGCATGTGGCTTCTATAGGTTTGCTTAGATGAATGAAGCCAGTCTCTGCAAGACCATATTCATTTTCATATTGCTATAGCAACTGCTGCAGTTCTGTGTCAGTTCTCATTTTCAGAAGGAGGGATCTTTTTGATTTGTTTTTCATTCTGTTCAGTGTTGGCAGTTTAGAACCAAGCTTGTCAGAGTAGAAATTCAATCTGTACTGGGACGCGTCACAGTAAAGAGAGCTATCATGAGCCATTTTGTTCAGATTTCTTAGCCATTTGCCCCACCTTAGACCAATTTAGAAAAAGACACATGATAACATGAATTCATTAATGAGTTCATTTTTGCGGAGAAGGTTATGGATGCAACAATTTTATTTTCAATTGCAGGTTTAAAAATACAAACGCACAGTCACATCTCACTTTCTCACCTCCATGTACTAGAATCGTTGAGCCTTTGCTAAAATTGGATGAACCAATCAGTTCTGTTCAGTATAAATTTGGAACATTTGCATTTTAGAATGCCTCTATGTAATCTGCATCTTACAGGGAAGCAGAAGCATGCAGTTTCCTTTTTCTTCCTTATGATGGAATCAAAGCCTGCTGGTGTATTTTTGATGCCAAAGATATGCATGGGCTCAATTTCTACACACACTAGCTCTGAGGAAAAATGGATGCTTACTATAACTAAAAGATTAAAAACATCATGTTGAAGAGATGACCCTTAGTTTCTGATTTGTCAGAATGCACCCAGGCATTGCTCATAATATGTGTATCATACCACATTTGGAGTTCTCTTCCTAAGATCCTTCAGTTACCCCCAATCCAGAGCTCTGGATGAATCTCAAGATGTGCATGAAACACTTATAAGCAGGCTGCCTTGTTCACTTTCTTGCTTCATGAACATGACAGGATAGACATGAAAGTTTCTGTTGCTTCCATTGAAATGAATGGGACATTTAGAGACTGGGGGACGCTATCTGTGCATTAAAGTTCGTACACTTGCTTTGTTTTGCAAGGATGCCTGTCTCTATAATGAAAGCTTTGAGAAGTTCAGGCAACTGCATGCCGTTGACAAGAAGCTGCTGCAGAATTGCATCTCTTGATACTGAAGTTGAATTTGAACCCGCAGTCTTTAACAAGACAGTAGGAAATTACAGTGAATGGTCTTCTTTCTCACAAAGTGCTGTTTTGCCCTCCAGAAAAGCACTGAACACCTTCATGCTGTAATTTAAGGCTGAATCATTATTGAGTAACTAGCACGATGCAACAATGGCTTTTAATTGTTAGCATTTAGCGTTTTACCCAGTGCATTCACTTTATTTTCAACTAATTAGCTCTCTCTAGCTACTAGTAACACAGTGGAGGCACACAACAAAAAAGAGTGCAGATATGTGAAAGTTTAACTTAAAGATTGGTGTTCATTCAAATGTAAAAATAAACAAATCTGCAGAAGTCGTTCTGGTTTCCTGATCCCGTGCAAGTGTGCTTGCCAATAAGTCCCACTGCATCTAGTGGAGCCTACCCCATTCTAAGGATCTCTGTCAGCAGTAGCCAGTATACCGTATTTTTTGCTGTATAAGATTCATTTTTTTCTTCCTAAAAAGTAAGGGGAAATGTGTGTGCGTCTTACGGAGCAAATGCAGGCTGCGCAGCTATCACAGAAGCCAGAACAGCAAGAGGGATTGCTGCTTTCACTGCGCAGCGATCCCTCTTGCTGTTCTGGCTTCTGAGATTCAGATTTTTTTTTTCTTGTTTTCCTCCTCCAAAAACTAGGTGTGTCTTGTGGTCTGGTGCGTCTTATAGATCAAAAATACGGTAATCCCTCCAAATAGGGTGTTTCAGAAGTGGAACTCTGCTAAGCAAATATCCACTGGAGTCTAAGCTAGCGCAGCAAGCCTCAAGTTGCAGTGGGAGGCTTGAGTCTTCCCTGGAATTGGCATAGCAATAAAAAAACCCACTGCTTTCCCAACCCTTATGTGCTACAGGGCTGTGGATTCTGGCAGCAACTCTGCAGCTCCTTTAGGTCCTATTGCTATCCAGCTGGGGTTATGGTTGTACCCTAAGCTTATAAGAAAAAATTCTATTCAAAGCTGCACAAAGGCCAAAACCAGAAAAGGCTAGTTTCGGTAAACGCCACGATGAAGAGTTCTAATCAGGGAGAAGTGCAGTCTCCCAAAAGATTAAGCAGAATTGTTACAAAAGGTATGTGGAAAATTCAGGACAGAAAAAACCCAACTCCGTGTAAAATTAGTTCAAGCAGCAAAAATGAAATCTAAAAACAAAGTTTTGCTTTCTCTTGTGTTCCACAGAAGAGGTAAGTTACTACAGAAAATGGTATTGGGGTGAAACTGCTTGCTAAGATGGAGAATAGTGAAGAAACATGGAATAACATGAAAGCTTTTCAACCCCACAACATTCCAACCACATTAACTACTTGCCGATTGGTTCTACTCTTCTCCATCTCATTTGTTTAGAACAGAATTTTATTTATGAACTGGTAAATGGTAGGTCTGGAGTCACACCACCTGAGTGTCCATGATAAAGCTTTCCTTTTTCTTGGGGCACCTGATGTGATCCTCGGGTCTTATCAGATGCATTCTGGCCAGTGCCATAGGAAATATCCAAACTTTTGACCTGGTCACCTTGGCAAAAATGTGTCTGTCTTTCCCCTCCTTTATCTATCCTATCTCTTAATTCAGAATCCAGAGGTTCAGGCTAAGAAAAATCTCTGCCACTAAGACCAACATTCGGGCTTAAGCCAGGAGCCAGTTTATTGAACAAGGTTTGTTCCATGGAACAATTGTTTGCATCATGGATGTAGCTTTTCCTTTATCAAACCCCCCAAATCAGCTTTATTGATAGAAAATCAACTTCAGTTAACAAGAACAATAGAAGCTTCCTGAGAATTGCACTGGCTTTGCCTTTCATCGAGTAACCTGAAAACTCATATCTGCTGAGAAGAATGCAAAGAAGCTCTAGTGTCACAGATTCACTCTAGAACTCATTGACTCTGTTGGGAGCAATCATCACGGGTAGTTGCTGCATCCAGTAGTGTGGATCTGCATTTACTGAAAGTTTTCTACTTTCTTGGACTTTTGTTCAGTATCTGGAAAGCTAACTCTTAACCTGCTTTTAAAATTGATACATCTTTTACTTTTCAAGGTTCTAAGAGTCAGAAACATGTTCTAAGGCCAGAATCACTTGAAGGTACAGATGAGGAAGATCCCGTTACTGCCCTGGAATGGGACCCTCTCTCTACAGATTATCTTCTTGTTGCAAATCTGCACAATGGAATTCGTCTAGTTGATTCAGAGTCTCTGTCCTGCATTACAGTCTTTAGTTTTCCTAGTGCAGCAGCATCTGTGCAGTGCTTAGCATGGGTTCCTAGTGCTCCTGGAATGTTTATCACTGGAGGTAAATAAATATTTTCACACATTGTTTTATGAAATAGTAAGATACGTAATGCACAGGCACAATCCAGAGCCATGAATGCCAGTTGGTTATTTCCAGTTTACTTCAGTAGAATGTGATTTAAATTGTGAGTTAGCTCAAGGTGAAGACAGAACATTTGAAGAGTGATAGAAATGGCAGCCAGCAGCATCTCTGCCCTGAAAACATATGTAACTATCTCTGTCTTGGAAGCAGATTATGGAAAGGGGAAAAGAAGGTTCTTTGATCTAGTTAGGGTTAAATTGGGTGGTGAGGGGAGAAAAGCTGGCTTTGGTGAAAACTATTCATAACAATGCCAGCATCACTTTCCTCTCCTATTCTCATCCTTGTTTGTGGAACAGTTTTGTATCTGGTTTAGGAAAGTTAATTCTAAAAAAGAAGATGAAGGGTGTGTATATGGGCATGTACATATGTACACTTATGTGCAGTGTGTGTATATACTAGATAACTCACATGATAAACAAGAAGAGGGAACAGACTGAGGGCTAACACACTTTCTTGGCATGAAAGCATGCTCTGTTTGCTGGTGTGCATGCTGTAACCCTAGTTGGGAAACCAGGCTCACACACTGTGTGAAAATAGGTGAAGACCAATGCTATTTCTCCAGGAAAAGAGGTGCTAGAACTCGCCATGAATGCCTGCCTCTCTTGTTCTCTTATAACGGCAATGGCGTCTACCTGAAAGGTGCTGGAACTGAGTTCCGGCGAGTTCTGGCTGAAAAGCCCTGGTGAAGACAGACAACACATCATGAAACAGGACATGGGCTCTGTTTGTCATATTCTGTTCATGACTTGTGTTATGTTTATCTTGTCTACCAAGAAATATGTGTGCATAAATATGTACAAAATATATTGCAGTTGTTAAATTTTTGAGTCATTGGACTAGATAGATAGAACTTTTTGAATTGATAATCAGAAAAGAAATGGAATTTTTCTCTTAATGCAGATTCTCAAGTTGGTGTGTTGCGTGTCTGGAATGTGTCGCGTACAACACCAATAGATAATTTTAAACTGAAGAAAACAGGTTTCCATGGTTTACATGTTCTTAGTTCTCCCCCGAAGAAAAAATGTAAGTATCTAATAAAAAAAAAAAACCAAGAAAAAATGTGCCTTTTTTAACTTTCCCTTTTCTGTTTGCACTTGTAAACTCTTTGCTGTTCAACACAATATAACATAACTATAAGCCACAGTGAATGGCTTGTCAGAATTGAGCAGCCTGCTACTTTGTGCTGCCCTGTTGCTCCTGCTTCGCTCCTCCTCTGGTACCAGCAGGAACAACAGGCCGTGAAGTGTTGACTTTTTGTTACAGTGGTGCCTCGCAAGACGAAATTAATTCGTTCCGCAAGTCTCTTCGTCTTGCGAGTTTTTCGTCTTGCGATGCACGGTTTTCCATAGGAATGCATTGAAAATCAATTAATGCGTTCCTATGGAAAAAGCCTTCCCCCGACCTCTTCTGGCGGGCGGCATTTTAAAATCGCCCGGGACAGCGGAGGACTTCTCCGCTGTCCGGGGCGATTTAAAAGCCCCTGGGAAGGCAGGCAGGGGGGACAAAGGCTTTCCCGCCCGGCCGCCCGGCTTCGGGACATCGTTCCGATGCCGGGCGGCTGGGGGAGGCTTTCCTGCCCCACCGCCCGGCATCGGGACGATGCCCCGATGCCGGGCGGCTGGGGGAGGCGTTCCTGCCCCACCGCCCGGCATCGGGACGATGCCCCGAAGCCGGGCGGGGGGGGGAGGCTTTCCCGCCCGGCCGCCCGGCTTCGGGACATCGTTCCGATGCCGGGCGGCTGGGAGAGGCTTTCCTGCCCCACCGCCCGGCATCGGGACGATGCCCCGAAGCCGGGCGGCTGGGGGAGGCGTTCCTGCCCCACCGCCCGGCATCGGGACGATGCCCCGAAGCCGGGCGGGGGGGGGAGGCTTTCCCGCCCGGCCGCCCGGCTTCGGGACATCGTTCCGATGCCGGGCGGCTGGGGGAGGCGTTCCTGCCCCACCGCCCGGCATCGGGACGATGCCCCGAAGCCGGGCGGCTGGGGGAGGCGTTCCTGCCCCACCGCCCGGCATCGGGACGATGCCCCGAAGCCGGGCGGGGGGGGGAGGCTTTCCCGCCCGGCCGCCCGGCTTCGGGACATCGTTCCGATGCCGGGCGGCTGGGGGAGGCGTTCCTGCCCCACCGCCCGGCATCGGGACGATGCCCCGAAGCCGGGCGGCTGGGGGAGGCGTTCCTGCCCCACCGCCCGGCATCGGGACGATGCCCCGATGCCGGGCGGCTGGGGGAGGCGTTCCTGCCCCACCGCCCGGCATCGGGACGATGCCCCGAAGCCGGGCGGCTGGGGGAGGCGTTCCTGCCCCACCGCCCGGCATCGGGACGATGCCCCGAAGCCGGGCGGCTGGGGGAGGCGTTCCTGCCCCACCGCCCGGCATCGGGATGATGCCCCGAAGCCGGGCGGGGGGGAGGCTTCAAAAGCCGTCCGGGGGCTTTTAAATCGCCCCGGACAGTCCCGGGGCGATTTAAAAGCCCCCGGTTAGGCAGGCAGGGGGGGCAAAAGTCTTTGCCCCCCCTGCCTGCCTTCAAAAGCCGTCTGGGATAGCGGGAAGCGCTTCCCTGCTATCCCGGACCGCTTTTAAAATGCTGGCGGTGGGGAGCAAAGCCTTTCGCCCCCGCCGGCCTTCCTGGACCTCTTCTGAAGTCCGGAGGGGGGGGAAGGCTTTGCTCCCCACCGCCAGCATTTAAAAAAAGGTCCCCGAGATTTCCCTATGGGCTTTCGTCTTGCGATGCAAGCCCATAGGGAAAATCGTCTAGCGAAGCGTCGCAAAAACCGAAAAACCCTTTCGTCTTGCGGGTTTTTCGTCTTGCGAGGCATTCGTCTAGCGGGGCACCACTGTACTTCCAAATGCAGGGTTATTGGTTGTTTCTTCCAAATAATTCACTGTCATGGAGCAATGGCTAGTACAGACTGCCTAATCTTGGTAAGCCATAGTTTATTGTTATGTGTGAACTGGGCCAATATAGGCTGTATAGTCTTCCAAAACACCATTTAAAACACACATGCACAATAGGAATTCCTCTTTAAGGATTATTGGAATACTTTAGAGAGTCTCATTTTATAATTCAAAATGCATGTCAGTAAGAAGATTTGAAAGCATGCTAGTTCAGATGCCTTACAATGTGTTGAAAGCTCACTGATCCCTGAGTGCTCCATTTTGTCCTCCTGTTTTTCTCCCTTTCACCCCTCACCAACCTGCAATCCATTCTGTTTACCATCTTTTCTTTGTCTTAATTGCTGTAACACCCTTCGCCAAAGCCAGTAATGTGGCGAGTCTTCTGCCTGTTTAAGGGAGGGGTGCCATTTGAGAGAATCATATCAGGAGTGCCTTTCCTACCTGGGTCTCCTTTACCTGTGCAAAAACAGCATTCCATTTTGTTTCTACCAGGCTAAAATGGTTTGGGAGTGGCATTAATACTACTCTTTTTTTGAATTTGCAAGAAGAGTATTGGGTCAGCTGAGAGTGAAACTAAAGGTGACATTAATTATGTGAATACAACTACTGTGCAGTAATTTTTTACTGTACATTTTTTGTACACAACATTTTTACTGTACATTTTTGCAGCACATTTTTTGTTACATAACTCACACCATTGTGTGGATTTGAACTGCCAACCCTCTGATCGGCAAGCACTTCAGTCACAGTTTCTGCTCATAGCCCACTACTCTACACCAGCTATCCAGTTAGTTTCAACAATAAGCTATTGTATTATCTTAAAATCAGAATATATGTCTATATGCACCACTAGACTATTATAAGAAAAACAGAAAATTTAGTACAAATCAAACACATAAACAGGTAAGAAGTACACATTTAATACATTGACTCAGATACTATGACTTTGTTATGCAATCAGCTTTTGTTTCCAATGTTGACAATACAGAGGGGATGTGAAATGATGCAAGATCGGGCCAGTGGGAATAATTAGGAGAGGAAGGCACATTAGCAGGTTTGAAGATGTCAGCAACACAGAGAAGTAGAATTCAATACAAATACACATATTCCCTTGGAATATACCACTTTGGAGCACATGAAAGTGACTCCCTCTTGAAATGCAAACAGCAGCTTCTGAGGGATGATTTTGTCAGGAGATAAAAAGTTAAACTCCCCATGGTTCCAAAGCTGCTCAGGTTTCCCCTCAGCTGCTATTTCCCATTGCTCTGTCCCGGTAGCTGACAACCTAGCAGTTCGAAAGCATACCAACACAAGTAGATAAGTAGGTACTGCTGTGGCGAGAACGTAAACGGCATTCCGTACGCTCTTGCACTCGACATGGTGTCCATTGCACTAGAAGCAGTTTAGTCACGCTGGCCACATAACCTGGAAAGCTGCCTGCAGACAAACACCAGCTCCCTTGGCCTGAAGCAAGATGAGTGCCACTAAGTGCCACATCCCATAGTCAAGTTTGACTGAACATAACCGTCCGGGGGGATCCTTTACCTTATATGGAAAACATTCTGACTACTTAGAGAAAATGCTATAATTACTGTAATTATTATTATTAATTAAATTTCTATACCACCCTTCATACCACAAAACATAGTAACAAACAAAAACAATATCCCCCAACGGTTTAAAAGGCCATAGATCGTTTAATTAGCTAGAGGCCTAGGAGAAGAGGATTGTTTTCACATGGTGCTTAAAGATATGTAGCGAAGGTGGCAGGCGAGCCTCCTCAGGGAGAACATTCCACAAGTGGGGAGCCACCACAGTAAAGGCCCACACACATGTTGCCACCCTCTGGTCCTCAGATGATCATTGAAGGGTCCAGGTTGGTTCATGGTCCTTGAGGCACTGCAAGTCTTTCTATTAAAATATAATATTAGTATTATGATGGTATGTGAATTATCAGTTCCCCTTTCTGTGCCTGAAATTAATACTGTTAGTAAAAAAGAACTTCTCATCAGCTGATTTTATAAATTTATTGTACTAAATCTCTCTGTGCCATATGCTTTAGGAAGATAACACTTGTTTCCAAAGGAGACAGCTGGACTGAGAAACTAAAACATTTATGGAAAAGAAAGTTTATGGCTTCAACGTACTGGAGAGTAAATTAGGAAATTCTCATACATAAGAAATTCTCAGATGTAAGAAATAAATCAGATAGAGGTTAATTGCCGCAATTTCCCAAGAAATGTAGTTCCCAGTAGCAAGTGGACAATACTTTGTTTTAAATGTAGCAGAACATAAAACTTATGCTAATATGTTTTATCTTTTTAATTCAGCATTTTCTTCACAGTCTCCTACCAAAAACCACCACATGTCATCTACAAGTGAGGCTGTTCCACCTCCGACTCTAACACAAAACCAAGCATTTTCTCTCCCTCCTGGTCATGCTGTCTGCTGCTTTATGGATGGTGGAGTGGGACTTTATGACATGGGAGCCAAGAAATGGGATTTTCTTAGAGATCTGGTATGTTTGCTCTTCTTTCCAGTCTTTCAACTTGGGGTCGCTTAAGGTGTTTAAAATCTTCCTCATGTGATGTGCCCTAACTTTTCCTGGGGATGCTTTCACATGGAGAGTATTATATGTCATTGGGGCTGTCTGTGGATACAGATGTTTCTCCCAGCTGGAATTTCCAAGCTCAAGGTTTTCTACCAGCAAAAATCATGAGTATCGGAAGCATTCCCAGGGGATATTGCTATGTCCATGTGTTCTTTCCTCTATCTGCACTTACCCTGGTAACAGAGGAATACCTTGCGGAGAATACTTTTTGAACATGTAAAGTAGCCCACATATAAATAATTAGTTTGTGTGCTAATAATTAGGCTCTTTGCTTCCTTCTTCTTGGAAGGGACTTAGAAAACTACAGTAGAAGTGTCATCTGGAAGTGACATGCCAGATTGGATGGAGCCACTTTGCTAGCTTCCCAGGCTAATGGGGGGAGGAGGCAGCAGGAAGGTCAGCGTGATTTAAACGCTCTGGCAGGAGTGCTAGATTAGCTCTGATGGTGTGTTTGCACTGCACCGACCTTCCCACTGCTTCGCTCTTTTCCCTCCTGGTAAGCAGCAGCAACCAGCCTGCCAGAAAGCTAGTGTAGCTTCTGCACCCAACCTGGCAAGCCTCTTCTCTTGTAACGGGGCTTTCTTTTGTTGCTCTAGGGTCATGTCGAAACCATCTTCGATTGTAAATTCAAGCCGGACAACCCTGACCTCCTAGCTACCGCATCCTTTGACGGAACAATAAAGGTGTGGGATATAAACACTTTAACTGCTGTCTACACTTCTCCTGGTAATGAGGGAGTCATATACTCCCTTTCATGGGCTCCAGGTGAGAATGTTTTAACTTAGAAATAACTAAAGTTTCATATAGAAAAGAGAATGCTTCTTAGCTAAGATTGGTGGGTATCCAGTATCCAGTTATGTATATTTGGTAACTTCATAAAAAAAAAGCACAGCTCAGAGCAAACGAACTGCAAGGGCTCTTCCATTTATGGAATGTGGCTTTTCCACTACAGCCTCCTGTGAGGAGCCCCCTCAAATGACCTCTGATGTAGTGTGAGTCTTGCAGCTGGGTTGGGGGCAGGAATATAGTACCTGGCACAAACCTCAGCTTTGTTTTTATGGTTTGGGGGAGTTTTTAAAAAGCAGATTCATAGACTTGGTCATTTCAAAACTGATTTTAGAGGTGTGTCAGCGGTGCCTGGTGAAATCTAAGAACTTCAGAGGGGTACTGAATAAGATTTTCTTATTAAGAAAGAAGGCTTTAATCTCCCACTACATTTCTTTTCTGTGTCTGATAGAGTCATATTGAAAATGCACAATAGCAAATCATTTAGACGACAGTATGATTTCGAAATAAGTGAAATTATGTAGATGTTCTTAATCTGCACGTTTCGTTTCGGTTGGAGAATTCAGTTCAGGCTAGTGCAAAATGTTGGTTACCTTGTAGAACTTAGATTTTTCTTTTAGGTGCAAAGTGTACACGGTGATATATATGAGTGAAGAAAAAAAATCAAATTGCAGCACTATTTTTGTGCAGAAAGAGAAAATTGGTCAGAAATGGGCTTAGTCGGGGCAGCTTGTAAAGGAAAGGATCAAAAGAGCAAGTCATGCCAATTGTAAACACTGTGAACTGGTTAAGTCATGGTAAATAGGAGGCAGGATGCTATCTCATTCTAAATGAAGAAACATACTAGGCATGTTCCATGAAGGGTAAAGAAGCTAAGGAATCTTTAGATGCATGTGAGGAAAAAGAAAATCGGAAGGGGAAAAAACCTGACTGCTTGAGAAAATAATAGTGAATGAGCAAAATGGTTTGTGATTCTTTGGTAACATCAGAGGTAGAGCTGAAACTGAGTATTAGGTGAACAGAACAAAGAGATACCTGCAGTGAAAATAAGCAAAACTTTGAGGAGGTTTTTATGGAAGAATATGAAAACAGGTGTTTAGGAAGAGTCAAAGAGAAGGGAAGTTCAGGGAAGTTCTTTTATTACATCGCTTGTTCTGAGCCTTTAATAGGTAATAGGAAAAATAGGATAAATAAGAATATAGTTAACCTTCTATCTATCCCATGGACTCTTTCCTAAAGGAGACTTGAACTGCATAGCTGGTGGAACTTCCAGAAATGGTGGCTTCATCTGGGACGTCCCACGGGGCAAAATGATAACCCGCTTTAATGAGGTAATGTGAGTTTGGTTTTAAGTTCTTATAACTGAGGTTATAGCAGGAAGATAAACGATGTTTCTGTGCGCACTGGCACTCGTCACAGTGTTCTTTTGCTGCAGAAGTGGTTTAGTCATACTGGCCACATGACCCGGAAAGCTGTTTGTGGACAAATGCCGGCTCCCTTGGCCTGAAAGTGAGATGAGCGCCACAACCCTATAGTCGCCTTTGATTGGACTTAACAGTCCAGGGGTCCTTTACCTTTACCTTATAGCTCCCACTAAGGCTTGTTTAAGGAAATGTTCAGTTAGTATGTGTACCAGTAACCTGATCCTAAGAGCTATTAAACTTTAGCTGCAAAACTATAACAAAATTCTAGGCCAAAAGTGAAACTTTTGTGACTTATTTAGTCAATGGTGAAAAATACCCCTCCTCCAGCAATTTGGTGGGGAACACTTTAGAATAAAAGTGTCCACTTACCATTTAAAAAATAAATAGAGCCAAACAATCTTGGGGAATGAACAGACAGTAGTAAAAGTCACGGTGGGGAAGGTTTGCTGGTTTCCCATCATGCACACCTTCCCCTGGGGACATTTCAATCACCCTAAAAATGCTACTTTTCAGATAAAAATATTGTGTGTATCCTCAGTTAAAAATTGAAGTGTTGCAGATACAAGCGGTGGTGGTCTTTTGGAGTCTTACTTAAACATTTCAATAAGGAATGAGATCTATGCCTAAGGGCATATAGAAATAGTCTTGGAGCCAGACTAGATGTGACACTAATTGTATGAATACAGTTTTTTATGTATCTAGCAGTCATGAAGTGGCTTGAGCAGCCTTGGATCACAGGGGTTGAAGCACTTATAACTGTGTTCCTGCCCTGGTGCCAGCAAAAATAATCTCTCACAAGCTGTTTTTTTTGTGTGTGTTTCAAGAGAACCTTCAATTGGCAGAAAGAGAGGTAGTTCAACTTCCCATCTCCCATGACCTTTAAAACTTCTTCCTGGCTACTGTTTGCATAATGAAAACACGTGTGAATTGCATCCACACAATTCAAGTTGCATCTACTTTCCTCATCGTCTGGAATTCAGAAAAGCACTAGTATTATGATTGTGCATCTAAATGTCTACCCTTGAGTTACTCTTTTATAAGGTGGCATTTTAGAGTTTGCAAACTGTTGTTTAAAATCTTTGAAGTTCAAAAGATACTCTTTAACATGTTGTTGGGGAACTGATTAAGGCTGTATCTATTCATCTTCATTTGGCTATAACTCTCCAGTCTTCGCCTCAGTTCTTAAGACAGAAATTACTAGAATCCATTAGCTTTCTGTTTCATCCTCTTTCTTATCATGAAGAACGCAAAGATATTACCTAAAAGAGGCCACACTCTGTCATTACAAAATGCCTCATGGGAACGGGGGTTATGTTTGCTTAAAGGCTGGTAGAAAATATTGATTACTCCTACTTGGAAAAGCGGGGGTGGGGAGTCATAAGAAAAGTATATAAATAAGAAAAAAAGGGGTGAATTATTTCTTATTGATAGGCATTTTACATTTTTTGAAGCATGGAAAGAGTGGAATCTTCTGCATTGCATGGAGTCATAAAGATTCCAAAAGGATAGCAACCTGCAGTGGAGATGGATTCTGGTGAGTGCTATTTTGAAGACAACTCCATGAAAATTTATGTGACAAATAGCAAAGCATTATTTGATTTGACTATTACCTGGCAAATGCGAATTTGATCCTATCTACTGATATGGAGGTGCATGCTCCAGAAATCTAGTGGTGTGATTCCAGTCACTTGTCACTATTTTTAAACAAAAATGCTGATTATTTCCAATCCTAGCGCTGTAGTTCGCCAGTGCTAAGTTTGCTTTGATTGCAGCTATAAGATCAGCCTTTGAATGTGGTTCAGAAGGCAGCAGACAGAGGCTTCTCTCCAGTCTTAGTGCTGTGGAATCACACCATTGTGGCAGCAGCAGAGGCTTAACTCTGATCTTGGCACTTAGTCCTTAGATGGGACATATCATATCTCTGCAGATGATGTCACATGATGCAAGGTAGCTGACAGGAGGGCTTTGCTTGCCCAACATGGCCTTGCACTGATATATCACCACTGATATATACTGTGACGGTATTAATTTATTTGATTTTCTGGCAAAATGTAAATGGATAGCAGGCATTGTCATAAAGTTGCATGTCAAATATGTGATTTTTTAAAAAATGTGGTTATAATGTGGAACTTTTCATAAATTCATAGTTCCCTGATGAACAGCCATACAGACCTAAAACATGTTGTATCACTGTGGGGGATTATTAAATTTATATAATTTTAACTCAGCTTTTGGGCTAGCCCCATTTGTTCTGTGTAGTTGCTGCTGCATCTCCCTTTCTGTGCTTCCATTTTTCCCCAAAGTGCCATGACAAACAAATAAAACCATGTAAATACAAAATTATAAATCTCTGATTTCCATATTCAATTCATTCAGCATTATTCGGACCATTGATGGCAAAATTCTCCACAAGTACAAACATCCAGCTTCAGTTTTTGGCTGTGACTGGAGTCAAAACAACAAGTAAGTACTTTCATATAATTAACTTCATAGTGAATTATAAATGTTAGAATAAGCTTGTTTCAGAATTAATGTAGCTAGAATAATGTAATGGTTTTAGTGTTATCTAACTCAGTAGGATCAAGTAAAAGGCAATATGTTCTGGATCAGGTCAGTCTAGAGCTGAGAATTTATATCCTTGGAAGACTTGGCAGTGTCAAATTCCAGTTTGATTTCTGCCAGTTATTGTACTGTGCATTGTGCTGTAAAGTAGTCATGCTGTCATTCACTTTTTATGGGGCATCTACATAAAAACAATAACAACATTCTCCTCTCACGTTTCCCCTGTCCAGCTGTTTTGTGTCCTGTCCCATGCACCTGAGTTTCAGAAAAAGACTTTTAAAAAAGGCAATAAAATTGTTGCACATTTTCCTTGGGTATTGATGGTCTATTGTGATGCTATTCTGACCAGCTACGACATCTCTACAGGCCATAGCTGTTCCCTTGACTAGTCCACATATTTCCTTCTCTGGTCTGTCTTCTCTCTAGGTATCAGGTCCATCACTTCAACCTTCCCTTCCCAAATTGTGTTGTCTTTATATCCACTCCCAGTCCTGGCTGCAGTAAGGGGTTGGCACTTGATTTCTCTGGTGCTGATTGTTAAAACAAAAGAGATGCAGCTAATTTGAAAACAGGATGACTGCTACAGTTAGATGTTTAAAATGAAAATGTAATAATGCAGGGCAAGTTTTCAAAACGTCTTGTTACATTTATTTGTGAATAGTGAAATTCTTGTGCATTCTGTAGCTGATGATTCTACTCCCTTTTTGCAGAGATATGATAGCCACTGGATGTGAAGATAAAAATGTCCGTGTCTATTACCTAGCAACTAGTTCTGATCAGCCACTGAAAGTATTCAGTGGGCATACTGCCAAAGTGTTTCATGTAAGATGGTCTCCTCTGAGGGAAGGGATCCTCTGCAGCGGTTCTGATGATGGGTAAGCATATTTGGCTGAAATTGCGGTGGTGGGATTAGCAATACAAAAAATTGGTTTTTGTCCATAACACAACTTTTCCCACTTGCACTCTAGCTGCCATCTAGCCTGTTTCATTGACCTTAGCTTACTGGTGTACCAAAGTACAGAATGCATTCCACAATGCTGAGAGAGGGCACTCGAGAGCAACCGTGTCAAGACCCTGACACCTCTCTGTGCAGCAGCATGACAAGAACTTCAGCAGAGTTGCCTGCTCTGTCTACTGGAAACTCCCCCAGGGCATTCAGTAATCCATTGGATTCCATTAGCTTCCGAGCACAGATCTTCTTAATCTGCCCACCAGCCTGCAGGGTAGGATTAGAGCTGTAAATCCAAACTTCACAAGGAAATGATCTGACCCTTACAAGAGGGTGACAGCCATCACCACTCATCTCCAGACCCCAGCTCCCTCCATCTGGAGCAGAAACCCAGTTGAGGGTGTGGCCTGCCATTTGTCGGACAACTTGAGATATCCCCATGGTCATCATGGAAACCCATGGAATCTCGAGTTGGAATGCTAGGGGCAGCATCAGCATGGATATTCAATGGATATAAAAGTTCTCCTTCTGGACTCTGTTATGGCTGCAAAAAAGTTGGGGTGTACCTCTTAACTGTATGAAAATACAGGCTGGGGGAAAGCTGAGCATCACTGTCATTGCAGTAATTAGGCAGCAGTCTAGATTATCTGTGAGCAACTAGAAGAAAAGTAGAGAAATCAAAGTGGCAAACTGCACTTGCTGGTTAAAATATATATCACTTTTTAAATGCATCACGTGTTGCCCATAGTGCAGTCTGCATGAACAGTATTATAGTGGTGGCTTCTGTTTGGTTGTGTTATGCCTCCTTTGCTATATAACAGTTGTGTATCTTAGGTCATCAGCCAAATTAGGCCTCTCCAGCAGTGCAATTATTTGTGTTTTCTAAAGGGCCCCTATCCTCACTGGTTTGGTTTCCTTTAAAATTGTTTAGTGCTCTGAACATAATCACCATCCCAAGGCAGGCTACAGAAGTCTTTGGCTCCAATTCCATACACACTTTACAGTGTTTGACTCCTGTTAATATAAGAGGGACTTATTTTTGAGTTGATGTGCATAAGCTTGCAGTGTACAAATGCTTGTACCCTGGTAAACAAAAAAAAAGTTTTTTAAAAAGGGGAAAAGGTAAAGACCTGAAGATGATGGGAAAGCTGAAAAAGGAAATACTGTGTTATGGAAAGCTTCACATGCAGTTGTGACAATGTTACATTTGTGTGTGGATGTCAGCAAGAGTAAAACATGACAGTCTGCTGCAATGCTCGTTCCACTGAGGAGCATGGAGTAAATAAACTTCCTTCCCAGTAAATCAGGAATTATTCACTGTGGAGAATCACTGCATTAGGATAACTCTCACCCAGGTCTCTTAAATTTTATATATGCCATTAGTAAGGGAAAGTAAGTGTGAATGACTGTGAGCAATTCTTGTAGATGTTCTTCTGGTGTTATCTGGATTTTTTTTAAAAAAGAGTTTTGTCTAGAGATGTTCAAGTGCTGCAATGAAACTATTTCACTTCATTCTTAACAGCACTGTTCGAATATGGGATTATACACAAGATGCTTGTATAAATGTTCTTAGTGGACATACAGCACCAGTACGGGGATTGCTGTGGAATACAGAAATACCTTACTTACTGATATCGGGCAGCTGGGATTATACAATCAAAGTTTGGGATACAAGAGAGGGAACCTGTCTGGACACTGTGTATGATCACGGTGCAGATGTCTATGGTAATATATTTTAATGTTTGACATTAATACATTTTCAGTAGTTTTTATATGCTAACATTTTTTCGTTCAGTAATTTAAAACAAATTTGTTAAAATGTATTTTAGGATTAACATGCCATCCTAGTCGTCCCTTCACTATGGCCTCTTGTTCACGAGATTCTACTGTGAGGCTTTGGTCTTTAACACCTCTAATAAATCCTCTCCAGATAAATATATTGGCAGACAGATCATGGGATGAGATTATCGGAAACACTGGTGAGTAATGTGAGCTATACACATATATGTGAACTATAGATAGATAGATAGATAGATAGATAGATAGATAGATAGATGCTGACTAGGAATATACACAGCTATCCCTTTATTTCTACATTTTCCACTCATCCTCTTGCATGTTCACGAAAGGTTCATGGAGAGTCTTGGATATTCTTGATTTTCAAGTCAATTTTTGCACATACAGGAGTCTTATGTACCTACTCACCCCCAGCTGAAATAGCAATAATGGCAATTTATGTGCTTTACACCACCAGTTTGTTTCATGTACTTCCCATGTGCAAGTACACAGTTTCTGTATTGGTCACAATTCTGGATGCAGCACGATTTATATACCTTTTCCTGATGTACAAAAGCATAAAACAATTTGAGAAGTTGGATCTGCAAGTGCAACTACACGGACCATCCTGGAGACTGACAGCTACAAGCTCAATATTATCAATTTGCTTGCTTATGTTCGTGCACATTAAACATTACCCATATATAGCTCTAGTTGTGTGTAGTTTCACATGATTGTGCATTGAGGTGTGCATCTCATTGAGCATCGTTTACTGACAGGCATCCCACATTCAGGGACGAATGCTAATGTGCATTCAGCTTGTTATTTTACCCCTTTCCACCTGGCTTGTGGGAGCATTTGCCCAATGGATATGCCAGTTAGTTTCTCATCACATTGGAAGGTAAATAAGAGATATGGAGCATTCAGGACCATTGCCCACACCAGCAGAACACTGTATTCGGTAGTAATCACACTTGCTGGGTTTACTGTGGAATCCCTAGCTGCAATTTGCAGGGTGCCAGAGGCCAACAACTAGAAGAATTTTGACATGCAAATGTCCGCCTATGAGTGGACTTCGGAGTATAGCTTTATATCCTCCTCATTGTCTTCTCTGTTTCTAACAAGGTGTATAAATATTTGTTTTTAATAGATCGTGCTGTTGAAGTAGGTGCTTCTCCCTTGCTATGTGGCAAAGTATCTAGGGATATTAAACAAGAAGTAGACAAATTGGCTGGTAATCCCCGAGGGAGAAAACTGAGGTGGTTTTCTGAATGTTTATCAGTAAGTATTAAGTAGTAAAAAATTATGTGCATGTAAGATGTAGCTATAGAACTTTAGTCTCAATGGGTTAGATGCAAGGCTGTACTGTAAGTATAATAAACCTTTCACAAAATTGTATATTTACTGTATTATATATTACCAAATGCATTTTTCACACGTCTCATTTGTTTCAAAAAATAATAAAATTTATTTGTCATTTGACACATAGATCTCATGTCTATTTATGTGCACAATATAACATAAATTATGACTACCCGTGGGAGTTCTAACATAATCAGTGTTTTTAGCAGAGTTGGGTTGAACAGGGTATGTAAGATTAATAAACCTTATCACCATCAATGTTTATAGCTTATATATAGTATTTCTAAGATGGAAAGTACTTCACAATCTTCTACTCCCCTTAAAATTACCCAGTGTTCACATTGTACAGATTGGAAACTACCAAGGCAACTGTGTGTTCATGGCCAGGTAGGGCTTGGCGAAGTAGACACAGAATCCCACACTGAAGCGAGATTGGTTGGACGAAACTAGTTCACTGAGGCTACTGCAGCTTCTTCCACAATTTCCTTTAATATAAGAGTGAAGGATAAATACTTTTGAAGATAACTGAGAGACACTTGAGTTCAGCTGTCATATGCTTTTCCTCTCCTATTATAACGGAAGTAATTCTGTGGATCCATTGTCATGAAATGACTAGTGGTCTTAAGTTTATACATTTATTAGTATGTGGTGTGTATTATATCGATTTAGTACATTTAAGGGGTCTAACAATGAAAGAACACGTGTGGGGTAACACCTCGTTTTTACCTGGATTCAATATTGGCTTCTTTACTTTTGAATTGACCTGTTTTTACTTTTGCACTGACTGACAAACATAATCACTTTCATTGCAGGTTTAATTCTGATATGGCTTAAACAACATTGTGTTCCATTTTTTATTGTTCCAGCCCCCAGGAGGCAGTAAAAACTTATGGGATCTTGTTGCTGTAATAAAAGGCCAAGATGATAGCTTGCTTCCACAGAATTATTGCAAAGGAATAATGCACATGAAACATCTGGTTAGATTTAGAATGGTAAGTTAAATATGCAGGTTGATGCAATAGCTTTAGCTTCCTTTATTACAAAAGAAATAAGCTTTTGCTTATTTCATTTTGCTTCACAAGGCAAAATGATATTGTGGAAAAAGAAAATACATTCATTTCTTACCGTCTGTGGAATATGCACTTAAGAATAACCCCCTTGGGAGCAAGGGTTGCCTACATTGTCGTGTGAGGCACTTAATTTTCTCCTAACACTTTTGTTTCCTTGAGCCAGACGATTGCTTTAGCCCAATGAGGTGCAGACTTGCCTGCTCGTTTCGTTTGTTTAGTCTATATTCCTTCTCATAAGAATGAGTAGTTATAAATGGCATGTGAACCCTCAGTTCTATCACATTTACAACCAGAGTTCAGAATATAACAACTCAGTTTCCTTGTCTGTTCTTCTCATTTGGTTGTAAAGAATATGTATGTAAAGGTGTGTTTTTTACCAATAGGAATTTCGTAAAGGAATTTATTGTGACAGTTTCCATTGAGAAATTGTTATGGGTTTAACCAATACGAGATTAAGTGCAATAAAATATTTTACAACAGCGGATACTCTTTAACACAGAAGTCACTGACCTTGTATGGGGAAAGAGGTTGCCCACTTTGACCAGGCACATCCTCCTACCCTTTCTGCCTTACAGGTCACCAGAGCTGAAATATCTATGTTGGGGAGATAAAGTGCAGCAGCACTTCTGCTCTGCTTTAACATCTCTTCATTTCTGCTCTGCTTTAACATGGAGATTGAGGCTGTACGTTTGGGCAATTTGTCAAGGCTTAACTCATGTTATAGGAGAAAACTTGATGGGATTTTTTTTTTCCATTTTCATCTTTCAGTCCAAAGCTCAAGAACTTACTACTGTGAAGATGTCTAAGTTTGGAGGAGGAATTGGTGCACCTAGCAAGGAAGAAAGGCTAAAAGAAGCAGCAGAGATACATCTAAGACTTGGGCAAATTCAGAGATACTGTGAACTTATGGTGGAACTTGGACAGGTAAACACTACATTATGATATGATAAAAGAGTTCAGTGTACACTTGAGAGGGGAAGGGAGGTGGCATTTTCTCCCACTTCCCTGAGTTTCAGACCAGATGCTCCAGACGCTCTGGAGCATATATATCAGGCAAAGGGAAACTCGGCCCTCCAGATGTTTTGGGACTACAACTCCCATCATCCCTAGCTAATAGGACCAGTGGTCAGGGGGTGATGGGAATTGTAGTCTCAAAAACATCTGGAGGGCTGAGTTTGCCTATGCCTGATATATATTCCTGCCAACTCATTGGTTTATATATTTAATGACACATGTGGACAAATGAAAGCGCCCTGTGCGCTAGATATGCATGACAAAGGTTCAAATGCCTTCTGAAAGGTTGGGCTTTGTTCTGAGTTAACGTTGCTGTAGTTACTACTGTGTATTTAAAATACCACATTTGTGTATTTAAGAAGCATTTGTTGTAGCGAGTATCATTATTATTTGTACCTCATAATTACTATAACAATGCTATTGCCATAGGACTAATGGTGCTGGATTTTATTTTTATTTTGTCAACCTTGCTGACACTTTTAATATACTGGCAAGTGTGTGTGTGTGTGTGTGTGTGAGAGAGAGAGAGAGAGAGAGAGTGCACCTCCCTCATTCCCATAACTAAGCATATTGTAAAGTACTATAATAGCTTACATTAAATAAGGTCTATCATATTCATATTTAGTATGCTGTTGATGTCTTCCATGTCAAAATAACAAATTACAAAACAAATGCAAGGATACCCAACCCACCCTGTGGGAGTAAAGGCCTTGGGAAGGGGTTGCAAGTGAGAATTGGTGGGCAGCCAGGAAGGATTAAGAATCCTTTCCTATTTGATGATTATCTCCGGCAAATGTCCTCCCTTCTCTCTCCTGCATTACTGTTAACCAGAAAATGTATTTTGAGAAAGCTGTGTCTGAAAAAGTTACAGTACTTTCACCCTTTATGATCTCTGGAAAAAGTTACATCAAAACGACTGTATTTTAAAACACGACATACAATTCTTCGGTGATTCTATTGTGAAGGGTAACAACTGACGTACTGGCTTCTTAAGTGACCTCATTTTTTTCAGATAGTACTCATTTTTAAATAGAAATAGAAAGGGCTAATTTGTTAATGATGTCCATATAAAGGGAAGAGAATTTGAAATGGAAACCGTTTTTCAAAAACCGTTGAATAATGCATGTTTCTTGTGTTGAGATGAAAATAATGACATATTCTGTGTTTTAGTGGGACAAAGCTCTCTCAGTTGCACCAGGGGTATCTATGAAATACTGGAAGAAATTAATGCAAAGGTAAGATGGGAATTCTAATTTAAGTCGCCCTTTTGCATTATGAGGCATAGGCCTGAATCCAACACAGAGTTTGGCATGCTTAAGTCCACTGATTCTTGTAGGCTTAAGAAAACTTAATTCTGCGTTGGATTCAGGAGTGACTATAGCATCACATGTTGCCTCCCTTGCCTCCCTCCGTAAATCCCCCCACCCCCGTTCTTCTGGCATCTTTAACCACAATTAAGTTGATTACCAGTACTTTTCAACTTTGTTATAAACCTGGTGTTAGGGCTAAGCAATCAGATAAGTGGCCCTATTTACAGAAATGATTCATAGTGGTAGAAACAAACCTATCTCTTCAAAATATCTCTTCAAACTCATGTCCTGCTTGCCATAGACATCTGTTTTTATTTGCAAACCCTGGTTAGGAAGGAATCTGCAACAGTCATGTAAAAGTTGTATCTGGTGGTGCATTTTTCAATTAGTTATTTGAAACTATCCGTGTAAATGCTTGAGAGTGTAAGTTTTTGGAAACAGTGCTTTTGGGAAGAGTTTTGTGTATCTCAGAAGGATATATATAAATCTTGATGCCTCATTGATGTTCTTTGAATGGATCTGATACTAAACATAACGGCAGTGCTTTCAATTTTGATTAGGAGAGCTGACCAGTTAATTCAGGAAGAAAATGATGATGTTATTCCATACTGTATAGCAACTGGTGATGTGAAGAAACTTGTCACATTTTTTACTTCAAGAGGCCAGCTTAAAGAAGCTCTGCTTGTTGCACAGGTACCACTGTACACAATAGTAAATAACTCTTTTAGGATGTAATATAACTTTTGCTATACACTGATACCTGTTGTGTTGTTATCTAAATCAACAAGAAAAACAAACTGAGTAGAATAATTATGTTAGAACCACGAAATTATCAAATAAAAGGAAGGGATAGTAAAGCTCTAGATTTTCCTGCTTCTGCAAAGAATAAGAATTTCCATCCCGTTCCACAATTTACTCGTATGCTGGTGACATTAAAGCTGGTGTTTATGATGCCTGCAATCCTGAGCTTTAAAAGCCTAGTCATGATAGACCTGTTTAGCCTACACTATTGTCAGAATCCTATACCCGTGGATTGGTACCAGTGCCAGGTATTTTGTGCAATGGTGGCACTAATAAAGCTAGGGAATGGATTCAGTGTATTGGAATAAAAATCAAACAAACAGACCTATATGAGCTACAAAACAAAGCTTGGCAGCTTTCGCTAAGAATATCATTCTGTTGTGGATAGTAGAAGCTTATACATCCTCGTCAAAGTACTTGGAATTTTACTCTCCCACATTTACAACATAACAGGATAGCTCCCTGACTTGTAATAAATATTCTACCATCAGTTTGAGATGTACCAATATGGCTGTTCCAGATGGTAGCTGGGCTGTTTTCTCCTACTGTGATATGACTGTTCACGTTTCACTGTTAACCCCTTTTTACAAATAATATTACCAAGAAGACAATGGTTTATGTTGCTTTCAATTGACTTTTTTTTAAAACCGATTTTAGTCAGCATGTGAAGGAAATATGCAAACATCCCAGTGTTTAGAATCAAATGGAACAGCAGATTTGGAAGGAAACAGCATGGAAGATTACGCTGAGTGAGTCACTGAGTGGTTATTTTTCATATGTTATCTTGGGGGGGGGGGTTTGTCTGTCACAAAATTAATGTGGCATTTTTAATTGAGATTTCACAAATTTTTTTACTGAATTTTGTAAGCTATTGATTTGCCATATCTTTGTTGTCCCTTCTGAGATGGGGGACACATTTACGATTAAATTATGTGAACCAGGTATGTGAACTAGGGCATTATATTCCAATAACCAGTGCTTTTTTTTCCTTAAAAAATGTTTAGGGGGTACTCTCATTTTCCTACTCATATTGAAATATTGCCCCTCCATGAGGCCAAACTTCAATTGACAAAATGTTTAGGGGTATGCATCCCCCTGCGTCCCCCCAGAAAATAGCACTGCCAATAACCAAAACTAATTTATGATTGGACTGCCTCATGCTGTGGTGGTGCTGACCAAACTTTCGGATAGTAAAGGAGAAGGATGCACTAACAACATCTGGTAAATTTATCTAGTTTTAATTACTTAATCCAAGTTATTTCTATTTTTGTTTTTTCTAGACTCCTGCACAAAGTCAGTAAAGAATTGTCCGAGTGGTATTTTCAGGATGGCTGTGCGGTCCTAGCTGCTTGCTGCCATTTAGCTGTTGAGAACATTGAGGTAAAAGTATTTTCTGTTTACTCTATACCAAAATAGGAATGTGCAGAATAATTACTCTTTGTTTTGTACATTTGCATACATTCTATTAATTTTTAAAAAAACAATATTGTTATGTATAAATAAACTTGGTTTTTTTACATCATGCTGATCCAATGGGCAGTGTGGAATAAAGACACATAGGAAAGATGCATGGTCAGCAATAACAAAGGGAACAAATAATTGAAAGAATTTTTAGAAGCCATTCCTATTAGCCGGATTCTGTTGCCCCATCACTTTAGGAGATTTTTATGCTGCTGAGAGTCTGCTTTGTGCCTCTGTCCTATCCAGCCCTGCTGTGTTACCATTGCTTTCTAGTTAGCTTTTTACCATGTTAATTCCTTACAACATGCAATGCTACAAAGCAGGTGATGAAAATTCCTGCAAGCAGCAGCTGATAAAGTTGTGGGAATAACAGGCCTCAATCACTACTACTGTAGTGGAGATAGTCCCTTTTTGAGATATGTTTTTATGTACCAGCTATCTAGACATTAAAGCTGGCCAGAAGATGCCGTGGATCTGACCATTTCAGGAAACAGTAATTCCCAAGGGAGTTCCTACAATTGTCCCTAAAATGTAGATAGTGTTGATAGTTAAGAAACATCAGCTCCTGGTGGATAGTAATTTCTCCCCTGTCACATCCCCCTTAGTCCATATCTAAGAGCCAAGCCTGCATCAAAGCCAGATTTCCAGTTTGCTAGGCCCAAATTCATAAGTAACTCTAAGCTTTGCCTCTTTCCAAAGTGTTGATTTTCAAAAGGTCTTTTCCAATTGCGCTCTTCCCCTTGAGAAATGACACGTGTGAGAGCACACACAGGCTAAAGATCCTATTCCCATTCTCCTTAACAATCTCTTAAAGGGAAACCCTTCCTTAACGGACAAATAACTATTCTGGTGGCCATTACCTTCCATTGTGGATAAACCCTCTGCAGGGATGGGGAAACATTCTAAAATGGCGTGTCCGGGCGAGAGGAGGTGCTGTGTCGGGCCACAACTGCCACTCACTGGCAAGACGGTGGGTGGCCATTGTGAGATCTTTAGATGCTTTTCATATTGGGAAGGTTGGATGAGTTACAGAAATTCCTGTTTATTCTAAATTTTCTAGAAGTTGGCAATAGCTTGGGTTGACGTGTCTCTTCTATTTAAAATGGTAATTCACTTTTAGCTGGTTTGCTTATAGACAAAATATTGCTTACAGTGATATAAAGTAAAGCAGGTCAAACCATGAGTCTTGTTGATTAATGCATGTTTTTGTCACTCTTTAATGTAGCATTGGAAAGTAAATATTTTACAGTGCTGGTCTCAATGAAGCCTAAGTGTTTGTGATGCTTAATGATATGATTTTCTTATTGAGCAAGCTTGCCATGGCAAACCTGATTCGTGGAAATGAACTGGAATTGGCTGTCAGTGTGGGTACTGTCTTAGGAGAATGTGCAGCGCAAGCAACACAATATGCGCTGGAGTTACTAGCAAGAAAATGTATGACTATAACAACATGGTAAGAACTTCTTACTCCAAAGAATGTTTCACTCTAACAAACCTTGGACACTTTTATAGAACACCAGAGTCTCATATTTTGAAAACAGCAACAACAACTTTGAGGAACCTTTGGGTTTTTTTTATCCAGAAGAAACTATTAAAAAGTAAAACTCAACTACAGTAGCATATTATGAACAAACACCAATGTTCTTAGAACAGAAAAATGCCATATGAAATTAGCAAGACCAAGTCAATAGTTTTTCATTTGGCTAGTACCAAGTGCTTCCCTATTGCAGGAGTAATAACTACCATATCGGTAGGCAGGGTAGATTTTTGAGACAGTTCTAGGATTTGTGCTCTGCTTGAGTGACTAAAGTGCACCAGGAGCATGCTTGTGTGTGTCCGCATTTGTCTTTACCACCTTTGTGATTCCACCTCAGTTAGAATCAGTTCTTCTAAGTACCTTTTGAGCTTATTTTTTCAATCCACAAACATTAAAACTACATCTCGCAGATTGAATGCCCCGTGCATAAAATGGACATATGACTAAGTTGCAGCAAGTACAGATTGCTAGTGCGCACACAATAATCTATGTTGATTTTCTGACCCGTGTGGCTGATTTGACAGATAATCCATGAGGGAATAAATCTGCACACATTGAAATGAGCCGAAAGGGTGGGATGGGAATCGTCCCCTAATCCTCAGCTTAGATTCAGATAATGTGAAGAAATCCAGCATAGTTCGTTTCAAATTTTGGGGTGATGTTTTGCTTTTCTCCTTTCATTTTACTTTGCATATCCAAGCAAAGTGTTATGGGATAACTATTAGCCTCATGGTTTTGATAAGGGTTGGAAGAAAATAGTTACTTTGGATTGTGGCTTATGTCAGGAGTGCAATTTTAACAGAGCTTGTTTTTTTCTGTGACTAAATGATAGTGTCCAAAATCTGTTCTTAATTTCAAGAACACTTGTCTTGCATGTAGCTGCTAGACATAAGTGGATGAGAGAAATGTATTGGCAGTTGCCGCTTTATGGGAGGGGATGTGAAAAGGGACACCCCACCCCCGTCCTCTAAGTTTAGCAATTGCTCCGTCTTCTCCAGCCATAACAAAGTCTTGGAGATTGCCTTTCTGTGCTCATTTATGTTTCTCAGCTCCTTGGCAAACAAATAAAATGAAAGAGGAAGGTGCAGAAAAGTAGAGGCCCACAGTTGTTTTAAGGTATGTACAGGAGAGGCCAAAGGGAAACAAAATATAAGCAAAAATCAGTTGGTGTTGCCCCTGACCCACACTGCACCAAAATTAACTTTGGTGAGGACAGCAGTATGTGTTGCACTTTCTGTGATGTCATGCTGTAACGTTCCTGAGTATAGCTGCATACTGAGATGGCTGCGGAGCTTATAGTTAAGCCTTTCTCCTCCTTGCAAAATCATATGCTTGTGGAATCCAATCATACAAACCAGAGTTTGTATGATTGGATTCCACAAGCACAATGAATTCACAATCCAACTTCTTGCAAGCACTCGCAGCTTTATCCTTTGCTTCCCATTTAAGAGAACGTAAAGCTTTTAGCATATTGCTTTCTGAGTCAATAGAGCTTTTTTCTTTTGCAGCTTGGGTGATAACCACTACTAGCAATACTCTCAGTAAATCGAATAAAATCAGTTGATTTAAGTTATTCAAGTTATTCTCAGTATTATATTTCCCATAGATTGTAAGATCTGAAATAAAATCATGACCAAGAAAATGAATATTGGAATTCATTACTGCCTAAAGCTTTGCGATTTGGGTAATGTTTTGTTTTGTTGACGGTAGGATTGTTTTTACATAAAAAGTCAAAAGATAGTTAAGATGGGATACATAAAATTGCAGTTTGCATGTTGGATGTAGTAGAAGCAGAATAAGAATTTGGAGCTGTCGGTTCCTTTCCCTGCTTTTTTAAAAAAATCCCAGCCTCTCACCATTTGTCCTGTGTGTGTCTAGTATATGAATGCTGTTTTTGTCTGTTACATTTTGAATATCTTTGTTTTAGCTTTCCATCACCTGGATACAGGTACTTTCTTTTCTCTAGAAGGACATTCTAATCTATCCTCTGCAAAACATGACATTTTGGGTTAGACTGAAAAGAAAATCCTTCATCCTCTGCTGACTTTTCTAATAGAACAAAATACTTTGCATGATAAGTAGAATAGACTGGCTGAAAAGAAACATAAGGGGTTATTGATGATAATTCAACCTGTAAGAACAAAAAGTAAGGGCATATCCCTAAGACATCCCTCTCCTTTCATGGGATTGTCCCATACCTTCACGAAGCGGAACATTTGCAGTTCTGACAGTTTGATCCTCATACTATACTAGCACATAAGAACTGAGGTTAGTGATTCAACAGCTGTGGTGTTTGAATGCTTAATATTATGCCGGCATTGCAGCCGTGTTAATGGCAACACTGGAGATTGGCTCCAATATTTAGGTTTTCCTAAAACCTTTCTTTGGGCAACCATTTCTTGAAAGTTGATGGCTGCCTTGCCAGCCAAGCAATAGAAGGATCATAATCTATCCTAAGTGAACATTTATTTGGGCATATGCAGATGTACAAATTGGTATACATACTTGCCAACTATTTCTTGGAGTGCAGATGGCAAATAGCTTTCTGTAGAAGCAGAAAGCTACAGTACTTAAAATATAATCCCATGGGGAGCATTACTCAATAAACAAAGCAATTGCTAGTCATACACCTGAGTTTCTTCGTGCCTGCAAGGCTCTGGCATATGAAGATGCAGAATTTCCCCCTTGATAGTGTCATGGATAACACAATGTGCACATTCCCATTTTGTGTATGGAGGTTCCCTGATACAGAATGGTGAATGATGGATTCCTTTGGATTTTCATCATTCCTGACTATTGACCATTCTGGCTAGGAGCTGGAGTCCTACAGCATCTGGGAGGCCACATGTTTCCCATCTCTTCATTGTGGTAACAACTTGTTAGGCTCAAGTACTATCGACTATATAATGCACACCATCTACAGTGAACTAAGACAGCTTGATAGCAGCAATATTTCTGGAGTTGCAAGATGTATTTTCTAAGAGGTCACAGACTGCCTATAATCTGGGGTCCCCAAACCTTTTTCAAAGAGGGCCAGATTTGATGAAGTGAACATTCGTGAGGGAGGGCCAACCAGTTGTTGAGCTTTTTTAAGGATTTTAGCCCAGGACATATACTGCCATGGGGGCCAGATTAAATCGACTGACAGGCCGGATTAGGCCCCCAAAATGGATTTTGGACATGCCTGGCCTATATAGTTGCTGAAAATGGAATAAACTTAGTAGCTGTTTAATTTTTTTGAAATGATACTGAAAGATGTGGTTTTGATCTTGAATAATAAATCTACCTGAATTAGATTTTTGTTGTTGTTCATAGAATTGTATTTTATGACTTCACCAAAGCATGTCCAAATTACCTGAAGTGTTCATACATAGCTGTTTGCTGTCCTAGGGATCTGAAAATGGTAATTTGATAGTGGCCCAAGCATGAGAGAAGGAGAGTGGAAGCTGCTTCTGCTTTCACTTTAGAACAAACCACAGTTCTCTGTAATGACCAAACAGAAGCAGCAGTTTGTTCTAGTGGTCATTTGTTTTGTTAATTGACTTTCGTCAGAACACACCACAGTTCCTCAAGCTCAATGCATTGTGAAACTGTGGTTTGTTGGAAAGTAGGAAGCTTTTTCACTTCCCCATCTTGAAGCTTGCTGCTGGTCACCCAAATCATGGTTTAGGTGATAATCTGAGTCAGGACTGTGTACATCCGTTTTACAACTGCATTAAAGGCTCTTGAGCTCATTGTTAGTATGCAGTATCTTCTACATTACCACACTCTCTTCCAGAGCTGTCCGCTGCATAAAAGTAGCTTCACGGCACCTACAGTTTCACAGCCAGTTAAGAGAGGAATGGGAGCAGAACAAGTAATCTTAATTCTGGCATTGCTCATTGCCACCTTTTCACATTGCTAAATAACTGTGGCATGTTTGTCTTTTCACAGGGATTTAGCAGCAGATCTTCTTATGATGATCCCCAATAATGAGCTACAGTTAGTAAAGCTTTGTGCTTTCTATCCTGGATGCACAGCAGAGATAAATGACCTACATGAAAAGGTACACTTAAGAGGTCAACTGTCTCTTAACCATTTATGTGAGTAGCAGAAGAAGTTTTATGTTAATTTGTTAATACCTAGATACATTTATTTTAGGATTCTTCCTATTAGAGTGCACTATAATCATAATCCTCTATGTTATTTATTACCTTTACTTTTTTTAAAAAAAATATTTGCTATCCAAGTCCTGTATGCACAGGAAGAAGCAGTCATTTCCTGTTGCACATACCAATAATTTTTCTTGCGGATGGCAATAGAAAGTATCTCTACAGATGAAGCTTAGTGTGCATAACTGAGCTGTTGATCTGTGGCCTTATTATAGTATTAAGGTATCTACATAAGCTTGAAAAGTAGGTTTACACGGAATACTCTTTTCTGATGAAAAGGATATTATAGATTTAGCTGTGTGTACAATGAGTGAAGTCCGGTTTTGTTCAGGCGTGATGCTGCAATGCAGAGGTGTCCCGCAGGACTTAACAGAGCCCTGTTTTCCTATCCCAGTGTAAGGATGTATATATGTGCAAGGGCATTATGGTGAATGAGAAGTCTGGACATACATCCCCTATGTATGCCATGCAGATTACTTGTACTCTGGAGCATAAATAATGTGCCTAGTGCAAAGACAACGGCCTCAGGATACACAAATTGCACACAGACTTTCCATTCCTTGTAATGTTCCTTTGCACTGCCTGGGAAAGAAACTGGTTTTAAGTTGTGGGGAGCATTTCATGTTGGACACTGCACCCATTCTTGTGCAAAACCCCAGCTTCCTGTACAAATACTGTCATAAATGTTGTTTTGTAAATGTTTTGTTTTTCAGTGCAGCCTACCAGATGTAGAAGAATGTATGCAGTTAGCAGAGACAGCTCAGGAGGAAGGAAGTATATTTGAATCAATAAAGTATTATTTGTTAACTATAGAACCAGAAAAAGCACTTCCGATATGCATTCATTATGTGAAAGGTAGGCTTCTTAATGAGTCAGAAAATCTAAAAGATTAATATTTGCTTGGTTTTTCCGTTCTTCAATACTTTAAACTTTTCTTCTCCTTTTGTATTTCACAGAACAAATCAGTAGTTCAGAGTGGACCTTGGACTCAGTCTGTCCATTTCTTGATCTTCTAAGCTATATCCGGACAGAAAAGTTGTTACTTCATAAATGTAGTGAGTAAGTATGCTTTGTGAAAGTTGTGAAATTGAATCTGAGCTATTTCTATGGTTAGACTTTATTTACCCCTGTGCCCTCCATTACCAGTACGTCTTAAATAGCCCCAGCACAACTAAGCTGAAGAGAAATAAAGTAAAACCAGAGCTGAACATTTTAAACAGAAGAACATAGGGCAATTTTAGATGAGTTCATGTATAATAATAAACAGATTCTGTTTTTTGTAGAAATGCAGTTGACTTCTGCAGTGTTTTATTCTAGAGCATGTTGAGCTCAGATCTTCACCTCATTATAAAAAATACTTATGGTAAAAAATGCATTTTTCTCCAAGCATTTTTTTAAAACCATGTATTCTGTAAACATGGGATATTGCCGGTTTTTGCTGGCTTTAGATACGCTTCTGGGTTGTTCCTTTGGAGATATTCCCTGTGCTAGATGTTTTTTAGATTTCGGCTTTGCTCCGGCCCAGCATCAGCAGTTGGGTGTCCATCACTTGTCTGACCTGGCTGTACCACCAATTACTGCCCTCATCACTGGTAGGGGCAGACTTTGGTAATACTTCCTAATGGGCTGCCCTGGGTGAGCCCAAAATTTGGCCCCCCAAAATGGATCTTCTCAATTATGAATCTTCTAAATTCTGTGCCCCTGGGCCCTGTGCAAGGAGAACCACCCACACTGCCCTAAATCCAGTGCTGTCACCGGGCCGCCAGGCTGTCCTTTCAGCGATGAGTAGGTGAACAGTTGCCAAGATCTGCTCCCATCTGCAGTGGCCACCCACTACTTTAATTTGCCCAAAATGTAATACCCTGGTTCTCATTCGTAAGTGACATCTCCACTTGCCCAGTGCTAAACTGTTGCCCAATGAGGAAACTGATTTAAGTGGCAGCATCACTGGAGAAAAGTGTGTGAGAGAAGTGGAGGAGAAAGGGTATGTGGAGGTATGGGGAGCAAAAGCCCCCTTAAGTTTGGAGCTGGCATTGCTTTTGCTGTTTTGTTTTGTTATTGTTTTGTTATGTTTTAAACAGATGTTAATTTACTGCTTTGAAAGAGAGTATGGGTTTTATCCAGAGTTGTCCATGTGGATGTGGAACAGACTTCCACTTAAGCGGTGGGACTTCAACATCATCTCCTCTCCACTGCAGTTCTCCTGTGACCTCAGAATCTGCTCCAAATGATTTGGGGGGGGGGGTGGCAGCTCTGGAGTATATTTTGGGGCCACCTGAGGAAGGAGAGAAGGTCCCATTGCTCAACAGTAAACATGTTTTATGTCTATGATCTTCTTTCATGATGACTGGGCAAAATAATGGAAGCACTTATTAATGTTCTTCTATTTTCAGATTTAGAAATGAGTTGTTAATATTGTGTGGTTACATTGGTGCATTACTGGCTATTAGAAGACAGTACACTAGCATTGTGCCAGCACTTTATGAATATACAAGGTAATTCTTTATTACATAATAGTTGCATCCATTGGGATTATGATGGATTTGATTGTTTCCTTTCCTCCAATGCTGTCATTTATTACTTATGATGTTCCTTGGCACTTGAATAGTGATTAATCCCTTTGAAATTGGCTTAGTCTTTGTAAAATCTAATTTCTCAGCTGCCTTGATTTACTTGGCATATAACATGGGAACCACAAATACTGTTTCAAAGGGACATTGGGATTTTCTAGCATAATGTTCCAAATGGGTTTTATTTTGCAAATCGATACAAGGTAAAGAAATAAGAAATACTAATGAGAGATAGCTTCTATTTTTTTTATAGCAAAGATGAACTAAACATATGGATGTGGTAGCCTTAACAATTATTATTAGTTTTTTTGGCATAGGTTATATGTAATACTTTAGGGGTTAGAGCAGGGGTCTGCAACGTTTTTTCAGGCCAGGCTGGTCCACTCCCCGGCAGACCTCTCGGTGGGCTCCGGAGCGTGTGTGCCCATGCATGCCCGTGCGTGCACTCAAGCTATTTCTGGGTTGGAAGAGCACCGGAAATAGTGTGTGCTCATGCGAATGGGTGCTCCTCCCTCCCGGAAGTGCGCTGGAAATAGTGTGTACATATGCGTACAGGCACTCTGGGTGAGGAGTGCGCGTGCGCACAGACTATTTCGGGCACTCTTTTGACCCAGAAGCCAGTTCCTGTGGCGAGAAAAAAAATGGCGCCATAAAAAAAGAGCACAGAATCCCCACGCCGATCCATGGAATGTCCTTGGGACGGTTCCAGGAAGCTCATGGACCAGAACCAGCCCATGGGCCTTAGGTTGCCAACCTTTGGGTTAGAGTGTTACATCTGATGGAATGGGCCAGGGCTTGACAACACTAGCCAGGGCTAGTGTTCTCCAGGTGTTTTGGACTACAATTCCCATCATCCCTAGCCTACAGTAACGCCAGATGTATCTAGAGCACTACTTAGTTATATTTTATTGGATTTATTTCAAAATTTGTGAATCTAGTATGTAGATAAGGAGCTTCAAGGAATGTAGCCTGCTGCATGTTTCTTCAATCTTTCCCTTCCTGCCTCCATAGCAGCTATAAGCAGGAGTTGATCAACTTGGTTTAGGAGGTAATTGCGTGCCCAGTCGCAGAGAACCTAGCTGCCATTATTGCCTCCTTGCAAGCATGGTGGTCTTGACTGCCTTGAAGGAGGTGGTTGTGAGACTGCTTTGAAAATCTCAGATTGTGCTAAATATAGCACAGTTGGTAGAGCATGAGACTTTTAATCTCAGGGTCGTGGGTTCGAGCCCCATGTTGGTTTGGTCCCTTCCAATTCTATGATTGGCAGGTTGCAAATATACCTTTCTTGTGCTAAGTGTGGTGTTTACCATACAACCCAGACAATCCACATCAATTTCAGTCTGGCTTCAGACCTGGGTTTTGCCCCCAAACTACCTTCATCTCTATGACTGAGGAATGCCAAGATGGCAGATGGAGACCTTTCTAATTCTCCTGGCACTCAATGACTTTTGATTTGATTGATCATGGCATCTTTCTAGACTGGCAATTGGGGGATAGTGCAGTTCAGTACTTGTGTTCTGTTCTGGACTGTCATTTCCAGCAGGACTTATGCTACGGTGTGCCACAGGGCTCCATTTTGTCCCTGTGCTGTACATGAAAAAGCTGAGGGAGAATATCTGGAGAAATGGAGTGAGGGGTCATCACTATGCAGATGACAACCAACTCTATTTCTCCTTTTCATCAGATTTTGATGAGGCTGTTGAGATGCTGAAATGATGTGTGGAATCAGTAAAGGACTGGATAAGGACCAAGAAGTTGAAATTTAGACAAGAAAGAGGTTCTGCTGGTGGATGGTTCATCTGGTTTGGGAGATGCTATTCAGTGTGATTTGGGTTGCATTCTCCCTAAAGGATTAGGTTTGCAGCTTTTGGGTGATTCTAGAACTGGAATTTAGAGGTCCAAATAGTTTCACTTGCTAAGGGAGGTGTGTCAGCTATCACCCCTCTGGACAAAGTATTATATCTCAGTTAGACATTGTATGTAAGACTGTATGAGTCATTGTATGTGAGACTGTCTTTGAAAACTACTTGGAAACTTCAGGTAGTCCAAAATGATGCACCAAAATTACCAAGACTGGTTGATTGGAAGACATCTAGCCAGTTTTAAAACTATTAAGGATAATGGTCTGTTTCTGAGCAGAATGCAAAGTGCTGGCTGGGACTTACCTTTAAAGTACGTGCATGGCTTGAGAGCCCCAGGTACCTGGAACAGCCCTTTCTTTTATATGAACTTCCCTGGGTATTAAAATTTCCAAGGGCCTTTCTCCATGTCCCCTTGCCTTACTTCTGGAGGTGAGCAGAGATAGGGCCTCCTCTGTGGTAGCTTTAAACCTTCTCCAAGATATACTCACCTGGCCCCAGTCTGATTTTTTTTTCCATACCATTTTTAAAATCTTATTTGCTCAGGCCTTTCAGTTTTGTTAGTTTTATCCTTTAAAAGCTGCTAGCTTTTAAATAAATTTCATTGGTTTTATTATTTGTGTCTTAAATTCTTGTGAGCTGCTCTGGAACTCTGTACAAAGGAGAGGGATATTGTATTAAATACCTGGAAGATTGACTTCCATGGTGGTCCTGTTTACAATTCAACCAGGCCATCAACAGCAGGTATTTTTCATAAAGGTCTCTGAGACTGAACTGATTTCAAGGACTTATAGAGGATATGAAACAAAAGGGTAGGCAGGTGATTCTTTAGTCGCACTAAGGCCTGCTGATTGTGACATAATGTGTTTTTCAAAACTGGTGAAAGTAGTTATATCTTCCAAGTGCTCTCAAATGGAACTGGGGAGAGGGGCTGACGAGGCTTGTTCATTTGTTGAAATTTTTTGTGTAATATATATATATTATTCATATATATATATATATATATATATATATATATGAATGATTCATTGTTGCCTGCCAGAAACCTTCCATATGGGGTGAGAAAGCAGTCTGTATAATTTGTATGCAGTTTTAAAATGTTTGTTCAGATTGCCCATTGGATACAGCTAGAATTTGTCATATGCTTTCAAAACTTCTGTTACATTGCATTCTTTTCCAGCCAGCTTTTAAAAAGACGGGAGGTGTGTGTACCCCTGAAAATTGAACAACTCTCTGAGGAACTAGATGCTTGGAGAGCTTGTACTCAATCACTAAACAAGTAGGTGTACAATGACCATAATAGAATTTTAGATGATTTGAATTTGTGATCTTTTGTCTTTTAGTAGAGGACAAATGTATCAGAAATTCTGTTAACTTTTGGATGCTTTTTTAAAATAAATAAAAATCTTGTATGTTTCAAGTCAAGAAAACTATTGCAAATAATGATATATATTTCTCACACAGATCTGCTGATGAATTGCCCCCTACACCCCCATCTGAATTGCAACAAGAGATATATGCGACATTGACGTCTCGAATAAAAGAGGAACCTCTGAAAGTAACAATTGGACCAGATTACGTAACAGGCTCTAACCTTCCTAGTCATTCAGATGTTCACATCTCTTGCTTGACAGGATTAAGGATACAGGTATTTCTTAGTGGAGCTGGATTACATTTAGGAGAAGTTTGAAAGTATTAACTTCTGCCACAATTGCTCTCTCTCAAGAGTACTGTATTTTTTTAATGTGTAATATTTTGCTTCCCTCCCCCCATACTTCTTACATCCAACAGGGTCCAGTGTTTTTCCTTGAAGATGGAAAATCCACAATTTCCCTCAACGATGCGTTAATGTGGGCAAAAGTGAACCCTTTCTCTCCACTGGGTACAGGAATACGACTCAACCCATTCTAACAAAAGAACATAAGAACTCACTTTTACTAAAAACAGCTAATATGCTTGTTGCTATCATTTTATATTTATTAGCTGGAGGATTTGAAGTTGAATCCCACTTGAAGGATAGTTTTATGTAAATTTAATTTTATATTAAATTTGATAATCCAAAGAGTCATGTATATCATTGTTAGCCATGGACTTTTGAGAATAGATTAAAATGTTGTTTCTGTGGACAAACATGTGAAGCATGTAGAGAAGTATCTGCACTCTATTAAGTTGCAAGGATAGCACAAATTGAAGCTCATAATTTGAAATGCATTCACATGTTATTTATGACATTTTGGAGCAGTATGGCTGCTTTTAGAACTAGCATCTTATGATGGGGAGTATATGCTTCCTATTTTAGGTAAAGTTTGTGTATTTGTATCCTTGTGGTGGAAGCTAAGCACAGATCCTACTGAATGCAACATGTTTGCCGTGCAATAGCCTCTGAAACGAATGGAGCTTATGCAGCTCTTATAGAGGATGGATTGTATTCTGATAATCTAATAATTTATTCATGCGTAAATTAAATGGTTGTATAGTAAACACAGATTATTGTTTAGCAAGTATTTTGGAATACTTAGTTTTACACTTCAACTGGCATGAGAATCTTTTTTCTTATATTTTGTCAACACTTCTCTTTATTTTAAATGAGTAAGCATATTTCTAAAATTTATTTTCAAAGAAAAATTTGTAAGTAAACTACTTATTGGAATGTACCAAAATACATGATGTAAATTGTAAAGTATTTAATTCCTTTCATTCTAGTGATTGTAAAAATACTGTATTCAGAGGTCCAGATGCCTAAATAAATTGGTATTGTTTCATAAAAAGGGTTTATGCTACTGTTTGTCCTCTTGTTAAAAAACACAATTATGGCAAAAAAAGAGGTGAGAAGTTCTACACCACATGTAAATTAAGTATGCATGTTGGCCTCACTGAATAAACTTTGTGGAGGAACCACTGTGGCTGTTCCTTCATAATACTAGAGACAAGTCCTATGTTTGCAACCACCACTGTTTTTCTACAAAAATACCTTGTTTATGGCCAAAATAAATGTTTATTTGATTTCCAGATTGTGTTTTACAATCCTGCTACAGAGAAGGATCAGGCCAGATTCCTGGTTCAGATATTGTGGACATAGTTAAGTGTGTCCTATGTGATTCAGATGTCTGGAGGTTGTGGCACTGGGAAGGTAGAAAGACATTTGATGAGGACAGGAGTTTTACGAAAAAGGGGTGGATTGGGGATGGGAAAAAATTCATTTACTCTGGACCAAATTGACTAAGGATATGAATTCTTTTGTTAAGTAATCACAATGGCTCAGCAGTACAACACAGGTACCAGGCCCAATCTCCAGGTAGGGCTGGGAGAGATACTGTCTGAAATCCTGGAGAGCTGCAGCAGCCAGTCACTGTAGACAATATTGAGTCAGTGGTCTTAACTTTGTATAAGGCAGCTTCCTGTGTTAATAAAACAAGAGTTTTATCTGAAGGCAGGGAGTGAACGAGAGTACTTGAAATTTTCACTTGTTCCTACCAGGGAAGGGTACACTTTTCTACTAGGACCTAGGCTGCAACCCCAGTATCGTGAGGTGAACAAAGTGATGAATAAAATGTTGGCCATGCTTGAAGAAATTTATGGAACTAGATTTCCCTCTGTAGCTATTCTCCAGATTTTATGAAATTTTCTGGAGCCAATCAGTAACAGTGTTAGAGCAGAACAAGCAGTGAGATGCTGTCCCAAAGCCCTGCTCTGGAACAGGAAGTATGTATTTCTGCAGTTAAACTAGAACTTTAAGAGTGTAAGAAATAAAAACTTGTGCTTGCTTGTGTGGCAGTTTCAAAAACTATCAGTCCCAAAATTTGTCTAGGCAAGGAAGATGGACAAAGCATCATAGAGAACTCGAGGCCAATGGAAGCCCGTGTTGGTGGTAGGATTTATAGGTCTAGAATATATGATAGTGAATGTCCAGTGTACAGACAATAATTCCATGTCTGGCTATAAATACAGATCAAACAGCCAGAGCTGTAAGAAGGTTAAAAAGAGAAGTTAAGCTAAATGAAAGAGCCAATCCTTCAGTTCAAAACAGACAAGAACTTTCTATAGCCTGGTTTGGGTAATATACCAACTAAGGAAGTAAATAAACACAACAAAGATGAAAATGATTTCAATATAGAGACCGGTCACTTCTAGATAATCTATTTATTGCATATTCATCCTTATTTGTTCACAAGGTTAGACATTGTATCACACAAACATTATCGTACACTGTCTAGTGCATTTCCCCATCGCTAAAGTCTGATTCTGGGGGCAAAGTTGGTCTGTTGTACAAGACCTCCCAACCAGCTTTAATTGTGCAACCTAAATCTGTAACCTAAATTTATTGGTTTGTGATGGAACCCTGCCTTAAGCTAGTGACTACCTGATTAAGAAAAACTGTCAGATGCATATGGTCATGTCATTAACACTACTATATTCAGTATGTTGTTTACAAAAAAATAGCTATAGCAGAAGTCCTATCTTTCATGTTTGTTGAAATGTCTGAGCTTGTAGACTAAAGATATAACAGGTAATTCATGATTTTGCAATGAAAGAGGCCAGAAAAACCAAAGCTGTAAAGTGTGTGGGCACACACAGCTAACTCAACTGCTTGTTACCCCTCACCATCCGGGCCAGCCAGCTCAGAATAAACTCCAGTTTGTCAATGTCCTAAAAATGTGGAACCAAAGACTAAAAAAAAAAAAATCATCTTACTCACGTCAAGCTATAAAATAGGTAGTATTTTGTCAAAACAATAGTTACATTTTACTTTTTTCTACTTCTGTCCTGTCCCAGCACTGAAGTTAGGAGCACCAACAGGTAGCAAAATGCATTATATCTTCTTAATAATACATGCATATGAGATACATTTAGTTATCGCTGTGTTGGACTGAATGGACCTTCTGCAAATAGAGGCTTTTGGCAGAAGGGTTTGAGATCCAACAGAAGTTCTTACTGAAAAATGCAGGGAGGCTATTTCAACCAGTTTCCCCTTTCTGCTATAGGTCCCCATGCAACCTCTCATATTATTCAACAGAGTCTCTCAAACTCCTTAAAGAACCTTTTCAGCGGGCTGTAAGGGTGAGACAAACTCAGCAAAAAAGCAGTCTCTATGCCCTCACAGAGGGGTATCCCATGAAAAGGGTTTCTGCTCACAGAAATTCAGTATCCATATCAATAAACAGAAAATGTTTTCATTACTGAAGTCAGAAAGACCACACAGAAGGAAACTTTTACATTAGAACAAAGTATAGGTGATCTAAGGGGACAAACCAAAGTTAGAGTGCAAAAAATATGTTAAGAACTTAAAATGCTATTGGGAGAAATTCCTTACAGTTAGCGAGGTTGGCTGATTTTAACATTTAATTATGACATTACTTTCTACCAAGCTTTGCTCAAAAGCTTGCTCAGGATTATAGATTTCACCAAAATAAAACATTTTAGATTGTTTTATTTTAATGCTAGGAAAAATGTTTGAAAATATAAACCCAGCTTGCCCTAATAATCATGTTTTATTAAACTTGCACCATTACCTATGAATACAAGGGTAGATACACCAGCATTAGAAGAAGTCACTTTTGAGAATCCAAAGTGTAAAAAGCATTGATAATCTGCTTTTCATGTAGCTTATATCTGTGCACCTACCAGCTTCTAAGTTTGTATTTACCTCAGCACAAATGCTTTATTGAGCATAGTAGTAAGGCACATGTTCTCCAATATGGTAGCAAAGACTTCATAAGACTTCTGTTGTGTTCAAAAAGAGCTCTCTCAAACTTCTCTAGTTACAATTCTTTAAGATGGTTTAAGGTGCCAGAATTTAATTCACATCTAAAGGGCATCTCAGCTTGTTTCACTTGGACGGTTTTGAAATGAACACCCGTTTTGCCTCTGATTTCTGTGGATGCTACACCTAAGCAGAAAAAAAGGTCAGTACTTTTACATCCCAACAAATGCAGTTACAAAACAAAGCACTTTTTAAGTGGCATCTTTTAAGAATCCTTTATAAGGCAGGCTTTATCAATCTAAGCTATTCTAAATCTGCTACTGGATCATCTCTGAACTTCACAAAGCTGGCACGATCACAGTTTATTTTTAATTAAATTGACATTGTTTATTAAACAAAGTTATTTTGCACTTCTTTTATCTCATCACGGTATGAAGATTTTGAGTAATTAATAGACACATTTATCTAAATTTCAACAACAGATTAAGACAGCCAATTAAGTATTTTAATTGGCTGAAAACTTCAGATCAGGGAAACCAATCTGGTGCCCTCTAGATGTTGTTGGACTCCAACTCTCATCAGCTCCAGCCAAAAGGGCGAGATGTAGGGATGACTGGAGCTATATTCCAGCAATATCTGGAGGGCACCATATTGTGATCACCTTCTTGGATTTATATTTAATAGAGTATATTTGCAGGAAATAGATTTAGAATAGATTTATAACATGAAGCTTAATTTAAAAGAAACCAATAGTCTTCTTCACAATGAAGTTACATTAAAGAGGGAGGGTTATACATTTGAGCAACATAGACATTTGTTTAAACATGCAACCTGGTGTTAAGTTACATTTACTCAAAAGTCCCAATGATTTATTCTCAATTAAATGTTCATAAGATTGCCTTCATGAAAAAATTAATGTACATTTAAATTTCATCAATGGTAATGACGTTCAAGTAGTAAGTGTGAGACTTTCAAAAGAGAAAAATAATGCTTACTTGGCACAGGAATAGATTTCTCCTTCTGAATCTTCACTGTACTCACGGAAGGAACTATCATGGAAGGACGACGAATGGCACGCTCTCCCAGCGTTTTTTTAATACCAAACCGTTCTTAAAAACAAAGCAATTTGTTGTGCAAGTACTGCGATTTACACATCACATTTTCAAGATCATTGTCTTTTCAACACGACTTAATACTGATGAAAGGTAAAACCATCCTTCATTAAGGATAAAGAACTACCACCAGAAGATTAATCTGTGTGTGCCACATCAGAATGTGTGGAATAATTTGATGGGGGAAAAGCTTCTATCCCTCAGTGTGGCAAGAAGTGTAGCTACACACTGGCAATATTTCGTATCCCACCTTTCCACTGAACAGTGCTCAAGGCAGCTAACAAAAAACTATGAAAAAACAATCCATTGAAGCAATCTAATACAATGCAATAATTATAAAGTAATAAAAAGGAAAGAAAATTTGCAGAAAGCAACCCAAGGGATGCAAAGAAATAATCAGGTAGCCAAAATTAAATACTCCCTCAATAAAAAGATCATTACAAGGCAGAAAAAATAAATCATAGATGGATCTAGAGTTCCTTAGCCTTCCACAGAGGAAGCCCTCCCTTGATGTACCCTGAATAAAGGCAAAACTTGCAGTTCATTATTCTTGCATGTAATACAGAGAAGACATTCAAGAAACATTTTGTCCTCCCAAGCTACTCACCTGGAACTTGCTCCCTCTCAAGCTGCCGTCGCTGCATATGCATAGTGATAATGGCATTTACTTTTTGCCTGTTTTTTTGAATATTGGGCTCCACCATTATTTCTGTTAGCTTAATGTTGGTCTTAATAGCCCTTGAAGCAGTTGATCTCGCAACCATTGGTAATTTATCCTGATAATTACTGTCTGTAAAGTCAATCTCTTCATCCTGAATATGTTTTATCCTAATGGGAGAAATTATAATTATTTAGGTATTTGTGTTTGGAATGAAAAAAAAGTTTTGTGACCTCTATGACAGTGTTTCCCAACCTTGGGTCTCCAGCTGTTCTGGGACTACAACTCCCATCATTCCTAGCTAGCAGGACTAGTGGTCAGGGATGATGGGAACTGTAGTCTGAAAACAGCTGGAGACCCAAGGTTGGGAAACACTGCTCTATGACAGTTTGAAGCCCTGTGCTGTTACAATGTTGCAAGCCTATGTAACAGTAGTTTTTGGTGACAAATTCTGATGCAAGAGAAAGAGACTATCACTTTAAGGTTTTGTTAGACAGGCCTGGATCATGTGCATTCAGTCTGATAGGTTTGTGGAATTTCAGGCTCTGATTGACAGGAGGTACCAGTTCAGTGGGGAGTTAACTGTCAGTGAGAGAGAGAATTGGAATTTTGGACAGTTGTTGGATTGGGAGAGATAAAGGGGTTTTTGAGGAAAGATGGGACACGGGTGGCGCTGTGGGTTAAACCACAGAGCCTAGGACTTGCTGATCAGAAGGTTGGCGGTTCGAATCCCCGCAACGGGGTGAGCTTCCGTTGTTCGGTCCCTGTTCCTGCCAACCTAGCAGTTCGAAAGCACCTCAAAGTGCAAGTAGATAAATAGGTACCGCTCCAGCAGGAAGGTAAACGGTTTCCATGCGCTGTTCTGGTTCGCCAGAAGCGGCTTAGTCATGCTGACCACATGACCCAGAAGTTGTACGCTGGCTCCCTCGGCCAATAAGGCGAGATGAGCGCCGCAACCCTAGAGTTGGCCACGACTGGACCTAATGGTCAGGGGTTTCTTTACCTTTACCTATGAAGAATAAGACCAGAGAATAGCAGAGGGGAAATTTGAAGCCTTTATATTAAAACCCAGTGTGTGTTATTAATACTTCTTTGGTGGAGATCAGGGAAAGGAAGTGGTGCCTGAGTTCATCTAAGAGGCCACCCTGTGTAATGTCTTGTAAAGATATATTACAGTATATTATACATATGGATTAATGAGCTCACCTCCCTCCATTAAGGAGCTCCTGAGGAGGAGAAAATAAAAAAGGCAAATGTTCAAGAGGCCAGTAAAAGGCATTTATGTTACAAAATGACCACATTGATATACCAATTTATGTTTATGACATGGGTTATTTTTTCATCATAAGGTATCTAATGATGTTAAAATAAGCTATATTCCATTGATCATTGCTGGTATTCCGTTATCTTATACGGAATCTGTTTATAGCTTTATTTTATTTATAGGCAGGTACCAGGGCTTTCATATATTTTTAGCCTTACTTCTAAAACACAGCATGTGCACTTTGAGGAATAAGGTATTTTAAATGCATTTTATTATTACAATTATATTATGCATCAAACCACCAACTAGAATTGCATTATATGTAGTTGTAAATGCTATTGAGGGCAATTACCCCTTTTAATTTCCCCCTTTAGTAAGGAGGAATAAAGATTTTTGGGGGGAATTTATGTTCCATTAATTCTGAAAAAAGTCTAAGAAAGACTAGTGCTATTTAATAGCTGTTTGATAGAAATAATAAGTTTGTTGATACCAAACCAGTTAGTACAGGTATCATCAATCTTTAGGCATCAACTTGCAACATTCAAATATAATGTTGTTACAAATATAACTTACCGCCTGTTTGTCAGCATTGTATAAATGTCTTGTAGAAATATTTCTGCAGCTCCTGGTTTACAATGAATTGTTCCATCAATTAGCTCTCGGATGGGATGCAGATTTCTTTTTGCAAAGAACTTTAATAAAGGAGGAAGAATTTGTTTCAGATACATTAATTCATTTGAAATCTGCTCTTCTTGAAGGACATGAAAACTGTTTTTTATTCTTATCTGAAATACAATGTAGACTCCAAAATTTTAGCCTCACAGTTTGTATAACATAGTCATGGCAGGTATAAATATGCAAAGTTTCACTGAGGCCATAGCAAATAAAGAAACATACATCAAAAGTATTTTCTATTTTAAAACCAGCACAAGTAGTTGTGCATTTGAAACACCATTATCATTACATCTTAATATACATGTATGTACATAAGCATCATGCATACGAAAATAATTACAGATTAGGTTGCAATCCTATATCAGTTTACCTGGGAGTAAACCCCACTGAACTGAATGAGACTTGCATCTTAGACATGTATAGAACTGCACTATAAAAATGGGTGAGACAGTAAAGAAGTTCCCATCCTTTTCTCTTTAACATATATTTGAAATTCACTACTACATTAAATACCTTTCCAAGCTGTGACCAGTTGCTGAGTTTCACAGGTAGGGACGTGCCATTTTCAAAGGAACGCATTTGAATATCTTCCGGGTAGTACCAAGAGAATATCTCAGCAATGAGATAGCCATTTGAAAAATCCCTACTCAAAATGTATAAATAAATAAAAGTTCACTATTAGTTACACGCCTTAATTAAGAAGTGGCATTCCCTGGATGGGAAGCCTCTGTTTCATTACCAAATCAATTTTGAAGCTTTCAACCATTACAGTACTTTCTTGTGGAAAGAAAAAATCCCTACCCACTCCCCTTCTCATATCCATAAGTCAACAAAACAGCTGTAAGTTCCTCTGCCAGCTGTACAGGTTACATAAATAAAGAAGGAGGGAGAGGGAAGTCTTCCTGGAAACCAGAGAGAGGTTCTGCTGTAAGGAGTAAACAGCATTAAACAGAAATCTAGGTTATATATTGCTAAACTATCAATAGGTGAAGATACTGAATAAACATGTATTTCTGCAACATAGATAGGATTTAAAAAAACAACAACAAACTTCTGTTGCTTATGGCCAATGGAATACCCAATAATAACCAAAAGAATCATATGTGACTTCACAACACTGAAATGCAGGCACAAGAATGTATAATATTACATCAGTGTATACACATTGTTTGCTTGTTAGTATACTAGGGGCTATACTCACCAATCCTTCCCCCCTTCCTCACATTAACCCCTAGAGCTTCCCTTTTCAACCCCACACATCTACTAAGCTAGCTTTTCACCTTCGCAACCCCATGTCTGAAGTCACCACTATTTGGTCTGTAAGCCCACTTTGTGCCTGTTTTCACCGTCACTTTTATGCCCATGCTTTCTCCTTTTCTACAACCTCTCTTGCACACAAAACATCGCCCTCTCACCTTAGCAACCGCTTTTGTACCCCCATTTTCACTGTCACCTTTTTCCTACTCTTATCTTTGATGAATTTAATCTTAAGAGCAAGCCTGTCAATTAGCTCACTCAGAAAAGGCTTAGTTCAGCTGATGGATGGGCATTTATTAATAAAGCACCTTCCAAATTACTGCACTGAATCTGGAACTTATTGAAGACAACACATGGTATCAGGAATGAAATACATTGTGGGAAGGTACTATGGAATATTTGAATGCTCTTCATCCTTTATCGTTCTTACGTGAGACAGAAGACGAATGGAAAAGTGGAAAGTTTAGAACAGACACCCCCCCTTTCAGTTTGTCTTCTTGCTGTACTAAAACAATAGCAGAAGTTTGTATAAAGAAGAGGTGTTGGGACACTGAGGTGTTTTTTAAAAGTTTTAACAAGGAGAAATAGCAGATGGGTACAACACAGAAGTTAACACCCAAAATTAACAGAGCCCTTCCCAAGTCCTTGCTGTACTCAAACCTTATTTTAACTGCCATGCTCCTTTCACCCCGTGTAACCCCTGCTAACACTATTCCAGAGCTTTTTAGACATGCATCATTTTGCTACACAGTAATTCAGTTTTACTAGCAAATAGGCAGTTAAACTAACCCCTTTCCAGCGTTGGAAGGAATGCAGGGAACGTATGTGTGTGACACACCTACACACTGCAGTCGACACACTTGTGTCGTGACAACAGTTAGGAAAGCTCTGCTCAACTCAAATCTATCATTGTTTAAAATTGTCTCTTTCCCTGTTTTCTTCCACCTCTGCTTTATTTAAGCCTCTGTGTTGTTTAAGGCCAGTTTTCCCGTGTCAGCCCACCCTTGCTTTACTCAAACTTCTGTAAGTTTAAAACTGCCACTCTCCCCCCTTTCGCATCTCCCTTCTCACTGTAACCAAACTACTCCCTCTTCCATTCCTCAGCTGCCTCATGAGAGCTCTCAAATATTCCACAGTACAGTACTCTTATCATTGTTTAAAACTGCCAGTTCCCCCCTCCCCTCCGCCTTTCAGTGTTTCTCCTTTCTCACTGTCATGCCATGCTCACTACTCTTGTGCAACCTGACTTCACTCTTGCTTGCTGCCTTTATGCAAATCCAGGATTGTGATGCAGCCACTACAAATCCTCCAGTGGGGGCTGCCACCATGAAAGCCTTTCTTCCTAGGGAAAGAAAGGTATCTTGTGGACCATAATTCTGGACTAAACTTCGCAAGCCCACAGGTTTAATTTTTAAGGAAACCTACTCTCAATGGATAAAGGCGAGGCTGGTGCTATCTTACTAGGCGTTGCCAGCAGTGATGACAACAGAACACAGGTGCTTCCCCCCTCCCTAAAAGGACCTCTCTCTCTAGCTCACCGGTTGGCCCAGCCTTCGGTCTGAAAACATTTGATATACACATAGCAAAAACCCCTCCTTCCCCAATGACGGCCTTTGCCACCCGACCCCTCTCCTCCCCCAGAGCCGCCCGTGTTTTCTAGCAAGCGCCCTCACGGCCGGCCTGGCCTTAAGGGGGGTTCGTGTGAACAAAGGGCTTCGGTTCAAGCTCCCTCAGAGCTCCGTGGGAGATTTGCAGTCGCTTCTCGCAGGAGGGGAGGTGCCCACACGGCAGATGCAGCCGAGGGGGCCAAAAGCAAACCAGGCCCCTCCTTCCCGCTGACCCCGAGGCGCGTCTTCAGCCCTCGAGGCGCCCAGGTACGGCGGGAAGTGTCATGGCGGCCAACGTGTGGGAAGGGGGGCGGCCTCACCTACGGAAATGCGTAGGCGAGAAGCTGAGGTCGAGGCTCTGCAGCCAGCGCAGCACCGTCCGAGGCAGTCCCGCGCGCCTCGGGCTGGTGGAGTAGGACATGAGGAGCGGCAGCTTCCCTTCGCGAGCGCCTTCGAGCACCATAACGGCAGTTGCCACGGCAACCGTCGTCGCCGCTCTGCTTTTAAAAAGGAACACGGCCACCGCGCATGCGTCGGAACGCCTGGACTCAGGGCTGCTTGTTGCTTGGAAACGCGCGTTCTGCGTCAGAGAAGGGGGGGTGTTTTGAAATCAACCAAATACAAACAAAAACAAAACCACAACACACGAACAACACGCACATGCAACACACCGTTGCTGGTGAAAGACTTGGGATTCTGCTTTTAGAGAAGCTGTTACTCTAACAGCTGCTGTTACTCCAGTTCCTATAAGCCCAATAGCCAACATGGCCTGTGGAATCAGAGATGGAGGGACTTTACGTATACCAGCAAGTTTAAAAATAAATAAATAATTGTATGCAGCCCTTCATCTGAATAGGGTAGTTCGTAACATAAACATACAAAATGCAAACACTAACACATTGCGCCACTGAGGGCTAGTCTGTAATTTTAATATATGTGTTTATGTAAATACAAATCTCCTTTGACTGGAGTTTGTGCTGATTTGGGGGGATGGGGGGCGGGCCTCCGCAAATAACAGAAAAAAGACAAACAAGCACCACCAACTAATAAACGTTTAAATTATGAGTGATAACCTATTCAGGATTTCCTGATAGAGGTAGTTGCCTTGGTCCCAGGAAAGGGAAATTTTCTGTGCCAGATTTGCTGGTAAATTTTTCCGAAACTTCGTTCCAAGTGAGTTAAACTCATGGATTGCTGACTATGAACACACCACAAACCTAAGGATGCTTCTTTATTTGCTTTGGCATTTGGGTGGTTGAAAATCCCGGTAACTTCCTAGTCGGTGTGCATACTTTTAAGATTGTATTGTGTGTCCTAGCACATGGTGTTTTTGACACTTGACAACAGCTTACATGCAAATCATTGTAAGTATTACATTTATTACTTTCATAATAATAAAACCTCTAAAGAATATGCTAGCATCTGTCCCCAGTGGATGCTATTTGTCAAGACTTTATGTCAATTTTACCACCACTGAGTTCCCCTCCCTCCTGATTTCTGCCTTACTGCCCCTTGTGTCTGAGATAACTCCTGGTACAGTACCAATTCACCATCTTCCCCTCAAAATATCTCCTCAAAACCAGCTTCTTCAACTCTGAATAAATGATTGTGGGGATCCCCCTTAATTCTGGCTGACGGAGGCTTTGTATCTTTGCCTGAGCATGTGAAAATGAGCTGTAGCAGCCAATTAGAGAAGGTATTTCTAGTAAAATGTACTCAATAGCAGTTTCTAAAATGTCATGTTAGTATTAAAAGCGAAATTTGTATTTTTATTTATTTATTTATTTATATATTAATAGGAAGGGGGAGAAACAGGTTTCCATGGTCTGTGTCATCTGACTGACATTTAGGAAGGCATTCAGAGTTTGTTTTGGCTTTTCCCCAAGTCTTTGTTGCAGAGAAAGAGTCCTCTTATATTGCAAAGCCTGAATATTGAACTGTGGTGTTTGTATTGTCTCCAAATTACTTCACCAGCTTAATATATCTAACAGCAAGATTATTACCGTATTTTTCACCCTATAGGACGCACTTTTTCCCCCTCCAAAAATGAAGGGGAAATGTGTGTGTGTCCTATGGGGCGAATGCAGGCTTTCGGTGAAGCCATGAGAGCGAGAGGGGTCAGTGCACACCGACCCCTCTCGCTCTCCAGGCTTCGCGGACCTCTCCGCCAGCAGCAGGAGCGCTCCCGCTGTGGGCGGAGAGTTGCCTGCATGCTGAAGCCTGCGCACGCTGAGCTCAGCGCGTCCAGGCTTCGCGGACCTCTCCGCAAGCAGCGGGAGCCAGCGCTGGGCTCCCACGGCTTGCAGAGAGCTGCCTGTTTGGGGGCTGGGGTCGGGGGAAGCTCGGGCGGGCCTCCCCCACCCCAGCCCCGTGCCTGGGGGAAAAATAATTTCCCCCCCTTTATTTCCCCCCCAAAAAACTAGGTGCGCCTTATGGGATGGTGTGTCCTACAGGGCAAAAAATACGGTATGTAGAGTTTTGCTTTTTTACACTGGATGATAAACAACAGAGGGAGTTTATCACCCTTACTCATTAAGAGTAGTATAAAAATTATAGTACCTGCACACCCATTTTTAAATGGTAAATATACAAGCAAAAAAAATATGAGTTCTACTTTCATCCCACACTCACGTTCTGACTGCTTAGCAACAGATGGGCTTTAAAAATAAGTGCCTAGTCTCATGTTTGCAAAATAATATTATTTTTTACGGTTAAATAATGAATGGCATTGTTAGGTATAAGTCCTTCACTGCCCCTCAACAACACCCTATGTGTCTGTGAGAGAGGGAGAATTTACACAAAATGAGTTTTAAATACCAGTCAATGTGATGAAACTTGTGCTGGAGTAGAAAGATTTGTATATTAAATAGTTCATGGTACAGTACCTCATGTAACCAACAGAAAAGAAAGGGAACTTAATTCATAGTAGGTGTTCCTTATAAAGTGCTTAAGCAGGGACAGCAGAAAAAAAGACACCTGTTTTATTGTCTTTCAATATGTATATATATTTATAGAGTGCATCTAACACCCCATTGTTCTAGATACACACAGAACAAGACACCTTGAACCAGAATATAACAAAACCAAACAATAATTCATCTGTGCCAGTGAACAAAAGATCTTAAACACATGTACAGGTCTTGAGCATTGCACAACACTCACTTACACAACATTCTGTGAGAGTTTTTGGATTACAGTACACCTTCATTGCCACTCCAGCCTCCAGTCCACTGAAAAGACTGTTGCTCCTGACAACTGCAGCTCCCATCTTCTTCTCTAGCTTCATCTCCCCTCCTCCAATGAATGAAGAGTAGAGCAGATCCTGAGAGAGCAACAGCATTTAAATGGACAAACTCCCTTAGCAATAATACACAGGGGGTTGGGAAATCCTGTAACTGACAAAATAGCTGGATGATCCCAGAATCCCTGCATATTCCTACACATCCGCTGTGTGGGGAACAGTCCCCACAAAAGCCCCTAAAGAAAGGTAGAATTGAATGAAGTGGCTGATCAGTGAACACTACATGAAAGTGTACAGCAAATTTCAAGAGTATTAGCAAATTCTATTTTATTTAATTATATTAGCCCCTCTCCATCAGATTGCTCAAGGAATCCCAGATATCACTGGATTATAATGTAGCTTCAGTTGTGAGATATATATTAGTAAATGTTGGTTTATGCCCTCCCTTCCCCATCCCCATCAGTTTATCACATGAAAGATATAGTAAAATACTTGGCTGCTTTTTTTTCAAGTGTTGAAAAATTAGTCACTACTTTATCTATACTGCAGGAACTCTTTCAACATGGTTGGCAACTGGAGCTGCGGTATAAGATGCAACCTGGCTTTTCCTATGTAGTTTCGGATACGTAGCCGACACAGTTGGCAAAGAGAACATGGAGTAGCTGTAAGTAGATAAAAAGAAAAAGAAATTGTGGCAATTCACTACTTCAATAATTTGCAGTGTGTTAATTATATTACAATCTACAATGGAAGCCTTTGGGAACCTGGTATCCTCCAGATATTTTAACTTAAAATTCTCAACAGCCCCAGGCCAGGGATGATGGGAGCTGCAATCCAAAAATCTGGAGGTCACCAGGTTGACAAAAGTTGTTCTATGGTATGCCCAAACTCACAGCTGACTAGCATAACATTAAAAAACATAAATATTTCAACTGAGTATTTGAAGTGCCCTCCATTTTTACCAACATGTGTTTTGTCATTTTGCAGTACAGTTTTCTATAAAAAGCACTGAGGTATTTAATTAAGTAATCATATAAGGTATTTGAATGTGAAAGTTCAGCAGCACACTTAAAATGTCTTGTAACAGAAGAGTCAGTTCCATGAGAGGAAAAGAATAGTCATGGTTACTACTCTGATATAAACATATCCCCTTTACCTTCTTGTAGAAGCAATACTGTTTCCACCAGACTCCGTGGAGTAGCTACATCTACAGGTCGTTCAAACTCTGTATTTTTGGCATTTATGTCTGCCCCAAACTCAAGAAGTACATTTGCTATTTCAGCACTAGACTGCTTTGCAGCTGCATGTAGTGGAGTTTCCAAAAACTTTCCTTTCTGCACATTAGCACCTATAGATTTAGAACAGGAAAAATAGGAATATATATTAATTAATGAGGAATTTATATTAATTAAATCAAAGCCAAATCACAATGTCTAAATTCTTGTTCTCAAAAATTAGATTCTTATTCTAAACACTGGAACCCAATACTTTATATAAAAGTATTGCTAAGGTTGTCAATTAATTTTGTTGTATATTTCCTATATCTGTTAAGTATAATGGATTGTAGTGCATACTTAGCTAAGGATGAGTAAAACCCTCCAGAAATTATTTTGAAGTAATCATGAAGATTAATGACTGGCAAAAGGTGCTCCAAGTAAGTAGCATAGCAGATATATTTTGTGCTAACTGTGTGTCAGGGAACTGCCATCGGAGAGGCAGGACGTGGAGGGGCTCTCAGAAGTCAGGAGAGACTCAGCAGCGGAGGAAGGCACCAGCAGGGGGAGAGTGGGGGATCAGAAAGAGAGAGAGACGGAGGAATGGCTCAGGGAGTCTTCCAGCGATAACAGCGGAGAAGTGCCAGGTCCTCCCATAGGTACTCCCACTCTTCGCCGGAAACTGTCGCGCCGAGAATCCAGACGACGCGTTTCCGTCAAGGAGCTTTTATGCTGGAGTAGATTCCGTAAACGCCCACTGTCGGATTCTGCCAGCGACTGACAGAGCCATGCTCAAGGGGCTCCGTGAGAGACAGAGGTTTGCTGACTTTGCCAAACTCTGAGGGACTAAGCTTTTACGCACAAGCAGCTCATTATCCCATCACACTGTGGTTTTGGAATTGTCTTCAAGTTTAGATCCTTGTATAACACATGACAATAATCCAATACTCGAGGGGGGCCACTGGGGCGCATTGGAAGATGGCCGACAATAACAACTCTTCGACATGAGGTAATTAAGAGGCTGTGGTGGGAGTAAGCAGCCTTCCTGCCCTCCCCAAGCGAGTGGGGGGGACTGCCCTTGTCTGCTGTGCCCTATACCACCCCCAAACTCGAGGGGATGGGCGCACTAGACAGAAAGCCCTTGTGTGGACTTCGGCTCTCCTGGATGCTGTCTCCGATTCGCGCCTCTAGCTGCAGCAACTTCAAAAGAAATAATTAGGTGAAAGCAAATGCACATATTTCAAGGAAGAATGGGGAGTAAAGACTGCTAACTGAAGAGATCTCTGAGAAACAAGACGGGTCGAATAAACAGGAATATATCATGAAAAGACACACCAAGGCTCAGTATGTTGGCAATGGGACTGGATGGGGGGGGGACTTTCCTCTCTTTTCTTTATGTGATTAACCAAGAATCCCCCCCACAAGTTAGAAATGCCGCTTAAATGACCTAAGCTGATGATTTAAGACTGTGTGGAAATAATTTCTAACCAAAAGCATGTTTTAAGGAGATCGTGGAAAGTTTGAGCTTTGGGATGACGCAGTAAAAAAACAGCGTCGCCATTTTGGCAAGTTCTGTCAAAAGACTTATGTCTGAGAGGAGGAATGGATCTGTTTTCATATTGCGGGCGAGCCTCAGAGGATTAAAGAAGGCAACAGATTTGCGAAGATTAATGATGGAAAGAGTGCTCTTATTTATGGAAGTGATGATATATGGAAACCATCTCGATATGGTGATTGGACGAACGGAAAAATTCACACAGGATTATAACTGGTGTTTACCTGCTTAAGGAGATTATCAGAAGAGAGCACAAAGAAAAAAGAAAAATATATGAATAAGATGAGACGTGGGAACAGCAAGATAGGACTGGATAGAAATATGAACATTATTTGGACAGATTTGTGGATATTAACACAGCAGCAAGAAGATGATTGGAATCCCCTTCGGAACTTGAAATATGGGTACCCCCAACAAAAAAAATTAAAATTCGGCTTTGTAATTCGGAATTTATGTGATGTGATGTGATTTGATTTGATTGGTCGGTTAATAAAATTTATTTTTTTAAATAAAAAAAGACAATAATCCAATACTCGCACAAATGATTCTGGATTATTTTGGACAGGCCATAGCTGGTGCACCAGCTTTAGCTGTCTAAAGCAGGCATAGGCAACCTCGGCCCTCCAGATGTTTTGGGACTACAATTCCCATCATCCCTGACCACTGGTCCTGTTAGCTAGGGATCATGGGAGTTGTAGCCCCAAAACATCTGGAGGGCCGAGGTTGCCTATGCCTGGTCTAAAGGTGCTTTGTGCCACCAAGGCTATTTAAATTTGCATAGAAAGCACCAGATCTAATAGCATTCTCATACTTTGAAACTAATGCTTCAGAAGGGAGTACGAGCCTCCCCAGAACAGGCCAAGCACCCTCACCAAGTCTTTGTCTGATCAGGATTGAATTTCAGTTTATTGGCAGTCATCCAATCCGTTACCATTCCCAGGCACCCTTTCACATGAAATCTGATTATACAAAGTTGGCAGGGATATCAACTGCTTGAGACAATAGGCTATGGAATTAAAATGCTATTTTATTTGTGTTAAGAGAAAATTGTTTTCAAGGCTCAATAAACAATAACATTGCTTAGTCCTCATTTGTTTATAATCTCTTCCGGTTTTATGCCCCGAGTTGAAGACAAGTTGGCAATGACCTGGGAGTGGGCTACAAGAATAATTAAGAGTCTGGAAGACAAGGTGAGAAAGGGGATACCACAGGCTTACTTTCAGCTATGTGATGTGGATGCTGATGTTGTCATCCTCACATTACAAAAGATCAGTGTGACTTCTGAGATTTGCTGAAGATGGAACTCAATCTTTAAATGAATGCAAAGCTGAATTGTCATCATTTGAAATATCCTATATAGTTCATATAATGCAGGCTAGTTATGGATATTGTCTATTCCTATTCCTAGAGAATTTTAAATTAATTGGCTCTAGATTAACATCTTCATCTTAAAACCAGGTTGGTTAAAAGAAATACAATGTAAGTACGGTAAGTGAGAAGAAGGAGTAAATGACACTTAATGTAATTATTGTGGGTGCTTCATGATTTTGGCTAAACAATTTTTTACTAATCGTCTTGGTTCGGTTGGAATTCTATACATGACCCAAAATTATATGTATAATTTGACTTTGCTCTGGACCATAAGCGTATCCTTGTGATGGACAAGGAAAGGCCCTGTCTGTGTATGAGTCAACAATAATTCCAGCACATGCTAGTCATAAGCAAGAGGTTGCGCCATGACCCAATTAATTCCAGAATCCAGGATCTAATCTAATGCAACATACCCTTAATTCAGCAAAAAAACAAACAAAAAAACCCCCACTGAGAATAAATGATTATCAGCTGGAAAGCATAACATGTCCTAATTAAATTAGCTAATCCTTTTGCCCATCTGGAGAAATCCAAGTCCATTCTCTTTTTTGCAAGGTGGAGGCACATTGTTAACAAACTGAGATCATTGCAGCAAGAATATTCCATTTACATATCTTAGGAATGTCAACGCTCACCCCCCCCCCTTTTGTCAACAGGAAATGTAGCCGTGGATGTCCTAAGAATTGTTCACTCATGTATTTTGCTACTAAACGGTAGTCAACAAGTCCAGGCCCTATGTGAAAACCTCCTTTGCATTCAGGGTTTGGCAGTAATAATATTCCTCCGCCCCATAACTGGGTGCACATGGCATCCCCCAACTTGTTCATTTTATTGGGAGGCTGCTCCACATCAATATTTTCTAAAATGCACTACTCCTGTCCTGGTATGTCGAAGTGTGCTGCTTCTTTCATTCATTTAGGCTTTAGCTAGGTTGTGTCCTTACCTCTACCTGCTCCATGCTTCCTTGTCTCCAATCCATGTTTGTTAGTTTGTTTTTGGAATTAGTCAGGACCCTTTACAGAAAGGTACCGGCCAGTATCTTACTAAAGGGGAATGTTTTGCTATCTTTAACAGGGTTCCTTCTTGTCATAACAAGAATTCCAGAAGCTGGAGTATTACCATCTTATTCCTTTCTCACTGGGACAGGTAACAACAACAATCTCAACCTTAGCACTCTTCTCTGTGACTTGTATTTCCTCCAGTCTATCTCCAACCTGGCTCTCATGAGACAAAAAAACTTCTATTTTACATATGCAGTTGTACCTTGGTTTTCAAACAGCTTAGTTCTCGAAGAAGAAGTGTATCTGAAGAAGTGTGCATGCACACGAAAGCTCATACCAAGAACTAACTTAGTTGGTCTTTAAGGTGCTACTGGAAGGAATTTTTTTTGTTTAGTTCTCGAACGTTTTGGCTCCCGAACGCCGCAAACCCAGAAGTGACTGTTCCTGTTTGCAAACTATTTTTGGAAGCTGAATGTCTGACGGGGCTACTGCGGCTTCTGATTGGCTGCAAGAGCTTTCTGCAGCCAATCAGAAGGCACAATTTAGTTTTTGAACATTTTGTAATTCAAACAGATTTCCAGAATGGATTCCGTTTGAGTTCCAAGGTATGACTGTAACCTTTTCTAATCCCTGGGACTTTCTCTTTCTGCATAGCAAGGCTGTGTCTTTAAAAACTGTTAGATGAATCTCTATTCCTTTCCTTCTGTCTCTGTAACATCAATTAAGTAAATGTTCCAGGCAACATATGGCTGGGCTCACATGTTTATGCATTATTAACCTATTATTTTCTGTACTTTTCTGTAGTGGCATTTCAAGTCACAAAGCTGCTTTTGCTGCTATTTATTTGTTTTACATTGGCATGTTGTCATCTTTTAACCTTTACTCATTTTAAAATAAACCGTGGTGTGCCTATTGTTGGCTCCTCAAAACGAGCAGACTAGGATGGTCCATACTAAATCCCTCAAATTTTACAAGGTTATAAAAGTCAATGTAATTCTGTCTATGCACACACAGTCATCTCCAGTAAATATCTCAAGATAGATGACCTCAAGATTATCCTTTTAGGAAAATGCATGTGTTAGGATATGTGTACATTTGAATGTTTACACTTGCACCCTAGCAGATAAGGTAGCAAAACAAGGTGATCTGATCAAATGTACTAGTTCATTCATAGCAATACAATACACTATGCATTACAGTGAAACTCTGGTCCAGTTTAAGAAGCAAAGTAAAAATATATTAATTAACCTTATGTACCTGAATGCAGAAGCTTGTGTACACATTGTTTCTGCTGTGAAATGCAAGCCACGTATAGAGGTGTTCCCAGGTGAGGAATATCTTGGTCAACATCTATGCCCCGAGAGATCAGCAGTTCTAGACAGTCACTATGACCTAGTGAAAAGAGAGTGCAATTCATCTCTCAAACTAGGAATTGGATTTACAATGCCTGATGTAGTTTTTGATTCATTCAGCTAGTCTCTTTTCTTACCTCTGCTAGCTGCTTCGTGAGTTGGAGAAGGGAGGCATGTCTCCCACTGAGCTTTGGCACCATACTCCAGTAGAAGCTCTACACAAGATGCACTCCCTCTTGAACATGCATTGAATAAGGGTGTCACTCCATCAATTGTTGTAGCATTCACCTAAAGTATTGGATATTGCTATGAGTAGAACTAAAATACTTGTTTACATATTATATTCCTGCTTTGGGAATATAGGTTGTCTCCCCCTCCTCCCCCCTCAATCGATGAAAAATCAGGAGAATGAAAGAGCTGAAAACATGCTGATGATAAGAGAGGAACAGAGGTAGGAAACTTGTAGGCTACCTTGTAATGATGTTCAGTAAAATTTGCCATTGAAAACATTGAATGCCACCTGAGAGTCTTCCAGCCACAATTTACAGTACATTGATATAAGTGCAAGGTCTACAGCAGGCTATTCTTATGTTCTTACATACATAAGAAAATCCTTTTATTTAGAAAATAATACTTGCATTTGCTCCTGCTTCAAGAAGAATTCTTGCACATCCTACGTGATCTCCTAGGCATGCTTCATGTAGTGGAGTCACTTGATCAATGGTCAGAGCATTTACATTGTATCCCTAAACAGGAAAAGAACTAACAGCTGTAAGCCAGTTTGTCCAAGTGACAGAATATTATACGCAAAATATACTTTACTTAGCCAGCATAAGGTCTAAAATCAAAGGGTGAAATCTAATTGGTGCCCCCTTGTGCTCACAGAAGGGTTTTTGACCCAGCAGACACTTCCATTAGCAATTTTTACCACCTTCCACCCAGATCTGGGGTTCAACAGCTCCTAAATTTGGGTGGATTCTGGGGTCTGCAAATATTGCCTCCCCTCTCCTTCCATTCGTAAAGTCCACCCAAAATACTGTTTAAATTTTTAAATTGTTAATCCAAACAAATGTTTTAGAGCAAACAGTGTTATAAACTGACTGGAGTAGTTACAGTAACTTTCCTGGCTTGGGAAGCTGCATGCTATGAAGTTTAAAAAGTTCCCTCGCTACTTTATACAGAGAGAAGGAAAGGAGGGGAAAAGATACTGTTCACTTTTCCATTTTCTAGAATGCCTCTCCCTGATATATAGATATAAAATGCTACAGTTAGGGCTGGTACTAGCTCCAAACCTGATTCCTAGGGCCTCTCCACCTAGTTTTTCAAATTAGAAGATGCAGTTGTAAATACGGGAAGTTTTGATTTCCCAGATCCTAATTTATACATCAAGGCATGCCTTCTTAGCTCATACAAGCTATTGGCAAGCCTCTTTTTCCAGCAAATATCCCTACATGGGTAATCATGAAGGTGATTGTGGAATACAACCTAAATCCCACACAGATTAATCATTAATTTCAATGGATATATTCTGAGTAGAACTAGTGGTAAATACCACCTGATATAGTTGGCACTCCATGTGGATTGATGGCATTAGGATCGATGTATATAAAAAGGGAAGGATTATTTCCACCTGCAATCTCAGCAGATGGGAGATGTGGTTTATGTCTTGTTATACTTTGACCCATATGCTCATACTAAATTAATTCTCTTGGTGGAAGAAGTGGGTTGATAGTGGGATTTATACATTAGAGCAGTTAATAAGATTGGATGGAGATTTTTTGTCATTTACAATTTTGCTGTTTAGCTATCTCTTACCTGCTAGTTCAGAATGTCAGTAATTTTCATATTAAAACACTGGATTGTAACAAAGAATGGGGGAGGGGAAACGTACTGTGATTGAAATACTTTAACATTTTTACCTGTGCAATTAAAGTTTTCAGAGAAAGGAGGCGTCCCTGACTTGCTGCATCATGCAGTGGGGAGCGATCTGCCCAAGAACCTGTGGAACAATAAATACCACCATATAGTTTAAATTACAAAAATGGATATGTTTTAATTCATATAAAATAATAAACTGATGATCAATTTTATCTTTAGACAACCCCAATCCTACATAATTCCTATTTAAATATAAATCCCATCCTTCAGTTTAAATATTAAATTAATTATTTTGTAAATGTAGAAAAAGATGATAAAGGATATAAAAAAAAAATCACACAATCCCACCTGAAAATAGGGAACAGGATCTGGCCACTTCCTTCACCATCACTAACCCATAGGCCACTTTGACCATGATGTTGGGTGACCCAGCTTCAAAAGGAAAGAAATGGGAGTGCACTCAGTGTCTGCTCCCAATTCTTTCCTTTCCTCCTTTGCATCCAGAATGCAAAAGAAGATCCCTTCCAAAAGGCACTTGCAGTCAGCACAACTCCTGTTGGGATCAGCTGAACTTGGGAGTTCTGGGGTTTGCAAACCCGTTTTTGGCAGAGTTCTCAAGTGAGATATCCTGAGTGGAAGCAATCCTAGGGGTTTGCAATTGGTGCCAAATGTAAAAGGCACCAGATGCAAGCTTCACTTGCAAAGGAAGCTAAATCTAATTTCCCCCATCCCTAGCACATAGTTAATTGAGAACAAGTCTTATTGAGATCAATGGGACTTTCTTGAGTGTTAATACATTAGAATGGAAATGCAAGTTGACTAGTCAGAAGGTGGCTTGAAATATCTATAATCCAGTGCTGCTTCCAGATGGAGAACTCTTTGCTCTGCCTTGCAGAAATAGTGCTTTGTTTTGTAGTTCTAGGATGCTGCAGAAAGTAAGCAATTTCAACAGCAAAATGTAGGGTCCACCTTAATATAGGACCCAAATAGGGTATTCATATGATGATAACAAAAAAGTTGCCAAAAGTTAACATGAGAACTCTGGTGACCACCCATTGCATTGAACAGGTCTCTTCTGAGGTACATGGATGTCCTGGTACAATTTATGAACGTTATCCTAAATCCACCTTTAGTTTATGCTAGAAAAGCAATCAGCACTTAAAAAATCCTAATCAATATGTATATCCGACAATCACAAAGCAAGAAGAAAATGTTGCACTTCTTGCAACAAATTATTAGCGGCTGCTGTTTACAACCACACTGACGCATCCTCACTGCAGAGAATTCCTCTCTCTCTTGTGCCAATTTGTTTTACTGCCAAACTGAGCTGCCGCCCTAAGACTTTGTTAAGAGCTGCTGCACTGGGAAATGGTAGCAAGCATATAAAGTACCTTATTAACATCTCTCTAGCATTTTGAACTTTGGATAAGGAAAAGATCCCAGATGCTAACTTCACAGGTTTTTTTTTTAAAAATCTGAATCCAGCATTGCAGTTGCAGTTCCACAAATCATATTTATCCTTATCTATGCTACATCTACTATCTATTCCTGTGCCTCTTTTTACATGTGTTCACTTGTGCTATGCAGAAAAATGCCTGCACATTTCATTGCCGCAGTGACACAATTTTATTTTTCCCATGGTGCTGGAAAATAACCCAAGTCCTGCTTTGCACCAAACATTCACGGTATCTCTGCCCACTACTGTTCACATCAGGGTGTACATTGCAACATTCCATGGGTGAAAATGGAAACACACTTCTGTACATGTTAACATCCCTATTTCTGTTTAAGAGGGTGTTTTGTCTTAAACTGGATCTAGTTCTTAAAGAACAGTGGAAGGAAATCAGTGCCCCCCCCCAAAGATTATTGGAGTGCCTACTTCCAAAATTTCCAAACAGCATGATCAGTGACTAGGGTTAATGGGTGTTGACGTCCTGCAACATGTTGAGAGCCACTGGTTCCCCACCCCTGTTATTATCTGTTTGGGTGGTTTGGAAGGAAGTAGTCCACTGGAGTTTTGCGTCTCTGTGTATATGTATAAATGCACTAGTCAAGAAGCATCTCCCTCCCTCCAAGACAGCTAGCTTCTAAAGATTATTATGGAAATGATAATGAAACCTGAAGTGCTCTTGAGCACGCTAATAACATTTTTAAAAGCCACTCTCAAAGGGAAAAATAGGCTCATTGAGTTTCCTTCCTGGCTAAGTTGGAGTGTATGAAACTCAGCAACCTATCTTGGCTGGTAGTGACTTCTTGTGATTGGTTCTACTGCAGACAGACTTGTAGATTGTAATAAGACTACTGGTATACACTATGTATATTTATTTTAGAGAATTGTTGCATGTTTTTCAGTGACCTTCTGCTCTCATAGCTTTCCCATTTTTTGTAATGGAGATGGGATTGGGTACCCAGCTGTCTCAAATAAAAAATATACCTTTTAGAAAGGCAGTTGCAAAAATGCTCTTTATTCAAAAACAATCTCCCTATGATTTTTTTCTCTCTGACTGAAGTGCAAACTACTTCAAGTTATATTTAGACTCTGCATTCCAAGCCAGCTGGTATCTAATTTACTGGAGCATACAGTTCTGTAATACTGCAGAGATAAGGCTAAGAATTATAACGAACAGTCAAGTACAAAGAATGATTTAGAAATGTATACAGTACCTAAATCTCCATCTCCCCATGGCATTTCCAGCCAATCGCAATTATAAATCCGGCTCATGTTAAACAAGGAAATAAAACTCTTCCTTTTTCTGCTGCCTATTAATACACTTCAGCCATTTTAGAAGGAGCTCTGCACTCATTATAATATGAACTTTCACCTGTAAAGCCTCTGCAGTAAACAGATATCCAAAGCCCTGAGTTTAGGAATAAGCCAGCTTTCGTTGCTCCATAGAAACACAGTGCATGAAATAATTCATAGTTTAAATATAATAATGCATAGTTTAAATAAAGTATAATTGTTGTTTCATTTTATAATAGATAACATGATGTAGAATTGGGTCTGGATACAAATCAAAACATCCACTATAAATTGGTCAGGTGCTTTTCAGGAAGACAATTCTTAGCTTCAGCTCAATAGGAAGAATTGTAATCTGCCTCACAGGATTGTTGTGGGAGCAAATGTTATAAAAGCTGCAAGTCATTTTACAAGTTAAACGTGTAATAAAAAAAATATATCATTTTCATTATGAATGTGGATTGTTTCCAGTGGGTCTGAATCAAAAATCAAATGAAGCTTTCTCTAATAAATTATGCCAAACATAGTCTATATGAGCTGCTTCCTGTCATATCCATAGATATTTATATATAATAAAAAGTTTATCTACATGACCCCTGTATTTAAAGTTATAAGACAATTAGTTTTATGCACACATTTGGCAAAAGCAGGTATTGTGGAAGACCTAATACTATAGGATTATATGGTTCTCTTTCATTAGCCATGCTAGAAGGGAAGCTCAACATGTAAGATCAGCTTTTATTTATTTTATTTATTTCATATTTATATGAAATTTATATAGTTTGTAAAAAAATCTCAAAGTGGTTTACAAAAAAACAACGAAAAAAATCAATAAGAAGAATTCACAGCAATAAATCAATACTTTAGAAAGGTTAAAGTAACAATAAACTAAAAACAGATTAAAACCTGCCAGAACTTTCTAAATATCTGGGTTGGCTTAACTAAACAAAAATATTTTTAGAGGGCCTTCCTCAGAGGCGCCTGCCTGATGTCAATAGGCATGGAGTTCCAAAGTGTAGGTGCTGCCACACTAAAAGATTGAGTTCTTACAAATGTGAAAATCGGTATTATGTGGCACTTGTAACAGTGCCAGTTCTGCTGATCGAAGCAGTCGAGTAGGTGTATATGGGATCTTGTCGGTGGAGACATTCCATCTCCAATTACACTGATACAAGATGGGATTTTGTAGGCATGGCCTGTTTACCCCCATGCTGCAGTTGTCCTCAGAAATGTGGGTGAATGATTGGCGGCCCAGCAGGAACTGTGTGAGGATGTTGATGCTTCCTTAAGGAAAGGGTGAGAGGGCTGCTAAGCTTAATGGACCCAGAAGTGATGGGTAAGGAATTTGTAAGGGAAGGCTATGGGGACAACAATACCTAAGATTTGAGAGAAACAGAAATAATTTTTCCTCGTTAGCAAGCATTTGACCATATGCAGCAGGGAGAGCAGGGCTGTATTAATTCAGTGGTAGAGTCCTTGCTTTGTGGACAGAAAGTCTCAAATTCAGTCCCTGGCATTTTCAGGCAGGACTGGGAAGGACTCCAGTCTGATACCCTGGAGAGCTACTGCCTTTGATTGTAATAGGAGACTATCTAGAACTAGATGGAAGACTGCAAGGCTGTTTCCTGTTCCCATACACCTTTCTCCCATTCAGGAGCCATGTTAAAGTTATTGCACAATGCTCATTATAATCTCAGTATGTGAAATTGTAATCAAAATGTCCAAAATTAAAGATATTCCACATGTTTATGAATATCTCCTCTCAATTTCCTTTTCACCATGACAACAGACATGATCTAGCAAAGAGAAGTACTTTTAAAACCAATTTATTTCTGTTGGAGAGAGACAAGCACATGCTTGCCTTTTCCAACAAAATCAGTAGGAACTGGCATCGTATATATCTTATACAGAGCTTTAAAAAGTACTCTAATTAGTTTGAAGGCAAAAGGAGCTTGAGAGATCTAGAAAATGTAAAATATATTGTACAAGATAATATAGTGCATAAAAGTATACAGGTCTATTCAGAAGCCAGGCCTAATGGGACTTATTTCTAGAAACTGAAGCATAAATGTGCATTGCAAGTAATCAGATAAATAGCACCATTACTATTTTAATATTTATTATGTATGATTATAATAGATAATTGGTTCTATGAATATCCTAATGCTCACATGCCAATCTTTCCACTGACACATGCCAATCCATTTAGGTTTTTTGGATCTGCCACCTTAACCATGAGCAATAAAGCCAAGCTCCACAGGATGTGACAGATCTGTAGTCATATCTCCCATTGTTTCTATTCTTAAATTACTGGCTGAGGGCTCGAATTTGAATTTGAGCAATGGTACTGAAGGAGTGATGCTTAAACTTTCTACACAGTTTTCTCAACCTAAATTGCACCCCATTGAGTGGCTATTAGTTTTGTTGCAAAAGAAAAATGCAGGGACCTCTATCTGCCACCCTGTGAAGTTTTGGGAGATGTTTTTGATCAGGAAATCCAGACTAGGAGGATGATTGAATCCTGTTTTCTCAACACTGCTGCTCCAGGACATCAGCTAGTGTTTAAAGATTTGTTGGGAGATACGATGTCCATGAATCTCTGTGTCTCATGTATTTTGACCCACTGAAGTGGGCTGGTTAATGGATTTATACAGAAACAAACTTGTAATCTGTCTCCAGTGAAATTCAAAGCTATAATAATGTCTTCTAAAGATTCAAATTCTACTCTTTAACAAAATGGCAGTTATATTAATAGCAAATGATATCTACAACGCTCCTGTTGCAGTCTGTTTAAACTGACAAGTTTAAGTGACATACCTGTATCATTCCTCTTCCTCTGACTAGAAGTATTAGCTTGATCTACTCCGTGAAGCACTGAAAAGCTAAGTATGTTCAATTGAGATTTATTTACATTGGAGGGATTAAAGCATGTGTTTAAGTGAACAGTTTAAGTCAATGGTGCTTAAAAGTAATTTGTGTCATATAACCATATAAATGCTGTATGTTAGTACAGTCCCATGGACTGCAAGAAGATGAAACCCTATCCATTCTGAAGGAAATCAGCCCTGAGTGCTCACTGGAAGGACAGATCCTGAAGCTGAGGCTCCAATACTTTAGCCACCTCATGAGAAGAGAAGACTCCCTGGAAAAGACCCTGATGTTGGGAAAGATGGAAGGCACAAGGAGAAGGGGACGACAGAGGACAAGATGGTTGGACAGTGTTCTTGAAGCTACCAACATGAGTTTGACTAAACTGCTGGAGGCAGTGGAAGGCAGAAGTGCCTGGCGTGCTCTGGTCCATGGGGTCACGCAGAGTCGTACACGACTAAATGACTAAACAACAACAACGTTAGTACAAACAGGTATAGAGGTTGGATCGACTTAAAAGGGCGTGGACTACTGAAAAGAGACCAAATTTTCAGCAAGAACGATGTTCATCTGTGCCTGCTGATACAACAGACTCACGGGGAAAGTGAATGGCATGGGAGGGTTAGGGGGAGGGGGAAAATATCACGAGAGAAAGGGTTAAATTGCCCCTTCTACAGTATTGCAGGGACGCGGGTGGCGCTGTGGTCTAAACCACTGAGCACTGGTGGAGGAAGAGGAGTGTGGGGGGGGCACCCCGCCCCTGGCAGCGTGATCCCGGCAGGGTGCCATCGTGGCTGCCCCACCCACCCGTGCTGGGCGTCACGCCCCTGTAGGCAGTGCAACCAGCCCCCAGGACATGTGCCACGCCCCTACAGGCAGTGTGCCCCGCCCCCAGGATGCGCTCTAGCCCCGCCCCCGCCTGCTCTCCGACCCCTCGGGGCCGGAGCATGGAGCTCCACCACTTCCACTGAGCCTCTTGGGCTTGCCGATCAGAAGGTCGGCGGTTTGAATCCCCAGGACAGGGTGAGCTCCTGTTGCTCGGTCCCAGCTCCCGCCAACCTAGTAGTTCAAAAGCATGCCAAAAAAGAGGGGTGCAAGTAGATAAATAGGTACCGCTCCGGCGGGAAGGTAAACGGCGTTTTCGTGCACTGCTCTGGTTTCAGTGTTCCATTGCGTCAGAAGTGGCTTAGTAATGCTGGCCACATGACCCAGCAAAACTATCTACGGACAAACGCTGGCTCCCTCGGCCTGCGATTGGACTTAACTGTCAGGGGTCCTTTACCTTTTTCTTACAGTACTGCTGTTTAGGTCTATTTCCTACTCCTCCTACATAATTTCTTTCAAAAGGAGTCAATACCAAGGTGACTCCTTTTCAAAAGGAGAACACCAAGGTATTCCGACAGCATTCATATGTCACATGCTCTGATCCCACAGTCTATGTGGTTTGGATCAGGATTTTGTTCTGTGCACACAACTCCCTCCTCCTCTAACACATCCAGCCTAATGTAGCACATTCTGGCTTGTCAAAACAGATTCTTATTGATGTCTGAACCAGCAAACTAGAGGTGATTCCTCCAAACGAAGATTGTCAATTGTATTTTGCAAACTTGGCTTGGTGAGGAAATGGGAATGAAGCAGGCATGTTCTTCTTCCCAGTGCTCCAGACAACAACTGGAGGGTTGAAGTATGTGGTATCGGAAAGCAGCCACAGTGCATTACCAAAGGGTCTGCTCTGAGTGTGACTAACATTGGATTTTGCCTGGTGCCTTAAAATGATCATCTTAATATGAGTTTCAGATTATTAAACTCCAGAATGCAAAATGTTATTGAATCTGACCTTTTGAATCTGGTAATGCATAAACTACAAGAATTAGGCTTGTTTGTTTATTTTAAGCCTATATTATCTTACATAGATATCCTCTTATAGATAATATATTCCATCTGTTGGAAAAGGCTTGGCACTCACTGGATGTTTGTAGAGCACTAAAGGTGTATATTGCTAGGATAAAATACATAAACACCCTGTTTATATCTACGCAAGGGGAAAGGCTCATCCACTTTGCCTAGATGGATCAGAGTGTGTATCAATATGATACTCTTAAATTACCCCATCCAGTTAATTTAACATCCCATTCTACCACGTCTGCAGCAACCACAGCCGCCTTTTCTACAAATTGCTCCATTGTTAGAAAAATGTAGGGCAGCTACCTGGGCTTCTCCTAACACGTTCACGAGGCATTGCAAAATGGACTTATTTGCCTCTGTGGAGGCTGCCTTTGGCAGTTTTCCAACAGGCGTTTATGCCTTAATTTGCTGCAGTTGAGACCCGCTCCAATTGGGAAAGCTGTGGTATGTCCAGTGGCGTAGTGTGGGTTGTCAGCACCCAGGGCAAGGCAAGTAATTTGCACCCCCTAACCCGTGGATTTGCGCCCCCTAACCCGTGGATTTGCGCCCCCTAACCCTAACCCCCAGATGTTGCGCCCGGTGCGGCCGGCCCCCCTGCACCCTCCACACTACGCCACTGGGTATGTCCCAGCCTAGTGGCCTCATGATAAATAGTATGACTGGCACTTCCCTTTACCTGTGGATAGTAGTGCCACAAGTGGTGGGGGCATTGCAATGTTAGAGGATGGAAAGCTACCACTAGTGGTAAAAAGCAGAATGCACCCACTGGATCCAAAGACCCACAGATCCCTGACGTGCAGTGGCGTAGCATGGGGGGTGCAGGGGGGGCCGGCCGCACCGGGCGCAACACCTAGGGGTTAGGGTTAGGGGGCGCAAATCCATGGGTTTGGGGGCGCAAATCCACGGGTTAGGGGGCGCAAATTACTTGCCTTGCCCCGGGCGCTGACAACCCACGCTACGCCACTGCTGACGTGCCTGATCCTAGGCTGGTGAAGGGGGAAATTGTGAAGTTACCTGCTCCCCACATTCCACCATGGTTTGCACAATCTGATGGGGCTTCGGATGTGGTGATAGATCTGTCACAACATTCCTCCCTTCCCCTCAGACTCCAGGTAGGATTGTTCTGCCCATGACTAGTAACACCTGGGGGCAGGGAAATTGGCATGGAGGAAATGGGTAAAAAAACTTCTCCTCTGTGCCACAACCCAAATCTGAATCAGAGCCTCCATGGCAGCTGTTGTTTTTTTAAGGGGGGGGGTTCCAAGCCCAGAATTCTGGGTTGTGGTTAGTTAGCATCACATCTAGTTTGACCCTAAGCTGGAACCAAGTCTCTAATAAATGAATCTATATATTTCAATAATGATTCCAAAGTGGAACCCAATCCAGAAATAAACTGATACTCAGGTGGAGGGGACCCAGGTTTATTGATTTTTGGTAGCATATAAATGACAGGAACTTATAACAAATTTCACAGCTCCTTTCATAGTTATTGTAAACTTATTTTGTATGCATCACAGTGCTTCTGAATGCAGGCGCACACAGACAGATTATATAATATTAACTAATATCTGCAGTATTTGCATGTCACATGTAGTTATTCCAAGGTCTCCTGCCTTGTTTACCTCCCCATGTATATTTACAATTTACATATAAGGTCACTCCAGCACTTCAGATCTGTAAACAGTCCCTGGTACTTAGCAACACTGGCATTTGGTTTGCTGTATATTGAATGTGCCTTCAACATCTGCAAAAGCATACCTCAGACAAAACATGCTGTAGCTAATTTCACACTAAGAGAAAACTAGATTAAAGCTGTGTCTATCTTTCTATTGTAATACACTAACACAAATTAGTATTTACATTGAAATATTTAATTTAGGAAAACAGTCACGATATAAAATTGATGGCGCAAAAATGGTTCACATTAGAAAATTCTGGAGCCTCCATCGGCTTGTTGAAATGATTGCTGTACTGACCTTGACTGGTGAGAATACCCCAGCTAGCTTTTCGTTTCGCAGAACACTCCCCTATGCATTCTAGGCTTCTCTTTGAGAGATTCTGTTTAGTGCAGCTCCTCTGAACCGCAGTGTTTGTGGACATGATTTTAACGTTCTCTTCCCTCCTGCCAAAGCCTGCGTGTCATTAATGCAGATGCTCTTCCCTCTGGAATGTCCACAAAGTGCTAACTGCTATCGGCCCTCCTTTTCATTTTCTCACAAGCTGTCTGGTTGTACTTGCAGTAAAATAGCTACTACACCATCCTGCAATATTTACTAGCAGGACGGGCAGCTAGAGTGAGGGAAGGAAAGGATTGCATTGGCATGTTCTATTTATAAAACAAGAAAGAATCAGCTTAGCTGCAGCCTGGGTCTGTTTACACGAGTTAAAATGGAAGAGGGTGTTTGATTCCTCCCCCTCGCTTATACTTGTCCTAGAAAGACAGACTTCCCTGGTTATGTTGGTTCTTCATTTGTAAAGGGGGGGGGAGGGCACAGTGGGGATCTGTCACCCAGAAATATTTTAAAAGCAAACATAATAACAATTGTAAAGCATTTTGCAAATTAAGTTATAAAGCAATTTTTGGCCATTTTGCAATGGGCAGAGTATTTTCAAGTTTCTACTGCAAAACTGAAATATTAATATTGTAATGGGCAAGGTTCTTGAGCAGGTGATTGTAACCAGATCTAGGTGCTTTTGGAGGAAACAGATTTTCTAGATCCTTCAATCGGGGTTTCAGCCCGGTTTCGGCACAGAAACTGCTTTGGTCACCCTATATGATAATCACTGCTGGGAGAGAGACAGGGGAAATGTGTCCCTATTATTTTTTCTCCACCTCTCAGTGGCTTTTCATACCATTGACCATGTTATCCTTGTGGAGTTGCTGTCTGAGTTAAGGGTGAGTACCACCGCTTTGCGGTGGTTCTGGCCCTACTTGGATGGTCGCTTCCAGAGAGTGATGCTTGGGGAGTGCTCCTCAGCTCTGTGGAGCCTTCAATGTGGGGTTCCTCGGGTTCAATTTTATCCCCTATGCTGTTCAACAACTACATGAAACCGCTAAGTAAGCTTATCGGGTGTGTTGGAGTACGTGGTCAGCAATATGCTGGTGACACGTAGCTCTATTTCTCCTTTCCATCTGCAGGTGCGGCAGTGAATGTGCTGGACCTTTTCTTGCCTTGGTAATGGACTGGATGAAAGCCAACAAACTGAAGCTCAATCCAGATAACACTGAGGCACTGTTAGTGGTCAGTTCCCTAGACTGGATGGAAAGGAGGTTGCATGCTCTAGATGGGGTTACACTCCCTCTGAAGGAGTGAAGCTTAGGGGTACTCCTGGATCCTTTGCTGTCTTTTGAGGTTCAGGTGGCCTCAGTGGCACAGAGCTTAAGAAGGTGGCCCACTTGTGACCCTATCTGAACTGGGATAGCCGAACTTCTGTCATCTATGCTCTGGTAACCTCTAAGTTATAACACATATATGTGGAGCTACCTCTGAAGATTCTTCAGAAACTTCAGCTGGTGCAGAATTTGGTGGTCAGGTTGCTGATTAATATTTTGGCCTTTTAAACGTGTTGGGGGGCGTTATTGGTTTGCTTTTATTTTTGTTTTATTATGTATTCCGTGTTCTCTTTTTGGGTTGTGAACCACCCTGTGATCTTCAGATGAAGAGCAGTATACACATTTAATAAATAATAATAACATTGTGAGATATAATAATGTTGATGATTTTATTATTTATACTCTGCTCATCTGGCTGGGTTTCCCCAGCCACAATTTATGGGGGAAAGGACTAAGCATTAGTAACAGTTGCAAAGAGCTATTAAACTACCTTCTCATGCGTTGACCCAAACAGGAGCATAAACTGTAAACGTTAGTAAACCAGAGCAAATACTCTTTTGGCATGGCACTAAATAACCTCCTTGTAGTGCTGGAAGAAAATCTTCATGAACAAGCAAACAGAAGAGACTAATCTGGGATAAAGTTACAACACAGATTAACCAGAGTAATGATCTTATTACAATAGTGGTATCCCCAGTAAAAGAAGCTTACTTATCTTGTGGTCCTGTTTAACTAACTTAAGCTTTTCTAGGTGCCAATGCATTTATGATTCCGGCCATAAATGTTAGCAAATCTAGTGTTGTCTACAGGATAGATTAAGGTGGGGAGTGGGACACTTGCACCTGGGGGCCAAATCACATATCTTGAACCTTTACATCAGGCATAGGCAAACTCGGCCCTCCAGATGTTTTGGGGACTACAACACCCATCATCCCTGACGACTGGTCCTTTTAGCTAGGGATGATGGGAATTGTAGTCCCAAAACATCTGGAGGGCTGAGTTTGCCTATGCCTGCTTTACATTTTCTCCCTTTTCTGGCCCCTCTCTCAGTCCCCCTTTTCTCTGGCCTCATTCTCATTGCTGCTTTTTTCAACCAGATTTTTTTTTAATGGCGTATTTTATTCATTCATTTTAAATTCTGCATACGTGTGCAGGAACATGCTTATTCTGGGAGATAGAAAAGTATTTGATGAGAAAGGTGTTCAAAAGTCCACTTACCTTTTCTGGTGGGCGGCATTGCAGCCAGGCATCGGGCTCTGCAGTGATCCGGCTGGGGGCAGAGATTGGCCCCTTCATTGTCACTGCCCAGCTATGTCACCAGCGCTGGGTGGGGCTCTGCCCAGGGGCAGCCCCGCTGACGAATCAGTGCTAGCTGTGGGCGTGGCCACAGGAAATTTAAACCGCAGCACGGCCAGGGGCCATTCAAGTCCTAGGACTCCCCCTATTGGTGCTTTACCCTTAGCTGGTCTCCCGGCAGATGGGCAGGAGTCAATATATAGTCTGGCTTCACCCAATGCCTAAGCCAAACCACTCACATCTATAACTGATAAAGTTGTGGCCTATTCAAACCCATAAACCAAAATCCACTTGTCTGTGTGGGAACTGCGGGTCATGGGGCCTTGGCACGCAATCAATGATATGGCTTATGCCATACTTTGAACCACTCTCCTTCCCTATTGTGAGTGGTGGTGAGTGTCAGGTTGATTGTTTTACTACTCATTCGCTCTGGATTTTATTGGGGGGGGGGGAGGATAAAAATGATGGACAGTAAAGGCCAGAAGGAACAACTGGGCTAGCCCATTCAGCTTCACTGAACCAGTCAACCTCTTGCCACATGCCTGCTCTCTGTCTTAGTTGGATGGTTTAGCAGATCCAGCCCCTATCTTAGCACACAGATCCTCAGACCTCCTACATGAATGAAAGGAGCCATCTCACATAACTACTGCTGAACAAAGCAGCAACAGCTACCAGATACAGACTATGGGGAAGGGTGTGTGTGTGTGTGTGTGTGTGTGTACATGTACATGTACATGTGAAAGAGAGATTATGGTCTGTCTGTGAGACAGAATTGTTGAATGAGCATATATGAAAGGGAGGTTGCAAACCTGCATGGGAAAAAGAAGGAAAGAGATCTGCTTTGCATAGATTTTGAGTTCTTTGCCATAATCTGAAAAAAGACCAGAAAGTATCTCAGCTTCTGTGTTTTCTAGAAGGCAATTAATTAATTTTTAATAATTTGTTGCATGCAAGTGCATTGTGGGTGCGGTTTAATGTGAACATTAGATTAATCTGCTTGAGTTATAAATGGAATTTTAGTTTTTCCTTTGTGACACCGTTGGAATCTGGATTGTGTAAGAATGATATGTGATGATGGCTTGATATCATGGATGAATGTATTGTTTGGTGGCAGGGAACAAGTAAACACATGGAACAGGTCTATGCCTAGATTACACAGTGTTTTCACTTGTCTTCTGCCCATGAGTACAGGGCTCTACCCCAGCTACTGTCCTTTGAGACTGCCAGCAGGAATGTGATTTGCATATTGCCAAAAAGAGGATATATCACCTGGAAAAGGACAATAGTAAATATTTGCTTGTGTTTTTCATATGCTAATTTGTATTTATAGATGCAGATTCAGAATTATTTAATATACTTTAAAAAGAAATACAATTCATCTCACTATAATGAGAAAGACTGACTAGGTGGCCTGTCTGTTCAGTCTGCTGTCCAGGTGCTAATTGTTGATAGGGAACTTCAGGGTTCCCGCTTTCCCTTATGGTTATTTAATGTTAAACTGGTCTTGGACCAGAAAACCTTCAGAGAGAAGACTGCCCTCTGTAAAGTATGGCACATAGCTGCTTTACCTGTCAGGCTTTGCCCCTAGGACCCTCCCAGGTACTAAAGCGTTATCTTTCAGGAATTGATGGCCCTAGACACTACGCGGTCAGAAGGCCTTGACCCTCTATGCAGCATATGCAATAGAATCCATGCCTACAAAAATGCCCAGTAAGTCAGAGTAAGGAAGGGAGAAAGCAGCCCTGCATCAATACTACATTAGGGATGCACATATTAAGAGATTTTATGGCTTTATCCACAAGTTCAAGATCTTGACAAGGGAAATTCCACTTCAAATGGGGAAAGTGGTAACCCCAACCATCCATATGAATGCAACTAACTCATTATGCCTCAACAAATCTCTTTTTTAAAAGATATTTTTATTGAAATTTTCAGTTATACATTTTCCACCATTAAATACCCACCATTATAATAATGCATTCGTTGACCTCTCTTCTTCTCTTTCCATGGTTCTTTTCTTTTCATGGTTAATTTTCCCATTATTACTGCATATTCTGTTACAACCATTACAACCATTTAATTCCATCCCTCTTTTCATATTACCTCATCTTTTTATACTGTTGAATTTACCTTAATCCTCCTAGCGTTTTCACTTGTTTACAATTATTTCCCAAATATTCTACTAAGATTTTCCATTCCTCTTATATTCCATCATTTTAAGTTGCCATTCCTCCTTCTTAGGGACCTCTCCCACCCTCCATTTTTGGGCTAACAAAATCTGAGCTGCTGTAGTTGCATACATAATTCCCCACCCCACCCCCGACTTCTGGGAACCTCCATGTGCACCATTCCTAAAAGGAATGCTTCTGGGTTTGGGGTAATGTTATTTTAAACCCCTTTTTCAACTCATTATAATATCTCAACAAATCTCTGCGTATTAATCATTTGGTGGACATGTTTTTTAAGAAAAGAGCTCATGTAAAACCACAGTGCTCAACTGTTAACTACACAGCTTAAGAAAAATAAAATACTAAATCCTGCTGTTTTTATATGTTGGGTACCGTGTGCCATATTCCTTTCATGACCACTAGAGCTCTATTATACCTAGAAAGCTAGGATGTTCCTATATAGTTTTTATTAATAGAACTATGATCTATCTGGAATGTGAGCTGAGAAAACATCTTGTACTATTTTTCCTCGCCCAACAACTGTTGTTGAGTGACATTATCAGTTGCAATTGTTAAACAGGGTAGTAGGAAAACATTACTTATCATTCCTAACTGTATGAATGCCATCAACCTCTTCAGATAACACATCAAGAAATATGAGCTTCTATGGAATTTCCAGAGCTTATGGGGACAATTCATAGGTATGACTAATAAAAGAGATGGGTGATGTAGGTTGCAACCCTGTGTACAATTACCTGGGTATAAGTCTTATTGAACTCAATGAGGTTTACTTCTGTGCAAATCAACCTTTGCTTAGGAAGGGGGGGGGGGTCCCTGCCATTAACCCACAATTTCTTGTGTGGGTTTATGTCACAGTAATTATACATTACTCAGAAGTAACCCCTGCTAAATTCCATGGGGATGGCTCCTTTGATACATTCACATAAGGTCATTGTTGTGGAGAGTCATCAGCCACTGTATTATGGGAGTTTTATCTCCACTCTGCACAAAAGGTATATATTTTGACATGCAATAGTAAATGACCATTTTGCACATGTTCAAAGCACATATGACCATGCACATGCGCACCGCCATGAACCCAGAAGTGGCAGGAAAAGTGTGCGTAATGGGGTAGGCTTAAACACGCTCTGCTACCACGCATGATGATCTGGAATACAACCTCTGTGCAAATCAGGGATTGCCTATATCTGCAGACCCCCAACTCCCAGCCTAGGGAGTCATTCCAGGAGAATGCCCAGTGCAGAGGTTCCCCATGCATGTACTAGAAAGAGGAAAATAACATAATACTCTTCCCCTTGCCACGCAAATCATAATATCTATAATCTTAATTGCAGCTGGAGTGTTGTTTGGAAGAACTGCACTTAGATCCTTGCAACAATTCAAGATAACCTTTTGTGTCCAAAGCAATGTTGTAAGTATTGCCTAAAATAAGGATGATTCATTCTGTTGAGGGTGTATTTTGAACCACAAGGGAGACAGAAACCTTCAGAATAACCTGGGGAAAAATTCCTTCCTGATTTGATAATGCTGTTGGGAATGTATCTAACTTCTAGCCATTCATTTCTATCAAAGGAAATACTCTTAGCACTTTAACACATACCCATCCCATCTAATTTCCTAATGCTAGTTGTTGCTATATTTTATGTCTAGAATCTCTTCCAGTCGCTCCAAGCGAGTGTTTTTGGAATGATTCCCATGAAGACATGCATTAGAATTAGCCATTGTGTCAGCCATTCCCATAGGCTGGCACTGGAAAACGCTTTTCCATAAAACTAAACTTGGAAGACCAGCTTCCATACAATATGTACTCTTAATAGGATGCGTTTCAGAAGCACTCCATTGGAAGCAAACATGTGGCAATGTCACCTCAGAGAAAGAGAAAATATTCAATTACAGGGAAATGAAGTATAATATATCTTATTAAACAGTATCCCATCTGCATTCAGCTCAGTTTTAAAACATTATGAGGCTTATGTTCTGGGTTGTTGTTTTTCTGATATCTTACTTATTTGATAATTACACTGTTTTATGATATACGACACCTTAAAATCTGATATGATGAAGGGTGGTATAAAAATGTTTTAAATAAATGGGAAACTTTCTTCAAATCTCTAGCTGTCATTTCCTGTTAAGAGCATTTTTAAGCATTTGATATTTAAATTGACTTAAATTTACATTAGTTTATATTGCAAGCCTATTTTTAGTAGAACTACATTGCATTTAAATACATGCAATAACAATATTTATACATGGAACAAATACAAGAGAGGCTCAGGGATGTATTAGTGTCATGGATGGAGACATTCTGCACCCCTGCATATACTCATGAGGAAATACACCACATTGAAAATTAACTTCTTTCTTCAAACATAGTATTTGGGTCCATGATAGCTGGGACAACAACCTGTGAATTGGCATTAAACGATTCCCAATTGATAATTAAATATCACAAGCAGTTTGTAGGGAGGAGGCAGTTGCAGGCACTGGCAGAGGAAGAGTAGTGTGGGGGGAGCGCACCCGGCAGCGCGATCCTGGTGGGGTGCCATAGTGGCTGCCCTCCTCGCCTGCACTGGGCACCATGCCCCCGCAGGCAGTGTGCCACGCCCCTGGGATGCGCACCAGCCCCGCCCCCACCTGCTCTCCGCCCCCTGGTGCCGGAGCATGAAGCTCCGCCACTGGTTGCCGGATTGTGTTAATAATTTGCTGGGTCAAGGAACGCCAAATGATTACTTCAGGCCTTGCCGCCAGATAAGAATCCTTCCTGGACTTGGACAATCCTTGGCACCAGCAACACCTCTGGACCCTGCAATATCATGGGCAGAACTCGAAATCTTTAAACCTGGCTGCACCAAAGAATCAAGTGATCATAAATCTCATAATGTAAAATCCCGTACCCATTTGTTTAGAATTGATGGCCTCCTTTGACACACATACTTCTGGGATTTTGAGTATAAAGAACTCAAAGCTGGCTAACAACACACAAATGATGCAGTGCAGCCGCCGCTTACACATATAGACCGCAATTGCATATTACTTAGGAGTGAATTGCTGAATGCTGAGGCCTAAGAAAAGCGAGCTCATTATATGTTTAGCTTGTGACATATATATACTTTTCTGAACACATTTTCAAAAAACATCGCATCTTCATAATATAAATGTTTGAAATTTTATAAACCAGATGGATTTTACTACTATCTTCAAAAATATTAAGAATCAGGTTCCACTCTATATTATAGTTTTGCATTAAAAGTTGGATAATGTTCTGGCACAAATAATCTTGGTAAACAAGGAGCTGTAGTTACCCTATGCAAGCATTATGAATGTCAGCCAATACTTTATAGGCATTTTCCTTCCTCCATTTGATAAAAACAGAACCAGAGCAAATGAAGATTAATTTCACAATTTTAATTTACTATTTTAACATTTTACTCATGTTAGATTGAATCTGCTTTAAAGGTAATCATAAAACAGCCTATAGCTCAGTTGGTAGAACATGAAACTTTTAATCTCAGGGTAATGGGTTCAAGCCTCATGTTGGGCGACAGATTCCTGCCTTGCAAGGGCTGGACTAGACAACTCTCATGGTCCCTTCCAACTTTACAATTCTGATTCTATGAAATACTATTCAGTGGGAAAATAAAGTGGGGAAATCTGGTCAGTAACAGGTTGCCTAAAGATTATGGAAAATTACAGATTAGTTTGCTTAAAAGAAAAGACTTTTTTATAAGTTAGCAGTTCAATAACAAGAAATGACAAAGGTGATAAAGGAAACAAAAGCGTACCTTGTTCTTGAGGAAGTCCATAAAACTCAGCAGCTATTCTTGCTGCCTCTTTACGGTTCCCTTTTACAATATAGAAATGGCTGAGTATTGCGAGGCTGATTTTCACAAAAAGCTTAAAGCAGAAAAGTGAAAGTATCGTGAAGTAGACATTGGATAGTTGTTGGGCAAAAGGACGGTTTTCCTCTACGACAGTCATTGCTGCACAAGAGGCTTTGCCAGTGTTTAGATACAGCTCCGAAATATGTCGGTAAGATAGTATGGCTCCAGCCAGACACTCCTAGGGAACAGCTGGTGCTGAGGAAAAAAAATATCAGCTGGTCATGATGCTTGCAGCTCAAAATATGGGGATTATTTATACTGTACATAGCACTGAGTTCACTTGAGCTCCTGCTAGTGTGATGGTATTTCAGCTGGAGAAGAACACATATAAACAGTTTCAAACACTTTGAATATGACACTCCATACTAAAACAGTAGCTTCGTTCCACAGCTCACATATCTATTGTGTATAATCACATCAGTTTTACATCTGAAGAATAGTTGTCAAACGGTATGATTTACAACTTGTTCTTGTTTTACTCCACAGTTTTAACCAACTGCTGTCAATCTGAAAGAAGATTGTCACCCTCCCTCAAAACATGATAAACACACATACACACTTTTGTTGGATCTTTTATTATAGTGATGTTCTTACATTTTCTCAACATATTTCTTTTAAAAGGATGAGTTCTGTTAAATTAGAATGAAATGGAAAGCCAAGCCAGGAAAAAGGGCTTGGTGTGTTAACTAGGCTGTGCCTAGGACAGATCCCTGAAAGGGAAGTTAAGCTGATGCAATTTTGGATACATTTGTCTATGCCTGTTATAATGAATGTTGTTTAACAATTTGGATGTATGTTTAAACACCAACGGCTTTGCTTGAAATACCATTTAATATGAGCTTGTGCAACTAAGGCTGTGTTTCAGATTTCTACTAATGTACACATTCTCAAATACTAATATGGTCTTGAAAGCAGAGGTGTCATCAAGTTCTTAAAACACTTGGGACACAAACGCATGATACAAATTTGTATATGCAAATATATATATATATATATATATATATATATATATATATATATATTTGCTTTCGTAGATTTTCACGGGTACAGGAATGCAGGTTTTGGTGTCCTCGGGTGTCTTCCCGTGTAAAAGTTGGGGTGTCTAGGCGACGTTTCGACGAGGTCTCACTCGTCATCTTCAGGCTGGTGCTTTCGGCTTCTTGTTACTGGAACAGAGCAGGATCTCAGTGTTTGAGTTCCTATAAATACTGTTGAGGGGGTGTGGTGTATAGCCTCCAATGTTCTGGGCAGAGAGGAAGTTCCCAGGCTAGTGTGCCTTTTCTTCTTTTGTTCCTTAATTACTTGAGGGATATCTTGAGTGATTTCTTGAGTGATATCCTGAGTACCACTTAGGTGGGTCATACACGAAGCCAAGCCAGAGCACAACCAAGTGCAGTACAGCCATCTTCTCATAAAAACTCTTCACAAAGTTCAAGAGGTCAAGACACAAAGACTTTAGCAACTAATCCACACCTAATGACCCACCTAAGTGGTACTCAGGATATCACTCAAGAAATCACTCAAGATATCCCTCAAGTAATTAAGGAACAAAAGAAGAAAAGGCACACTAGCCTGGGAACTTCCTCTCTGCCCAGAACATTGGAGGCTATACACCACACCCCCTCAACAGTATTTATAGGAACTCAAACACTGAGATCCTGCTCTGTTCCAGTAACAAGAAGCCGAAAGCACCAGCCTGAAGATGACGAGTGAGACCTCGTCGAAACGTCGCCTAGACACCCCAACTTTTACACGGGAAGACACCCGAGGACACCAAAACCTGCATATATATATATATATATATATATATATATATATATATGCAAATTTAAGCAGACTTTCAAAGAGAAAGCTGCCCTGCAGGGAAAATGATTGTTTTGGGGTTTTTGTTTAAAAAGGGGGGATTGAGAAACTAAGGTGTGATGCAAAAGACTAGACTCTCTCCTCCACCAGGTCACCCCTGTTTAAAAGAAACAGAGTAATGTTTGCCTGATAGCTAGCTATTCCAACTTTCTAGGGTTTGAAGCTTTGGGGTTTAGACAGGATGGCCCTGGCAAGTATCTCCTTTGTTAGGGATATTACAGATAAATGGCCTAGGAAGTAACTGGAGAATCATTTGGATTCTGTGCAAGAAATAGCCAGCTTGTGAAGACAAACTATGGTTTGGGGGGAAACAGAGATACTGTACCCAATTTCTTGTACTCTGAATTAACAGCATTTTGTGGTGCTGGGTGTATCCTTAAAGATCTGATGTGGAAACAGTGAACTCTGATTGTCTGTTGGAATGTTTAAGCTGTACCTCCACCTACCTTCAACCTGTATATTTGTGTAAAAAAAACACCAAAAGCCCACTCTCAAACATAAAATGCCAAGAACTCTGCAGTTGCCTTCTAAATCTTGGTAAGTGCTGTGTTCCTACATCTCAGTGCATGGAGAAGTGGAGTGTGCAACACTAATGTGAGCCTGTCCTCTTCAGTAGCGTGCACAGAAGTAGTATTGCTTGTTTAAAAGCTTTAGGAAAGATAAATAATATTCCGCGCTTGAGTAATCTACAGCCACTGACTCCAGAGAGAGCCTTTCATATCTCTTTCTCCAGGAATTGCATCTAGGGTGAGCCACTTCAGAGCCGCAGAGGTGGGTGGCAGCTTCAGTGCCTTTGTGATATCGCCAGCCAGTACACCAATCCATCTCTTATCTGACAGCTGTTTGCAGAATTCCATCCCAAAGCAGTAGCTGTGACAGGCATGCCTCTGCTGCCAGATCAAAAGGGGAAGTAACCAACAGAGCTTACCTACATATGGTGAAGCAAAAGGCACTCTGAGATATGCAAGGTCACAGGGAGAACAAACGCAGGCTAATTATGCTACCCATTCTCAAAACATCCCACCTGGCCTGTTTACAACACTTGAGATTAACAGTGAGAAGTCAGGGAGAACAAAACGGGGAAACAATCGTGCATGGAAAGGCTCTAGGCAGAAGGAAAAAACTGCCACATGAACTAGTCACGAGGTTAGAAATGTCTGGCAGCACAAAACAAACACAAAGCCCAGCACAGCTGCTGCTTGGTAACATGATTGGCAGTGCATGAGCGGGAAAAGGAGTGCATGAGCGGGAAAATGTTCTCCAAGACAGGGTCAGGGAAGAGCCAGCCTCCAGTGAAGGAGTCGCTACAGACAAAACGGCAGATAAAAAAACCAGGGGGCTGTTGGAGATCCAACCTTTGGAAAGAGAGATCCAACTTTTGAGCTTATGAGGAAAGGCCACTAAATAATTCCTCCATTATTTAGTGGCCTTTCCTCATAAGCTCAAAAGTTGGATCTCTCTAATTTGGCTTGGCTTCTGATGGCCCTAGGGAGGACACAGGCAGCGTGATGACCTCAGGGGCAGTGGGCTCTCTACTTTTGCTCACTCAGGTAGGCCTCTCAAGGTGCACAGGTGGGTGGATGTTGCCATCAGGGTCTATGAGGCAGTTGCCTAAGGATAAGGGGAGCAATGAAGCTTATGAAGATGTTTCCTAGCAGAGCTGGCCTATCAGAAAAGCGGGAGGAGTTATGTGGGATGCAAGAGAGTGGACCAAAAGCTGGCTGGGCCATACAGGAGCCAGGTGAATGGCTTCAGTGCCATTCAAAACCCTATACTTTTTCCTAGGGTATACTGGATTCAAACTAGGGATGTCTCGTATGTGAAACGTAAAAAAAGCCCTATTGCAACGAGCCATGCTCCTCCTACAGACCCTGTGTTTCTCCCTGATACTTGTCTGATGCTGCTGGAGCTGAATGGCAAAGAAACTGATTTGTGATGTTTCAGTCGGGGTTTGTGTCTTGGGTCCTTCCTCTCTTTTGCCCCTGACTTTCTCTTTTTGTCAGCTTAGCAAAAGAAATGTTAAAAATGTCAACCAATTCTAACAGTTCATAATAAATCGTGGCAACTTAATAAATAAAATATTACTACGAAAAAACACAAATAGTCCTAATTAAGAAACCAAGCCCACATAAGTAAAATAGTAATAATAGGTGGTAAATAACCATTAAAGTTGTCAAGAAAAAAACAAATAAATCCATAAACAATTACTTAAGGAAGAAAAACACATATTATTTAAGAAATTATACACAGCTCAGGAGCATCGTAATTTGTGGAAGCTCTATGAGCACATATTCTGTTAAACAGAAAGGTGAATGTCTCATCTTCCACTATTTCAAAAATTCAAAAATTATTGCATTCTGCTCATTCAGATCTCTGCCTCTTTTGCCTGCCATGTTGTACCCATAAAATCTAGGGGATTTTGCTATCCTTGATGTACGTTCTCTTAAATGGGAGCTATTTCCCCTGCCTCTGCTTTTTGCATAAAGAATCCTTACTGGTTGCTAATATGATATAGACGAGCCATTTCCCTGTATCTTTAGGAGCCACATATTGCAGATAAGTTAGTAAAAATATTCTAGGATCTACGGTAATTGAATTCAGTGGAATTTTTAACTTCGCCTCTTTGAAAAGTTCCTCCTCCAAACCAAATTACTTTGAAACTCTTAATTAAACTATCAAAGATTTCAGAACAAAATAAAAGGATTTTGAATGAAAAAATTACAGAACAAGAAATAGAGGGTGCCATTCAGAATATGAAACTGGGGAAATCACCAGGACCAGACGGTTTGACTGCGAAATACTACAAAGATCTTAAAGAATGGCTAATACAGCCATTGAAGGAAGTATGCAACCAGATATTAGAGGGGAAAAAGGCGCCTGAATCGTGGAGAGAAGCATTCATCTCACTTATACCGAAGACAGAAACTGAGAAACATCAAGTTAAGAACTACCGCCCTATATCACTCTTGAATGTGGATTACAAAATTTTTGCAGACGTTCTGGCGAAAAGGTTTAAAAGAGTTCTGGTGGAGGAGATTCATAAGAACCAAACAGGCTTTCTCCCAGGGAGACACATGTCAGATAATGTGAGGAACATTATAGACATTTTGGAGATGTTGGAGGTGGACATTAACAGAAAGGCAGTTTTAATATTTGTGGACGCGGAGAAGGCCTTCGACAACATTTCTTGGAAATTTATGAAGAAGAATCTCCATGGGATGGGGGTAGGCCAAGGGTTTGAAAACGGTATAGGTGCAATATATTCTGAACAAAGAGCTAAACTAATTGTGAACAATGTGGTAATGGATGAAATACCAATAGAGAAAGGTACATGGCAGGGATGTCCTATATCCCCTTTACTTTTTATATCTGTTCTGGAGGTTTTATTAAATATGATTAGAAAGGACCAGCTGGTAAAAGGAATCCAGGTCGGATCTAAACAATATAAGTTAAGGGCATTTGCAGATGATTTAGTGTTAACTTTACAACAGCCAGAAGCTAGTGCCAAAAGAGTTTTGGAATTAATGGAGATATTCGGCCAGGTCGCAGGATTTAAACTAAATAAACAGAAAACAAAGGTGCTGGAAAAAAATCTAACAAAAGAGGAGAAAGATAGGTTTCAAAGTGAAACTGGGTTGGAAATAGCAAAAAAGGTTAAGTACCTGGGGGTAAATCTAACATCTAAAAACGTGAATCTATTTAAAGATAACTATGAAAAATGCTGGACAGAAGTTAAAAAGGATCTAGATATATGGTCGAGGCTGAAACTTTCCTTGTTAGGCCGAATTGCTGTTATTAAGATGAATGTTTTGCCAAGAATGTTGTTTCTATTTCAGACGTTGCAGATTCTAGACAAAATGGACTGCTTCAAGAAGTGGCAGAAAGATATATCTAAATTTGTCTGGCAGGGCAAAAAACCCAGAATAAAATTTAAGATTTTAACTGATGCAAAAGATAGAGGGGGCTTCGCCCTGCCGGACTTAAGACTTTACTATGAATCAGCAGCATTTTGCTGGTTGAAGCAATGGCTACTTCTTGAAGACACAGACATTCTTGATCTGGAAGGATACGATAATAGCTTTGGTTGGCATGCATATCTGTGGTATGACAAGGTAAAGGTCTATAAAAGTTTTAAAAACCATATTGTCAGGAAAGCACTGTACAATGTTTGGAATAGATATAAGGACTTACTGGAAAGTAAAACCCCTAGGTGGTTGTCACCAATGGAAGCGAAAGCAGTGAAAAAAATTAACATGGACTCTAATTGGCCTAAGTATTGTGAAATTTTAGAATATGATGGTAAAAAACTGAAGCTACAAAGTTTTGAGAAGCTAAAGCATAAAGTTCGAGATTGGTTACACTACCGTCAGATAAATGAGATGTTTAAGCAGGACAGGAAACTTGGTTTTCAGAAGGAGAGGTCAAAGTTAGAAACAGAATTGTTAGAACCCAATACTAAGAATCTATCTAAAATGTATAATTTGCTGCTGAAATGGAATACACAGGACAAAACGGTGAAATCAGCTATGATTAAATGGGCACAGGACATTGGTCATGATATTATGTTTGACGACTGGGAACAGTTATGGACCACCGGTGTTAAATTTACGGCATGTAATGCCCTGAAAGAGAATATAATGAAAATGATCTATAGGTGGTACATGACCCCAGTCAAACTTGCAAAGATCTACCATCTGCCCAATAATAAATGCTGGAAATGTAATGAGGCTGAAGGTACTTTTTATCATCTTTGGTGGACCTGCCCAAAGATTAAAGCCTACTGGGAAATGATCTATAATGAAATTAAGAAAGTCCTTAAGTGGACATTTGTAAAGAAACCGGAGGCTTTTCTCTTGGGCATGGTTGGCCAATTGGTACCAAAGAAGGATAAGACATTTTTTATGTATGCAACTACAGCAGCAAGAATCCTGTTGGCAAAGTATTGGAAGATGCAAGAACTACCTACTCTGGAAGAATGGCAATCGAAGGTGATGGAATATATGGGACTGGCAGAGATGACCGGCAGAATCCGTGACCAGAGGAAAGAGACAGTGGAAGAGGATTGGGGGAAATTTAAAACATATCTAAAAAACTATTGTAAAATTGTGGACTGATAAGATGTTAAGGGGTAAAAAAACAAAGAATTACAGCTGTAAATCGTAAACTTTAAGAAAATTCAAAAGGGACCTGACTAAGATTGACAAGTTGCTCGAAAAAACGACAAAATAAGGATGTGGCGAAGGGAAGGCATGGGGAAGTCAATTTTTGTTGTTTGTTTTTTGTTGTCTGTTTTTGATGTTTATGTTTGTTATATGTGTAAAAACTAATAAAAAATATTATTAAAAAAAAAAAGAAACTCTTAATTAAAACAAAACCCAAACCTGCTTCATTTGCAGCATGGGGAGCTGGTGTTTAAAGCAAACAGTTTTTGCACGGGCTTATTAAACTAGCCAGGATGTCAAAATATACTGAATTAAAACACACACTCCCCACGTGAGAGCTTTCAGGCACCCATAAGCCTTGCCACTTGAACGGCGTGTTAAGGGGAAGGCACTGCATTGCATTTCCGTGTGTAGAAGCTCGACTTCCCTCCATACAGATCAGTTCATAGGTGGATTCGAAAAGCTGCTTTTTTAGCAGACAGCAGTCAGGCGGCACTCGCTGCCTGCGGCGACTAGCAGCGGGTTATATATAACAGGAGACGACCATAAGGGAGTTTAGACTGTTCCTTTGCCTGCAGACCGGATTTCCTGGCTATTTTTGACGCCTTGACTATTTACCTTCAGAGCGGTAACAAGGCAGTTGCTCATAAGGCAGCAACAGGGGAGATATTCCGATTTTTTTTCGGTGCAGTGATTTGGGAGCAACGCGCGTCCTCCTTTAGAAGGACGGACTAAGTTTGTTTCTCCAACGTCAAGTGTTCTTTGGGTTATTTTATTTTAAAGGGTTTTTTAAATGCCCTACAAAATGTCCATTGCTCATTGCCCCCCTCCCTGAAGATGGGGTAGCTGAGAGCTATAGTGAGAGTTTACTACAGTCCGCTTTTCCGAGTTTACTATAGACCTTGCCACAATTCATTCAACTTCGGAGTAGCTGCAAGTGGGTGGATTGTACCTGAAAGTGATTTATATCACAATCCTGTATCACAGCTCAGCGCATTCTCACGGGAGCAAACCTCACGATCTCCACAGTGCAGGCGGTGGAGGAAGTTAATAATGACTTAAAATAACTCTCTAACAAAGGTTTGTTTAAAAAACCGATTCAGTCTTTTCTTTTCTTTTTTTTAAAAAAGCAGTCTTTATTAGCGAAATGAAACCTCACCAGCAAATGTTTCCATCGCGGTACTAAACGAATGAGGCATGTCATCAAGATGCAGGCAGAACGATTACAGTACAAACCAAGATATGCAGATAAGCTAATGTCCATATAATTAGGGCTTGCGATCTCTAAACGCACAAGCCCTATTGAGCTGACTTCTGACATTCACCTTGCATGGCAAATGCCACGAAAGAAGCGTCCCAACACCCACCCACCCCTCGGGCTCATAGCTGTCAGCTTCTCCCTTTTCTTGCGAGGAATCCTATTTGGAATAAGGGAATTTCCCTTAAAAAAAGGTAATCGTTGACAGCTATGCACGGGCTGCAGCGGAGGCGAAGGAAGCCGCTTTCCTGCCCTTCCGCCCCCTCCGTTCACTCGAGCGCGGACACGCCGTGACGCTCCGACTATTCTATGCCAGAAGGTGGTTCCCCCTACTATCACTCTGTCCTTTTTTATCTCTCTTTTTTTCTTGCAGCGGCGGCGGCGGAAGCGACGCTTGGAGGCCGACGGGACTTCCGGGCAGGCCGAGCTAGGGCGGAGGGAAGGGAGGCGCAGGGACGCTGGCTGGGCTCCTCCTCGCGCGGGCGACTGGGCGGGCTCGGCTTTTCGGCGGCCGTTTCGGGCCTCCTTTCCCTTTCAGCCACGCGGCGGTGGCGGCAGCGGCGGCAGCAGCTCCCCCCTCTCCTTCCGCGTCCGCTTCCCCGCCACCCGAGGCTCGCTCGCTGGTCCTGCCTGCGCGCTTGAGACGGCGGAGGCGGGTGGCGCGACCGGCCGGCAGGCAGGCGAAGAGGGCCGGAGCGAGCGAGCGTGTTTGTGTGTGTGGTGAAGGCCGGAGCGGCCGGCGGGAGAGATGAACACCGTCCTGACCCGCGCCAACTCTCTCTTCGCCTTCTCGCTGAGCGTGATGGCGGCGCTGACCTTCGGCTGCTTCATCACCACCGCCTTCAAAGAGCGCACGGTGCCCGTCAGCATCGCCGTCTCGCGGGTCATGCTGTGAGTGAGGGGCGAGGGGAGGGTCGGGGGTCCGCTCTTCTTCCTCCTCCTGGGGGCTGAGCCTCTTCGAAGTCTTTCGAGTAGTGGGCGGAAAAGGTTCCCCTTCTCACCCCTTTCTCAGCAAGGATGTGGGGCGAGGAGATTGGGGTGCAGAAGGAGGCGAAGCCTGACTTGCTTCAAAGTATTCTCCCCCCCCCCCAAAAAAAATCCTCCACCTCCCCTTGTGGAGCATCTCTCATGTGCAAAACGTTAGTTTTGCAACGAGCCATCTCCCTTCGCTCCATTAATATTCACCTGTGGTCCTCGGAGTGATTTGGGGCGGGGGCATAACTTATCAGGATGTCTTTGTGTGCGCCCGTGGCAGTGGCTGATGTGTTACCCCACCTCCCTGCAATTATTATTATTTCCCCACACACACATCAGTCCCATCCCTGCTGCAAATAAGTCGCACAATGGAATGTTCATGTTAAATGGGGTTGTCATTGCAGACGGATAAAAGCGTTGTGTATTATTGATCCTGCAATAATCGCCCGTTGTTCTGTGTTATCACCTAAGTTTGGATTCCCTTTTCTCTTTGTCGATTATGGGTCTCAGAACAGTAGACCTTTCCTTCCTGTTCTCTCATTTCCCCTTTGTGGGAGCCAATGAGCGAGCACCACGAACTCTCTGGTGCTGTAGTGTCCGCCCTCTGGCAGGCTCCCTCCAGGGTGTACATAGAAAGGCAACTCGGCTATTGGGTTTAGCACACGTCAGTGGCTGTTGCCCTGGCAGCATATTGCCAAGCATATGCCTGTTTCCATGCAGTTGGGGGTGGGGGGCAGTGTTGTTTTACAGCAAATTCCCGTGCTGTTCTGACAAACACAAGTCCTGCTCTCAGCATTGCTGATTGGTGTTGCTCTGAGGTTTCATAGATTGCCGTGCATCATTTGTGGTGCTTGCATACTGATTTTAAGTTCTTTGGTGCATTTGGAGCTAAGTAGGAACATCTCAGCTGAATGTGTTAAATTATGGGCTTCAAACATCATACTCTGTGCTATTAAAATGTGCTAAATGTGACTGCTCTTCATGAATAAAAGCATGGCAGTGCATGGAGAATTAGATTTGTGCTGGTGTTCTCTCGCATTGTGCCTCTTGGCAAGAACATTAACATTAGTTGCCAAATGTCATCATCACACAATGGCTATGATAACTATAACTCGTAAGGTAAAGGAAATTAAATTATGTAGCCTATACATTACTGAAATCACAGATGACATTCACTTGGCTCACTTTTGCCTAAATTTCTTGCCCAACTCCTAAGTTCCCTTCTGCTGCCCTGCATAATGTTGCAGGCCACCCCAATGTCTGAGCAGTGTGAGTGTTCCAGGCTCTTGCCCAGGGTTTGGTTTCCTCATTCCTAGGGACAGTAGAGACTGACTGATGTCTTTAGGATGCCTTGTTTATCTACACACACACACACACACACACACACACACACACACACACACCCCTATGATGGAGGGACTCACAGCATTAACATCCCAGAAGGTCTTGCTTCTCCCATATTTACAGCCTTGGATTCCAGCAGAAATCAGGCATGACTCTCACTCTCTGACTTCTGCTTTCTTCTAGCACAGCTCTAGCTCTCTGACTATAGCTTTTGTCTTCTCACTACCAGCCACTATTACAAATAAGCTGGCCTTGATACTTCAACAGTGGAATCCTCCAAACACAACCCTGTAATCATTTGTGTAGCCATAATACTTTATTTATGACTTACAGAACATTTGCATTCTCTAAGGGAATATTTGTTTAAAACTTTTAATTTTTCCAAATTTTGGAGAATGTTTAGATATGCATGTTTAAAATATCCAAGTTAAGTTATTGGCTTGGATTCTAAGATAAGTCAACTTCAGGAAGTATATTTAAACTGTAATTATTATTGTTCATTCTACATTTTGTTACAAGGGACCAGCCTCAGCACAGTCTATGTTTCCCATTTTTTTCCACTGAAAAAGAGTATCCTTTCTCTGAAGACACTAATATTATCTTGTGCCAGCTGCAAAGAAGTTTGAATAATGTGGTTTTTTGTGTGTTTTTAGGAAAAATGTAGAAGACTTCACTGGACCTGGAGAAAGAAGTGACCTTGGAATCATTACTTTTGACATTACTGCAGATATCCTTCATAAAAATTTGTAGAGCTTCAGAATAAATCCTGTTTTTAAGTACTGATTACTAGAGGGTGAGAAAATAAAAAATCTATACTTTGAAGCTACTTCTAACAAAAGCTGAGAATAGAGAATACATGATACAGATATTTAAGGCTAGAATTTTTGGTTTATATTGGAGTGTTTTCTCAACTACAGCATTGTTATTAATGTCATAATGATACCCGATTCTTTAGTGTGGTGCTGATGTAACACGCCTGATTACTTAACCATGGTTGAGTGGGCTACCAGCTTGCACACTTCTCTTATCTCAGTGGCGAATTCCCCTTCCCTTTTAGCGCTATGGTGTTGCATTACTGAAGGTTGCCAAGTATTTGCAAACCAATTTATAAATCTGGTGTTAAATGATGGTTAAAGCTAATCATGGATACTCTGAACAAAAATGTTTACATTAAAAAACAAAACAAAAACAGAAGGGGACTATGCCACAAAGTTATTCATGGAAAACAATACCACATTTTGTTAACCCTTATTTTCTTGCCCATTATTTTTGCTTTGCTCTCTCTCTGTCACAACTCTCCCTGTTTTCTCTCCTCACCAAATTGTGTGCCCCCCTTCCTCTCTTTTCACCTACATCCTTTCCCTCCAGTCTTGCTTTTTGCTCTGCTGCTGGTCCTACCCCCTCTCACAGCCTAGTATGGCTGCCTGGTTGAAACAGGACAGGAAAACTGGCACAAACTCAGCCATGCAGCCCTGAGTCCAGGAAGCAGCTGAGCGCCCACCCTTGCTATTTTTCAGGCACCTGCAATCTGCAGGTGTTTCCATAAAGAGTGAAAACAACAGTGGACAAGTGTTTCAGTTAGAAGTTTCCCCAAGGAACTGCAATTTGCACACAGACCCTACGTTATGCAGGCCTGCCCTAAGTGTTTTCATTATCCCAGTGGGATTTCTTGTCTTGAAACAGCATACTCAGTGTCATATTAGAAAGTCCCTTCAGCTTCATCTGTAGTTTGCTATGTAGAATAAGGAAATGCTGTTTGGGTTACACAAATATGAAAACTGAACTAGTTGTACTAGTCATTGGATACTGGCCTAGAACTCTAGTACGTAAGAGACTTCAGCTTTGCTTCTTCAAAATCCCAAATTTCTCAGTCCTATAGCTGGAATAAACAGGACTGACATGGATATATTCTATTACCTATTTAATACCAGTATCTGATAGTATTTCTTTTATTGATTGTAAGCAGCATCTAAGGTAATGTGGAATAAAAATGTTTTAAAATGAGCAAAAATTGTTTATTTGAAATAATATGAATAATCCATTTCATTTTGAAGATTTTTTTTAAAAAAAGAAATAAGAATTGGGTCTCATGGAAGAATGCTGGGGAGTTAAAAAGATTTGGAAATGGTGGGTGATCACCCCTTCCTTTCTGTCTCTTATTCCCCCAACACAAAAATAAGAACCTTTAGCAGTTTTCTTTTTTTACAAAAGTAAAGCTGCTGGTCTTGATCTACAAAAGTTAAAATGTCATGAATCCTCACTTAATATGTTGTTTATCACAGAGAAAAGCCTTAAGTTGAGAAATGCCTACTGAATAGAACATTTCTGCTTTAAAATGCTTGGATAGTTGATCTGCACTGAATGAATGTTTTTGAAAATATTCAAAATTTGAAACAAAATATGTTCCTTAACGTTCACACATCTGCACAGTATATTTGACTGGAATGTGAAACAGTTATTTCTGTATTTATCAGCAGAATATTCAACAAAGAACAATGTAAGTATAACTTGTAAATTGGCTAAATGGAAATGCATACTAATTGTATAGTTATTTCTGTCGACTCACGAAGGGGGAGCAGCAAAAAACTTAAACGCGTAGCAGAGTCCCCCCCCCCCCCAATAGACCAGAGGCAATTGTACTTCATTCAGCATAGCTTTTACTGCTACTGAGGCAAGTGAGCATAATGGTCACAAATCCAATACATTCAGGATTGGCACAGTTCATAAAAATCCAGTTGCAGCACTTACAATAAAACTTGCAATACTTATCATAAGACTAAACATTAACACTACAGTGGTACCTTGGTTTTTTAACGTCTCGGAAGTCGAATGTTTCGGTTTTGAACGCTGAAAACCCGGAAGTAACTGCTTTGGTTTTCAAACGCGCCTCGGAAATTGAACAGGAAACGTGGCTTCCATTTTGAGTTTTCCGTAAGTAAAAGTTTCCGTAAGTAAATGCTTCGGGTTTCAGAAGTCAAATGGTCTTCCGGAATGGATTAAGTTTGAAAACCGAGGTACCACTGTGTAGCATACAGAAACAAAACACTAGAACAAAGAGAGATAGAAAGAGAAAGTGAGTGAGAGCCAGGCTCCTCCTGGCCTGACTATCATAGTCAGCTTGACCTTGACAAACAGGACAACAAAACCAGTTTAAACCAGCTGTACTCAGCTTCCCAGCAGAAATAACCCAAACAAAAACTAATGTTTGGCAAAAGTTGGAAAGTGTTTCTATATTCTGAAAGTTTGCAGGTAATTGATACCTCCAGCTTAGATGTAGATCTGAAATCTTTTTCGCATAGTTGTTTTTGTAGAAAGGAGAACACTTTGGTTTTCAAATGTTTAGTGTTATAAAGTTCCCAGCACCTTCTAATGTCTGCTTCTACGAATGTACTCATGGCTGTCTGATCCTGATACAGCAACTGTGCCACTGATGTTTGTAGAATATTTAAGTGGGCACTACATTGAAATTTGTATGTTACCACTCTTTAATTCCTCAGTCCTTGCCTAAAAAACTTCAAAAACATGCCTGTGTATTCATGATTGTGCTAGTTACAAATTATATGGATGGAATAGTGATGCTCTGGCTTCTTGGATCATTGCACAATCTATAATTATCTGCTGCTTGTTATATTCTTCTGATTGCTTCATCAGTCTCTGGCCTGGTTCACGCATCACGCAAAATCATAGAAAACCAGCTATGGTCTAATGTGAACGAGGAGCTTGCTAGTGCACTCTACTGAAAAATTCTCACTTTGCTTCTCTCCTGTTCTTGCTGCTGCAATGCCTCTGGGAAACAAGTCAGATTTTGACTTGTCATGATGAGCAAATCTGTGTTTGCAGTTTCTCTCCAAACAAACCATGAGCAGTACTCAAGGTCCTTGGCTTATTGCTTGTGGTGGAAGGGTGAACCATGAGCCCAGATTCATGTAACAAGGTGGATTGTCTTGTTTCCCAGCAGCACAGCATGAGTGGTAGAAGAGGAGCAGAGCAAAACTTTTCAGCGCACAAGTGCAAATGTATATTTACATTAAAGCATAGTTTGTTTCCATCTGTGGTTTAATGTGGTGTGATAACAGGGTCTCTGTAAACTGAAAGAAGGCAGTGAAACAGTGAAACATTGCCACTCATATTTTGTGATTCTTGCTAGATAGATCCACCAAGTCCTCTGCAGAAAACATGTAAATAGGCTGGAAATACTAGTTTATTCCAATTTCCATTTATTTTAGTAACACCTTATGTGAGATTGGCATTTTGGGGAAGTGGGCTGCAGTTCTCAATCTATGTGGTGCACAGTCATAGCTCTGAATTACTAGTCAGCTATGCACACAATACAAATCTTGATAACAGTAACAAAGTCTGTTTTATTACATGTTAATTTTTCCAAAAGCAGTTCATTAACTGTTTACTTCTTTTTATTGTAATGCTACAATGTTTTTTCAGGAAGGATTTTTTTTTTTTGCCGATGCTTTACTATGCAGTTTACTTTTGAGCCTACAACTCTTACAATATCACTGAAAGAAAGCCCTCAAGCCCTGTGTGAATGGCTATCTCCATGTTCAGCTTCCTTGATGAGAAATTTTTGCCATTTTCTATTCCTTTTAGTGATTAATGGCAACTTTAATTGCAGGCTTTGAACCAGGTTGTCCTCTGGGACAAAATTATTTTAAGAGGGGATAACCCAAAGCTGCTGTTGAAAGACATGAAATCAAAATACTTCTTCTTTGATGATGGAAATGGTCTCAAGTGAGTAAATTCCCTTCCTGTATTTGTTTTGATTATGTATTTGTGATATGTATGCAGTGATGTAGCTGAGAGAACTCGTCAGCAGAGAGAATGTTTACCTTCAGGAATGCGCTCATGTTGTCATCTACATTCTTTTAGTGGAATAACATTTTCTTATCACAGTTATATTCTGTCAATATAACGCATTTTGCAAACAGCCATAGTTCACATAACCTACTATGTGCAAAATTTGAGTTCCCCTTGTGTCTTATGCAGCCACATTTAATGTTGTGGTTGTGCCAGCTGGAAGCTGTCGAAACTTGCAAGCCCAATCTAACCTACAGCAGCTAAGCAGATGAAACCAATTAGCACGAGGGATGAGGCAATGAGCAGGGTGGGAATGGGGAGCAAGATGCACGGGGAACAGTTATATTAGGAGAGGGTTCTTATATAAGAAACATTGGAAATGATGGAAGGAAAGCAGCAACCAGAAAGTGGGTTTACAAGAGCTCACAGAGTTTCTACTTTTTATAGTGCTTCTGTTTCTGGATTTAGGGTTCAATACATTATTTTCTCAAGTCCTATTGAGATCTGCAGCACTTCCAACGCTTAACAGTAATCTCTTTGAGGACACTTTCTGCAGATTAGCACATCTAGAGTTTGGTATGTTTTTAAGATGCAAAGTATCATAAATATCATTGTCATAGTTTCTTGGTGAGAAAAATTGGTCCCTTGCATGTGGCCAATGGATTGTATGATAAATAAGATTAATGAATTCTTAATGCTGGCATACATGGTCCTGCATGCTGCAGCATTTATTGCAATGTACACTGCTTAGAGTATTCAAATGATCCTACTAATACTGTGTTCAAATTGCAGGGGCAACAGAAACATCACATTGACTCTTTCATGGAATGTCGTACCAAATGCTGGCATCCTACCTCTTGTGACAGGAGCAGGACACATATCTGTTCCATTCCCAGATACTTATAAAACGGCAAAAAGCTATTAAATTATTATGCTGAACCTTGAGTAACATATTTTTATACTTGTACATTATAAATTTTATCGCTTTTTCGTCTCCCGCCCACCTCAATTCAAAGGTACTGTACTGAGTTTCTTTAGGTTTAGCTGAGATGGAAGGAAAATAATTTGTCTGGTTTATTTTCAACTTTCAATTCAAAAAAATGAACTTGAAATCTCAAGGAAAGGTGAATAGTTGTTTTAAATTTTGGGCAAAAAGTTATTGTTCTGGTTATCAGGACAGGTAATACCTTTCTTACAAATAAAACTTTTTGAAACCAGAAACAGTTCATTTGGTTTGAATGTATTGAGAGTTCATGTTTCCCTCCAGTCTTTCACATTTCCCTATAGGTAGGAGATGTTTGTCTTGAGATTTCAGATCCAAAGCTATGACAAAATTAAAAGACCTTAATAAAAGGTTCTCAGACAATATGTTCATTGCAAAATGTAAGCATATAATACAAAGTCCGTGAAACAATAGAATAAACCAGATATCAAAATAGAAGCATTTAAACACACAAAAGTCAAGAAATTGCAAGCTCTTCAGTAGCAAGTACCTCTCAATCATTACTGTAGGCCTGCAAAGATAGGTACATCTTCAGCTAAGAAGTAATTTCAGTATTCCAGCACTAGTTTTCAAGTAAAGAAAGATGATTATGAGAACTCAAAAGGAACTTAAGGAAAATATCTGAGGTTACCAGCTGCTGCTTACCGTATTTTTCGCCCTATAGGACGCACTTTTCCCCCTCCAAAAATGAAGGGGAAATGTGTGTGCGTCCTATGGGGCGAATGCAGGCTTTCGCTGAAGCCTGGAGAGCGAGAGGGGTCGGTGCACACTGACCCCTCTTGCTCTCTAGGCTTCAGGAAGCTATCCGCAAGCCTGGGGAGCCCAGCGGGAGTTCCCGCCGGGCTCCCTAGGCTTGCGGATAGCAGCCTGTTCTGGGGTCGGGGGAAGCTCGGGCTTCCCCCGCCCCAGCCCCGCACGTGGGGGGGGGTATTTCCCCCCTCCAAAAAAAACTAGGTGCCCCCTATGGGGCGAAAAATACGGTATATTGACTTGTTGATAAAAATTTAATGTGACATTTCAGAAAACACTTCACGGTGTCTAGAAATAAAATGTTGAAGTATGTTATTTGGTTTATCTGGAATTATAGCAAACAGCTTACTGGTTTCAAATGAACACAACTTTCCTTTACCCATGGAGTCTTCTCGTGGAAGTAAACAAGCTTTTGGTGCTTTTACCATCCTTATTGATAAAGACCACATACTAGAATGTTAAAGGTTTAACTTTAATTAAGATGGATCGTGCATTACTATGCATGAGAGTACCTAGAAAGGTAAAAAGGCCTGACATTAGCACCACTATATATTTTAACTATATGGTTTCATATATGGTGTTATTTCCTCATTAGTCAGACCATTCCATCTGCAGTACGTGAGCTTACGTGGAATGGCAATGAAGCTTGGGTTGGTATGGTTTTAACAACCACATGGTAGTTCCTTAAGCTTGAATTGTTTTATTATCTCTGGGCTGCATCTGTAATCCTTCTAAGCAAAGTTACAATTGTAAGAACCATCTTCTACACCCCGCAAAATGCCAGAACAAAACTACTAGAATCAATAGTTAGGACAGAAGTTTCTCAATGATTGATCGAGGTAGAAGACAAGACATCAGAGTTCCATAAAAATATTCTTCTAGCCTGTTCCTCTGTGTTTCTCTTCACTTTTTTGGACTTTCTAATTTTCTTCTTTAGCATAGTAAAACGAGGAGACCCTTTTATTAATATTAAATAGTGATTGTAGTGATTTGGTTGATAATCTGTTCACGGTAATACTGAGTGTACCATCTTAGAACAGTGCTAGTGGGTCATGGTAGTTCTTCATTGATATCAATTATAGATGCATGTACTTTCATTCTGATCATACTGCTTTGGGGAATTTTCCTGTAGTGCTGAAAATAGTAATTGTTCTCTGACCCTCTTGCCCACAACATGTGCTCTTTGCATAATGATAGAATTGCCATTACACTACTTACCCCAGCAATTTGGTCAAAGACAGCTCAACCTATTTTGTAGGAAACGTAAGTCTGGCTCTCAAGTTTTCGATAGCACAGGTACACTAATCTGTAGGCAGCATATCTTTACAAAAAACAGTTGAGAGTATCAGCGTTTGGGACTTCTGTATTTTTGTGTCTCTAGTGGGTGTGTAGACTGTGGCCCTTGGGCTTTTTGTCTGGGAGGGGGCACCTTGGGGGGAGAAAAGGATGGTGAGATGAGCTGAAACAGATGGAGCAATGGGAGGAGGAAGAAGAAAATTCTGCAAGCAATCAGTTCAAACTTCTGGCAAGAGTGACCTATCCCCTGCTCTGGAGCCCAAGCTGTCTCCACACTATCCTGAGTTCAGGTAAGTGTTTTGAGAAATAAATGAGCCCCTGGCAAGAAACTGTTTTATAAAGCAGTTATTCATACAAGTCAATCTGATAAATCAGGAATGGCAGCTTTTGCAAAAAAACAAAGAAACCTGCCCAGTAGTAGCCCATAATGATTCTGGAATAGATCATTAATGGCACAAGAGTAGCTGAAGTGAAAAAAGAACAAGTAGAGCATTATTCAGTGGAAAGCCCAAATGTCATGGTTATTTCTGCAGGGATCCTTTTTCTAGTATTCTAAAAACTGCAAATAAAACCCAACAACAACAACAACTATTTGACAAGTGAAACTGCAAAGAAAAATTGGTTGCTCCACCAAGTATTTCTATACAAATTGTATATTGTCATATAAAATGAAAGATAATGATCTTGGTCACCCTTAACTTACATACAAAGCTGTCTTGTACCAAGTCGGGTCAATGGTCTCTAGATCAGTATTGTCTGCACCACATTAGAGCTGGTGCTCTTCAGATTTTTGGATGCTCTCCAGCCAAATGATCAGGGATGGTAGGAACTATAGTTTAAAGCACCTGGAGGACACTTGGTAAGAGAAGGCTAGCCTACATTTACTGGCAGTGGTTCTCCATCATTTCAGGCCAGTAGACTTCCTAGGCTTATCTGGAGATACTGGGAATTGAATGTGGGGCTCTTTGTACAGTGGTACCTCAGGTTACAGGCGCTTCAGATTACAGACTCCGCTAACCCAGAAATAGTACCTCGGGTTAAGAACTTTGCTTCAGGATGAGAACAGAAATCACGTGGTGGTGGCACAGTGGCAGTGGGGGGGCTCATTAGCTAAAGTGGTACCTCAGGTTAAGAATAGTTTCAGGTTAAGAACAGACCTCCAGAACGAATTAAGTTCTTAACTCGAGGTACCACTGTATATGTAAAATATGCCATTTTGTTAGCAACTTAACACAAATGTTTCAGTCATTTGTAAATTCCATGATAGATCTGGATCACTTCTGGAAGCAGAGTCACATCACCAGGAATTGTGGAGAGTATGTGTCAGGACTGCCTCTCGGTCCCAGCTCACAGAGGACCGACGCCCATTGGATGTTATATACAAAAGTCTTTATTGAAGTTTAGTTTCCATTTCCAAGCTTTGGGCGCGCAGACCCACGTCTTGACGCTAGATCGGCTAAGTCCCCTCTGACTCACTGCTGACCCCACACCAGTTTAAGATTCTAGCCCGGCTCCACCTCCTGCGCTGCTCTTTCCTTTGCTGGGTCCTTCTGCCCTCTGGTGTTACTTCCTTCCTGGATTCCTCTGACGCTGACCCCCCTGAATCTCGCCCTTCCTTCCGGCGGGCTTTAGGACCTGGCTCCTTGTCAGGACTCCCTGCTGTGCCGCTCGCCTCTACATTTGAACTTGGCGCGCGCGCCCAGCCGGTAACCTTCCTTCTGACCGTTTCCCCGCTTCCTGATGTGGGCGTTGCCGAACCTGACTCCTCTCCTCCCACTGGTGCCTGTGGGAGAAAAAGTAAGCAATACCCGGTTGGTATTGATGCTTTGCCTTGTACACTACCTAATAATAATCTTCAACTTTGCAAATGTTAGAACGACTCTCTTTTTCTTTTTTCTTTGCTCTCTGGCTTAGAAAGGATCAGTGTGTTCTGACAACTGTTAGAAAAACATCTCAATAAGCCATGGTGTTACATTTTTGAAAGAAGTGCAGCAATGGCTCATTTCTCCCCATTAGTCTTTGTAGCAACTGAAGACCATCTTTGCACTTACTGCAGACCTACCTGACCCCAACTCTAATGCTATTATAAACTGCAAATTGGCTCTTTTATGAGGCCAGGCAATCTCCCCATCACCACTACCACCTGCCTGTTTGTACTTAATATCCACTGTGCTTAAGGAAGCGCCATGTTTGTGGTGCTCACCTCCTTCCTTAGGCATCTGGTGGTTGGCCAGTGTGCAAATTTGCCTGACCCAGGCAAATCTGGGCTATTTGCCTGACCCAGCATGGATGTCCTTATGTTACCATCCTGCCTGAAGAGGAGTGAAAGCTTGCTCACTACTCTGACATTTTACTTGCTCCAAATAAAGGAGTTAAGTTTAAAAAACCAACAAATACATGTACATATACTGCTATTGAGCTTTAGGTGGCACTATTGCCTTATATTAAATGAGGCAAGTTGGCGGTGGTTGACTTATTTGGATTGTAAACCTCACCTGGCACATTCCCTTTCATCATGATTACAATGCATACATTTCAAAGTCTAAAGTGAAATGGTGTAAATCTGTGAGTATAGTTAAATGCATTTTATAGTCACACGGGCACCGAGTTTGTTCACAGATGTGTTTGTTTTATGCTCACCTCTTTCCAGTGAGTTTATGGCCTGTACTTGAATAAGCATTTATTTTCTTTACATGTGTATTCTAATTTGCACAGTTCTGGATGATCACATATATCAGATCCATGTGATAGAATCCTGCACTAAAAAAGGACATTATAATGAAATAGCGTAGAACTTGGTTCGGATTTATGGCTGTCAGACTCTTTCCTTTTGAAAAGCAGCTGGATCCACTAGCTCATTGCACTGCTAGCCGTACTCTGCAGTCCATAAACTGGCTTAGATTTTGCCCCCAACTGCACAATCACTTGGAGTTAATGATAATTTTGCATGGGGCAATACAGCAGTCAACAGAAACTGCACCTGCCCCCTCCCACCATTAATGCCTGTCTACAAGATCCCGCACCCATGGTCACACAGCTATCCTGGTTCAGGGAGAGGCTGTGCAGCAGACAGGGAAATGAAACATAGGTTTTTCTAGATCAGTATAGTCTGCACCACACAACACCTGGTGCTCTTCAGGTTTTGGGCTGCTGTTATGTTGAGTCAGGCCATTGGACCATTTAGGTTTGTTTGTCTGCAGTGGCAGCAGTAGTCCAGAGTTTCAGACTGGAAAGTGCGTTCTGCTACATCTCTCATGGCAAATGAGGACTACGGAGGTTGTGTATTGTCTCCCACCATCTCTTTCTAATATATTTCAACTTGAAAAATCACCTGGTGCATAAGTGTCCCACTAGGGCAGGGGAGGATGTTGTGAGCAGACAAAGGTGAATTTGGCACCTGACACATATGATCAGTTCCTGTTCTGAGCAGAAACCGTCCATAAATTTATCTCAATGATAAAAGCATAGGAATCAATATTTCAGAGTCTGGGGAAAAGTCAATAAGGGCTGTGCTAATTCATTTTCAACACTTTTGCATTTTTGTTGCATAGTGCTGTTTAAGTCAGTTGTAAAATTATATCAAAACCAATTATTTGTATAACTCTCACTTCTTTTTCCGTGGGCACTGCTGTTTCCATCTCCCATCATTGGCAGAAAAGATCACACGGATCAACTACAGACAGAATGCTACAGAGTAGCATTCCACATAACTGGGGACAGATTTTTTTTTTAAGGGGTAGAATTCCATCTTAATTTCTGATATAGGTGAACGGAGAATCCTCAAACACTTCAAATCAACTAAAAGTGTGAAGAAAATTAAGTATTGCATTAAAAATTTGTTTGCTTAGTTTCCATAGCAGATTCCACTAGGTGTCAGCCCACACCTCTTCAAAAGCTGTGTTACGTAGGTGCCCATTTTTATATTTGATTCCAGAAGAATTCATTTTAAGACCAAAGTGTAAAAATGCATTTACTTAAAAGTCCTACTGCGTTCAGTGGGATGTACTACTTAGTAAGAATCCAGTCTATCTTTTAATGTTTATAATCTCTAGTGCCTTGGAGGAGATATAAAATTACTCAGATAGCCACGTATATGTATTTAGTGGGAAACGTACCACAGTTCGCTGTGCCCTTCCAGCCATCTAATTAATGGCACTTTCACCCTCTGTAAATAACCACTCTCAGTATCCATCTTTGGTACTCACATGCTTTAGGAAGCATCAGCAACTACATGCATGTCAGAATTCTGACTGGGATCAGAGACAGAAGTTCAGGATATGCAATAGGAATAACCCTGAAGACTTAGGGATCATTCAAATTTTATTGGATTTTACTGGCGGTTGTACAGTTATTAACTCATTTTTACTGATGACTTTTTGGGGGTACATTTCTAGCTTTGAGGATGATTTGATTAAAATGATACCTGTATTGCTAAATACATTGTTTAGATTTATAGTTCTTATCTCTCGGCAAGACAGACCAATGGTTTGATTTAGTGAAGGTAGCTTAGTATTTTAGGGAGGAGCCATAAGCTCAATGGCAGAGCTCATCTTCTACATTATAATTCCTGAAAATTTTATCAGCCCAATTTAAACAGTCTGCACAGGATCCCTGCTGAACCTCTAGGGAGCTACTGCTATTTGGAGTGGACAGGACTGCACTAGATGGCTCAGCGGTCTTCCTTTGCATAAACCATCTCCATGTGTTTCTATAAACTAAAGTGAAAACCAACACCTAACCTATTTTAATTTTTTAAAAAGTGCACTGCAGTGTGAGATAATTGCAATCCATTACTCAGAATATACAACCAACATCTTTTTAAGCCCTGATCTTTCCATCAGTGTGTTTCATTCATGTGAGCAAGGGAAACGGGGCAGGATAGGAAGCTGAGGAAAAACCAGAGAAAACAATAGCAGTGAGTCATATTTCAAGCTTATTTTGTAGATTCCCATTATAGCAGACCTTTTAATGTAAAGCAAAATCTGCCAGAATATTGAAGGGAAGCCAGAATTATTTTGAATTAGGTCTGTATCGCCCAGAACAAATTCTTCCTTTAGAAAGGGGCAAACCAGAGTTCCTGCCTTTATGCTGTACACTTGAGTTATTATAGTGATAAAACTTATTTCCCTGTACACTGGAGTCATTGAATGGCTCCTTTTTTCCTGAAGAGTCGTGATGTACTTCTTGCAGCCTTGCCATATAGTTTCCTAGGATTCTCTGTTCTCTCCAACTTCAGCGGAAGCTTAGATTTGTCAAGAGGTTCTTAGTCCCACACAGTACAGTTTTCTGATGTACCCCGCCCTCTGAGGACTAGTTTTTTCCAGGACCTAACCATTATAATGCAGAGGTCTTCAACTGAGAGCCACTACATCCACACCATTCATTTAAGCTTTTCCCATAGTATCCTGGGAACTGTAGCTTGTTACAGTAAGTGCACTGAGAGTTGTTAGGAGACCTTTAATAAACCACAGTTTTCAGGATTCTTTGGGGGAAGCCATGACTTACAACGTGGTATGAATGTTTTAAATGTATGGTGTGGTTTCTGATGCTGGATATCTACCAAGGTTTCTACTACAGTACAAACCACTGTTGGAAATCACAGCCAGTGATGCTTGAGGAATTCAGTCTTTGCACATTTCTAGTTTGAATTGACTTGATCTGCACCTCCCAGATGAATGAAAGGATAGAAGACACATATCTTGAAAGTGAGCAGGTTTTAAACTATGTATTTTAATGCAAATTTATATGATTTTTTTAAAATCACATTTAATGTGAAAGCCCGATGGATTGTGGGTGAATGTATGCAAAAGTGGCTTAGACTTAACACATCCCTATTACCTCCATAGGGAAGAACATTAATGAGTTTAATATACCCTCCGAACTGTAGAATCACCAGGTCAAATCTGTTTCAGTTAGGCACCTTGTCCCAAAATTTATCAAACTGCTTGTCCAGTGCTCAGATTGGCTTTGGCTTTAGATTTTCTGTATTTATTCCTGATAAAGCAACAGTATGCCATAACAATGGCATGTTACACTGGCAGATTGTATTCTCCAGCAGGTTTGTATATAATCAGACAAACAGATTCTTGTTTGCTAAAAAGTTTTCTTCAGAATACAAAATAATTCTGAAGTTGAGTCTTTATTTTTACCATTAGAATGAAAATGATGAGGAAACTAATTTGGCTCTGTACTGAAAAAGGAAAACGTATGTTCTGAAGAATTCACGTTTAATAAAAGTAATCTTATTTCGCTATGCCTTCTCCCTTCATGTGGCTGTTGTTAAGATGGCTTTACAAAAGGCTTTTATCCTCCCTCAGTTTAAATTGCTGTGGATAAAGGAGGGTCCCTGTTGCTCAGTTATGTCCGCTATCGATCAACCTGGTTTCTTCAGCAATGGGGACACTCCCCTCTTGCGCAAACATTTGTGCGCTGCTTTGAAGCTCTCCCAATAGTTGCCAAAAGGGAGTGCTTCTCAGAGTTGTGAATTTTAGCAAAATACTTCCTCTTTCAGATATGGCAAGCGTATTGCTTTTTTTGTGAAAAATGCAATAGATTACAATATTAGATGTATTAATATTTCAGTGAAATGCTACTCAGAATCTTTTTGGACTTCTTTGGCTGTTGCAGTGATACATTTGATTGATTGCTTAAATTTAAAACTGTGTAAAGTTCATTTTGGAATATATAGCATATTTGCGCACAGAAACAATTTGGTGATATACAGTATAGTCATGGCTAATATCAAAACATGATGATGTATCATTATAAACAACTTTCCCCCCATTTTTTGTCTTTTATTGGAATGTAACAAGAAAATGTGCACTATTGGCTTTGTATTCCTAGCTATAGCAGATGCCCTATTAACCACCATAATCTACATATATTGTTCTGTTTTTTAAAATCTAGTAATGATACACAAATGCTATGGATTAATGGAACTATGTGAAGTGGGTTCAGTGATTCCCTAAGGGTAATATCTCCATAAATGATGCTTTAGCCTGATAGAGTAATGGCTGCTTGTTCTCTCAAACCACAGTTGGATTCTTGAAATATTTGTTCAGTTTAGGGATCCTAGTAACTTTGAGTTATGAGTTCCTGGGTCTCCAAAGGTTTACTTTTCATCATCATAATTCATGTGATGGTTTTCACACGGAAAAGAATTAAGCATAAATTCTTATATGGTTATGAGTGTTTGCTTGCATGTGCATATATCATAAATCTTTTCATGTCATCACTTACAAGGTGAAGGACTTTGGCAGCCCTTAGACCACAGAAAGCCTCCATTCAAAATGGTTCCTTGTCCTTTCCAATATTTGCTCAGCATTGTGTAACCAGTCGTTTCCCACATTTTTCATACTCAAGGACTTTGCTTCTTCTACGTATACCTACACTGAGAATGCTCCAAAGGTACTGCATAAAGAACCAAGCCTTTAAAAAAAACAACACCATGCTCCTCTGTACTGCCAAGTGAGACCTGTCTGCTTGCCCCTCTTCACCCAGGGACAATATGTTGTTATGACATGGGGTGTGTGGCTTGAGTATCAATAGTTACAAGGGAGCAGGTTGTATGGCAGCCACGTCAGGTCAGGGCCAACATCCCTGGCTTTTTAGGCCAAAGGAAAGTGTGGGCATAGGAAGGCTAAATTGTATGTGAGCATAATGTATGAGATTATAGAACATGCATGCTGCTTACATGACACAGAAGGATTTTACATTTTCATGCTCTACAGTGCATGAGTGAATTGCAAGTGGCTCAACTCTTAAACTGAAGGTTCCTTGATATATGTGTGTGAGTGTATGTTTATAATGGGTGAAATCTGGATACCAGCATCTGGTTTTAACTGGTCTAGTAATCTCATTGGTATTAGTGTATATGATTTAGTAACATAAATCCCCCCCACCAATGCCTGAGATGCTGATAACTGCCAACATGCAATAAATATGATAATGCTCAGAAGTCTTTAGGGACATAAATGTCAAAGATATTTGGAGGCGGGAAGACTATGTGTCCATGTGGCTTCCCCCCTTCTTTTTTTGAATAAGTCTTCTGACTATAAATGGAACAAAAATGTTTAGTCTCTTAATCTAGAGATTTGTCTCCTTGTGAAAATGTCAGCAATGCCAGAACATCTGATAATACTTATTTAAAATCTGATTTAGAATTATAGTTATTAATACATTTAAGTAAACGTTGGAAAATATTCAGAGTTCTGAGGGGCTTTTTATATAGGGTATAAGATCATCTGTGTAAAATAAGTATATATAGATCTGTCTCACAACATTTTCATACTGTGGTGTCGAAGCCGAAGCCAGTAACTGAAAGAAGTCGGAATAATAATAATAAAAAGGCAAAATTATATTAACTGATAATGTAATACGCTGTAAGATGGAGGGCACAAGGAGAAGGGGACGACAGAGGACGAGATGGTTGGACAGTGTTCTTGAAGCAACAAACATGAGTCTGACCAAGCTGCGGGAGGCAGTGGAAGACAGGGGTGCCTGGTGTGCTCTGGTCCATGGGGTCACGACTAAACAACTAAACAACAATACGCTGTAATGGGTGATTTCTGAAACTATATTATTTAGTTGATGGAAACATGTGGAAAACCTCTTAGAAATTTGTACAAAAAGTGTCTAATTATCAGATTATGTACTGTTCAAAGCAGTCTGTGAACTCATGCAGATTTGAGGGTTCTTAAGACCGAAGTCACTTAGTTCCTCAGTACTTGCCAGCAGAGACCACTTCATCTCTTCATGTATACTCCTAAAACAAATGTTCTGTTATTCATCTGTAATCTTTAACCTGGTCAGTCTCTAGACAATGTGACCTAAGGACTGGCTTCCCTGCTCTTTTAGTAGAATGTGATTTGTATTTTCATGTTCCAAATTTAAGTTGTTGAACTAGGCATTAAGATTAGCTTTTCACTTTGGGGCATCTTAATCACCCACATGATGTGTCACGACTAAACTAGCCCATCTACTTTACATGTTCCTCTTTCTAAAGTGTAGGAAACTAGACTTGCATAAAATACCACAAGTACCGAACGCACTCATAGGAACTTACCTATGTCCAGAGATTTCCCCGAGATTTTGCTTTGGAGGATGAGAGATGCTTGTGACTGTGCCTTTTCACCATGAGCACTGAGATAATGCAATTTCCTCTCAGAGAAGGGAGGGTTTCTTTTTTTGGCATTTTGACATTGCAGGTAGTTCTTTTTTTGGAGGTTCTTTGAGAACCTCTAGTAATGTCTTTCTTTCTGCTTCTCTTTTGCTTTCCCCACCAGATTATTTAACTAATTATTCTCGTGGTTATTGTGGGGTGGTGGTGTTGTTCTTTTTATGTGTACTATGGAGCTTTAAAATCATTTCCAAGCTGCCTCATAGAGTCAACGATATAGATCATTTCAGAACAAAAGGTGGGATGTGTATTTTGTGCTATACAGAGAAACAAATATATACATATTCTTACATTTGCATGCTGTGGAAACCCAAGTTTGGTTTAAATATTAAATATAAATATTAAGTGAACCCCCATACTCTGTGATTTGCTCTTGTTGCAACACCACAAGTAGTAACTTGCACTGCTGCAAGTAACTGAATGCCTTGGGAGTGTGTCCCAGGAAAAATGGATCCCTTCCTTTATGAAAGCTAATTGCTGGTACATGCTTGTGCAGGACTGCTGTACCATAGAATGGAAGGGAAAGTAACCCCTTCCTGCAGTGTGAGGGAGGCATAAAAGCAGATGAACCTATGCTTGGTGCTAGTACCAGAGCAGGGAATAACTTGTGGTGGTAGGGCCATTTATCAAGAAACAGGTTACTAAAATAAGATAGGTAGTCAAACTAATAATTTAAGGCTGCGACCCTATACCTGCTTTCCTGCAGTGTTACAGCATGAATGTTTGGAGCCACTCCTGTGTTTGCTATCAGCAGCCTCTAACGCTTGGGGAAAGCTCCGTTTTCCTTCCCTGATGCCCCAGCCTGCTTGGTCCCTCCCCAGGATCGCCAGCCAGCAACTCTTTGAGCTCCTTGCACCCCACATGGTCATCTCCTCAGGGCTCATGACAGGGAGCTTCACAACCTTTGCAATCCAACACCTAGTTAGGCTCAGGCATAAGAAGGACACCTCCTCTAGAGTAAAATTAATTGTTTTATTAAGGGAATTTTTATATACCTAAGTGGAAATGGAAACCTATATTGGACATCTAAGTGCTAGGCAGTAATTTCCACAGATTTAAGAACCACAGATTTAAGAGCTTCAAGCTTAATTTTCTACCCCCACCAATTTACTTCCACTCCTCCTCTTTTCAACCAATTCCCAACTATCTCTCTCTCTCTTTTTGATGATTGACCCCCAACTGAATGTTGCCCCTCCAACTGACTGGAGCCTCCAGCTAATCAGACTGAAATCTGCCAGATCCAAGCTACTAAATCTTAAAGCAACCCCGCTCTGCCACAAGTGGTCACTTAGCAACCACTTCTAAAACAGGCTTGTAACATCCGGCCAATATAAGGCCTCCTGACACTCAGGGAGGTCACAGAATATATCTTCCTTCACAGCAATGAACCTAAGCAGACACCTATACAACTTTCTCCACAACCTGAATCAACTTTTTGCCTATAATGATGTTAAGGGCAAAGAATCTCTGTCAACACTCTTCTTGTAGGGAAGCCAAGGCATCTCTCTCCCCTGGCTAGAAATTGAGATTCCACTTTGGAGCATGCTCAGTTGGACACTTTGGAGAGAAATTTCCAGGCTTTTAACAGCCTCTCAGAGAAAATGGTCCCTGAAGAGAGTCGAAGGTCCACGCTTATGTCAGGGATTTAGAAAACCTGACTCCACCTATTTACAGGTATGTTTTAGGGTTAGTGTCCTACCTTAGGGAACCTGTCAGAAACTGTTTTTGTTTTAAGGAGAAGTTACAATTTCTACCTTCATGGGCTTCAGGCCTCTTTCTGTCAGCAAGTGCCTTTGGATGAATGATTATTTAATTTCTAAAACACTTAGTATGTTTACAATATCTCAAAGCAGTGTACAAAAAACTGAGCCAACAACAAACAACTTGAAATCTAGCAAAAATACAGTTACATATAAAAATAGTTACATATAAAAATGTTACATATAAAAATGTTACATAAATACAAAGTTACTAACACCCCCCACAACATCAATTCATTTTCCTTCTAACACACCCTCCCATCTCAGTCTCTTGATTCTCATTCAGGGTCCAACAAGCTCTCAGCTCATCCCCAAAAGTCGCACAACAAGAAGAGTTCCTGGAAACAGCAGACATCACCCTAGTCTCTCATTCTAGACTTGCTTTTTATGAGCAGGCCCAAGGTGGAGGGTACTTCCTTAGGCTGCCCACAGCTGTGTCTCATTCGGCTACACTCTCCACACCCAGCTCCATGCAAAGTAGGCTTGTTGAATTTCCCAAGATGGGAAGGGGGTTCCCTTACACTCACAGCTCTTTTTGAAGAAATAATTTTTATTAAAGATTTTCCTCATTTACAAAAGCACATGCATTCAGGTTGCATTTTCTACAGATCAGTTACATTTGTCATGAGACATTGGTGTTATATGCAATATAGGGTAGATGGAGTGGAAAGGTTTGTGTTCTTTAACTTAGCGTATGTGTGGAGTTTTTGTGTCAGCGTCCCTTGGGTGGGTTCTCTATTTGCTTGTTATGTTTCCTTGGTGGTGAGAGAGGCTGGGGTGGCCTAGGGTGTGGTTGATTATCTTGGTTGGCTGCAGTGGGATTTGTGTGTGCGTGCGTGAGGGGAGGGAGTTGTTGGGTTAAGTTCGCCGCAGTGAATCATATGCTGTTGGTGGGTTTGTGTTGTTGTGTTGTTGGGCTGTGAAAGGGGAGCCATACCGGAGTGAAGGCATCGTCTTCTATTTGTCCCCATGTCACGTTTCAGTCTATTGGTTAGCTTTTCTAGTAAGGCTGTTTCCGATACAGTGGTACCTCGGGTTACATACGCTTCAGGTTATATACGCTTCAGGTTACAGACTCCGCTAACCCAGAAATAGTACCTCGGGTTAAGAACTTTGCTTCAGGATGAGAACAGAAATCGTGCTCCGGTGGCGCAGTGGCAGTGGGAGGCCCCATTAGCTAAAGTGGTGATTCAGGTTAAGAACAGTTTCAGGTTAAGAACAGACCTCCAGAACGAATTAAGTTCTTAACCCAAGGTGCCACTGTACTACTTGAAACCAGTCTTCCATGTTTATTCCTGACAGGTCCCTCCAGTGTTTGGCTATGATGTTTCTGGCTGCTGAGAGTAGGTGGGCTATGAGCTCTTTATAGTGTGAGTGGGCATTGTGATCAGTAGAGCCAGTTCTGGGGTGACTTCTAGTACCTGTCTAGTTATTTTGCCTATTTCTTGTATGACTACTGACCAAAGAGCTGGGTTTTGGGGGCATTCCCTTTTCTCTGGCTTTTGATAAGTTCTGCTAACAGTTCTATTTGCTACTGCTTTCAGTGCTTATGGCAGGGTTGTTAATTGTTGCTTGATGTTGTTTCTCTTATCTTTAAAATATGTTATAAAGGTGTTCTAAATGATATTAGTGGCAAAGTCGGATATAAATATTTTGTAAAAAATCAAAATGGGGTGGTATCGAGGATTTCTACATGATGCAAGCTTTGAGCATACTTACTAAAACATATGTTTGACTTTTTACACTTTCACTGATTGTAAAGATGGAAACATTAGCATCTGCTTTGTTTCTGAGATGACCTTAGTCTTTTAGTGCAGAGGTGTGGGAACCTGTTTAAATATCACCAGGAAACATTTAGAAGACTATTGTGTGCACAAAGTTTTCCTGACACAGCATGGGGCTTTCAGATGAGAGCTCCACAAACAAGAAGTAACTATCGGTCAGTTTGGGTTTTGTTGATAAAAGAAAATGTGCATGTCCCACAGCCAACATTTAGAAGATAAAGACAACATAAAGGGATAGAATGTTCTGTTCATAGGATAATTTTGGATCCTTTTAACAGTTCTTACAATGTTTTTATTCTTTTGGGTTGGGGAAAGTTTTTGTTGTTGTAATTTTGATTGTTAATGCTACAAATAGTTTTCGCAATGCCAGAATCTTTGGCCCAACATGGGGTTCAAACCCACGACCCTGAGATTAAGAGTCTCATGCTCTACCAACGGAACTATTGATGCATGGGTATTTTTCAAGTTTGGAAGCTGCATTTACTTCTGCTAGGCCTATTACTCTGCAGATAATTATTTCTGTATCCAAAAACATCCAGTTCATTCTAACAAAAACTAATATATGCTTGGTCTCCTCTTAGGTTGAAAGAAAGATATTTGACATTGTGGAAGTCGGTTTAAAGGAAAAATTGTGACTGTATTCAGCATTGGAGGAAGTAGCTTGGGCGCCTGGGGCAATGCACCCAGCGGTGCGGCAAGCAGCCCATAGGGGTGGGGTGAGGGCGGGGTGAGCTGCCCATAGCGGTGGGGCGCACCATGGGGCCTCTGGAGTCTGCCTGCCTCCTCCCACTCAGCCGCCCTACAGCTGGGGGAGAGGCAGCAGGTGCACCACTTGGGCAGCACGGAGCCTGCGCATGCCCAAGCCACCACGTCTCTCCCAGGAGAGACACGGGGCTCGGGCACGCTGCAGGCCCCGCAGTGAGTGCCACCCGGCACTTTGTCAGTCCCCTCAGTGGTGACACCCGGGGCAGCTCGCACCCACCGCACCCCCTTCCTCCACCCCTGACTATATTCCACAGGGGAAATGGGTTTGTTCTATTTTTTTATTATTGGAATTGTTATTTTTATAAAAAAAAATCACTTGAAAATATGTATTTTGATCATTTATATTGAAATATTGTGCAGTATAACACACACACACACACACACATGAACATGGATACAAAGGGTTGAGCACTTACAAGTTTTCTCATGCCCCCAAATTGTGGCTATTGTAGGTGATGGCACCTGCCTTAACGCCATGTAAATGGTATGTTTTGCAGTCTTATGTAGGCTTCTATACCCATGCTTTTATTTACTTGCCTTCTACTGTAGGTTGGGCTCAACCACAGCACTGAAGCTGGAGTCTTTAGTATGTCAAAATTTAATGAGATATATGTGTTTACATTCTAAACCCATAATTGTGACTGCCAGCCACTTGCATAGCCTTTCTTAAGCTGCAGAGTGCATTCTTGTACATATTTTAACCAAGAGTAAAACAAGCAATTTATCCCAAGCATTGTCAGAGTGTTAGACAATTCTAACTAATTTTAAATGAAGCCAATTTTTGCAAAGGCGAGTCCTTTACATTTTTACTAAGAAAAGGTGGACTTCTCAAAAGAGTTGTGTGTGCCATCTCATGATGAAAGACGCTTTCCTGTTGGTCTCCAGCCTTGTATCCCTTTCTTCTCTACTCTCCCTAAATTGTACATAGTTAGAACTATTTATTTATTCCATACCCTCCAAAATTTCTCCAATGGAAATTGGGACATCCCATTCCATAATGATAATTTTTCCTATTTATACCCCACACATCTTACTTGGTTGCCCCAGCCACTCTGGGCAGCTTCTAATATATATAAAAACATAATAAAACATTAAACATTTTAGAAGAACTTCCCTATACAGGGTTGCCTTCAGACAGCTGGGAGGGGGGCAGATAACTCCATACCCTCCAACATTTCTCCAATGAAAATAGGGACATTCTAAGGAAAAGTGGGACATTCCGGGATCAAATCAGAAAGCAGGACAGCTTCTCTAAATCAGGGATGTCCCTGGAAAATAGGAATAGTTGGAGGGTCTATTAGTCCATTCTCTCTCAATGAAACCTTACAGGAAAAGCAGTAAGCTTTAGTTTTCCTCCAGCACTGGAAGAGAAATGAGGGTGGAAGACCAGGGAAGTATGAATGCATGGAAGTTAAGTTCTAGGCAAGCAAATATAGGAGACTGAAATGTGTTTAATGTTGACATGGTGTAGAAGTTAAAGCAAGTGCTTTAACTTACAATTTCCATGCATTTTGGTACATGAGTAGATTTGTAATTGCCTTAAGTGTTCTCTTAAACCAGAGGATTTTTTTTAAAAAAAACCCTACAATAGGATTACAGTATAATGACTGACAGCTATTAATCTTCATAATGTTGTTCCAAAGTATTTTTTTAGCGTAAACTCAAAAGCACAATTCTTATTGCTTTGTTATTATGCAGTGTTGGATATTCTTTGCACACACTTGTAAAGTTGATTATTAATATTGATCTCTTGCTTTTAAAAATATCTGCTCATAATGTGTATGGACAAGCTAAAGCTGGCTTATTTAAAGAGCAGTAGAGTAGCCTTCAGATTAGCATATATTTTTTTGTTTTGTTTCCTAGGGACCAAGTGCGAAGTCTATTAGACATTTCCTGCTATTCTTTTGAATTGTAAATACTATTCTTGTGCCTTGAAAAGGCTAGTGTGGAGACAAATCCATGAAATGTCCACTCTATTATGGACAGGGATTTGAGAAGCAAGAAATGATTTTTAAAAATTCAGATAAATTCAATTCAGTACATTTAAATGTGCAGTTCCGAGCTCTGGGGTTTATGTATTTGGGATCCCACAAGCATTGCTTTTGACCTTTTGCCACAGTTGTTTTAAATAAAAAAAGAATGTGCTGATAATTTCATAAATATAAGTATGTTCATACTTGGAGAATTGTATTTGTACCAGTTCATACTCTGGAATAACAATGATAAGCATTTGGCCTTGTGGGTATGTTCTGCTTTAAAATGTTCCTCCAGTAGGCAAGTGCAGATGTTTTCATTCTAAGGTTCAACTGTTTGTTTAGTTCATGGAAAAAAGTATGTTCTTAAAATGCAGAGAGACTGAAACACAGTGTACACTGTGAGACTTCTGATGTTTACGGCAGGAAGCAGCTGATTGAAAAAGACAAGAAATCACCCAACCTAATGAATGTTAGCTTTGCGTAAGGTACTGAAAATGAAAGAAGACCACCCATGCAGAAGACAAGTGTGGTTAACTTTTCCTTCTGTTTCTGCACTAATTTGAATGGCAGTATCTCTCCAGAACTCAGTCACTGCTGTTTATACCTATATTTAAATGTTTTAAATGCCTGAAGCACTTTTTGTGACCTTAGTTTTTAGGATGCTTTCAGTTGGAGCTTAATATCGCAAATGGGTCACTTGGATATTGGATGTTGAGAACAGTAAAAAAAAAAAAAAATACTTACCAGATTTTCCTCAAAAAGGGTAAATCTGAATTAAACGGTGGTGGTGGGATTTGGGCTTGCATTTTGATGCCAACTATGTCATGTAAAAAATGTGAATGTATGTGGAGCATTGATCTAGCAAGAAATCATGCACAGGTATTTATCGAGGGTGGGGAACAACGATGACCTGGTCTGATTAATGGTGGGGAACACCATTGATTAATTGAGGGTGGGGAACAATGGTGACCTGGTCTGATGCTAGGGATTACTTTTTTAGATTAGTATGTTCTTACTATAGTGGACCACTGAGGCTATTCTTATCATCTCCATATCAGCAAGAGCTGCAATAATTTTCAGATATGAGTGAGCTAATGATGCTTTGAAAACTTTTCATTTGGCTTAATAATACCATGTTGTTTTGAAGAGGAGCCCTCCCTTTGAATCTGAAGGCAACTCCCTAAGCTGAGAGAGGAGGGGAGGATATTGCTCTTTCATAGAGGCAAAGGTGATCAAATGGGGGGCAGCTGCCAGTGGGCGTGGGGACACCAGGCAGGGTTGTTGTTTTTATTTCCTGCGGTTTTTGGTGCTCTGCAGAAATGCAGGAACCGTTAAAGGGCTGGGGCTCTGCCAAGTGATCTAGGTGAGACAGGTACAGGAGCCCTCAGAGGACAAAACATTGGCAGCGCAAATAGACAGAAGGGAGTCAATCCTTATTCAACTTCCGCATATCCAGCTGGCCCTGTCTACCTACCTCAACTTCCCCTGAAGCTTCTACTGGGGTTTCTCCCTTTTCCCACTCTTCCAGCCACCTATTTCCCCTCAGCCACCCTGTCCATTTGTGACATCACATGAAGTTTGTAGCCAGCGGCAGCTGCTAGAAATGCATCTGCACAGCCTCCCATCCTGGTACTGGAAAGGGGAATGTCATGAACATTACTTAGACGTATTTAGAAATACATTGATTTAGAAGTAGAAGATGGCTTGCTTAAGCTCTGCTGTCCTCTTCACTGCTGCTTTCGGGGAAAGCCTCATTGGCTTCTGACATCCATGAAAAGCAAACACAGATACAGTGAAGGGAATGACCCTCATTCAACAGTATCATCCCCCCACCTCCATTGACCAGCTTGCCAACTTCCACTGGCTTCCACCCATGAATATCCAGTGGTTCATTCACCCAGAGCCTGAAGGGCAGCTTACACCGCTATCTGAACATGCAATTCCCAGGCATACCGTGTCTGGTGGGTGACCTATGTCTACTCTCCATTCATACTTACCCCAGCATCAATCCACAAATCATCATCATCAACATCATTTTTTAATTTGTATACCGTCTTTCTATCTTACAATACTCAGGGCGGTTTACAAGCTGAAGAAACAAAAAATGTACATCTTATAACAATCTAATGCAATACAAAAATGTGATAATAAAATTTTTAAATAGGCATCCTACATCAAAAAAGTAACATTCAGCAATCATTAGAATAGTATTAAATAATAATAATATATAAAAGTTAAACAGAAATCCACTCAAAAGTTACAATAAATACTTTCTAAACTATAATCAATAAAACAACGGCAAGCCGCAGTACATAAAATAATACAATACAAATTGAGAAGCAGAGACTAAAGGGTGGGGCAAGGCAGGTGGAAGGAGGCCTTGCCTGACAAAGTCTCTCCCCTCACAGTTCTTCCTCCAGGACCTGCTCCCTTATGAGGACTCCTAGGGTCAGAGGGTGGGGCAAGGCAGGTGGAAAGAGGCCACACAGCTTTTGTCAACAGCCTTCTGAAGGTGAATTTCAATCAGCTTACATGCACAAACTTCAGCCTCCTTCAGACCTGCAGCATCCCGGGCTTCCACATGCTAATAACAGCTTCCGCCCACCAATACCTGCTAGCTTCTGCCAGGTCCACCACTAGCTTCCAACCATGGATATCTGCCGCTTTCAAGCCATGGTCCTGCTCAGCAGGTACACTTGCCTTCTCGTTGCTCCACATCATCTCATTGACAGATGATGGCCTCCTTCCATTTTCCACTTCGCCCCCATGTGGAAGGAGACCACCAAGTACTGAATAACAGAGCTGATGTCCACTGTGTCCTCTTCAAGCTTTCGCCTTGGCTTTCCCCTTGGGCTGCTTTTGTATATCCACTGAGTTGCCATGTGCTTATGTGACATCACAGGACGTCCACATCCAATAACAGCAGTTGGAGAGGCATCATCATCATCACTTCCTCAGGCCTCACAATGGTGGGTGGAGCTCAGCAGCCATTTCCCCTTTACTTGTTTATTATGTACACCTCACTCCTTATCTGTAATGACACCAGAGAAAGGCATGCCATAAATCCATAGTGGGGGGTTATTTTTCATCCTGATGGCTGCTCTCCCTTGGGTCAGATTTTCCATTATGGGAGCCAACTCCTAAGGGCCCTCAAAAATATTGATTAGTTGATTAGTTGCATCAGGTGTGCTTGAGACAACACCTGTTTTGTGCTGTTGTGAGGGATTCTATTTAGGGGGTTGAATAATAGACCTGGGAAGCTAGTATAAACTGCAATTTCAGTTGATTTTGGGGGAACCACTTGAAGCATCTGCTGTGTTGAGCTATATCAGTTGCTTTTATTTGATTTGCTCATTGCCAACAGATAAAAGTATGTAAATTTTGATAATAAACCTGATTTGCAGTGGGGGACAGCTCTTCTATTTGAGCCCCATTTCCTTGGTTACTAGAGGAGCCAGTAGGTTGAAGTGGATGAAATATTGGGAAGGCCTTGGTTCAAATCCCTACTTGGGCAATCACCAGGCTAATTTACCAGGTGACTTTCATGAGAATAAAATGGGACAGCAACAGATATATAATCCTGAACTCCTTAAAGGAAGGATAGAATGAAAATGCAGAAATGCTGTTTTTAAAATAGGATTTTGCAAATCTGAATCATGTAACCAGGCTTCTTAAAGTGTTTGTGAGGCTGAGTTTGTATGACAAGCTACACCTGCTGACATTCTCTTTTTGTGCAGCTATTACGTTATTGACCATTTTGGCCAAGAACCTTGAAGGCTCCAGTTTTTATATTCTGGTCAGGCAAGCATTAAACAAGTCCTACTCTTTTCAGGCCTTATGCCTGCAATTCACCACAGTCAAGGCAGATTCTGTGCGAAGGGTATGAAATGTAGCCTTAGGAGTTTTTAATTTGGTTCAGAGTCCTACAGTATTAATGTTCAGTGGACAAATTTAAGCTGTCTCTCTAGTGCCTTGCTCTCTTACTATTAAATGAGCAAATAAAGAAATTTATTAGAAACTAGTTCTGAAATGTATAATCCCATAAAAGGTAAAGGTACCCCCGACCATTAGGTCCAGTCGCGGATGACTCTGGGGTTGCAGCGCTCATCTCACTCTATAGGCCGAGGGTGCCGGCATTTGTCTTCAGACAGCTTCCGGGTCATGTGGCCAGCATGTCTAAGCTGCTTCTGGCAAACCAGAGCAGCGCACGGAAATGCCGTTTTACCTTCCCGCCGGAGCGGTACCTATTTATCTACTTGCACTTTGACGTGCTTTCGAACTGCTAGGTGGGCAGGAGCTGGGACCGAACAACGGGAGCTCACCCCGTCGCGGGGATTCGAACTGCCGACCTTCTGATTGGGAAGCCCTAGAGTCTGTGGTTTAGACCACAGCGCCACCCGTGTCCCTGTATAATCCCATACAGTACGTAAATCACCAACAGGCATAGCCCACCATCTTTTCAGCACTATATGACAGTGCTTGAGGTTCAGACATATAAAGACTGAAGACAGTCAACAACTGTTAAGTTGTGGGCGAACATATCAGTCGACACAGCGATTCTTCAATAGCTCTTGTTTATTCAGAGGCCAGAATAGAACTGAACTGAAGAGCTCAGTCAGCCTGCTTATATAGAGCTCCAGAACAACGGTAACTGTAGCAACTTTCTAAAACTATCCAATCACTGATGTCACTTTCGATCCTTCATTTGCATACAAACTATCCAATCACTGAACGTCACTTTCGACCCTTCATTTGCATAACTATCTACAGTATCCCCCTGCTGGCCCAGGGTGCGAACTTCAGTACATAACAACAACATTCTGTAGTCATAGACACCCCCCCCCCCCCGAATTATGTCTGTGGACACACATGGGCCAGTTTCTATCAGTTTTCATTCCCCTCCATCCTCTTCATTTTTCAACACTCTTACAAACAAGTACTAGAAATATGGCCAAGCACATGGAGGTTTACTAATCAGCAAGTAGGTGGCAATAGTGCAAAGACATTTTACAGTGTGCAAGGCGTATTCCCAATGGATTTTTTTCTCTTCTTTGTGATGCTGTTTAAAATCAAGCCTCCTCCAACTAGTCCCTCATTGGTGTAACTTCCTCACATATCAGTGTTCTATATCTGAGAAGCAAGTGCCAACACGAGATAAGACAACTAAATGGAAACACATTTAAATCAAGATTTTGACAAGATTTTAACATTTGTTGCACCTCCAGCTATAGGAAGGCTCACATGCTTCCTTAGGCCCCCAAAGTCTGCAGGTACAGCTGTGTTTTCCTTTCTCCAAAAACCCAGTTCTTCTCTTCTTTGACTCACAATGGGTGTGCTTTGTTCTTTAAGATAAATGTTGCCTAGTTTACAGAATAAAACTTTTTTTTTGGAGACTAGCTGTGAGGCCTGACATTATACTGCCAAGAACCCCAGCTTCAAAAGCTCTCATCCTGCTAGCTATGGTGAAGTGATGCATCTCCTTATAGTTCTCTGCTGGAGAGGAGGCTAGAAAAGGGTTATAATCTGAATGGACAGATGACGGTCTTGCACCTGATGGAATCACTGGGTATATTGTTATTAGTTTTTTGCTAGAATCAGGAAGCAGTCCAACATATGCTCTTCAATCTCTTTCATGCCCAGTAAGGTGGACTTTAAGTAATGACCCCTATCCCGCACACTCTTGAAGTCTCCCCCTCTCTGGGTCAGTGATTTACGAGCATTGCACTTTGCAAAAAGGAACTTTTTAAGGCAAAACAATGTTTCATGGAGACTTAGAATAAAGCATAGCAATACAATAAAAATAAATAAATGACTATGACCAGCAACTAGTTTCCCAGATTCAGACTCTAGTATGACAGCAGCAGCTGTTACTGGACTGGGAGAACTGGACAGCAGTAGTCCAAGCCTAGGTGATGTCAGGGCAGGACTACTGCAGTGCTTTCTATGTGGGGCTTAGCTTGCATTTGGTCCAGAAACTACCATTGGTGAAGAATGCTGCAGCACCATTGCCAGCTGGAGTGAGACCCTGTCAGTGTTTTACGTCTGCTCAGACATCTGCATGGGCTGCTGATTTGTTACTGGGCCAAATTCAATGTGTTACTATTAGTATATAAACCTTTCACAGCTCGAAGCCCGTCTACTGCCTTATCCTCATTTTTCCATTCAACCACTTCAGTCTGTGCAACTGGCACAAGTGCCATGCAACAACTTTTATGCACTTGAAAGGGATGTAGATTTTTAACTACTGATTTTATTAACCTTAGGAATTTTTTATATATCGATTTGTTTTTTAAAAAATTCTGACTATTATAGTAATTTTAAATTTTATGTAAACCATGGAGAGGTTTCATGGGGCTATCTGTTTAGCCCATTTTAGTGTTGGCTAAGCTCTAAAATCTTCCTGGATGTTTAGCTGTGTATTGACAAATGTACTTTTTTCTGACTGACGGTCGAATAAAAGGTTGATGATGATGGAGAGGTTTCAACAATGAAGCAAGTATACAAACTTATTAAATAAAAAAATAAAAAAGAAGAAGCCATGATTGTCTGAAAGATTGATTTTATGCATGGCTTAAACCAGGCTTCCTCAACCTCGGCCCTCCAGATGTTTTTGGCCTACAATTCCCATGATCGCTAGCTAGCAGGACCAGTGGTCAGGGATGATGGGAATTGTAGTCTCAAAACAACTGTAGGGCCGAGGTTGAGGAAGCCTGGGTTAAACCCATAGCTGTCAACTTTTCCCTTTTCTTGCGAGGAATCCTATTCGGAATAAGGGAATTTCCCTTAAAAAAAGGGGAACAGTTGACAGCTGTGATTAAACCATGCATCTTTTACGTCTTTTTTAGAGCTAAGTTGTATCTCATGGGTACAGTGTCATATTTTCCTTCTAAAACTATATTTTTTCCTTATAGAACCATGTTTTCCTGATCTTTATCAGCTAGACTGGTAAAGAAGAAGCGATTTATATGTGTTGTATGTGCGAAATAACATTTTGCCATCAGATGGCGACGTGGAATCTCATTTTTCTCTACCTGTTTTCCCTGTTTAAATTTACAACGCTTTAAACTGAAACACTTCTTTGATGTGTCTAGATCCAGCCTAAGCATTGATAATAGAGTTTTACATTTGGAAATGCCAGAACCCCTGCTTCTATTGATTCATACAATATTCTAGATGGTACTCTTGCTATTTTCCCTTTTTATACAAAAAACAACATAGCATTTTAGTAGATAAAGCACTTCCAGTGAAATATTGTGTGAGAGAAATACAGATTCTTGGGAATAAGTTAATTTTAAATTCTGGTATTTTACCCAGCTTTGAGGTTTAAAATTCAGTCCATTTTGTTGAACCTTTTTTATTTCTTGTAGAAGTTAAATTATGATTAAACTGTATTAATTAATCCAAGTTAGGTGTTAATCAAACTATTGTACTGCCCCCCTCCTCCCCACTATGGGACAGGTCAGATCTACGCTGAATTTTCTTTGGTCTTCTCCATATTAAACCCTATCCATTTGGACTTGGTTAAATTTACCCTATAGCCTAGTATTTGTCCATACCCCCAACCCTCAACAGCCTTGTCATTCTCAAAATGGTGTTTACTCAGAAACAGTACTACATCACCTGCATATAGGTTAATCTTTTCCTACCTGTATGCCCATTATCTTTTGTTCTGCCCATATTGGAAACCCTTTTGTGAACAACTGTGGAGACAATGGGCAACATTGCCATTCCGGTTGCCAGTATTGAAGCTATGGTTTTTCTGATCTATTAACTTTACCCATGCCATTTTTCTTCTGTTCTAAATTAAGGCCTTTTTATTATAATTACATATGTTATGTTTAAAACTGAATATTTTCACTATCTGCCTCTATAATATATAAACCCTTTACCTGCAATTATATTTTTAAGAGTGAACAAAAGAATACCAGGCACTATGCCAAACCCATAATGTGTGTGTGGAGGACACCCCAAGAATCAAGGGTTCCCTAAAGGTTCAAAGGGGACGCAGGTGGCGCTGTGGGTTAAAGCCTCAGCGCCTAGGACTTGCCGATCGAAAGGTCGGCGGTTCGAATCCCTGCGGCGGGGTGCACTCCCGCTGCTCGGTCCCAGCGCCTGCCAACCTAGCAGTTCGAAAGCACCTCCGGGTGCAAGTAGATAAATAGGGACCGCTTACCAGCGGGAAGGTAAACGGCGTTTCCGTGTGTGGCTCTGGCTTGCCAGAGCAGCGATGTCACACTGGCCACGTGATCCGGAAGTGTCTCTGGACAGCGCTGGCCCCTGGCCTCTTAAGTGAGATGGGCGCACAACCCCAGAGTCTGTCAAGACTGGCCCGTATGGGCAGGGGTACCTTTACCTTTACCTTTTAAAGGTTCAAATGAATGACCTATAATTAACTAGCCTGGCTTGGGAGGCTGATAAAGATGCAGATGTGCGTCTTGTGAAGTTTTCTTTATATAAATAAATTGCATTTATTTACAAATGAGAATAAGGCAACTCCTCAATGGTGGTGGCTGACATAGCTCTAGGGTTATACATCATGTTTTAGCTGAGCAAATGTCAGATTCTTGTTCCATGGAACGTGCAATCCTAAACTATTCATATTTAGTAAATACAAGTGGATCTACAACAATAGAATGCCATGCAGGGTGCCCTTGTTCCAGGAGGTAGCCAGCCATGCCCTCTTGCAGGATACTCCATTTCACCTCCCTGTTTTTGGCATTCCGGACACTAGCTGCTTTATTGGACTGTTTGGGGCTGTTTACTGCTTAGAATGGTCTCCCCCGACCCTGCTAAGGTCCCCCCCCCCGTATTTCTGTGACGCTTGGGACTTCCCTTAATCTGCTGATATCTCCCTCATGGGCATGCATAGTACCTTATTGATTGCATAATGATCCATACTTGGCGAAGGAGATTTCTATTAGAATATAGGATTGCTTACCAGAAGTTATTATGTGTTACCTCACATTCAGCTGCAGGCAATGTTAGCAGACCGCGCTTTCAGTAGTATAGCAGGGGAAACAAATGGAGATTTTCCATGTCTAACTTTTTGCCAAAGAGGAATCTGTTTAGAAAAGAAGGTTTTAGAATTATCACAGAGTCCAGAAGATATAGAATGGGATAGTAATTGAAGAGACAACTTTATTAAATAATACTTCAGGGATACATGGTACTCTGTGTGTGTTGGTTTATGATGAATTATATAGGCTTAGCCATTTGAGAATGAGCGAAAATAAATTCTGGTGCTCTGGAACTGAGTGATTTACATGATGTCCCTGTAGCTTTTTAATGTTTGGATTTGGATAATAATCTAGGTGTTTCATTTAATGATTTGACAGCATGTAGCACTAGCTGGAAAAAGAGGTTTTTCAAGTTGCACATGGCACATCAACTCTGTGTTAATAAAACTGCAGTCTGAGATACTGAATCTTTTTGTCTTTCTTTTTACATGTCCAGTATTAATTGATAGAACACTACCTTTGTGCAATTCAGATGAGTGTGTGAGAGTTTAAAACATATCAGTTGTTGTACCCTTTCAAACACCAAGCAAAGTACATTTCTTCATCTTAAAGAGTACCACCTATGCCTCTCCAATATTTTACCTTGTTTTTAATCCATTTTTGATGAATGTTTTCCACATAAAATACAATAAAAGCCAAGCTAATCTAAAAAGAGACAATAAAAATGAGAGAAAAGAAAAAAGAAAAGAATAAAAGAAAAAGAAAAGCCCTCTATCACAATTTTATCATACCCCTTTTTCCACACACACAAAAGTGTGAACCCTCTCAGCTCTCACCTGGGAGCTTCCTCCTCTTCCTCCAGCCCTCCCACAGTGGAAATCATCTCCACCCTGCCTCTCACGCAGGGCCCTTCTTTTCCTGTCCATCACTTTCCTGTGTGTATCTTCGTTTTTCCAAAACAGGGAACTTCAGAAATTAACAGAAGGAAAGCATAAATTGTCTGTTCAATATTTTAGAAGATGCAAGATACTGTAATATCCAACATACACTGAGAGGCGCTTCCAGGGCCCTCTTAAGAATATGCAGTGCCGGGGTGCAAAGATCCACCTGGCACCCCTCCCCAGGTAGCCTAGAGTTGTCAACCCTTTTTTAGGGTGGGCCGGTGAGATGTGCACAGCAGAGCTGGCCTAGCTGGCCACCTCAATAGCAACAAAGGAGCCTGAGGTGGCGGTGGCAGCAGCAGAGCAAGACGGGTCAAGCAGAGCCCAGCGCAAGAAAAGTCAAGCCTGAGGTGGCGGCAGCGGAAGCAACTGAGTGAAGCTGGGTGCCTTGTGTGAGCAGTGTGCACTGGGCGGGCCTCTCGACGGCCTGCCAATCCCAGCCATGCAGGAGGGTGGAGCCGGCTGGCTGCCTCAGCGCCTCGCTCCTGCTGCGGTACTCCGATGGGCTCTGCTCTGCTTAGCAGCGACTGTCAGCTCTTCCCAATCCCCGGACTCCAAATCTCGCCCCCGGTCTCAGCTTGGCACCCCTGAGAGCCCAGCGCCCAGGTGTCTCGCACCCCTAGTGCCTATGGTTAAGATGGCCCTGGGTGCTTCATCATGTTTAAAAGAAGCAGCAGCAGAGAACCACAATTAGCTTGTGTTTCCTGTCCCAAACTTGTAGGGCCTTATCTGAAGGAAAATATGAGCAGATGCTATTTGCAGAGATGTGCATTCTGTCTCCGCATTGGGACAGCACATGTGTCTCCCTTTCCATAGGGCACTGAAGTGTGGGGAAAGGAATCTCTGAAGTCATTGCCACACAATGTCTGCCCATCAGATCAGTAAAATTTACTGTGCTTGCTTAGACAAACCTTTAAGATTTGGACCTTCCAGAGTTAACACAGTAAAGGTGCAGAAAGTGTTAAAGTGTGTTTGAGTGTCGACCATCTGGTAATTTGTGAGAAACCATCTTCACCAAAACACCTGATTAAGCAGCTATTAATTAACTATGTGCAATTATCCCAAGGGAAGTTTAGGTTATCTCAGCACAATTCAATTTATAGAGACATGGGAATAAAGCTGTTGTTAGAACTTATAACTCCTTATAAAAATGCAAATGAGATTACATAACATGTGACCAAGAAGTCATGTTGTTCAAACACAGGCTAGTTGTGACAATGAATTAACAGATTCTGGCAAAGTACTTAGCCTATTTTCCCTTTAAAGAATGCATCTGATATTTTCTAATTCTTATTTTTCTTCTTCTTGTCAGAAAGAAAAAGTACTAAAATGTATAATATGGAGCACATCAAAGAGTCATAAAATGTATATTGATGGTTTAAATTATTCTTCCAGAGTAACTGCTTTACAGCATTTCAGTTGGAATTGATTTTGACCTTTATAGCACCAACCCCCATATAACCACCAGTTTTTGATACGTTTTATAACATTGAGAATTTAAGACATCCCTGTAAATTTTTGTCCAACCATGGAACTTGAATTGTATGTGCATAGTCCTCATTATGGCTTATGTCTGAGATTTTTTCTCAAGCAATCAAGCCTTTCAAATAGGATAGTGGCTCCACTTCTTTTCAGAGAGAAAAATAAACCCTAGAGAGCTAGTGAAGTATAAACTGGTTTTAATCTGTAAATGCTATTGTACCATGGAGCAATATAGAGGACAGTAGGGTTTCAGTTTCATTTGTGTTGTCAAATTGATGGATTAGCAAATATTATTCATGGGTTGCATGCCAAATGACATCTTTTGAATTTGGTTCCAAGGAAAACAGCAGGAATCCCAACTGATGAAAGCCCTGAAGGAGTTGTTAATTCTGGCTATTTAATAGAAGTAATGGGTGACTGGAAAAGTGAAGCATATCAAAATATGCAAGCCATTCCATTCAAGGTAGTTTGTCCATTAGATGAAGTGAGATGCAGGAAGTGCATGACATGTCTAAAAAACTGTTGGGAGATTTCATTGCACTTGACATCACCCCAGCAACGCTTCCATAGTCCAACCCTTTGAAAGACTGCTGCGTACAACAGAAAGTGAACATGTGTGGCAGATTACAGCACAGGCAAAGGAGATGAAAACCATATTGTTTAAACCTTCTGTTTGTAGTTTGATAATACAAATGAGTTCTTGGTAATTGCTGTTATAGCCCTTTGGGTCATATGATTTTCACAAACAGAGGGCCCGGCACATCTGTTTGCATACTAATAGGTGCAGTTTCCTTTACCATTACGATGTGCTTCTGTCTGTAATAATTAGAATAAGTATTCAGTCTGAGGCCTGTTCAGATTTCAAATAATAAGAAACCTCTTGCCTCTGTGATTGGCTTAGGATGCATGGATTCCCGTGTGTGTGTGTGTGTGTGTGTGTGTGTGTGTGTGTAAAAGCAACTATGTATAGTGGGTTAGATTGGGACCATGACATGAGGGGGAGGGAATTTAACCCTTTCTTTGTGCTAGAAAAAAATTGCTTCCTCCTTATTACATTAAGGGAGATTCTGCTAGATCAGAAGCCATTCCACGAGAGGAGTGCAGCGCTGGATATCATCCGTTATTTCTGTTTGAATCTTGGCTTAATGCTGAAGCTTCTAATTCTTTCATGCAAATATCTTTGCTTTCTACAGTGCAATCTTATCCCACATTCCCAGGTGTGCATAGTGCAGACCCATTTGATTTTCGTGTTGTCCCACCTATCAGTTTGTAGTGCAGAGATGTCAGGGACTGGCTGGGCTCTGAAGTGGAGGGGAGGGGACCAGGGGAGTGTCCCAGGAGAGGGGATCAGTGATGTATGGGGTGTAGCACCACCCACAAGGCAGGAACCAGGGCAGGGGCAGGAGGAAGAGACAGGGCGGTCTGAGAAGGAGGAAGGCACACAGGATGTGGTGGAAGAAGAAGAGGCCGGTAGACACCCTCCTTTTGCCCCCACTGTCTCATAGAACCAGGCACAGATCTGAGTGGTGGCTGCCTGGTGGCTAGTAACATTTGTGCATGTACTTCTTTTGTCGATAAAGACTTAACTATCAGACGTGTGCCTTTCTTAGCTGGCTCGGGAGAAGATGTGACGCTAACCTGTGACCCTCCAGATGCTGCTGAACTACAACTCCCATAATCTAACCACTGGTCATTTGGGCTAATGGGAGTTGTAGTTCAACAATATTTGGAAGTGCATTGGGTACAGCTGTCACTGAGTTAATGATAAAACACATTTAGTTTAGGTTGTCCCAGTAGTTTGTGCATGTTTTAGATCCCTAGCTTATAAGGGGGAAAACACTGCTGTTGTTTGAGAAGAATGTCATATGGACTGCACAAATTAAACAGGAATGCAAACAGCTACCAACACACAGTCAAGTCTGATGTGGACAAGCCCCTACATGCATTTGTAAATAAACAAAACTTTACCAGAACAAAACTGCAAATTGAGGAGCAAATACTCAGCCTTTTGTTGATTATCCTATCATGGCTCTACTTCTAACTATTGTGTCAGTCCATCTGTAGAAAACTGTGCGTCCTCTAGACAGGAACTATAACACGTTTTATATGGTGCCTAGCATGTAGCACTAACTAAATGGTAAGTTGCGATAATAATGTACAGAATCCAAGTGAATTAATTGTGTGGATAATGTTAGTTACTTCAGATGGAAAGCAGCCCAATCTCAAAATTTTTATTACTTTAAACTTGTGAGGTACGTTGACCAGCAGGGAACTAGCAAGCAAATACTTTGCATCTCTTTCAAAACACCAGATGTTGTACTGATATGATGGAAAAAAGAGGATGGGATATTGTTCATTAGCTTATTGCTATGCCTGGATGCCTGGAGGATGCTTGGGAAAATCTGTTGTTTCCTCAGCCATGTAGTACTGGCTGCTTTGTGTCTCCTCTCTCTCTCTCTGTTTTGACTATGATCACGGCAGAGAAATTAAATAGGGAATATTGTTGAATATCTTGTTTTATAAGGATATGTAACATTTGCATTACTTCTGGCACACAGATTTGCCTTGGGATGTGAGAGTGATAATCTCTGCCTATTGAGGTCATGTATGAAATTAATCTTGTCTATAAAGATTCGTATAGCTGTAGCATAGGCTTTCTTGGGGGAAATGAAACAGCCTAGAAATAATATTGTATCATGATTCAGGTCAAGTCTAGCTATTGAGCTTTGCAAAAGGCCTCTGGATACTACTGCATGATAGCATTCGTCACCTTTCCATTAACTGGTAACCATTTTTGTCCATGTTTAGGGACTGGAGTGACTAACATTGTAGTTTTTCCAAGCCTTGATTTCCATGAAGGATTACCGTACTTGCCCTGTTCCCAAATATTTTACTGGCTGGGTGCTGTGTGTGTGTGTGTGTGTGTGTGTTTAATAAAACCACCAGAGATGTACAAAAGAATGGTTTTCAACATTTATACTGCTGTTGCAATATAACGACATTATACTGGTATTTGTTTTTCCCTCAATAAGCCATCTATATGTGACTGCTCACCTCTCACAGAAGGGAAGAATTTAACTCAGACACTTGTCACTTCTTCATGTGTTATGCTGAACACAGATAGAGGAGGTAGCAGGGTTGAGCCAATATGCATATTTCACATGATTTATGAAAGAGCCTGCTGACTTACAAACTATGTGTGTAGGTTTCATCTATGTGACTGGGAAGCCTGCCAAAATTTGGGCAGAGCCAACATACAACAAGTCGGATCTTTTGCAAATTATACAAAACTTGTATAGCGGTGGGGGAAGGGCCAGTGGGCGCTATCATACTCCCCTCTCTTTCTGTGATTAGTGTCATGTGTGAAGGGTTTACTGTTGGCTCATTCATTCTAGAACGGTGGTTCCCACTTAATGATTTTTCTGCCTCTTGTAGCAATTGTAATATACTGTGCTGTATGCATTTTAATTGCATCTGTATATCTTCCTTTATCTATTTGTAATTAACAACAACAACAACAACAACAATTCTGGGTGGCTTCCAGCAAAATATATATAAAAAAGAAAATGTCAGACATAAAAAACTTCCCTTCTGATGTTTTCTAAAAGTTGCGTAATTCTTTATCTCCTTGGCATCTGATGATAGGGCGCCACTGCTGAGAAGACCCTCTGCCTATTTGCTTCCCCTCATTCTGTCTTTCTGGCTCCTAATCCTCTCCACTCCTCTCAAATCACTTCCTCTTGCTCTGTCACATTGTTTATCTTCTCAACTCCATTCAGGTGGCTCCCCTCCCTCCCTCCCTCAGCACTTCTGGTCCATCTTGCCTACTTCCTGGGTGAATTGCTGGGTTTTTAGGATGATGCAGCCACTGCATCCAGCTTTCATGAGAAGAGGGAATCAAGGTTTTTTGGGGGGGATTTTTCATTAGGGTCTATTTTTCTTTCCTTTAAGCACTTCCCCAGAGATTGCTGTGCCATGCTAATAAAACTGATAGGCTAAAGAACAGGAGCTCTGACTAGAACACAGACTGAGTGGCATCATAACTGCACCAGTACTCAAAGGTTAATTGCTTCAGCAGGAATGGCTAACCTGTCACCCTTCAGCTCCCATCAGCCCAAGCCAGCATGGCCAATGAACGGGATGATGAAAGGTGTAGTCTTGCAACTTCTGGAAGGTCACAGCTTGGCTTAGCTGCTCCTGTGGAACATCATGCAAGTGAGCACCTGTAGCAAGAACTTTTTGCATTTCAAAGGAGGAAAAGTACATAGAACATAAATGTATGCATTTAAGAAATTCTCTCTCTCTCTCTCTCTCTCTCTCTCTCTCTCTCTCTCTCACACACACACACACACACACACACACCCCTCTATCTCTATCTCTTCAGAAGACCTTGCTTTATTTCCATCAGACTGGAGCTGTTCCATGAATATGCAGGCCATGTATATAAGGCATGCACTGCATACCAATCTCTTGCCTGAAGAATAAACACTCTTTAAAATAAGAGGGTTAGGAAAGATGTAAAGAACCCCGTGGCCTTTTGAAACATAAGCTTTCCCTCTTAAGGGCATACAGAGCATGAAGTGTGCTTTCCTGTTCCCTTGACAACTTGAAATTAATTTTCTTTCTTAAAGTTTCTTTTGCATTTCCCATACCAGCCGGTGTCCTGGAGAAAAGTGTTGCCAGGACTACATTTTTCATGGTGTGGTGAATGAGGGACAGGATAACTTTTTGGCAGGTGCTTATTGCTTCTTTTCTCCTGAGCACACAAGGTGCTTTGCAATACATTTAAAACAATACAAAATGAAACCTAAAGCTAAAAACAAAACTAAAGCACAAACACACACATTGCACACAAATGCATGTAACACTCTAAAAAATATATAAAAGCAAACTTCAGGAAGAATCAATTCTGAGCTAAGAAGGAGCAGGAGGCAGAGGACCACTTAAACGGCTTTCACCCTGTATACCTGAAAGAGCGTCTCCACCCCCATCGTTTAGCCCGGACTCTGAGGTCCAGCGCCGAGGGCCTTCTGGCGGTTCCCTCTCTGTGAGAAGTGAAGTTGCAGGGAAGCAGGCAGAGGGCCTTCTCTGTAGTGGCACCCGCCCTGTGGAATGCCCTCCCTTCAGATGTCAAGGAAATAAACAACTATCTGACTTTTAGAAGACATCTGAATGTAGCCTTTTTTCGGGAAGCTTTTAATATTCAATGTTTTGGTGTGTTCCTTTATACTTTGTTGGAAGCCACCCAGAATCAGTCAGATCGGTGGGGTACAAGGGAATCATCATCATCATCTCTTCCCACATTCTCTGCTTGAAGTTGCCTCCCAGTCTCTTTCCCAACAAGATTACAAACTTGTTTGCCCTTGTAGCCAGGCCTCCTGGGCTTCACCATTGGTGCAGGTACATTCAGCGTTCATTCTAAATCACCTCTAACACACTTGTGTAGTTATGGCTAGCAATGCAATATCTGTAATGGTGGACAAACTTTATTGGGAAGCTAGTCTAACATCTGTGGCATTATCACCGAGGAACCCAGGATTCAATGAATACTTTGGAAACTTTTGCCATGGGGAAAGACAACCACTGCCCTCTTTGAAGTGTGACTAACCATCACATTCCTTAAGTATTAGAGAACCTAGACAGGACACAGGTCTAGTCCACCTGTAATTCTGTCATTATATGGCTGTCCTTGGTGCCCTAAAGCAGGGCTAGCCAATGTAGTAACTTCCAAATGTTGTTAGACTACAACTCCCATCAGGCACAGCCAGCATGACCTGTAGTCAGGGATGATGTGAATTGCAATCCAGTGACAACTGGAGGGCACCATGTTGGCTACCACTGCTAGAGGCACATTTCCTTATTCCAATGGACACAAAAACAGAAGCTCACAGGATAACCTTCATAAATGAATCTAGTTCTTTTGATCTTTAGTTCATTTTGCTGACAGTCTAACAAATTGTGCTTATTCTTTTTTAAAAAAGAATGATGGGTTAGCCCTGGGAGTAACACTGACCTTGTGATTCCTCATGCATGTTGATCCTACAGTGTTTCATGGTTTTTTGGCTGTCTTCGTTGTGATAATAATAATAATTAAATAATTTATTATTTATACCCCACCCATCTGGCTGGGTTTCCCTAGCCACTCTGGGCGGCTTCCAACAAAATATTAAATACAGTGATGACAACTACACATTAAACGGCCATGTTCTGTATGCTGATAGTATTGGGAGTTGGTCTGGTTTTGCTCTATTGCCTTGGTGACTGGATAGAATAACTATTTCATCACATAGCAATTCCATTAAGGAAGCCTTTGGGTGTTTTATCCCATTTTGGGAAAAGCCTAGTTTGGCTAACAGCAACATGGAAACAGCCTGCTGGATCAAGCCAATGGCCCATCTAGTCCAGCATCCTCTTCTCACAGTGTCTAACCAGTGGCGTAGCGTGGGTTGTCAGCACCCGGGGCAAGGCAAGTAATTTGTGCCCCCTAAACCTTGGATTTTCGCCTCCTAACCCTAACCCCCAGATGTTGCGCCCGGTGCGGCCGGCCCCCCCTGCACCCCCCATGCTAGGCCACTGTGTCTAACCAGATTCCTGTGAGAAACCAGGCGGGCAGAACCTAAGTGCAAGAGCACTCTCCCCTCCCAGCAACTGGTATCTGGAAGCCTTTGCTGCTTCAGCTGTGGAGGTGGAGCATAGCCATCATGGCTAATGGCCATTGATGGTCCCTTCCTCCATGAATTTGTGCTTGTGTTGTCTAGTTGCTGCTAGGTTGTGAGCCTGATGGCAGGATTTCTCACTGCCCTTAATGATGTGTGCTGTTTGGGGAGACTGTGAAAGCAGGATACAAATACTGAGAACAAATAAATTTGTGTACTGAAATTGTCTTCCATAATGATGCAACAACTCTGCAATTTTGACAGAGCTCTCCCCTCTCTTAAGAACTTTGCTGTAAGATTTTTTTCCTCCAAAAGAATGCTTAACAAGAGCAAAACTAATCTTACCTTACCATTCTTGCTCATGTTTGTTGCTTTAGACTTAATATAGACAGCAAATATTGGGTGGTTTTATATAGCAAGAAGAATTGTTTTTGATTAATGTGAATATAGTTCAATTTGGTAATTATATATCTAGAGCTACTATCTTCCCTCCCCCTTTCATCCCTGTGCCACTAACTGTGACTAAGAGGGAGTATTTCTCCTTCACAATAAGAGGAAATCTCATTTGTTAAACTTTTAATGTTATCTCTCTGAGCACTACTTAAAGATAAACGACAATACCAAACACTGACTTAATGGGAAAAAGAAGTTTGTATTTAACATGAGAAAATACAATAAAGTGAAGATGATTTAAACTGTATTGCTTTTACATTTCCCATCACTTTAACAAAATGTTGAAGAAATATTATTTTCATTGCTAAATTAAATATATTCTTAGGGAATGTTCATGAGCATTTCGTCTTTTTGTTTTGTTTTTAACCAGTACTAAAACTGATTCAAAAAGGTGTGGAAACCATGATGTAGGCATTCTGAATGGAATTCTGAATCCATAGATTCAGGGGATAGGGTTTTTTTGCACAGTTTGGTGCCTAGTCTGAATTTTGCCCCCCAAACAGTAGTTTATGGGATGTCTCCTACAGGCTGCATATGCGGCTCTACATCTGTAACTAGTGTGACTAAATGACATTATTGTGTATTAGCCTCTAGAAACCTCTCTGAATGTTTATGGTCTGCATGCTGCAAGAGCTGAGACTTCTATAGGACCTCTGTTGGGTGGCCCTTTTGTGAAGTTAGTTTAATGGTGGGGAGCTGGCAGAGGCTCATTTAGTACTGGCCAGAGATGGTTACTACTACCACACATGATCAAAAACACCCAAGCTTCTGTGGTTTATTAGAACTAAAACATGTTCAGGAGCATTCAGGGCCTTGCCCTGGCTATAGCCAAGACAGTGGTGACTGAGCCTTCCCTGATGCCCCACTCCTGAGTAGCTCCATATATTTGGCAAGGGGAGCGGGAGAACAAGGGGAGCAGGAGAACTACCTGCTCCAGTTAGTGCTGAAAATGGAATGAACAGCAGCAAGAATACAGGATCACGGTGCCCACTCAGGAGCCCCAGGTCACAGAATCATTGTAGGAAAGTTAGGAAAGGACCATGAAGGTCATCAAGTTCAACTCCCTGCAATGCAGGAATCTTTTGTCCAGTGTGGGCTCGAATCCATGACCCTGAGGTTGAGTCTTATGCTGTACGGACTGAACTATTACAACCTTGGGAACATTCCAGAAACAGACCTGTCCCAAAATTAATATAAGAGGTTATTTAATATCCTTTGAGCAATTGCAGTCAGGATCCTCCTTTTTAAAAAAACACAGAGATAAACCTAGCAATCACTTGACTTATTGTTTCGTAGATGTTCACATTCCATCCTGCCCCCAGCTAAGCAGTGACTGAGTAGCAGAGAGAGGTTGATATGCGGCCTGCTCTGCATTCTTTAAGCTTGCCTGCTGCCTTCAGATATAGTGGAGGACCCTGGATCCAATGTGGAAGTAAGATTCACCTGTCTGTACATGGAATGGGGGAATGGATGGACAGGACCACCTTTCCTTTCTTTCAAGTAGGAAAATATCTGGTACTGTGTATGACTCATCTGTACCAATGGCTATCTAGGTTTCTGCACAATGGCCTTTTCCAGGCCTACCTAGAGATGCCAAGAATTGAGCCTGCCTGCAAAGCATGTACTCTACCACTGAGCTATGGTGTTATGGGCCAGGAGTCAGCTTTGCCTGCTGAACAGCAGCCTGATGGGGGAGAAGGTGGAGTGTTTTCACCTGCAGCTGATCAGCCTTTAAGGACAAAGAGGAGAAGGCACTGATGAGAACCAGCTGGTGTCAGCCTTCTTAAGCAGAGCTTCCAGCAGCAGTCATGCTGCTAACAACGCTTGTAGTTCTTGGCCTTACCTTGCTGCTTCCTCCTCTTCACGACCCCTGCCCAGTATCATCGGATTCACTGGCCCCTGGACTGTCTGACCACACAGATTGCTGTTTGCCCAGCCCTCAGACTGGTCCTGACTTTGGATGCTGACTCTGCATTTCAGGTAAGTTCACCTCAGAGACTCTTCTGTTTGATTGGCCTCCCACTCCACTGAGCTCTACACATTGTAGCTCAGCAATAAGACTAGGACACACTGCTGTATTATATATAGAAAGTTGCCTCAGACCAGGCCAGATAATTTGTCCATCAAGCCCAGCATCAGGTGTGCCAACTCTAGGGGACTGGGGTGTCTTCAGCCCCTGAAAATACATTGTAATGGGGCTGGGTGCCCTCAGTATTGAGGGAGTGGGACATGCAGCACAGCATCAGTGGCCAGCTTCTCCAGAGAGCTTGGCCTCTTCTAGATGATGGGACATCACATGCACATGATGCACGCCAGATCCCCTCAACCTGGGGGCAACCTGGTGCCTCTGCTCAGCATTGTCTACTATTGACTATTTAATGGGAGAGGCAGAGGATTGAACCTATAGTAGAGCTATAGGCTCTACTGGGCCATAACCAGTGGATTTTTATCTGGAAACAAAATCTGTACTGTTTTGAAAGGCCTTTTAAAATACACGTATTTTGCATGAGTTTTTGTGTTTCTAAAGAACTATGCAGATCATGTTTGTTTTTACTGATGTGCAATCAAAGTAACTTAAAAAAAAATCTATAGGATTAATGAAATCAGTGTTTGGCCCTTAATAGCCTGTTCACAGAGGTCCATTTTTCTTGCAAGCTACCATACAGCACCTTCAAGTTACAAAGGAAATAATTTCTTAAGATAGTTTCTTTAAAAAATGCTCTGTATTTTCTGGCTCATAGCTAAATCAGTAATGAAGAGGCAAGCAGGAAACACAATGAAAATAATACAAGGAAACCTTTTCATCAACACCCATCCCCAAAGCTACATCTCACAGGTCATTGTTTGACTTTTTCAGGACTCCTTGCAACACAGCCTATGTGAGAATTGCTGATCAAAGACCAGGCAAGTAATAGTTTTCTCATATTGACATAAGTATGCTAAGTACTGCCACGCAAGCAAGCATCAATTAAAATCTAATTTTCTTTTTTTCAGGAACTGCATGTTTATGTAGCAAACTCCCTATCTCATTCTTGCACTCATCACATGCTCTCTCTCTTATTCATATGATTGAAAGGGCACCAGATTACCGTAATTCATCCAACACATACAGTTTTTGCAGCATAGCCATCCAATTTGAAATTGTGACTCTATTGAATCAATTTTTTAAAATAACCTTATGCTTGAAATCATGTTGTGCTTTAACTGTCAGGTCCTCTGACATAATGGCTGTTAAATGGAGAGTATTTTATTAGTGCAGTGATATTTTGCAGAGGTCCTGATTTTGTTTCAAAAGCCTGAAGTGAACACACCCTAACCGTTCGTTTTAAAATGTTTATAATGTGTCTTCTCATGTGAAAGGAAATATGGAAAGGATTCTAATTAACCTTAAGGAGTGTAAATCATATTGCACTTTTATTTGTTTAGGTAGGCAATTACGTGATAGGGAGGAGGCAGGATATCCTATTCATCATACACTTTTCCTAGATGATGGGCCCTGCGCAACATTTCTTGCTTGCAATACTCCCATTAGACTCAAATGAGTTTTTAACTAAAATAAGGAGTGCTGACTAGGATCCTCTAAAAGACAAATGGACAAAAGGCAGCAAAGCACTTTTTAATGAACGGTGGCATACTCAGGACCACATATTTCAAATTTAACATTAAACTGAAATGTTCCCCACCCCATTACACAATCCCATGCTTGGGGTGTGACATCAGGGTATTTCAGGGATTTTCAGAATAGCAAAGCATGGGGCAAAATTTTCTGCCAGTGCTGCAACACCCCCTGGGCTCCCAGCCACTTTTTTTTTTAATGTCACGACTCCCTAAAGTGAGGCACTGTCCTTGCACAAGCTGGTTTTAAAACAATGCTCCATACTGGGATATCATTATTCTGAAACTAGTCAAAATGAGAACTGGACCTAATGGTCAGGGGTCCCTTTACCCTCTACCTTAGGCAGTTCGACAGAATCAGTTATCAAATTATTTGTATGTGGCTTATATTTAAAGATGAGGTCTTGAATGTGCCGACATCCAAATTGGGGTTTGTGTGCTAAGTCCTATAAGGAATCTTGTCCCTCCTCCAGAGAGATGGTGAACATTCCTACATTCTGATGGCATGGAAGGGTAAATGACAACAAGAAGAATAACAATAATATGAGGCTAGGAAGTAGTAATATAACTGAGTAAATGTCCGACTTTAAAGACAATAAATATTTAAAGTATTGTGCTTAAATACAAACCCATTTCTAGCTCAAACACAAAGGCTTTAGGAGGCATGGAACTATTCTGCATTTATTTCTTCTACACTAATCCGTAATTGTAACCTTAAATTAAGCTTCCACAAAACTGGATTTCATGGTTCTACAAAACCTTCACATGTTGTATTCCACAACATCTGGAGGGCACCACGTTGACTAGTAGTGACTTACTGAAACAGTTTGCTTTTGGCATGACGATAGAGTAGGCAGTGAATCAAAGCTAAATAAACAAAAGCGAAACCTACTGTGTAATCAAAGGGACTAATAGTAGTGTATTCCTGTACACATCTATTCAGAAGTCAGCCCCATTCTGTGCCATCAGACTTAGTCCTAGGTAAGTGTGTACAGAATTTTACCATGCATAACTGCAAAGCATGCATACAATACGCATTGGATAGCTTGCAAAGGACAGGCATCAAATGAGAAATAACAATGTATCTTACTGTGCTATTTCAATGTTAAAATATATCATAAAATTTAAGGGACTGACAGTCTTCCAGGAAACTGACATGGCTTCAAAATTTGTTTGCAGAGCATGCATGAGAAAAAGGGTTTGGCAGTTTTCAAGCTTGGGAGTTTTCAAGTGTGCTGCATTGTAGTGGCATCTTTTAGCAAAACCTTCATTTTAAAAATAATCTTACAGGCTTAATTTACTTTTATGTGCCCTGACCCCTGATTACTGCTTTATGGTTAATTTATTTGTGTCTGTGTTTTCACAGGAATAAAATATGTATTTGCGTGTGTGTGCACGACCCTTCAACTTCCCCAAAATAAAACTTCAATGACCTCAAGAACTGTAAATAAAACTTCTAAAACATAGCTAGATTTTACAGTGCAGGAGTATTTTTATAAGGACTCAGCTTTTCCACATAAATTATATTTCAGTTTGTTCACAAAAATAACAGTTTTGATTGCCAGACTTTGAATAGTCTCTAGAGCAGGGCGGTCCAACTTTTCATACCAAGTGGGCTGCAAGAGCACTTTGACATGGAACCTGCGGACCACACACTGCCTTGTCATGCGTGTGAAGGGGGGCAGGCGGGAGGCCAAAATTTGATGCCCCCACAAGCCCTTGCTAAGTGAGGCACCAGGCTTTGGGAAGGAAACATGAGGCTCTGGCAGGGTCCTAGATCCCTCCCATCTCCTCCTCAAAGCTGGGCTTTGGGAAGAAGACAGGATGAATCTAGGATGTTTTCAGAGCCCTCACACCTCCTTCCCAAAGCCCAGTGCCTCGCTTACCCAACTTTGGGAAGGCAGCACAAGGGTGGGGTGGGGGAGGGGGAATTAAAGGTTGCTGAGGGCTTCCAAAAAAGGCTTTGAGGCCTGCATGTTGGATTTCCATGCGCTAGAGCCTAAGGGAATGCTCAAAACCAGACAACTTCTGACAAAAATCTAGTTAACTACTGATTGCCCTACTCTCATCATTTTTGCTTTCTTCATTTCTCCCTAGTCATTATGAAAAGGACTATATAGTAATAACGGCATAACACTAAGCTTGTTCATGGAACATATCTTTGTATATCGAGCCGTGGACTGGGTGGGGTGGGGTGAAAACACCACTAGCTGGCTTCAATATTTTCAGCTGAAAAGCAACTGCAGATTCTGCCTTCTACACAGATGTTGGTTCTGTTTGTGTTGTGCTCACCTCTGTAAAAGGCAGTGTCCCCAATTGCTCTTTGGGTGAACACATGGTGGCATCCCATTCCTCATACTCCCAGGCATGTTGTTATCTTATGGATGGGGGAGAAATTAGATTTTGTTCACATTTAAAATTGAGCACAGCTAATTCACACTTTTCAAAACAAGATGGAAACTAAGAAGTATGCATCCTTTGAAATTTCACACTTCTCTGAAATTTGAAATTATTATTCATTATATTTTTTAGATGCTTTTTCTTGTCACAGGCGACTCAGTGTCTTGACGAAAACAAAACAAAACAAACAAACAACTGCCCCCGCCAAATAATTAAATGAAAACCAAGGCAGGGGTAAATACGTTTTAAACATCCCTTTCAATATGGCTTTGAAATGTGGCATGTACTATACAGGGGCAGCGCACCTGGTTTCACTGCTTGAAGCAAAATGGGAAGTGCAGACCTGCCCTACTGCTCTGCCTCTGGGCCCCTCACCTCAGCTAGCACTGCCACTGCACTACTCAGCTCTGCCAGCAATGCTGCTGTGCCCCCTCTGCCACCAGCACTGGTGCCAATTTCCTTTTGATTGACTCCAGCAAAACTCACAACATCTTGTGAGATCTGGGCATCCTGAATAGATTTAACAAACATGACCTAAAATTTAACCTCAGTTTTTATGTTTTCAGTAATGTCTCCCTACCCAGGTTAGGTACTCCTAGACTACTGGTATAGTGGGCCCACTGTATTCGCATACATCTCCCATGCTTGGGCCCTCTGAAGGGCTCTCACATGTGGTTTATATGTGTGAAGACAGGAAGGCAACCCCTTTTTCCTTTTTGCATGTAGGGCAGCCAGTTTCACCCACCTATGAACTGGCCTCCAAACAACTTGAATTGCTTCCTATAGTCAGTGGATCCAACTTTGAATACTTAGAGCTCTAAAGGGAAGGCAGTTCCTCCTTCACACTATCCAAGAGATCTTTATCTTTGCTATGACGATATCCAAGGTTATTAAAACCAACTGCCCTGAGCAAGTATAATGGGCAGTAAGGATGTTATTGTTTCCTTGACCTTGACTCATAGTATTTTATCCTACGTCAACACATTTTTAGTGCAGTGTTTCACTTGAAAAAATACAGAGGCAGCAAAGAGTACTAGATCTTACTAAAGGCATCTTATTGTACTAGCCAATGAAGTGAAAAACGTCACATTCCCATTTCTTACAAAGAATTCTTGTGGAATTGCTAAACAGAAGGCTTGTCCACATACACCTTTCTTCTGCTTTTTCCAGGCACTGTCTGCAATTTTAAGCTCCATGTCCAAGTCCGCCCATCCCTTTTTGTTGTTGCTCCAGAGCTTTCCCTGTGAAAACCCCCTCTTTAAAGCTCAATCGCAGCAAATGTCAATCGGTGAAAAATCTGAATTGATGACTGCACCAATTCAGCTTTAAAGAGTGGGTTTCTGTGGAGAAAGCTTGGGGCAAAAAGAAGAGGAAGAAGAAGCTTGGACACAGAGAGTTAAAGCATTAAAGACTTCTGTCTGGAAAGAATGGGGGGAAATAGTATGGTGCAATTTAGGGCCAACTAGACATGACGCAGGTGGCGCTGTGGGTGAAAGCCTGAGCGCCTAGGACTTGCCCGCTGCTCGGTCCCAGCGCCTGCCAACCTAGCAGTTCGAAAGCACCTCTGGGTGCAAGTAGATAAATAGGGACCGCTTTCTAGCGGGAAGGTAAACGGCGTTTCCGTGTGCGGCTCTGGCTCGCCAGAGCAGCGATGTCACGCTGGCCACATGACCCGGAAGTGTCTTCGGACAGCGCTGGCCCCTGGCCTCTTAAGTGAGATGGGCGCACAACCCCAGAGTCTGTCAAGACTGGCCCGTATGGGCAGGGGTACCTTTACCTTTACCTTTAGACATGATGTTAAAATGCGTGAAAGCAATTAGCATGCACATTTTAAAAAATGTAAATAGCAGACGAGGAGTAGCCTGAGCACCCTCAGGACCTTGTGAGGAGGGGGCAATAGGACGTTTCTCCCCTGCAAATTGCCTTTCCTCCATGCTTGGGTCCCAATATGAATCAAGGCCAGTGCTAGCTATTTCTGAAAGAAAAATGGCGGACTCAGAGACAAACCATGTGATTAACTTCATGTGTAGCTTGGCGCTCAGTTTAGTTTCTGAAACAATCTTAGAGCATTTTCACTCTAAAGTCAAATTATGAAGTTTGTATTCTTCCTGTTTGTTTTTTTAAGGCAGGTTTATGGTTGCTAGAAAAAGAAGCACCTATTTCTGGATGTATATTTTACAAGAAATGGAGAAGACATAAATTTAGAGAGCAAATGACAGTATTGCAACACACTAGGTGGTGCTGTAATCCTAATTGGAGTCTTGTGAATGAAAATGTAGTATTATAATAAAAAAATTGGAAACACACCTGTTTAGTTTGCATTATATCATTACAAAATATTAGCTTCCCTTTAACTCAGTTTATTGGCAGTAATACTAAGCATATACCGAGTTCCTTTGAGCACCCAGATAGCATGACAATAGGGTTCTGGGACATGCACTGAGATAATTCTTTGAAGTTCTAGACTAGAGGGTTTACATTAAACAGTAGCTGGCCACACACAACATAGAAAGAGTGCTGTGTGATAAAATTATAAGGATGGTAAAGAGAGATGCCACAAAAATGGTGTAGTAGAATATTTGGAGAAAATTCTACAATGTGGTCTTTTTCTACTTGGGGTGAGAAAAAGAAAACTCTGAAGTTTTCTCAGAAAAACATCATCTGAGAAATTTTGGCTCACTCTGAAAGAAAGATACTAGAATTCTGGCTCAGTTAATGAAGTTAATTAGTTAGGCCCAGTCTGGACTAAATAAGTTCTAAAACATAATTATATATTGAAATTCACAACTGCAAAGATGTGGTGATAAGTTAGATGGCTTTTAAAAAGATTAGACAAATTTATGAAGGGTATGTCTATCAATAGTAATTAGCCATGCTGGCTAAATGGAGTCTCCAAGATATATTTCTCCAAGATATATTTCTCAGTACCAGATGCTGGACACAATCAACAGGATATGATCACCACCTTCATGACCTGCTTGTGACCTTGAAGAAGCATCTGGCTTGCTGCTGTTGGAAACTCAATGCTAGAATGGATAGACCTTAGTTCAATCCAGACAGTTATCTTTTTTAAATTACCTGGAATATTTATGCTCTTTACTACGCTATATATGTTACAAGCTATAACCCAACAAGGCCAAAATATTCCACTAAAAGGTTATCTCACATTTTCTGGTAATCATGTCTACAATAATAAATTGCACTGGTCTTTCAGCATAGCAGCAGATGCTAAACAGAGATCTTTTTCAACAGTGTGTGAGAGTTCTAGATGGATGCAATGCCAATTGCCTGGAGAAAATTGAAAAAGCAGTGAGGTGCCAATGCAGATTTTTATTGTCTTCTTCATTTTGACGCAGAGAGGGATAATTTGATTGGTCAAACGTTTTGGAAACTCATATGAAAAGTGGCAATCTTCTGTAGTCTCTCTTTTTCTGAACAGATTCTTCAATCATTTACAACTTGGAGGCAAGTGGGAGGCCAAAAGCTGTTTGCCAGGGATGAATACCCCCACCTGCACAATAACTCCATCAGGGCATTGTCCTTTTCCCACTTCAGCTGGGGCTTTCCTTGATTATCCCACCTGATCTATTTGGCATGTGAAGGAAACATTCCCGCTGAAGTAAAACATTTTATCATCCTCTGTGTCCTTTAGCAGCTTCCTTATCACAGACCTCTTTGTCATATTGAGTTCTCTAGCAGCTGTGTTTATACATGGGCACATGATCATAGTGTGCACTCTGTTCTTTCTATTAGATTTCACTCACAGCTTTATGTGAGTGAAAGGTATCATAGGGAGTGTAATGAACGTTGGTGATATGTGGTGGTGTGGGACAGAATGGGATAAAGCTGGCATTCAGAGAGTGTGGAAATACTCAGTTTAGCTAACAGGCAGATATTTGTTAGTGATGTTTGAGGCACCCAACATGCCTAAACATCAACAACTTTGATTAGGAAGGGGGATTGTTTTTTAGATATACTTTTTTAAAAAAAGATACTAAACATATTAGATGGTATAGAAAGGCATTGAATGGTACGGAGAACAGAGGAAGTGTGAGAGAGCTTTGGCTGGTTTTGCTTTTTGTTCTCTCGTCTGCTGGAACATATAAAGGTGCAATATTATGTAGAAATATGTGAGCTGTACGTCTGTGGCATATTCAGGTGCACATTGGAGAGATGCTCTAGTTTTTATGTAGCAAACTATACTGGAAACACAAAAAAGGAGGAAAATAAAGGAAAGCTCATCATCCACACTTTGATGCCTTTCTTCTTAAGTCTGAAGTCTCCTGAACAGTCATAGACAAACTGAATTAAACCTGAACTACTTCTGTTTCTCAGGTCTAGAGTTCATGAAATCCTTACGGATCAAAGGAATGCAGCTTGGTGTAGAACTTCAAAACTGCTGCATAGCTTTGCAGTCAGCCATTAAATCTGCAGCTAGCTGTTCTGTATTTTTCAGGCATGTCCAATAGCTACTGAAGCTGACAAAAATGCTTGGTCCCTCCTCTGCACCCAGAATGGAAATGAAGTGAGCTGCCAGAGGTGGGAATCTTGCACACACAGTAGGGATGGAGCACTCTCTCCCCCCCCTCCTCTGGCAGACCCCAGGATGCTGGCTAGCTATTTATTTATTTATTTAGCAGGTTTGTAACTTTTGTGGGATTATTTGCAAGACTGGTAGCAATACCTTGCCTACATTCCAAACAGTTGAAATTCTTATTTTAACTAGGGTTGCCGTATTTCAAAAAGTTGAAAAAGTTTTGGTATCTATTTTTGAGGAAATCAGCCAAAATCTACACTGCCGACATGGGTTCCCATGCGTCCGCATTTCCATGGACATTTAAGGGATTTCTGCCCAGGCATTGTTTCCAACTGCCTAATCCTGGGTATGTCTGGGAAATTCTGGACGTATGACAACCCCATTAACACTTTGTATTAGGGATTTTGGTTTTCCAACAACTCAGAATCATGACAAATGGATTAGAAAGTTTGAAGGAACTTTGACCTGCATAATGACATTGAGTAAATTTCCTGATAGGCAGAGAGTCAAGGAGACTTGCTCATAGATTGTAAATGTGATTCATATTAGCATGTTGCACTTTTCTTCCTCTTTATTTTAATGTGGACTTGAGGAAAAAGCAAGCATTTTAAACACTTACTTGAATAAAGCTTCCAATCTTAAAGTTAGGTTTTCCACTTCTTTGGTGTATGCTCTGTTTGCCTCTAGAGCTAGATGCTTTGTTATTTCAGCAGTCTTCAAACATGTAATAAATAAATTTCCACTGGGTTGGCACTTCCTTTTTTACTTCCTTGTTGCAAAGCTTGATTGTTCTTTGGAACTCTCTGGGGATTCCAAGGGCTTTCTCAAAATGACCAAAATGGTCAGAAGATTCAGTTATCAGATTCCTTGTGCCATTTTCACACAGAAAATTCAGCAAGCGCAATTTGGTAGAACAATGGAGGTATGGCCAAGCATTGCGATCGCAAGAAGGCTGAGGTGGAATAAAAATCAAACATTGATAGGCATATGTTCCGTCTAGGATTCATTACTCCTTTGGGCTAACGTGTGAACAAATGAAGGCTATTAATGACAATGATTATGGCTTCTTCAAAAAATATCCCTTGTCAATTCATAATAACAAAAGATAGATAATAAAAATCAGTCTAGGCAATATTGTATAAAACAATATAAATAAACTAACCAAATTTAATAACAGTGCTATTCAGGACTTCTCAAACTTCACAGACTAACCTGGTATAAATCACCCTGTACCTTAGGGACGCAGGTGGCACTGTGAGTTAAACCACAGAGCCTGTTGTTGTTGTTTAGTTGTGTCCAACTCTTCGTGACCCCATGGACCAGAGCACGCCACGCACTCCTGTCTTCCACTGCCTCCCGCAGTTTGGTCAGACTCATGTTGGTAGCTTCGAGAACACTGTCCAACCATCTCATCCTCTGTCATCCCCTTCTCCTTGTGCCCTCCATCTTTCCCAGCATCAGGGTCTTTTCCAGGGAGTCGTCTCTTCTCATGCGGTGGCCAAAGTACTGGAGCCTCAGCTTCAGGATCTGTCCTTCCAGTGAGCACTCAGGGCTGATTTCCTTAAGAATGGATAGGTTTAATCATCTTGCAGTCCATGGGACTCTCAAGAGTCTCCTCCAGCACCATAATTCAAAAGCATCAATTCTTCGGCTATCAGCCATCTTTATGGTCCAGCTCTCACTTCTATACATCACTACTGGGAAAACCATGGCTTTAACTATACGGATCTTTGTTGGCAAGGTGATGTCTCTGCCACAGAGCCTAGGACTTGCCAATCAGAAGGTTGGCAGTTCGAATTCCTGCGACGGGGTGAGCTCCCATTGTTCCGTCCCAGCTCCTGCCCAACCTAGCAGTTCAAAAGCACACCAGTGCAAGTAGATAAATAGGCACCACTCCGGCGGGAAGGTAAACGGCGTTTCCGTGTGCTGCTCTGGTTTGCCAGAAGTGGCTTAGTCATGCTGGCCACATGACCCGGAAGCTGTACGCCGGCTCCCTTGGCCAAAAAAGCAAGATGAGCGCCGCAACCCCAGAGTCGGCCATGACTAGACTTAATGGTCAGGGGTCCCTTTACCCTTACCTTACATGCAGAAGTAGTCATGCAGGTTTCTCTGTCCTGCATTGCTAACTCTCACAACAATACTCTGTATGTTTGTGATTCTGTTCTTCATGCTCTGCAGGCTGCCATTATTACAAAATTCTGAAAAGTTGGAAATACGGTCACAAGTGGTTGCACTCTGCTGCTGCTTTAAACTAAGGCAAATTCTAAATCAATAGTAAACAAGGTGTTTTCAGAAATTCAACTATAATAGAGGTTCCTTTTAGGTTATTGCTCTGCTGTGCACAACAGCTGGCTTAAATGATATTTCAGCCCTCTTAGGCATCCCATTGAATAGCTGTTTATTATACAGCCAGTCTATATGTTGTGGTCATGTAATCATGGCTTCCTGAAGCAGCCTCACTATGGCTGTTGCTCCACAATTGTAGCCATAAAATCAAGAGTTGCTCACTATCTAGGTTGCCCAGTTGCCTGTCATTCCCACAATACTACTAGATATTGAAGGGATAGAAATTCTCTGCACACAGAATGGAAAGTTACATGGAGCAGCTGACACAAGAAAGCTGTTTGAAGAAATTCCAGATACAGACCATGCCTTAGGTATCTGCCGAGAGGTGTTTGGCACTTCAAAGCTGAAAATGATACTTGCGTTGGAAAGAGAATGAAAACACAGACACACAATAACTACTATGGATGCTCCAGGAAAATGTCAATTCTGATATGAACAGATTCTGATTAAAAACTCCCATTGTTCTAGGCATCTTTTGCAACAGGGAACTTTATAAACTCAAGCTGTTTCTGAGCTCTGGGTGCAGTACTGCACCTAAGATTTCAGATTAAAATTGCTACTGTTACTCAGAGGTAAATCCCAAGCAAGTTTAATAAGGCCTCCTCCCAAGTAAAATGTGTGTGGATTGAGGACCTGAAAACTTTTTCTTTTCTTTTCTTTGAAACCCAACATGCTTTGTTTAGGTTTTAATTGCCTTGCTTAATGTACTTTTAATGTATGATGTGCTTTTAATTTGAAATATGCTAGCCAGTTAGTTATGATGATTTAAGTAGTGCATATTAAAGTGTTATCTACTTCAGGCTCTCACGGAGATGCTTAAAATCAAAACAAATTTTGGAGTCAGATCATTGAAGGACCCTTAAGTCTTAGGTTTGTAAATTGAACACTCAAGGTAGGTGTCTCTGCCATCAGTTGTATAGGCCTTTAATATGTGTTAATTGTGGTGCCAGAAAGATATGTTTATATCAAGGAAAGTGGGTGTAGCGATAATCCAGGACTTGTCTGCCAGGTGGAGGGAAGGAGGACCTTCCAGCTACTCTATGAAGACTGCAGAAGGGATCCTTTTAAGAATATTAGGGTGGCGGGCAGGGGAAGCATGGCTTTGTTTTTTGAAGTCTTCAGATGAGGACTAGACCAGGTGAAAAATGAACACAGGATTTTAGCTGCAGTTCATTCATTTGTAGTTCAGCTTTGTTACATTCTTGTTATAAAAAAGTGCACCTAGATGTTCTGTTGTTGCGCCCCTAACCTAGGTTTAAAGTGCCATCTAGCTCCTAGCTTTCATATCTCAGTTTCTAACACTGGATATGAACTGACCTGATCTACACTCTCTGGTTTAATGTGTTCATTGGCTTGGATTCCACACTTCTCTTAAAAGTACTGAAATGCATTTAAAATATGCATATAGATATATCGATGCATATAGATATATAGATAAATGCATATAGATATATACATTTAAAATATGCATATAGATATATAGATAACATATATAATCAAATCAAACACAATTTTAATATGAATTTTCATGCCACTGAAACATAGATGAATGGGAAAATGGGAAAAAATGGACTTAGGAATCAATACATGGCAGAAATTGGAAATAGATTAATCTGCCCAACCCTAGCATCTACCAACAACCACATTTCCACATTATTATTTTCTCAAAGATGACTGCAGAGGCCACTTGTGCTAGATAACAATGATGTAGTGAAGTAAGGCCGTCAATAGATGCTGCACACTGTTGCGTTCAATTTCCGCCCTCATTATATTTTACAAACTGGAAACAACTTTGGGAGACCATGGATTTAAATAGAAAAGCTCTTGGAAGGATTTTAAGGGAGACAGCAGCCAACAGGATAATGGTTAAGTAGGCCACCCTTCTCTGTTTGTAGCTTTTCAAGGCTGCATTTGAAATTTAAAAAAAAAACACCTGAGAAAATTGTATATATAACATACAGCTTTTGTCTAACTGGTTCATTTAGTACCAATCTGATACTGTAATACTGAACAAGGATGTTAATTATTACAGTTACTACTCTCTGGCTTTGTTGAGCTCAGAAGATTTACAAAACTTGTATAGACACAGTAGCCCTTTTAAAAATGATTCCAAGGTAGCCTGAGCTTCTCTATTTTGTCTATAGTGCTGGTTGGCTGCTTAAGAATCAGTGTTTTTTTCCTGCAGTTATTATGGTGTAGAAATATGCAAGGGTTAAAAAAAAATCCCTGTACATTATTTACTTGCTACAAAAAGCTGAAATTAATATTGTGACATTTAGCTCTGAGTACGTAAGGTCTAGTAAAGTAAATAGCAAGACTGCTAGATTGAAATTTATAGCTGCATTAGGCCAAAACAATTAGAAGACTTGCCAGAAAGTGTCCTTGCTTGAGAGAGACTAGTGGCAGAAGAATTCTTGAGTGCTGCCTGCAAAATGTAATTGATTGTACAAACATATGCACTGTTGAAAGAGTCACAGAAAATGCATTTGCTTGTTGATATGAGCCAATTCTTCCAAAACATATTAGCAGCTTTAAGTGTGTGTGTGTGTGTGTGTGTGCTCGCATGCGTGCGTGCACACACATGCATGCATGTATTTAACAATGTTCAGAGTTGTTCTGTACCGTTCCATTGCTGTATGGTTTAACAATCAGATTGTTGGGTTCGAATATGGGAAACACAGATTAAAAACCTTTATAGACACAATGAAGCATATTGGGTGGTACTGGGCAACCACTAGCTCTCAACCTATCTTTGTTGTGAAGTGAAAATGCTGTTTTGTGCTTTTGAACAATACAAACTTAAAGAAATTTACACTTCTGTTGTAAACAGTCTTAATCTTCAGGATGTCAAGATTTTGGGATACTGATGATTTGAATTTCAGTGCTGTGGTGCAGTCAGTATTTGTTATGAAGCTGCATAAGATTGCTTCGATGGTATTGTTTATTCTATTAGCCAAAGGCCTTAGATGTATTTGTAAAAATAAAACAAAAAAACATTTTTTCATATCCATGTTCTAGAAGTAAGTACACCATGTTTCTTTAGTACCTGACTATATTCTGTTGCACCAAGCATGGAAAGGCTCATAGCTCTGTTGCAGGGCATGCATTTTCCATGCAGAATGTCAGTTGCAATCTAGGGCATCTGGTTAGGGCAGGAAATGCTCCTGAATAACTGCTGCCAGTCAATGTCGTCAGTGTAGAATTGATAGTACTGTGTTTAATGGACCAATTGTTTGCCCGGGAGTAAGGCAACTTCCTGTGTTCCCATGGAAGGGCAAAATAATGGAATAAACTATTTTAGGAATGTCTTCTTTGATTGTCATGCATAGAAGCAATGAGCAGAGCAGCCCAGATATCTGCAGACCCCCAGAGCACATTACAGTCTTTTTTTGCTCATTGTACAGCCTTAGCAGAAGTGATTGAAAACCCCAACCCTCAATTATTATTCCCATATCTGGGATTCAGATGCTCATCAAGAATCTGCCCTGGTGAGTAAAAGGGTGGAGGCAGTGCTTAATTTGCCTAACTACCAAGGGCTTCCTTGTGACTTTTGTTCCTGGATCCTTCAGTGTATTTGTCTCTTAATTAGCCAAAGCCAATAGTTTTTGCAAGTCATTTATTACCTTTTAATTATGGGCAGAAATACAGCCTCACATTTTTAAAAGCTGGGAGCCAGGATAGGAAGGAGAATATGGTTGTTAATAGAAATCAAAGGACACCTTTCATAAAACACTTTTGCCACCAAATGAGATTGATCCTAGTAATATCATATTGATATTGAAAATATTCCAGTGCAGAGCTAAAATAACTTGATGAATAAGTAAATTTTATACGTGTGATAGTTGTGCTTATCAACCACATACAAATGAAATAATGTTTCTGGAGTTGAATTTATTTCTGAAGAATCACAATATAAAACAAAGAAGGCTTTGTCTTCAACTAGAACATTTAAAATATCGTTTTGACTTCTTTCCAAGAATCACGGAGTTTTCCCTTTCAGTTTGTACATGACAGTAACCAGCTCTATCCTTTCAGAGTTTTGAAGTGTAGCAATAGTTGAATTAATGTCAAAAACCTAGCATGCAAAACAGCAAAAGAGACCTGGAAAGGATGTTTAGGACTGTTTGACACTTGGCCCTTTTTATAGCAATGTTTCTGGAACACAATTCGACAATCCACGTAATGACCTGCACTGTTTCAGGGTATCACATGTTTCCCTGAGAATATGAGAATACATGTATGGTTTCTTTGGAAACCAAGTGCTAGCTTGTTACTTCTCAAAGAAGGGACATACTGAAGCAGAATTCAGTGAATGAGATGCTTCAGAAGTATGTATGTATGCCAATGACAGTGGTAAAAATGGAAACATCTGGATTTTTTCAAGACTCTCTGAATGGCTGCATTTTTGTGTCTTCCACTAATACCAGAAAATGTGTGTGAAGTTTGTGAATGGGTTTCGACATGGCAGTGAGCACTGAGCTTTCCATAACTTCCATTATCAGAAATCCTACATGTAACTCATGTAACTTTTCTTTTTAAAGTCTATTTTAAACTGGCTTAGTAAGTGAGAAGTCCTGGAGCAGGACCAAACAATGTCTAATTTAATCCTTAGCACCCGATCAAAGCATCCATGTGAGCGCGTAGTTATAAGAAATCACCATTTGCCAGTAGTTCCCACAAAGCAATATCTGAGACACCACAGTCATTTCCTATCTCCAAGTATGGGTAAGACTGTGGCATCTTTTATATGAATGTGTGGTTAACGCTGGCAAAATGTGCCTTTGTTATGTTGACCGCTAACTCTAATGGAAACAGAAGATGATCAAGCCCAGAAAACCAATGTACTATTTTGCATATTAAATTTCCCTCCATGTTAGAAAAGTGTTTTGTTTTTGTAATAGAAACACAATAACATTTTGGGCTGTGTATGCAGCGTGCTGTTCCATGAAGTGGCCTTATAAAGCTGTGCCCATGTTTCTCTCTCTCTCAATATAATACTGTCAGTGTGCATGGTATGTTAAAGCTATCTTATCTATATCTATCTATCTATCTATCTATCTATCTATCAATCATCTATCTATCATCTATCTATCTATCATCTATCTATCTATCTCTATCATCATCATCATCATCATCATCATCATCATCTATCTCTGCATTCTGAAGTTTGACACAGGATAAAAGAGCAGAAAGAAAGGGGTAGCAAGGCCTTAGTGGTCTTTGATAAGGATAAAAAATTTGTACTGATCCAGGAGTGGAAACGAAGCCAGTATGGGAATTTAATGTGGGGCACCACCTAGAGAAGTTAGAGAGGTGAATGGTTTTGGAGTTAAGTGCTGAATAAACATGAGAAGGCCAATTTGAGAAAGCCAGGGAAGCGAAGATTGAATTAGTTTAGGTGAGATGATCAGGCTGTGGACAAGAGAAGAACCATAACCAAGTCGTAGAGGAACTGCTTTGCTTGCAGAAGATTTCTTGGAGGAAACTTACTTTCTAGATCCATTTCAATCAGGGTTTTGGCACAGAAACTGCTTTGGTTGCCCTGTATGATTCCCTGTCTGGAGATAGACAGGGGAAATGTGTCCCTGTTAATTCTCATTGGTGTCTCAGTAGCTTTCAGTACCATTGGTATTTTTCTGGAATGGCTGTCAGGGGTAGTTGGTATCACTTTGTGGTGGTTCTAGTCCTACTTGGATGGTTGTTTCCAGAAGGCAATGCCTGGGGAGTGCTCTTAGGTTCCATGGAGGCTTTGATGTGACTTTCCTCAAGGTTCAGTTTTATCCCCTGTGCTGTTTAACATCTACATGAAGCCACTAACTGGGATCATCCTAGTCCAGGGCAAAGCATTTCATCACCTCTATTCTTTTGTGGAGAAAGAGAGAGAGCATGAACAGAAAGAAGGAATGGGACACTGTATATGGTTTTTGAAAATCCTGAAGTCCTATGCTGTTGGCTTGGGTTAGAGGTGGTTCCTGGGTTTGAAAAGATGACAGTATATAAGTTCTAGAGGTTATTGGAAGAGTAAAAGGAGCAATGCTCAGTTTTGTAAATCCTTTTTGAAATGCAAGATGTTGGCCTTAATATCATTTCCTCCCCCCCTTTTCAGTGTACTGTCAGCTGAAAACCTTTATTAATTTTCTTTTGTTAAAACAGGATTAATAGTATTGGACCCATATTTTTTATTACACAACAACTTTGAAACATGTTCAGCACAATTTGTAGTTAAGAGTCCCTAGAGTACAAGCATAACATTGTTTTCAGTGATTTACACTGACATGGGAGGGAGATTAGGTCTTTCACTTAATTATGTGACGTTAGGCAGATTCTTAAATTAAATGGGCAGTGTTGAGAAATAAAGAGAATGGAAGAGAAATATATTTGTTTGAATGGTTCAAATAGCCGACATTCCCTGTTCCATGCAATGTTAATAGATCTCAATGGCCCATTTAAACTTTCTGCTTATTACCTAAAAAACTTCTGTAACAACAACCAATGGGTAAAAGAATGCAGAAGGAAATTTCAGTGATTGTTTATTTGGAGATCTGGTTCTAATATACACAAGATACTGATACAAAGGTTGCATGCCATACAAAACAAAGATAGTTGATATATATAGCAATATTTTTCCCCCAAGACAAACTAGAGATAAGTGGCTTTCCCCAGTTTTATTTGTTTTCCTGTAGGTTGACTGTTCAGCTTCACCTTTCTTCCAAATTTATGTGAAGAATTTTGACTTAATTTTAGAACTGGTAAATGTATGTATTGCTTCTACTTGTTTACAGTGTTTATACATGTTTGTCTCCAAGTAATCCATGCAAAGCAATAGTGGATGGTATCCTGTGGTGTCTGTCTGCTGACAGAAATAATCCACCAGCCTTATTGATGAGAGAGGTGTTTTTCAGCAGTTCTCCCTCACCTCTGAATCTGCTTTAAGTCTTCCAAACCTTTGCAGAAGATTTAGGGAGACACGGGGAACTGCAAGTGTATGGGAGGTTAATCCAAAATTGTCACCTTCTCCCATTCCATCTATGGATGGACATGATTGGATACTGCCATGTTAGGGACGCAGGTGGCACTGTGGTCAAAACGACTGAGCCTCTTGGGCTTGCCAATTGAAAGGTTGGCAGTTCAAATCTGCATGACAGGGTGAACTCCCACTGCTCTGTCCCAGCTTCTGCCAACCCAGTAGTTCAAAAGCATACCAGTGCAAGTAAATAGGTACCACTGTGGCAGGAAGGTAAACACCATTTCTGTGTTCTCTGCACTCGTCACGGTCCTCTGTGCACTAGAAGTGGTTTAGTCTGGCTGCATGACCTGGGAAGCTGTCTGGCCAACACCGGTTCCCTTGGCCTGAAAAGCGAGATGAACGCCGCACCCCATAGTTGCCTTTGACTGGACTTAACTGTCCAGGAGTCCTTTACCTTTACCTTTTTAAAATAAACCTTACTACCATGTTCTAAAACAGCAGTTTTATTTTTTTAGAATTTGATTGTCTGCATGAGTCTGTATCTGCAGCAATTAAAAACCATGGGTCTATTTCAGCAAGTGAAACAAATCTGCACCCCTAATTACAACATTAGCAAATATCTATATTTGCTAATATAGCAGTTCCTCCTTTGGGAAGAAGGTTCATATAAAAAATATAGTAAGTGAATTATATATATTTATCAATAAGTAGAACTGGATCAGGGTGCAGGTATATAAAGCAAGGGTCACAGATGGTGTGTTGACTATCCACAACTGGCGTTCCAGAACTACATTCTTCCTTCCGGCGACAGCTGTTGAAGAAGTACTTTTGCTGTCAAAAGCTTACAGATTTTGTAATGGCATTTGGTGCCAAAATCTTAAGTTCTTGGACGTTCTCAATGATTTTTTTAAAAACAGCACTACTTATTTATAGACATTCCTGTTGTAAGGAACACTACAAACAAAATAGAAATATGCACATTCCTGTGTTCATGATGATGCACAAATGCATTATCAAAAGGTTGCACACAGTATTTCAAATACTTTTGTGTGCGAATGACAGTGAAGGTATAGCAGATAGGAACAGAAAGACTGATCAAGAGTAAACTGTATATACACAGGGATTTCTACAGTGTCTGAAAGTCCTTTTTGAACTAATATTGGATTAGTAATGCAATGATGCAGTTCTTTCAGACACAGGAAACAGAGAAACTAAAATCCGAGAAAAATTCAGAAGAGAATGCAAGCACTGTTTTCATAAAGTTATGAAAGTTTGCAGCCCATTTCTTGTACAAGTAGGCTTGTACAATTACCTCAGCAGAGCTGTGCCACCAAAGTATACTGAGGACACGAGTAGAAATACAGTGGTACCTTGGGTTAAGTACTTAATTCATTCCGGAGGTCCGTTCTTAACCTGAAACTGTTCTTAACCTGAAGCACCACTTTAGCTAATGAGGCCTCCCGCTGCGCCGCCAGAGCACGATTTCTGTTCTCATCCTGAAGCAAAGTTCTTAACCTGAAGCACTATTTCTGGGTTAGCAGAGTATGTAACCTGAAGCATAAGTAACCTGAGGTACCACTGTAATTCACTCTGATCCAGAGCCCACTGTGCAGTGCAATGTGCACATGGATTTCCAGCCAAGTACGGGCTTACAAACTTCACATGCAGGCCCCTTTGAGTTTGTGGAGTTGCCTCCTTAATGGAAGTTACTGGCAATGCTTTTTGCCTACAAGGAATCTGTGAATCAGGTGATTATGTTACATTATGTAATCAGATGCATGAACGCTTCCTTTGGAAGATGTTCTGCATACATAATTGACTATTGAATTGTCTGTTTCATACGATACTCTTAAGGTTTTTGTGTTAAAAGATGCACCATAACAGCATTAAATATATAGATGTTCAGAGTGCAAAATCTACCCAAAGATTCTTGGGGACAATACTTTTAGGGAGAGAAGTAGAGCCAAGGGGATGGCCTCCAACTTAAAAGGGGAGTGGTTTACAAACCCTCCTAATGCTGTATCGCCAGCCTCAAACCTGCATGCTATAGTGGTAGGGCAACAAACTGTTCTGTTAGTCCAAATGGCGTTGAGGGAGGTTGGACCTCCTCTCCATGCCATATTGGGTCAATGGTGGGTGTGCAGCAAGCTGTACAGCTAGCCTGAATCTTTGGATTATAGTGTTGTAGTCAAGGCTGATCAGTACACAGAGAAAATATGTTAAGCATCTTCTTCCTACAGTTTGGGAGAGTGGGGTTTTGTCCTGTTGAAGTGTGTGAGTGTGCAGACTGCTCTGTTACTCTAGCACTCTATTCCCATTTCCCCCCATCACCAATAGGGCACTGAGCTGTTTCAAATATTCTGTTCCTATGGGAGGATTTTGCACATGTGCAACCCCTATTGGGAAGGTGTTTTTTTTTTTCTGGGGAGGCGCGGTCTCTTTTTAAATAAGTAACATTTTCCTGCATACTTGGAGAGTCCTTTGAGTGTGTCAAATTCTGTCTCTGTATTTGGTCCCATTTCACTGATTGGCACAGGACAACCAAGTTTGCTCTTAGAGAGACTGGTGAATAGACTCTGAATAGCATAAGGTCAAACTCTGAAGTTTCATGGCTCAAAATATAACTTTTTACATGTTCAGTTTTATAATTATGCACAGCAGTCTTCATTTTATCTGGATTCCAGTAGAATACTTAAAGTTGCCATTCATCTCCCCCAATTGCAGCTATAGATATTAATTAATGAGATAGTACAGTGAACATGGTCAGCAGCATATAATACAATTTCATTTTATTTAAAACATATTTTGCATAATATAAAAATATTGATCACAGTGAGATTTAACAATTGTTACTGCTATAAACAAGAATGCAGTACAATATTTTTAATGGAAATAAATTATATAGTTATTATCTTTTTTAAAAAATCACAAGGAAGAAAATGTAGGCTGTTTGGTCATTAGAAAAAAAAATCAAGTTCTTATTGAGTTCTTTATAATGAAGAAAATCCCAGGTTTTGTTTTCTACATTTGCTTTCCACACGTCTTAAGAGCACAAATGAGTCTGTGTCCAATAGTCCTATGATGTCTCTTTTGCACAGTAAATCCAAAATGTTAGCAGTCTTTTTTTAAAAAAAACACAGGAAAAATGTACACCAATTTGTCAGATGGTATCTTCTTCACTAATTAATAAGTGGTCTTTTCCAATATGTTGGCACACAACGGCAAACTTCTTCACTGTAATAAAATCCAGGTTCACAGCGTTTCGTTCGAACTGTACACGGTGGTCTGTAGCAGCTAAAAGAAGTTGGGGGGGAAAACAGTTGTAAAACTGACATGAGAAATTATTCTGCCTATTCTGAAATCTACAATGTGCTCTTGGAAAAAAGCAATTAATCTATGCAAGGATTCTCTGTAAGGTGCGTGGATTCAAGTGGCTGGCAAACAGAACTGGATACAGTTATAAGTCTTAATAAGTGCTCCACCTACAGCTGCTTCTCTCTCTCATGTAAGCTCTCCATAAATGGAAAACACCACACAGAGAGAAGCAAGGAAGAGGTGGGTGTAGTTGTGTGAATGATAGTTTCTAGCATCCAATGACGGAATGGATTTACTAGGGCTCTTTTTACTTAGTCATGTTGCTTTCAGAATAGGAATAGAACATATCAGAAGCTATTTCAGTGCTTTAAAAATAAATAAAACTCAGCTACTGTTCCGCCCCCCCCCCTGCCAACTGCCAATTTTCTGGCACCAATGGAAGACATGGTGGTTTTCCCTGGTCTTTTCTGGATTTTCATGCAGGATGAATATTTATTTTATTGTCGCTTGTTGTAACTGAATTGTGAACTGTTCTGTTGTTGCTGTTCTAGTGGTGTTAGTGATGCCCTGGATCCAAGGTGAAGTGTGATGTCAATATGAACCATCAAGATGAGGCAATCGCATATCTGACTCGCTGAGGTGGGTTCTGAAGCAAATACTTCTTCTGTGCGCAGTGCTAATACTCATTATCAAGTGACTATAACTATGTAACAACTTTCAAATATTTAAAAACATTCTAGCTATTTACACAACTACTAACTTTTTCTGGTACTGAGTTTCTAATTGCAATATCTTCTAGTCTGAACAATTTGTCTGTAATGAACTACCTTACAGATCAGAGTTATTTTCTTTCTTTAAAAAAAATCCAAGAATTTCTCTCTGAAATAGTCTAAATTTAAAATTACTCAAGCCTGTTTTGCTCATGTAGAGTTCCTGTAACATCAGTGGAAGCAATGTGCAGGTTCAGAGGCTTATATGTATAACATTATGAATTGAAAATGGGATGGAAAGACATCAGTAATTTATAGCACTTCAGTCAGGGAAGTAAAAAAGTACTTTACTAACCAACACTTCATGCTTAGAAGATAAATATTTTGCATCAGTGGATAATTTGTTTCTACAGGGATTGCAGGACAAAGGCTATAAACAAGTTTGTCATAGCATGATAATTCCTTATGGTTGTTTTTAAAACAGGTTGACCTAACATAACCTCACACTGATAGTGCCAAATAGCCTCTGGTGTGTAATGTAGACAAAGCACTAGTCTTTTGCTATTTCAAACACTGGCAGCAAATCAAGAGCGAAAAGTATACGTTTCAAGTTTCAACACAGCTATATTTTAAATTTGTTTTAAAAATTGACTCTGTTTTTATAAAAGATAGTTTAATGATCTCAATTAACATTCCTCCTGATTAATAGCTTATGCATTTCAGTTTACAAATAAAATATTAGATGTCTGCACAACAAAATCCACGGGGGGGGGGGGGGAGACTTCCTGGACAGAGGGAGGACACTTTCTTTCGTCTCTGTCCCTACATGCCTTTCCCTGCTCCAATCTCACTTGAACTCAGAAAAGTGCTTCTGTATCTGGATTTTTAAAAGTAGACCCAGCTCTGGGGACAACCCCCATTTATTGAGCTGGAACTGCCCTGGTTGGGTTTGCTCTGAAAACGTGACTTTTAGAAGACATCTGAAAGCAGCCCTATATTGGGAAATTTTTTATGTCTTATGTTTTTACAACTTTTTATATGCTATAAGCTGCCCAGAGTGGCTGGGGAAACCGAGCCAGATGGGTGGGGTATAAATAATAAAATTATTACTATTGTACTCACGGAGCACATGCTCTTCAAGGTAAACCCAGCCCACCTTGCTGTATTTCTTTTCCAGGCAAGTGCCTGCCTGCTTTTAGTGGCAGAAGTATCATTGTGTGTGTGTGTATGGGGTGGAGAACAGTGTTGAGGACATCCATCTCAAGGTAAATGCCCTCTAAGTCTAATTCTCTTCCCCCTTGACACCCTGAGCCACTTCCTTCCTTCAGCCTTCTGTTGATTATACATGCACATTACTCTCTAGTGCCTAAAATATACTCTGAGTTGAGAGTGGATTTCATGCTCTTTATTCAGCTCATTGTGGTGAGGAGGAATGTCTGCTTTATATACATTATTTACACAATGGGCCCCACGTGATTGGGTGGCTCCCGTGGACCAATCAGACTGTTGCCTTTTGGATCCTATTCAACTCAGTACATAACAGTGCCAATATTCAGTTCTGGACCCCTGTCTGTTTTTGAGGTGGTGACTTTTAAGTATGTAGGGGAATATTCATTAAAATGCATATATATTAGTGAAAGCAACATACAGAACTGCATTAGGGAAAACCGTTTTGCAAAATGTGGAAATTTATCAACATTTAAATGGGAGAATCTGTTTTATCCTGTTTCAATGTCCAAAACACATCAGTGACAGAAGCAGAGTAATGGCAGCACCAACAGTTCCCATCCTAATAAACAAGGGACATTATTGGGGTTCAGGCATTCTATGTAAAACCCATGTGAGCATATCCCTCTTTGGAAAAATATGCAAACAGCCTTAGCTACTTTTGCAGAGGTTATTCAGGGAGATGTGCCATACTTTTTTGTACATTGGACTATATATCATGCTGTTTTCCTCACAGTAGAATCACATTCAGTTGTGTGGCTTATTCTAGGTTGCTCTTGGCTCTGCTTTCTATAGTAAAAGTAATATATATAGTAGGCAGATAACTACTGGGAAGAAAAATGATAGATAATGCTCTTCAGATGAACAAACTGTGCTGGAGTTACAGTGTTGTGGCTCTTCTCTGCATGAACCATACAGAAGTTAAAGAGGAATAAGTTCTTACAGCACATTCATTTAACCACAGTGTGTGTGTGAACCTTCATCCGAACAGTGACATCTGGGTTTTAAGGACAGGAACAGGATGTAAGATGGATTTTAAATCTACTAGGATGTAATTTTGCTAGTATAATTATTAGGATTTCCAAATACAGCTAAGGATGGCACATGCAGAGAAATGTGTGTTCAATATGTACCAAAAGGTTGTGTTTGAAACAGGAGATTGTATTCTATAAAAACTAATTCGATACTGTATTATATGTTTGTAACAGGATTATAGTTACACTGGAGCCAATTCTTGCAACAAATTAGCACAGCTATGAGGAAATCTGCAAAGAATGAGGAAGAAACATCCTGGGCCGACCTGTTCCATTTTGTGGTGAGCTTTGTTAAAATAACTTGTCACACTTGTTCAACTCATTTGTATATAATACACAATTCTAAATCTCAAGTTACACAACACCTACTGGAAACAAAACTACTTGGTGCACACATAATCCTAGAGAACATATTTAAAATTAGATTATAAGGGGAAATAATCCATAATGGAGTAATTGTTCAACTATGAGTTTACTCCTGAAGTTTCTTCCTATTAAATTAATCCCCATAACCATATTGTGGTAGGTCTTCCAATAATATCATTTTTCTAGCAAGTCTTTAATTGGCTTAAGGAGAATAATCTTGCTGGGCTGGATATGGCCTGTAGATTGTACATTGTCTAACTACTCTCTGCTGTTTGTCAGAGCTGGAGACTATATGGTGTTTCCCCTTGAAAAAGCTTAAAACTTGCTGTATAATCTTAATAATACACTTTTCTCCAGGTCCTAGATGACACTGTAAATAACAACTATTAGGTGACTTCCATAATTTTTTTTAGGGATGATATCTGAAATCAATGCTATATGGTATGTGCTGAAGAAAATGAGATTATTTAGTGGAGGGAACAGCATTGTTCAGAGCTCTGCTTTTGCAAACATCTGTTTCATCAATGATGCAGTTGTATACAGTAATATTCTCAAAGATGGATTACATGGGCAATGTAAACATACATGACTAGTGTCAAACACACTTTCTGTTCAGATAGTCCATTCTATATGACAAGTAACATGTTTTATCTCCAGACTAGTAAAGTACTTTAACTCTGATAGGCATCAGACAACTGCTAAAGATCAAATATGTAGCCTGATTATTAGAAAATTTGAGAAACTGTAACCAATGTCTTTTAGCAGGACAAAAATAACATCTACTGTATTTTTTGCTGTATAGGACGCATTTTTCCCCCTCCAAAAATTAAGGGGAAATGTGTGTGTGTCCTATAGAGCGAATGCAGGCTGCGCGGCTAAGCCCAAAGCCAGAACAGGGAGATGGGGTGCTGCGCAGCGCTCCGTCTTGCTGTTCTAGCTTGGGGTTAGCTGTGCAAAGCCTCCGCAGGGCAGCACCCCGCTGCCCTGCGGAGGCTACAAAGGCTGTCCCCGAAGCCTCAAGCCTTTGGAGCACAGCATGAGTTCCCACTGCGCTCCAAAGGCTTCGGGGATCTTTGAGGCTGGCAGTGGGGGGAAGCAGCACTTCCCCCGCCAGCCCCAAAGAGCAGCTCAATAGGAACCTGAAGCCTCCGGAGCCCAGCGGGAACTCCCGCCACGCTCCAGAGGCTTCGGGTGAATGCACCTTGTTTTAGAGGGGGAGAACAAGAAATCCCCCCCCCCTGTTCTCCCCCTCCTATGGTGCGGTGCATCCTATAGAGCGAAAAATACGATAATTTAATAGAAGTTGCAAGACAAAGTATTTCAGTTGTTTTACTTACCTGCATGTCTGGTGATTAAATCTTTTTCCTTTCAAGAAGCACTTGTTTGGAGATTCTACACATTCACAAATACACTTTGCAGAATTTAGTGGCTGATGTTTAGGACATGTTCTTTTACATACACATTGGCACTTTTCTTCATCAAAATCCTTGCTGGGTCCACATGAGCTAGGCAGCAGTTTATTCTTACATGTACACTGGCATGATGTTCTATCCAGTTCTTTGTGAGGTCCACAGCTGGAAGGCCTCACTCCCCCTTTACAGACACACTGGCAGGTTTCTTCATCAAGCTCCTTATTAGGTCCACAGATATCATGGTATCCTTCAGCAGTGTCTATAAACACAGCAAACATTAGGAAAATAAATAAATTTTGCTTCAGGCATTGCAAAAAGTGAAACATATCTGCTAGTTTCACATTTTTCATACCCATGTCTAAATCACTGAAGCTATAAAGGATTAGAGAGTTCCACATTTAAAAAAGTTTATGTGGATATAATTTTTATTTTGCTTGAATAATGCCACGTTAAGTGAATGCAACTTCTGGAGCATATTTGCTTACCGGTATCCCCAAGGTAAGAAGAAAAACTGAAGTCATGCTGAGCCAGACATCTGCAAATCTGATTATTCCAGATATGATTTTTTGGGCAAGTTTTGTTTGCCACATGACACCTAGGGATAAAACATTGCATTATTTAGTACACTGAAAATGCAAGACAAGGACAAATGCAACCTAAGATATATTTGTTGTGTTCACATTGGATAGAGAGAGATTTTTCTTCCTTCCTCATAATACCAGAACCCAGGGTCATCTAATTAAGCTGAAGAGTGGGAGATTTAGGACAGACAAAAGGAAGTACTTCTCACAGTGCATAGTTGAACTCTACAAGAAATAGATATGAACATCAGCTTGAATGGTTTTAAAGGGGTACTGAACAAATTCAGAAAAGGTAAGAGCTATCAATGGCTACTAGTATGAATCAGGATTTACAGAATTAGTATTGCCTGTTACAGTATGCAGTTGTTATAAAGTGAAGTGGCATTGTTCACTGCCATTCCATTTCCTCCCCCAATACATGCCACATCCTAAAAACCCCTGCAAAGTCCAGAGGGCCATAGTGGAACATTGGGAAATGCCTATTGCATCAATTAATCCAGTAAGTCTGTGGTTTAAACTCAATTGTCATACATTAAAACACTCAGAGTAATGAGCTCTAACATATACAAAATGTCTCCTCTGGAAAATTCCCCACAAACTGTTTTATGATTTTTGTGTGTTTTTCCCCCATTTTTCTGTATACAACTCAGTATGTTTTGAAATAACGATTAAAAGAATTAAGTAAGCACAGTCTGAAAGAGCACACCTCAGACTTCAAATTGATTTATAACCCTTTGAATTTACATGCAATTCACAATAACTAAAATATATTGTATTGTTGCTTAAAGTTGAAAAATGAATTCCCTGCCACATTCCATGATCCTTATTCAGTATTCAATACTCTGAAAAATGGTTGTGGAAGACTATTCATAATTTAGGTTGAGAATACTTATTAATATCAAAACAATTGTTTATTTAATTTAAAAACTAGCTTGACTATATATCTGAATTGTTGCAGTCCTTTCATGACTCAAACTGATAAACCACACTTTTTGTTGTTAGGTTCACACTCTGAAACATGAATCTGCATGATTTTTTGCATAAAGCTAATGATGGCATACCCTTGTCTTCTGATTCTGATTTTTTTAAAAAAAATCAACTAAATAACATTTCCTAAAATTTTGTATAACTTTATACTACTTGTTTAAATATTTGTCACCAGTAACCTGCTTTGTATTCTAGAGTTTTTAAAACAAAGTAAGAAAAATGCAAATCTAATACTTACTGTGTTTGTGTAACTGACAAGGAACGTCTAATGATTGAATGAACTTGTCTGTAGACATCAAGTTTGGACATGCATCGGCAGGATGTATGATTCGCGAAACTGATTGTTACAGGTTTGGGACCATGAGACAGTGGCACAGTTATTTCAAATAACTACACAAAAATAAAAGCGGAAAAAACAGAAATAAAAGTTTTTATTAAAAGCAAAAATGAGAGCAATGTGTTAGCATGCTGCTTATAATGTTCTTAAAATGTTTTAATTACTTAAACTGTTTCAGAATACTTAAATAAACCTGTGGATGTTTTTGTTTGCTCTGGGCTCCTTTGGGAGAAAGAACAGTATATAAATCTATCTCTCTTTTAAATCGGAACCAGCGAAGGCAGTGAATGTCTGGAGGTAGTTGGAGGATAGATGGCAGCTAACCGATTGAGGTTGAATCCTGACAAGACAGAAATACTGTTCTTTGGGGACAGTTGGTGGGTGGGTGTGGGGGACTCCCTGGTCCTGAAGGACCAGGTGCGCAGCCTGGGAGTCATAGCTATTCATGGAGGCCCAGGTCAATTCTGTGTCCAGGGCAGCTGTCTACCAGCTCCATCTGGTATGCAAACAGCAAACATAACTAAATTATATGACATCATTTCCATGCAGCAGCAAATACATCCAGGGGGTGCCCTGGTTGTGGTGGGGGATTTTAACCAAGCTTGTCTGAAGACAGTTTTTCCCAAGTTCACAGTATGTGAAATCACCCACTAGAGGAAAGAATATCTTGGACCGAGTGTACTCTAATCTGAAGCAGGCATACAGGGCAATCTCCCTCTCCAACTTAGGTTCATCTGACCATTCCTCACTCTTTTTATGTCCGAAGTACATCCCCCTTAGAAGAATTAAGCCAGCTATAAAAACAGTTAGAATCTGGCCAGAGGGGGCTCTTAGTCAGCTCCAGGACTGTTTTGAAAGTACCAACTGGGAGTGTGTTTGAACATCAAGATCTGCACAGATACACAGATGCTGTACTTTCCTGTATTAAAGTGTGCACCGACAATGTAACGACAGAGAGGAGCATTAGAGTTTATGGGAACAGCAAACCCTGGATGACTGCTGAAGTTAGGTCACTCCTGAAAGCTCGGGATACTGCCTTTAAGGCAGGGAGCATAGAGACATATAGAGAGGCAAGAATAAAGCTTAGGAAAGGCATCAAGGTGGCAAAGCAACAATACAAACTCAAGGTTGAGAACTGCTTAGCTGAGAACAATACGAAACAAGTGTGGCAAGGATTGCAGCACCTAACCAACTATAAAGGCAATATGACGAACATGGTCACGGCCAATGATATGTTGGCAGAGGAGCTGAACATCTACTTCACCCACTATGAGCCACTATCTTGGCTCCTGTTTGCCAGCCTACAAATTCACAGCCACTTGTTTTATATGACCATGAACTGAAAGCTGCATTGTGGGGGGTGAATCCCAGCAAAGCTGCTAGCCCAGATGGGGTGCTGGAAATAGTGGTAAAAGATTGTGCCAATCAATTAGCAGGGGTGTTGATGAGGATTTTTAACATCTCTCTGCAAACCGCTTGCATTCCATCATGTTTGAAAGCAGCCACCATTATCCGAGTCCCAAAGAAAACAGCAATTAACTGCCTAGTGACAAAAAAAACCAGCCGTCCAAGGCGAATGATGTTAATGTCACATTATTGGCCATATTTGGACATTCTTCTCACAATTAATACTAACATGTGGGGAAGTGGGACCATGCTGGGAAACTGTGCACAAAATGAAAACATACAGAAATGTATGTTTGAAGGCTTTCCCTTTCCTTTAAGTGTTTGCTTGGTCACATGGTAGCCAGAGGAAGGGGCTACTCAGTGTGGCCCTGCTTATTGCTTGTGTGTTAGTATTAACTAATAATAAAATTAGGCTCTCGTTTGGTCCCAAAATAATGATATAGTGCTGGGAGATTGGGACAGAATGTTGGGATTCTTATAGTTCTACAACAAATGCATTCATATTATATTTTACAATGTAAACAACAGAACAATGTATTCCTTTTAAAGCAGATTTCAGTGCATATTTCAATCACATGCAGACACTGAGAGCTTAAAACAAACCCAGAATGTGGCTTAGATAACAACCTACCGTTTTACTGATGAAGCTTGTGCTGATATTCATACACTGCAGCCCTTCACTATTGCAGCAACCTCCACATCTGTAGATGGACACACATGGAGGTTTAAAGAAGGTGTTTGTTGTTGCTCCATACTCTTTCCCCACATCTACACATACCTCACGTGGCATGCATTGAGTTTTTCTCCACTCATTATCAATACCTGCCAAGTTACAGGGAAAGCTCATAAGTTATAACACAGGTTTTCTTAATAGTTCAAAATCAGATTCCCCTGAAAGTAGTTAAAACTTGCTTATTAAATGGACCATGTTTATATAGAAACTGAGTTCTGTAAAAAGCAAACATAACAGCAGCAGCAACAACAAAAATATCAAGAGTTCTTTAATGCTAGTTCTCTAACAGTAGTCTTATTACCAGGGCTTATCCACACTAACCTGGATTGTCATTTGTTGTGCTTCAGCTTTAAAAGTGGGGGGTTTTGTGTGGGGATAACTCCAGGGCGAAAGAAGAGCACTTGGAGATGGAGCTTTAAAGCAAAGACCTGGACACGCAGGACGAAAGGTAAGTGAGGATAAGTCCCTAGGTATGCTTGAGCCACTGGTGCAAATGCTTTGTGGAGCAGGCTAGAATAGTCTCTAGAAAAGGCACTGGGGAACTAAAGAAGGGCAGAGCAAGCAGGGGGTGGGGCTTGCAAATGGATTTAGGGAAGAATAGGAAGAAGAAACAGGAGCAATAACGGAGAGAGAGGTATGGCAGCTAGAGACCAATGAAAGGATATCAGAAGGCAAGTCACATAAATTAAGGGAAGGCCAAAAAGGAGGATTCTGAGAAGGAAAGAAAATCTGACAGATGGAATGGCAGAGAATGGAGGTAGATATGCCTTGGAGCATTAGAGGTGAGGAATCACCTACTGGCTTGAAATAACCAACCAAATATTTGCTCGTAGGTTTCTAGCACTTATAAATGATTATTGAATGGTTCCTTAGCAAGGTTCCAATAGTTGTGAGAAAACCCAGCTGGAAAAAATCTACAGAAGAGAAGAAAACTGATGTTGCTTACCTTTAACAGATGTTGTTTGAGTGGTCATATATGTAGTCACAAAAAGGGGATCTGTGTCTGTGCAGAGCACCATCCTGGAACTTTCTAGAACTCAGGCCTGAGAGCTGATGCTCATGCCCCTAACCCTCAAAAGGGAGATATATCTCTTTTACATATGCCTGAAGGGGCAGTACGTGCACTTCTATTCAGTTTCTTCATGATTGTTGTGAGAATATCCCACCAAAAGAAAGGAGGCACCTGCAGTGGGAAAGGAGGGTGGATTGTGACTTCACAGATGATCACTTGAAGAACATCAGTTACAGGTAAGCAACGTGTTTTTCTTCTTCATAGACTCTGTGCAGCTACACATATGGAAGACTAGCAGCCAACATACATGGAAGGAAGCGCTGGTGTTATTAGGGGGGGGTTGTCCAGAAGAGCTCTCCCAAAGATTGAGTGAGAGGTTATTTTCACTTCCAACACATAATGCTTTACAGTATTAAAGTGGAAAGGTAGAACAATATAGCCACTTTGCAGAGTTCTGGTAATATTGTTGTCATCCATCTGTCTCAAGAGACAATGGAGTGGACTTCTGGGGGTGAAGTCAAACTGCTGCAATAGCAGCACTGAAGTGACCTACCTGGGGCACAAGCCTGGGCATTGTGGATGGATATCCTGGGCTGCCCAGACAACAAGAGCCCTCTCTCGCTTCGCTGATATAGTCCAAAGGAAAGCAGAACAATATGCTTGGGACCAGCTTGGCTGCAAGAGATGCCAGAAGGAGGCGTACAAGGCGCCATCCGTCTTAATGTAATGAAATACCCTAGAAAAAAGGTAGCAGCATCTGGGGAAATGAACGCTAATGGGAAGAAACACAAAAGGCCCTTTTCAGATTCTCATAGCAAGAAAAAAAATGCTTATGTTGTTGTAAAAAGCAACTGTTCTGTCCAGATAGAAAACTAAAACCTCTCCAATCATCTATGTACAGACAAGACTGGAACATTTAATCCACAAGACTGGAACCATCAAGTCCCTTTGGAGAAGAAAATGTGAAACAATCTAAAGGAGGACAAACCACAAACTTTTCTCTGTCGCCATTCAAATAAGTTGAATAAAAATGCAGAGCACATTGTTCACCAAGTGTGCTTGCCAACATGTGTTCACCAAAAAAGATTCTGAAGAAGAACACATCCTGAAGCTGAAATGAATTCAGGGAAGTTCACACCAGCAGAGTAAGAACTGAGGGAAACTCCAGGACTGGACACTGATACTGGGAATTGTAAACTGTTAAGACCTTTAAAGGAAAATGTAAGAAATGAATGAACAAACACTTAACATTACTTCTATAGGATGGTGTAATGAAGAACCCAGATGTTAAGAATAGCTAAAACCTGAACAGCAGGTTGAACATATAATCTGAAGTATGATTAGTGGAGCTTGCAAAAGTAATAAGAATTGAATCTATTTCATTGTATAGGATTGCCTCATGGAAGAATATCATTTTAGAGATCCCTAAGAAAGCTGTATATTCAGGCTGTTAGGCTCATCCTTACTGCATTTTGGTGCACTAAGGTCAATGGGGATGCAGTTTGTCCTGTTGAGTGACACCATATGTAGCACTCTTGGTATGATGCAAAAGTGCAGGAAGATAGTTATATAGAGAGGTTCTTTCAGTGGTGGGGATCTTGATCTGCTCTGCTGCAGAATTAATGGTATTTAGAGATGGTGAAAAGGTCCATCAGGGGATAACCCTAGAGACTGAAACAGATATCAAAGGTTCAAGGACTTGAACAAGTTTGTGTCAGCCTTGTCTTTTTCCAAAATTGATTCCAATATTAATAGGGAATAGGGAATGATGATGTTGAAGCCAATACCACCAGTACTGGAAGTTTTTAGAATTGAAGGAATAAAATAGGATACTGTTGCAGGAAGTGGCACTGATATTTAAGCTGAAGCTGTAGTCTCAGGGTCCAGAGTTAGGGTTCAAGATGAGATGTTCTGAACAAAAGCAGTCAGCAGGTCGGTAGGAGTATCAGCAAGGTCAAACTTGGAAGTGGTGCAGGGCTTCCTACTTGTGTTGAGGCAAGTGGTTTAGGTTGATAGTAGTATAATTGTAATGCTGCTTTCCCTTTGATTCATGAACGGGAAACCTTTTTTGGATGAAACCAATTCTATGGGCTCAATTCCTTCCTTTTCAGTCTTTGTCCTTAAGTCTATTGCTAAGCAGAGACTGATGAACTGACACCTGGGTCTGAAGGTTAGTAGAGACAGTGGATAAACTGAGATTGGGGACAGATATGTTGTCTCTATGTAGGAAGTCTTGGGTACCATACTTTTTGTGGTCTGCAAAGCTCATTCCACAGAGATAAGAACAGCAATTCCTATGAGCTTGCTTAGTGCAGTTTTGGCAATGAACAAGAATCAACTGTTTAGCTTCCTAAACTGATCAGATAGCAGTTATTATCCTGCTTTAAACAGCTTGCTATCAGAGGTGGGAATCTTCCTCCCACAATTTCAACACTTCTTAAGAGAGATCAGCTGCACCACAGGTGCATGGGGACAAAATGCAAGGGCAATACTACCAAATATAAATGTAGCTAGTGATTATTATTTTTTAAGTTAGAAAGCAAAAGCATAAAGGAAGCTTTTTTTAAAAAAAACTAAAATAGGGTGAAAGGAAGGACTTAACAGAATTCAATGAAGAGCAATTTCCTGAGAAAATTTTCCATTTTGTTGCCTTTGTGGTAGTCAAAAGAGAAATGAGTGGGAAGGCACATACTCAAGGCAAGCATGATTAGAAAACATCTTCTGATGAATGGGTGGGGGTCGGAATGACACCAGCTTCTGGCCATGAGCTCTAGAAAGTTTCCAAATGGTGCTTTGCTCAGCTGCAGAACCCATATATGTGCCTGCACAGAGACTACAAAAAAACAGGGCTGGAATGAAAGTACTATAGATCCAGACCTATTTCCAGATAAAGGCTTCCTTGTTGTAACTTTCCACAAGTTTAAAGCTAGCTATCCAAACTGGAATGGGATGCTAATTCCTCCTCCTAGTCTAGGACTGGGACGCAAAACTAAGGCTGCAGTTTTAACCCCTTAATGTTGGACTGGGTGGGTGGGTGGTTGTGCTGCATCAGCTGGCCTCCTACAAGTGCAACCTCCCACTTCTGTCCACGAAACTGCTGGTAGTATCCCTGCCAGTGGGCCCAATTGCTGTGCCAACCTGCAACTGGAGCATGAATAGGGCCCTATCTGACTGCCCTATTTCCTTTAACTGCTACCACCAATAACACACATGGCAGCGGCAGCAGGGACTTAGGATTGCTCTATTAAGAGACTGCATCAGGAGTTACACCTGTTCAATCATGTGAATCAAATGACTCCTAGATATCAGCAGATAATTCTCCCTGCTTCTTTGGTCTGAATAATTCGTCAGACAAACTGCCAGATGAGCATATCTGTACTTCACATTTGGTCTGCCCTCCTTTTTCCTAGCTTAGATTTCCCTCTGTCTGCCATGCCTAGGTTGCTGATCTTGGTCTTGGAAAAAAACCTGCAAACCTCACCTATTTTTCACTATGTACCATATTTTTCTGTGTATAGGACAATGTTTTTTGCAAAAAGAAAAGAAAAGTCAAAAATGGGTTTTTCTTATACATGGATGTTGAATGCACAGGGAGGTTTTTTCCTCCCCCCAAAAGCTGAACAATTTTGGATGATCTTGGGTGTTGGTGGGGCATGCGCTACTGCTGCCAACACATGCATGCACAGACCCCACCACTGGGGGTTGCTACGCTGGTACCGGTGCTTTGAATATTTAATAAAATATCAAAGTTGTTTCGTTTGATGTTTAAAATACTGATTTCATGATTTTGGGTTTAAAAGGGGGGTTGCCTTATACATGTGGGCATTTTATACACAGAAAAATATGGTAGCTCAAAAAGCTGCAAACAGTTATGGAATTTCTTGTTATTAGTGAGGGTTTGAGGTTCTGAATATGCTAAATTATGCTTTAACATAACATTTTAGCAGTTTTGTTTTCAGCATTTAAATTTCAAAAAACTGATTTACAGTATCTGGTGGACATTAAATTTTCAACACTTACTTTTCAAGATCTCGGGATTGTAATGTGCCGCAGCAAATTTTACTGGATTTGAATCCTCTGATCTTGCGTCGAAGCTGGACTGTTCCCTATTGTGTTGCCAGCTCCCTTTCCTCAACTGACATTTGAACATTTTCCAGTATTCTGGATAAAGTACTGTCATGAGTTCATCCACACTGGATACAGACCGCAACTGCTCTTCCAACTCTTTACTTGCATGAGTCTGCTAAAAAAGAGCAAAAATAATTACTTTCCACATTATACAAATGTTTTTATATATATTAATATGATCAACGGCAAGTAAGGAAGTCTCTTTCCCTATAGAGACTTCATTATCAAAAATGCATTCAAGTCTGTCTATCTTCCTACCTTCTTAGTTTTGTTAAGGCTGTTATGAAAGTACAAGGAGGAAACAATATATTTTTGTTAGCCCAGTATATTGCCATTATTGGTCCAAACAAACTGCCATTGGGGACACTTACAAATGAACGCTAACACCAAATGTAGTTTTAGGCAAACGTGAATAAACTACAAACACAGATTCTTCATACAATATCACTTAGGCTGCAATTCTATGCACGCTTATTTAGAAACAAGGCAGGCAATGCCAGCTAAACTTATAGAGCCTTCAAACATTGATTTTGTGTCCCACTATGACAATGATTTAGCATAAAGTAAAAACAGTGCACTTTAATCTGATGAAAAGGAACATTTTAAAATTAACTAAGAACCAGAGGGAGAGAGAGGGAGAGAGGGAGAGAGAGAGGCAATGCAGTGAAAAATGCAGCAAGGGGAGGAAGAAATAAAAGCAGGTGAATGATCTTTTCTGAATTTCATTGTTCCATTTTCTATAACTATATCATTGTATACTTTTAATACAGTGGTACCTCGGGTTACAAACACTTCGGGTTACAGACTCCTCTAGCCTGGAAGTAGTACCTCAGGTTAAGAACTTTGCCCCAGGATGAGAACAGAAATCACATGTCGGCAGCAGTGGGAGGCCTCATTAGCTAAAGTAGTACCTCAGGTTAAGAATGGTTTCAGGTTAAGAATGGACCTCCGGAATGAATAACCAGAGATACTACTGTGTGTGTGTGTGTGTGTGTGTGTGTGTGTGTGTGTGTGTATGTATATAGTTTTTAAGAGTACACATTTACAATACACCTTCTGGATTATGTTGAAGCAGTCTTTTTGAATTTGAAGTATGTCATGCAATTAACGTGGGGGGGGGGAATTAACAACATACTTTTTTCAAGGTAATGGTCTCAAATATTTAATGCCTTCACCCTAAAGGAATTTCAGTCACATGAAATTCTCCTTTATTCTATCTTGTCATAATATAATAGCCCTGCTGGCTGAGCTTAGAATGAGATTTAAGCTACTTCAGGTGCAAGTAAGTTTATTTTGCATGAATAATTGGGGAAAGCATATTCATTGTATATATTGTTACCAAAAAACACACGCCAGCAACTGTAAAAAAAATTAATCCTCAGTTGCTTAATGAAATAAATGCTCAACTATCTGCTCAATCTAGCAATACAAACTAAATGTAGTTTATACTTTCACACCATGGCTTTTTTCTTTAAGTCATCCCTGGTGCCCATTATTAATTATAAAGGTCAAAGTACTTAATACTTGGCTGAGCCTGCAACTCATAATTGATGGTGTGACATGCAATAATACAACTTAATGGATTTATAGTGATCATAGTTGTCAGCAAATTTCATTTTCAAGGATTTGTTGTGAGAGCTTTTAATGGAAAAGTGATGTCTATAAACCTTTGTGTATGCAGGACAAATTGGTTAATGGAAATGTATTAAGAGGGGCCAAAAGATGTGTTTATATGGTTGGCTGCTGGTTAGCAGAGACAGAATTATAGCTGTTGGTGCTTGGTGTTTGTGGAGTCCACCAGAAGAAGACAACAATGATAGAAGAAGGGCATTGGAGAAGAAAAGGAAGTCCTGAGAAGCAGGCTTGGTTGCTGGCTTAGTCACAGACAAAGAGAGAACCTGTAATTCATGTCCTGAAAGAGAGCAGTACTGCACTGCTGGCTCTGAACTTCCAATGCCACCCCAATTTTGAAACTGCAAAATTTTGACAACCATTTTATCCAATCATTATGTTATTAACAATTTTATGTAACAATGCATTATTAGAAATGGAATGTTTTCTGTGAAAAATGTTCTGCCACATATTATTCCCCAATTACAATTCAAAACCCAAGCTATATGCCTGGTCTTCTCCTTGCCTACAGAGACACATACTTGGGAGGTAAAGTGCCTTGCAGTGGTGAGACAGAAGGCGGAAGGCAAGTGCTGTTTAAACCTTTAAATAGTAGCTTGTGTTAATAAAAGGGAAGCATCTATTCTTCATCAATTAAAATATTATCTTTCACATAGTTGTATTATATTTTCATTATGATAATATCCTTATTTACTATATAACATTTTAATTAGTGATAATTTAGTGGACCACATCTCAAATGAATGTTGCTCATCTCACTTCTTACCACTGTTTATAAAATGGTATAAATTAATAAGCAACATTCTTTCTCTGGCATGTGTTCGAATGGTAATAACTAGAACTTTTGACTAAACAGAAGTAAACTATAGCCCAAATGTTTAACAAGAGACGATCAAAGTATGTGAAGTAAGCAAATATAAAGAGCAATTCTGGAGAAAATCCACCCCCGCCTTAGTCCATGAGTAACATGCAGTAAGTTCCAATGCAAATGCTGAACTTTATTCCAAAACAAATGGAATAATGTCATAAGGCATGGATTCAGAACTGTTAAACAATCCTTGTATAGTTTACAGATCTGAACAGAAATATTAATCGGAAGACCACCTACTTTGTCTTGTTGCCTTGTTCTAACAAATATTTCAAATTTAAGCATAGTAGGCCATGAAGAAAAAACCTACATAAAGGATTGCCAAGCCAACAAATGGCTCAGTTCAAAAATAGTGAAAAGAATAGTCAATAATGACAACATAAATTAAGACATTAACATCACTGCCAATAATTCAGTGCATAAATAACATCTCAAAAAGTAAGAAGGAATGTAAAGGTAGTGATAAGCCAAGCATAAACATAAAAAGGAAGACATTTTATTAGATTTGTCTTTTGCTGTAGAAGGCCCTATGTCTGTGGAAACACTGTGGACTTCACAAGCCTGCAGGTCACCTTATAATCAGGAATGGCACAGTGAAAAAATATTTTTGCCATTTCAATGACATTTTAACTTGCAATCCACACGCCATTTAGAACAGATCTGCCCCTCCCACACAAATTAGTATCAAAGACTCCCACAAGCAAAACCAAGTATTTCACAAGTCAGTTCTGAAATGTGTACTTCTAGAAATGATCACGAATGTTATTGGATTTTCTTTCTTCTTGTAAATGTACCATCTGCTGCTCACATATACATTCACTTTAAAATACCTTCACTCTGATGATACAAAGGCTATTAGATGAAGGAGAAAACTGGTTTTAACATAGGCATTTGTAATCTCCACACCATACAAGATCTGAACAAGGAGGCATGCAGCCATGGCTTCCAGCTGAAGGAAAACCAAGTGAATAAAATCTCTCTAAATGAGATTTTACAGCCTACATTGGGTTACATTGCTAACCCAAATATTATATAATACTTTTTGTAAGGAAATCAAGTTCTTTCATGTCAGTTGGAACCTTTTCTTTATCTTACTGCCAATGAATGGAGAGTGGTTTACTGTATAATCTGCATCAAGATCTTCACTTGTTTGCAAGGCTAGGTGTTTGTGACTTATTCTAGCCTAAGTATTTTAATGGTTGAACATATGTTTTAAGATGGATGAGGGCAGATACAAAATCTAACAAAGTTTTAATGTGTTGGAGACATTGCCATTTTGCTACAAGAGAGTAAGAATCTCTCTTCTAAACCTCCCTCTCCAATAGCACTGTCCTGTAATGGAAAGTGCTACATATCCTGCACACTGAAACATAAGCTAGGCAATGTTTCTATTTACATTCCATTAACAGGTAGCTATTTAATAATAACATTTCAGTATTAAAAATTGGCACTCTATTTGCAATCTTACTTTTCAGTGTTCAAAGAAAAATGTTTTCTGAAGAAAAAAATGTGAGAAATTTAGTTTTATTTTACTATTTATTTTAGTTCAAATTAGTAGTATTTTCACTGTAAAGGAACATGCAAAAGGTAAAATTTAAATATTTTAATATGTTTTATTTTTATTTCATGACTGTCTAGTTCAACATTTTGATATTTCAAAGAACATATCCTTCTTTATAATTCAGGGTTATAAGTATTATGGGTGTGTGCAAAGTTTCAGTCAAGAACTAATTCTGTTTAAGTGTTCCACTTAAATATGCTATAAGCTGCATGATTTATCAAATCCAGTATATAAACAGAATAGTCTGGTCTTAAGTTGAGAACAGTTAAATATGGCTCTGGTGTAACATGTAAAAAAGTTCAAGAAGCAAGTTAAGATGAAATATTTCCATGAGAATTTCTAACATTTTATGCAGAGAGAAACTTCTAGGCAGATACTAGAAATATTATAAAAGGTCACTGTGTGTCAGTTGCTAATTTACAATGGCTAAAAAGTCCAATTCCAGATTTTAATAAGTTCTCACATTGAATATATTATGTGGTCACTGTGCTTCCTGCATGTAATAACCAAAATGACTTAAGAAACAGCTGAATTCATTTTAAAAAATTCTTCAATTTTCCGTAATTTAAAGCTCTGCCCATCATACAAACCGAATAAAGAGTTTGTGGAAAACTTTAATTGAACACCATGTTTACTTGCACACCCAAAATAAGAAAATAATAGAGAAATGAGATATGCTAATATCTTCAACCTAGTAGACCTAAATCAGAAATACAGCATCTCATTCTACCTGCATAGTCACATCATATATTCCCCTCTCTGTACAGATATGTACAGATTTCCCTCCTTTATAGCTGAAAGCAAATCCAGCAAACTGTAGAATATAATTATTATAATCAGATGATATACAGGTAGCTCACATCTTATGCAGGGTTTCTTGCCATTGCATGTACAGTATAAGCAAAACTGTGTAAGGCCGGAATACCCCCAGATACCATGTGAGACCAGCATAGAAAGGTACCATCTGGATCCAGCCTTGGATACAAAGCTACTCAAAAAGGAAGTGTCACTCCTGGATCTTTTCAGCATTTCTTGAAAGTTTTATGGTGATTTTTTACTTAGGATCATTCTGAACACAGAAAAAAGTAAGGTGCATTGCAGCATGGTGCCAGGGATTTATTTATTTTTTAAAGCTACATTTGCCTCCAGGCTTCCTCCTGCAAACTTTGTTTGCACATTATTTTTCCTAAATGCACTCATATACTTGGGATGTGTCTTTTGAAATAGGCATATCTACAAGAAGTAACTGGAACGGAGAGTATGGCCATATAAGGACATCTTTTAATCCTAATCTTCCTTCAATGTGCATTTCAAGAAAAAATATATCCAGGATCACTTACTAACTGGAAATCTGATACTGGTATGTTGACAATAAGCACTGCATTGCATTTGGTCTTTATTATTAATTAATTAATTCTGTATGCCACCTTAAACCCACAGGGAAGTTCACAGGACAGAATTTGGTCTTCTATGTTTCCTGGTTTTTTTTGTCTTCACCTGTTCTTCTAAACCCAATCCGAACAGTTTGGCCCTGCTTTGCTCAAAGTATCATTTGCCAGTTTGGTTGTAACAGCAGGCTATCATACATAATTAATTGATTAATATTATTACTAGTACTACCTGTACTTTCTTTTTAAACGCCCTATTTCTGAAGATCACATGACCTTGTAAAGTTTGAAAGCAACAATAAAACATACCCAAAGAATACAACAAATAATCTTAAAATGTCAACATATTAGCATAATATTAAATATTCTATATCTGGATTAGCATCATGTTACTCGCAGTAAGGATTATGGAGGGTGAGGTTGGTTTGTTAGTGGAAGAAGATCCAGCTAGCCTCCTGATTCGAGTTTGCTTTTTTTCATCCTCCCTCCCTCCCACTTCCCAAAAGGGATCTTGTCCTGCAGATCTCAGCCAAGGATGAACAGCCAGAGCATGAGATGCTGGCTAACAAGGTATCGTAGAATCACAGAGCTGAAAGGTGCCCCGAGTCCAATCATCTAGTCCAATCCCCTGCAATGCAGGAATATTTAGCTGGCCTGTACAGGGATCGAGTCTGCGACCTTGGCATCATAAGTACCACAATCCAACAAACTGAGCTAACTGGCAGGTATTCAATGGACCATAAGATGGAGCAGGCCAATTCGATCATTGCACTGCTAAATAAACAAATGGTTGTGCAGTACCATGTTGTGCTTATATACTTGGAACTGAATGGATGCAAGTAGTTTTGATACCCCCCAGGTGAAATACTGCTCTGGTACAGAACTGGGCCGCTCTCAAGTGAGGAGAGGAGTATTAGATGGCCCGGTGGGTATGGGGCATGAGCCCATTAGTGCTTTAGAGATGAGGAGAAAAACTTGCATCTATATGCTTGGCAGCAATCCTTTGTATGTGGGTTGTAATCCTGCTGAGTATGAATCGTTTATGTGTGAATAGGTAGTATCTGAGGTAGTGAATGACTGTAGTGGTTGTGTGGGATGGATAGTAAGATTGGATGAGTAATTGTATGAATAATGTGTTTGATTGTAATTTCATACTGCCTTGTAAAAGGTTAAAGGTAAAGGGCCCCTGGACAGTTAAGTCCAGTCAAAGGCGACTATGGGGTTGTGGCGCTCATCTTGCTTCAGGCCAAGGGAGCCGGCGTTTGTCTGCAGACAGCTTTCCGGGTTGTGTGGCCAACATGACTAAACCGTTTCTGGTGCAATGGAACACCGTGACGGAAGCCAGAGCATGCGGAAACACAGTTTGTCTTCCCACTGCAGCAGTGCCTATTTATCTACTTGCACTGGTGTGCTTTCAAACTGCCAGGTTGGCAGAAGCTGGGACAGAGCAATGGAAGCTCACCCCGTCATGCCAATTTGAACCACCAACCTTCTGATTAGCAAGTCCAAAAATCTCAGTGGTTTAGACCACAGTGCCACCTGCGGGCCTTGTAATGCTCTGACCTTATTTGATATTGTTTTTATGTATAGGGATATTGCTGCTGTGTTTGTGTTTTTTCTTATGTAAATCATTTGACATAGTTTTTATTGTACTTATATTTTTATGCTTGCAAACCACTTCAAAATCTTCAGCTAATATAAGCTACATATATATATATATATATATATATGCAGGTTTTGGTGTCCTCGGGTGTCTTCCCGTGTAAAAGTTGGGGTGTCTAGGCGACGTTTCGACGAGGTCTCACTCGTCATCTTCAGGCTGGTGCTTTCGGCTTCTTGTTACTGGAACAGAGCAGGATCTCAGTGTTTGAGTTCCTATAAATACTGTTGAGGGGGTGTGGTGTATAGCCTCCAATGTTCTGGGCAGAGAGGAAGTTCCCAGGCTAGTGTGCCTTTTCTTCTTTTGTTCCTTAATTACTTGAGGGATATCTTGAGTGATTTCTTGAGTGATATCCTGAGTACCACTTAGGTGGGTCATTAGGTGTGGATTAGTTGCTAAAGTCTTTGTGTCTTGACCTCTTGAACTTTGTGAAGAGTTTTTCTGAGAAGATGGCTGTACTGCACTTAGTTGTGCTCTGGCTTGGCTTCGTGTATAGGGGCGAGCTGTGGTTTTGTGGCCTGTGTCAGCCAGATCTGTGTAGGGATTGCAGGGGGGTGCAGCATCCGGAGGTGCCACCATGGTTTGGCTACTGGATGGTGTCTGTACTTTATCAGTGGAGAGGGTCTGGGTTTGGGTCTGGTGTGGTTGATTGGTGATGGCGTTCTGTGTGCCTCTGGATCTGGTGTCAGTTTTTGTGGGGAGGGCTAATTTCCAGATGTCTGGCAAGCGGGATGTGTCGTCACGCTTGTTCATGTTGTGAGGGTGTTTCTCTATCTCGATGGCTTCCATGATTATTCTCTTGTGGTGATGTTCCATGTTAAAGAGCAATTTGGAATCTGCAAAATTAATTTCGTGTCCTGTTTCTTTCATGTGTTGGAAAAGAGAGGAAGTTTTTTCTTCTTTTTTGACGGCATTCTTGTGTTCTGCGATACGTGCATTTATTCGTCTGTTTGTTTGTCCAATGTACGTGGCTGGGCAGACTTTGCAGGGTATTTCATAGACCCCTTGGTTTTCCAACTGGATTTTATCCTTGGGGTTTCTGAGGATATTGGCTATTTTTTGGTTGGTGCAAAAGGCTGTTTTGATATTGTGTTTATGGAGGATTTTGCTAATTTTATCTGTAGTGCCCTTGATATAAGGAAGGAGGGCCATGCCATTGTTTTCTTCTGTGTCTTGGTTTTTGGGGGGTGTTTCTTTTTGGATTAGCTTCGTAACCCTGTTTTGCTGGTATCCATTGGCAATTAACACATTTGAGAGATTCTGTAACTCAGTTGTCAAGTGGTCTTTGTCAGCCAGGCGTTTGGTTCTGGAGATGAGAGTCTTGGCTACGGAGTTTATTTGTGCAGGGTGGTGGTGTGATTGTGCATGTAAGTAGCGGTTGGTGTGTGTTTTTTTCCGGTAGATACACACCAACCGCTACTTACATGCACAATCACACCACCACCCTGCACAAATAAACTCCGTAGCCAAGACTCTCATCTCCAGAACCAAACGCCTGGCTGACAAAGACCACTTGACAACTGAGTTACAGAATCTCTCAAATGTGTTAATTGCCAATGGATACCAGCAAAACAGGGTTACGAAGCTAATCCAAAAAGAAACACCCCCCAAAAACCAAGACACAGAAGAAAACAATGGCATGGCCCTCCTTCCTTATATCAAGGGCACTACAGATAAAATTAGCAAAATCCTCCATAAACACAATATCAAAACAGCCTTTTGCACCAACCAAAAAATAGCCAATATCCTCAGAAACCCCAAGGATAAAATCCAGTTGGAAAACCAAGGGGTCTATGAAATACCCTGCAAAGTCTGCCCAGCCACGTACATTGGACAAACAAACAGACGAATAAATGCACGTATCGCAGAACACAAGAATGCCGTCAAAAAAGAAGAAAAAACTTCCTCTCTTTTCCAACACATGAAAGAAACAGGACACGAAATTAATTTTGCAGATTCCAAATTGCTCTTTAACATGGAACATCACCACAAGAGAATAATCATGGAAGCCATCGAGATAGAGAAACACCCTCACAACATGAACAAGCGTGACGACACATCCCGCTTGCCAGACATCTGGAAATTAGCCCTCCCCACAAAAACTGACACCAGATCCAGAGGCACACAGAACGCCATCACCAATCAACCACACCAGACCCAAACCCAGACCCTCTCCACAGATAAAGTACAGACACCATCCAGTAGCCAAACCATGGTGGCACCTCCGGATGCTGCACCCCCCTGCAATCCCTACACAGATCTGGCTGACACAGGCCACAAAACCACAGCTCGCCCCTATACACGAAGCCAAGCCAGAGCACAACTAAGTGCAGTACAGCCATCTTCTCAGAAAAACTCTTCACAAAGTTCAAGAGGTCAAGACACAAAGACTTTAGCAACTAATCCACACCTAATGACCCACCTAAGTGGTACTCAGGATATCACTCAAGAAATCACTCAAGATATCCCTCAAGTAATTAAGGAACAAAAGAAGAAAAGGCACACTAGCCTGGGAACTTCCTCTCTGCCCAGAACATTGGAGGCTATACACCACACCCCCTCAACAGTATTTATAGGAACTCAAACACTGAGATCCTGCTCTGTTCCAGTAACAAGAAGCCGAAAGCACCAGCCTGAAGATGACGAGTGAGACCTCGTCGAAACGTCGCCTAGACACCCCAACTTTTACACGGGAAGACACCCGAGGACACCAAAACCTGCATATATATATATATATATATATATATATATATATATATATATATATATATATATATATTGGGGGGGGGGGTGAAATTAAGTTAAATTAAGATATTCCAGAGAGTCTAACCTCAGAAACTCAAAAGATAATATACTCTGATGTTCCAACTTCCCCCAGAGGCTTGAGTGAATAAATATGTCCTTAAAAGAGGCTGGAAAGAGCACTGAGGGACCCAAAGTGAGGGAGTTCCAACCAAGATATAGGTTGAATACACCTTCATGTGTGTGAAGTTGAGAAGAAGCAGAAACAGATATGAATCACTTGAGCTTACGGTTCATTCTTAACTCTCTGAACTATAGAAACATTTGCATTCAAGCTTTCCTTTTCTGTCTGAATGCACTCTCTGTTTTATTCATCTTATGCCAATTGTAAGACCTACTTGTACAAGACTGTATATTTTATGTATTCTGTAAATATAACAGGGTAACTTTTGAACATAATGCTAAACCACCATTTGACACTATAGGAATGAGCTGAGTAAACCTTGTAGGCTTTCCTACTCCAGCACAGATGAGGGAAGGATATTTAAGTTTTTGCTTTTGTTTATTGTGCAAACTGAGAGTGTTAACTGAGAGAGTGATGAGTATTCACTACAGTTTAGGGCAGAGGTTGTGAACCTGTGGCATTCCAGATGCTGTCTCGTTAGCCACAGCCATCATGGCTAATGGCCTTGTGTGATGGAAGTTGCAATCTAGCAGCACCTGGAGGGCCACAGTTTAGCTAACCATGATTTAAGGTAACAAGTCAATCATGAATTATGGTTTGAAGTTGGCTTCCTTCCTTCCCTAAACCTTCACCAGCCTGATGTCCTTCAGATATTTGGGACTGCAGCTCCCATCCAGCATAGCTGGAGCGCACTAGGTTGGTGAATGATGCCTTGAACTATAGTTAAGACAAATCAGACTTTATCTGGCTTCAGACACAAAGAATAACTGCAGTTAGTTGAAGATAGAAGCAAAAGCTTCCTATCTCCTTGCAGCAGTACCAGAGGAAGGGGGGGGGGAGCACATAAGTTTGGAAAACCTTGCATGTATGGTAAGCCATAATTTAATATTACATGCAAACTAATATTAAATAATATCTAATTTATTTGCTAAACTACATACATTTCTATTGTATTTCCATATGACTAAGATTTCTTGTTGCTGTGAATGTCACTTCCACAAACCTGTTCTAATTTCCCTTATTGAGTTTATTTTGATGAAAATATTTTGCATAGATGCAATGTACCCCTCTCAAAAAAATGAAAGGGAACTTGAAAGTGGAGCAATTAATTATCATGTCAATAGTAAACCCCAGAAGGGATTAGATTTAGTGTTTTTTTGATAGATAAAATAAATAAATGCAAGGGAGAGGGGAAATGAAATACATATGGACACAAATGTATTTTAAAAATGCAACTTAGTAGTTAGCCAGAATGTAACATTTTGAAGATCAAAATATATTTCTTTAATGGTTTATAACATCAAAACTGCAATGCACCAATATTTTCCTTTCTTTCCACAACAATCAGATATAGCCATTACTCAAAATATTTTGACAAAGAAGAAAGGAAGTCTCTATTACCATGAAAACAGATTTGAGTCAACTAGTATATTAGATTTATGCCACCTGCCTCCTGACATTTGCTTGGCATGCATAATGAGTCCAGGAATTCTAGCTACCATAGCTGTTATGAAATGCCAAAATAGATTATGGGTGCCGCAAAAATGATGTCTATAGTAAATGTAACATAGCACTTGTTCTCTTTGTGCTTAGCTTATTCAGGAATTTTTAGGAAAGTGCAACCTGTGCAGTTAATCATACAGTGCAACTCATACAGCACGTTGGCAACAAACATTCACACAGTTGTTCCAAAATAATTTTACACCATTTATCAAATATGTGAGAAAGTGACAATAAATGCCATGAAAACTTACAAACTGCCTAAAATAAAGTGAACTTGCAATTTCAGATATTACAAATTATTGCCTCAGTTGCCTCAGTTTATTATAGGTTCTTACAAATTATTGCCTCAGTTTTTCATTTTTTCTTGTTTTTTAAATAAGTTCAAGAAGGTTCAAGAAAAGGGTAAGTTCACCGTTGTTCCCAGTAGCTGTGAGGTACTGATGAAGCAGCATATGAAGTAATAAAGAAGACAGGGAGCCAGTGTTCTATCCCCGTTTCGTCCTAGCAGTCCATGCAGTTGAGAGGCTGCTGTTTCGCCCCCAGTTGGACCAATTTGTTGGGGTTGGTGGATGGCAGACTCCCTGAGCACAGTTTTCTGGGCTTCTTCAGTCGTCTCGTGCCATGGATGCGTCTACTAGTGCTAACTGATAATAATCCAAACGGAATCTTATCAAAATCAACACAATACCCTTCTAGGTGTGCAATTAAATACAAAGTAAATATAAATTATCCCACTATATACAAAGAAATTTCTTGATCTGAAATTGCACGCATCGGGTTTCAGCAATGGATCAATACACTATTGTGTGAATATTTGTTGCCAACGTGCTGTACGAGTTGCACTGTTCAGGAATTGTGGCGGAAGCATCCAGTGCACCATTGAATGAGAGCTGGTGAGTGCTTAGGGGCCTGTGCTATGAGATGGAAGCTTCTAGTGTCAATCTCAGGTCAACCGTGAACTTTCTGGTTGTGCTTCAGCATGTCTCACAGGCTCTACTTTATAAGAAAGAATAAAATGAAGCAATCTTACAAGAGTGTTGCAAGTTTACTGTGATAATGAAGATGAAATGCTTTGATCAATTATAATTATGTATAAATATGTATATTTGTATGTATAAATATTAAGAGGCTATACAATACCTGTATATAGAGGATTCTCCTAGGACTCAATAGAATCCTGTTGCCTGGGTTGTCCATTGACCAATGTATGTAAGAGAATGCTTCTAGGAATAGAAGCCCCTCACCTCTCTGCCATGCAAATTATTTGTGCTCCAGAGCAGAAGTAACTCGTAGAGTACAGAGAGAGACAGTTAGATGGACATTGGTGTTCATAGACATTTCATTCCCTGCAATGACATGGGTTGATATGCAGGAGAAGAGAGAAAGAGAAACTTATGTGGATCCCCATGCAGTCGACTTGTACCTGTTCTCAGAACTGATTGTGAAAACACTATTGCAATGTGCATTGCAATGTATTTGATATGGGAAGTTTTATGTCTGGTCTGGTAAAAGTTTGTTTAACTGTTGCCTGGGGCCTTAACTGACAGCTGTGCGGAAGGACTGGTGTATGCATATTTTGATTGATGGGTGCAGTTTGGAATTTTCAGTTGGATAGCATGATTGGCTGGGACTGGAGTAGAAGAGCCAGAATAAGTGTATGTAACAGCTGAGTGCTGGTCAGCAGAGGGAGAATTAGGGTTGTCGGTGCTTGACGTTTGTGGAGTTGGCCAGAAGACAACATCAAAGGAAGAGGTTTGTTAAAGAAAAAGGAAGACCCGAGAGGCAGATGGATTGGCTTGGTGGCTGAAGACTTGTTGAGTATGGCTGAATCATTTGGCTTAGGTTGAACAGACAAGATGTCTAGGGTAGTAGAGGAAGACCCACCTGCACTTCAATAAGTCAGTAAAGGGTTTGGGGAAAAGGCTTCTGGCAAAGTCCTTGCTTATAGTTTTGGTGAGGCTTAACTGAGATGGAGAGATTAAAATGGTAATTTGGCTAAAGGGTTGTAACAGGATAATCAATACCTTAAACAACCTTAGTTGTTTAAAAATTTCTGAGAACAAGCATTCAGAACAACATGAAATATGAAAACAAAAGGATCATTTTAAAATGTTTTTAAAACATGCAATAAAAATCACATCACTTACACACTTCTTAGAAAGTGCTTGATGTTTGATACAGTCCCATGATTATATCTGATGTTCCTGTGTACTCCATTTGTGAATATTTTTCCAAAATTTGCAATTCAGAGATCAAATAGAATGCTAGACTGTTATTATTTTCACCATAACTAAATGAGAATGGAATTTTTCATATAGACTTCTAACCTTCCTTCCATTAAAGGACAAAGAAAAGATTCCTAAACAATGTTGCAGAATAACAGGGAGAAGCAATAGAATAAATCTCTACAGAATTTCTGAGGGGAACATTTTTAGATAGGCGAAAGCATCAAGCTCTTAAAGAAGTAAGGCAGAGGTACTAAATAACAAAGGAGTGGGTTGCTTTTTTCTGATTTTTGGAAACTCTTCTCCATCTACCCCTAGTGAAAGAATAGGCTGTTTTTCTATCTCTTTAGAAAGGTGGGGGTGGAGTGGGAGAAAGAATGAGAAAAATTCTCAGAGATGCATGGATTTGGTATGGCATTTACCTTTTATTGATGATGAAAGGTAGGTGAGGGGTGTGTTCTTCTTTTAACAACAACAATAGGCCCCCACCCAAACACCCCTTGCATAGATTTCTGTAGCCTCACTGGCTGCCACACTTCCTGGAATGCATTTCCTAATGGGGAAACTAATGGGTAGCTAAAGAGGCTCCCTCTGGAACACCTAATGGTGGGACAACTTTTCTTCTCCCTTTTCTAAAAAAAAAGAGAGAGAGAGAGAGATGTCCATAGTTCTACCAGGTTTGGGTGGTTATGTCCAGAATCAGTGCAATTTTCATAATAATTATTTTAAAAAATAATTAGAAAGAAGATATTTACTGCCAAAACGAATGAGTGTCATTAAGAAATGATATCTATGTCAGTATCTTATCCTCCTTGTGACAAAGCAGAGTTCCATAGGATGACAGAAATCTACATTAAAATTCCAGACATTTCATCCCATATCTGGAAATAATTAGTTCACTCTATTTTCAGGCTGTTGAACTGGATTTCTGTATCTCCAGTTATTTATAGGAGCTGAAAGAAAACAAGAGACATATTATAGATAGTTTTAGGTTTCATGTTCACAAACTCTTACAATGTGAATAGCTCTCTCCATTTAAAATTCCTTTGTGTGGAATATGAATTTTTGGTCTGTACAGACACGATATATTTATCTTTTTGAAACCCTGAATATGCTTGTAAGAGGCATCTGATATTTAAAACACCCACAAGGAACTCAGAAGGAACAACCCTATCTAAAGTTTGTGAACATGATGTACTACACGGTAAAACTAGCTGTATATTTATTGAGGTGGGTTTTCAATGGTGCAATGACAGTGTCAAGATCCGTGGGGTTCTTAAAAGAGGTGAAAGCTTCTCAACAAAGCAAGGAAGTCTGCCAGCCACAATCAAAAGCACTTACAGCTACCCTCTGTAAGTCAAAATCATGCCACATGTTAATTTTTGAAGGGCACATAGAAACAGTATATCTTATCCATAAGCACATGCAGATTCGTGCATATGAAAAAATGAGAGATTCTATGTCATTATGAAAGGACAGATCTGTGTCCCTGGGTAAAGCACACAGACCAAGGAAGAATTGGCTTACCAAACTCCTTGTGAGAAAGGTTTTCTTATTAACATCCTCCACCTTTCTGCTTTAATTTCAGTTCATGATATCCAATGTCAATAACAAGATACAATATTCAGGATGAGGTCCAACCAGTGAGTTTACAGCAAGGGGGAAAGTCAGAACTACATAGCTCTAAGCTTACATACATCACTAAAATCTCATTCTACCCGCACTCCAGCAATTTAAAATAATAATTTATTGAAAAAGACTTATTGCTTAAGAAAAAAAATTCTCAAAACTAATGTACTAAGTTCAATTCTATCTCTTATTTTTCACATCTGTTGAGACAAAGGATAATTAATTAAAGTTAAAAAATTATAAAAACCTGTTTTATAAATTCTGTTCTAGTTTTAGGAGCACTATAGTCACAAATGGCTGTTATGGAAAAAATGTGTTTGGGAAAAGCTGATATAGGCTTTACTTTCCACTGCAGTTTTCGGAACTTCCAGTTCAAGGCAAAATGTCTATCAAAGCTGCAAGGAACTGCTTGTCTGAGCTATATTTCAGTTGTTTTAGAAGTACACAGTACTGCTAAGTATAAACAGTCAGCTGACAAAACATATACAATGTGATATAAAGGAACTTAAAATCATAACATTTCAAAGCAACTTTTATTTATATTGAACATCTGGGTTGGTGTATGCAACCTGTTCAGCTCAGAGAACCATACTAGAAAAGTATCCTCAGTTGGGGGGGATGCAATTAATTTACACATCAAATTTCCATTAATGTGGTAAAGGAAAAATCACAAAGGGCTGGAATGTCACACATTCTTTTTAACCATTTGAGCAAAGCTAAAAATGACTATTTATTTAAACATTTCTATCCCAGCTTTCATTTAAAAAAACCCAAGGCACCTAAATAGAAATAAAATAACAGCAATTATATAAACTACTAAAACACTGGAGAGTCACAGTAAAAGCAAAAGAAGTCTGGCTATTCTATCACAGCTGTGATTTTCTAGATATTGTTAGGCTACATCAGCCCCAGCCAGCATGGCCTAACATCAGGGATGATTGAAGCTGTAGTCAGCAACCTTATTTATTGTAAGCCACCCAGTGAGCTTTATGTCATGAGTATCTCTGAAGGGCTACAGGTTCCCCTGCCCCTACTCACACAACTGAAGGCCTTCTTAGAAAGGAAGACTTTTATACTATGGTGGAAAGTCATCGTGGATGGCACAAGATGACACTCCCTGGGCAAGATGCTCTAGAGCCTAGATATAACTCAGAATCCATAAAAGGCTCTGTCCCTTCCTCCAATGAAAGAGGAGTTTGGGACAGATAAGAGGGCCTCTGCCAATGATCCTAATGCACAGGCAGAAGAATACATTTCAGATACCGGTCAGTTCATTGACATTTCCACTAAATAATGACAATCATTGTATACGCATATATATAAATTTACATTCTGCAAAATTAAGAAGTTAAAATGCTTAACTGGACAGGGCTGGGGCAGTGTGGCAAGGAGATAGGGACCATGTCAGTATAACAGCATGAATGCTGCCACCAGTCTGGCATTCCCAACAGTGCACCCAGCCACATCTGTGGAAGTAGAAGTGATGCCAATGTTAAGATGGAAGCTTTGTGCTCCACCACACACATTACTATTGGTTGCTTTGCACTCAAAAGCCCAGACTCAGTAGATTCTAGGTAGGTGTAAAAACAACAACAACAACACCACCACACCTGTCTACAATCCTAGAAAGATGCTGCCAACACTGAGCTAGACAGACCAATGGTCTGATTTGGTATAAGGCAAATCCAGCATTTTTATATTTTCCAACCTTCTTTGTAATCGTGAGCACTAGATGCATACGTCTGAGAATAATTGTCAGTCTGTGTCAGGGGTTCAGAAGCAGAGGCACAGGGGAAAGAGGAAGCGGAGAGCGAAGGAGAACAATCCGAGGGCAGCATAGGTGAGGATGACAGTGGGGGAAGAGAGTCCATGAGTCTGTCCAGTGATTCAGAAGATTCCCAGAAGGGAGCACCGATAGCCAGAGCAAGTGGGGTCCCGGGAGGGACGCACCAGAAGGAAGGGACCAGCGGTGACTCCCAAAGCAACAGCTGGAGATTGGGACCAGTTTCCCCACCAGAACGTAGCGGGGGGGAAGAGTCCCATGTGTCAGGACCGGCTTGCCCTCCAGGGGAAAGAGAGGATGAGTCAGGGCTGACCACGCCCCTATCGCTGAGTGAGGGAACAGAGGGGAAGTCAGATCCAGCGAGCCCCCCCCGAAAGGGGAAAGCAGTGACAGAAGCAGCGTAACGGTCAGGAGGAAAGTTGCCGGCTGGGCGCGCGCGCCAAGTTCAAATGCACAGGCGCGCGGGACATCTGGGAGCGAGGATTGGGAGCCAGGTCCTAAAGCACGCCGGAGGCAGGGGGAAGAATCTGGGGACTCTTCAGCATCAGAAGAGTCCAGAAAGGGCAACACCCCGGCGGGCAGACGGACCCAGAGGAGAAAGGAGCAAAGGAGGAGGTGGAGCAAGGCTAGGGTCTTGAACTGGTGTCTGGGGGGAGGAGATTCAGACGGAGCTTCAGTGGTCTAGGGTTGAGACGTAGAGCTGCACGCCGCGGCTTTGGAATGGAAACTGAACCTTAATAAAGACTTTTGTATATAACAAGAACTGGCGTTGGTCCTCTGTGAGCTGGGACCTTGGGCAGCTCTGACAGTCTGCAACAGAAGTATAGAAGAAGAAGAAGAAGAGGAGGAGGAGGAGTTTGGACTTGATATCCCGCCTTTCACTCCCTTTAAGGAGTCTCAAAGCGGCTAACAATCTCCTTTGCCTTCCTCCCCCACAACAAACACTCTGTGAGGTGAGTGAGGCCAAGAGACTTCAGAGAAGTGTGCCTAGCCCAAGGTCACCCAGCAGCTGCATATGGAGGAGTGGGGAAGCGAACCCAGTTCACCAGATTACGAGTCCACCGCTCTAAACCACTACACCATGCTGGCTAGAGAAACACTGCACCTCCCTGAGCAAACCCAATCATGACACAAAAGATGTATGCACTCCTGTTGGGGTTCTTATGCCCTTGACCATCCATTTCTGATTCATACCTTGCTCTGTTTCTTCATCTATTCAGGGAGTCATCCTTGCAGCTGTGCATCAACAACAATGATGCATATTACAAGTGGCTGCAGAACAAGAGGACATGATTCCAAAAATTGAGGCAGACTAAATTATCACACAGTAGCTTTAATATTGGCTTCAGTCATAAATTAAGTTCAACTGTGTTGCTTTCTGTAACAACTACAGCAACTAATGGGCTGTGTTTGACTTGTTGGTTATAAGTCAGGCAGTCTTGTAACAGCAAAAAACACACATTACCCATTACACTATATCCAACACAACATGGGGCAGGGATAGCAAAACAGAGAACCCTGTAACAGTAATTACTATCTTAATTAATAGTTTAATTAATTTAATAAATTAACTTAATACCTACAGTATTAAAAACTGCTGACATGATATAGCACATGGAAATTGTGTTAATAAGGATACCATTTTATGTTATGATAGTTTTCAGTTGTCAACACAGAGATACCTTTGAATTTCAACAATTAGCAAACTATCCACACTGGCATAAGTGAAATATTACAGAACAACCTTGCTACGAAGGCATATCAGCTTCATTGTTCTGAACTATTTCGCCTTCTTTAGCCAATTGCCACCAGCTAACTGCATTGGACCCACTGCACCTGATACCTATTTTGGGAGCCTAACATTGCCCTTTCAAGCCAAACTGGCAACCACCATAGTACTTTGCTGTGCTTTCTTCCAAGATAAACGCTGCACAGCACTATCATGGCTGTGCTTGCAGCTCTCTCCCTCTTTCTGTTACACACACATTTGGCCAACAGTTGGAAAGAAAGCCAGAATTGGCAGCCACCACTGCATTGTGCTGTGCTGTGCTATATCTCCTTGGACAAAGAAACACAGTGCAATGCAGTAGAGGTTCCTAGCAATCTAGCAACACGGTTGATCCAATAAAACTAACTATCCAAACAGTTTTGGATCTCTCTCTCTCTCTCTCTCTCTGCCCTCCCCCTTCTCTGGAACCAAAACAGCAACTTCTCTTGTAACTGCTACATTCCAGAATGATGAAACGAGTAAAAAAGTTACACTATGACACAAATCAAGGATAAAGCCAAAATATCTGTTGAATATTTAGCCAAAAAACAAGAGGGAATTTCATTCTGAAATGTGTACAGAGGTGTCTGGAGTTATTAAGCAGTGTCCTGCTTTTTTACAGGATACTTTGGGGGGGGGGGTGGAATCACAAATATAGTACATAAGAAAGCTTATGACAAAAACCCTCCCAACAGCTAGATTTAAGGAAGTAAAAACCACCCTGCTGGATCAGACCAAGAGTCTATCTGGTCCACTATCCTGTTCCCAGGTATGTGTAGATGAGAGTTTTAAGATGCAAACATATATGACATCTGCACTGCACACATCTACTATAAGAAACACAGGTGTAACAATTAGTAATAGTGTTTCCCAAAACCATATTCTGCTCTAAGATGCATCTCAAATGCAGCCATTATGTCTTGAATGGCCACCAGGGGGTACTCCTGTGGCAAAAGAGTACGAGTCAGGAAGTACTGTTTCAGCAGGTTTTTTGCATAAGGACAGGGAAAGCCCTAGGTACCAAACTTCTGAAAGCTAATAAAGATGCGGCAACCTAGAAATGATGTAAGTTGGAAATGCTATTTTAGGTAAAACCTGGTGTGTGTACATGTTTGTGTAAGTTATTGTATAGGAAATACAAAAGGATTTATTCAAAGTAGTAAACCCTTTTGTGGCAGGAACCTGTCTATGTTATATAATTATCTAACTCTTATCTAATTCTGTAACTTCAATGTACAGTGGTATGCTCTGTAAATAAATAATAATCATAAAGAATAAGTTGGTGAGAGGAACAATTAGGGTGTTGCAACAAAAAACAGATAATGGATGTTTCACAAGGGTTCATGAATGACAGAGAAGAGGTAAACGTGCAACTGATTCCAGAGCCTGAATTCTTGGTGGTTAACAATTAATTAATGAGATTTTAGGAAAGTACTGTGTGGTCTGGACTGGGCAACACAGAAAAAAGTTCACATTTCCTGGGCTCTAATGCAATGTGCAATTGTTCTGATAAGTGTAGCCTGATATTTTTATATTTAGTGAGTGGTGCGGACTAGGGAGTGGATGGGACTTGAGCAGAGTCCCAGGCACCAGGCAGAAAGACCTGGAGTGCCACATTCCTAGTGTAGGGCTTTGTTGGACTAGGTGACCTATACATTCCAAAGAAAATAAAACAGAATATTGAAACTGACGGTGTAAATAAGAAATATGAATGCATAAGCATATTTACATGCACCCGAAAGTGGGGTTGATATTTGGCAAACACTGCATCTAATTGCTCAAAATGCATCTCCCCTGCAAGACGCCCTTGGTGGAAACTAATTTAAGTCAGTTAGTGGGCCCTTGGGAAGGGATCAGGGACAGGCAGGGCAAATAGTTGCAGGCATTTGAACAGAAGTTCTTCTAAATGCTCATAACATTCCAAAGCAAAGTAATATAATATAATTGCTCACATTGGCCATAGGACCCAAACGTTTTGGCTTCCGAAGGATCGTATTATAACAGAATCAATGAATATACTTAAAATAACTAAGAGCATAACTTGCCCCATAATGTTTTAATGGAAGTTTGCTGGCATTTGAAACTGGGAGCCTCCACACTGGTTGTCTGCTCAGCAATGTTTGCATTTTCAAAGATTAACAGAAATAACAAATAGATTATCTGTATAGCATGCCAGAAACAAGCCTAATCAAGGCAGCTATTTTAAGCTCCCAGACAGAACGGCTGAGGGTGCACTTGAAGCTACGAACCTCACCATGCAGTGGTAGAAATGGAGTTCTTGGACAGAGGAGTTTCACTGCCATGGGCCTCTTTCTTGCAGTGGTGGAAAGCTCCACCACCGTTGCTCTGATGGCAGGAGACAATGAAAAGAGGAGTGCTGAGGGAGGATCCACAGAATCTAAATCCACCCCATTTCCCTGGCATCTCCAACATGGGATGAAAAGCTGCAGTGGCCCTGGAGCTGGTGCTTGTTATTTTCCCTTCCACTGAAAATAAGCCAACCCTTACCTTCTGCCTTGACCAGTGCAAGACCTGAAAGGTTTAGGAACTGCCTCTCCCTGACCTCCATAGGATTACTCTGCCCTTTATTTCTCACACAAGTTTATTAATGATTATACTTTCTATACTTTACATCAAGAAACAGCCTAATAATAACACTTCTCAATCTTTATAACAATAAGTGGAAAAAAGCAAGGGAAGGAACAGGTTATATCACATATGATTTGGCCTGCTCACATGTGACTCCGTTACTGCAAATTAAGATGTGTAAAACAAAAGCTACCTGATTATATTAAACATTAAGATTTTTTTTAAGTGTTAATAGAATGGTCTGTCTCTACAGTAACATCAAAATATGAGCACCAAGGAAGAACCTTCAGGACTATTGAAATAGTGCTTGGTATGCTATACTCCAGGGACATTGCTTGTCCTGCTCCAACCTTATCAGTGACTTTCACATGTTGTTTTGCTCACAGTTGTTTTTGCACTGGGGTTGGATCCAAGGCTTGTATCTGTGTCTTCATGGACAAGCAAGTTTCCTTAAGTGTAAGCCCATGCACAGGCATGCTAATAGAGCAGTTTCTAGAAAGAGACTGTAGAGCACTCTAAATTCCATCCTCCATTATAATCAGCGAAGCAAATCAGTTGGAAAGGAGTAGTATTTGTTTTAAGCCTCGTATACTTGGCCAGGTTTTCCTTTTCTGTATATGAAACCCATCATACTGAGTTGTGAACAGGTGTACTCACACATAATAAATTTAAAAGTGAACTAATATATATATTCCTAGCAGATGATGGTTCCCTCCTTCCAACTCCAAGTTTTTAGGATTTTGAAGGCCAGATGATCATAAATGTAGGTACTTATTTATGTCTATCAATTTATACCCTGCCATCAGGTCTACCACTCCCCCAAGAGTTTACCTTAAGACAAGCAGAGATATCCTAAACCCTGGCTGGAGAGAGCAGAGCAGCAGATCAGTTGACATACCATTAGCCTTGCCACTTACCCCAGGCAGGGTAAGCTGGTATATGTGCTGTGTCAGCTCCAGTCCAGGAAGCTCTTTATATTGGAGCCCACCCTACCACCACTAGAGGTCAGTGGAAAGACACCTCCATCATACCTCAACTCTGCCCAGGAGCAGGGATCAGGGGGTTAAGAGTACTCTGTTAGTAAACACATGGCAAATATGGAGCATATTTACTCAAAAACAAATCACACAGAGTTCAAGAAGACTAATTTCCCAGAAAGTGTCTTGGACTGCAATATTAGCCTAACAAAATTAACAACAACCCAAAGAAAAACAGATGCAAGATGCATAGAGGACAAGGTCAAAAATAGCCCCACTGTAATATAACAATTACAAGTCGAATGACATGTTTGATTATATGTTTTATAATCTCTTTAAACCAGGGGTGGCTAACAGTTTTTGGCCCGAAGGCCACATTCACCCTTGGCCAATGGTCCTCATGCCAGTGGTGTGGATGTAGCCACCCCACACTCATATTATGTACAAACACACAGGACTCGTATAGCCACCCAGCTGACCCATGTGTCCAGTTATCTTTCTCAGCCTTTGATGTGTACACATCTATCCAAACAATGGATCCCCTTCTCTGCAGAGTGAGCCATAAAGACTCAGGACAATGCTAAATTGTGTGCCGTATGAAGCCATGTGTCTGGCAACTGGCCAAGGGCTTCTGGAAACCAAAGCGTGGCTCACCACTATAAAATTCTGGCTCCGCCTACATTTCAAGTCTGATCTGTCTTCTTTAATTTTTCATATGCTGGTGGCATGGTTAGCTTGCATTGAGAGCAAAATCAGAACCTGTGGCGTATCACTCGAGTCACTGCTTATGCTCCCACAATTGGAAGCATTCCAGACAATCAAGCATAGAATTCTAGAGATTGAATTCCAAACGCTTAGCAGCACAGCCAATAAAACCTTTTCCCCATTAGGTTTAGGAATTTGACCCTCGTTTGGCCAGGATTCTCCATTTTTACATCACCTTTATGAGCCCCACTGACGCAGAGCTTCTTCCCTCACAAGATTTAATGTTTTGCTGCTGCAGTTTTGCAAGGTAGATTCTTGAAAACCCCATATACTGAAATCTACTGCTCTTGTGGCACAAAACAGGTCAAATCCATCACACACATTTTATTTCATTGCCCATTTTATGCAAAAATGTATTATAAGTATCTGGCCCCCTTATTGAAGGAGGGGAATCTATCACACTGACTCTTCCAGGGTATCCCGAATAATTGTAGGAATGACATTGTGGAGAACGTGCAAGATTTTTTGAATGACCCATGAAATTACACCACCATAGGTCCTAAGAACCGCTTTTGTATCTCACAACATCTGAACAGTTTTATCCTAAATTACCTCCTACTATGTTTCGCTATCCGTGCTGTGTTCTGATCCATGTATATGACGCACTCTTATTATGCCAATTAAGGAGATTGATTGATTGACTCAGGACAATAGAAAAGACAGAACTCAAAATCAACAACTACCTACAGTTTTCCCCTCCTTTTAATACAGAACAGAGCTGGATGAAAGTTTCTTTAATTTATCCTAAAACCAATAGGAGTTATACACCCATGCAAATAAGCTAGAGGGGGATTCTGCTTCAAAGGAATGGAATGACTTAAGGTGAGAAAGAAAACACCCGGTGATTTGTCTGGAAGCACCTGTTGCTATGCCATTGTTGAAGCCAAGAAAGCATGGACCTGATACGTTTCCTGGATCAACCATCAGTGGAAGCTTCATGTCAAACTGTTCTGTGCTTTCTTAAGGAAGTATAAGGGGATGGAAATATAAAAAATAAATAACAGCCAACAGGTTGGCTTGACACCAGTTGAGGTACTCAACAGCAGGAGCTAAGTGTCTCCTCTTCCACCTGTGCCCCCACCGTAGCCCCATAAGAACTACTTGTGCTACCTCAGGTTTCCAAAAGTTAGAGGTTAAATAGGAAGACATGACTGTTCTGGTGCATAAGGAGCCACCTTTCTTCCACATGTCTTTGAAATGTTAGAAAAACCAATCAATGTTATACTATTTCCATAAGTTTATGGCGTAACACCTAGAAAAATAGGTCCATGATACCCATCCATCTTTGTATTAAAAAAGCTGCTGTCCACTTGAAGCTTCCTCAACACCACCACTTTAAATCCTAATAGACACTATAGAATCTATTAACACAAATGGAAACGAAATTTTCAATCCTATTTCAACTAAAAATATGGCTTGAACGAGGAAAAGCTAAGGAAATCACAATTTCAAACAGTCAGACTCGGCTCTAGAGTACTCATTTTTATCTGAACTGAAAAAAATTACACCATAATGGCTGCTCACCTGGTCCCAGGGTGGGCGGCACTTGCAGCCCACCACCATCACCCACAGCTCCTTGGGGCATAATGTTCTCACATGGTGGCTAGCTGTTGGGGAATTACCCTGGCTGGCTGCAAGGGATGGTGTGAAAGGCAGCCACCCTCAGAATTAAACTGCCCAATCATGGGCAGGTTGGGGGCGGAGTCTTGTTTACACCTGTTGTCGGTCTTGCCTTTCACCCACCAGGGTGGGGAATAATGCATGTGGGTCCGCAATTGTACTTTCCTTGAAATGTTTACCTACAGTTTAGTTATCGAATCATATTTTAATTCCTTCAATAATTTCCTTTTAGCATTCTCTCATCACACAGGGACCAATATGCAGAATCAACAGGGACCAAATCCTTCCAATTGTTCTTACTTGAGCAGTTCTACTTAGGTCAATGACATTATTCATGCTCATGGACAGCAAAGGTAAGGGGGGGGGGGAAATGTCCTATAAAAACTTGGAATGTGTGTTTAATTCCCTCCTCCTCCTCATACATGCCTTTATATATACACACACATGGAGCACAGGTGCTCACCCCCAAAACAAAAATATATAACCTCCTCGATATCCACTGTCCATTGTCTTTCCAGTCTCACATACTCTTCACTTCCTTTGCTTTATTGTCCCAGGTTTCTCGCAGTCATGATACTTCAGTAAAACACAGAGCAGACTGTGGAGTATCTACGGCGGTGGTGGTGGAAGTTTAAGACTTCAAAGATGCAATAAATGCAGAAAGCACATACTTTGTTCCACACCATTCATCTTTCACCAAACTGTTTCCTGTGAGTGTATGCTCAATCCACTGTAGAAACTATTATTACTGCATATAACTTGCAAACTAAAAGTCGTCATAATAACAAGCAACCAAGTTCAGCCTTTGTCAACTGATTTGCATGAGGTAAAACCAAGTGAGAAATATGTCTGCCTTTCAGTTTTGCTACGGTTTTGGCATATATTAGCTTTAATCAAATTAAAGTGATTACCAATTGGACTTGTTCTGTGTTCACACATTAGAAATTGGGGGTGGGGGGAGACACACAGCAAGCCAGCTTTTATCCTGCAGTGTGTGGGGATCAGCTGTTATATTTTAAAACTGTCAGCACCAATCTGAAATGTCCAGATTGTTGTGGAAATATCCCATTAAAAGGGAGATGCAATGTGCAAAGAAACTTTCTTTTATAAACAGTTTCAGGTTTCCTTTGCAAAACATGGTATCCTTGCAATGCACATAATGCAGACAGAGGTAGACACCATATTCGTAACTGATATCTTCTATAAAAACCTCTGAGTTTGATATTTCTGATGTTATTCATGTATTCTACAAACATGAAAACACTATGTATGCCCTATGTTTAAAGTTAATGCTGTCAAACGAGAATTATCCAGGCAGCACCGTCAAAGGTCAAGTTAATTTCCTGAAACCACGTTGCTCTTTAGAAATTATGACTTTCATAAATACCACCACAGACCTTTAGAAAATAGGAAGACATTCTAATGCAATTATTTCTCTTTGTGGATTTACGCTGCGGTTACACTGCCATGCACACCAGTCTTCCAAAAGGCTTTTAAAGATTTTAGCCAGCAGCTAGTCAGATCACACTGGAAAGTTTCAAGAACACACACGTTTCACTCCAAGGACACAGACCTCCTTGCTTTCCACAGCTTTGCCCTTGATAAAGAAGCTAGGAATGCATACAGTCAGTGAACCACTTCTAGTAGGGAGGCACTAATACTGCATTCCCCAGACCAAGCCTGTCCTTTGACTAGTTTGTAAACTAACATGACTTCCCTGGGAAGCAGTGGTGCTCTGAGTTCTTATCTGTCTGTACAGTACTTAGAGCCCTGTGCAAGCAAAAGATAACAGGATAAACAACTAGGGTTACAGATCTCCACATCCTCGGGGGCCAATTAATTCTGCATGCTAGGAATCACCTTTATAAGCTCACCGCAAAGACAGGAATGACCAGAAGTCATTGTGTCCAAACCCTTAGCCCAGAAGCAATTATTATTGTTTTATTTATTTAATAAATTTGTATACTGCCCTTCATCTGAAGATCCCAGGGCAGGTCACAACAGAAAAACACGAAATGAGAACACAAAATACACAAGAAAACAAAAGCAACAACAAAAACAAATCAATAATTCCCCCATATAGCCATAGTGGCTGCCTAAAACTTCAGAAGACAAAACTTCCATAGAATCCTTAAGCGTTCTGCCTAAATGCAACAACCAATCCCAGACAAGTGATAAACCCACAGTGTACTGCATGTTAATCTGGAGAATTTCTGACCAGCCTAAAAATACCTATGGTGGGACAGAAATACCGCTTCCCACCCGCCTTGCATTGGAAGAGGGGTGGAGGGAGGTGGGAATGCACCTTTCCCTCTCTGGGTCGAGCACCCTGGTTTTATGAGCGGCTGGTATGCATGCACTTCTCGAGGGGCGCTGCATCTGCACCAACCAAGCGCTCGGGTCACATGACGCTCGGGGAGCCTGAGCGAAGCGAAGTCCCGGCGGTCTGCGGCCGGGCCGGGAAGGGCTGCTTACCTTGGCATCCCCCACGTCGGGCTCCTCTTCATAGTAGCCCTGCCCGGATTCATAGGCAGCGGCCGTCGCGGGCTCCCGAGCTCCCAGCAGCACCACCGCGCCAGCAGCCAGATAGCAACCCAGAGAGAAGAATCCCAGCAAGTGCATTGTGCAGAGGGCGGCGAGGCGGGAGCCGTGAAGGCAGCGCGTGGGCAACGCCGCGCGGCTCCGAGCGAGTCCCGGCCGCTCTCTCCGAGGCAGCAGCGAAGCGGCAACTTCCCCAGGATGGAGAGAGGAAAGGTGCGCAGGAGCCCCCTCCCCTTCGCCGGCCCAGGCGCGCGCTCGCTCGCTCCTTCTCCGACGAGTTACTCGGAGTTGGTCAGGTTCAAATAATAATAAAAAAAGGCACCAGGAAACCGGACATCCGAAGCGGGCTCCCTCAGGAGCACGAGGAGGTCGAAGGAGTTCCCGGGCCAGTTGAGGGTAGTAAGGGGGGGGGGAGAGGTTTCCTCTGCAGCCACCAGCCCCCCCGGGGGCTATATGCCAAGGAGGGACGAAGGCGGCGAGGGGCAGCGGCGCGGCTCCGTCTCCTCGCCGCTTCCCCGGGCGTCTGTCAGTGGCAGCGGCAGCAGCAGCAGGGGCCGGGGAGCGGGAGCCTCCTCAGCGCGTGGAGCGGAGCTGGAGCGGCAGCAGCAGCAGCAGCAGCAACCGCAGGGGGCGGGCATGGCTAAAGCGCCCTCTGCCTGTACCTTGGAGAGACTGAGTGGCTGGCGAAGGAAGGAAAGGGAGGGAAGGAAGGAAGGAAAGGACGGAGGGCGCCCGGGACGGACGGGTGTGTGTGTGTGTGTGTGTGTGTGTGTGTGTGTGTGTGTGTGTCCCTCCTTTTCCTCCACACACACACCCCGCCACCGCCCGCTCAGCTCTTCTCCTTCCTCCCCTTCGGTTACATTTTTCCACAAGTAGCCGCTCGCCTCGCAAAAGCCCTTTCCAAGAAAGAAGACGTGGTGGAAATGTGAGATGGGAGGCGCGCGCGCGTTGCTGCCCCCCCCCCTCGGGAAAGCCTGCCGGAAAGCCGGAGGCGGGCGCGCGCGGGCGCTTCGTTCGAGCAACTGCGCCTCGCGCGGCGCTGCCCGAGGCTCCAGACTTGTTGCCTCGCTTTCCCGCGCTTTCGCAGAGCGGCGTGTGAGCGCAGGGCTGGCTGGGGGGTCTTCTTCCACGCATGATGCCGTGGAAGGCTTTTTGCAGAAATGATAAGCAGACGAGCCGAGGTGGCTCAATGCATACTTTCCTTACAACCCACCCTGTGGGAGAAATGGTTGGAGAATGGTACTCAAGGCGCTGCCTATAGGAGAAAACGAGCCAGCAGTTACCCGCTTACCGTCCAGAGAGAAGCTTAAATACAGTGGTACCTCGGGTTACATACGCTTCAGGTTACAGATTCTGCTAACCCAGAAATATTATCTCGGTTTAAGAACTTTCCTTAAGGATAAGAACAGAAATTGCACGGCGGCGGCGCAGCAGCAGGAGGCCCCATTAGCTAAAGTGGTGCTTCAGGTTAAGAACAGTTTCAGGTTAAGAACAGACCTCCAGAACGAACTAAGTTCTTAACCCAAGGTACCACTGTACTGTGCTTCCTTGGTCTCCTATCAAAACTTGTCCTTCAAGTTTTTCCATCTCTAGGTGCAACTGGCCACTAGGCATCATGGCCCTAAGCTACCTCTGAATTGCCACTAGCTGGGGACCACAAACTTGGAGCACTATTCAGCTCATTCTTTGGCTATTCTTTATTTATATCCCGCCTCCCCCCCCCACCGCATAATCAAGGCGGCTCACAAAAATGGAAACAAATACAAATTAAACAGGCAGAGCTAAAAACATATAAAAGGTTATCGTGAAAAAGTAATTGAGCTATTGATGGAATTAAAACAAAAGGTAAAAAAATGTATAGTTAAAAAAAACAACGAACAGCACACAACACACCATTAAGAGCCCTTTCATTGAAAGGAGTCAGTTCCCAAAAGCCTGCCAGAATAATATTAAAAAGTCTTCACCTGTCATCTGCAGAACAACAAGGCCAGTCTGAATTTCTTAAGAGGTAAAGGCAGAGGTGCCAACTTAAAATAAAATATTGGGGAGGGGTGAGGTAAGTCCCACCCACATGATGCGGTGCACGCACACTATTTGAATGGCGATGTCCATCAACTTTGGGGGGCCCTGGTCCACTCAAATATTTTATGGGGGGTGGGAGCGAAACACCTCTCATTCCCTAGGAGAACTCCAATGCAATTAGCCTTAAATCTATAGTAGAATCAAAAAGCAAACACACACCATCAACCTGTTATTTACTGTAATACTCTAGAAGGATGAAGCTCACAAAACATCTCACTACAAGACATGGCACTGTACATAGACACTAGAAACAGCTTTGTTCCTGTGCATGAAAATTACAACCTAAATCACAATTTACTGAAATGCTTGGGGAAAAAAATTCTATGTGCTGTACTTAACCAAGCATCTTAATTTGCTGGAAAACACTAGCAGGGCAACATGTCTCAGGCTTCATAATTATATACTCTTAACTCACCTTATCTATGAGCCAAAAGATTTGGAAAGCAGACTAGATCTGATATAAAAGCTACTAACCTTCCTTGATTATAAGGGTTTGTTCACTCATGTTTTGTTTAGCTCCAAGCTGAGCATTGCAATGCATCCTACGTAGGGCTGCCCTTGAAAATAATTCGGCGACTACAGCTAGGACAAATTATGTTGCCTATCTCTAAAGGCAACTGCACTGTACATTAGTTTATGATTGTGCTCAACATAGTTCACAAGGCCACTGCAAGGTCTGCATAAACTTATTTTAAGAATGCAAGTGGGATTCAGCAATACACAGGCTCTGTGGTTGCTAAAACCAGATAAGCACATTTCTAAAAAGCATTGCATATGCTGTGATAACTACACTTAGCACAAGTGAGTCCTAAATAGAACATTTTCAAGAGTTCTGTCAATAGAATCTTTAAGTACTGCTACTAAAATCCAAGCCTTTTAATTGATGTGTTTTGTACAAGCTACATCTGTCAAGCACATTCCTCTGTGCTGTCTAGACATACCTGATATGGCCACATTTTGCACAAATGCATAAAGACAGAAAGGCCATTTCAGAAGCAGGATACATCAATGATAGGATATGTCAGATGGGCAAAGAAATAAGGAAACATGAGCTTGAAGGGCAGGGGTGGGATATGAAGAAATTTATTGACCTTAGTGGCACAATTAGTACTGTGCTCCTTGACTTCCCACTGCAAAACACATTAGACTAAATACTGAAAGTATAAAAGTCTTAAAGAAGAAGCAGTTGGTGTTATTTTACTTTTGTTACACACAATAATGCTAGAGTCTCATTTGAGTTTCATAATGATTATCCTAATTCAGATAAGACAGCATGCTTACATTGTACCACAATGACTAGGATATTCTTGTTGACTGTTTTGATTGTATTGCCCCTTAGGGGACAATTTTAAAAGTTTCCTAAAGTTGTTCCCTAAGTGGGAAATATTGTTAAGGTACTTCTAGATCACAGGCAGGAAATCTCCAGCCTGCAGGCCAAACTTGGCCTATTAGGCTTTATTCCCATTTGACCCACCATGCCATTTTCAGGATCCGGAATCTAGATAGGGGATCCTGAGAGTACGTTGGGTTAATTCAGAATGCCTGACATCCAGCATTAATGTGTTCTCAAGTTGACTGCTGCTGCAGATGGCACAATATATGAACATCTATGGCGAATTTAACCTTCTCCGCCCCAACAAGGATCATTATTCTTTAAGGCAGTTTCCTACATTGTTGCTAGCTGAAGAAATTGCCACTTGGAAACATTCTTTTGTAACTTTTTGAAAAGTAACATTCTTCTTGAGGTTTACTACACAGAGTGCTAATCATCTGGGTAAGCCAAGGTTTTTAAAGGTTCCATTTGAAAACTTTAAAGCAGAAACAGGCAACATATAGCCCCTGAGGTAATTTTATGTGGGCTGCAAGTTCTTGGTGGAATTCCATCTTTTACTTTTTAAAAATGTGTTTTTAGACATCATCGCTCAAAAATTTAACAATTTTTGACATCACAATTTCAAAGTGCAGCCTTATTGGAACCCCATTCCTTCAAAAGCACCTTATGCAAAAAGGGAAGTACAAAGAAGGCTTAAATTATTTTTATCCTCTTTATCCCTTACTTGCAGTTACATACATAAAGAGTTTTCAAGGCTTAGTTTACATATTTAAAAGTGCAATAAAATACCAGAAAGCTGTCTGCGGTCAAACACCGGCTCCCTCAGCCTGAAAACGAGATGAGCGCCACAACCCCATAGTTGCCTTTGACTGAACTTAACTGTCCAGGGGTCCTTTACCTTTTTTTTTAAAAAAAAGGAAAATAAAAAATACCTTACCTTGTACAAAAAAAGTTGCCCACCTCTGCTTTTAAAATGTCTTTTCAGAGTGGCCTTCAACAGTACCACTATAAGCAGGCTCCACAGGTTTGTGTGTGTTAGGCACTCAGCAATTAGAAATATCTAGGCCAGCTGAGGACAGAAGAGGACACTATCTGATCCAATTTTGCATTGTTTGTAATGAGTTGCAGGCAACTGATCCTGATTTTTCTATCACAGAGCAGGCTAAAACCTTGTTACTTGCCAATATGGAAATGCCTGCAAATAAGGGGTTTTCCTTAGAGATGCAAGCATTGCACACATTTCAGTATGTTTCTTGAAAAGTTGGTTTAATTTCCTGAAAGCCGGCTTTTTGCTTCTTGTTTTTTTTAACATAGTGCTACAGTATAGGATCAGAACTCCTGGATAAATGCAATAAAACAAAAGCTTGATGTGTACCTCTTTTTACTGAAAGGACGTGTACAATCTCTGTCATGTATAATCAGAACCATACAGTGATATAAATAGCTCCAGATTCCACAGAGAAAATATTTGAAGTCAATATAACAACACATCTCCTATAACATTTTATAACTCTTGCCATGCTGTTCTTCAAACATACAAATTACTGACTTAAAAGTTCCCACCCCCACTAGCACTTCTAATATTGGAAAAACAGGACATCAAGCACAAATACCTTTAGAATATCTGCTTAATTACTAAGCATTGGGCTAAATCCAAACCTTAGGTCAGGAGATTACAGCAGTTATTTTTCACTTTTCTTATTCCCTTTGCACTTTATAAATTATATTATGTTGTTTGGTGGTATTGAAATCTAGTTGTATTTGTGTTTCACATTTCACATTGGTTCACTTTTTGGATCAAGACTATCAAGGAAAGTAAAACTGGAATCCAAAGCCAGAACATGTATTCATAGAATGAAACATGAGCACAACTGGAGTTTTGATTGCAGTTTTGTCGACAGCCGCACTCAAAAGAGACCAGCCACATCAAAAACTAAGCACTGTATTGTCTCCTGGACAATGGGAGTAACAGTAGGTGAAATGTAAAGACTAGACCAGGATGTATGTCCATGAAAGAGAATGTTTTTATTATTGTGAGCTGCCCTGGACTTTCAGTGTGGAGGAAGGGCAGGTAATAAATTTGAAATAATAAATGATAACAATAAACCCTGTGCACAACTGGAGTTCTTCTTTCTGTTATCTTTTCTGCAGTTCACAGAAAGATAAGCAACCTTCAACATTGAATGGTAATTTTCCTCTGCAAGAACAGGATCACCCCCTCAGGGAAAGCCTGGATGAAAGGATGAGATTTAAGCAGATACCTAAATGACAATACTTTAGCTGCATGTCTAATGTTCATTAGAAATGCATTTCAGACTGAAGGTGCCACCACACTAAAGGCCCTAGACTTAGAAATATAAGATGAACTTTGGGAGCATACAGTGCTACTGAGAGTGTCTTTCTCAAGGACTGACGTTAGCAGCCAAGGATAGATAATCTATGGTGTTCCTGATGGTAACCTGAATCCAAGTTGTTCAGGGCTTTGTATGCCAATAGCAAGATCTTAAGCATGGACTTGTAGCATACTGGCATCCAATACAGCTTTTTCAGCATAGTTGGCACGTTCTTTCAATACCACACCCCTTCAGTAGCCTTGCTGCTTCATTCTGCACTAGCTGCGGCTTCTGAACCAAACTGAAGGGAATCTCCATATAGAGCACATTGCAGTCATTCAATTGAGAGGCTACCAATGCCTGGCAAGTAATGCTATGCTGAACCAGGAGCAGCCATAACTGTCACACCAGCTAGCAGAAGGCAATTCTAGCCACTGAAGCCACTTGGGCCTACAGTCAGAAATATGGATGCAGGAGCAACCCTAAGCTACGTACCTACCTACTGCTTCAAAGAAAGTGCAACTCCATGCAGAACATGAGAACTATGTGCTAGACCTGGGGACTCCTCATCCCCAGAGCCTCCATCTTACCAAGATTCAAGCTCAGTTTATAGAACTAATTTATTTCAGGGATGTATTTATTCTTTTAAAAGAAGCAAGTCTGCACAGATCACTAATGATCCCACACCTTAGGCTTCATAAAAATGTAATGAGCTAATACTCTGACTCCTGTTCTGTGGTTCACGGACAAAATACAAAAGGAATGGCAGGAAATAAGCTAACTGTTCTGCAAACGAAAACATGAAATCTTATACAGTCTGTGCCAAAGCGGCTGAGCAGATTATGTCATCGCCTACATGACTATTGTCAATATTGGTTAATATAGTGTTTAGATTCCTAGAACAAAAAATTGACCCTATTTAACATTTCCTAAATCCTTTTTCCATGCTTGAGCTTATTGTTCACTTAATGTGAACAAATCAGTTAGAGGTAAATTGTAATGTCAAATGCATAGTGGGAATAGTCAAAAGGCTTAAGTATGCTGGAGTGTAGAGTCCAGGCCCAATTGGGATTCCATATGTGTGTGACTGCTTCTTTAACTACAAGTTCCACATAGCACTTGGTTGTGAGTCTCAGAAGACCTTGCAGGACATTTTCTATCTGGCCAGGGAGCGTGGGGCCCTCACTGACTCGAGTTTCAAAAGTTGAGCATGCTGAACAGACTCTTGGACTGGGCTATTGTTTAGGAGGTTTGTTTGGACTGAGAAATATTTGTGCGTATAGAATATGAGTTAAAGGGGCATGGCATTCTATATAATGCGGTGGAGCACTGTTCTCCGTCTTTCAATTCAGTGCTGCTCCTGTCAATTTCATGTAATTGTGAGTAACTGTCCCTTTTAAGATTCTAGCCCCTTCAAAAATACAAAGCTGAACTGCATCTGTTTACAGCGGACTTAATTTTAAAGGGGCTTGAGATTAGGATTTAATATATAGTAGTACAAAAATACTGCTATAAGAAAACACTGAAGGCGTATGAAAGTGTTTTTCGTTGATGTACAGTATATGGAGCTACATGAAGAAGGCATAAAATGACAAGAGGTGTGGCCTAAAATGGAAATACATTTTGCTTTTTCATTACACCATGTATGGTAATAATAGATTATATTTAGTAATCCTACTGGGTAGTAGAGGGGAGGAAAACCTTAACAACTTTGCTCCACATTTCAAGGTCAGACAGAACTGTGAATGAAATACCATGGGGTTTATTTTCTTTTTCTTTTTTAATAAATGTATTTCTTGTCTGTCCACTTGCTGCTGAACTCAACACTAGAGGAAAAAATTCCGTAGCCCTGAGCTGTTTTGTTTGATGTATGCAGTGTTGCGTTTATGAAAAACACTGTTAATTCTTTCAGGTTGGCTTGATAACTTGACCTTATATGAGATTCCTTTTCTCTGCCCTGAAGTGCTAAACTAAACTGTTGTAATTTTACTGATATCAGCTTAATAGCTTTTTAAAAACAGTAATAAAACAATGAAGAAGCAATACAAAAAAAATCTAAGAAGATATTTAACCTTTGACCTTCTCAGAGAGAAGAGGGCATAGTTGTTAACAGAAACAGAGGAGGCTTACTGAGAAAATGGAGAATTGGGATGGGTTTAATATTTTTCTCCAGTTCACCAATATAGTTTCTAGGGTGGCCTGGTGCAAGAGGGGACAGTGCTCTTGCACTTTTCATAGTATGTAGATGAGGGGAATTCAGCAGGTATAGCTTGTCATGCAAGAAAGATCTGCTGAAATCCCTTTTTCTACACAACTATAATAGATGTTGGAACCATGGGAGGTATTCAGCAAAGTTTTACCCAGAGTAGACCCATTAGCATTAATAGACCTAACTTAGTCAAATTCACTCATTTCAACGGATGTACTCTGAGCAAACATAGTACTCTTTTGCATCTGGAAATCCTAAGTATCTTCTGCAATACCAAACGGATTCCAATTTCCTAGTTATCTGAAATCTATTAAAAACATGCAGATCATGATAATGAAAACAGCACGCCACCAGCCCTTTCTTTAAAAGCAGCCAGTTCCCATAAGCGGCTGGAACAAGAAGGTCTTCATCTGCTGGTGGAAGGACAACAAGGAGGGAGCCAGTTGAACTTCTCTAGGGAGGGAGTTCTAAAGTCTGGGAGCAGCCAATGAAAAGGCCCTCTCCTGTGTCTCTACTTAGCATGGCTGTGAGGGTGGCGGGACCAAGAGAAGGTCTTCTTCCAAACATCTCAGAACCCGGGCAAGTTTGTAAGAGAAAATGCAGTCTTTCTGGTTAGGATATGAGCTGGCAATTAGTTGTTAGTTGTGGGGACTGAGAATAAGCAGTCTAGTTAAAGTTATTAATATATCGCTTACATTGGAGAAAGTGAATAATAAAAAAGAAAATTATGTGATTACCTTTTAACTGGCTGGAAAGTTAAACACTGCTTATTGTTGTGGATACAGAGCTCTATTTAGAACACAGCACATTTTCTAGCTGTTATATTAAGCAACAGGAAAATTGCTTCATCTTCTTCAGGGTTGCGTGTTTTGTGTTGTGTGTAATTAAAAACCTAATGAGAAACAGTGGTTTATTGCCTGACAAGAAATACAAGGTTGACTGATTTTACATGTCAGATGCTGACAAAGTGCAATGAAGAAACTAAAGAAGATGGGTGGCTGGGAAGCAAGCTGTTGTACACCTAGGCATAAAATAAAACCAAACATAAATTATGGACTTTCCCTAGAATCTAATAAACCACTGGGACGTAATCTTCATAGTTATATAGTCACCTATAGAACCCATTTGTTTTTGTGTCTAAAGTAACAACATGACTTAAAGTTCCATCCACAAATCATGTAAGACAGAATACTTGGACTTAAGCCAATAATAATATCATTGGCTAGAGGGGCTAAGCAGAAATTCAGTGGGAGAATGCTAGGAGGTTAATGACAGACACTTCCCAACCCTCTTCAGAAGAGTAGCACAAAAATGTATCAATAACTGAGGATCATGGATGAAAACCATGATTTTTATTCCACTGACATTTTCAGCGTTGACTTGATTTGGAAAAATTAGTACGTTTATACTTATTTATTTACTCATAACTGTTTTGGATTGTGCATAAAACAAAATAAATTCAGTAAAAGGAAGGGTGTTATTGCTTTGTAATGGGTGAAATATATTTATATGGAACAGTATCATCCTCATCCTCATCCTCATCCTCATTAAAGTATAATCAGTACTGCATTATGAAGTACTATAAAACTCCAGTCCTAATGGGACTTTTTCAAGACTAGAAGGGTTTCACATACAGGCTGCAGTATTTAAATAGTTTAAATGAATTACATACTTAGAAGATTTCTCTATTGTGATCCAGTTCTATGTGTCTTTATTTTTTTCTTGATTTTTTTAAAAACCAAATGTCACATGCTATTAATCACAAGGACTTGAGTCTCTCCAATAACCAGAAGGAGTCGATAGGATTGGCAGAAGGCCATTATAAACTGCAAAGCGATTAGTGAGGCCTTAGCTCTTTGGTAGACATATGTAATAGAAATTCTCACATAAGACTCAACTCAGTGGAACCATGGAACAATAAAAAGGCTACAGGGCCCATGGCCTCTGCTCTCCGATTCAGTAATACAAAGTTAAAATGGAATTCACCAGGACCTGTCAGCTTTGAAACATCTCAGTTCAACTTTATTTCACCAAAGATCAAGTAGAGAAGGCTAATCTAGTTTTCTAGACACTTAAATCTCATTTTCCCAGGCAGCTTTACACTCCTGGTTTGTTTAAATGTGCTTTAAACAGAATATCTTATATTCCAATGTGTTTTGTTGTTGTTGTTGTTGTTTTAAGAACAGCAAATACAATAGAACCAACTATATTGGTGTAATAGTTACTGTGGCCACCAAATAAAGAAAAGGCTTCTTAGCAACTGTGGAAATTCCAGATTGAGATGACTCTCTTAATTAAAAAGTGAATACAATTTTGGACTCACACTTAATCATGTTAATAGTTTCTGACCATTTTGGATTCCCATTAAATGAATGTTTTAGATAGAAATATAGTATTTTGAAATAAGGCTTCCTTTTCAGATACGTGGAAGTAATTTGTTTCAGCTAGTTAAAATTTGATTAGTGTCTTATATACAATTGGCCATTGTGCAGCTTCCCTTATGTTTTGCTTTCATATGAATGGTATCATACTATTCAACTATCCATCAACGTGATACAAGAACAACGATAAAAAGTCAGATTCACTCTGCAAATTTCATTGCTAATTCTTTTATCTTATATTCTTAGAGGTATGCTTCATGCACATTCACAGTATGAGATTTTCTTTCTTTCCTTAGATGCTAGTGTGCCACATTAACAGCATTGTAGCAAGATGACCAATATTTTTTCTTTCCTTACATAGTCATTTTAGCTCCATATATTTGTTTGCTTCTGGCATTAGCCAAAGATTTGCCAAAGGGCTAGTGTATAGTTAAGCCCTGTAAGAATATCCCATTTTTCATTGCTGTGCCTTCCATATCCCCCCCCCCCAAAGACCTCATCATGATATAGATAGAAGCTCTTGGGGAGGGAAGGGTTGGTTTGTGGTGGTCTAGTGAATGTTTCCTCTGCAGAATAATCACAGTATGTAATTCAGCCAAAGCTGGTAGAAGGCACCCCTAGATAATGAGGTCAGCTGGTCCTCTTCTTGGACAAAGATGGACCCAGAAACACCCACCGACGGTGAGCCTGTTTCTTCAGGAGAAGTATGACCCCATCCAAAGCAGATAATAGACCAATTATCTGGATTCAGGAACTACCCACCCAGAGTGCCTCCAGGATCCAGAGTCATATTTCACATTGAAACATTTCTCTGCACGAAAGTGCTGATTTACGAAAAAGGTATTCTCCCCCCCATTTACATTATGTGAAGGAAACCATAGTAGTGAAATGCCAGCTGCTGGTGCTGGCAAGTCATAATTCTTGATTCAAAATCAAGTTCAATCCTGTACACTGGGAAATTGTATATAGTGCTCTTCTCCCAACTTGGCACAGTTAGGCATTATAGTTTCAATTTCTTCCTACTAGAGAAGTTTGTTAAGTAAAGCCTATACATGATGAGGCACATTGAAGGCTTGCTCTATTGTTACCAGAATGACTTTTCTTTACATGAGGAATTTATGTTCTTTACATGAAGCAGGGGAGCTAAGCCAAGAATCTAATGAAACCATGCCAATATTATAACCCACATCTTCCTTTTAAAAAAGTTCTTCTTTGACCTTGTTAAGCAGAAGACTTATGGAATGGCAGTGCATTCACTGGAAGTCAATTTAGCTGGGCAACTCCTTTGATCCACATCTTAGTTAAAGACCTACTGCTGACCTCCAGAGCTTTCTTGCTTGGCTGTGTCTCTTTGCTGCCTGCTTCCTTCTGGCATGTGAACCAGTGAAATGTAGCTGCAGTGGTGAATCTCTGAATATAAAACAAGCCACACTATTTAGACACTTTGAACCATTTACTCCAGCATGGCCTCATTTGAGTCAGCAGAATTGCTTTGGAACAAGAGGTCTGAGAATTGCTACCATTGACTTGGATGACTTCTATAGGGTTTGGTGCCTAAATGCAGCCTTATTTCGAAGATAAATTCCCTTTAGAATTGCAATGGGGTGTGTGGGAACAGCATGTAGTATTTTCTTGTAACTTGTTTCCAGCAAAGTTAGAGAAGTCCGGGTTAGTCTCAAAGACATGTAACATAATAACCTAAGAAATGGCCTTCAAATCAGTTTTAGAATATTCTTTAGACAGAAAAAAGTTCATGTAGCTATTTTTAAACTGCAGTGTCTGCTGCGAATGATCTTTGGAATATTATTGCAAGCCATTGGGGAGGTAGCCTTTGCCTTAATCCAAGCCATGTGTCAGTAATAAACAAACAGCTGACTTTTTATAGACATTTTACAATATGTGTATTGACAGAAGGACATTCTATATTTCAGTAGAATAATTTATGCCCTGTTTTCACTGTTATAGCAGCACAGTTTCAGCACTTCCTCTCTAAGGACTACATTTAATTCCCAGTGAGGTCAATGGAACGACAAACTACTGCATAAGGGTTTGGTAAACGCACAGTTTTACACATTTAAGCATAGACCTGCTATTGCTGAAAGGGAGTTAAATAAGCCACTAGTCTTTATATCTACCATGTTTATGTTGTTGGAGTATCAGGGTCTAAACTGGCTTGCCTTAACTTAGTGTCCTTACTCAGATGTTGTTGAATTACAACTGTCATCATTCCAAATGTTCAGAAATGATGGAAGTTGTTGTCCAGCAACATCTGGGAATAACCTAGAGACCCAAAAGAATTACTTGAAAGCTAGAGTGGATAAGATTACTTCAGACTAAAATGTGACTGGTTATGGTGTATCTGACAAATGACCTGCAGTATAATCTAAAGCATGTTTACTCAAAAGTAAGTCCCACCTATTTCAATGAGACCAACTTCATCAAAATTGGGTTTAGAATTTGTCTTAATGATTCAAAGTCCTCCAGGAAGCTCTTGAGTATTTTTTGCGGAAAAAATACGTTCGCAAATGCTAATGTGATACTGGTTAGCAAGAAAGAGTATTTTATGCTGTTTGACTTTCACGTTTTGTTTCTTTTATATCCTCAAATACTATTATTGATTTCTTTATTAAATTTAAACTCCATTCTTCTTCCCAAAGGATCCCAGGCCTGTGAAAATCAAAATGCTTGAACAATAAAGGTAAATGTAAAGGGAGCCCTGACCGTTAGGTCCAGTCACGGACAACTCTGGGGTTGCAGCGCTCATCTCACTTTACTGGCCGAGGGAGCCGGCGTACAGCTTCCGGGTCATGTGGCCAGCATGACTAAGCTGCTTCTGGTGAACCAGAGCAGCACACAGAAACGCCATTTACCTTCCCGCCCTATTTATCTACTTGCACTTCGTGCTTTTGAACTGCTAGGTTGGAAGGAGCTTGAACAATACAGTAACATATTTAAAACACTTAAAAATGTTTGAAGGCATTTAACATATCTAGAAACATCTAAAAGCAATCACATACATTCACAGTTGTTACCTTTAAGGTTGCCATGGCCAGTATGTTTAGCCATCAAATTATCTACCATGAATTAAATTCACAACCAGTGGATTGGGTGAACTGCAACGTGACAATTTCCATGGGCCCATCCACCCTTCTGCTTATCCAGTACCTAGAAAGCATGGATCCAAAAGGTTTTCCACTTGTCTCATACTTTGTAGGCATGGGTCTGAATGGTTTTCAATTTGCCCTGCTGCTTTCCCTGGGGAAACACACTTTTTCCCACTGAATCAGAGCAAATGTCAATCCTTGGAAAACTCAACTGATGTTTGCTCTGATTCAGCAGCAAAGAGTGGGGTTTCCCTGTGGACGAGCCCCATGTCCGAGACTCAGCTTAAAAGGGATGTATAGCTAATATGTGTTCATTTAAGCAGTCTTAGAGGCATACAGTTGCTTGAGATATATAGTGCAGTAAATGGGGAGAAGAGGTGCAATTGGAATGAATTGTTTCAAGTGGAGAGTGGCTCATCTCCTGTGCAATGGCAGTAGGAACCCAGGAGGTACGTAGGGAGAAGTAGGCAATACAGCATATAATTGAAGCCTAAGGCAGTAGCCATTGAATGCTTATTTGTTCCATGTTTCAGTTTTCTCTGGCATCATTTTATAAAGTTTTTAGCTGCAAGCACTGCATCTTCCATGGGGAGGATGTGTTCCCTCCTTCAGACACATCTGAAGATTGCTCCCTACTTTTTATGTTCCACAGGAAGCATTAGTAGAAGTGTTTGTGCTTCTTCTTTCCCTGCACTGAAAGAACATTACACAACATCTGAAACTGAGTGAGATGAGTTTTCAAGCTGTTGTTAATATTTGTGGGGCAGGAGGGGGGGGGACAAAGTTGCAGATATAATTTATTTTTATAACCTTAGGACAAAGCCAGCTTATGGTGATGGCCAAGAACAGTGTCCATGTATCAGAGTAGCACAGGCATGATGAGTTCTCAACTCACCTCTGACTATGACAATGCTCTCTGTGTCAGCCCAGAACTACACGCAAAAGCTGAATGCAGTATTGTTTAATACATTTTTAGACCTAGAGCTTAATCTCAACTTGCTAAATGGAATTTGCTTTTAATTTACAATTTAAAAACTTGTGTGCTACTGTTTTACTGATATTTTATTACGGTGATATGTTAATTATTTCAAGTGATGCGCTAAACTGCCTTGGAAGCATTATTGAAATTCGTTCCTTCCTTCCATTTCTCTATTTCACCTTACTTTTTATTCCATCTAGTTTGGGGTGACAATGCAGTAGTTGAAGACCAATGGGCCTTTATACTCATAAAAAGGGCTGCAGAATCTTGGGGAAATTATCATATGTAGTTGGTTAACAACATTAATGCTATACTACAATGCTGATGTTAGGACTCACATAGTTTCTTTGCCCCCCCCCCCCAATTGCCTATGTAGGTACCCTGCCACATTAAAGAAAACACACCACAACTTTTCTTATTATTCTACAGCAATGATGGGACCTCTCAATGATGCTGATGCAACCAACCTTATGGGTAATGACGCGAGAGAGAAAGAAAAAAGTCAAAAATCTTGTTGAACTTGTTATATATATTGTCACAAAAGACAATAGTGTTAATTGGACAAATTGGACAAATACTCCACACCCCACATGTACTGGAACAATAGTTTCAATTCTGTTTACTTTTGTATTAAAATTATTAATAAAATGCATTAATTTTAAAAGTGAGAGCGAGCAAAGTCCATCTTAAATAGCATGTGTTTTGCATCAAATTGGGAAACTTGTCATATGTGACTAGGAAAGAGCCTGAATCAGAGCTAGTATTGAGGCTACAAGTAATAGGTTCCTGCATGCTATAATTAAGCAATCTCTGAATCTGAGTCAAAGTGATATGTAAGATAAGGAAGGGGGGGGGGGACTAAGAGCCTTGGTGTTTTCACTGAACGACTCCAATGAGGTAGTGAATAAGGCTGCAGTTCTATGTACATGTACTTGGGGGTCAATTCTTTCAGGTAACAAACATAGGATTGCTCAGTAAGTTTGAATACCAAGAGTGAGAACTTTCAGAATGTAATTATATTAGACTGTTGTAGAACAACAAAGAGTCTTGTGGCATCTCAAAGATTTCTAAATATATATTGAATGCTGTGTTTTGCAGCATTCCCCCCCATAAAAAAACCATATTCTAATCCAAATTGAGAAAAATAAAGGCATAGCTGTTTTTTAAGCTGGTAATATACACAAAGCCTTGCTGGGCTGTCATCCACTTCTTCAGATGCAAGAGTGGACGCTATTACCTCAACAAAGACAATCCAACCCATGCTCACATGTAAAGAGTACATTTCAAATGATACTCTGCCTTGCATTTTCTAGCAGATGTGTTGAGGGTGATATGTGATAGTTTAGATGTCAGAGGACATAACTTTGCTTGTAAAAGGATGGCTGCAATTACTCAGATCAGGTTTTTCTTTTTTTTATTGCTGCTTTTACAATTATCTCCCCAGGATAATGTGATTCCTGAGCTTCCAAAATAAGGCAACCATAGAGATTTTATAGACGAATCATTCTTCCTCTTTATTTATTATTGCCGTTTCAAAATAAATGCTGCCTGCGATCCGAGAATGGACTGGGCTACTGCTTGATTACCTAACCCATCGGGGCCCTTGCCAACATTAATCAGCATATCATTTACCTCAGAGATCCGAAATGCTAAGCTAAACATGGCATTTATTTCCACATTACTGCATCTTGAAAGGCGCAAGAGCCTCTGTGAGGGGCTCTTAAAAAGGAGCGACGGGGAACAATTCTTACGAGATGCCGCAAAACTCCAGAAGCACAGGCACGTGAATGATTACTCAAAAGGATTTGAAGTGGCCAAACTTTATGTACACACAAAGCGGGAGCATTTCTTGTTTCTGAGTCACAGGCCAGCAAGACCTTTAACCTCCACGCCATAGATCTCTTACCCAAGCAAATTACTTACACTGGACTACTTCATAAACAATGGAAGCTTTAAGTGCCCCACCAGGCATTACAAATAAGGCACAGTTCTGCTTGTGCAGAATTTCATTGAGATTGAAATGAGTCTCCTTGGGATGTTGGTTTAAACCTTTTAAACAGTGCTTCCGTGGTGACCTTGGAGTTAATATATTTAATCTGAGATGGGCACTAAGATTTCTAACCTGTATATCTCTCTAAAATGTCCTGCAATTAAAATACCCATTCTAAAATAGGATATATCTCAGTTTCAGTCTATGCTGGGACTAAGGGAGGGATAGTGTGATTAAAAAATTAATAAATAACAATAATTTGTGCTATATTTTCAGACCACGGCCACCAATGAGTGGCACTGATGAGGACAAACTCATTGAGGGTAGTTTGAAGACAAACTCAAGGAAAGAGCCATCCATACAGTACATAATTAACCTGTGGAATGCCCCAACCACTGGGTGTTGTGGCCACATTAGATGGGTTTTAAAAAATATAATGCAAATTCATGGAAGGTAGATCTATGGATAGTTTCAAGCTCTGATAGCTCAGTGAAACTTCCATACTCGGATATAGTAATATATATTTCATATTAAAAGAGACTAGACTCAAACAACATGGGACGTCTACCACCACCACCATTGTCATGCTCCACTTGCATATTTCCTGGGGATAGATTGCAGACCACTACTGAGACAGAGGCTAAATGGGTATTTGCTCCAATCCAGTATGGCTTGTGTTCTTATGGGGAACCGGTTATCAGCTGCAGTCTTGGGTGAGGAGAGTCCAGTTCATGTAGTGCAGAGGGCATAATCAATGATGGGTGGTGTTCACTGGGCTTGGTAGGGTGTAAGGCAGGCAGACCAATGACAGGAAGAGCCAGAGCCAATGACAGGGGGAACCAATTTATTTTAGTTTTGTTCTTATCCTCCTCTCTGCTTTCAACAAGGGCAACACTGAGCCTAAGTGGAAGGCTGCTGATGGTGAGTGCCATACCTTGGAGTGGTTATAAATAAAAAGGAAGGCAGGTGGGCTGGCCAGGGGAAGTCCGAGATTTGTGGGGCAGTTCCCCTTTGTCCAAATGGATCAGTCTCCACTGGAATGCTGTGCCTGAACAGAGAAATCTGGCAGCTAGCACTGCATGGACCGATGATGTCAGTAATCTGCACGGATGGCTGTAGTGTCTCTACAACTGTCACATTAATACTCCAGAACCATGTGAACGGGCACCTTGCACACTTTACACACCAACTGTTGACATGGGGTGTTCAGTGCAATCAACACACAAAATTAACTGAAAACAGCATTTTGTTCAGTAATTTTCAAAACCAAATATTGTTTCAAATTCACATTCCCAAACAAAAGTGAACATTAAACACACACAAACACACCAGTAGTGAGAATATACCATTCTTCTCCGAGATAGCACATTCTTTGTTATTTCACCAAGCAAATGTCACAGGTGTTAACCCTTCCATGTTAAACATCTAAAACCAATTCTTAAACCTAGCAATGTCTTCTCTAGCATTCCCTCCACACTTTTTTTGTTCTCTCCTGTTTTATTACTCTTCTTTCAGTATTAATGCCTGTTTTCCTCCTCCTCCTTCATCTGTTGCTTGCCATCTCCTGTTGCCATAAAGTATATCGCCAAACTCCATATCCACTGGGGGAGGTGATTTATTAGATGGAACAGGCAGACTATTGGTGATCATCAAGAAGAAGTAAAACAGACCAAGAGCTTTTGGAAACTATAAATACTTTGCAAATGGGTGAAAGGGATTAAGGGAATACATTCTTGGGAGATTTAATGTTCCAGAGATCTAAAAGTCCACATTTGTGGCCAAATGACCCTAATTTTCATTTAGCAAATTCCCTTTTAAACCATCTTAAGCTGTGATTCTTTACACATCTCTGGGAGTAAGCCCCATTGAACACAATGGGATTTTGAATAGACATGTACAGTATAGGATTGTGCTGCAAACAGTATTGCATAGCAAAATATTTTCCTTTTCTAGCAATTATAAATATAAATACTGAATACTTTGGGCAATGTAATTAATAAGCAATTCAATAATTTCCCCCTGATTATTAATTTCTGTACATAAGACATTTGGCAAGTCTGCAGATTTTCTACATCTTCCACAAACCAGTTTATTATGTCGTGTAATTCTTTTGGTGCAAAAATAGTATTTACCCTAACCAAGGCTGAATTTGAGGGCAGAATGCATCCAGAATTATATTGTGCTACCTCAGTAACCTCCTCCCAGCCAGCATTATCCACTAATAAAAGTGCATATGCCAAGAGAAAGCAAAACATCTTCAACTGCAACAATTAACATTTTTAATAAATCAAAATAAGTTCTCGATCAATGGGACACAGAATATTCAGTAATAAACTTATGCTGAATTTTCAGATCCAGACAATGAAATCTAAACATGGCTGGATTTTACTCTTACATCTGCCTGTATTCGTTTATTTAATTATTGTATTTATATACCGACGGGTTTTCTGCCAAAGCAATTTACAATTTTAAAATACTAAAACAAATAAATGATATAAAACATGAAGTTGGCCCTTTGGGGAGAGGGGGCAGTCTGCCCAGAGCAGGCCATGGTGATGTCTTTGCCCTGTCTCCACCATTCTTTTTCCTTCCCACTAGACAGATGTTGTCCAGATGCTTTATAATAAGATTATTTTTAAATGATAAATGTGCTAAATATACACATTCAGTGTATAAAGGATAAACAAATTACCTCCTCATTTGCTCTGTTTCCACATAGCAAACATTTATCCACACCAAGGCAAATTTCTCCCTCCCTCGGAATGAGCTATTGGCCCCCTCAGTACTGGCTTTAAGCCTTGATGCCCAGTAGTTCCAACCGACTTTTAATGAAGGTGACTTTTGGGTTGCTCCTGTTTTAGAATATACATTGTAATCTGCTAGTTCTTGATACTTTGGCTATGCTAGGCTGTATTTTTTTAAAAGAGCTGTGATTACTGCAACTTGTCTGTGAAATCTGTGTTTTGAAAGTCTTTTAAATAAAGTAAATACTACATTTGTGATAGCATGGGAGGAGGAAAGCACAATGATCTGCTACACATGAATGACAAATCATGCACTATCAGGTGCCAAATGGCACAAGGTAAAATAATGCTCAATGTTATGGATGTTGTGGAATTGTATTGGTACATCAATTCTTGCTTTAAGTAGTAGATGGCCTCGGCCCTGTATACCTGAAGGAGTGTCTCCACCTCCATCGTCCAACCTGGACACTGAGGTCCAGCTCCGAGGGCAGTTCCCTCACTGTGAGACATGAAGCTACAGGGAACCAGACAGTAGGCCTTCTCATTAGTGGCACTCACCCTGTGGAACACCCTCCCATCAGATGTCAAACAGTTAAAAAACTATTTGACTTCTAGAAGACATCTGAAGATCAGGGAAGTTTTTAATGGTTGATGTTTTATTGTGTTTTCAATATTTTGTTGGGAGCAGCCCAGAGTGGCTGGGGCAACCTTGTCAGATGGGCAGCATATAAATCATCATCATCATCATCATCACACCGACCTTAGTGGCTGTTGTGGTAACAGGACAGGTGTTCTGCTGTGTCCAGCATTTCCCACCTACAGTCAACAAAACTATTTTTGTTTCATTTGCTTCTAGACAATAAATCCCTTTCCCCCCCTGTTTCAGCACCCAGCAGGCTTTCCCCTCCCAGTATAGTAAATGGCTAAAGATAGTGGCATTTTAGCAGCAACCACACTCCTTGTAATCTTATAAATCTGTTACTGATCATAGAATCATGAGGCAATTTGTACAAGAGTCTTAAAGGGACCCTTTGACATTTGATGTCTTGAGTGCCTGGTACCCTTTGGTTCATATTATATATCTGAGCTCAGCCATTAAACATTGACCTATAATTTGCTGCTTATCCCTGATTTTAAGCAGTTCCAAGTAGCTGATAGTTTTGGGGGCTTTGTATTCATCACCCATTTCTATGCAAAACAGGAAGGATTTGTTCAGGGGCATTTAAGATTTAGCTTCAAGAATGACCTCTAATTTCATATAAAACCAACCTTAAGACTGTGCATTTGAACAGTCAACATAAATATATCCCTTTGTCTATAAGCGTGGAAATACTCTTTCATCTGAACTGCATTCTAAAGTCAAAGCACAGCTAACATGAAAGAATATGAATAATTACTAGCTACTGAGATGCCTGCTTATCCTGCACTGGTTTATGCAGTAATTTGGAGATTTAGCTCTTTTCATCAAGTTAAAAAGATCATGACCTCCAGACACCCCTTAAATCAAAACACTTACATTCAAGCTACTTTAAACCTATTGAACTTTAATTAGGGATGGAACTAGACTATGCATGCATGTGCCAGTGACTATGGTTTGTGAATCATGATCTTTTTATTCCAATCCATACATGCTTGCTCAAAAGGGTAGCCTACAGATCTCAGTGTAGAAAGGATGTGTGAACAGGGTTACAGCCTCTGATCAGAATACATTGCCATTAGGTAAGTTTGGGTAAAGATAAGGGTTAGCAGGGCAAGGGTGCAAGGGCTTTTGGGTGGGTGAAATGGTGGCATTGGGAAGAGTTTGGGGCCTTGGAGGAGTGGAGGCATTTGGGTCCTACTGTGCATAATAAGATATTCCTGGTAGTGAATATCATGCAGAAATGTTCGTTGAAAACTATCTTTCAACTATCTCTCTTTTAAAATAGAGTATTTTTTCACACCCAGTGTCTTCCATTTGCATTGATCATTCGATAGTAAATAAAGGATGAATAGCATCTCAGAGCTGGTTATATGAAGGTGGCTTAAGAGAAGCAATCTCTCATTTGAACAGCATCCAAACATTTTGGAAGGTCTTATTAATTAAAGCTTTTGTTTTATTCTGAAAAGATAATGTTTCTTTCACTGTAATTTCCCAGGTCACCATTTCCTGAAGCATAAAAATATTATGATAATTGCAATGTCCAAGAACTGGGAGAAGTTTTCATTGTATGCATTTGTCAGGAGCTTTATCAATTTGCTTTGTTCATAATGGAGGGAAGTACACAGCAGGGTCTCCGAAATATTTGTAGTGGGGCCGGTGCTATTTAACTTGGGCATAAGGTATCTGGGCGCAGGTAAAAGGTAGATGATGCTAACTTTTTCAGGATGGAGAAACTTAGGGTTATAGCCAACTAAGACATACTCACAGCAGACTCATTGAAAAGATTCAGAAAAGGGCAACCAAGATTATAATGGGACTAGAACAACTCTCCATATGAGAAAAGAAGCTTTTTAGTTTAGGAAATAAAAAGGTGTGGAAGAGGAGACACAGAGGTGTGTAAAATTGTGTGGATCATGACCAGGTATCATGGCAGGGCCATGGCTTTTAAGTCAGGTAGGCTCCGCCTCCCTGTGAAGACTAATGAGACTGTAAGGGATCTGATGATGTCCCATGAGACCGAGGGAAGAATCATGAGACCTGGCATTGGTCAGCTGGCGGCTTCTGTTTTCCGGGAACATGGTGCTATCTGCACAAGGTGATCCCACTGCAAGAACAGGGGGCAGCAAATCATGAGTTCTGCATGGTGTAGAGGAAGTAGAATTCAGGGTCATCCAAAGAAGCTAAATATTGGCAAATTCAGAGCAGACAAAAGGAAGCACTTCTTCCCACTGCATGTAATTAAATTCTGGAATTTGCGACTACCGGTTGTAGTGCAATGGCCACCAACTGAGACAGTTTTCAAAGGGAATTAGACAGATATGTGGAGGATATGACAATCAATTTCCGCTACCTATATGTATTACCTTCGAGATCAGAAGCAGCATGCTAGGGCGAATAAATAGATAGAGTGCTGTTGTACTCACGTTCTGTTTGTGGGCTTCTCATAAGCTTCTGCTTGGTCCCTGTGAGAAAAATATGCTGGACTAGATTGGCCTTTGATGGGATCCAGCTCGGCTCTTCTTATGTTCTTTAAAGACCTGTAATAAAAAAGTGGTGTGGATTACTCCTGTTCAGGGTTCCAGCCATTCAACTATGCCATCATCCAGGACACTCCATTCTACACCCCGCTCTCTGGTTTTTGGTGCTACTTAAACAGTAACCATTCTATACCCACTGAGCAACACACTGCCCTAAATGAAGTGTTGGTGGGGAGAGGGTTTCTGCCCCTTACGGTTTTTGTTATTTATTTATTATTTCTTAAATTTATATTCCACCCTTCCTGCAAAGGAGCCCAGGGTGACAAACACATCAATCCTAACGCAATACTATTAAAACATTAAAAAAACCAGTTAAAAGCAACCTTCTAAAAACAATGGAAAACTTCCAAAAGCAATCACCTACACCCAGACCAATAATCTCAAGGTTGCCAGGGAGAGGGCTTTCAGCCATCAAAATGCTTGGATAAAATGTGTTTTGCATTCTGCAAACCTTGGGGTTTCTCCCACCCTGCTGATACCTCTGTCTCTTGTGAGTGAAGGATGTTGCTTTTGCTGCAGATTGATCCATACTTAGTTAATTAGTTTACTATAGGAAAGTCCAGCTTATCAGCCAGAAGTGGGCGTGTATGTATTTTCCAATGCCATACTGATATTTACATATCAGAACCTGGCCCAAGGCAATATAAAAAAGTGGATTAGTTCACATATAATGCATACCATGGCTTATCAAATCATACAAACCATAGTTTGCCAGTTGAGATAGAACCACAAACTGTAGTCTCTGCCAAAAGGGGAAGTAATTGATTAAAACTAAGCATGTTAGTAGAGTTGGGAAGTCGTCTATGAGCAGCACAAAGGTCATTCACGTAGTGCCAAACATGGTTTGGTGTTACATGTAAGCCAGAGATTTTTCATGTTGTTGAAGGAGAATAAAGGCTTTCACAGGAAGATCTGATTTCTTCTAATCTCTTTTGCATTGATTTCCCCATTAGTTTTTTCTCTCCAGTTACCAATTGTCACTTCAAGTACACAGTTGCTTTAACTTTTTATACAAAATTGGTAACTTTTTTTTATGGGGTTCCACTCTACTGACACACACATGTACATAAATTAGATTGGGATAGGAGCAAGGCAATCTTACGCAACCCCCAACCCATTGACAAAAAGGAAATAATAATCTTTTTCTCTGCCTGTTGAGTTCATGAGCTGTATTGGTATTAAAACACACATTAAGAGTTTTCTATTTTTACATGATCCTGGAACAAATTTTCAAATTCTGTCCATTGCTGAAACAACTCCATAAGTAATTTGAAACTTGTTTGAGGTCTATATGCATGGCAGTTTTGCTTTCCCATGCCAATAGATTTGAGCTTCTTAGCCCACTAGTAATATGCCTTTGTAATAAAATCACATTATAGAATGAAACCAAAGTTGGGGAAACCTCTAGATAATAGCCAGTTATCATACATAAGATGTCTAGGACTGATTATATTGTACTATTAGCACATAATAGTTGCACATAGCAATGTGAACAAAAACATAACACATTAAGCCCATTTTGGACACCAGATTTCCCCCAGAGGCTGATATCCAGAGCTTAACTGTCTTAGAGACACCAAACTAGGGGGTTACTATGAAATGCCTGAGACCCTGTTATGAACATAAAATGTATATGATACATAACTTACTAAGGCTGAAATCCTGTGAACAGCAGCATTGTTTTCTTCCATCCTGCAAGATTGCTCCACATCTATTACTTAGGGTTGGGACATCACTCTACTTGTGCTGCACTGGGGCTATCAAGAGTGCAGTGCTATCAAGGGCCTTGATACAGTTATCTTGATCATCTCTTTTGAGACACTTTTTCTTTACCAGGGACTGAATTATAATAATCTAAAAACTCTTACTAATTTCTATGCGTTAGTTTTGGTGGCGCCTCTGGCAACTCTTAACTGTAAATCTAAGTAGATAAAGATTATTTTGTGTGTGTGTGCCTGGTTTCCCTTGGTTTCCTGGTTTCTAAATTGTAGGACTGATTCGTGAGCCAGAAATCAAGAATGTTTTATGTTGTTTTCAACCTCCAACTCCCCTGAAACTGAGCAGAAATATGTCTTCTCTGTTCAGGGGTGAACTGAAATGTTTTTTGTTTGTTTTTTTGCCATTTTTCCCTGAGTATTTTTAGAAGTAGTCTTGAGCCATCTTGCTTGGATCCAAGTAATCATCATCTTCTTAATGTGATAAAACTGACATATCATACAATGAATAATCATGAATGATTGGCCAAGATATTAGACAGGAATCTTGCAAGCCTCACTTATGCATGCAGTCTGATAATCAGAACCTCCATTTCAGTTGTTGTCAGCTTTGTTTGTTTCCCTGCTTTTGGTATCTCAGAGAATGAATTGATCAATGAATTCTTTACTCTTTTAGCTGAGAGCTGCCCATGGCATTGTGTCCTTCACACAATCCACAATGCATCAGTCGCAAAAGGAACCAGTGGGGCACAAATATGGGGGACTTTTTCAAGTTTCCATGATGTATTAAAGCCACAGTTTTCTATAGTCATCTACTATGGTATTGGCCCAAATGGAGAAGACAGCTTTGAAAGGATATTTGTCCCCATCAGGCCACAGATTTACAGTGGTACCTTGGGTTACATATGCTTCAGGTTACATACGCTTCAGGTTACAGACTCCGCTAACCCAGAAATAGTGCTTCAGGATAAGAACAGAAATCGTGCTCCGGCGGCGCAGCGGCAGCAGGAGGCCCCATTAGCTAAAGTGGTGCTTCAGATTAAGAACAGTTTCAGGTTAAGAACCTACATCCGGAATGAATTAAGTACTTAACCTGAGGTACCACTGTAGTTGTCTTGGATTTTCTGAGGAAGCCTAAGGAGAAAAATGGATCAGTTCTACTGTATCAGGAGGACAGGGTTGTACATCATGGGCTGAAAGCAATCATGCCTTTGTGGAAAATGGTTCTATCACTTGATTTTCACTGACCTCTCCAAAGTTCCTATCCCCCATTTTAAAGCTGCTCCAAAGGGTGGGGTTTCTCCAGAACAGAATGCGATATAGTTCTGACTTAAAAAGAAGCGGGGGAATCGATGGAAATCAGATGCCCTGATTTGCATTAGTGAAAACCCTTTTTGCTGAGACAAAGTTACCACCAGATACAAACCTCATTTGGCTCTATTTTAAAATTATGCTTTGCTGTGAACCTCTTTGAGTGTAATGTATACGTGCAAATAAAGTGACTATGATTATGACTTCAAAGCAGCCCATTCATTTCAACTAATCATGCCAAATACCAGAATTTTAATTCCTGTTTAATTCCTTGTGTCCCACAACATTAGTCTATAATATCACGTTTTGGATGTTGCATGCACAGAACAGCTGAGTAGCAAAAGCTATTCAGCAGCAGTAAATAGAAAATACATCTGTGTTTAGCTAAAATGAGCTGTTTCTGAGTTGCATGGAAATTATGCAGTAACTACGAGCTTTACAGCTACATTCCCCTTATGTCAGGATCAGAAAAGAGGAAGAAGCCAGAGTATGAATACAAAAGTCACTTCCCCAACTTTACTGGCTGCAACAGAACAATGAAGTTTATGTGGGATTGAATACGAGAAACCCCATCATTTTCTTCGCTAGAAGTTTGTTTCTGAATTGCTGCCAGGTGGATACAATAGAACAATACTAGAAGAGAATGCACTGTTATTTCTCAGGTACAAATACCATAGTTCAGGAAAGAGCGAGGCAGGTATAAGCCCATTAATTTAATTGGATTTATATTCACCTAAGCTGGTGCTGAATTGCGACAGCTGTGCATTGAAAACAGTCAGCCATAGCAGCAAAAGCCTATTTCCCCAGGTTCTAATTATGTTACAGATTTAAAAATATGCCCTTCCTCTCAGGGAGCTTGGAACAAATTGCAAAGCTTTATCCTTTCCATTTTATCTAGACAAAAACTCTGTAAGACTAAGGGCTTGCCCATACTTCTGCTTGTCTGGTGCCTAGAAAGCCTGGGTCTGAGTAGTTTTTTGCGTGTCCCATGCAGTAGAACTTGTCCCATATTATATAAGGGAGCCGAATCAAATTTCTCCACCATATTGACCCAGGGCTCTGCTGCATGCACAGCTTCCCCTTCACTTATATGGTCACAGGAAAATACTATAGAAAGAGAAGATAGGGAGAATGAGAGAGAGAGAGATATCCTTATGCACATGAGACATGCTTCCCCACATAAAACAGAAAGGCATTCTGCAGTTCAGATGTGGTGCGATGCATTCTTTTTAATTTGTAAAGTACAAAGGGGAGCATATATATTTATGGAAAACAAACACTTGCAGAGAGAACATCTGGCAGAGGGAAAAACCCTTGTTAAAATTAATCCCATGAATTTAGACAGCTTTTTAAAAAAAAAAACAAAACCCCGCTGTTGAGCTTCATAGGAGAGAGCTTTTGCTCACATATAGAAAAGGAAAGTGCATGTGTGATATTGTGGAAAGCATGGGATTTGTTTTATATTTCACTCAAGTTATCCAAAATCTCCATTTCACCCAGTCTTGGTATCTTGCCTGTGTGGTTGCAAAAGCTTATTTAGAAGGTATTGCTTACCCAGAATGCTGCGACTTGCAGAAAGTTTTGATAGACTTCCAAAAGGCTAAAGCACTACAAAACCTATTTAAGCATGTATGGATAAGCAGAATGAACAAGTTCACTCCCGAAAGTTTGTGAATTTCAATATCCTGAATGGAAGCCGCAGAGACTTTCTAGCACGTGAAATAGGTGACCCTATTCTGGTACCCTTGGCATAGCAAACACATCATATGTAACAGATGAGGCAGCACTTAGCATGGCCCTCTGGAATGCTTAGGGTAGGCCACCTTCCCCAACCTCATGCTGGTTGGGGCTGATGGGACTTGTAGTCTGAACACTGGGAGCACTTCAAAGCCTTCAGGACATCAAGTGATCAGTGAAGCAGAATGGAGGGTTTTGAATTTTACTTCACACAGAAGGCAAAAGGTTAATGAATGAGTGGTGAGAGTTTGCAGCAAATGGAGAACTTTGAATACAAGTTGGCAAGGCTATTGTTGGATCATTGGAGGGCTTTGGAAATCAAACTGAAGCATTTGGGAAGAGGCCGAAGGAAGGGAGGAATAGCCCTTTTGCCAGCCCCTATTCAGCACTTGGTGCTACATGCCTCTGAACTCTGAAGCCACAAGAATGTATAAAATATTATAATGCTAAATAAACCAAGCCTAGAGATCTCATGGCATCCAGACATGAGCTCTATTTCTGGTATTTTCACCAGCATGCTTTTGTAAAGCAAGGAGAGGATAAATACAAGCACTGGTCCCACTGTTGTGTGATTCTAGCTAACATACTTACCGTATTTTTCGCACGATTGGACGCACCGGACCATTGGACGCAGCTAGTTTTTTGGGGGGGAAATAAAGGAAAAAATTTTCCCTTTATTTCCCCCCCAAAAGCAGGTCAGGGAAACCAAACCAGGTCGAGGAACAGAGGGATAGTGGCGCTGCGCCTCCCTGCTGTCCCCCGAGCTTGTGGGGCTGGCTGATGTCTGCCTGGCGCGCGGGGCGCTCTGCTTCAGGGCGCTCCACCCGCCGGGCGGCAGGCTGCTATCCGCAGTGTGGGGAGCCCTGCAGGGAACTCCTGCAAGGCTCCCCACTCTGCGGATGTGTTCCCGAAGCGCGGGGCGCTCTGCTTTCAGGGCGCCCGATGCTCCGGGAAGCAGGCTGCTATCCGCAGCGTGGGGAGCCCTGCGGGGAACTCCTGCAAGCCTCCCCACGCTGCGGATGTGTTCCCGAAGCGCCGGGCGCTCTGCTTTCAGGGCGCCCAATGCTCCGGGAAGCAGGCTGCTATCCGCAGCGTGGGGAGCCCTGTGGGGAACTCCTGCAGGGCTCCCCACTCTCCGGATGTCTGCCTGGCGCGCGGGGCGCTCTGCTTCAGGGCGCCCCACCCGCCGGGCGGCAGGTTGCTATCCGCAGCGTGGGGAGCCCTGCAGGGAACTCCTGCAAGACTCCCCACGCTGCGGATGTGTTCCCGAAGCGCTGGGCGCTCTGCTTTCAGGGCGCCCGATGCTCCGGGAAGCAGGCTGATATCCTCAGCCTAGACACAGCTAGCGGAGCGCTAATCCCAAAGCTTGGGGCGTGCGGAGCTCAGCGCGCCCCAAGCCTCTGGGTGCCGGCAAGGTCTAGACGGCTAGCGGAGACCTTGCCGGCACCCAGAAGCTTGGGGCGCGCTGAGCTCCGCACGCCCCAAGCTTCGGGATTAATGCAGCGCTCCGCTAGCCGTGGGAGAGCTGGGTCTCCCACGGCTAGCGGATAGCTTCCTGAAGCCTGGAGAGCGAGAGGGGTTGGTGCGCACCGACCCCTCTCACTCTCCAGGCTTCAGCGAAAGCCTGCATTCGCTCCATAGGACGCACACACATTTTCCCTTGCTTTTTAGGAGGGAAAAAGTGCGTCCTATGGTGCGGAAAATACGGTAAGTACCATGTTAATTCATTGGGAAAAGTCAACAGAGTCTTGAAGAAAAATTCTGCTGGAAAATTCTGCTTAGTTGCAACAACATTATAAGGAAACGTGACATGAAAACCCATCTGAGGTTTGGAATAACAGTGAAAGAAATTGGTTTTCAATGAACATCTAGCTTCAAAATGGAATCAACAATGGAATAAAAATAATGCTACAATAATCCAAATAAACAGCTGAGTCAAAGGCATGGCATTTTGTGTGTGTGGAAGAAAAGTGGATGTAAACTGGAGAAAAGAAAGCCAAAAATCAATCAGCAGAAAACTTGAATAGTTTGCTTTAGGTCATAATGCAAACATACCTGAATTCTTTAAATAAGAAATACCAGCGTTTTGTAAATTGTGGCATGAGAGCAGACTAAACTTGTGTGATGCCCTTTTAAAGATATTTTAAAGCAGCATACTTTCCCTTCAAGTACCTCTTGAAAATGGTTCTTGGCTCCTGTGCCTCGGAAACACTCATTCTCCCCTTATTTCTTTCCTGCTTGGCTGTGCAGATATGCAAAATATGTCTCAGTGTACCAATAACAAAATATGACCCTATGCAAAATCCAAAAGTAGGCCTACATACATCATGCTCTTGCCCAGACCCTCATTCTCTGTCTGCTGCTCTATCAAGTTTCAATGTGAACATTGTTTCCAGGGTCCCATTTCCATATAAGCTTTGCAAAGTGTGCTGCTGCAATGTCACAAAGGTAGCGCTTCTGGCTGCAAGGGGAAAGCTCATGTGGAGGTTCTTGCCCAAATGGTTCTCCCTTGGTCTCGCAGCATCAGAAGGAACTACACTGCAGCAGCAGCCACAGTGTAAAGGCTACTTTGAGAAGGGGGCCGTTTTAGCATGACAAAGGCCACAGCCGCACCATACAGTTAAAATGCTATGATACCACTTCAAACAGTCGTGGCTTCCTCCTGAGAATTCTGGGAGCTGTAGTTTGTTAAGGGTGTCATTCTGCTGTCAGAGCTACAACTCCCAAAGATGTTTAACAACCAATCCCTCTTCACAGGGAACTTTGCAATGGGAGGGGAACAGAGGCCTCCAGCAACGTAGTTCTCAGACCCTTAACAATCTACAGCTCCCAGAATTCTCTGGGGGAAACCACGGCTGTTTAAAGCTGTAACAAAGAGCTTTAAAAGTATGGTGTGAATGTGGCCAAAGCCAAAAGAATAATGCCAGTGCTACGAAGCTGATCATGAACACCTTTTCAATAAGTGAATGGGTTTGGAAAGTCAGGATAAAAGTACACACACAAGCAAGAGCCATATGGTATCAATTTTATATCTGCACATTCTCTTGCAGCTATTGCAGCGGAGAACACCTAGTACTTCACCTTAGGACTGGCACTTCACATAATTCTTTGGTTCCTTTTTAAAAAATCTGTGAAGCTCTTTGGCAGATTTTGCTGTTTCGAGACAAGGTAGGTGTTAACACGCTGGCACTGAATTTTTACTTTGAACCTGAATGTGCTTTGCCATATAAACGCACTCAGCAGTTTGAATCCCCCAAGACCTTTCACTGTTTTTTAAAAACTTCTATTTAGTGTGCGCGCGCATGTGTGTAATGACCTCAGCTTGCTGCGAATCTGGCTCTTAGCATTTAGCTTAACGAGAAATGTTGATAGTAATAAAAACAACATGATTGTGTTTATGAAACAGGCAGTTTCACTTGCTTGCTGGAAAGACAAAATAAGGCTTGTTTCACGATACAGCACAAGAATTTAAAATACTAGGCAAATCTGCTAGAGATTACTTGGTTGGGGGGGGGGGAGAAATCACCAAACTACTTTTCTAAACTTGTGGCCCAGTTAAAATGCTAACAGGATCTTAAGGTCAGTCCAAGTGGAACAGAATTTAGTATGTTCCCTCAAATGATAAAGATACAACATTTATTTGTCTACTTATTGACATAGAGCCATGACAGGAACCAGCAGATTATGCAGTCTGATGACATGTGGCAAATGTATGACAGATGAACACATTCCTTTCTGTTGATTCCATATCTAAACTTAAATCTTAGGCTGGAATCCTACTCAGAACTTCTCCAAAGCTAAGTCTCATTAAGCTCATTCCAGCTTCTGAACAAACTTGCTTTGGAGTAGACTGTAAACTGGATAAAAAGCAATACAAGGAAAACTGTATGCTAACGTACCACAGACAGAAAAGCAAAAGGATAAAAAGCTGTGAAAGATGCAGTGTTACATTGAGGATTAGCCAGCAATTTGCATCAGCCACAATGAGATGCATCAGCTGGTCAGACACTTGGCAACGTCCGCTTTCAAAGGCACATGGTATTAGAATTGATGGACTGTATCTTTATAGGTATCCTCAAGTGTTACAAAGATGGGTAACTTACTATGTAACAAGGGCAGTGCAAATGAGTGCACTGCCTCTTCCCACACTCTTTTAATGCCTTTTAATGTTACCTTTTGTTAGTTGGAAGATGACTGCCTGCAAATCTCTTGTAGCTGTGGTGGTTCTCTGTGCATTTTGGAAACCAGGACATCCACAGTTACAAGATGTTCCCGGCTGCAGATAGTCACTTTCCAACTCACAGGAAGCAATCAAAATGGGCTCGGATGATGAAGCTACAGTATCTCAGCCATCTCTGTTGTTTCCCCTCCCCTCAATGACATGGTAAAGTACCCATTTTCTTAAAAAAAAAATTTAAATTTTATTTAATTACTGATTTTTATAATGGCTGAATAGAGCCTCTAATATAAATTTGCCAACTACTGAGTGCCTGGAATGATTGCATCCTGAAGCTTGAAATCCAATGCACCACCTTCAGTTCATTAACTAGTTCTTCCACTGGCTTTATATACAAGCATGCTTTGGAATCAGCAGCAGTGAAACATAGAAACAAGCTGTTTGCCTATCTGCTCCATTTCCTGACTGTCCAACAGTTCCCAGTGGTCAGAGAGATTCCTTTTCTTAATTTCTATTGTAAAGGGAGCTTTCTTTTGGATCAGCTAACCTGCAATGGAGCCAGGATTTGAAGTCTTCTGAGTTTACAGGCTTAGAAAGTTATTGGTATTTGGGGCTCAATCAATGCCTAAATTGCAGCAGTCAAAGAACAAGACAGATAAACCGCAGCCAGTTTGAACCATTTAGTCAGACTTGATCCTTCCACACATTCCACAAATGCTTTTAGAATCAGTTCTCATTAAAGAGACTGCATGTGCTTTGGGACTGCAGTAGTTACAAAAGCCAGCTTTTAGCCATCCAATTCCATTTTACAAGGGTCTGCGTTTTCTCTTCAATAAACGTTACTCCTTTGAAAAAAAAAGAGAAACCATCTTGTTCCCCCTTTCTTCCATTTTCCACATTCTGAGTGCATCCCTGAGCAGGAATGTGAAACTTTTTATTCATGGTTTCTTTCACTCTCAGGTATTGTTCACTGTGCCACGCTGGTGGGAACAGTGAAATCAAGGAGCATATCATAACTTTCACTTAATGAACCAGAACTCAGTGGGATTGAGTTTACAGGAAATGAACCTGTGTTATACAATGCAAAGGCCTTTTCAACTCCACCATGGCAGGTTCATTAACATCACCTCATTTGTATGTAAATGAGGTACCTGCTGTGAGACTGCTAAAAGAAAGCAAGTAAGACTAAAACCTTGCATGTTTTTTAAAGGGATGTGTTTTGCTTTGTTGAGAGTACACAGATGTTTCCTCTTGAGCTGGTTGTCCATTATGTGTGCCCCCCACCACCGCAAAAATGTTCCAAAACATTAGTAAAAATGCAAATGTGAGTCTTGATCCAGCTCTGTACTTTTGCCTGACAAAATGATGCTTTTGCGGGGTGGGGGGGGTGGGGCTGAAATAAGCAAGGAAAGTTCTGCATGTACAAATTTCTGGGTGCTTATGAATGCCACAACAGCACAAACAAATCTAATAAACACACACACACACACACACACACGTACCAACTGCTTTGCAGGACATCTTTGGGAGAAGAAAAAGTTAAGGAGTAAACAGCACGCAAATCCAGAGTGGAGTCTTCCTCCTGACAACTCCTGCAGCCAAGCTGGTGACAAATATATTGCTCTGCTTTCCTTTGGACCACATCAGTGAAGCCAAGAGGAGGGTATTGTTGTCTGGGTAGCCCAAGACCTCCAAACACTGCCCAGGCTCACCTTGCCTCATGGGTGGGATGGCTCTGACTATAGTCATGATGGTTATATACCGCCTTCAGACTTTAGAGACCATATAGGAACACATGCCTTATACAGAGTCAGGCCATTGGTTCCAGTTACCTCAGTACTGCCTACATCACGGATGGGGAAGTTTTTGAAGTTCGAAAGACACCTTTCCTTCTGGTACACCTTGTGCGGGGTGGGGGGTGGGGCACATGCCTGTGATGGATGAGGCCAGAGGCAAAAGCAGGCCTAGCGTTAAATGTTAACTTCACAGTAGGCTAGTTTCCTCACTTTCATACACCCCTTCTGTTCTTCTGTAAGCCTGAAGCATTAGCAGAATTCAAGGGCACATTCCAGCCAAGCAAAAGTATGAAAGGGAGCTACGAAGCGTGCTTGGTGAGGGGTGTCACTGGGAAGCAATTGTGGCCTGAGGAGACTCCCAAGGGCCACTGAGAAAGGACTGGAGGACCACATTTTACCCCTAGACCTGAAGTTCTCTATCCCTGGGGGAAAGCATAGCATGGTTTGGAGTTCTAATCATAAACCATGCATGGTATCCAAAGCATAACACAGGGACGTCTGCACACATATTGACAGTTCCCCTTCTCTTTATAGCAGGGATGAGGAACTTCCAGTGTGAGGGCCTAATTAGACCCAGCACAGGTCCAGATTTAACCCCCTGATGAGACATGCTCCTTGGCAAGGGAGGCTTGCTGTTGTACTATCTGGGATCTGGTTGTTGTAAACTGAGTGCAATTACAGTTAATGTCACAGTTGGCACTAGTGATAATAGAGGCATGCAAGAGGTACCAAAGTAAAGTGTTCTTTGTTGCTGAGCAATCACAGAGTCCATCTGCTCCTTCCTGCACAGCATCCATCACATTACAGCCGTGACTACCACATGCCTGACAGTAAGCCTGCAGTGGAGACTGTGCTATGGAGTGCCCCATTGGGAGCTATGTAGCACAGCTGATCCCAGCAGGCTTCCTGTAAGTGCCAAAGAGCTGATACAAGTCTTACAGCCTCTTTTATGAAAAGCTGCCCCTGACTCTTGACTCCTACACAGTACAAGAAGATACAGCTAGATGTGAAAACAGGAAAGTCTCTGGGACATGCAGAAAGTGATTTGGACACACACACCAGGGACTTCAGATCCCAGATCTTATTGTGGTCCAGAACATCCTATTTTGGAAAAGCAATAACGTGGGGTTTTTTTTTTTTTGAGAGAGAGACAGCAACAAGTGGCATGGAAAGGGAAGCAAAAGGAAAAGTCACCTTCTAACAATCAATGTGAGAAGAGATCTTGTGTGTGCTTAGAAAGAAAATACTACATATAACTACTAGCATCTCTCTGGCATCTCCTCTTTCGAAATGGTTACTCATGATGTTTGCCCCAAATAGAAATTGTGTACAGACTGTAATACATGGAGCCTTCCTAAATGATCCCATATGTTAAATCATATCAGCTCTCCTGGAAACATCAAGGAAGCCCACTTGCATGTGACGGAGGTGCACCATTATCAACGGGAGTTCAAGACATGGCTTGGAGAGTTCAGCAGGCCACCCAGCACAGTGCATTAGTGACCCAGCTTTACTGCCCATTAAATGGTTGTTGTTAAACCGTCTCAGACAGCCAAGATAGCTCTTCCTTGTGTTCCTTGCCCCAGTCAATAATTACACTAAAAGCATTTCCTTTTTCAAAACCATAGTGCAATTATAAAAATAGTTTTCATGCCTAAACCAGAAATATAACATATTTCATTTACAAAACAAGAGTACATCCCCAGGCTTGAGACAAATTGCTAATTTCTTTCCAATCTGCAGCCCATATGGGTTTAATTTTTCCTTTATTATGTGACACTTTGCATGAAAATATTAATTTAAACACTAAATTATGGCTTTGAGGCATATAATTAATCTTCATTTCAGTTTTTTTTTATTTGTACTTTGTCTAATGTACCTATAGGGCAAGAAAAAAAAAAGAGAGAGTTATGCACAATGGAAAATGCATGTAAGAGTATAAACTTTGTGAAACTATTTACTACATTTCCACCCCTTTCCTTTCCCTCATCACATTGACTGGATTGAACTTTACATTGGAAGCACGGGATGCAGATACAGAAGTTGCTTGTATTCTTCTCAAAGAAGAAAAAGGTCACTGCAAAAATGTGAACATTTGGATCTTATTTACAGGTCAGATCTGTGTCCCAAAATGGTTTCTGGGACACATGGATTTGACAGCAGGTGAGATCAGTATCTCACCACTTGAATTTCCGGTGGATCAGATTTATACATGTTTGAGCAGTATGGGATGGAAGCTGTTGCTGAATGGTTGAAGGCAGAGGAGAGGATGGCACAGAATACAGTATCCATGAAACAAAGGAAAGATATAATGATAATATAGGACTTCATCAAGTTTTGTGATGTGCAGTTGTAAACATTAGAATCACACCAGTGATGACCATGTACCCCTTTTTTCAAAGAGATGTTTTAGGTTTTGGAAATATCAAGGTGACATTTTGAACATTTGACTATCTTCTTGCCAGTACATATTCAGTTTATTCCTCTCCAGATTGGGAATGTGTACCCCTCATTTTCTGAAAAATAAACAAAATATTTTTTCCACATTTGAAAATCTTGTAGTTGAGCCTTTCCTTCCAGTGTGGAACTGAATGAAATCCTATAGGGCAACATGGTTGCAGAAATTTAGGATGGGCGTTTCTCCTCAGAATAAAAAACATGCCAGGTTTTACCTTTCTAGCTTGCCTAGAAGTTGTTTAGAATTTAGGTATAGTTACAAATGACTATCTGGAATACATCACACACGATTGTTTAAGTTTGTATAATAATATATGCAAAGCCTGGAATCCTTATGAGCCTTAACAAACTCAAATACAGTTAATTTCATGTACTTCAAAGAATATTGGTCAACTGCAGCTAAAAGTGTGAAAGGGCAGGCATACCTTTAATGCTTTCTGATATGTGTTCATATGGAAGTACTATACTGAGGATTGTTTTGTTATTGCGCATGTACATGCATACATACATTTGTCCTTCCCTAATTTTGCTCCTTTTTTATATATATAGAGAAAGGCATTTGGCACTGACTGAATTCAGAACACTCCCGCTAGAATAATCACTCAGCTACTCTAGACTGCTTGAATGTTCAAAGCATTTGGTTCCCATTTTTTAGCATGTCCTAAATACATATAGGATCCAAAGGTTATTGCCAGAAGGTTTATGAAAATAATCGTTAATTTCCAAGAGGGAAAGCAAAGGAAAGACGCCACCAATTTGTGTAGCATCAGCCTTGTGAATATTTCGAAAAGATAACAGGGTTTTACAAGCCTGTTGCAAATAATCGTCCATTTTCTCTCACTATTCCCCTGATACTTTTATAGAAAAAGAAAGAAAGAAAAAAGTTAGACCAAACAGAATCCCGTCAGGAAATTCCTCAACTCTAACCTTTCAGGGTCAGGGAATGCAGCAGACGGTTTGTTGTCTTCAAGAGTGACCTCAGTTTGTTTCTACTCCAAACAAACGTTCAGATGTTATCTATGTGTTGTCTCGGGAGGCTTCAGCTCTAACCCTCAGAGATCAACAGTAGCGCTTTCGGCACCACTTTCTATAAGGAATGACTTTCATAGGGAAGTGACCCTTCCAGCTAATCATTTGGTAGCACTTCATTTGCCGAGCAGTTTCGTACTTGGCTAACGGGAGGCCTTCACTGCCTAAGATATCTTGCACAGCTCTCCTTCCACTCGATCATTTAGATAGTTCCAAACATCTGGTTCATGATGAGGTGTTTCAATATATCAGCATACAGCAAGAATAAGTATTTAAAAGGTCACGTCAGAAGCAACTTCCATTCCTCAGTGTGTAAACAACTTTAGAATTCCATTGCCAAATGGTTTATATTTACCCAAATAAAATCTGCTGTGAGATGAAGGTGGAATAGCATGTTACCTCAGAAGACGTCTGTTTCCCTAATGAGCCTGCAAGGCAGGGATGGGAAGGGGAATTTGAAAGTGGAAATAACAGGCGGGTGGTTAACTCTCCCCTCACCAGCTGCCTTTCTTACAGGATGCTCCTTTCCATCCACCCTAACTTCAGTCCTGACTGGGGTAAATAGGAGAAAAAACAGCTGGGGAGAGTCACAAGTTCCCCATCGTTGGTACTGTGTACCCCACATTTTGTATAAACCTAGGAACCATGATTTTGAACATCTGAAATGTACATAACCAGGGCCTTCCTATGGCTTTTCATGCAGAGGAAAATGCTATAGTATTTCAACCCAAGGAAAAGGAATTGTCGGGTGGAGTCAAACAGCAGCTTTTGGCTGACAGCAGAAGTCACTGCTGGTAAAATGGTGATGGACATTTCTCCCCCACAGAAGAAAAAAGGGAATGTACTTACACCCCATGAATTTTCTACACAGAAATTTCAGGGTTGTTGTCCCTGCGTCACTCTGTTTTCAGTAATCATCAAAAGACACTCCTCAAGAAATCTTTTGAATTCTTAGGCATACCATTGGTTCCTTGTTTCTGGAGAAACATCTGAGGACTCCTGTGTCTTCAGGGGAAAGGAGACTTCCCAGGCTTCTGTAAGACTGTGCCGAAAGTTATCCAGTGAAATACCTTGTTGTCTGATGCATTATTTTGCTCCCAGTGTGGCAAAAACATAAATATTGCCGATAGAGCTCCAGCTGTAAAAGCACATCTGCCAGTTCAAGTTAGATTGACAGCTTCCTACAGTCAAGGGGCAGACTAATGCTATTAACCTTCAAGCTGTAAAAGAGCATTTTGGCAGCCAACTTTCAAATATATCACATACCAAGAGAGTAAACGCTTTATATGTGAAAATAAACAAGAAAACATGGTCAGGGATGGAAGGTGGGTGGGGAGCAATATCATTTCAAGGCTTATTTCAGTGAAGCAAACTCATTTCATATTTGGTGAAGAAGGACTAGGAGCACATCTGTGAAGTAATGTGCTTTCAAAAGGGAATATTAAGAAAGCACATATTACATAGAATTGTGAATCTTTTTCTGAAAGAGGTAATGAAGACAGAACTCTCTGCGGATGACAAAATAATGTCGCTTGTAGTCTCATAGTCATGACCACCATAGAATAGATGTGATTAGTGTCTGGAAGATGGTGGCAAGCTTTCGTTTAATATCAGATCACTGGGTACCTAAATCAATGTATAATTTGTGACCCACTGAGCCAAATACAGCCCATAAAGCATGTTTTGGCCTTTCCAATTGCATCACAACCTTCTCTGTTCTTGCAGTCCTAGCCAAGCAAGCAACTATGGATGATACATGGCTAATGGTTGGCTGGTTGCACCTTGAGCAAGCCTGATATAGGATATCCAGCAAGTGATGCAGTTCTGACAAAGTATATTCACAGAACTATTTTTGTCAGCTGTTTTAAAGTTTTCAAGGAAGATGTAAGCCATGATCTTGATACATATGGGAGACTTCACACGACCAGCATAAACAACAACAAAAGACAAAGAAAAGAAAAAGCAGGGTAAGGCCTATAAGTTATTATCACCACATTATTCACATATAGGAACGGTTACATGAACCATCTTGAGTCATCTTCACACAAGTGATTAGAATGAGGCATACTCCAATATCCCTGACAAAATAATTATGAAGAAACACCACTTATGCCAGCACTTCAGTGAGGTTTACAAACACAAAATGCTAATTTTGTTCACATTTTTCTTTATACATATCTGTGTCTCAGAAATATTGAAAAGATTGAGGAAATTGGGCAAGATGGACTGTTTCAGTAAAACACATTCTACTCTCAGGAATTTCAGGGCTTAAACTGCCTTGCAAGACAGCTCAAGAGAATGAAATCAGATTACGAAGGAGAAATGTGGAGGATAAAACAATTTGACACTGACGTGTTATGTTGTTGGCTCTTTTAGAGTAGCCAGAAAACAGTCCCTAAGTTAGTTAGAACTTGGTTGCGCTTTCATGGTATAGGGTTACATTTTTGGGTAACAAGCAACAGATTTCAGTCTTACTGCAATTGTAATTCAAAATCAGATTCTCGGATCGTGGCTGCAATGAAAGGCTTATCAGGCATTTTCCCAGAAATTGTTGCCAAATGTGTCAGCATCCTTCATATGTTCAAGACTACTCCCATGATGTCAGTGAAGCATTAATAACATCACACTGTTGAACTGTCGGATTAGCTAGCTGTTCACAAGTGCAGAGGTCTTGCCTTCCAGCATATTAGTTATTGCCACTATGTTAATGAGCATTTGTTGAAGAATAACTGTATTAGGGACAGCTGAAAACCCAGCAGCATTTCGATTTGGCCCTATGAAGCAAAATAATGTGATTAATGCAGCCTTTTGCAAAGGCTTATGGGCATGGTATAATTGAAATGTCTGGTGTTTTTGAAAACAAAGATGTTTCCCGCCCCCTTGCAGGGCTAATAAATATGGCTATGTGCTCCTGTCAGTCTTTAACCTCTGCTTTGCGCTGTAATTTCATTAGTGCTTCCTCTGCCACCTGTCAATTGTTTGTTTGTTTGTTTTTCCCTGGCTGAATATGCATTTCACTTTCATGAACAGCCTTCTTCCTTGTATTACACTTGAAGAACTTTTGCAAAGACCAAAAAGGGAAAGGAAAGAAAAAGAAAGACTGCTGAATATTCAAGTATTCTTTTAACTGTTGCAAGCAATGACACCTGGAAGATTAACTAACTAGAACAGAAGAAATCAATAGGATCAATCTCATTTCAGTAGAAACTGGGTTCCACTTAGAAATGTCCAGTTTAGCTTGGATGCTCAGTTTATCAAAGCAGCTGGGTTGCAATGGAGCACTGCCAGTTTGTGAGTCTCTTCTCCTGCACTTACACAATTTCTAGCAATCTCTCATTTCCAGGGAGAATTGTTGAAGATTTAACAATTGTAAGACTTGGAATTATAGAGCTGTCTTCTCAAATTCCAAACATAGAAAACTGCCTTTTTTGAGTCAAATCACTGGTCTGGCTTATCTCAGCATTCTCTATACTGACTGGCAGCACAGTTTCAGACAGAGAACTTCTCTGCCTGGAGATGAATGCAAAGTGCATAGTCTTATCAAATGTAAACTGAGACATGTTGTGTCTTCTCCTCCTTCCTTTTCTTTTCCTCCTGCTTCATGGCAAGGATCAGGCATACCAACTTCTAGGGGCGGAGGTGTCTTTGGCCCCCTCAGAATCTGCTGGCACAAGGCTGGGTCCCCTCAGTGGATGAAGGCTGATCACTGAGTGAAGCACAACATGGTTCAGAGGTTGGTTACTCCTGAGTGTGAGAGGGGAAGCCGCACCATGCTGGACTCCATGCTCGGCCTCCTTCCAACGATGTGACATTGCATGTGCAGTACGCATCGCATGCACAATGTCACACATGTGCAATACGCACTGGGCGCATGATGTCATGTGTGGGTTTTGCAGGCCACCCCCTCCCAATCTTGGGCACAAGACAGCACCTCTAGCGAAGACACTTTCCTGGAAGAAACTCATGGTGTTGTTACACGTTTTGAGCACTGTTTGGTGTGGTGTATGTAGCTTTGAGGAAACTTTAAAGAAAAAGAAAGGAATGGCCAACAGCCATTGTAAGATTTATTTTACTGAGTTGAGAATCAAAGGGGGGACAGGGTAAGAGTTCTAGGAGCAGCATAGTAGGCAAGACCACTCATGCAATGCCCATCCCTGCAGTTCCTGCTGGGGTCAGGAAATGAAGCAACACCCTTTCCCTCATAGTCTGGTGCATGAAACCTCAGTGTTTCTAACTGAGCAGAACTGAATCATTACAACTGCACAGCAACACCCTAGCCTAAGTCAGCTTGTTATATTTTGTTTCCACTAATTTGTATTTATGAATTATGTGTTATTTTTGCATTCATGGAGACCTGCAGCACATCACAGTAAAATATTGTGAAGAATAAGAGAATTGTGAAAAATGGCCATCCCCCCCCCCCAAAGAGTTTGTACTGGCATTATCTATTTTGTTGTTCATATTATTTGGTATATTTGCAATCTGTTTGTGGGCTGAAGAAACATAGGAACATTTCAGCCACAGCTGAGAATGTTTGTAAGGATTTTTGCCCCCCAGTGCAGACTATCTGACTCATGCAACCTCCAGGCAAACAACTTACTATGGATGGGTGAATACGCGGTTTGCTTTTTTTAGCAGCAAATATGCCACTAGCTTAAAGTATGAAGCAGGCAAAACCTTGAACTTGAGTATCTTCTCTAAGTGATTTGAAATTTTTATATTGTAGCATGTTATATATATATAAAACCAGATTTGAGTCTGATATCGGGGCTTCTTATATTCTAAATTCTGAATCTAATCCTTGTAGTTCTCCATTTGAAGAAACAGGAGAACATTTGAAGAAACAGGAGAAACTGTTGTGGGCACCACATACACTCCTTCAACCAAGCACACACCAGGAACTGTTCTATTAATTACAACAGAATGCAACTTTCAAGCCTAATTTCAGCAGGGGAAGGAGGCCTGTAGGTGTCTGGACAGGGTACCATGGCCAAAGGTATCAAAAGCTGCTGAAAGATCAAGTCAGAGTAGCAGGGTAACACCCCCCCCCCGTCCTTCTCCCAATAAAGGACTTTCAACAGGGCTACCAAGGCCAATTCAGTGCCATAACCAGTTCTGAACCTCAACTGGAATGGGCCAAGAAAATCATTTTCATCCAAGAGTACCTGCCACTGTCTTGCTCAAGCCCACTTGACCACATTCCCCAGAAGGTGCACTTGCATCTGGAGAGTAGTTTTTCAGAAATCACTGGGTCCAGGATGGGCTTTTTCAGGAGTGCTTGCATCACCACTTCTTTCAAGATGGCTGCAAGCTCTCCTTCCCACAAGGATGTGCTGACCACACTCTGGATCTATGAGAGTGAATCCAGAGTCAGTTCTTGGCTGAAGCAAGATGTGAACTGAGGACTTCCTGGCTGTCGGCTCCCAATCTCAGCCATTACACCACCCCGGCTCTTGTCCTGTGTGCTTTGTACAGCAAGGTACGGAACTGCTCTGGGCCACTCATGGCCTTGTTCTACAAAAGCTTTTAGTGCAGAATTACTTCACAGCTGTAAAAGTGTCACAATCCATTACATAGTCACTGAAAAGGCTAAGGGATACAAACAGCTGTCATGACCACTTACATATCTGGATTGTGTGCATATTTGTAGTTTTATTCACTAAACACAGCAGTATTGTGAAAGGCATTCTCTTGAGTGCAATATCTTTTTGCTGTTGAGTAGACAACAGAGCTGAGCTAGTGAGGTCAGCCTTAGGGGCATTCATTCTGGCCAAAGGGAGGCTAACACAGGAAACACACAGCAGTTCTTGGAAGGAGCACCGTGTGTTCTTGTCACTCAAAAGACTCTAGGAATGGTCAGTGCCTGCTCCCAGAGGCAGCAAATAAGGGTAGTTAAGGGCAGTAGTATGTAAGATGGGCATTAGTGGATCAGGCCAGAAGTCCATCGAGTCCAGCATCCTGTTCACAAAGTGTCTAATCAGATGCCTAATGGGAAGCAAGCAGAACCTGAGAGCAATATTGTGATTCTTTGCAAGTGGTATTCAGAGACACACTATCTCCAACAGTGGAGAGAGTAACCAGTTGAGCTACTAATGAAGGGCTTGCTTTTTAGCATTTCTACCAAAGTAACAAAGAGGTCTACATTGGCAAAGCTACAGGATGAAAGTCTCCAGAAAGTATAGCTCACAGTAAGGTACAATGTCTGGCACGACTGCAACTGCCAATTCACTGTGCTATCCAAACAGTGTATTCTGGCTTTTATACAATTCGCTTGGCAGCTTGTTAGAAGTATGAGGCCACTATGGAGATGACAGGCAGTGACACCTTAAAAGTAGTATTAAGGCACAGATTCCATTCCATCTTATCAAGACTTCCATAGCCAAATCAAGCAATATATCTCAGACACTATATATCAATTCATTTATTAATGCCACAAATTAATAAAGGTAACTGTCACTAAGACACTGCAGCTTATATTTCTGAGAGTTCTCTGAAATGTTGAACAAACAATGAGCAGTTAATCTTCTAATCTTGGGGCTTCCTGCTGCCATTCATGGAGGGACAAGGGTACACAGACATGCATTCTCAGACGTTGCTATAGAAATCTTTCTTTGGTAGATTCCTTTCTCTATGCAGTTACCAAAGTCTGACTCTGAGCACCATCCAGAGGTACAGGACAGCATTCGGTGTCCCAAATGACACTTGTAGAGAATTATGGGCTGTGTCCAGATGATAAGGGACTGTGCAACACCATTGCAATTTGGTACATTCATAATTCAAATTTGGTACACCATTGCAATTTGGTACATTCATAAAAACATCTGCATTTGGAGGCAAACTTCCAGTTCAGTGGGGAATAATACTGCAGATGAGCATTCAACCTCATCATAAGCAATAATAAAGTTCACTTGAAATTGGAGGGAGTTAAATAATGCACCTCCATCAGTATCATAAGCAATATCCAAGAGATGCCCATGTTCAGCAGTGCCAACTTGAATAAAATATTGTGTGTGTGTGTGCAAGTAAGCCCTGTTCTGCATATTTGATCGCATGACACAGTGCACGGGCAGCATTTGAATGGCAATGCCCATCAACTTGGTGGGGGCAGTCCCATCCAATAGATAAGAGTTGGCTCCTATGCCCATGGTGCTTTTGTAACTACACAGTAATAACAGCGGAAGAATGTTACCCTGCTACAAGCTATCATCTTCTAGTGCTGGAAAAATGGCACATTCCTTAAGAGAAACAATATTTAAATGCTGCATGTTCAAATTAGATGCAGCAAACGGGTACATAATTAAGTAACTATTACCAGGGGAATGTCAACACAATTACCCTTGATGCGACCTCCCATTTTATCAAACCTGCATGGTACCATAGGATGTCCCCATGCCACTCCAAATCTGCTCTAGAGAATTTGGTTGACCTCCCCAAGCAGATGAAAGGGAGGAAAAGGAGAGGAAGCTATGTTGCACTCATAGAAATCATTCTGCACAAGCCAGTATTAGATACAACTCTGTAGGTAAAAGGTAAAGGTAAAGAACCTCTGGACAGTTAAGTCCAGTCAAAGGCGACTATGGGGTGCTCATCTTGCTTCAGGCTGAGGGAGCCAGTGTTTGTCCACAGACAGCTTTCTGGGTCTGCATTAGATACAACATTGCATGTTACGATGATTCACATTGTATAGTTTATGGTCAATATGTTGTTACTGTTTCAAGCAGGGAGAAAGACAGAGGAGAGTGATACTCAGTAAATATATTACTATTTTTGGGCATGTGACTTCTTTCTTGAATATCGCAGGCCTGTTTGTCCAGTCACTAACCACACTGTCACTAACTTGCGAAAGACATCTAAATTGCCTTGCAAATTTTAAAAGAATATTCTGAACACAACACAGTAGAAACCTTGTGAAGCCTGGTAATGAAAACCCCATGCTTCAGCAGTGTGTGATATCTATGGCCATTGCAACATATACAATAAAACTTAAAAGAATGCAGAGCGTGTATTTTCTCTCTGTAATACACAGGAAACATGATGACATTAATCTTCCACTCCTGGCAACTAGCAATTTGAATGCTTGTAGTAAGTGGAGTGGTCACTTTTTTCAGGTGACACTACAATTAATCAAGCTCCCCGCCCCCCTTCTAACAAATAAATCTAAATGAAATGTGTGCACGCGTCACTAAACATTTTCATCCGGTGTTATAATATGAACAAGTTTTAAAATATACAATACAGTCTGTGATTGCTTTTATTACAATCTTGGAAACAGTATTGGTCACCCAATTGCATATGTAGCACATGTTTATTTTCTCTTGTGTTGTGGTTACTGGCTGCAGCCTTTCAGTTGTCTCAGGTGTGAGTAGCAGGGAAAGGTAATAGAACACAAAGTCTGTCCTTCTACCAAAGGCAATAAGCCACACATAGCACATGCATCGGGTGATGCAAAATAAACTCAAACTTTGAATACTTGCAGACAGCTACTGGGGGTAGGGGTGGGAAGCAACTTCCAGAGGGGTTGTCCTGTTAGTCAACAAACAATCTGGTGCTCCCTTGAAGACATGAAGATTTATTATGGCATAAGCTTCCACAGGGTCCACTTCATCAAATGCATGAAATGTTACCCTCAGTTGGCAGCCATGCATAAACTTGAGTACACAGAAAAATAATAATTTGTATTCAGATATTAATTCCTGTAGCAAAAAGAGTTCTTCTTGAATGATTTCCGCCCTGATGATTGAGTATGGGGGATCTTCGATGACTTTCAGAGGTGAATTTTTTTAGGGTGGTGATGGTGGCTAACCATTGACTGAGGTATTCTCCCTTTTCCTTTTTAAAATAAAAGGAAAGCTATGCTGCCATATGAAGGGAGAATGGAACAGCCTGAATGACGCAATGGCATCCATATTTACTTGCAAAATGCTGTGTGGGAAACACACAGCATCATGACGCAGTGTTGTTCATTGATACACTTCTTTATGTGCCCCCTCCATGAGAAGTCCAGTGGGTGACAACATGAGAACAAGTCTTTTCTGCAGTGGCTTCCCATTTGTGGAATGTTCTCCATTAGGGAGGTTCACCAGGTGCCAACACTATATAACTTTAGGTGCCAACTTTCCTCTATAACCAGGCCTCTGGCCTTTAACTATATGTGGCATTTTAGAAGTGGGTGGGATGTTATAAATGTATTTTCCCCCTCTTGGTTTTAATGTACCTATGTGGGGTTTATTGTCTATTTGGTTGGTTTGTGAATAGCTTTGAGTTGTCCTGGGCAAGACAAAGCAACTGACAAACGTAATAAAAATAAAATAAAAATAAAATAATAAAAATGAAAAGATGGCAGCTCCATTGGCTGTTTTTGCATTTATGTGCACATAAAGACAACACAACTAGCATCTTATCATAGTTCTATTTATGATGAGCTACTTTGTCAAGCTATTGCATATTTCCATTAATGTGAAAATTGCTTTGGGCAGGAGTAGACAATTTATTTCCCATAATTTATATTAATTACTGCTTACTTGGAGTTCCAAAAAATGAAAAGAAAAAGAAAAGCAGTAACTAGAACTATGCCATAAACTGGGTCATTCACAAAGTATGCCTGCAAAAACTATAACTGTCTAGTGTTAAGCATTATATTTAGAAACTATAAGAACCTCACTTGTCAAATTGTATGAGGGCAACAGCACAGTGAAAAAAGCATTTGATCCATGCATGAAAAGGGCTCAAGTAAATTAAATACACTCATAGGATAACAATAATAATCCCACCATTCAGGACTTTGAGCAACCTTCTCCATTCACCCATTAGTGAGCACAAGGCATCAAAGCCCTGAATGATGGGATTATTAATGTTGTTCTGTGAGTGTATTTAATTTACTTTGAATGTATTTAGTTTTGGAATGATCTGTCCTCTTTCAATTTCCTTTTTGAGCCTGCCCTGTGAAAATAGGCATTTAAGGCACGTGTCCTGTGAAAGGAATGTGGCAATTATACTTGTTTTAACAGTCTATAAGGCAATCATCAAACACTCATTTATAGTTTAGATTACAAGGGAAAACTGGCATGGAACAGATTCTGGTTATATTTAGAACCTAAATATATAATCTATTCACTTTGCCAAAGAGTAGAGTTTTTCCCAGGTGGAAATTAATTTATAGTCCTTGAGTTGCACCCACTGGGTAGGATAAGACTGCTACTAAATTCTCCTGAACTGATGAAACAAGCTGTTACACGAGCATTGCCAACAGAAAAGGCAAAAATGGGTAGACATTGAAGCATGGGGAATCAGAATCTAGATGAAATTGCTGCGTTCACAGGGTAAAGAGATACCAAGGAAAGATAAAAGTCTGTTTATGTATGCAACAACTGCGGCAAGAATTATTTTAGCCCCAAAATAGAAACAACAAGAAGTACCAACAAAAGAAGAGTGGCAGATGAAGATGATGGACCTTGCAGAACTGTTGAAGCTGACAGGAAAAATCCGAAACCAGCAAGATCAAGCATTCCAAAAGGACTGGAGTAAATTTATACGATATCTGAAAGATCATTGTAAGCAATTAACATCACTAGCAGGGTTGTCTGAAGACTTGTCATGAGCGACATGGTGAGCTCCTGTTGCTCGGTCCCTGCTCCTGCCAACCTAGCAGTTCAAAAGCACAAAGTGCAAGTAGATAAATAGGTACCACTCCAGCAGGAAGGTAAACAGCGTTTCTGTGTGGTGCTCTGGTTCACCAGAAGCGACTTAAGTCATGCTGGCCACATGACCCAGAAGCTGTACACTGGCTCCCTCGGCCAGTAAAGTGAGATGAGTGCCACAACCCCAGAGTTGTCTGCGACTGGACCTAATGGGCAGGGGTCCCTTTACCTTTATATTTATTTAAATTGTGAGTTACTTTGTAATGTGTGTAACTAGAATTGGAAAATGTGCAAAACGCAACAATATAAAGGTTAACTTTGAAAGCCATGAGGTGGGAGGGAAGGAAGTTGACAGGCTCTAAAGAGTGAAGTGTTATGATGTGAACGTATATTATAAAATGGAATGTGTGTGTGTATGTGTGTGTGTGTGTGTGTTTTCACTCAGAGGTAAGTCCTATTCAGGGGTGGCTTCTTGAGGTGAAACACGAAAGTTATGGATACACAACTTGATTGTCTCCAGGCACTGTGACCATCTACAAGGGATTCCCACAGGCGGAGTTAACGTTGCCAGCCTTCATGTCATGTTTACAGACATCTTTGTAAGACAAAGCTGGTCTGCCAATGGGCCTGGTGCCCAAAGCCAGCTCCTCATAGAGCATGTCTTTGGGGTTCCTGCCATCTTTCCTTCTGTGGGCATGACTTTAGAAAATATTCATGCTGCATGTATCTACCATTTTGTTATTAATTGTGGTGTATAAAATTTATGTTTCTGGTTTTAAATAAGTGGGCTGTCAGCAGCAACAACAAACATCTTTGTATTCCTACACAAACCTTTGCTTGCAAACCCTCCTCTCCCCTTTAACCTTTTCTGGACCAAAGTAGAATGTTGTAATAATAATAATAATAATAATAGTAATAGTAATAATGTCTTCTCCCAGTTTGATACATTTTTAATGAAATTGTGATAGAAATCACTTCAACCCAATTATATTCTGAAGAGGCACCCAAGAGCTGTGTCCATAAGAGAACCCATCACAATGTGTACATATGGGTTTGTAAAATAAACTCTGTTTTAAAAGCTGCTCCAATGCGTGTGTCATTTGAACTACTGACCTTATCAGAGAACAATGAAGGTAGTATTTCATGTCACCGTTTTCTCTGTCTTACAGTCTGTTTACGAATAATAATCCTCATGTTTAATTGTAACGTAAAGGGTAGTAGAAATGAAAGGCAGGGTACCTTTCTGACATAGGCATGTCAGATGTACCATAAATGTAGAGGACAATGAAAGAGCACAGGGTGCATCTAGAAGGATTATTCCTTGATATATGTACCCTTTATCAAAAGAAAAGCTGGAGAGTTCCAGGAAGTCCTGTTACAATAGTGACCACTGGTTTTCTTCTTGTGTAGGCATGGAGTTGGATACATACATGAACTTGGATTTGGAAATGATACTCAAACACCTTTGCATGTTCCCTCCACACATACACCTGTTGGACATAGGGATGGGAGATAAATTTGAAACCTACTTAATTCACACTTTCCAAACTAATACATGTTCCAAAACAGAGCTATCTTTCAGAAATGCAATTTTGCAATGGAGGCAGCCATGTTTGTCTCCACATGTTTTCCCTGCAAAATGTTATAACCCAAGGATATTAAACAGAGATAAACATGGTTGCCTCTTCCTCCCTTGTAAAGAGTGTGTTTGGGTTCAGAGGAGTTTGGCTCCTGTATATCCAAACTCTTTCCTAATGTGCTCCAACATACCTTCAAAAAACCCCTTTCCTCTCCCTATTTCTTCCCTCTCACCTGCAAATGAAGGAGGGAAATTTGGAGAGGTTTCTGCAGCTGCAATGACAAGGCTCTCAAGGACAGACTTGTCTTTCAAGCCAAAGAAGGAAGTCTGCAATGTTCTCTGGCCACAGGAATGCCCTCCAAGGGACAATAGGATGGTGCCCTAAATCAAAATCAGCAATGAAGGAGATGGAAAATGCTGGATCTATAATAAACACAAAGGAGACATTTTCCAGATGTGGTGGAAGTGCAGCAAAGCTGTTGACTACTGGGAAATGGTTGTAAGGTTAATCAGTCAAATGTTTCAAATTAATTCGTTAGTGGATCCTCTGGTTTGCTTACTGAACTTTGGGAACAGTTGAATGTCAGTAAAAAGGTAAAGGGACCCCTGACCTTTAGGTCCAGTCGTGGATGATACCAACATCAGCCAGAATTATGCCAAATTTAGGAAAAAGAAATTTGAGTACAACAGGTTAGGTTAGGAAAATGTGGAATCAATTGGAAGTTTAAATTAACAGCTTTTATAAGAAATCCAGAAAAACCGAAGGGTGGTTGGCATTCAGTAACACAACACAATCACAGAAAATTAGGAATCATACATGCAATAAGTGACTATATGATAATGTAAATAGAGGGGGGATCAAAATAATTTTGGAAGGAACAATGCTTATGTTTTATTTATTTATTTAACATATTTTTAACTCACACTTTATTGTAAATTACCCCAGCACAGGATACGATCTCAATATAAAAATGCCATACATCAGCATAACAATATAAAAGAGGGGCTGATAAACACATAGCTAAAACAAGCTGTTAAAAGTGCAGAGCCATTCCTAAGACTGGAATGAAATTGGGATTATTATAAGTATATGTCTAAACTTCTATTGATATTTGTATTTACATAATAAAGAAGATGATGTACTGAATATAGCGTTTGAAAGGAAAGAAACATGAACACTATCTACAGATGTCCAGCAAAAAAGACAATCCATGAAACAACTACCATCCTGTCCCCCTATAAAAACCACTGTGGAATTTTTCAAGGAGTGATACTGAGAATTATATAGCATTATTTATATTTTGTAGGCATATCTTGCAATTCCATACTAATATAATAGGATTGTTCACATCTGTTTCAGATGCAGAACTTGTATGTGTGTCAATTACATGTTGACTGTACCCATAACGTTTTGTCAAAAACTATTACAGAGGAAGAAGGAAATACAAGTTTCAAAATCCTTTAAAACCCATGGGTTCAGCTGAGAGACAAACACATAATTTGCCCAAAGTGCTTCTGACATTATCATAAGAACACAGCGATGAAAAAGCAAAAAGCAAAAACAGCCACCAGTGATAATTCAAAATGTAGGTAGTTATACAGTCACCTTTAAAACTGCATTCTTAGTCTTCATGCTAATATAGGGATTATATTTATATCAACATGCACACGCACATACACACACACACACGTGCATGTATATAAGTCATATACAGATTTACGTTCTTTTCCCCTATGAATATATCTTTGATTGAAACTGGCTGCTGAGGTAGAAATTAGTTTCTATAAAAGGAAACGTGATGATAGGACTCCCCACCCACATATATTGTTGTGATATTCTGTATGTCAGGGTTTCAAAAGCACAAATTCTTCCCCAAAATTCCCCAAAATTATATGAGCAATCCTTTCAAGAATCCATAGGACAGTCCTCTGAGCAATTTACTCAAATAATGCAAATATTTTTGGAACCTTTCTCTACCAGGCTTTCCCTTTAACCAGACACTAACTGGAATCATACTGGAAGAACTGAAGGGATAAAGCAGAACTGTAACCCAGAGCAAGCTGAAATGGGACTGGCCATATAGTTTATTTATTAGATTTCTATGCCACCCTTTATCCCAGGTGATCTCAGGGCAGTTTACAGCCACAGCTCCTTCTACATTAAACAATAAAAACACAGTATAAGAAATTAAAACAAGATTAAAATAAAGCCAAAACATGAAGCAGATGAACATTCCTCAATTACAGCTGGCCAAAACAAATCAACCACACTTAATATTATCAATTGTTATGAAATCTATTTCTCCATATCCTCTGCTTTGAGTATAAGATTATTCAAATTGTTCAGTGATTATTTGCCAGCACAGGTACTCCATAGTACAGATCCCAAGTAATATGGTGTACATATCTTGCACCTCTTAACATTGTCCCATGTTACAATTTATGTTAAAAGCCTCTGTTCAATTCCATCCATCATTCTGGTCTGATCTCATGAGGGCCAGTAAGGTTAAATATTACAAATATCCAACATGAAAACCAATGCCACACAGTACTGTGTGACTAGTAAATCACTCATCTCACAGCGTGCGCAAATTCATTACTCTTTACGTTGCAGAATCAATCAACAATCTCTAACGGGGGCGGGGGGACCTCTTGCTGTAGAAATCAGAGTAGAAGTACTTTTGGTAACGTGATGAAAAGGCATTAAAGTAATGAGCTGATTTATAACTACTGGGGACCATTAGAATTTCAGTATCTTGAAAGAACTTCACTACCTAGTCCCAGATGTTTAGTTTCATGTTGTGCTTATGCATGTGTGGGGAAAACAAGCGTTCTATTAATTTTGGGTACAACCATAAAACAATAGTACCAGATTCTGAATGTAATGATTAAGAGAACTCAAGCACTGTAGTTCAAAACTGGTGGCTTTAATGCCGTAAAGTTTTGCCATGTTTGCACGAATGCCTTAAATATATGAAAAATATCCAAATATATCAATATATACAAAGGTATATTCCATGGGAATAAACAGGATTTGTGGTGTTATGAAGGCACGTTCATTTCAAATGTGCTTGTGCATGAAGGCTTCCCAGTGAATTGTGCTCCAAACTTGCTTTTTTCTTTCTTTCTTTCTTTTATGCGTTTACAAAATACAATGGTCATAGTCCAACTAAAGCAATGCACTTTTAATTCCTATTGAGTAAATGTGAGAATTAAGCATGTTCCCCCCCCCCCCCGAAACAAAGGGAGCTGAAATGTTCTTCATTTTGGCTGGATCGTGTTCAAGTGGTTGCCTTTCACTTGAATAATTGCCAATCATAGCCCTATTGGGGCATTCAAAGAACAGATTGGGGTGGGTAGGTAGAGCATATGGGGAATGCATGTTCTGGCTCTGCCGGCTGCCACCCCAACTTTGTCATTTGGAGTGGAAGTGGCTGGCAGAGGTTGTATGCTTAGAAAAGTCCCCATGATTGGGGGACTCTGTGTAATTGGGGTTCCCATCGGCAGGGAGAAGACTACATGTATTCGTGAAGAATCCCCCTTCAGACCTTCTGTCCAATATACAAAGGACTGAGACTGCAGCTATTGAGTGTTAAATGTGAAACTGGGGCTAAAAAAATCTCCCTTGTTAAAGATTGCCCAGATTAAGTATTAGTATCATAATGGACTTCAAAATCACTTAAGGATGGCATTTCTAACATGTGAGTTTTTTAGGTCTCTTAGCCAAAATCCTGGCAATGATCTTTGGCCTGCAGGCTTTCATCATCAGAGAAATAGCAAAATGATTTGAGTTTGGGACATTGGGAAACTCTGATTTCCATAGCTGCACTGTCTGTAAACCTTAGTGACACTGTTGGCTAGAGACTACGCCAGACATTCAGTGGGAAGTTGGCATCTATATTTTTTCCCAGGGTTGTATAAATATGCATGTTTATCTAACTGTTATCTTGGGAGCAAAGTTGGTACATAATTCTTCAATGTATCTTAAAAACCTCACCAGTTATATGGCATTTTAAGTTACTTTTATTAGTCTTCCCCCCTCCTATATATTCTACCATTAATGAGGATTCACCTTTACAAGGGAGCCTGGTCAGGCAACGGAAGATGGATAGTGTATCATGACCCTGGGATCAGACTCTGCTTTTTCAGGGAATGAAGCTGAGAGTTTAGGGTGGGAGAGGAAAATTGTTCCCAGGGCTACCCTTAGTTTCACATACTGAATCGTAGACACTGAAGCAAGAGGAGCCCATTGTGCCAGAACTTCTCCAGCCTGAAGAGGGAGCACTGCCCTCCTTTCACTTTGAGAATTCCATCGCAGAAGCACCAATGAAACAACAGTCTCCTCTGCTCCATCACTCCATGAGTGCAAAGGGGCTGGGCCGCTTCTAATGAAGAGGCTTATCTCATGGAAGGAGGAGCCAAGTGCAGATAGAGCTGAAGGTCAGTCTGAAGATCACTATTGTTCATTTTGAGGATGTACAGGCATGTCTCATTTTATTGTGCTTCACACGATATTGCTCCTTATAAGGATGCAGCTGCAGCTGCAGGCAAGCTGGCCCCCTTTTCCTGGACATGAGAGAGGAGCATGCTAGGGTTGGATTTCCCCCTTCCCATCCCTGTGCCAGGGGGGCATGACTTAACAGACTACAGTATAGTGTAACTTTTATATGCACTGGGAAACAAAAGAATTGTGTGACTCGCTTTCTTGCGATCTTCACTTTATTGCAGTGGTCTGTAACCAAACCTGCAATATCCCCGGGGTATACCTGTATACCAGTACCAGCTTCTTGACCTTAGCTAGGTGGCTAATAAGCAGTCAGTTCCACTCTTTCATCAGTGGCTTAACATGATATGGTGCTTACCTATCCCAGCGAGCAGCTAAGCCACTGCGTTTTTCATTAGCTGTAACTTGCAGCTTATGGACCAACCATAACTGTCAACTTTTCCCTTTTCTTGCGAGGAATCCTATTTGGAATAAGGGAATTTCCCTTTAAAAAAGGGAAAAGCTGACAGCTATGGGACCAACCTCAGGAGTAGTCCCACAGCCGTAGCTGTCTTAGTAGTTGAAACTTGTAAAAGGCACTCCTCTATACTAAGAACACCTGGGACTCTAGTGCAGAGATAGCTCCAGAAACTGACCCCCGAGATAGGACTGGAACCATTATATTACAGAGTCTCCAATCTCACCTAGTTGGTTCAGGAGGATAGCCTAGTCAACAGTCTCAAAGCCATTGAGAAATCAAGTAAAGACAACAGGGTTGCACTCTCCTGACCTATTCCGGATTAAGGTAATCCATCAGGGCAACCAAGGTCAATTTAGTCCTATAAGACAGGATTGACTTGTAGGAAGCTGACTTGTACTGGTCCATCTAGCTCAGAATTTCCTATGCTAACTGGCAGTGGCAATCCTGGGAGGCAGAAGACTCCCAATTCTAACTGCAGATGGTGAGTATTGAATCTGAGACCTTCTGCATGCAAAGTAGATGCTCTACTAGTGAGCTATGGTCCTTTCCTAAGCAGACTGGAAACCCAGATTGAAATGGGTGAGGACAATCCGTTTCATCCAAGACTGCTTGCAATCATGCAATCCATTTCATCCAAGAGTGTTTGCCATAATGGGGCCCTGGGATGCCAAGACCTGCCTTTAGGAAAACTTCTGAAGAATCAACAGAAAGGTGTTCCCTGTTGAATTCTGAGCAACAAGGAACAAACAAGAAAAAAAGCTTAACTAGAATCTTTGGTCTAGATAATGGTCACAATCCACTGAAAACCTTTCCTATATAACAGATGTTGCTCCAAATCTACATGCACACGAGAAGAGCTCAGTGGTCTATACCTATCCCTTCTACTTTCTCCCAGGACTCGGCTAGACTGGTAAAGAAAAAGCAATTTATATATGTTGTATGTGCGACATAACACTGTGCTGTGTGGAATCCCATTTTTCTCTGCCTGTTTTCCCTGTTTAAATTTACGCTTTAAACTGAAACACTTCTTTGAGACACAGCCTCATTGTCAGTCTGTCTACAAAATTCCCAGTAGACCTGAATACACTCTATTTTTTAAAAAAGATCTTAAATTTCTGCTTACACATTAATCTAGTTGTGTTTAACTATCTAGGTGCACAATCTAGTTTTAATCCATCACTGGTTATCTTCTTGAAGCCACATATTTTTCATGAAAGTCATAGATTTAGTCATTTCTTTTTGGCTTGATGGGCTCTTTGCTGAAGGATGGTATTCTAGTAAATTCTAATCAAGTTAAAAAGGGGTCACGATGTGTTGTTTATGTAACTTCTATTTTTGTCTTAATCATGTTCCAGCAGTACCATTACACTTCAATATACTTGAGCACAGGATTATGAATTCTTCGTTTCTGGCATTTCTCTGGAGCTTTCTGACATTAAAAAATAAAAAAATAAAATCAGATGGAGTACTTGGGTGGAGCTCAACAATCTGCACTGCTTTTTATTGTTTTAATAACTGTTCTAGACTTTAGATTGAATTTAAGATGTCACTAGTACCATCAATCTGACATGCCCTTTTGCTACCTTTCTCCATATAAAATAAGAAAGTTAAGTGTGTATATTCTCCCTTTCTCAAAATACCGGTAACTGAATATGAAACTGCTAGACAAAAGATAGGCAAACTCGGACCTCCAGATGTTTTGGGACAACAATTCCCATCATCCCTGGCCACTGGTCCTGTTAGCTAGGGATCATTGGAGTTGTGGTCCCAAAAAATCTGGAGGACCAAGTTTGCCTATGCCTGTGCTAGAATGTCACTTTCATGGTTTTGCTGCGGTAGAAGGGGGTGGGGAGAGGAAGACCCTCAGCTTGATCCTATGACTTGCTCCATCTCTCAGTCAATGAAGATGTGCCTTACACATTGCCAATGCAATGCCAATAACCACGGCCTCCCTGTTATAATACAGATGCTGCTCTAATACTGCTTTAAGATAACACAAGACACAAATATTCAAGATTAAGTTGCAAAACTACTTTTAAAGGGCTAAAATTGGCCCCAGAGAGTTATCAAGCATATTGTGCCTTATTATACAACTAAAGGTTGTATATATGTGTAATATAGACCATATATCATTAAGACACATTTAATTTCTCCGAAGGAACACAGACCCTAGTGGAGGCCAATGCTGCAGGAATTTTGTGCACTGCTAGGCAAAGAATTGGGGCGGGGGATGCTTCTAACAATATGTAACATTGCTAATGCTTTTAAATGTTTTTCCTTATTTTATGTTATATTGTATTGTAGTTCATTGCTCTGGGCTCTTTTTGAGGAAGTGCAGGATAGAAATAGCAATTTTCAGGAGCAAATAACAATGACAGCATTTTCAGGCCCAATCCAAACCCAGAGCACAGTTTAGTTCTGGCTTCTCTGGCTTGCTTTCTCTTTGAAATAAAAATGGCCAATTTAAGTGTGCTTTAAAAAACAAACACTCAGTTTGTTTTTCTGTTTTTTGTTACCTGTATTAATTGCATGATAACTTCCACTTTCAGCAGATGTTTTTTATTGCTATGAGCTTTCGTGTGCATGCACACTTCTTCAAATACACTGAAATAGAAGTCACCAGACCCTTATATATAGTGAGAGGGTGGGGAGGGGTATTACTCAGAAAGGGTGGTAGGAATGGGTGATTGGCTGATAGGTGTGGTAAACCTGTTGACGACAATTGGTCTTACAGGAAAAAGCAAGGGGTCAGATGGCTAAAAATAGCTTTATCATGTATAATGAGATAAGAATCCATTGTCTCTATTCAGACCAGGTCTCTCCATAGTTTTAAGTTTGGTAATAGTAAGACCTGTGAAACCTCATACAGATTCCACTTCACCTCAGGATTTGTCACAATCAGATGCACATCCCTCGTACATGTGTGTGTGTCCCCACACATGCACACATACACACGCACACAAAACGCAAATAAAAGAAGCTGAGTCTGTTATGATTCTAACAGATGTCCTAGAATAGATTGTACAAATATTTCATTCAGAGGGTAATCTGGCAAGTGGGTTTTGAATGGCTGCTTTTAAAGGCAGAGATTTAAACTTGACTTCCCAGTTTTTGTGACGAGGGATTAGCTAATGAACCCAAGAAACACTCCACTAGTTAGAGCCAGCAATGACTTCTTTTTGCTTGAGTCACAAGTTTAAATTCTCACATTAGTTTCACTGTATACAGCAAACAAAACAACGAAATCCCCAGAATGCATGAAATTGGCTTTGATTGTGAGATGCACAATGAAGCATACAAAAGCTTTAATAAACCTGAACTCTTAGGACCTTCTTGTGGGTGTTAATGAGGCATTGATAACCTGGAAAACACATGTTGTCTTTTTGCTATGCCTTGTTTTCCTGCCAGGTGCACAGCAATTGTGTGGCAATGAGACACAGGCTTAGTTTCTAGTGACTTCAATGAAAGTGCTCAGCCACCAAACGTTGCTAAAGGTCAGGACCTTTGCAGTTAATCTAGCATTCTGGGCATGCTTACAAAGGAATGTTTAATTTGTACTACACCTTAAGTGGGTGGAAACAGATGCAATCTGTGAGGTGGTTTTACCTCTAAGAACTGTTTATACTTGGTACTCTTTAGAAAAACCTGACCCATCAGTTACCTTTTTCTTCAAGGGATCTAATTTAGGTGTCCACATCAAAGAAAGAAAATAGCTGAGATGGAACGAATCAGCCCATTGGGCCAGACGATGGTTAACCTTGGCTTGGAGAAAAGAAAGGATGGAGATGATTTCACCCTAAGGTCCCAAGGCAGGCTATAACAATTTAAAATGCATTAAAAACAGTGTTTTAAAACTTACGATAATAAAAAATGCAGCCACAAAGAAGATATTGGAGAGAACTATGAAGCAGTTCTCCAAGGTGTGTGGAAGGCGAGGAGTGAACAAAAGAGAGAGGAATTGCTATGCTCAGGGCACAGAGTCATATCTTCCTCTCAGAACTGTTAGCACTTTGGATTTATTTTGAATTAATAATAATAATAATAATAATAATAATAATAATAATAATAATTTATACCCCCACCCATCTGACTGTGTTGTCCCAGCCACTCTGGGCTACTTCCTACATACATAATAAAACATTAAACGTGGTCCTCTACAGAATGGCATTATCTACGCACTGCAAACCTAGTGTGACACCCCCACCCCAAGTTGAAAAAATGGGAAGATCCTCACGCTCATCAACTGTGCATTAACAGCAAAGTGCAAATATGGGGCACAATTTAGACAAATGGATAACCTTTAAAATCCTATTTGTTTAACAGAGAGGTTTATGCATGTGCCTAAATCTCTTCCGCTAAAATCAGTGTGACTTTGACTAAAACGTGCTTAACTTTGGCTTGATGATGTCCTACAATTGAATGCCAGGCACACATCCCAGGAAAGCCTACCAAATATTTGGGCAGGATGCAGTATACATTTCTAAACGTAGGAATGTCAAAGAATCATCGAGTAAAATAAAAGGCATAACATTGCCAGTGGTCGACTCTGGCTGGAACTAGCTCATCTGAGCTTTCTGTTTGCATACCACTTACAGTTGGCCTTATTGCCAGCTGGATGAGAAATAAGAGAAACAAAAAAAGAGCTTCCTTGCAAAACTCGCTTGCTTTCATTGAAGTACCCAGAAAGGGATAGGTTTGTCTGTCTGGCAATTTGCTTGATTTATTGAATGAAATAATGTTTGTTATAGCATTTTTTGTGCTTACTTTTAAACTGGTGTATCTTTTGTTCCATGTGCTTTTCATCCTTGTGAATGAAAAATGTTCCCCATGACAACAAAGTGTGTTTATATTTTGGGTAATGTTACATTGGGTCAAACACATTATAGATATTTTTCCAATGAACTGTGGAAAATAACAGCAATACACTGTTGTCCACTGCCAAGTGTCATCTTCTGCACTTTTATAAATTATAATTCATTGCCTCGAATTCCAAGAGGGTCCAACAGGAACGCCAATATTGACAGCGTCTGTACATAGGGAATGCATTATTTACAATACAGCTGCCATGTTTCTATGCTTCATAGAAACAGAGATGTTTCTGTACCACAGAGGTCAATTGTCAATACACTCCATCAGTAGTGCATCTGGATGCTTGCCATACTTATATCATTATGGTCCCAGTAAAGTTCATGGGAATTGTGTTGATGGCTTTACAGGGATTAGAATTTGGCTCACCGTATTATACTCTATAATCTGTTTTGTTCAGACTTTTCAACAGTGCATGCTTTACTATAGATAATTAGAAGGTCTCTCATTGAACTGCCTGGCTAGGGTAAGCACAACATCCGATAACACGTTCATTACATAGACAGGTTTTATATTTACACTGTGACAACTGGAGCAATAGGCAGGTGTGTGATTTACTGACAGTTCCTTTTTGTGCTTCTGGGCAACTTGCGAAGGTAGGCTTGTAAATCTCTCTCCATAGCAAGGCGGATGAGTCCTACACACAGTGAGATCTAGTGCATATTGTGTGGTGCAGGCCCATGAATGTGTTGACTACAAGTGCAGATAGGAGGAGCAAGAGTGACTCACCCATCCACCTTTTGCTGCTTCTTAACAAGCAAACTAGCTGCTCATCCAAATTGAATGACCGGGTGATTGTGTGCTGGCGGAAACTAAATCTGAATTCTTTGAGGTTTCAAAAAACAAACAAAAAAACCCCAACACGCCCATCCTTTAAAAAGTCAGCCTGTTTGCACATGGGGTAGGAGAGGCAGGTGTATCACAGTTCATAGGAGAAAGTCATTCAATTCCAGGAAGCTACATTAGCCACCAGGATTCTCCAAACATATCCAGCTGTGTTGTGGGGGGCAGAAAGTAGGAAGGAGGTGGCAGTGTTACATACCTATAAGATTCTGGGTCCTGTAACCACTGTGAATTCTCAGGACTCATGAGGTCCCATTATAATAATTTGTATGCTTTAAACAGATTTTATATATGTACATAGTTTTTATTCTATCAATGTTAATTGCATTTTAATGATTTTTAATGCTTTTAGCAGTCCTTGGCTTTATCTGTAAGCCACCTTAAGTCCCATCAGGGAAAGGGCAGAGTATATAAACAAACAAATCCTACTCTGCCAACACAGCTAGATTTATCCTGTTCCCTCCCATTCAAACAGGCTTTAAAACAGCAAAAAAAAAATACCTCAAGTACCTTCCCTCACCACATAAACTAGCCCAAATCCTTCATCACACTCCCTTCCCTCAGTTGAGGGAAGTGCAGAGGGTGAAAATGGGCCTTCACACTGGTGGCTCCCTATTTACTGAATGCGCTTCTCAGTCAAACAAGCCTGCCACAATCGTCGTCCATCTTTAGTTGCCAGGCTAAGACATTTCATTGACTCAGACTGTTGGTGGCTATGTTAGCCTTTATTGTGATGCTCATCTTTTAGGGGGTGGGGTAGGGCTTGTCCTTCTTATTGTGTTGTTAGATGGATATCTTAGGAGTTTATTCTTTTATTTATTTTTTGGTTTTAAGTTGATTTTATTTGCTTGTATATTATATATTGCTTATTTTGAAGGTATATCTACTGAGACCTTTTGCAGGTGACATAGGAAGTGCTGGTTCACACACTGGCACCTGTGGACATAACACTGGCAACTCCTGGTCTACAACATGAGAAAATGTAACAAAAAACATTATGTGATAGCATTTCCTGTGAAAAATATTTATGTGGCAATGCTCTCATTTATGTTGTTGGATAGGTGGTAAATCATAAATAAATGTGATCAGAATTTGCCTGTTTTGATAACTCTAAGTCATATGTCTTATGCTTTACACATTCATGAGAATGATACAGCATTGTTTCTGTTTCCACTGCTTTTATCTAATACAGATGTGGCAGACTTATCTTACGCAGTGTGCAGCTGACAAGAACGAAGGACTGGGGGAAAGGAAGCAAAATGTGGACAAAAACATATATTGGAAGCCATCTGGAAAGCAGTATCCACAGTATAGCATTCATATTCTGTGTGTGGCTGGGATCTGGTTGTTTAAATAGTTTGTGTGGCCAACGATACTGTTTTTCATCTATGGGAGGTGAAGCAGGGCAGGGGGAACAGATCACAATTTTCTCCTTGGTTGTTGAAAGAACTGGCTCAATGACACTCAAGTTGGATTTGACAGCTTTCCTGGGTTCAAATGCTCTGCTACTTATGACACTGTCAGCAGGTAAGCAGCAGAATTGGAGTACTATGTATGTGTCCACCAATGGAGTCTTCTTCCCTGGAGCAAAGAGCAGCCTTTGTGGCAGGGATGGGGTTGAGAGAAAATTTCCATTGCTATACCAGTGTTTGGCAAAAATGGTTGATACTTGTCACAGTGCTGATCTTAACTGGGGAAGGGGTGAGGCTGCTATTTAATATATATATTTAAACTAGGCACATCATCTGCAACTGTGCAAATAACTCCACCGCTATTTTGGTATTTGGTTGCAGCCATGCCACTGCAAATGGGTCTGCATCTGCATGGATAAACAATGCTAACAAATGGCTCACCACATGATGACAGCCACCATATGGAACAATTTAGCACAACCTCCTCTTCACAGCTGTAATGTGTAAACTGATGCTAAAAATGCATGAAAATGCAATGTAAGAAAGGTTCCTGGCCAGCGTCTGAAGTTTTGCCAAATGTGTGCCTTCAACATAAAGCAAGATATTTGTGTAAATCTATCCTCTGCATTGCCCTATTCTGCTCAGGCATTAGCATCAGGACCAACAATACTCTAGCAATATATTCTAACAGAAACCCACACACAAAATCCGGTCCTTGAAATTACTTAGTCTGGAGCAACAAGAAGTGAACTGTATTGAACACGGGTCCTCCAATCAAAATTGTTGATTTAGCACAGGTCACTTTATAACCCAAAGTAGAGCTCTGTAAAGCACACAAAATCCTCCAAGGAATTTCCCTTTGGCAGTGAAACCTATTTTCACACATAAACCCCTTGATGCTGGGATTCCATTTCACAGAAATGGCTGTTTGGAGGATTCGAGAAAGAAATTCCTGGGTGTACAGAACAGTTTTATGCCTCATATGAAAGAGATGTCGGAAACAATGCAAGGCACATCCTAGCAGCACAGTATGCATTATATCGGGGTTATCCCCCCCCCCCCGCATTTTGGCTGCTAAAGGCCAAAATGTCCACACCTGCAGTACACATTGAGTGCATTCACCATAACCAGTTGCTTACTGAACATAATGACTGCTTCCCTAGTATGAGCAACAACCCACAATTCCTGGCTTAGTGTTACATCCAAGCCAGAGACTATGGTTAGTTTCACTCAAACCATGACCAGGAAGCCAACTTAGAAAACTTCACAGCGTGGTAAACCATGATTCCTGGCTTGGTTATAATGCCATGCATGATGAAAGCATGGTGAACCATGCTGGTGGTAATCAATGCAAGCCCACCAAATGAGGGGTTACTGAGTATGGGTGGATCAGGCCTGGTAATGGAGCTACTGGATCCAAAGCCAGCCCATTTTCCAGAGTGTGACCTGATGTGGACACCTCTGCTGTGCCAACCTAGAAACAGAGTAGCAAAACAAGTTAAAAGCACCCACCCTCCACCTCACCTTCTGCCCTGACCATTGCAAGCAGCAGGGAGTTGGTTGTAGCAGTGAATCCACAACCCGAGGAGCAGGACTTTGGATTGCAGCCAAGGGTGACTGGAGATTCCTGCTGTTTTGAGCAAAATGAGACATTTCTGTTCAAATGCCTATGCTTTCAAATCTTCTATTTTTAATGGCAAGTGTCAAATGAAAAAGGCAGAGCGCCCTGCGAGCAAATTCTTTTTAAAAATTTCCAAGAGCTCAGTGTGAAGGAAATAATTTACTATTGCAAAACCACGGTCTTTTGAGAGTCTATTGTACTAGCAATAAATAAAATGTTTTTAAAAAATCTTACGACCTTATCATCTATAAATCCCCTTGGCAAAAACGCTACTGATATGCTTAAGATGATTTATTTTTACACCTCAGTCCCAAGATAAACTATTTTCCTTGGTTTAATGCAACATTTATTGCCTTCATAATATATGGTTATCATCCTAAATAAATCTGTCTATGTGCCAAACTGTAACTCGGCTTATCTACCAGATCCTAATAATTTAAAACATGGAAATGCCTTCATGTTGAAATCCTCCCCTGCCATGAGAACTCAAATTGGCACAATGACTGCAACATTATTTTGCAGAAACCTTCTGTCATATCTTCCATTTATAAGGTTGAAGCCACCTACCTGAGGATTAAACTTTCTAGCAGCTGCACCAATAACAGGGGAAATCATGCTTTGCTATGTCAACTATAATGGTGAAAATGTTGGGGGATTAGTAGCACCCCATAAATCCCTCTGTAAATTTACTTGTAATGACTACCACAGTCTTCCTTCCTTCCTTTTAAAAATAAAGTTCTAACTTCCATCAGTTCTTTCATTTAGGAGGTCATTTTCCATCCTGTTTTAATTTTATATAAATATCTGAATCATAAATATGATTCACCATCTCAAATCACTCAGAGCCAGCTCACTTTTTTTTTCTTGCTTAAGCAGCCTTTTGTTTTAGTATGCATTTGCGCAGACTAAAATGTGCTAATTGAGCAATCATGGATATGTCCAGTGCAATTCTTGGATCATGGCATCTGGAAAAATACCTGCTGTGAGCACAGTAATTGTTGCCAGCTTAATCTCTAATTGCTCAATTCATATATTACATTTGCTCATGTGAGCATGAGCCTTAGGAAGTTTGGCAACTGCTCACACACTATTCTTCAAGGTCAGTTCTGAATACCAATTTATGCATCCTTTTTGTTCACATAAGGCGGACCATTTCCCTACATGAGTGGATGTTGGAGAGGATTCTCACAGTCCCAGGCTGATGCAGTTTGCTCTTCTGATCAATGAAGCTTGTTTCACTCCCATTTATTAAAGCCACCCCCCCTCCACTCAGTCTTTATGGGGTTAGGAAGAGTAAAAAACAGTGTCCTTTCAACCACATTTGTAACCACCCTATTTTAAGAGCACGTGTGTAGTTAAGAGTGTGGTTTAAGTTAACTAACCTATGTTAAATTATATTGTGAAAGATGATAAATTAAGTTCTTAGGAACATGTGGTGACCTTATAATCTTTTTCTTCTTCAAAAAAGTGCTTCCTTTGAAAGTTGTTTTTTTATACCAGTAACTGCTTAAAATCTGTTTCTGTGATTTGAAGGTAATAGTAATTATATTTCCTACTTTGTTCCTTCCAGTTACCCTTTGGCAGGTCTTTTGTAACTCTTTGCCAGATTTATGGGGGTCATCTTGCACATCTCAATCTAGCGTAGAGGAAATTGTTGGCTCCAGCAAAGAACTATAATGAGGATAATCTCTTCTCCAAAGGCCTCCGAGGGTCCAGATACTTTTGGTTTGGACATGGTCTCCATTCATTCCTCTCAGGCAGCTCAGTCTTGCACTATATTATATATTGAATTCCAGGGGGGTTGTTTTTTATTTTACTTCCACTCACCAGCAACCCACAACTTTGTGCCTTAAACTGCCAGCGTGCTTGGTTATACAATCACCAAGAACAAGTCCTGCAGGAGGGGAAATATCAGGCTTCCAAGAAGAAAATTCCACAAGGCTACTTCAACAAGTACAGTTGAGAATATGACAGCAGCTGAGGGCTGCTTTAAACATTACCACCCCTACGTGAGCATCACCAGCAAAATTGTTCCGTAGCTCCTAAAAGCTTCTATGCATCCACCTAAACACACATCCACTTTCCTGAGGGCTGTTGGTATCTGGGCAGAACAAAGATAGAATCATAGAGTTGGAAGGGACCCTGAGGATCATCTAGTCCAACCCCCTGCAATGCAGGAATGTGCACTTGCCCCATATGGGGAACCTTGGCATTATTGACATCACACTCTAACCAACTGGGCTATCCAGGCTGATATAAGAAGTTTATCCCAGATGTAGTAGAAAGTGTATTTTCTTTCTTTGCCGAGAAAGTTCAGGAGTCTCCAAGTGCCTTTGGCTAATGGCTAAATTTCATCCTACTCTCTATCATGTACTGGTAAATCTGAACATTCATTAAGGGCCACTTCTCAGGGTATATTCTGTAAGCAAGTACTTACCGAGCAAGTACACAACATGTATCACATCAGATCTGAAGCGCATACATGTTTCATACATGGCTTCTCTTCCAAACTACTTGCAAGCAAAGGCCAAGAGAGGTTCAAGCTTCTACATGCATTATTTTGAAGGGAAATGCACTTTTTCTGATTATTTCATTGATACAACACTTTCCTCAATAACTCCATTCAAAGCACCTTACGGCAATTTAAACAATAACCATCATATAATTAAAAATAATGAGAATGTAATTGATACTAACAGCATCATAAAACAGGATTGGAGCATATTATAACAAGTGAACTGCAGAACAAACATTGAGCATACAAATCCTTTGATTTTGCAATTGATACGTGCAAATATATCATATCAAGTATCTGAGTTTTCCAACCTTGCATTGGCCAGGACCAGTGACAACAGGTCCTTCCTCACTCATTACAGTTCTGCTCAACAGCCACATATGAGTGCAATGGAAACATAAAATAAGGCCTCTTTCCTGCTACATGGTAGGTATGACTGTTTGTTTGTTTGTTTGTTTGAATTTCTATCTCACTTTTTTCTCCAAGGAGCTAAAGATGGTGTACATGCACAGGAACCAGAGCAGCAGGACCCATCACCAGAGAAGAAGAAGAAGAGTTTGGATTTGATATCCCGCTTTATCACTACACTCTGTGAGGTGAGTGGGGCTGAGAGACTGAGTGTGACTAGCCCAAGGTCACCCAGCAGCTGCATGTGGAGGAGCAGGGAATCAAACCTGGTTCACCAGATTACGAGTCCACCACTCTTAACCACTACACCACACAGAGCCAGAGGGGCCCCAGTCCCCATGAACATGGCCGACTCTGTAGGGAGTGGCACTCTAGGAGGCTGAGGCAGGCAAGGGCCCACAACCCAGCTCTCTAGCTGGCCAGGTGAGGCTCGCTAGCTTTGGGAGAAGATGTGTAATTACTCAACTGGAGAAGGCTTGGAACAGGTGAAGGTCTCATGCCTCACAAGCCCAGATGCTGCAATCAGCATGCAAAGTACAGAAGGGAAGCAGAGCTGAGGTGCTGTGTCTGCTCAAGTGCCCATGTTGGTGGACCTTGGGCTTGGATGCTCCTAGACCTCTATGGGACTGTGCTTTTGGTTTGATTTTGGACTGCTGGACTTCAGACTTTGCTGTTTGTATTGACCCTGGACTGTGTTTCCTGACCTTTGGATTTTGGACTTTGCTTGTGTGGACTGAACTCCGGGCTTAAAACTTCAGACCTGACATACTGACTTGCTGCCAGCTAAGCCAGGGGTTCAGGACACAAGGTAATTGTCACAATCATGGTGCTCACCTTTGTTCTAGTAGAGGGTTACAAGGCTGGGGTCACACATTTCTTGTGGCATGGATCCTTTTTCTCAGCACTGCAAGGAAAGAACATCAAGGTGCATCATGAGGGAAGAATTGGCACACTAAAATCATTATAACGTGTTCTTAAGTGATGCAACTGCCCCACTATTACACAACGGTAAGGCAGTGGATTTTTTCCTCCGGAGCAATCCAACAGGTTGCCCAAGAAGAGCTCTGTTGTGTTAAGTTCACAGTGGCTAATCAGATACCTACTGAAGCCCACAAACAGGACTCTTACCACTAATGTTCTGCAGAAACTAGTATTAAGATGCATACTGTTTCTGATAGTGCATGTAGTACAATCATCACTAGCAGCCAATGATAGCCTTTTGCTCCATGTCTGAACCTCCTACAGTACTTGGTTTCCTTTGCCGACACTCAAGCCAGGATCAACTTGCCCACACAAATGGTGCAACACAATTTGTGCTGTTGCTCCAGATAGCTGCCATGCTTTGTGTTGCTTGTTCCGCAAGCTGAGCGCAAAACTGTAAGGGATCACAAAATCTGGATCACAAAATCTGAGGCATCCCAAGATCACAATCATTCCAAACCATTGTCAGCATAAGCAAACAAGGCCCTAATGAAAGGCAAAGCAGGTCTTTAATAAATGAGTTCAAGATTTACAGTGTAAAATCCTTTGGGTGCCAGCCATAACAAATTTACTCTCAGCACCGCTGAAATAGTGTGAAAGCGATGAAAGCTACAATTAGGCTGGGCTCCAAAATACACACATATAGGTTTGGCGATGAAAAACAAGGTTCCTGATTTGGGAGCTTCATCACCTGCAGGTGGTTAAAAGAATGTATCCATCATTGACACAAACACTGTGAATGTCATCAGGCTACAGCATCTGACTCCAGTCCTCCAAAGGCTCTCACTGGTGCAAGATCCATTCTTTAGAACTCATTCAGCAGGATATTCTGCTTGTCTCTTGTCTGTTTCAGCCTTGGAACCAATTCGAATCCCATAGTAGATTGAATAATGGGAAGTTAAAATAAATTTGATTACTTTCTCAAATGATTTTCAGCTGCCCAGTGTCTCTTGGGCGCTTTATGTGTAAAAAAAGAAAAGAAAATTTAATTATTGGGTACTCAGGAGAGGCCTATATACTGTAAACTGACATGTAAGATAACAAAAGCGTATATAATACACATTTACTATCGCCAACTTAAGGAATCAACTTTCATTGTGATTAATCATGGATTCTCCTCCTGAGAGAGCTCATGCTGCAGTAACAATGTAGTAAAACTTCGCTTCTCTAAGGGAGCAATCACATACTGAAGATTTGCTGGCTGAGGAGTTGCGGGGTTTGGAGGAAGCCCTGCTATGCTGACAAAGCCCCAGAAACATGGTGGAATGCTCTAGTTATACTGGCAGAGCACTCCACTGCCAGGGCCGTTCTGAAAGCAAAGAGGCACTGGAAGAATGGCTGAAAAAGGGCAGAGATATCAGTAGGGGCATGGTGGCATAGGGGAGGCATACACAATACAACTTCAATCATTGACCACATTCCCATCAACAGTGCAGCTTGACTGCACAGCGCCAGGCCAAGAAGAGGACATTTTCCACCCATTCACTTCAAAAGCAGGGTTGGAATTAGCTAGTCTCACATTGCCCGTGTCACCATGATAGAGGATAGACTCGTAGAATGTGGTGTAACTCAGCACCAAGGGCTCATCCAGGCTTCCCTTTGTGCCCTGTTTCTAGGATCAGGCCCCTGTGAAAACCCGCTCTTTACTACTGAATCAGAGCAAATGGCAATCCACAGAAAACCTGAATTGCTTTGGGGCAATGAGGCATAAAGGCTCTGGTGTCTTTATGGTTTATTTACCCTCGTATACAGCCTCAGCCTAGACGAAGGGCTTGCAGAGCATTCACAACCAAAGCAGGTCTGGACTCCTCTATAAGCACAGCATTGGATTCAAAGAATGGCAAAAAGCCATGTTTCTGCCTCCTTTTCCACAGCCTGCCACTGCCAGTCTCTACACCATGTTGTGCCCTCTCTTCTCTACTTGCCAAACCGCTTGCAAAGCTGACACCTTCCCTCCTGTTCGCTAATGTCATCCACCCTGTCTCTGCCCACCAACACACAGCTGGAGGAGGAAGCCCTCCCCTCCTTGTCTTCACTCTCTCTTGATGGGTTCCATGATGAGCCATCACTGTTCTTTGTTTCTTAATGGCTTGCACTTTGCTAGCCCTGCCAGGCTGGCTAGATTTGTTAGCATAAGGTAAACTCAGGAATTTCCATGTTTGGCACAGTTTAATCAAACTTTAATTCCGACTTTTACTCATTCTAAGACTTATGAGTGCCTTGCACCCACAAAACTCTGGCACCCCGACACATAACAAATAGATGCTGTTCTCTCCAGTGCCTTACTTCTTATATTTCAGGGGTGTCTAAACATTTTTCACACTGACAAAGCCACTTCCGGCTTGCCCCAGGAGGTGGGGTTGCGGGCTTCACGCCCACCCCACGTGAGCGGGGGCTGGTCCCAGCCCCCGCGAGACCAAGGGAATCCCGGCCGGGGCGCTCCCCCCCCAGCCAGCCAATCAGCTGGCTGCCTGGGGGGGCATGGTTTGCCCTATTTAGAGCCGGCGCGGAGGGGGCTCGCCCTCTTTTCGCCGGCTCCCCCCTCACGTTTTCCCACCCTCCCTCCCTTTAGGTAGACTAGGTAGGTCTTTGACTTTGCTATGGACTTCGGTCTGTCGCCGCAAGGGGCCTGGTAGGAATTTTTCCCAATCGGCAATTTGTGGCCTTTTGGTTTTTCGCCTACCTCGTAGCAACTCGTCACAACTTCTCGGCATTTGGTGGTAGGCATTGTTAAGAAGGGGTTAAGAGGATGTGGGGGGGGGGAGGAACGCCATCACCTCCCCCCAGCGAGTGAAGGGTGGTCCGTTAAAGGACTCTGGGGGGCATGGCCCTGTCCGAAGCCTATGGCGGTGTGGGCCAAAGGCACGCCCCAAAGCGGTGACCCGGGGGAGCTCCTAGTCGACGTGCCTTGGCAGGAGACTCCCCCGATCTAAGGTTAACCCTTCCCCGTGTCTCCAGCAATTGGGCTGGAGCCGGATAGTCGTTAGGACCAATGCCTAAGCCAATGCCTCTCATTCCTGAATTCAATAAAGTTGTGGCCTAATTCGCCCAATTAACTTCAATTTATGTTGTCTCGTGTCTTTATTTATCCTGGTGGGGGGCGGGAACTCGCCACGCAATAGATGCACATTCACAACACATGCAGCATACACAAACAGAGCACATATAGTTTCACAGAACTCTCTATCTTACATGCATGCACACAGCATCAGCAACACTCATATTTACACTCTCAGACACAAGCACCCATGGAGAAGCATGTGCACGTTCTTTACTCTTAAGGAGTAAACAGGTTGTTTTTTTATCTGATCTTAGTTCTAAAATTGATGATAAAAGATCCCCCTGACTGCCCTTTAGAGTTCCTCTCTAAAGGGCTGCCAGAAGCATATTTTAGTTCCTGATTGGACTTCTTTCACATCTCAGCACTGTGGTGATTAGTGCTGAGATTGTAGATAGATGATCCCTCTGGCTGCCCTTTAGAGAGGAATGTTCAAGAGCAGCTAGAATACTTTTTATGACTGGGAGACAAAGAAACCTGCCTGTTCTTTAAAAATCACTCTCTAAAGAACAGAAAACTTTATCACCCAATGAGGTTGCAAGATAAAGTTGCTGGTGGGACACCTTATGCGGTTTGGTGGGCTGGATCTGGCCTGTGGGCCACAGGTTAGCCACTGCTGCTATATGTGAACACTTCATCTCAAAATAACTGCATTGTTCTCAAACTCCCCATCTCTCAACAGTGGGGAGAAACAGCTCTCATATCCAGGGAAAATGCACTCATCTCTGCACACAAATAAGCTCTCTGTTGGCAAATGCCAGTCACTCCAGTCCTTCCTGAATGCACATGTTCTGCTGGATCCATGGAGCAGAATTAATAGTCACTGAATACATGGTGTTCACCTGCAAGTGGGAAGTGAAGAGTACAGTCACAACAAGTCTTCCCTTCCCTTCCCTACTAATTGTTGTGGGTGAGGGAAGGCTGAGCCATGAGCTGTGCATTGAGCTGGCACAATTCACTTTCCTCTCAGTCCCTCACAAAGTCCTGTTGTTTTTAATATGTGACATTTTAATGTATTTTTAATATTTGTTGGAAGCCCCCCAGAGTGACTGGGGAAACCCAGCCAGATGGGTGGGGTACAAATGATAAATTGTTGTTGTTGTTGTTGCATGCTAAACATAAGATTAGGGATGCGGGTGGTGCTGTGGGTTAAACCACAGAGCCTAGGACTTGCCGATCCGAAGGTCAGCGGTTCAAATCCCCACGACGGGGTGAGCTCCCATTGCTCGGTCCCTGCTCCTGCCAACCTAGCAATTCGAAAGCACATCAAAGTGCAAGTAGATAAATAGGTACCGCTCCGGTGGGAAGGTAAACGGCTTTTCCATGTGCTGCTCTAGTTCGCCAGAAGCAGCTTTGTCATGCTGGCCACATGACCAGGAAGCTGTATGGCGGCTCCCTCAGCCAATAAAGTGAGATGAGCGCTGCAACCCCAGAGTCGGTCACAACTGGACCTAATGGTCAGGGGTCCCTTTACCTTTAAACATGAGATTGGTCTGTGAAACAACCACAGGTCATAGCCAATGTTAGTCATGCCCATTGCAAGTAATGGACATGGCTTACTTACTCTGGATAGAAACATGGCTGAATACGGCCCCAATTCTATTTGATGTTTTAAGGCTGCCAGTGGTCTTACATCATGTCCTTTCTTCACCCTCAAACTTCTCTGGAGACCAGAAGGATACAGTCAGAAGCCTCCATTGCTCAAAACAAAAGTTAGCTAACAATTTAGCTTGACCAATGTAATTTTGATGCTGCACTGCAACATTTAAAACTCAGAACACCAATTAAACCACATGTACAACCAAACAATCCATTAAGCACAGACCAAATGGTTTTTTGTTTTTGCTCTTTCCTATCTGTCCCAAACTAAAGGCAAAGCTGGCCTTATATAACATAACAACCTTCTCAGTTGTGCACCCCCTCCCAGGCTGGGTCTAATCCAAAGTGTCATAGATAATAATGTCACCCAAACTCATAATTACTTTGTTTATGAAACTGCCTAGCTCGTAATGCTCAGATGCAACACAAATTGAATGTCATTTCCTTCAAAGTTCTCTAAAAAGCCAATTGGTTGGGTGTGGCTTGCAGCACCTCCTCTTTTAATTCTCCTTAAAACTCAAGGGGGAAAATATAGGAAGGAAATGCAGGGACGTGAGCATTTACTAATCAGACTTCCAGATGGCATTTGGAGCGTCATAACAGTTTTCCCTTGCAAAATGTGTCCAGTACTTGGCAATCCTATCGAGAATGGAGGGGTCGCTGGCAGGCTTAATCCTTGCTAATTTTAGGAAACTGAAGTAGAGAGGGTTGAAAATCAGAATTTGTATTCCCAAGATGAAGGGACCTAGTGACATAAAAGTACATCTGGATTAGGGATATCTAGGCAGCGCAGCAGGAATGCCAAAATTTGTATTGGCCTTTGCAGCTTGCCTTTAATAGCGATCTGATTAGCAGATATCAGCAAGTGGCAAAAGCTTCAGCTCCCTATTTCTATGAATCAGGCTGCTCTTGAATGGCAAAACAGGAAACCATTCTCTCTTCCCAGGTTGGCAACCCTACAAAGCAAGGTTTTTAACTGGTGTAATTAACTGGGCTTTTCAAAATTTTATGCGCAACAAAATATTTTTGTAGCATTTTGTCCAATGGGACAAATATGGAAAATACACTCCAAGTCACAGTAAATGGAAAATCAATTATTTTATTAATAAGTATCTTTTTTTAAAAAAAGAGGAAGTGACCCACTCTAACACTTCCAAGAACAATATAACACAACCCCAGAAAAGCATATTCACTTTGTTCAGCACAGTAGTTTCAGTACTGGCTGGAAAGTGACACTGTGTTTGGTGCCTGATGGAAAACAGCGGCATGTCACATTATATTGCTGGGTTCCTCGCAACTGTCTGAAAGGAAGATGGATGTGTGGGCTTTTATTTTTTTAGACGAAACAAACTGCTCTTCAGAGACCTAATTGCTAAAGAAGCATTTTTGTATGACTGGCAATTTCTACACAGTGAACTCTAATGACAGATCTACAAAAACTGAAGAGCTGCTCTAAAGCACTCTTGTCTGTCAGTACTAGATATCTGGGGAAAACCCTTGATGATTGTTTCTGGCCTTGTATAGACATATGTTTTACTATTTTGGTTTGATTACCATATGTGATCTTGCAGAAGCTTGAGCATTCATATGTCAGTATCAAATAATGATCAACGGTACAGTAATTATTGACATCATTTGGGTGTATAAAGAACTGTAAGTCTAGAGTCTATCTGGAGTGCAAAGTGTGTAAAGTCTACAGTTCTTTCCATATACCTTAAGAGTAAAATAATGATGATGATGATGATGATGATGATGCAATCTCATTCATGTCTGCAAGTCTGTGAAGTAGGTCTGCTCAGATACGTTTTTGAGAACAGATTTCCATTAAGAGAAAAAGCAGAAATGTGAGGTTGGATGTAATATAATCAAGGCCAGCATCAGTGATTGTCATCTTCAGGCAGTTGTTAAGGCCCTAGTCTATCTCCACTACACTGGGTGGCTGGGGTTGTGAGCCATCAACTACTTTAATGGCCCATGATATCCCAACCCAGAGCAACACTTGTGTAATTAAAATGGTGGGCAGCTCACAGCCATCTGTTGCAGATCATGCTGCTTCTGCCTGCCCCTACCAGCAGGAAAGCCCACTTGGGAGACCTGTTGTAGGAAGGAGCACACAAGTGTCACTTTGCTGGTGGTCTCTAAAGCCTGGAGCTGACCCTTTGTCTAGTAATAAACCAAAATGTATGTATATCTTTATTAATTTACTTATTAAATTTCTATTAAATATCTTCTGAGGGTCGCAGCACAGTTTGCAATATAAAAACACAAAAATGCATAACACAGTAATAAACAAAAACAATACCACCAACCCCAGTTTAAAATACCATAGTTTGTTTAAAGAGCCAAAGGCCTGGGGGAAGAGGAATGTTTTTGCCTGGTGAGCCTCACTGGAGAGAATATTCCACAAGCTGGGAGCCACCCTCCTGACCTCTCATGGAGGGGACACATGAAGAAGCGTCTCAGATGATGATTGCAGGGTCTGGGTTGGTTCATATGTGGAGGGGTGGTCCTTGAGTTATTGCAGCCCTGAGCCATTTAAGGCTTTATATATCAAAACCAGAACTTTTATTTTGGCCTGGAAACTAATTGGCATTGAAGCCATGACAGTTCATCTTCTAATGTGCTAAGTGTTTTAGATACCCAATATTTTTTGTGGGGAGGGGTAGGCATGAAAACAGAGATATATAATTATGCCATGGCTGTTTTTGTTGATTTTTGTCACAGAATAATTATTTTATAGTTCAGAAACAGAAGATAACATTGTTTAATTCTTGGATCCATGCAGTTTTAGGATGAAAAGAAATGGGTACTGTACTTGGCAAAAGTTTCCCTTTGTTTATCATTCTTAAGTGGGTTAATATAAAATCTACTCAGCTGAAATGGTTTTCTAGACAGAGTAATAATCTCAATGGTCGCAGCACTTTGAGGCTATGTATGGCATTCTTTAGTGACGTAGATAGATTTCTCTCAAGTGTATTCCTTTCAGACCACCTGAGAACAAGTATTCCTCTACAAAATTTATATTCCTAAAATTATCCATTCTCCCTGGTTCTATAAAAAAAGATGATTTGCTCATATTTTCCCCCTTTGCTCTGAGTATGCAGCAGTCATGTTGGACATCTTTCCTCAGTGTTCTTCATTTCATCATTCAGCCCACATCTGGTGGCTTGACCTTGGGATCTGTGCCATTGGACAGCTCCATATATCAATGTTTTCTTGGCAGAAACCTTCCCCTCTACCATCTTTCATACTGAAGTACATGCTTTTTATACACTGTGATAAATATGCACTTTTGACTGCTAGTTCATGCCAAGAGGCAAAGCCACACAGTTAACCGTTCCTCTTCCTTTGCCTATTTTTTTGTGTTTGATAGCATATTCAAACAGCATATTCAGAAATAGCCATGAGGTTCACTTTGCACAGAGAAATCAAGTGAAAGTCTAAGTGAGGAGGAACAGTTTCATGTATCTGCATTTTTGAAACATTTCTATTTATGCCTTACAAAAATCTGTCCAATATGCATTATTGTGTTTTTTTCAATGCACTAAACAAAGGAATGATGTAATTTATATTCATAACACGTGTAGCTCCAAACAACCCTAGAGATACAGATAGAGATACTGATCCAGTGGGGTTCATGTATGCACTGGAGTTTAATGTGTGCAGCTGGATTTCCCGTGTGAGCAAGTGTTGCTGACCTAAAGACTGGACTATGGTAATGCACTCTTTGTGAGGCTGCCTTTGAATGTGGTCCAGAAATTACAACTGGTACACAATGCCAGAAATGCTTTGAAAATGGTCCAGAGACTTCAACTGGTACACTTGTTATTGAGTGTGCGCTGGCGAGAACAACGTATCACGCTAGTTCTGAAACATCTGTCTTGGTTACCAAGTTTTTCCCCTTAAGCCTGATTCAAAAATGGGTTTTGACCTTTCAAAGTCCTGTGAAGCCTGGCCACTGACGGGAACTCAGCAAACACGTTCTTCCATATGAGTCCCCAAAGGTGTTAGATCTGCTGATGAGGTTCTTCTCTGAGCACCCTCTTTCTTGAGTAAGATTAGCTTCTCCTAGGAGCAGAGCTCTTTCGAGATGTGAAACACAATCTTTGGAAAGACACATTTACGTTCCTCCTTGTTTTCCTTTTAGAGACAAGAGAAAAAATCTCTGTTCTACCAGGCATTTTAGCATTTAACTGGAGCTATGCTTTTAGTGTTTTGTGGGTTGTTGTTTTTGTTTTGCTTTTGAGTAATTTTATTAAATTATTCTAATTCATCTATAAAGTGCTTAAGTTGTTTCATTGCATGTAAGCAACCTTGAGACCATTCACATTTAAAAGAAATGGCACAGAAATATGGGGGGGGGGGAACCCACTTCAGAAATAGCTTTAAGTTTTTGTAACCATAGGATGGGGAGAGGGTTTAAAGCATTATAACAGCCTAAGGAGTGGTGTACTCTTGTAATGCTACAATCCCATGCATGGCTATTCAGAAGTTAGCAATACAGTGGTACCTCGGGTTAAGAACTTAATTCATCCCAGAGGTCCGTTCTTAACCTGAAACTGTTCTTAACCTGAAGCACCACTTTAGCTAATGGGGCCTCCCACTGCCACTGTGCTGCTGCTGCACGATTTCTTTTCTCATCCTGAAGCAAAGTTCTTAACCTGAGGTACTATTTCTGGGTTAGCGGAGTCTGTAACCTGAAGCTTCTGTAACCTGAAGCGTCTGTAACCTGAGGTACCACAGTATAGGATTGCAGCCTAAGCAACATAAGGGTCATCGTGTTCCACCCCCCCCCCATCTTTAGACTACAATACTATATTCACATCTGTAAGTGCCATTGAGCTCAATGGGACTTACTTCTGAGTAGACATGCATAGGATTGTACTGTTAATGACTCTTAAGTGTATATGTACACTATGAGTGCATATCAGTTTTATGCAAGTTTATCTGTCATCATTTCCCTCCCCAAATCCAGGATATTTAATTTTGGCAAGGAAACTGAGAATTCTGAATTACAGAGATCCTCACAGTACTATTTTCTGAAGTGGAGAATTAACTCAGTATGTTCCTTACACTGGCACACTGAGTTTTGTAGAAGCGGCTCCTCCATGCACACACAACCTCTTCAAACTGCAGGCACTGCTACATTAGATATTCAATCAAGATTTGTAAGAAATAAATCTCTAGGCATGGCAGTTTCCACACTCCCTGTTTGTTTGTTAACTCCAGAAATGGCTTGCCCAGTGGAGCAGAGCCATAATGCTACCTTCTCAGCAGGTGTGTAGATGTTACTTACTGGGAGGGACAAAGGTGAGCTGGTTGGGGCAGGTAGGCACAGGTATGAAGTAGTTGGGTAGATCAGTGGTATCACCAGGTTGGCTTCACCAGTATCATCATGCCAACGTCCCCACCACCTTGCCTCACCATGCCAATCTCCCTCCCAGTAAGCAGCAGTAGCATTGCAGCTTTGCCCCCTCTGGTCAAGCTGCTTCTGCCTCAGTTTCACCTGGACCAAGCCTCAGTTTATTGGCTGTCAGCCAGTCCAGCACCAGACACTTGTTCAGGATATCCATTGACTCACACCACTATTTGATGAAAAAGAGAACTAGAACTGTGTATCCTCACTATGCTGACTCTTAGAATTTTACTGCATCTCTATGGATAGCCTCCTTCACTAGTTTCATGTTAAAACTAAAGAGCATGCAGGAGCCAAAGACTCTGGGCTGAGTCTTTATTGTCTTTCGGCAATTCCTGGCAAAAGTGAAAGCATTTTCTGAGAATTTATGATGGCTCAGAAAGACCCAGCCCTGTCTGAATCAAGATGCAAAGTTTTGTCTATCACTGTTCAATACGAACAAATGAAAAAGGCTCCAGTGAGAAAAAGTCTTGTTGCTCCTCCATGTACTTAGATATTATCGGTGTTATCATCAGACAAGGTGATAAGGTCAGAAGTTACTAATAATTTGTTGGCAAGTTCAAGAAGTCAAGAGCGTTTCCAGAAACCTGTAAGCCTCAGCATCATGTTACAGGTAAACAAAAGAATTTAAGGCTGCAAAGTTACATGCGTTTACCTGGAAGAAAGAACCATTGTATTCAACAGGACTTACTTCTGAAGAGATATGTGTAGGATTGTTGTGTAAGTTGATGAAAAGCAGATAGAAATTAAAAGCTAACTCATTGAATTCAGTGCCTCTATCATGTACTCCTAACAAGATAAAAAAAATTCCTTCCAGTAGCACCTTAAAGACCAACTAAGTTAGCTCTTGGTATGAACTTTCGTGTGCATGCACACTTCTTCAGATACCAAGAAGTGTGCATGCACACGAAAGCTCATACTAAGAACTAACTTAGTTGGTCTTTAAGGTGCTACTGGAAGGAATTTTGTTTTGTTTTGACTATGGCAGACCAACACGGCTACCTATCTGTAATCCTAACAAGATAATAGCAAAGAGGTGTGATGACAAATGGATTGCAGAGTTTTAGCAGCCGTCTTAAAAGTGGTTCTACATTGCAAATCTATGGCAACATACTTGACATGATGTTTCTTTGTGGGCTGCAACCTACATCTCTATTACTACTGCCAAATGCCTTAGTCTGTTTGTGGAAGCTGCCTTATAGCAGGTCAGAATATTTGTCAATCTAGCCTAGTATTCACTACTCAGACCGACAGTTGTTTTCGAAGTCTCAAGCAGAAGTCATCATCTGCTACCACTTCCTTTTACTGTAACTGAAGATGTCAGACATCAAACCAGAGGCTTTATGCAAGCTACAGCTCCTCCCCAAATTCTCTTCCTGTCACAGCCTGTACAAAGTGCTTAGGATGAAGGCAAGATATTGTTGTACATCAGGGGAGGGGAAAATATAGCCCCACAGAGGATGATGTACTCCAACTCCCATCAGCCCCAGGGTCAAAGATGGGAGTTGTAGTCCAGTAACACCTGGAGGGCCATAGACCAAGGTTTTGGATTGAAGATACACAGCACTCCGCCCCCCCAACCAGAGCTCACCAGAGCTCAGTGGCACCTTTCAGATGGGCACCATTGCCATTCTAAGAGAACAAGGGAGAAGTTCATGGTGAGATCAGGCACCTCTTTTTCTAGAAAAATAGCACTGAAGATACCTCTTGTGTTCCATGTGACACCACAGAGAGGGAACAAAAGGACCTGAGAATAACAGCTGCTGAACTTTTTAAAGGAAAATCAGGGCATTAGCAATATAGCTGGCAGGGACTTCAATGACTACTTAGAATCTTGAGAGGAAAGACAATCACTATAGAGAGGGGCAGGGGACATAAAACTGGTAACAATGAAGTGAGGATGATGAGGGCAACCACCTGAACATGGGGATTAAGGAGAGCCACATTATGATAACATACTCTCCAACATTTATCTGATGAAAATAGGGACATCCTACCATACCCTCCATAGGGAAGTGGGTGGCGCTGTGGGTTAAACCACAGAGCCTAGGACTTGCCGATCAGAAGGTCGGTGGTTCGAATCCCCGCAATGGGGTGAACTCCCATTGCTTGGTCCCTGCTCCTGCCAACCTAGCAGTTCAAAAGCACATCAAAGTGCAAGTAGATAAATAGGTACTGCTCCAGCGGGAAGGTAAACGGCATTTCCGTGTACTGCCCTGGTTTGCCAGAAGCAGCTTAGTCATGCTGGTCATATGACCCGGAAGCTGTATGCCGGCTCCCTCGGCCAATAAAGCAAGATGAGCGCTGCAACCCCAGAGTCAGCCACGACTGGACCTAATGGTCAGGGGTCCCTTTACCTTTACCATACCCTCCAACATTTCTCTGATGAAAACAGGGATGTCCTAAGGAAAAGTGGGACATTCTGAGATCAGTTCAGAAACTGGGACGGCTTCTGTAAATCAGGGATGTCCCTGGAAAATAGGGACACTTGGATGTTCTGTGATAATCATGACAAAACATCATAAGGATGTCACTGCTCTCAATAATTGTACTTGCTTTAAGCCACAGTGCCCCTTCTGGCAAGGCCTTTATAAACATGCTTTTCTTTTAGAAAGAGTATTTGAATATTGGTGCAATGCGAATAAAAAACACAATATTCTTGAGAAATAAGGCTGAATATTATATTTAGAATTTCAGATGGATTCCTGTAAGTGGCAGAATATATTTAAAATGTCTGCAACACCCCAAGAAGCAAATCATGTCTGATGCAGCCTGATAACAACATAAGTGAATCCAGCCTTCTGTGATAAGCTAATCTGAGATGTAAATTGACGTTTGTGACATTAATTGACTGGCTACACAAACAGCAGAGAGCCCATGGCTTTCTAATGTAAATACAAGGAAAGCCACTGTAATCCTTCAGGTTCATGCTATTATGACTGTTCACATGTGTTACAAAGAAATGACAGCATTTTCTTAAAGAAACTATAGATAAAGGATTTGATGTGATATAATTTGACTTGGACCTTGCACGCATAGTAGGTCTCTGTTCTAGAGAGGAATGATATCTTCTTTTAATCAACTGTTTTTTTCTAGAGCAAAAAAAGTCTTTTCAAGTATTTCAGCCATAGCATCAAGCACACATTGCGACTAACAATGTGTGTGCACTTCACATTAACTGAAAATGAACAGAGATCTCTTCAGTTGACTCTAGCTCTGTTCAAGGTGTTCATGACTTGATTCTGATAACATTTCTGCTTTGGTCTAGTATTCTAAAAAAGACAAATCTTAAAAGGCACTGCACATTAGCTTCAGCAGAATATAAAGGGGATAGTATTTCAGCTGCACAACTGCAAAAAGGTACTTTTACACCACCTGCAGGCCCAAAGAATGAACAAGGAGAAATAAGTCACTATGGTTCAATTACCACTAGCTTTCATCTTTTGCTGTTGCATTAAATTATATCCATATGGATTTTCCCGAAATAGTATGTGTTTTGTTTTTGGAAAAAAACATTTAAAGTAATCCATTTCATCACTTGTTTTTATTTCTTCCCACACATTAACTGCTAAGAGGCAGATACTGTGTAAATGGAAAGATAAGGCCCAAACAGACATAGATACTTAGATGATACAATTCACACCAATGAAAAAGTAATGTATAAAATAAGGTTACCAGATTCTTTTCAATGAATCCGGACACTTTTCAACTTCAATGGATTTTGCATGGGGACTGATGTGCAAATCCGGGGACTGTCCCCAGGAAATGGGAATGCCTGGTAACCTTAGTATAGAAGTCAATTTGTGCAAGTGAAACATAAATATTACAAGCAATTTGTGTAGAGAAATACACTGTGTGAAAAAGAGGCAATATTGAGGAACCCCTGGTGCTCTCCCCCTTCTTTTTTATTTCCTTCTTCCCTACCTTTTTATTTTTGCTCACCTCCTTATCTCTATTATAATCAGTGGACAAGTGTTCATGACTGACTACATAAAAAAGGACTCATAAGAGGATCCAAAGGCTCTAAGCTAGATTCACTTTTACATAAGGTTGAAATTGCTGGAGAAATGTTTCGGAGATACAGAGGCTGGAGAATTAAGGATATAGGCAAAAGCAGCCAAATGGAACAGTTCTTGAACATTTCTTTTAAAAATAAGAATAATTGGCATGGTTTATTAAAATTAATAGTAAAATTAAAAATATTGCCAAACATCTTATGTATGGATGCTAGATTTTTGTTTAACTTGAATGTTAACACATCTCCTCCCAGATCTACCCCTCCTCCCATTAAACTAAAATTCTAGGGGGAACTAAAAGTTAGTATTTTGCCAGTTGGTGTTTGCTTGGAATTTGTTTAAAATACTGAACTTGAAAAAGAAGACTACAATATACCTGCTGAAAATACCAATGAGATCTCTTTGAAAACAATCATGAAGCATTCATTTGCAATATATTTGAAAAATTACGAGGCAATTCTCTACACTTGACCCTTATTTATTTCTTCCTATATAGATAAAAATGTAAGTCTCTCATCATGCTAGCACTCTTGTGCACGGGCTCAGTTGGCAGATGAGGGGGCAGTGTATGCATGTGTGAGAGAGTCAGTAGGAGAGGCAAACAAGTGAGCCAAGGTGGTCTGAGGAGAGCCTGTCTGCCTGCAACAAACCTTCTTGCCAAGATGCCGGGGGCAGCTGTGTTATTAGAGGTAGTGATGTAAGGCTCCCCTTTCCTTTGGTGGGTGGAAGAAGGAACAGAAGAAAATAGTTGCTTCAGAAATGGGGATGGGAACTAAGGAGCTTAGTCATTATGTGGGCAGGTAAGGTGACGCTCTAGGGCATTGCCATGAGGGAAATGCGGGGGATTGATGAGTGGAAGCAAGCAGGTGGGCAGCCCCTAGTTATTTAAAAATATTTATATGCCACCTATCATGTAAATCATATTCAGGTAGTGTAAAAATATAAATTACAATACAATAAACCAGGCATAGGCAAACTCGGCCCTCCAAATGTTTTGGGACTACAACTCCCATCATCCCTAGCTAACAGGACCATGGGAATTGTAGTCTCAAAACATCTGGAGGGCTACGTTTGCCTGTGCCTGCAATAGACAGATATACACTACACAAAAACAGAGCAATACAGCATAATCGGTAGCCAAAAGCTTGAAAACATAGTGACTATAATAAGGAGTCATCAAAGGTGAGTAAGAAGCGCCTAAACTGCAGCAGAGCAGAATATGCTTTATTTCCAGGGGGAGGTCATTCCAGTTTATAGGAATCAACACAGAAAAGGCGTTTCTTGATTGTCACCAGATGGATGTCTGTAGGGCTTCTTCTGGTAATTACAGTGACAGGGCAAGTCTACATAGGGAGAGACGCAAGTATCCAGGGTCCCAAGTTGTTTAGGGACTTCAATACCCCTTGATATTAAATAGCTAGCAAAATGGAAATACTGGTAAAATTGAAGTATCTGCTACATTTAAATGAGCTACATTTACTTACTTCCATTATAATGAATGGTTTCCACTGACTGTTTTGGAAGAGATTAGTGGACTGCAGTCCAAGCTGGGGACCCCCAATTCATGTGGCGGGAGGAGGACATATATCTGGCTTGGGGTTTATCTGGCCTGAAGGTGCTCCCTCCATGCCCCTGCCCTCATTCACTGAAGCATGGAAACAGATCAGAGGCAGCACCAGCAAACCTCTGCTTTGAGCTGAGCAGAGAAGAGATGGAAGGAAAGTCCATTTAAGATCTAAGAGGCGGAGAAAAGGAAGAAAAGCAAACCCAGGGTCATGGCTAAACATTGCTTTTTAAAGTCAATGACTATGTTTAGTGAAGCCAGTGTTTGAAATATGGAAATATCTTAGTTTCTAAAGTAATGGAAATCCACTTTAAACCATGTAATTCAAAAGCATATTAATGCATCCAGCTCCCTGATATCAATCTGTAATCTAGTTCAGACAGTCTCCATTTGCTCTCTGCATAGTAGTTATTAATAACTTATTTTGAGTTATCATTACATAAAGGCCACATCAGCATTCCAGTGAACACAGGGACAGCCTCAGCAACCCTGTGATGTAGTCATAACACATTAAGGGGCTCTTTTTTCACATCATTATGTCTTGAACTAAGAGCAGACTATGCTGTTGACTATGATTTGACTGTCAAACTGTACCAATATTATTTCTGCTAATAGGCTGACCTCTTTTATATTTTTCAGATATGTGTAGCTTTGGTTTCGGTGACTGGCATCAGTGAAAATTTATGGATGTTGCCCTGTTTGTGCTAAGTGATCAATTGCACTGACATGAAGGGAATAATAATGAGAAAACCCTCCACAAATCAGAATTGCATCTTCCTTTAAAGAAGCAGCTGACTGGAGAATTTACAGTCAATATGTACCTCATTGGAGAGAGCTATAAACTACATGGTGAAATCAAAACCTCCTTCCAGAGTTGGAAACCATTTTTACATTCAATAACATGGCAGATTATATTACCTTATAAATAATAATTGTAAATCCGTAAGTATTCAGTAAGATTAAAAACATGAGATGTCTCATAAGTTTAGACTAAGTTAGACTTATGCTAGATTTCTGAGCGTATGCCATATTATGACTATATCCTGCCAAAGTCAATAGAAAGGAACTGAAAGATTACTTCCATACCATTTTAAACTGAAAAGGCAAAATATCAACTCCCTAATCCAAGGTCCATAGGATTCCATGGGAACCTCTTCTTTGTCTATTGTGTAAGAAAAGAAGTGACAAAGAATTTACTTGGATCATGAAGCTGAATATGAGAACTGTGCACAGTACCTTCTTAGTGAGTATTTCTGGGATGGGTGGGAGCAGTAAAATACTTCTCTAGTAATGATATTACTTAGCATTTATAGAGTGCTTCCTATGAATGTTCAGATTACTATTATTCCGTAAAATCTTACATCAATCTTATAATGCAGGTCAGTATTATCATTCCCTTGTTCCAGTTGGGAGGTTGAGAGATTGTGGCAATGTCCCAGCAGTTACTCAGGAAGAAACAAGAGACTAGCAGGGAAAGGTCGTGGTAAGTCAAGTGTGGACAAGCAGAGCATACAGCAGCTGCACAGTGAAGCAACTGGACACACCACTGCTACTACTTTTGTGCCAGGGCCCTGTGACCTGCTGTTCCCTAGTGATTAATAAACACACGGACACGAGTATTTAGGTTTATGGGTTCAAATAGGCCACAACTCTATTGGTTACAGACGTGAACAGTTTGGCCGAGACACTGGGTGAAGCCACGCTATATCTTGTCTCCTGCCCGTCTTCAGGGAGTCCACCAATAGGGGGAACCCTATGACTTACATCAAATAGGAGCACCCGAGGGGTCCCTGTTGGGGTCATGGCATGGCCCTAGCCCACGTCCAGGCATCGGACAGGATCCACCCCCCCAGATCCCTTTAACAGGATACCCTTAATGAAGAGGGACAGGCAGAGGCTACAACCTCGTCTCCATCCAAACCAAGGCTTTCACAGTGCCTAACCTCACAAAGTTGTCACGATTGCTACAAGGTAAGCAAAAACCAAATGGCTGGTGCCAATTTGCCAAGTGGAAAAAAATCCTACCCAGCCCCAACAATATGGCAGCAGACATTTGTCCATAGCAAGGTCATGTTATAGCAAAGCATAAAAAGAGGATGGGTGAGTTGGGAGATCCGGAAAAAGGGCTAAATTTCCCACAGCCACACTCTCTACCAGCGCTGATTGCCCAGTGGGGCCACACTGGGCCCTGCCTGGCACCGGTGACATGGTTGGGATAGCATGGGGGGGCGTCAACTCCTTGTCCCCATGCCGGATCACTGCAGGGGCCTAGATGCCTGGCCACAACCCCGCCAACCTAAAAAGATGAGAGGTCCTCCCATCCAGTAAAATACTATTTTGCAACTTGGAGAATCATGGCCTCCTCCTCCTCCTAAAAGATGATCCTAACCATAAGGTAAAAAGAACCAAAACTATAATCCAGGGTTTCCCAAACTTGAGTCTCCAGCTGTTTTTGGACTACAGTTCCCATCATCCCTGGCCACTGATCCTGCTAGCCAGGGACCTAAGTTTGGAAAACTCTGCTATAATCCAGGGCTGCTTGTTGTTATAAGGGCCCCCCATAAATGGAATGTTTAAAAAGTTGTACAACCCTGTCACTACAATTTGATTTCCTTTCAGTGGGAGTTAACAATGCCTTTTCCATGATTATGGGGCACTCAATTAAGTTTGAGTAAAGGCATAGAAATTAAGGAACATGCCTAAGTTAGGTCCCTTAATTTCAATAGGTCTACTGGCCAAGCCATTGCTGTAGTTAATACCATGGTTTCATTAATGCTTTACCAGGTGATCACCAAAGTCCTCATCTACAATCAACATGTTACTTGGTCTTTGGCCTGAATATGACACCTCAACCTCTACCTGACAATGAAGAACCACAATGTATATTCAAAGATATGTGCTATGTTAGAAGGTTATTACCTTCTTGTTTTCTCTAGGAGACAATTAAGAAATTAAACAAAAGGACGTTCCTAACACTGCAGTGCTATACAAGTCTACTTAGTTCAATGGAGCTTTATTCCAGGTAAATGTATAAATAGGATTTCAACTTAAGTGTGTTGGTCCTTTCTAAGGTTCCCCCAGCATCTCCAGTTAGGATTTCAGGCAGAATGGCTAGGAAGGAGCTCCACTTTTGCCCTTGAAGAGCCATTGTAAGTCTTAGTCAGTACTGTGTTGGCCGCTACAGTGATACCTTGGTTCTCAGATGCTTTGGTACTCAAACAACTTGGAACCCAAACACTGCAAACGCAGAAATAAGTGTTTTGGATTGCAAACTTTTTTCGGAAGCCAAATATACTCCGTTTTGAGTGTTATGCTTCTGTTTTGAGTGCCACACTTCCGTTTTGAGTGTTACTCTGAGGTCTGTCTGTTTCTGCTGTTTATTTTGCATTTTTGTTTTTGCTGCTCCTTTTTTGTTTTTGTGACTGTGTGTAACCCAGTTCAGCTACTGACTGATTGATTGTGTGACTGCAGTACATTGATTGTTGCTTTCATTTTATGGATCAATGGTCTCGTTAGATAGTAAAATTCATGTTAAATTGCTGTTTTAGGGGTTGTTTTTAAAAGTCTGGAAGTGATTAATCCATTTTTGCATTACTTTTTAAGGGAAAGCATGCCTTGGTTTTGGAACACTTTGGTTTTGGAATGGACTTCTGGAACAGATTAAGATTGAGAACCAAGGTACCACTGTATTAGAAGGAAGATTTGAACTAGATGTATCTTTAATCTGATGTAGTAGAATTCTTCTTAAACTTATGTCAGTGAATTTAAGAGGGGGATTCATAGGGAATTAGAAGAGACCAACCATAGAAAGTAAGTTATTACACACATTTACATAAAGAAAACAAAATGACAGCTGGGGGGCAGAAATACTAAGACAAAATAACTTGGTTGGCAGTCCTAACTTCTTCTTTTTTTAATCCATGGCATAAACAAACACCACGTAGATTCCATGTCTCAAGGCAAAATGTGATTAGCATCCATGCAGGCACCATGCCAGCCAAACAGAGAGACATCAACACACACTATGTTTCAAGACATGAGTATTTGACTCATCAGAAAAGCTGCACGCTCCAAGTTTGCATTCTTCTAGTTGAGTCTGAGTCATCACTGGTCCATTCACTCAATTAGATGCTTAAAATTACATAAACAAAAAAATAGTGTCTCAGTTTTCCATTATGCAAGTAAATAACATGAAATAATCATCTTTGAAATGCTTCAACAGCCAGCTAGAACCAACATGTACACCCAATTATTCCTGGTTCCTTGTAATTTTAGAGAGCACCTAGCGTGACTGGGTAATGCCATCTCTAGACTAAGAATCATAAGCAAATTCTATTAAATTCAGTGTGTACTTTTATTTTCAATATGACAGGTAATGAAATCATAACAAATATGTCCCTCCAAATCTGGCTTCTGCTACTGTGACATATGTGGTCAGAATGATTATGAGAATTCACTTTCAATGGGCCCTAAACCGTTCAGAGGTTAGAGGCCAAAGAGTCAAGCTATACCAGTTATGCAACCATTCATTGCTAAATGGCAGTGATCAGTTTTTATTAGTGTTACTGCCTGCACAAGAAGCTCACATCCCAGAATGCCTGCTATATATTAGTGTTCTTCAAGAACATTCTGATGGGTGGGGGAATACTGGCCAGAATGTTCCAGAACATTGATACTTCTAGGAAAACATTTTCTGTTGCCAGAAAGTGGCTGCCGAAATTACCTGTGCCTGCACTGCCATTGTGGTGGCAGCAAACAAGCAACTGTTAAACAAACAAACAAACAAACAAACAAACAGTGGATGTAATGAAATCCAGTGTAAAATATTGTGGACACCTATCTGTGCCTGCAACCTCTCTGTCAGTGAATTGTTTAATGAGAGCAAGTCCTTCATATCCCAAACTGAGTCTCTTCCCTGTTCCTGTAAAGTTAGCATCTCCACCTGAATCCACCTCCAATTCCTATGTACCAGTCGTCAATTGCACATTCAGTTGTCCCACCTTTCCGGGAACTGTACCTTTCTATCATTTAACAGCATAGTTCCTGGAATGAAGAAAGGTTATTGCATTGTCAGCCCAGTTTGACCTTCTTGAACTTCATCAGTGCCTTCAACTCATTCCTATCCAAGTTGAAACTGACTACAGAAACTTAGTCTACCTGTCAAATGCCTATGCTTGTTCACATTCCTTGCAAGTGTAGCCACAAAGAGGATGTTATCAAGGAATGCTCTAGGCACTAGCAGAGTGTTATCCAAATCACTCTGTAAATACCCTGTTCATACCCACACAGTACAGTACCAACTAGTGTACTTCCTCAATGAAGTGGCAATGTGTTGCTGCATTTCCTGCAGTCATGGATATATACCAGAATCCTGGTGTCAACGCTTTTAAAATACCCCAGAGCTATTGAGAACAAAATTTTGAACCTATTTTTTAAAATTAAAATATATTTTCATTTTGCTTTTGACATAAAAGTATCAACACAATATAAAATTTCCCATAATAAAAAGCAAAACAGAGAGGTTTGGTCATGTTACATTTTCAAAGTACATTCAAAAAAGAAAAAGTAACAACAATCCAGAACTTGTTAGGACATTTTTAAGACCATAGCAATTACAGTTATGAGCCTCTGGGTGCAATTATGAGCCTCTGGGTGCCAGTCACAAAAGGGCTGCTGTGTGGATGTGCTATATCACAAAAGAGACAGGACCTCAAAACCATGCAAATATGGAAGGTTTTAATAAAAAGGGAAAACATCCTGCGATTGTTAAGTCTAATGAAGTGTCTGTGAAATTACACAGAAGAATGGCATACAAATCAAAACCACCATTCTTTGCTCTGTGGAAGACACTTCCTCTTGCTGATGTTGCATCCAGAACAGAATGAAGGGGTGACATCAAATATTTATACCACCCAATCAGGACTGAGCAGGGCAAGAAGGAGTTTTCAGCCTATGAGAGCATGGAAGGGTGAAAAGCCTCTTTTTGAAGGTACAGTGTGCCTCTGATGCAAAAGCAAGCACTGATGAGCACATGCAGCTGCCATGTTGGCAATCCCTAAGTAGGCATTTGAATTGGTGGATTCTGAAATGAACCAATCTCATGTTCTTAAAGCATTATTAGGGGAAACTAGGTAACATTTTTAGTTCTTTTTTTAAAAAAAATCAGCAAAACAGATTGTTTAGCTTGGGGTCACTGTTTTCCTTACGTCATTGAATCCTGATGTGCTCTACGATATCACATCATAAAGTTCAGTTGCATTAACACAGTATTGTTTTCCAGAAAACTAATGGACTTCTGGAAAACAGCCATCAATAAGAGCATGTAATGTATGCAGCACCGAAAATGGTCAACTTCTTATGGAGTAAATTCACATGGTCTTTGTTAGAATTCTATGTATCCATGTTCCAGTCCAACAACTTGTATAGTGTGGCGTTAACGTTTTAACCCAGAACCATTAAACATATGCAAAAAAATTATTCGGGATCCTTCTCAGAACATTTGATATCCGTTTGCAAAAGATCTCAAAACTGAACAATAGCAACCCATAGTTTTTGATGGTAAAATTAATTAAGCACATTTCATAAATGGATTTTCCAGCATCAAAATCTAGAGTCTCTGTGGTGTTTTCCCCCTCCTTTTGTGGAAATTTTGTTTGAATATATTTGTTGCCTTTTTTCCATCTTCAAAAGAGATAACTGGTACGATTCCCATTTCTGTAATCAGATCCACCAGCCACTGGCCACCAGACACTGATAACCTTCTAGGTAGACTGCTGCAATGTGGTTACATGCGAAAGTGATCCAGATACTGTGGCTTGAAGACGATTCTGTTGCACATTTTCTAGAGGGTGAAATGCCCAAAGCTTGTTAATCTTAGTTGAACTGTACTGGCTGCTGCTATGTTTCTGTGTACATTTCAAAGGCTTGTTAAAAACAGCCTTTGTATTTGACGAAACGAGTCCTCCCATATGTTATTCCCCATCATGCGATAACTACCAAGAAGGCAAAGCTTTGCGTTCTGTCTTTGAATCAAGTTTTTACCAGTCTGAAAAGGGAAGAAGTGCAGTCTCCTTTGTTGTGGCACCCACAGTGTAGAACTTGCTCCCAAGGGAAATTTGCCTGGTTACCTTCCTTATCAAATATGCCACCTGCAGAAGTTATTTCTATTTCGGAAGGGTTTTGTTTCAGTTTCATTGGTGTAAGATCAGCTTTCATATGGCGATTCCAAATGTGCTATTTTAGTATGGCTCATTGTTTTCAGTTTGTTTTAGGAAACTGGATTAGGTTATGAATTTTATTATACTGTAATATTTTACAGTTTAATTATTTGTTTTAATGTATTCTACTTGATACTTTTAAAGTATAGAAATGGTGTATAGAAACAACAAACACTAGGTTGTATTCAGTGGAGGCCTTGCATAAATGGAGTGTACTTCTGCTCACACAAGTAGGGGCACCTGATATTTGTGTGACAGGCTGTCAGGGTCATTTTTCAGTCAAGTTACAAATCAGTTCTAGGAATAATAAAGTATTATAGAATAAAAAGATGAGAGAGAATGTGGGTTGTTTGTTTTGTTGTTTTTTAAAGAGAACTCTAAATAGACAAGACAGGAAAATGAAAGAAGAGAGAGAACTGTTTATCACAGTTCAAAAGTAATGTGTTGTTGTTTTTTTTTAAAAAAATTATCACCAGTTCCAGCTCACTAGTAAAGAAAATGGATTATTCAAACATCAAACTCTGTACTAACTGTTCCCTAAGAAATCTTTGGGGTTTTCACACCTGTGTCATTAAAAGCATTTGTGTTTGATGTAGCCTGCTTTTTAAAGCCTGTCTAAGGGGACTGATAAAAAGAGAATAAACTTGAAATATTACTTTCTACTATTTTCCTCACTTAATCATTAGGCTACCTGTTTTATCTTGAAAGACAAGGAAGAAACTGATGAGTGTTCAAACATCACTCCAGCTAAATAGCTACCATAAAAGCTTAGTAGCTTAACATTTCCAAGATTATAGCTGCATGTTAAGCATACATGTCTCATTGTTACAATCCAAACTGTGCTTAAAGGTTACAATAAACCCAAAACATAGCTAGTTCATGGTTAAACAGTGCCCTGAATTTTAGCAAGCTACAATGTGATCACAACCTAAGTTAGCTCTGAACAGTTGTTGCAAAGAAAAAATTGATACGCTACAAGTTATATTATTTATTACAATTAAGTCCAGAAAACATTGTCCACGATCCCAAGAGTCATGGGCATGGAAGGATGATATAATGCCAAAGGCAAATAAGTTAAGGAAGAGAAGATGGGCAAATTCTCAGATCTGTGGGTCATTACATGTTCCTTACGCCATATAGTAAAAGCAGTACAGTATTGTAGTATGGGAATAAAAGTTTCACTTTTTCAATCCCCCTGACATACCAAAAGATGCAGTGCTGGAACTGGGTTTTATATGTCATCTTACATGACTTTGGAACTTTTCACTCTTCTTCAAAAGTCATTGTGTCAGAGAGGTTGGCTTCTCGCAGCCATTGGTTTTGCAACAGTGTGTTCTTATCCTTTCCTAACTCCCCCACCATATACTGCTCTATCCTAAACTTTTGGCTCCCATTGTCTTTTCACAATAAAGATAGAGTTTCTTGTTAAGTGGAGTTTTAATACTGAGGTTCCCCAGGTACCTGGCAGGAAATGCACATACCTAAACTTGTACCGAAAGAGTCGGTATAAAATTACCATGCAGCTGTTATGAATTTCTTTATTGCTGTGCTGTTGGCATTCAAGTGAAACAGCATGATGTACCTGGCAATGTGTTAGTAACTTTTAGGCAATCTTGGTGATAGAGAATGTAAAGAAATGTCTTTACTGCTCATTTTACTAGGAGAGCTTCCATTTTATAAAATGTAGCCAGATACATCCCTTCACTTTCATACTTTCCAGCCTGCCTCATCCTGAATGCCAAAGTGGCTATTATTCCTCTTGTTTCTGTTCTTCCATTATTTTGCAGAATTGTCAACAGTAACTACCATACAGGAACATTGTAAGAATCATGGTAACATGCCCTAGTATCCTAGGTAATTCATACCAGATTGCTATCTGAAAGGGAGGGAAACACTACACTGCCCCTTCATTTGACAGTGTGACTGCTTTGTCACTTTGATTTAATCTACAAGCAGAAATTATTATACTTGCATAGTGCACAATGAAATGTTGAGCTCCAAGATGACAACAGTAAAAGTAACTCAAACTCAACAATCAGTTCAAGATCTTCTCTTTGCCTTACTTCATTTCAAACAATTGTGGCTAAGGGACAAAGCATTTTACTTCAACCACTGAAGTACTTGGAACTAATAATTAGCTTATTTCCAAGTTGCCAATGTAAATCCTAGGTCATGGTTGCAAAAGGTTTGGCAAAATGGATAGGCATTGTCTGCTAAAAGTAAAGTCTGTCACTGCATTTAAATCTCAAACACTAATTCATATCAGTTTTGCTTCAGGTATAATAGGATGGGTGTTTATGGTTGTTCCACTTGTTTGGGCACTATTTTGTTGTCTATCATGCAGACTTCTTGCTCCCCTATTTCTAAACTCCTACACTGGGATGAAAGAGATTTCAAGCATTGTGGATTTTGTGAGGAACAGCATGTGCTTCATAGATGGGATTCATATATTATAAAACAGGGGTGGAGAACCTGTGGTCCTCCAGATGTTGTTGGACTACAGCTTTCACCATCATCTTCAACCATTGACTATCCTGGCTGGGAGCAGGGAGTCAAATAGCATCTGGAGGTTCCACACCCATTGCAAAATATTAACAGTGTGATCTAATATTTTTCTACTCAGATCAATGGGGCTTACACTCCATTAAGAGGGTATAGGGTTGCAGGCTAAACAATGGCATTCTAGTATTGTTTTGTTGGGGAAAGACTTACTGTAGACCAGTGATAGTCAAATTAATTCCCTCGTATATTATTGGACTCCAACTCCCTCCAGTCCCCAGACAGCATGGCCAACAGCCAGGAATAATGGAAGCTGTATTGCAGGACGGGAGCACCACATTGGCTACCCTGATGTAAAGTCCTATAACTAAGCCACCATGGGACGCGGGTGGCGCTGTGGGTAAAACCTCTGCGCCTAGGACTTGCCGATCGCGTGGTTGGCGGTTCAAATCCCCGCGGCGGGGTGAGCTTCCGTCATTCGGTCCCAGCTCCTGCCCACCTAGCAGTTCAAAAGCACCCTTAAGTGCAAGTAGATAAATAGGTACTGCTTTATAGTGGGAAGGTAAACGGCGTTCTGTGTGCTGCTCTGGTGCCGGTTCGCCAGAACAGCTTCGTCACGCTGGCCACGTGACCCGGAAGTGTCTGTGGACAGCGCTGGCTCCCGGCCTCTAGAGTGAGATGAGTACACAACCCTAGAGTCTGTCAAGACTGGCCTGTACGGGCAGGAGTACCTTTACCTTTAACTAAGCCACCATCAGTAATGCATATGAAAGGTTCTCACTTCCCTGCATTAGTACAAAAAATTCTAATCATTGCTACTACCACATCTATTTCCTAGCTTTTTGTAAACATTTCATCTGTGAAAAATAGCTGCTGTGCAGGAGGTATTGAAAGTGTGATGATTGGCTCTGTCCCCAATATTTGCACACTCATTTCAACAGCTGGTGAGAACCTGTGCTTTTACCTGCAAAGGGCCTTCCATATGCTTTATCACTGAATGTGCTCAAAGCAAGGGGGGGGGGGAAATCCCTGAGCAATGTGTTTTTTTGTGTGTGTTTTTTTGCATCTGTGCAGCCTGGAGGTGCAGACACCCACAGAATATTTGCAGCAGGTGGCTTCTGGTTGTCTTTATTAATTACAGTTAATTAAGCACTGGAGGTAGGCTGCAGGACTTGGGAGAAGCCTGGTGGAATCAGATAGAATGGCACCCCCTAATAACAGTTTTACTCACTAATTGCAGCTGCCACTGTTTATGCGGCATTAAAATATGTCTTATTTGCCTCCAGTTTTAAACTGCTGCAGCTCAGCTGCCCTTCATTCAGATTTTCTGAAATGTGAAAAGTGTGTACTCTCCTCACTCAAGGCATTTTCTGCAACAAATTTAACAGCGATATCACTAAATAAGGAATAGAATCATCATGTTTTTTAACCAAGAATGTGACACACCTTAACCATAGAACTCCTCCTGTGACTCCTTAATAAACATTGTTTGGAATGACAAACTTCCACCCCAGCACGCAACACAAACTTCATTGTCTCCTGCCAAGTCTTACAATACAACCTAATCTGTTTAGACTTGCCAGAGACTCACAACTAAAAAATCTACTTTGGGTATTTCTCAGACTGTAGTAGCCACTCAACAATGTGTGTGTAGGCGGGGGGGGGGCAAGGGGGGATAAACAAATCCATATTGGTACCAACCTGTTACGGGACAGATCTAGCAGAGCAAACGACAGACCACTACAGTGCCCAGTTAAGTCCACTCAAACTTAGCATCAGTGATCTACAGTTCATCCTGGACAATATCACATTTGCCTTGCAGGTGGCAGCCCCTTATTTGCTTACAAGAAGCCTTCTCTTCACCTATGAGCAACAACAGGCCACAACATTCAAAACACAAGGAACAGACCCAGCAGCAGACAGCAGTAATGTACAAGGCAGGCAGAATGGCTGTCCTCCTGGTGGCAGCCCTGGGTTTACTAGGACAGCGTAGGATATGGCAGCAGTCAGGTTGGGAGGGAACTTTGGGTTGTTGGTGGTCACACAGGCACATGCATACCAGCATTGCCACCGCCAGTGCAGAATTCTACCACCCTGGGAGTGCAGTACTGCTGCTGGGAGGGTACCAATACTGCTCTACTGCTTTAAATGTATGGTGTGGGTCTGCCCTGAGTATATATGTGTATGTCTATGTGTCAGCCTGGAAAGTTCAGTTGATTAGAGCATGGTACTGATAATGCCAAGGGTGCAAGTTTGATCCCTGTATGGGACTAAATGACCCCCAGGGTCCATCCCAACTCTAAAATTATATGATTCTACGAAACACACACACATGTTTGTGTGCTTCTTAGTAGTAACCTCACTCATTCTCACAACATCCCTGCAGTCACTAATATTCCACTTTTAAACTGGGGAACTGAGGCTGAAGGGAATGAGTTTGCTGAAGGCCATGTAATAAAGTCCTCATTGAGCAGAGATCTAGTCCTCTCAACCTAGTCTCAGACAAACATTCTAATGCTATTGAGCTCCACTGGCCCAAGCTCACCATCAACTTAGTTTACATGGTTTGCATGCTCTTAAGGAAATAGAGATATTCCCATATGTGCATTTCTACCCATATACATATATTGAGAGTAAGTGTCTGAAAAGTGTCTGAAATGGAGTAGACTAAACTTCAAATTCTTCTTTGACAAAGACCCAATGCACATCCCTTAGCTAAAATGAACTCAAGGATAGAAACTGGCCGGCCAACACTATAAAAATTGCCTTCAGAATTCTTTCTTGAGGATGGATCAGTTTGTTGATGTCCATATGCTTGCACTTAATCTTTTACTCAAGATCATCTGGCCCATAGAAGAAAACTTGCCAAGCAGCAAATGCCTGGTTTTTAAGAAGATAATTGCGTCAGCTTTATGTGAATCATTGTGGTGCTAATTTTTCCAGCTAAAGAGCCTCTCATTTTCAACAGTAGAAAAACTAGAATTTTGGAGTCTTTGTTCAGGATTGCAGAGATATTGATAATTTACAACTGCGTGGTGCTCTGCAGAACATTGCTCACTTGAGATGAGGTCATGCAATATAAAAAAGAAACTCTTCACAAGTGTAGAAAAAATGATTTGAGGTTAAGATTCATTTCACTCGGAGCACTTAAAGAACAGTGTAATTATTAAAACAGAGACATTTTCTCACTCTGGCCTTTCATGCACATCTGATCACATAAAACTTTTTGGCTTGTTTCTTCTGGAAAACCATGTATGCAACATACAGATTTACTATGATCTCGTGCTGATCTGCATTACAAGAGAACAAGATCTTATCAGCACATCTATTCCTGGCAATGGGAAAGGTTCCGGACAGCAGGAGTGGCAATAGCTGACTGCATTTAATTATTGAGGATCTGAATATAAAATGCAAAGGGTTATTTACTGATACCCCATTCCTACAAGTTTGTGTTAGTTGTTGTGGAATAAACAGAGGATTGCTACTGCAACTGAAGCAGCATCTTATTGTGGCAAAGAGATTGCACAAGCAAAACCTTGTGCAAATTTCCCTATATTCACATGTACTCATAACAAAGAAAAAAACCACCAAAATGCTGTGCATTAGCACCCCACTTTTCCATTAAGGACTAGAGTCCCTTTTTAGCATCTATACACACACATAACAGAAATAATTCCTGGCTTACCCTGCTCCCATCCACCCAGTTCCATGACAGCATTACCAGGACATCTTCTGGCACAGAGGTTGCAGCCAGAAATCATGGAGGTGGAAAATCTCTATGATACCAGCCTGCAAGTATTTGGTTTTTTGTTTACAAAGCCAGAAGACATGCAGCTGGATCAGATCCCGATTCAATCAGCCAATCAGACTCACATCCAGAGCTCAAACCGCTCCCTTCCTTCTGTTAAACTTTTGTAAATAATAGCTTTGGTTATCACTTGGTCTTGCACTGTGATATCATTGCAGCATTGCATGAAGGGGGAATCCCAAAGGTGAAAAGTCTCAATTTTCTGCAACAACCCATCTGAGCTCAACAGGAATCAGCAAACTCATGAGCAGTTCTGAATATTGTTGTTGTTTAGTCGTTTAGTCGTGTCTGACTCTTTGTGACCCCATGGACCAGAGCACGCCAGGTACTTCTGTCTTCCACTGCCTCCCACAGTTCTGAATATAGGCCCAGAATTACATTTATGTATGCAATATGGGTTATGTGGTTGTGAAGGAAAGGAGCAGTAATTAGATAAGAGTTTCTTTTGTTGCGAGAGTAGCAGCACAATTTCCCAGAATTTAAAAAGGGGAAGATACTATTTCAGAATTGCTTTTGTAGCTCCTTGGAAAGATACAGAACAGATCTTTACAACTGCTGAAACAGTACAGCAAACTGACCTGGGGTTGTCTGGAAGCATATATACCTGTGAAACCGCATAAGCACATACACCAGTCCCTGTGAGATCAGCAGGGAGCCAACTTGTATCTTTGCTGCTCAAAAACTGCACACAGGTGCCAGGTGCTTTAAAATGATTGTAAAATCTGTTGTAAACTTCAGCCACACACAAAAAATCAGCCTGATACAACAATGCTGACAGCCTCAACAAAACTTCACAATGCAGTTAAACAGGAAAGGATATATCCTGGAGTAGTTTAGGAAAAGATGCAAAGCTATATGTAGATTCCACTTGGATTTGCAGGATGTAGATGGAATAACAGTAAAAGAGAATTCAAAATGGTGACAGGGTGCTTGGTGAGTTGCTTGACCAAGACGAAAAGCAGATACAGATAAATATTAAGAATCTCATTGGAAGTTCATATAGCAAAGTTTTGAAAAAAGTACCGGTACATTGCAAATTAACGATGAGATGCATTAGTTCAAAAGATATGCATAGGAAACTCAAAATAAAGAAGTTTCTGCTATGCTTGCAATGACCTGGGGGCTTTCAGTAACATTTCATGAGCACCGAGTGACTGCTAATAAAAATTAGCTTTTGTATTATATTTTAATTCTTAGCATGTCATGAATTAAGCAACAGCTACAGAAAGGATAGTTTTGGTTTAAAAAACTTTCACTTTATTTTTGTGATTTTATCTAGAATAGTTTCCCCCCAGTTTTGAAATGTTTTGTTGTATTTTTCAACCATACACAAACAATTTAAACAAAAACTCAACTGAACAGAGAGGATATATGAAGTGTCTAATTGCAACTTATATATCTTCACACCATGGTACCTAAGTCATACTCAGAATAGACTTCAATTATGACTAATTTAAGTCCATCCATTTCAGTAAATTAGCTTGCACTTTAGTCAGATGCAGCCCATATGATTTTTGTTTTGTATTTGTTAAATAGCAGGTGGGATGTGATCAAGATTTGGAATGTGGTGCAAAGGAAAGGAAGCCAAACACATTTTCCAGGTGGGGGTGGGACAAATGTTAATTGAGAATTGTCTTCAGCTACTGATCCACTGTCCAGGATTGTTAAAGCTCCTGAGAAGGTGATGAAGACCCAGCATCTCATATAGGCTTTCACTGCAAAAGTCAAATAGTTTTTGCCAGCTCTCTTACCCATAAAGGTGGCCACTTACACATTGCCAAATAGAGGACTGAAGAGGACACCATTTTGTATAAAAGTGGTATATGCTAATGTATATATATAAATGCAAATTTAGCAATAATTGCTAGTTTTAAATAGATATTTAATACATCTCACCATAATGGGGAGGACAGTGATCAGATGATCTGCATGGTGGCTTGTCTGCCATCTAGGTGCTATTGGTTGATGGATCCCTTCAAATGTCTGGCCCCCCCTTTTATGGTTCTCTATCCTTAAACTGGACTTAGACCTGGACAGCCCTTCAAACAGAAAACTTAAAATATAGAGGATTGTCCACTGTATAGGACACCATCAGTAGTGGAAGTCAGTTATGGAAGCTGGGATGGAGTTATGAAATTGGGATGGAGCTGATGCTAAGGTTAAGGTAAAGGTAAAGGGAGCCCAGTCGTGGCCGACTTTGGGGCTGCGGTGCTCATCTCGCTTTATTGGCCGAGGGAGCCGGTGTACAGTTTCCGGGTCATGTGGCCAGCATGACTAAGCCGCTTCTGGCGAACCAGAGCAGCACACGGTAACACCATTTACCTTCCGACTGGAGCGGTACCTATTTATCTACTTGCACTTTTGATGTGCTTTCGAACTGCTAGGTTTGCAGGAGCTGGGACTGAGCAACGGGAGTTCTCCCCATCGCGGGGATTCGAACTGCCAAGTCTTAGGCTCTGTTGTTTAACCCACAGCACTGTGCAAACATGATGGGGCAGCAAATCCAGGTCTCTTGCTGGTGCAATTGCCCTGTGTCAACCTCAGCCCTCCTCTGCATCTCGATATGCAACAACTACTCAGCTGGATGGAGATCAGGTGAGTGGCACAGCACCACAACTTGACCCATGGTCATCTGGTCCACTTGTGGGTAAGGCTTTCTGGGTTTGACTCTTGAAGATGCTGTGCACAATAGAAGCATCCACCTGTGAACAGACTTCATTCAAAGAATGGGATCCACATGGATCTTCTTCGTAAACGGACTGCCAAAAAGGAAGAAAAAATCACTGCACAGTGAGAAAATGATGCCGTGACTTGGCTCCAAGAATGTGGCATATGGAAAGATGTGACATGGCTTCCAGGTTCAGAAACTGATGCAGATGTAGCAAAAGCATAGACTGAGTTTCAAAATAAGTTTATTTTCATAATAAAGTTTTTGATATGCATTCTTTCCACCAGCAAATGATTTTATGCTCCCATGGGCTTTATTACAATCATCAAAAGTAACTTTAAAGGAAAATCTGCATGATTTTGGACTATGATATAGATTATTAAAATCTTCTTTGGGATAGGTTATGAAAGTACATTCCTACAGCTACTTAATAAAAACCTATACCAGAAACACAGAAAAAAATAATAATCCAAATAGCAATAAAAAACATGGTTTAATCATATCACCATTAGTGAGCCTTGAAACAATACATATATTTTCATGAAAAGATATGGAATATAATCCACCCAGAGATTTCCAGTGCAGGCTCCAATGAAATCAAGAGAACATGGATTTCAAAGAGAGCATCGTTAAAGCATCGTTAACAACACAATGTGTTCTCTTTCTATTGTCAGTTGTTTTCCACATGCCCTGAAGATAATGTCCCTAACACTTTTCTCTTGGGTAATGGTCTTTCTTCCTTATAACAGTTCAAAAGGATGTTTACATCCTATGACAGAAATAAATAATTATAAACAAATGACACCATAGACATTAAGGGTATGTTGCATATTTGGCTTTTTCTCCTTGGACTAATTTTCGGTGTCATTAAGCAGAAAAACATATCATTCTCCAAATCACTGGGAACCGAATATGTACAGAGAGACTGATTTGGCATCTGTTACATAAACTTTCTGGTTTAGATTTGGGATATTTACACAAGACTAGAACAATATAATATGCTGGAAACGTTTGCAGTGTCAATTCCTTTCTCCAGCAGTAATGTCCTGTGTTAGCCAGTTCTATAAGGCCTTACCTGGCTGTGAGAATGAATGCCTAGGATTTCTATCATCAATACTTAAGCATGCTGTGTTCCACTGGCCAGTTTTTGTTATTTTATTAACAATTCCCAAACAAAACTTCCTTTGGGAAAAGCTGAAGCCAAACTTTTTAACATTTATACAAATATTTTACATTTCTTGGAATCTTGGGAGAAGTTATCGTTGTTTTTGTTGCCTGTCAAACACGTCTTCATAGCCAAATCAGCTACTCTTACCAGAATGTTTCTAGTGTAATATACTGAAAGCTGAGCTAAATCTAATCAACAGGGTAGGAACAGATCTCTGCTACTATTCCAGTACAGCAGCAGTAAATGCATTAACCTAATGTTTGAAATTTTGCAGCACGATGTTATCAACTAAAAATTATTCTGAACTTTTAAAATTATGGATGCCTTGAAGACAGAGAAAGTTAAAATAGCCACTAGCTGGAATGATCATTCTCAACATAAAATGAGGCCCACTTTTTTTACTTGAAACAATTATTCTAATTTCTGGAACTGCTAGTAAGCTAGTTGATAGTAATCATGATATGTGGAATAAAAACCTCAGTAATTCAAGTTTGGTGCCTTGATCAACAATAAGATGTGTTATTTCAAGCACATATGTTAAGAGTAAGTGCTACTGAAATCAATGGAACTAAGTAAATGTGATAGGATCAGTTTGTAAGTCTGTGATTGACATTTAGGGCAGCCATGTATCTTATCTTACAGAGGACGACCATCTATCTGAAGATGGCTTAGATCTGAAGGATTGTCAGGTCCAAGTATGTTTTATGGATAAGGAATCCTAAGAAGATACAGCAGCGGCCTTGAAATTTCCCATCAACACTTAGCTACCTGAACAGCAGACTGAGTACAGAAAAAGGTCATCTGATCTTCCCTGCTATGGTGAAAAGTATGCATTTTTCTTTAACTTGCAATAAATATTTCTAATTTTGCATCTGTCTGTCTGTCTATCATGAGAAGAGAAGACTCCCTGGAAAAGACCCTGATGTTGGGAAAGATGGAGGGTACAAAGAGAAGGGGACGACAGAGGACGAGATGGCTGGACAGTGTTCTCAAAGCTACGAACATTAGTTTGACCAAGCTGCGGGAGGCAGTGGAAGACAGGAGTGCCTGGCATGCTCTGGTCCATGGGGTCACGAAGAGTCGGACACGACTAAACGACTACATCTATCATCTATCTATCTATCATCTATCTATCTTTGTGTCCTCATTTGATTTTAAAAAATATGCATGTTTTATTTGTACATCAATTGTATATACTGGTACATATTTGACAAACATTTGAAACAAAGCAATTCCATAATATAATAAATAGGGACCACCATTCTGTGCTTGGTCTTTTTTAGTATGCTACTTTTACCTTTATTACAATGTTACAGATTTTCTCAAACCATTCTACCATTGATGGGGCACTGTTCTTTTCCCAGTTTTTGGCTATACAGATTCGTTCAGCTGCAGTTGTTACTCCTAGGTCAACCTCCAGAACTGAGTATTTCAAGTAACTTAAAAACATTATTTTGGACTCTGAAAGTATTGGTGACCTGCCATTTTATTGACTCCACCTTGTCCTCTTTTTTTTTTTTTTTTTTAGTGATGTGTAAATGGCCACCCCTACTGACACTGATGACAAAACAGTCCATTTACTCTTATTGGAATTATTGTATTTTCTCTATTATATTTGTTGCATTGCTTCAATATGTCAGGAGTACTCACATTCTAGATCTATAGAAAATATGTTTTATGAATTTTGCACTTTTCTTGAACGTCATTTAATTAATCATTATTCATAACGATTTGGTATTCATGATTTCTTTATTATTCATTATTAACTCATTAATTTTGTATTCATTAATTATTCATTTCATTATGGCCTCGATTTTTTATAGCAGCTTGGAGGTCCATCTCCCCAGTCGTTTTAGTTTCCCAGGCATCTCCTATCACATGCCAGTTCCCTGCAGATGCTGCTTTGACAGACTGTCTACTGAAATGAAATTAGAATAAAAATAGGACAAAGAAAGATCTTGCCCATGTTGTAGTGGGAGAAGTCCCTTGGATACCACTCAGGAATATGGCGTCTAACACCTCTTAAGAATATAGGTACATTAGTTTTAATTTATATGCTTGTTCGTTTACACATTTATATTCCAACTTTACATGATAAATCAAACTCAAAGTGGCTTACAACAAAAATATGTCATAAGTATATTACAAACAAACTAAACAATAAAACAATAAACAGTAAAACAGTAAAACAGCATCATAAAAACATATCAATGGCAGCAGATTAAAAACATACCGAAGAGTTAACTTTAAAAAAAAACCCAAGCCTGCTAGAATAGTCTAGGATTCTGTTCAAAAGCATACAAAGGGCCTGAAGAACTTCTCTTGAGAGTTAAATAGACATTTATTCCCCCAACATTCACCCTAAAGTCCTAGGGTGGGTTATAGTATTAAAACACAATATAAAAACGATTTAAAACAACTTACAACTGTAAAAATAAGGCGGGTCCTAAAAATATACACATCAAGTTTCAAAGGCCAGGGGAAGCGGATGCATATTCAGCAGTCTCCTAAAGCTGTGTAATGAAGGTGCCAGATGCATCTCTGAGGGAATGGAGTTCCACTGCAAAGGGGCCACCACAGAGAATTCCCTCTCCCAGGCCGTGAACCCCTGGACCTCTGAGGGTAGAGGAACTACCAAGGGGGCCCCTTAGCTATTGAGAGTGTCTGTAGGGAAGGAGATGGCCTTTTACATAATTGGGGCTTGAGTCACTATTGGTTACAAGCCAGTCAACTCTTTCTGCATAGCTGGATGTATGCAATGTTACAAACAATAAATCAACACACAAGCACAATTTTCACAAATTCCATTTTACCATATAGATGTTCTGAACCTATACTCCTTATGGATCTGCTACATACACTCACATACAAATGCAAACCTACACCTACACACACACACACCCCAGTACCAAAATGAAAGCATACAGGGTTTTATGGACTAAATAAGGTATAGCTAGATGATACGCTCCAGTTAGTAAAACTTTTATTTTTGGACCCTGTCAGCCTCCTCCTTTCTTTTCCAGATGCTGAAAACCAGGACTCATCTTGGAAACAACCTTTGAAAAGGCATTCAGAATAGCACATATCCACATGTCATTCCTTCAACTGTTTAGAGGCCCCTCAGTTCTTACCACAAAGCTGGATGAAATATTATTCTTACTCCAGCACATATGGACAAATGTATTGATGAGAGAGATGATCCCGCCACTATCCTTCCTTCTCTTTCAATAGCACTATCGCCACTTCCTCCAACAGTGCAGTCATCATGTCCTCCCCACGCCCCATGTTTACTTGAAGGTCCCACCATCTTTCCTTCCACTGATAATAGACCTTATAGGGAAGAGGGAAAGTAGGATCAAAGAAAAAATCTGGAGCCATCCATAACCCCAGGAGCATAGCATAGGGTTGCCAGAGGGGTCATGGCCCCGGGCGTGGATTTTTTAGGGGGCCCCCAGTGCGGCCCCATCTAGCACTCCTCTCCCAGTCTTGGAGTTACTAATGCTCACAGAGAGGAGCACCAGGATAGGCTGCACTGGCGGAGTGGGTGTGGAGGTGTCTGTTCTGTGCCCACCAGGAGCTGTGTCAGATGGCCTGTGAGGGTGCCAGGAGGGCAGGCAGCTCAGTGCACCCTTGCTTAGCTCTGGTGCAGGGTGCAGTTGGTCTGGTGAGGACGGTGGTGCCACAGCAGGCTCCTTCACCCTCTGCCCTCCGTCCCCCAGTGCCTGCACCCACCCTCATGCACCTCTCTGATGCCCACCCTGGGTGTCATTTGCTCATCCAAGGTCGCTGCCTCACCCATGGAATAGTGAGCGTGCCTGAAAGAGCCCAAGATTGCACTCTTAATTCACGTCAGGAACACTAACATTGTATGCATTTTTACTCAGAAGCAAGCTCCTCCATGTTCAATGGGTGTTACTCCTTGATAAGGACTGTATCTTATTTCACCAAATATGAATATAGCATGGGGGTGGGGGTGGGGAAGGAAAGGAAAATATTCAGAGACTGCCTAAATGTATTAAACGTCTTGAGGAAGAATGCCAGGAATCTTGTTCTGAACTGGCAGACAGGATTTGAATGCAGGAAATTATCTCTGAAACGTTACAAAACATTAGAAAATTACCCCATGCTTTCTGTCACTTTAAAATAAATGAAAGCAGGCTGTCAAGATGATTGCCCTCATGTTCTGCTCTGCTAATGCATATGAAACAGATTTAATAGGGAGGTTTCATTTCAACACAATTTACAAATCAACAGTAAATGCACCCAATATATTTTTATTTACCCTGCAAATGAAGGGCAGTCACTTAAAGAGCTGTCTAGAGCTTCCAGCACACCAGTACCTACAGCTGTGATGCTTAGTACAAGTGGCATGCAAATGCTTTAGGACACTGTTTTAAAGAAAAACTACTTTTGAACGAGCAGAATTGGAATGTAAACATGATGGGAGAAGGGATATCTAACATGGGCTTGTGAGAGAAGACAAGTTCTTGACAACCCCAGGGAGTGGGAAGGTAGGCTGTGACAGGGGGCATGATTTGCAGTGGGAAAGCAGTGGCGAAGGGAAAGGTTATGTGCCACTAATGTGCTCTCCCCACACTTCTCCACTACAAGAGTATTTCCCCAAAAGCAGCTTTCATTAAAAAAAATATGTTTCAGGGTTCTGCTACATTCAGGTTCGTGCCATGTAGTTTTCTCATAACCACAGTAATTCAAAGCACCCACACAACAGCCCAGGTTGCATATCATGCTCAGACAAATCTTGGCTTAGTGAGGTAGATTTCCAGAGAGAAGCTTGCAGCTAAATGGAGTTATTGCCAGTGCACAATATGTTTCAGGCTGTACATAGTTCTAGAAACATCGTCTATCCTGCTCTTTCTTACATTAAGGAAGGGCAGCAGTGATCACTCCTTTAGCATAAAAGCAACAACTTGCAGATTGTGTAATCAAATAATAATTGAGTTTAAGCTAAGGCCCTCAAGATTATGTTGCGTCTAACTCCCATCAGGCTCAGGTCAGCATGGCCAATGGTCAGGGGTGATGGCAGATGTAGTCCAATCTGCCATCAAACAAAACAACACAAACTGTAATTCCATGGGATTACAGTATAGCTCATGTGTTAGGGAAATAAGCAAGCAAGCAAGCAGGAGTGGGCATGAAAAGGGGATGATGGAGATTAAGAAAAGACCCATAGTGATCAGGTGAAAAACAAACCTATAGGTTTCACCAAATTAAAACAAAAATTAATTGTCTGAATGGCTGCCTAATGATATATATCATGAAGCTCCTTCAGATCAGCAATGGGTGTGTTGACTTTCTTGAAATGGCACCAAACAGGGCTATTGTGAACCAATTCTCTAGTGTAATAATTGAAGCATCTTTCCAACTTTAAGATATGACTGGGCAAGTGGCAATCACCTTTTTAAAGACAATAGGTCTTACACCCAGATGTTGCAAATATCTGTAATATTCCAACTTTGCTTAACACTTCCAAGAACTGTGCGTTGTTTGTACTCCATTCAGCATCTTATCTCACAGTCAACCAGGACAGGAGTAACCTCACAAAAAGACAGACATTAAAAGTCAGGGTTATTAAATTGAATCCTCCACATTATTTACTACAAGTGTTTCTAAAAATATCTGGCAAAGTGGGTTGATTATTCCAAGTTCATGCACTTTGCCAGAACAGATGGGCTGCTTCAGGCTCACTAAGTGACCTTTCTCACACTGATTTGCAGCGTTTTGTGTGCGTCTGCTTTTCTCAGAAGCCAGAGCCTCACAGGATCCATGACCACAACAGATCTGCAGGAGACTTGTGAGAACTAGGCCCTGGTGGACCATGGCAAGCCTCTGAGGTCATGAAGTCATCCATTACAGCATGGCATATGTATCTCCACCCCCCACTCCTGCTTACCACAGGCTGTGCAGCTGGAGATATGGGAACCTTGTTCATGTTTTTCTCTTCCTCTGGGGAATTGAAAATAGGGTGGGGTGGGGAGCAAGCAAGTCTGCAAATGGACACAAACCAAACAGGTAGAAAGTAGTGGGAGAACATAGCATGTCCAGTATGTAGAAGAACTCACTTCTAGGAAGCTTTCTTAAATGCTACAGTATGTAGTATATTGAACTCAAGTCTTCATTTCAAGGATTTTAACTGTGATGGCCCAAAGAAACTTCCTTAAGTGAAGACATGATTAATATTATGGTTCACTTGGAGATGTGGGTACATGCTTTTGTACATGCTTGCCATGCATGTACAACATCTACTATAGCGGTGGGGAATCTCTGACTCACAGACCAATCTTGGCTTACCATGGGATCAAATCTGTCCCATAAGGCCATTAAAAAAAACAACTAAAACTAGCTGCCAATCAGCTGGTGTCATTCCAATGGGCTAGACATCAGCTGATGGGCAAGGATCCATTTTGCCTTGGTTGTGCGTACTAGTTGTATCTTCCATAGTGGGAAGATGTCAATGGACAGTTCCTTGACAAGAGGTGACTGGCAGAAGCTAGAACTAAGTACAAATCTCTGCATATGTACTAAGTAGTAAGTCAAGTGAAGTTCAGTGGCTTTACTGCCAGTTAAGGGCTTATCCACACTTACCTTTTCTCCATGCTTTCCAGGCTTTAAAGCTCTGTGGTCAAGCACTCCTCTTCCCATCCTACCCTTCACCTGTGAAAATCTGCTCTTTAAAGCAGAATTGCAGCAAACAACAATCTGTGGAAAACCTGGATTGCCATTTGTTGCACTTCAACTTTAAAGAGTGGGGTTTAGCGGGGCAAGGTCTGGACAAAAAGAAAAAAGTGGGGGAGGAAGCACTTAGACACAGCTTTAAAGCGCAGGGCAAAATGTAAGTGTGCCTAAGTCCTAAGTTGGTACAGGATTTCAGTCTAGGAGACAAGGCAGCTGAAACACAGAGAAAGTAAACAATGGTAAATGTGGCGCTAGTTGTTTGGAGAATTCAACTGAACTGGTCTCTGTTTAAGTGAACTTTTGTTAGAGTGACTTTTGTAATAGTGAAGACACATTCCCTAGTTCATTGTGGTGGCAGTGGGAGAGGACTTGGCAGCTGTATTCCCTAAAGACCACAAATCAACAATAAACATAGCTTTGGTGGCATTCCTTAAGACATAATTTTGAGCAGACAGATAACATCTATTGGTCTTAGGCACAGATCCTTGGAAACTTGGAACTCTATCCAACAAAGCTTTAGAACAGTCTCATTGAAATTAATGACCTAAGTAAGTCATGCCCATTTATTTAAATGGGTCTACTCTGAGTATGAATAACATTGCACATAACCCTGGGTCATTTAAGCAAAGTTACAAAGATAAATGTCATTTTCTTTCTCAATCGACTGAGGCAAGTGTTTAAGAAACCACTCTGGCATAAGAAGACACAATGGCATTTTATATTTTGACTGTTAGAAGTAAAAATGTATAGCTCAGCCATTATCAACATCTTCATCTTCACTATTGTTCCAAAACATGAATAGCTTTGATATCTCTCCCTTATTCATGTTAGTAGATGTTAGTGATGTCCAAGCAGATCTTTATTTGTCACATCCGGCCACATTCTCAGCCAATTTTTTTTTCTGTTTACTCTAGCCCTCCCATCACTTTTCTCAAGGACTTGATCATACTCAGTGAAAACTTCTTAAACATGAACTTATAGTTAATAAAATACAGCAACAGCTTTGGAGAAATGGTGTACGGGGAAAGGGTTGAATCTCCCCCCCCTGAGATGATATTGGTTTGTGTACCCCAATCTCTGAGTGGTGAGAGACAGCAGAAGTTCAGGATTTTGTTTCCTTAAATGAAGACCATTTGAGATTTAGGATATATGGTTGTATTTACACATATATACAACCTGAGCATAGGAGGAAGGGCTCTCAGCAGTAACACAACAACAGATTTTGCTTCCCCACTAGGTTTCCAGGGAAGCCTATCTGACAAGCCATAGCTTCGACATTCAACCCACAGAGAAAGTCAAGTCTCTGTGTATCCCAGCATCAGCCAAACTCACTCACACACAGTCCCCTCCAAGGTTTATTGTCATCCTTCCTAGGATGACATGGCATCCAGCCAGCTAAGGTGGGTAAAAGGCCCATCCCCTCCTTCTGGAGAGCACCATCATTTAATTGTTGCTGTGGCAACATGGCTCACTGTTTTAAATTTGGCTGTTGGCATCCATCTGTCTAAGCCTCTGAGGATGAAGTTAAACCACTGTGTTAGCAGCACCAACGTGACCTTCCCAGGGCGCAAGCCTAGGCAGTGTGTATGGAGGTCCTGGGTTGACCAGACGACAAGACCCCTCTCTCGGCCTTGCTGATGTGGTCCAAAGGAAAGCAGAGGACTTGACTGTAGGAGTTGCCTACAGCTTGACTGTAGGAGTTGCCAGAAGGAGGCACACAAGGTGCTATCCAACTGTCTTAGGGACTCCACTCCGGGTTTATTCCTTTTCTTCTCCTGAAGATCTCTCACAAGGCTGCGAAGATTTAGGATCAGCGTTTTCCTTCTCCTAGATGGGCTACTTTCCCAGGTTGATGAGCCTCACCTGTCTCACCTGCCCCTCACTTTCCTCTACAGCATGTGCAGAAACTGCCTTCTTGACTGCTGGACCCCCTATTGTTTAAGATTATGGTATTTAAGTGCCAACTAAGGCCATTATCTAACATAGAGACTGGTTTGACCAGAACAGCAGGTTCTTCTGCTGGATTCTAAACCTCACAGATACAGAATCACAGGCCTAAAAGGGATCCAGACTAACCCCGCAATTCTATGTTAATATGATTCTTGACCCCTGCCTCCACATTGTGACTGCTTTTAAACTTTTAAAGAAACAACCTTATGAGTTCCTGTTTATCAATCTTTCATGCTTTATCTAGTTGGCACCTTACAGCCAATCCTAACCATGATTACTCAGAAGTGTGTCCAACTGAATTCAAGAGTGCTTAGGTAAAGGCACCCCTGACAGTTAAGTGCAGTCACAGATGACTCTGGGGTTGTGGCACTCATCTCGCTTTACTGGCCGAGGGAGCCGGTGTTTGTCCGCAGAAAGCTTCCGGGTCATGTGGACAGCATGACTAAGCAGCTTCTGGCAAACCAGAGCACTGCATGGAAACGCCGTTTACCTTCCTGCCAGAGCAGTACCTATTTATCTACTTGCACTTTGACATGCTTTCGAACTGCTAGGTTGGCAGGAGTGCTTAGTTCCAGGTAAATGGAGTTAGGATTGCAATCTTAGTTGAGGGGAGTAGTTGAACTAGACCTAGAAAAATCTAGAAAGCCTCATCCTGTGATACTAACACAGTAAGAGCCTTCACTGGATCCTGCAAATCTTACTGGATGGTATTGTAGAGGGTGCAACACTATCCCATATGTATTAGAGCTGTTCTATCAAGTCGCCCTATCAGTCAAAGTATATAAATATAAATATTTCAGTTTTATACTAGGTTAATTCCTAGGTGAGATCTTGGCCTTATTGGCGTAGCTATGTCCTCAAGCAGTTTGGCCACAGAAAGCATTCTTTGTGGCAAAGCATTCCATCATCAGTAGTGAACAGTTTGCCCCCTCCACCGATAATGAAGACTGGCTTGGCAGTTTAGCTGTCAAGAAGCAGGTTGTCTATCAAGAAAGAAAGAGAGAGAGAAAGAGAGATAGCCCTGGAGGTCTTTGAAGAAATCTGGGCACCATTCCTCACTTGCTACACTGGTATGCTGCCTCCTCTGACATCCCTAAAGTCTTACTTCCTTTTCTTTTCTTTCCTTTTTTTTTTGGCCTGGGGATTTAAGCTTCCCTAATTCTCTGTGACACCACTCAGGGACGTGTTAAATTTAAGATGGATGGGATATGAAAGGAATTATTAGATGAAATATGTACTCACCACAGCACTCAGAATTTCCAGCCATGATGATCGATCTCCTGCTGTGGCCTTCAGTGTATTTCATATTGTTCACTGACTTGTAAACCTGGAAAACAAATTCAACTATTAAGTGAAAAACAGAGAGACAACAGAGTAAGGGATTTCTGTTTTAAAGGACTTGGTTTCTCGTTTGTGCAACCATGACTGATGAAAATGGGACACTGAGAAAATGGTAGATTGATTTCTCAAAGGTCATAAGGCAGGTCAGTGGCAAGGAAAGGAATTACTCTTAATGCCTCAAGAGCCCCATTCTGTTATCCTAAGCATGGGGCTAAAATACCAAACTGATGCCAATGGTGAAACATGCAAGAAGAGGAGTGCAAGGGAATGTTGTCATGTAATATGGTATCAAATCAAGGGGGGAGGGAAGCTGATGAATAGTTATGTTCCAAAGCAGTTACGATAACAAGAAAGCAAAAGGGATGGCCACAAGCTGATAGGAAAAATGGAAGGAGGAGTAAATGGAACAGCATTGCTCACCAAACCTGAAACAAAAACAAACCCTGTAATGTTATTAATTTATTTTATTTCATAAAATTTATACACCTCTTGCTTGTAAAAATGAAAACCCTCCAATTGGTTTACAAAACAGATAATGCAATAAAATTACTGATCCAAAGAATTAGTAGCAGTAATGAAAACACTGAAAAGTTAAAATCAGCAATAAACTAAAAAGGGATTAAAAACAAATCAATGTTCTACATATCTGGGTGGGCTTGTCTAAACAATCCTGTTCTAAGCAGGTGCCAAAAGAGTGCAGGGAAGGCTCCTGCGTGATATCAATAGACGGGGAGTTCCAACGTGTAGGTACTGCCAAACTAAAAGATCCAAGTTCTTACAAACACAAAACAGGCATTATGTGGCACCAGTTCCACAGATTGAAGTAGTTGAGTGGGTGTAGATGGAGTTATCCCCCAGTGTCTTCCCTCTTTCACCTCTGAATGTCTTTACTCACAATTTTTGAGAGCTCAGATAATTTCTTACTACTGGGAATCGGCAATGGTCTTGACAGACTAGTCCTGATAGGCACCTCAGCAGTACTGTTGATGCTTAATCTCCTCTCAGGAGATCTTCACAAAGGCGGCGCAAATCAGGACCCTTATAGTCCAGCTTCTCTTTATATTCCAACTGTGTCACCCCAATAGCAGACTCCGTCTTGGATATGGAGCTGTGTACTTTGTTTAGCAACATACAAAGCTTAGGCCTCTTTCCCCACCAACCTCAGAAAATACACTCATAATTTGCCCTCTCCCTCCTGATCAAGGATATGTTGTTTGCCTTGGTTATAGTCTAGCCATCACCTTCTGTTCCCTTTTCCACATTGTAGTATTAAAATACCAAAATCACAACTGGGTTGGGCATTGGGGCAATTGTAGTCTTGGATGGAGGGGAGGTTGTAGTCTCTGCCTGTCCCTCCAAATGGAGGGGGTGTCCCATTAAGGAGATTGGGGGAAGTTGACATGTCCTCATGCCCAGTTGGGGGACCAGGGTCGATGGTACTCCCCCAGATGGCAGTCCCTTTGGGGGGGGGTCACCTATTTGATGTATATCTTAGGAATCCCTGCACAGATTGACCTATGTGTATTTGGTTGCCCCATGCTGAAGCCAAACCTCTTTCATCTGTATTCAATTAAGTTGTGGCTTGTTCAGTTGTCCTTTAATTCTCTGGAGGGTAGGGGACTTAGGAGCATGACACCTGGGCCTGCAACTCTCTGACCGGTTTAACGGTCAATCCGTCTTCCTGAAGAAGATTCAGAGCATATAAAAGTAAGTACTTATTCACAGTTAAACTATGGAATCTGTTCCTACAAAATGTAGTGGTGGCCGCCAAGTTGAGTGGCTTTAAAGTGGGGTTAGACAACTTCATGCAAAGTAAGAATATCAACAGTCATGATGACTAATGTGTACTTTCCTGGGAGCATACAATTGTCCTCATATCCTGCTTGTAGGCTTCCCTTAGGCAACTGACCACTCTAAAAACAGCACTAAATATGCCTTCGTTCTGATCTCATAGGGTTCTGCTAATGTTCATAGGAAATGCAGGTATGTTAAAATGAAAATGCAGATACATTAATTTCAACAAAAAACAAGTGCTTACAGTTGTTGCATGAAGGTGAGAAGTTATTGCAATGACCAGCTTATGTGTCTGCTGCCTGAAGTTTTTGAGGGAATCAGAAGGATGCTATACAGATGAGAATGAAGGTTTCACAAACCTTTTTTTGCTTTAGACTGCATATTTGACACTTGAGAGGAAGAATTGCTTTCTTGCATAGTGGGAAGGAAAAGGGGAAATGTAGGAAATGATTGCTACAGTGAAGCGTCTCAGGGAAATGCTGGGCAACCAGTCATCTGGAAATAATCAAGTAAATATGTGCATTGTGTGCTGGAGCACTGATCAATTCAATATGCTCAGCTCAGTGATTGAGATCTTGCACAAAGAACGTATCTGATTAAGGCTGACACTGAAAAAATATCCAGAAAAGTATTGATCTCCCTTACATGATGCAGCCTCAGTTGGTTTCCTTGTGCACTATTAAATGCATACCTTGTGGTGCTATTTTACATGTACCTTAACTGTTAAGGCTTAACATACTATTTATAGCTGGGATATCATATTTTTATTTGTAATTATATGGTGGTGCAGTTTCAGAGATTCAGTAGCAAATACAAATAAAGGCTGTTTTAACAGTTATGCACTCTGAGGACCAAGTCTGATAAGAGACAGAAGACTTATGATCCAACATTCTGATGTTTGTTTTTGTGCTTTAAGCAACCATGGCTGGCAACCAAATTAGATCGGGGGCATTATGCAGGCAGAGGGTTTTTTGTTTTGTTTTTTAAAAAAATACTACCCTTTCCCGGTTCCATTTTCCTAAATGAAACTGGTCTCAATAGCTGCTATTTGCCTCACTCAGGAAAACATTTATATACCCCTATGTTTTCTCCAGATGACCAAACAGGAGTTTCAGAAATATGCCTATTAATTAGATCAGAAAAACACTACCGGGGAAGGGAAGATCCCATTCCTCCAGTGCCATAACCCTGATCCATTCTTTTTTGGGTGGCTATGGGTCGGGTGGTGGGCTTGTTGTTTAAAAAATCTGACCCTGGCTATCTTGTCTTATATATTGTTTGACCACCACCATTATCTAGCTTTGAAACATGTAGAATGGTTAGTACAGTGGGACATCCCAACAACCAAAGCATCCAACTCATACACATTCAAAGGGATGAAATTAGAAAAAATTTGAGGTGAAAGCAAAATGACTTTTCTTCTATGAGTACTTTGTCTGGTTATGAAGAAAACAAAGCCTGGTGGATTTCATCTTGGATCCACCAAAATCAGTGAAGGTTGCAGTTGGGACTGATGAATGGATTTCTTTCATCAGAGTCAACATAAAGGAGAGAACACAGTGAAAATCATGAAGAGCTAGTTTCAAAGATTGAATCGGTTATTGTATTGGTTCTGAGTTAACGTGCTCCCTGTGTTTTTCTAATCCAGCCAGAGGACACAGTCATAAAATGACAAGAACGTACAAATATATCCAAAATGTGAATATGCCTCTGTAAGCACATATGAAGTCCTTGCTTATCTTTCACTGTAGGCTGATCCAAGTTACCACCCTAAACACAGGAATTAAGCCAGTAGGAGGTTATCTTAACCAGGTCAAACAATTTGGTGGTGTTGTCCGCTCTAGCCAGCAGGATCACAGGAAGAAGGGTCTTTCCTATTACCTGCTATTGTGTCCTTTTTTAGATGGAGATGCCTGAGATGGAACCTGGGATCTTCTGGATGCAAATCCTATCCTCTGCCACTGACTTATGATCCCTCCGCCTAAAATTCTCAAAGTGTATACCAGAGCAAACCAACATGCCATAAGAGAATTGCTAGCATTTTTTGTTTTTAAAATGTATATCAATTGGACCTGTTCTAGAATCAAGAGGTTTCCTGGTCAAGTGGCACCTTCTTAGGTCTCCTACCTAGCCAACCCATACCACCGACATTTGGGAAACACTGGCCTGCAAGCTCTTCAATTGGAGAACCGCCTTTACCAAAGGTGTCATGGACTTTGAAGACATCTGAACTCAGGATGAAAGGGAGAAACATGCTAAGAAGAAGGCACATTTGGCAAACCCTCACTATGATCAACTCCCACCTGGAAACCTATGTCCCCATTGTGGAAGTACGTGTGTATCCAGAATTCGCTTCCTCAGTCACTTACGGACTGTGGGTGTATGTACTCGTAAGCACAGAGTAGAGGCAGAATCCATTCTTCATTCCTATTAAGTGATTATTCCCGTAATGTACCATCAGAATCAGAGAGACTAAACTTAATACAGTTTCTAGGTTTTTCATTCATTTTCTTCTACCAGCTTTCAAAAACCTTTTGAAAGAAGTACCAACAAATATGCAATTCATTTTAACAGCCGATTCAGATTTATCCCTTTCCACTAAATCTTTTTCCAACTTTTTTATACTGTTTTTTGCCTGTCAGATTCTTGTCTACTTCTAGTAAATTTTCATTTTATTTTTCATTTTTATTTTTCTTTAAAAGAAACATCTATGGACTCACTTTAAGACCTTTTTTCCTGTTAATAAAACCATATTCTAACAATTCTTCATATGGTATGCAAAAAGGATATGAATCACTGATTAGAAAATGCATGCTATATTTGATAAGAGTCAGACTTATGTAATTTCCCCAAATCCCATTACAGTCTTAAACTTGTTAATTCTGAGGAAAACAAGTTTAATAGATTTTGGATTGAAATAATCTATGAGTAATGTCAGATAAATTGTGAGCATGTGTCCTGGGATAAAAATTGGATACAGTTAAAGCACAATAATTTCTAGGATTTGCATCTTGAGAAAGTTAATCTCTGAAAAGAAATTGAACCGAACGGACAATTTGTCAAATCTGTGTGGAGTACTTAGATCATGCAAAAAACAAAACACACACCTAATAGTAAAAGAAGTATAAAATGCTATCCCAAACTAGTGCTACATTAAATGTGTCCAAACCAACTTTACTCTGGATCAGATTAGAGGATCTGTGTGGTCCAAGCTGGTCAAACTCACAAGTGGGCTTACTCCTATGCAAGGTGCTCCAGCTAACTATTTCATACGTACAATGAACCGAAAGGACCAATGTTCCTAATAGTAACTCAATGACTAAATATCATGATGAACCTTGTGAGGAACCTAGCAACTCTCTAATGAAGTACACTTGCTGTGCAAACCTGACACTGATGCTTTAATCACTGACGGAGTTTATGAATGCACAGGCATTTCTCTGGAATTGTGTTTTTCAGTTAACTGAAAAAGAAGAGCAGTGCTCAGTTTGATAAAAACAATTGACTTCATTATTTGCATTTCTAAGTTTGAATTTTATCTATCATCTATATCTATCTATCTATCATCTATCTATCATCTATCTATCTATCTATCTATCTATCTATCTATCTATCTATCATCTATCTATATCTATCTATCTATCCTGCCCATAAAACTCAAGATTCAAACACGGTGCCTCTCAATGGATTGCTGGAACCAAAACATTTATGGCACCTTACAATCTTGGCACATCCTTCACTGATCAGAGGTAGACAACTGTGCAAGGCTTCAAACATTCTTTTGGTAATATTGACCCTAATCAGCACCTAATCCATCACACAGACTTGGGACATATAAGGTGAAAGTCCAGAAACACCAACAGTTTGACCTGACTTGGCCAAACACATTTGTAATCTGAGTGCTCTATTTGATCTTTCAAACTTGTGGCCAGTCTTGTCATCTCTGTTTGCCTTGTATGTAACCTCCCTTCTTACATCTTTTAATTGGAAAGCAGAATAATTTGTTGAGAGAAAAATCTACAGAGAGTGAGGGTGAGAATAAGCTTCTGTACTCCAAAGTAAAGAACTACTGGTGCCATAAATCACTGACCTTCACATTTATTTGCTTCAGACTTTGAAGCTCTCTTTGCTAAAAACAGAATTCAATTAAGAGAGCCATTTTTAACTTTATGACTAGAAATGAAAATATTTTCCACACAAAATCCCATCTACAGACTAAAAGCTCAAATGAGCTCATAGAGCATTCACACTCTGATGACTTCTTTAAAATAATAAACTGAAACTTGTAGTTCTTTCCATCTTAATTAGAAGAGTCTCTGAATGCCATGGTTCATTTTAATTTATCAACACATTACATATATCTGAGGTAGAGAAGTAGCTGCTTATCTATTTCCTTATCCTTCCAGACAGACTATGAAAACTCCACATCATATCAATAAGATATAAAGAGTCAAATAACTCAGGGAAGGAAGGAGCACAAGAAGGACTGATACCCAGTGTTGAAGTTCAGGAGGAGTAGCATAGTTTGAATACTGTCCATGGGATCATGAGCAACAGGTGTACTGTGTAAGTTAATGTTCAACACACACAGCCAACAAGAGATCGGCCCATTATATTTCTTCTTTGAACAGCCAGTCCTTAGCCAGGATTGCTGTGAAAGCCAATCAGATTGAATAAGTTTACATTCTACTGTATAGTCAGAATTAGTATTTGGTCTATGCAACTGCAAAACCTGGTACGAAGTGCAGATTTAGCACCCTAATAAATCTCAGCTTTCATGTTTGTTAAGAAAATAAATTTCAAGCTTGTAGTGATGCAATAGCGTTAGTATTCCTAGTGCAATCTCAGAAGCCTAGGTGAGTGGTCTGAGCAAGATTCCAATAGTCACAGCCTTAGATCGCAGTCTAGTCCACATGGCTAGAAGAAGAAAGAATTCCACATATGCACACTTGGGCAAATTGGTTTGATTTGCATTCTTCTCCTCTTCCTCTTCTGGTTACTTTGACTCGGCATTTTGATTTAAAAAAACCAACACATCACAGAGGACAGAGCACTGATTTAAGAAGGCTCTGCTCTTTTACCCTTCATGTTCCTACATAGCTGATTATGTTGAAAAATGGATGTTGAGTCTCAGGATAAAGCTGCCACAGAAAGTTTGTAATTACCCAGTTCAGTAAATGAATCTGTCAAGCTGCTAATATTTTGAATGTTAAAGGTGATATATATTTCTTTTAAAGCTCGACTGGGTACATTAATTTTTATGTAGTATGTGTGCAAGTCTGCAATTTATATACAGAGGGGGTGGGAGGCGGAGGAGGAGCATTATTAGGAAGTGGGCTGAGCCCCAAACCTTTTGCACAAGACCTTCTGTCTTTCCCTCCCCCATAAGAAAATATTATTTGTTTTACTTATATGGCAGCATTCCCTCTGAAAGGCAGCCAGAATGTGCATCCTTACACCTATATTTTACCATATGCAAATTTAATGAGTCTTTTTTATTTCATATTTTAAGAATCTGAGTCTTAAGCAGACACCAGTGCCCCTGCCAGCTGCTTTGGCATATGTACTGAAATCCTTAATGTGAAACTATAACTCTTAGTGAACTCTTGATGATTACTGTGAACTGACCCAACTGACTAGACCACCCATCCAAGCAGCCTTGTCTTGGGCCTATTCTTTTAATACTTACTTGCAAAGATTTTATATGGCTGTCATTTCCCATCCAAATTAAAACCCTTTATTCCTCTGTTTTCCCCTTCAACAGAATTTTTTTGTTTCATTTACATGTTGTTTGTTTCACTTTACATGTTGCAGCTGCTGGGATATATTTTGGTTTCTTGAAAACATATTGTAGGGCAGGTGTGATTTTTAAAATATACCTTTAGGCAACATCCTCCTTCGCTTTTAAATTTGCAGGACAGTGTAAATGAATGCAGCATTTAGAATAGAGCAGACATTCCCAACCTGGTGCCGCAGAATTGCCAGTAGTGCTAGCTACTACAGTCACTGCTCAGGGATGCTTAAGTTGTAGTCCAAAATATCTGAAGGATACTAAGGGGGAAAATGGATCAGGCCTTTCTACAGTGTGTGATAGTAGGGGCAGGGTGTTAGCAGTGATCCAAAGTGATTATGAAAACAGTGGTGTGGCACGTGAGACCTCATTTTCTGCTATGAAGTATTTGTGGGAGAGGGGGAAACTATGCTTTCATAACAGAAGCTGATCTGTTACTCATCAAGAGTTAGAACATCCACAAGCATTCCATGACATCATAGCAGCTGAGCCAATGGCTGGAAGAGGCTTCATATAGAAATGCATACCCTAGAATCCCTTGGCACATGACAATATAGTTGGCTTAAATAATGCCCACGTTTCCACCATTTGGATCTATACTTTTACTGTATTGTGATATTAAAAAAGGTAAAGGACCCCTGACAGTTAAGTCCAGTCACAAACGACTCTGGGGTTGCGGTGCTCATCTCACTTTACTGGCCAAGGGAGCAGATGTTTGTCCGCAGACAGTTTTTCCGGGTCATGTGGCCAGCATGACTAAGCCACTTCTGACGAAACCAGAGCAGAGCACGGAAACTCTGTTTACCTTCCTGGCAGAGTGGTACCTATTTATCTACTTGCACTTTAACGTGCTTTCGAACTGCTAGGTTGGCAAGAGCAGGGACCGAGTGACGGGAGCTCACCCCGTCGCTGGGATTCGAACTGCCGACATTCCAATCAGCAAGCCCTAAGCTCAGTGATTTAGACCACAGCGCCACCCATGTATTGTGGTATACTTCCTTTATTAAAGCATTTGTTTCTCGGGGGGGGGGGATCCTTGCTTACAGCATCAAATAGTTCTACAGCCTCAAATTTCAAGCTGTCCATTTTACTGCTGGGAACTATCATCATATTAGCTGCAAATAAGAATAACTCAGCATTCTTGGCAACCCTGTTCTACTACTATAGATATTTCCATTTATAGAAGGATTGTACAACCCAAGAACATTCCTACTGTCAAATCTTTAGAGCGATACCATCAAAACTACTACTATAAGAGTCCTTTCTTCTTCATAACCTGCTCCTCATTAGAAAACTTCCATAAAGTTTGCACAAAGCAGAGTACTTCGACAACTAATGCTACCTTTCGTTGTTGTTGTTGCTGCTGCCCTTCATCTGTAAATCTCAGGGTGGTTCACAACATAGAAATACATAATGAAACACAAAATACAGAATAAAAACAAGAGCAACCCCCCCCCCCAAACCAATAAACCCTCCTCCCACAAACACAATTAAAAGAGTATAGGAGGTTAATCAGCCAAAGGCCTGGTTGAAGAATCTTTTCACCTGGTGCCTAAAGGTGTATAATGAAGGCAGCAACCAAACCTCCCTAGAGAGAGCATTCCACAAACAGGGAGCCACTGCAGAAAAGACCCATTCTCATGTTGCCACTCTCTAGACTTCTCGTGGACAAGGCATACAAATAAGGGCCTTAGGTTATGATAGCAGAGTCTAAGTAGGTTCATATGGAGAGAGGCAGTCCTTGAGGTATTGCAGTCCTGAGCTGTTTAAGTCTTTATAGGTCAAAACCAGAACTTTGAATTGAGCCCAGAAACTAATCGGCCACCAGTGCAGTCGGGCCAGGATTGGTGTAATATGCTCAAACTATCTTGTCCTGGTGATCAACCTGACGGCTGAATTCTCTACCAGCTGAAGTTTCCAAACCATCTTCAGAGGCAGCCCCACGTATAACACTTTGCAGCAATCTAACCTAGAGGTTACCAGATCATAGACAGCAGTAGTTAGGCTATCCCTGTCCAGATAGGGGTGCAGCCAAAGGTAGTGGAAGGCACTCCATGCCACTGAGGCCAGCTGAGTGTCAAGCAACATCAAATGATCCAGAAGTACCCACAAGCCACACACTTGCTCCTTCAGAGGAAGTATAACCCTCTTAAGAGCAGGCAGCCTCCTGTCTATCTGGTCTAGGGAACCACCCACTAACAGTGCCTCAGTCATATCTGGATTGAGCTTCAGTTTGATGGCTCTCATCCAGAGAGCAAGATAATGATCCAGCACATCCACTGCCACGCTTGCAGGTGTGGAGGAGAAGGAGTGCTGTATGTCACCAGAATACTGCTGACAATGTACTCCAATGCCCTGGATAACCCCACTCAAAAGTTTTATGCAGATGATAAACAGCAGAGGGGACTAAAACTGAACCCTGAGGAACCTCATATTGGAGGCTTCACAGGGCTGAAGAACACTCCCCCAGCAGGATCCTCTGGAAACATTCATCCAAGTATTGCCACCCATCCCTAACTTCGGCAGCTGCTTGAGAGGGATGCCATGATTAATGGTATTGAAATCCACTGAGAGGTCATGGAAAATTATCAGGGACACATTTCCCCTGTCTCTCTCTCCCAACAGAGGTCATAATTCAGGGTGACCAAAGTAGTTACTGTGCTGAAACCTGGCCTAAACCCTGATTGAAATGCATCTAGAAGATCCGTTTCCTTCAAGAGTGCCTGGATCTGCTTTGCGACCACTTGCTTAAGAACCTTGCCCAAGAAGGGAAGATTAGCAAATGGATGGCAGTTAATTAGATTTTCCAAATCTCATATGCTCCCTTTCTTCTTTCTGATAGTGAAATGAAGCCTTTGCAAAATATAGGCTCTATAGGAGCTTGACAGTGCTTGATATATCAAAAAAATATTTTACACAATGCTTCTTGACCTTTTGGCTAAGATCAGGTTTAGTGAAATAAGGAATGACATATTGTTTGCTATTGAAGCTTTCAAGAGCAATGCATAAATATAAATTCTATGTTATTTCCCTCCCTGAAATCTACTAATTCTTCAGCTTGAATTTGAAAGTACTATAATTTCAATATGGAATGGGCTGGCGCAAGACATGCCAAAAGGTGTAACAACAGGGGTTATAACAAAAGATAGGGACTCCCCACTTAAATCAGGATAGAGTCAGGAAAGGACTCTACTCACCTAAATCAGTTTCCTGCCTTGATCTCTGATTCCTCCTCCTATTTCACACCCCTGCACATCTCTATCCATGTTTATGGTCCTTCATATTATGGTGATGGGTGGAAGTGTTCCTCTTTAACTCTATTTTCTGAGAAAGCTGCTGCCCTTTCCTACAGTGCAGATTGACTGAACAACATTTACTCCTTTCATCTTGGAGGCTAGACCACCATAACGGAATCAATAGTTCCTTGAGGATTTTTTTTTTAGATTTAGACAATTGCTATCAGTGTAATAGCCAAGGAAGGTTTTCTCAGTAAGATTAGTCGTATATATATATATATATATGCAGGTTTTGGTGTCCTCGGGTGTCTTCCCGTGTAAAAGTTGGGGTGTCTAGGCGACGTTTCGACGAGGTCTCACTCGTCATCTTCAGGCTGGTGCTTTCGGCTTCTTGTTACTGGAACAGAGCAGGATCTCAGTGTTTGAGTTCCTATAAATACTGTTGAGGGGGTGTGGTTTATAGCCTCCAATGTTCTGGGCAGAGAGGAAGTTCCCAGGCTAGTGTGCCTTTTCTTCTTTTGTTCCTTAATTACTTGAGGGATATCCTGAGTGATTTCTTGAGTGATATCCTGAGTACCACTTAGGTGGGTCATTAGGTGTGGATTAGTTGCTAAAGTCTTTGTGTCTTGACCTCTTGAACTTTGTGAAGAGTTTTTCTGAGAAGATGGCTGTACTGCACTTAGTTGTGCTCTGGCTTGGCTTCGTGTATAGGGGCGAGCTGTGGTTTTGTGGCTTGTGTCAGCCAGATCTGTGTAGGGATTGCAGGGGGGTGCAGCATCCGGAGGTGCCACCATGGTTTGGCTACTGGATGGTGTCTGTAATTTATCTGTGGAGAGGGTCTGGGTTTGGGTCTGGTGTGGTTGATTGGTGATGGCGTTCTGTGTGCCTCTGGATCTGGTGTCAGTTTTTGTGGGGAGGGCTAATTTCCAGATGTCTGGCAAGCGGGATGTGTCGTCACGCTTGTTCATGTTGTGAGGGTGTTTCTCTATCTCGATGGCTTCCATGATTATTCTCTTGTGGTGATGTTCCATGTTAAAGAGCAATTTGGAATCTGCAAAATTAATTTCGTGTCCTGTTTCTTTCATGTGTTGGAAAAGAGAGGAAGTTTTTTCTTCTTTTTTGACGGCATTCTTGTGTTCTGCGATACGTGCATTTATTCGTCTGTTTGTTTGTCCAATGTACGTGGCTGGGCAGACTTTGCAGGGTATTTCATAGACCCCTTGGTTTTCCAACTGGATTTTATCCTTGGGGTTTCTGAGGATATTGGCTATTTTTTGGTTGGTGCAAAAGGCTGTTTTGATATTGTGTTTATGGAGGATTTTGCTAATTTTATCTGTAGTGCCCTTGATATAAGGAAGGAGGGCCATGCCATTGTTTTCTTCTGTGTCTTGGTTTTTGGGGGGTGTTTCTTTTTGGATTAGCTTCGTAACCCTGTTTTGCTGGTTATATATTTGCTTTCGTAGATTTTCACGGGTACAGGAATGCAGGTTTTGGTGTCCTCGGGTGTCTTCCCGTGTAAAAGTTGGGGTGTCTAGGCGACGTTTCGACGAGGTCTCACTCGTCATCTTCAGGCTGGTGCTTTCGGCTTCTTGTTACTGGAACAGAGCAGGATCTCAGTGTTTGAGTTCCTATAAATACTGTTGAGGGGGTGTGGTGTATAGCCTCCAATGTTCTGGGCAGAGAGGAAGTTCCCAGGCTAGTGTGCCTTTTCTTCTTTTGTTCCTTAATTACTTGAGGGATATCTTGAGTGATTTCTTGAGTGATATCCTGAGTACCACTTAGGTGGGTCATTAGGTGTGGATTAGTTGCTAAAGTCTTTGTGTCTTGACCTCTTGAACTTTGTGAAGAGTTTTTCTGAGAAGATGGCTGTACTGCACTTAGTTGTGCTCTGGCTTGGCTTCGTGTATAGGGGCGAGCTGTGGTTTTGTGGCCTGTGTCAGCCAGATCTGTGTAGGGATTGCAGGGGGGTGCAGCATCCGGAGGTGCCACCATGGTTTGGCTACTGGATGGTGTCTGTAATTTATCTGTGGAGATAAATTACCACCACCACCCTGCACAAATAAACTCCGTAGCCAAGACTCTCATCTCCAGAACCAAACGCCTGGCTGACAAAGACCACTTGACAACTGAGTTACAGAATCTCTCAAATGTGTTAATTGCCAATGGATACCAGCAAAACAGGGTTACGAAGCTAATCCAAAAAGAAACACCCCCCAAAAACCAAGACACAGAAGAAAACAATGGCATGGCCCTCCTTCCTTATATCAAGGGCACTACAGATAAAATTAGCAAAATCCTCCATAAACACAATATCAAAACAGCCTTTTGCACCAACCAAAAAATAGCCAATATCCTCAGAAACCCCAAGGATAAAATCCAGTTGGAAAACCAAGGGGTCTATGAAATACCCTGCAAAGTCTGCCCAGCCACGTACATTGGACAAACAAACAGACGAATAAATGCACGTATCGCAGAACACAAGAATGCCGTCAAAAAAGAAGAAAAAACTTCCTCTCTTTTCCAACACATGAAAGAAACAGGACACGAAATTAATTTTGCAGATTCCAAATTGCTCTTTAACATGGAACATCACCACAAGAGAATAATCATGGAAGCCATCGAGATAGAGAAACACCCTCACAACATGAACAAGCGTGACGACACATCCCGCTTGCCAGACATCTGGAAATTAGCCCTCCCCACAAAAACTGACACCAGATCCAGAGGCACACAGAACGCTATCACCAATCAACCACACCAGACCCAAACCCAGACCCTCTCCACAGATAAATTACAGACACCATCCAGTAGCCAAACCATGGTGGCACCTCCGGATGCTGCACCCCCCTGCAATCCCTACACAGATCTGGCTGACACAGGCCACAAAACCACAGCTCGCCCCTATACACGAAGCCAAGCCAGAGCACAACTAAGTGCAGTACAGCCATCTTCTCAGAAAAACTCTTCACAAAGTTCAAGAGGTCAAGACACAAAGACTTTAGCAACTAATCCACACCTAATGACCCACCTAAGTGGTACTCAGGATATCACTCAAGAAATCACTCAAGATATCCCTCAAGTAATTAAGGAACAAAAGAAGAAAAGGCACACTAGCCTGGGAACTTCCTCTCTGCCCAGAACATTGGAGGCTATACACCACACCCCCTCAACAGTATTTATAGGAACTCAAACACTGAGATCCTGCTCTGTTCCAGTAACAAGAAGCCGAAAGCACCAGCCTGAAGATGACGAGTGAGACCTCGTCGAAACGTCGCCTAGACACCCCAACTTTTACACGGGAAGACACCCGAGGACACCAAAACCTGCATATATATATATATATATATATATATATATATATATATATATATATATTTGCACTGAGATGAGGAGGTTTGGATTTTTTTTTCTTGAGGTGTATGGAAGGAGAGAGGTAGCACAAACTATGTAAGATTGCCTTTCATAGACAACTTGCAATATGTCAGATCAGCACTGGCTGTAAAGCAGCACATGTATAGAATAACAAGTTGAAAGCACTAAAATATGGTTATAGAAGTCAGCTGCAACATTCATATCATGCTCCGCCCATGCAATGATTCTTATCTCTACATGTATAATCTGCAAATGGATTTTTATTAAAACTGGCCTCAAATCCTTAAGGCATGTAGGAAAACTATTATATATCATAAATAAAAATTCCCTGGAGATAGTAATTTAAAAATAGGCAAAAGAATATTTTTTATACTTGATTTCCCAAAGTATAAACAAACAGATGGAACTTTTTTTTAACGCTGGAAAAGTTTGTGTAAAGATAGCATTTTGCCCTATGCTGTAGTCTCATAAATATTCATTGTAGAAACATTGTTGTTTTCTAAGTAACAAATGGGAGCACATAACACAAGAAGTTTCCTTCAGAGTTTACTTCAGATGGACTTTCAAAGTATGTTGTGGTTACTTACAGACAGCCAGTGTCCAAAAATGTTGCACTCCAGGTCACAAATATTTGGCTGAACAAAATGAAGCAATGTTCTCCCTTTAATGATCTCTCTCTGATTGCAATAATTTGTCAGAGTGCATCCAGTAATTTATAGGAAATATTCTAGGCATTTGTTTTCAATTCAGATTTGCATTGATTTTAGTAGAAAGCTGAAATGGCTCTATTAATTTAAGCTCTTTCATTCTTTCATTGACCTTTTGCAACCAGCAAAATAAGGGAGTGTACAAACTTGACATAGAGTTAAAAGAAATAATGACTCTAAGACAGCTAGGAGTAGCTGGGACTGTAGGAGCTGATGCTTTATGATAGTGAACAGAGATGTTCGGGGTATGGTCTGAAGGCCATATAGCAATTTTCTTACAGGTAAGCAGATTTTTGCCTAGGAACTCTGTGTGTGCCTCCTTGGCTTTGAAGATAGGAAAGTGTTCATAATAAAGCCTAGTAAATTGAGATGGGCAGGACATGAAAACAGTTCATCAACATGTAATTATGTCTACAAGCAACATTATTCACAACTAGAAGAACTGTTATAGACATAATTAAGGTGAGCAGAAGCCTGAAGGAGCATCTCCCCCTCCATCATTCAGCCTGGACACTGAGTTCCACTTCCAAGGGTCTTCTAGCAATTCCCTCACTGTGAGAAGTTTCAGGGAACCAGGCAGAAGGCCTTCTTGGTAGTAGTGCCCTTCCTGTGGAATGCCCTCCCATCAGAGGTCAGGGAGATAAAGAATTACATAACTTTTAGAAAACATCTGAAGGCAACCATGTTCAGGGAAGTTTTTAATGTCTGACATTTATTTATATATATATATATTTTGCTGAAAGCTGCCCAGAAATTTAAGCAATAAAATTACTATTATTATGTTGTACCCAGGTGCATCATAAATGATGTATGAGATGTGGTTTGAAAGCAAAACAAAGCAAAATATTTTTCATAAATGTGCCCAATATTATTTTAAAGGCAGCGTGTCTCCTTGACTGTCCAAAGGGGAACATTACAATATGTTACATCTAAAAGTAGAAAACGGGGATACATCTTCCGTTTTAAATGCAACATCTAAGATCTCAATGAAATTGTCCTGTCCTAGCTGGGTCCTAGGTTGCAGGGAATCTTCCAGATAACCAAGGCTATCTATTGTGGGCATAGGCAACAGCAATAACATCCATTGTGCAATTCCAGTCAAGCAGCGGTTCCAGCAAGGGCTTTGGCAAGGGGCACTCCAGATTCCGGGCCCAGATAAGTAGCCAGTCACGACTGAGTACAAGACTCAGTATGGATAGCAAGATGTTGTTCCAGAAGTTCTGCCACCATCACATTGAGGTGTTTAAGCCAAAGCTGCCGGACTCCAACCTAGGCCCATCTGCAGCCTTTTAGAGGTTTCTGCAAAGAGATGCTCACGAGAGCTCCAGATCATCCTTTCCTAGATGTTCTCAAAGAATCATCATCTGGCAGGGGCACGACATGTATGTTATTGTAGACCAAACTCCCTCTGGAGATTTGGCTGCTGCTATCGCTGTTTAATTTTAGTCAGCAGCTGAAAGCCTGCCTTACCATCAGGCTTTTCCATGAAAAGTGATGCCTGGACAGCAGGAAAAATGATAGATGGTTTAATCTTTATACTGCTGTTCTTAAATCTTTTATTATTGACGGTTTTATACATCTGTTCCTGTAACTTGCCCTGGTGTCTTCAGATGAAGGAAGGATATAAGCTTTAAAATTAAACAATTAAAACCCACACATTTCCTTCAAATTCTAATTTTTCTGCAGACTTCACTAATGTTGCTGACATTCACAGTTGCTTAATATTTCTGGAGAAACAGAATGTCACAATCATATCGTGGCGAAATCTAGGCTTCAAAGTGTATCCAGGAATGAAATTTATGCAATAAGACAGTACTGTCAAATTCTGCTGATAATTTGCTGGTGTCCACTGGGGAGTAAACATTCTTGCAGACACAGTGAAATGTGGCTTATTACCACCCTACCCTGAAATTCTGAGCCTTCAAACTCAATGCCCTAATGATGAACTATCACCCCATTTTCCTCAATGTCCTCAGACAATGCTTATACATCAGGAATAGAAGGCTTAGCTTAGTCATGTCTGACTGAAGTGGTGGTTTGAGAGACAGCACGTTCAGGAAATTAGTAAGATGAAAGAATGCATTTCATGTCAGGGTTGCTGGGACAAGGCTGACTCATTTGGAAGTAGCTAAAATACATAATACAGAAAGCTGCTGGTAGCTACTGAGAGGGAGTGGGGTGAAGTGGAGTCAGCTGGGCTTCCTTTCAGTTCCTTAGTGTCCATGTCCTGAACTGCATCCCTGTGAAAGGTGATGGCCTCTTAGAGCAGAGGTGGGAACTCTGGGGCCCTCCAGATGCTGCTGAACTTCGTCCCATCAGCCCCAGCCAACACAGCCAATGGTCAGCCACAGCCTAGAGGTGGAGCCTCCTCTAGGACTCTATGCCCCTACCATAATGTGTAATGTGATGCAGTACTTCATTATTCCATATCTCATGGAGCATTTGCACACCAGGTAGAAAAAAAGCCACAAGGACTGTCTATATCTCAGTGGTAAGAGTGCATGCTGTCCATGCAGAAGGCACTTGGCTCAGTCCTCATATCTCTCTCTTTTTGATAGCTGTCCCCCATCCTGGTTTTAGAGTCCATGACCAGAGAGTCCAAACCCCTTTCCCATTTTTATGTTGGTAAGGTTATTACAAAGAGTGTGTGTGTGTGTGTGTGTGTGTGTGTGTGAGAAAGATTCCCTCCACTCTTGGGCATTATCCAAGGGTGTTGTTAATGATGTGTGGCAAGTGTCTTGAAAGTGCTGAACAGTTTGATAACCAGTTTGGAGTTTTTCCACAAATTCCTTGTACTTTCAGGAGAGGAGCTTTCATAGGCAGTTTTAATTAGACACTAAGGGGGTCTGATTTTTTCTAAAGGCCGCTCTGCAAGTGAACACACTTTATAAATGTTTGCTTGGGTTATTCACATCCCATCACAGGCTTTGTCCTTAACTGGTGGCCAGGCCGTTCTTTTCCCAAATGAACGTCTCACAGCAGCAGTCACAATTACAAAAGAGCAAAAGCACTCCCAGAGGTTAATTATTTTTTTAACTCAAAACAGTCAAGTGGATTCTTTATTCCCATTTTTTTAAAAAAAACTTCCCGCTTAGAACGATAAGTAGCTTTAGCTCCCCACCATGTTGCAGCAAAATGCCTCACTCTGCTTGAACCTCCAGTATAATCAGGACAGCTGAGAACATTTCAATGGATAATACATTGTGTTGCATACAAATACAAAGCACTCCATCAATTTCCATTGCAGTTCCTAGGATACATTGTTGTATCCAACAGTTCACACATTTTGGGGAACATTTTCTGAAATGTTGTACATTGTACCTTTTACCCATTAATTAAGTTGCTTCTTACCCCTTTCTCTTTAATATAGTTCTGTCATTTCACACGTTTATCATTCACATGAATTGGATGCTACAGTTATATACAGTGGTACCACAGGTTACAGACCCTTCCGGTTACAGACTCCACTAACCCAGAAATAGTACCCCGGGTTAAGAACTTTGCTTCAGGATAAGAACAGAAATCGCGCAGCGGCGGCAGTGGGGTGGCGGGAGGCCCCATTAGCTAAAGTAGTGCTTCAGGTTAAGAACAGTTTCAGGTTAAGAACGGACCTCCAGAACAAATTAAGTTCTTAACCCGAGGTACCACTGTAATATTTTGACGAATGCATAAAGATTGGGTGACGGGGCCAGAGAAAATGATCTGCCATTACTTCCACCTGTTCGTACCTATGATCACATGCACAGAACTTCTCGCTCATTAAATCAACTAAGCCACAAGCTGCTTGCAGTCTGATCTATTTGCCGCTATACTGGCCTGCAAAGCTCAAGGAAGAAACAGTTGCAATAAAGAACAGAAATTCTGCTTTTGTGAGGTTCCCCCTGCCCATTATATTTGTTCTGTTTTCAAGTTATGAATGCTGGATGATCAGGGTCACAACAGCAATAACAGAAAATTCACTCCCATTGTTCTACAAAAACTAGTGTAGGTTTTGTCCTACACTTCAGCTTCTATGCTGAATTCAATCAGGCTTCACTTGAACATGGAATGAATATTGCACTGTTTATTTTCTAAATAAGTGTCAAGAAATTAGACAGGGGCTAGACATTTACTTAATGTAAACCATTCAGGAAAGCTGAGATCTTCACCTTTTACAGAGTTTGGATATTCCTCTTTACACACGCCAGATGCATTATCCAGTCTCCACCTCCTGCCTGCCTTGAATTAATCTGACATTATTGAATACAAATTTGATACTCATTTAACAGAATGCTGTGTTTCCCTTTTCCATTTGCAGTCACTGCAGGTTTATTAAATCCATATACATCAAGGTAATAGAGCATTGTCCAAATGTGCTAATGCTCTCCCCATACTATTAATGAGTCCAAATATCAATTTAATATTGAAGGAGGCTGTGTCTCTGTGGAAATTTATTAACCAATGAAGAGTCATTAACCAAATCTGAGCATGCTGAAGGGCAGGGGAGATTAAACTGATACTGTCTGTTATGGGCCAAGCAAGGGGGTGGGACTCATTTTGTTTGTTCTACAACCTTGTCTTGCCCTTTTATACAACTATTGAAATATTTGAGCCATGATGCTTTGTCCTGCTGCAAGTTAAGAATGGGGCTGAAAGTTGACTACAAGCAAATATTATTTGTGCTTCTTGATTGCACAATAAAATACACCAATGCTAAGGTTGCCATATTTCAGTTCCATAAACTGGCTAGTCCGATCTCCACATTATACCAAAATGGCAGACTGCCACAGAATGTTGAGGGTTAGTTCTACTGATTATTCAAGAGCTGCAAATAGGCTGCAAAACCAGCAACTCCTCAAACATGTAGGTGTGGGAGGAACAGTAGAAACATCAACTGGACCACAAGAAGGCAAACAAATGTAGAAAAAGGCATCTCTTTTTTTGCAATGGACAAACATCCTTCTCACACAGCCAGAGCTTAAACACAAGCAGAAGACGACACGTTACCCCTCTGGGGATGTGAATTCAGCCTCACAGCAGGTATCTTGTGGGGCTGAAGACAAGATACATACCTTACTCTTTCCACTCTTATTCCCCAAGATTCTTGTCAGCTCCTTCTACTTGGTTTACACTAACCTTCAGTATCTGATCAGTCAGAGATCTTTCAAAGATCACCACATATCCAGAGGGTTAAATACACTTTTTTTAAAAGAGACCTTCAAAATGGACTCTTCTTCATTTTCTAGCTGCCTGACACATCAACTAATATCCTGACTCATCCTCTCATGTCATGGTGATTTCAATTCCCCATTCTGACTCAATCATCTGTGTTTCCATCCTATTCTGCTTCCATCCTGTGCCCAAATGTACTAGAACTTTCTCATAACCACAGCTGTTCATGCCCCTATATTAGCTTTGGGGTAATTTTCAAGTTCTCTTGCTAATGATCTCCTTTTCAATTTAATTAGGTTCATTCAACAATGGACAATGTTCGTATCCTTCAGCATCTGGACACCCCTGTTTCTACCAGCAGCAATGACTAATGTTCAATTTAACGTTAAGATACAAGACTCTGGCATTCAAATAATTTCAATCAATAACTTTTTTGGGGGGTGTCCTCAGGGTCCCTCACTGAACATCTGTTATGCCAAAATAATATTATAGCTGTCAGCCCTTAACAATCCACGTAATCTCCCATTGTCATCTTATTCCCTGTTACCTAGTTCTGCCCTATTCAGCTAAATCCATTTACAATCCTTCCTTGCTATAAGCAACTTTATAATACTCAGACAACCCGAACCTTTAAATTAATAAATTGGTAAATTTAAAACTCCAACAGGAAGGTCTGTGGTTCACAGGTATAGAGCAACTGCTTTGTATGCAGACAGTCTCAGCCTCAATCCCTGGCATATCCAGTAGGGCTAGGAAAAACTGAAATTAGAGATCTGAATTCGGGAGAGCCACTGTCAGTCATTAGGACAGCACCTTATGGGCAGAACCACTGACCTGATTCCTGTGTTCTTATGCACTATATGTTATCTTGCTGACCATGGTCATGGATGTGTACCATTAGAAAAGACAATGTATCCGTTCCTCATGCAGAGATTTACTTTCTAGAGACCTAGGATTGAGAGCTGAGCCATAAAGGATGACAAGCTAATGAAATTTCAGCATGGCATCCCCAAAAGACAAAAAAATGGCAAAGCTGGGCAAGCTCTCTCTCTCTCAGTACCTTTGGACTAACTGGGTAATGATTCAAGCACCACCATCCCCATAGACATTTTCCTTTTCTAAAATAATGTTTGCCAATGCTTTGAGTTCTGCCACATGGAACTGGTGCTGCGATTTGCCTTTATAGACTCAGCCTTTTGTAACTGGCAAATAGCAGAAAGACAGGAAGGGACATAAAACTTCATTAGTCAAGCAACCTATATATATAGTGGGTTGTGTAGCCTTTCCCAACATGGTGTGCTCAAGAGGTTTTGGACTACATCCCCTCTCAGCTTCACCCAGCATGGACACTGGAGTCCAAAATACTTGGAGGGTATCACTGAAGGGGGCTAAGTCCATACCCCTATCACCAAGGAAATAAAATATGAGTAGAATCATAGAATTGTAGTGTTGGAAGTGACCATAAGGGCCATCTAGTCCAACCAACCACTGTCATGCAGGAATCTTTTGCCTAATATGGGGTTCAAACCCTTGACCCTGAGGTTAAGAGTCAATATGGGGTTCAAACCCTTGACCCTGAGGTTAAGTGCTGTAAGATCAAGCTACCACAGGAAGTCTTCAACTTAAGGGGTAAATCTACAGTTACACTTACTTACACACACACACACACACACACACACACACACACACACCCTTTTTTTTTGTCAAGTCCAAAAGCGTGAAGTGGGAGTCTTTTCACATTTGGCTTAGCATGCTTAGAATTCTCCCTATGATCATGAATGATGCATGACTGGGGTCTCCCTTTGTGGCATGTAGATTCCAAGTGTGTTCAGCAAATAAAGGAAGTGTTATAGTAACTGAAAATGCTGGATGCTGTAATTGCTAGGGAATTTCACTACAGGTGGAATTCTAGCCATGTTATGCTGTTCATTATAGGTGAAAAGAAGCTGCAGATGTTTAATGGTTCCTACTAAAAGTCTGCTCTGCTCAGTGCCAGAGTCCTGCGTTGCCTTTAGGCATCATTAGGCTTTTGCAGAGGCCTTTAGGTGCTATCATGTGCCTAGGGTCTCAGAGGTGTGCACCAGGTAGCGATGTGCCAAAATCTGTCTTTAATTTCTCATAAATTTTCTTTCCCTGCAAATGATGCTTCCCTTTTTTCTGTCACTTTCTCAGAGTACTTTAAAATTTATAAAGGGTGGTGGTGGTGGAGAGAGCTTGTGCTTACCTGGTTGTTGCAAGGTGTGTGTGTTGCAAGGTTTGTCTGCTTCTCTTTCCAGTAAACATTTCTCCAGCATGCTGTAGTCTCCCCAGGTGTCCATGCTTCCCAATTTGAGAAAGCCCCATGGGAGCAGTTCTCATCAGGTCTTCCCCTGGGCTTTTATTGAAGTAGGGGCACCTAGGAAGGCTGCAGAGTGCAGACCACTGAGTGAAATGATTTGCAGAATGAAGAAAAGGACATTCAAAAACACTCCTTTGCCACCTCAAAAGTATGGTAAGCACTCCCTAAACCTCACCCATGCACATTTCACCATTTGTTTTTCTCCCCTCCTTTATAAATGCAGCTGGATCTGTTTCAACAAAGTAAGGCATTCATGCCAGCCTGCTTTCAGGAAACATCTTGGAGTAAACAGCCTAAATATTTTAAGTGTGGGTGTGTTGCTAAACAAAACTTCATAAACAAAATGCAAATAGATGACTGCATTTAATTTTCTGTGATTAAGATCTTGGGGATTATATTCATAGCCGGCATTTAACAACTGTCCTTATAAGGCACAAAGGATAGGAAGCATGACTCAAATGTCTCCAGAAATGTAGTCATCAATGGTCAGATGTTTGCTGCTTTCAAGGACATTGGCTAAAGAAAGCAGAACATTTAAAAGCTATCTATTAGGACTACACATAGCTGTTTGACTTCACCAGTGGTCCTTGTGGGTTTCAAAACATCCCAAGAAGTATTAGAATAAGATTAACTATATAAAAACTTATCTGGCTAAAGGCTAGAGACTAAAAGCTAACTACAAACAAACTGCAGAGCTCAAAGGAGATGCAGCCTTCTCATAGCCATCTTGCCCCTTCCACACACTTCCCGCAAGTGTTCTCAGTTGTGAACAACTAGGACTACATGGTATTTTAAACATAATTAGTAAGTATTGATTTAGAAAGCAAAGTTGTGATTGAAAATTAATTAGGTTTTGTCTCCCACACTGGTGTGTGTACACACAACCGCATCTTATAGGAACAAATGCTCTATTAAGAGTTTTGGATGAAAGACAATTTCAGTTTTCAGAGAAAAAATGCTATTCTTGAAATGTCCTCAACATTTTAACCACCACATTTTTAAGGCTGTAATCCTATGGTTCCTGAAGCTATAGGATACCCTTGATGAAATTAAATAAATAAAAGTAACTGTGTTAGAGTGGGGTGTTGTTGTTATTGTTGGTTATTATGCTATATATTTTTGTGTTTCTATATTGTAAGCTGCTCTGCAATCTTTGACTGAAGGATGGTATAGAAATCTAATTAATAATAAATTGATAATAAATTGAAGGAGATCCAGCAATAGAGAGGGAAGTCTGCTTTAGAGATCCTGTTGTAACTGAAAGTAGAAGACTCAAATCACTGGAGTTGTATCGCTGAAAGCCAGGGCTGCCTTAAGCATATGTGGCGCCGGGGTGCAAAGATCTGCCCAGCGCCCTCCCCCCCCAGGTTGCCCAGTTCCAGGCGTGCAGGAGGGCGGAACCGGCCAGCCGCCTCAGCATCTCGCTGGCTCGGTCGCCCCCGAACTTGCAGCACAGAGCCTGCTGCAGCACTCCAACAGACAGGTGGGCTCTTCCCCGGACTCAACTCTTGGGCCCCGGACTCTTGGCCTGGCGTCCCGAGAGCCCAGCGCCCAGGTGCCCCGCCCCCTAGTGCCTATGGGTAAGACGGCCCTACTGAAAGTGCACTACAGGTGTGTGGGTGTCAGAGATTCCCTGGACACTCCCACCTAGAACGGGGAAAGTATTCTAGCAAACCTGAAGCTGATGTAGTTATTTTACCTCCCATTGGAACCAATGGAAAGGGGAATGTTGAAGGGAAAGGGAGGGGGGAGTAAAGGAAGAACCCACTCGTTTTCTGACTGGCAAAAATTCAGTGGGGCTTAGGAAGTGTGGTTCCTCCATCATGGACTCTCACCCAGCCACCTCCACAGGATAGCTCTGCCCTTTTTGAAAGCAAGAGAAGTTACATTATACAATATGATGTGAAAAAATCATGTTGATGACGATTCAGAACTTGGAAGGGAAATATTAGTTGTGGAAATCCATTTAAAAAGAACACCTCAGTGCTGCTAAACACTCTGGGTGGTCAAAATATGGATCCTAACAGTAAGAAAACAGTCTGAGTTCTGTTGACAATTGCAAGAAAGACTTTTACAAGGTTTTGGAAACATCTGAAGTGGGCTGATGTTGAATATGGTACAACTAAAGACTGGATTTTGGCACTGGAAGAGAAGCTAACACAAAAGCTTTATAGCTAAAGAGCAGATTAAGAACAATTTCATTTATTTATTGGCAATTATTATGATTGTATTATACACACAAATAAAGCAGGACCCAGCAGCCAATGTGCTCTTTGCAGATTTGCAGCTCATGCCTTTGGGAAGTGCTGGATTACCGCAGTCCTACCACTAACTTGCCAGTTGGAGACAAGTTGTTGCTTGGTTACTGCCAGTCTGTTTCAGGACTGTGTAAGGAAATGTACAAGCAGCACCTGAAAAAAAAGTCTGCAAAGCTAGAGTTGGAGAAATTTCTTCATGTTTCTTACGCGTGTGTGTGTGTGTGTATTTTTTTTAAAATGCAACAATGTTTTAGAAATATTGTCGTGGGGGAGAAGGGGGAGTCCCTGGCAAGCTGGTTGATCGTTTAAATCAATCAAGGCTATGAAGGCAGAAAATGTCATACAGAAAAAAAGTTGTGATAAATATTACTGAGAAGCAAAATTATGTAGTGAACCTTCTATTTTAACATGCCATGAGCAGTTTTTAAGCAATTTCCTTCCTTTAATGGTGTGTTACCAATGGCTGACGCTTAATTACTAACCTGTCCTTCACCCTAAGGTCCTAGGTTGGCAATATACACAGCCCATAACCAAAAATTAAGCAATGAGATTTAAAATGTGTCAAATAAAATACAGAACTCGGGCCTCATCCAGACTTGCTTTTTCTATGTACAGGTCTGTGTTTTTCCTGTCTGTGTCTGAGCACTTGGGTTTTGTGCCCTGTCAGATTCCCTATGAAAATCCACATAACAATTCAACACTAAAGGGTAGGTTTTCCTAGGGAGAGCAAAGGGGAAGAAACAGACCAGGAAATTGCCAACCTGGGCCTAGAAAGTGTGGAGTAAAAGTTAAGTGTGGCTGAGCCCTCAGTTACAAAATAAATCCAGTAGCACAACAGAGTAACATTTAGAAATAAGTTTCCTTTGTCTATTGTTTGGTTTTATGAACGCTAACCATTACAATAATGAAAAGAGAAGGTAGAAATTTAAATTTTCAAAACCTTGATGTTCAAAACCTCTCACAACAGAAGTCCTCTTTAGGCATTCAAAATAGCTGGGCATGTGGCTGACTCCTCTTTTACTGCTTCCTTTTGTGTTCCTCGTTGTGTGCCCATTGGTATGTGTAGATAGCCCCTGTACATACCATACAGGTTCCACAGGAGCCAACTCCAGGGGGCTGTGGATGCCTGGGCACCCACAATAATATACAGTAGTACCTCCGGTTACATACGCTTCAGGTTACAGACTCCACTAACCCAGAAATATTACCTCAGGTTAAGAACTTTGCTTCAGGATGGGAACAGAAATCGTGCAGCGGTGGCGCAGTTGCAGTGGGAGGCCCCATTAGCTAAAGTGGTGTTTCAAGTTAAGAACAGTTTCAGGTTAAGAACGGACCTCCAGAACGAATTAGGTTCTTAATCCGAGGTACCACTGTAATTGTGGGGGCTGGGCACCCACAAAGTCAATGAGAAAAGCTGGCAGGTGGCAACAGCACTGCCTCTGAGAGAGAAGAAGTTCAGTTCCACCCTCCCCAGCCAGCCAGCGAGGCACCCTTTTCCAGGGGGGTGGGGTTCAGATGTGGATGTAGAGTGTCTCTGCCTCCAAGTCCCTCCCCACAGAAAAGGGCACCTCGCTGGCTGCAGAGGAGGAGGAAGAAGAGGAGCCACCGCTGGTCACCGCAATGCAGATGTGCAACATCACACTAACAGCGGCAGGCACCCACAATCCTGAGAGCAAGATGGCACCCCTGACAGGTTCTCACACATATTTTCAATGACCCCATTTGGAATACCTGTAGTTCTATACCATAGTGCTTCATAGGCAGAAGCTGGGATTTGTCATATGATACATGATTCTCACAAAATGCTTATCACCATTAAAGGCCAAATGTATTGCAGTCACCAGGCCCTGGTGTGAGAGTGTCAATGTGTCTAGGTAGAACATAATGCATACATGTGGTCTTTTTGTGGAGTGGCATTCTATCTCTTATGCCATCACATCAGTGGAAACTAGGCTATACAATTTTGAGATGACCCCAGTAATATCCCTGAGTGCAGCAAGCCATTATCTCTGGAATGCCACTGGTGGAAGCATAATCAGCTCTAAGGCCATGACAATAGTGATTCCAGCATTAGGGCAGAGAGTTGCTATGTAACAGAATTGGCTATGTTAATTCCTACAGCAGAATGTTACCGAAATACTGGAAGTTCCATGGCAAGGATCCCACACTCTCCCAACAGCTTAGCCCATTGCTTTGCTAGTGCTGTAATATACGAGCATCAGAGGTTATTTTAGTAAATTACCTCAGCAAATTAGAGATAGTCAAAAATGCAACATTTATGATGGTTTTCAAATTTTGATCTAACATTCGTTTTGCAACACATAATTTTATACACACTCTGCACATTTTGCTATCCAAAATATTATATAACAAAAGTGGTTCTTTTAGAACAAGCAGAGTATTTCAAAATGGTTTTGGCAACCAAAACATCAAACAGAATACTTAACAGCGGGGGAGGGGAGGGTAAATCCATCAATCAACTGGATTATTTAGGGCCCTTTTACTGCCAAACAACAAACAAACAACCCCAGAATTTAGGCTTGGATCCAAAGATATGCAATATGACCTTCAGACTTTGGCTTATGACTTGGCCTCTGTGTGAGGAAGGGAATTCGGTCCTTAAGGCATATGGTGGGGCTGAAGCAAGCCAGTTGTACTTATTGGCTCCAGTGCTTTGACGATTTAGCCAATTGTTACAACTTTGTATCAGTGATTTGTTTTTAATCAATTCATTCTACTTACTCCACCCTTTATCCAAGGGCCCCGTTGTTAAGATAATACAGACAGTAAGTCTTTCCATGTAACTTAATGCTTGTTATGCTTGTTAACCGCATTCCAATAGCGGGTATTTGTTTTCGCAACCATAGTGACGACATATATTTATTGGCTGCTCTTACAAGGGATTCTAAACAAGTATCTGTCTTTGTTTAATTTCAGCAAATGAGGACATTTTCCTAATGCCGCAGAAATATGGATTTGGAGTCAGGCACTACCTTAAGAAATAAGTTGTTCATCAGTATACTAATAACATACTGGAATGTTTTCAGGTGGGACCATCATCCACATAGAGGAAATCAGGCATGTCTATCACCATTTTGTTATAAATTTGGGGGTGTGGTTTAGCGGCCAGAAATGTACTGAAAGGTACTGTGAGGTACAGCTTGGAGACTTTGTATTAGCATTCCTAATGTTTAAAATCCTAAAAAATGTAGTACAGGTATTTCCTTTCCTCCAAAGACCAAATCTTGGTGTACATGGTTCTCCTCCTCCTCTTCCTCCCCCCCCCATGTGGGCCAGACTATGTGGGAGGGGTGCCATTATCCAAGTGTACCCTCATTCCCATATTAAGCAGGGGATGAGGGAGTCTTGTTTTTAAAGTGAAAAGAGGGTCATGGGAAGAGAAGGGTGTTGAACCCTTCCACCTTCTGTGCCCACTTCTGCCCACCTGTCTTGGCTCTGATACCAGAAGTGATCTGGGAGTGGGGCATAGGAACCAACTCCCAGGGCCTGAGTTCCCCCCAATTAAATATTGGAGGAGGCCATGCCCCCCAAAGTTGATGGCCATTGCCATTCAAATGGTGCACATGCACCACACCTTGTGATCAATTATGCAGGGCAGGGCTTACCTGACCCCTGACCCCAAATATTTTATTCAAGTTGGCACCCATGATTGGGAGGAAGTGACTGAAGCAAATGGCAGAGTGTCAGATGTTGGGGTGGGAGGGAGCAGTGCTCATCTCTTGCCTGCTCTATTTGCTGTTAAAGTAAGACCTTTTTTCATGACATGTGAAAAGCAGCACATGCCTACTCCATCACATCCAGTCAAGTCCTTAACTCTAACAGGAAGTCACATTTGTACTATCCTGTCTTACAGTTCTTACTTTGCTTCTCTCTCCCTTTAAATCAATCAGATGCAATGTGAGTTTACTGTGCAGTTTGCTCTTAGTTAACATTCATCCATTTACTACTGTCAGTGTAACAGGATCCTAGCTGAAACGTTTTGGCAGTTTCTTAAGGGAAGGTTGGATATCCAAGAATGACAGTAGGGCAACTGAAGGAAAGGATTGGGGGGGAGGGAAAGCTCCTTATAATAGCCTTATTATCACTGGGGAAAGCTCTGTCATTAAAGAAAGACTGTTATGGGGGGGGGAGATCCCCAATTGCCTTGCAGAGCTTTCCAAAGGGAGATCTAGCAGCTTTTTAGGCCATGAATTGCAAGATGGGATAGATGCTGTAATCCATATTGGATTTCATGGGACATTCCGAATGAAGAAGAAAAAACCCAAAGCAAGCGGTAAAACGACTCACTTAAATTACCAGATTGAAACACGTTGACCTCAGAAAGCTATTGACATTTCATTCAAATGAATGAGACAGACTATTCCATGTTATTTTTCAAGTTTGGTGTGGCAGAGGAATATGCATCTCCCGGCTAAGATAACATGTCTGTCACAGATTGGATAAAAGTTATGACTTACAGCATTTGATCCTATTTCCATACTTGATTAATGTTAACCACTAAAGTCAAAGTTTCAAAAGTCTGAAGGAAAAGTGGAAGCTATAATACATTTCCTGTAAGAAAAATAATCTTTGTTCCCTAGCCACTAATTTCCCCTAGAACCCCAGCGTCTGCCTGTTATTTCAGTTCAAATTTGACGAGAAAAGGTCATTTTGGAGGTTTTTTGCGAACTGCATGCCACACAGAAGCATCTTTTAAAACGCAAGTCTTCATCCAACACCACAAAAGGAATACAGCATGGGGGAGGCTACTTTGCTGATTCTAGGCTAACTTTCAACATGCAGTCAAGCCACTTGTCAGTGTTTGTAAAAAGCAAAAAAAAAGGAGGAAAAGGTTCTGACCTCCCTTTGCCTCTTCAGCCTGGTCCTCGGACCCTTGTCGGCACAAAAAGAGTCCACGAGAATATCCTTGCAGAGTTTTATTCTTAAAAGTCTTTGTGCAAAACACGACTGAATAACTCCACACACCAGCACCAACCAACCCAAACACCAGCCTCAGCAACAAACTAACATTTCTCACTTATATATACAACTTGGTGCAGACCGCTGAGTCATGCTGACCCAGCTTTATTCGCATTAAAGAAACAGCGGCCATTTTAGCCGTGACACCCCTTCTGTTTCTTTAAATGCGAAAAACCCCAACAGAAACAATACATACATACATTATATACATAAACCCAGTTTTGTCATCAGTTCATTATGGCATGTTGCTGGCAAAGGCTTGGTGAACAAATCAGCAATATTATCTTGTGACTGACAATACTCCAGTTTGATTACCCCATTCTGTACACAATCTCTAACATTCGCATGACGGATAGCAATATGTTTTGATGCGGATTTCATTATTTCCGAGCCCGCTAATGCAATGCACGATTGGCTATCTTCATACACTTGAATAGGCAAATCAACTTTACAATCTAGATCTTTTAGTATCTGTATAAACCACATGATTTCATTGCATGCTAGCGACAGGCTCCCATATTCTGCCTCACAGGATGAGGTTGCAACAAATCCTTGTTTCTTTGACCTCCATCCAATTATGGAATTGGCAAACATCATAACCATTCCACTTGTAGATTTTCTGGTAGCTACACAGCTTCCCCAGTCCGCATCAACAAATACTTCTAGTTTTTCGTCTTGTGTACTAGATATCTTCAAACATACATTTAATGTCCCCTTTAGATATCTGATAAGCCTTTTCAAAGCACACCAATCAGCAGTACTGGGTTTAGATACACGTTGACTCAGAACATTTGTAGCACATGCAATGTCTGGCCTTGACCACTGGCTTAAATATAACAGTGATCCTATTTTTGAGTGATACAACTCAGGCTGATCAAATTTATCATCACACACTGTCTTTGGGAAATCTGGTGTCATGGGAGTCTGAACTGGCTTGCAGTTTTCCATGCCAAACTGCTCTATCAAATGAAGAATTTTCTCTTTCTGGCTCAATAGGAAGCTTCCATCAGCTTCCTGCCTTACTTCTACTCCCAAGTAATTGCTTACAGGCCCCAAGGCTTTAAGCTTAAACCTCTTTTCCAGTTGACTTGTGAGCTTCTGGATCTCATCTGTGGAACTCCCTGCCACAAGCAAATCATCAACAAAGACTAAGAGCATTAGATATTTGTTGCCTGATCCCTTGGTGTACAGGCATGGATCAGCCACACTCCTTTTAAAACCAAGTTTTACAAGGGCTTCATTTAAACACTGGTTCCAACACCTTCCACTTTGTTTGAGACCATAAACAGCCTTTCTCAAACGCCAGACTGCACCATTCTCCTCTTCAAACCCAGGGGGTTGTCTCATTAATACTTCATGGTCTAAATTTGCATGCAGATATGCAGCATCAACATCAAAATGGTGCACTGCTAGTTGTCTTACAGCAGCAATGGAAAGCATTAAGCGAAAAGTTTCACTCTTTACAGTGGGAGAAAACACTTCATCATAACTCTCCCCTTTAATCTGAGTGAACCCTCTGGCTACTAATCTGGCTCGAAAACGTGGTTCCCCAGATGCAAGGGTTTTCCTTTTGTAAACCCACTTGCATGACACCACTCTGCCACCAGGTGGCGGCATTATGACCTCAAACACTTTGTTACGTTTAAAAGAGTCCATTTCTTCTTTCATAGCTTGTTCCCACAAAGCACGTTCCCCAGGGGGTAAGTCTAAGACTTCATTATAACTTTGTGGTTCCACACAACTCACATTGCATACTCTCACTCCTCCTAGGGTCAAACGCTGAGGAGGTACACCCTTGTTTGAACGCTGGGAGCGCCTAGGCACTATTACTTCTTCTTCCCCCCTTATCTCTGGCTCTTCTTCCTCTTCCTCTAGAGAAGTATTATCTTTTGCCACATCTTTTGGGGAAATCTGTGCCTCCTCCTCCTCCTGCTCCTGCGTTGCCAGTGGCTGAGAAGAAGCCTCTTCTCTTACTTGCAGGGGCAGTAGGCAATCTGGGTTGGCATGGATCACAGTCCATCTGTCCTGGTCAGCGAAGTCTGCACTTCGTGACAGAACCACTTGTCCTGGGCGTAAATTGAAACGCCACCCTTTGCCATAGGACTGATATCCCACAAACCGCAGTCTCTGTGCTCTAGCGCCCCCTTTCTGGCGCTGAGCTTTGGGGATGTTTACATGTGCCCAAGCACCCCAGTTATGGAGCATTGTCCACTCTGGTTCTTTCCCAAACAACACACGATAAGGAATATCTTTTATAGAGCTAGACCAGGTTCTATTAATCAAAAAGTTCGCTGTCAGAAAAGCCTCGCCCCACAGCCTATGGTTGTGACCCAATCCTGCATCCACTAGCAGGCAGTCCTTTACTGACTGTATTACAGCCCCACGTCTTTCACACAGACCATTTTCAGCAGGGCTATAAGGGTTAGTCAAACGATGAGTGATCCCCTTACGTCGCAACCATGTCCCAAATTGTTTGTTCAGAAATTCTCCACCCCTATCTGTTTGCAACTGCACAACAGGGCGAGCAAAGAGCTTTTCAGCTTGGGCAACCCATTCTCTGAATGTGGGGAAACACTCAGATTTCTGCTTTAACAAAAACAACCAACTAAAACGTGATTTATCATCAATTACCAGAAAAGCATATCTGGCGCCTCCTTCAGTCTTCTGTGGAAAAGGGCCTATCACGTCACAATGGACAAGTTCTAAAACCTCTTTAGATACTCTGTCATTTTTAGAAGCCACAGGCTTCCTCTTAGATTTGGCCATTTTACATACATTGCAATCTAGGAAACAGTTACAGCTGTTTACTTTTAGGTTCTTGCACACCTTTTGCATCTCTGAAAGCACACGGAAATTGGCGTGACCCAGTTTTCTGTGCAGTTCATGTACACACCCCTTATGAACTGGCAAATTATCCTGAACCACCTGGGCTGCTTTAACAGGCTTGTCCTGCATTACATATAACCCATTTTCCAACTTTGCATGGCCACATACCTGAGTTCCATTCTTTATCAGACAGCCATCCCGTGTGAAGTTAACACTATACCCTGCATTAATCAAACAGCTTACAGACAGCAAACAATAGTCCAAACTGCTGACAAACAGAGTCTCTGGTAGAGTAGTGTTCAAGCACTGCAGGAAACATGTTCCCTGGCCATCAATCTTGCTTCTACGACCATCAGCAAGATAAATTGAGTCTTTTCCATCAGCTGGCTTCCCCAGGGTCTTAAAGTCCTCCCGACTGTTGCAGATAATCCTGCTGCTCCCAGAGTCCAGCAACCATGTTCCTCGAGGTATCTTCCTCTCCTCTCGAGAAAATGCAGAAACAAACTGAGCAGAACGCGTGTTCTTCTTCTCTGAAGAGAACCCCTTCTGCTTACGTTTCTGCGTTGATTGCTGTCTCTGCTCCACGTCGTCTCCTGGAAGTCTTGCCCTGCATTGACGTTGGAGATGCCCGGGTTGGTTGCATCTATAGCATCTCCTCACTGCCATGGCCAAGTCCAAACCTTGGCGTTGCTCCATTGGCAGATTCTGCTGCTGGCCCCCTCGACTGTAACTCCTCCGCTCTTGGAGTTCAGCTTGTTTATCTGACCTTCTTTCTGCTTCTTCGGTCAATCTTCCAACCACATACTCAAGGGTCAGATCTCGGGGACGCATACTCTCCATGCTGTTAATCACGGGCAACCAGCTTTCAGGCAAACTTGAAAGAATAATGTAGGTTTGGTCAGTCTCATCATAACGCTTACCTCTCTGCTGTAGTTGAAGAAACAGAGATTTCAGCGTTTGAAGATGAGTTGCCAAACTCTCACCTTCTTTCATAACAGTCCTGAACAGCCTTCTGGTCAGAGAAATTATAGTTCCAGCAGTTTCTCTGACATGCATTGCCCTTAATAAATTCCAGCACTCAAACGCTGTGCTGGCATTTGCTACATGCAATAACTGAGAGTTGCTCAAACACAGCATAATTTGGGCACGAGCCCTTTCATCTAGCCGTTTTTTCTCAGCAGAGTCAGTCCTCAAAACCTCAGTTTCAACACAGTCCCATAGTCCATCTCTCCTTAACAACTGCTGCATTTTAATTGACCAACTCAGCCAGTTGCTTTCTGAGAGAAGTTCAAAAGGGATGTCTCCCCCAATATTTACAACTTGGGAAGACTGGAAATCTGTCATCTCTGCTGGTGCTTGCTGAGCCCCTTCTGTGGGGCCTCCAGCAAACTCTCCAGACTCTCTCTTTAGAGTCCCACTAGATGGTCCTGGCTGGCACTCACCGGCTTCTAGCTGCTGCCTCTGTTGACCCTCAGGTCCCGCCTGGCTCTGCAACTGGTGTAGCCGCTCTGTGAGTCGCCTACTGTGGTCCTCTAGCAGTTCAAACTGTTCCAGTAGCCGACGCTGAGTGCTTTTCTGGTCCTCAGATCCTAGCTGCTCCAGCGTCGCTGCAGACAGTTACAGCTTGCCACCAACTGCTCCAACGCACAGCCACCGGCTCCATACACCACCAGGACTCACCAGCTCCCTGCTGAGATGCTGTCAGTCGTTTTGCACTCTGCACATGCTCAGAAACACTGGGCCCATAACCTGTCAGTGTTTGTAAAAAGCAAAAAAAAAGGAGGAAAAGGTTCTGACCTCCCTTTGCCTCTTCAGCCTGGTCCTCGGACCCTTGTCGGCACAAAAAGAGTCCACGAGAATATCCTTGCAGAGTTTTATTCTTAAAAGTCTTTGTGCAAAACACGACTGAATAACTCCACACACCAGCACCAACCAACCCAAACACCAGCCTCAGCAACAAACTAACATTTCTCACTTATATATACAACTTGGTGCAGACCGCTGAGTCATGCTGACCCAGCTTTATTCGCATTAAAGAAACAGCGGCCATTTTAGCCGTGACACTTGCAACCTGTATTAGACACTATTATACCATTTCCCCCTGATGGCTTGGCTTGTGACATCTTATCAGCAGCTCAGATATTTAACACCTCTTTGTTATATTAACAAAGTCATAATTCAAGAACTACTAAACCAGACTCCAAAAATGCCAGAAATTCCATTGTGAATGAATATGTGCACATAAATGGCATTATGAAAAGATTTGTGTTATACTGTGCACTTTGCAAACTATACACATTGTGACTATTTTTGCCAGCTCTGGAGCAAGATGAAAATCCACCAATACAATATTAGTCAATTCAAAGCCAATTAACTCATCCATTAAAACATTTGCTTTAATACCCCAGAATGTTATAAATGCACATCAGCCAAACTTATCTATGGTACATTACAAAGAAGAGAACGTTTAGAATGTTTTAGTCATGTTGAAGTCCCAAGAGATTTTTATTTTAGCTAATAATTCCTGAGAATGTTTCTATAATCTCTGAGATACTACCTAGTGTTTCAGCCATTTCAACAATATTAGTACTCTCGAATGCTATAAAATATAGCAGCATCCCATTATAGACCTAACTTCCAGGGTCATAGTATGCTTGTTTATCTTTGACTAAGACTGCAATCCTTTACTCCCTTTCTTAGGAGGTAGTCCCATTTAAATGAAGAGGACTCTCAAGTAGACATGTATAGGGTTGCACTATAAGACTAAATAAAGGTGGGTCAATCTAGCCCTATATCAGGGTGCTCAGTTCATCCCCAGGTCAGGTGTCCTCTCAGACTCAACAAGCAAATGCTCCTGGCCTCCCAAGAGCTCACTGATTTTGGTGGCAGCAGTAAAAAGAAAACAAATTTAAAGTAGACCCAATACTGGGGCAGGCAGAACACAGGGTTCTGATGGAGGCACAAATTCTGCTCTCCACAGACATCAGATTGAGCATTTGATGAGTGTGGAAGATAATCCTCTTTTCTCAACTGATCTACACAGAGGAGCTGGGTGTGGAGGGGGAGAACATTGTGTGCTTATATGTCTCTTGTGTGCATTAGAGTGTATAGGATGGCCATGCCTACTTCTGTGATGCAGCCCTTGGAACTTTAGTCAAGAATGCATGGGGCTCTTTGGCCAAAGAGGTTAGCCAACCCTGTTAACTATAAGCCCTTGTTACTCAGTTATGTGACAATTCTGTGGGAGGCCCAACCTCCCAGTCGCAACACCTGTCTGATGCTACAGGTCCCATTTACCATATTTCTTTATTATAACATGCAGCCATGATCAGTTTGAAAGAGGATACTCAATGCAAGTTAAGAAAACATGGCCATGTGTGTGGATGCCTTTGGGACCACAGTATTTGTTTGCCATTGTTGACAAACCATGTCATCACAAGCATGGAGATCTGTGCCAAGCAAAATATATAGCCAAAAGAAAGGCACAGAATTCCAAGTACAAGAATACTTCAAAAATCCATGGCTGCAATACTACACTAACTTACATGGAACTGGAAATAAGACCTGTTGAACTCAGTGACTGGGCTGCAGAACTCTTTTTATAGAGACAGATTTCAAAAACAATCATATAACTTTTAGAAATATATACAATACATCCCAAAACACATTTGAAACTTATATCTTATTCATAATTGTTATATTGTATGTTATAAATGAAAGATTTCCCCCTAAGTATTTTAAAAATACTATAATCTTTGATGTCTTTAAAAACAGAGACAACCACTTTTGCACATCAACCTTTAGCATTCAAGGCCGATAAAGAAAGGCAGCTTCCATATTCTTTTATCTTGCCCTACTTCCAAACCAAAAATAATTATCAAAACATTTTACCACAAAAAGCATAATAAACAAGTCTTATTGCAGCCTACCTTTCCAATGAAGAAGTCCAACTGACTGTATCCTGCTGTCTGCCCCCATTCAGTGGAATCAATTATTTCATCAATGCAAGATGACTCACATGTAGTCAATTATCACCATCTGCATTGGTTTAATAAAAAGATGTGACTGTAACAAGGCATTTAACTATTTTATTAACAAAACTACAGTATCACACCCGTCTCTCTTTTAGGCAAACCTCTCATCCTTATAAAGACCTAAGTAAGGATAATTCTTCACCTGTAAATGATCCATTACAGTTTTTCAAGAGGTAGTCTGAAGTTTTCTACACATTCCTGGTAATTATATTTAGGTACATATAACAAATTGTAGGGGAATCTATTGCAAACATCATGGACTAAAATCCTTCAAAACACATCTTCCCTCTTTGATAGGGTTATAGAAATCTTTCTTCCAGTGCATGAAAGAATTAAAGGTAACATGGGCTTTCATCCCTGTGCACCTGCATTCTTGGAGAAGTCTTGTCTTCTTCAATTGAAAAACCTAAGTAGCTGACCCAAGGAGTGTAAAAAACATAGTCTGAGTGGGTCTATGTAATAATCATAATATATTTATGCCCCACCTTTCAGGCACACCATCACAACATTGCTTTCAAATAAATAGAATATTGGTGCTGAAAATATCATAATGAAACTCAGGGGAAGGCACTCCACCAATGGGTTACTACACCCAAAAGTGTCAATTGGTTTTTCCAGGATTTAAAATTTTGCTTCCATTGGCACCCTAGCTTTTCCCTTCCCTATCCTAAAATATCACAATCCATCAGATGAACCAATATCAAGTCACCTTGCTTCCCTTGTATTCATTTTCCACAATTATTTCATACCTTTCTTGCAGCTATAATGTTTCAAGGTTTGTAGTATGCCTAGCAATTCCCAAAGGGTCATTTTAGAATCCCACAGAGCTCCAAGTTAAGATTGTGGATGTCCATCTTATAATACTATGTAATTTTATCTGCTTGTCCACATTAGCAAGTTTACATACATGTGACTGTTAGTTGTTCAAGTTTCTTCTGATAGGAATATCTAAAGTTTCTTAAGTCATTTGTCTCTCCTGGAGAAAGATGGATATTTTATAATTAGTATTTTTCTTTGGTAAGCAATACTCTCTTGGTGCTTGAACATTTGTCAAAATTATTCATTTCAGCTTCTTCTATTAGTACATCAAAATACCAAGGCAAATGTCACTCATGGTGTAATGTTAACCATTGTAAATTCTGTACTGCTATGATTTAAGGAGCTGGTCAGTGTCATGTGTGTCTGGTTCAAATATGTATGTGTAAGGGAGTAGCATAGTTTGTGTCAATACAGCACTATCATTCATATTAATGTTTCATTATTGTTGCCAAAATAAGTAATACTTCAGTACCTGGGAGTCACCTATGACTCCCAGGTACTGAAGTATTACTTATGATCTGTTTATTGAACATTTATCCTGATCTGTTTGAACAAAGTTTGCAAGAGTATCAACAACATTGGCTGTTTATTGAGCATTTATTCTGCTCTTTCTGTGTGACAGGTTTATATGACACTGCCTGAAGCAATTGTTTCCAGTGCATTTCTCCTTCACTTTGCTTATGGCAAAATGTTCAGTTTTATAGGAAGTGGGGGTTTTGCTCAATGGCATGAAAACACAGAAGGACGCGGCAAGGGGATGGTATCCACAAAAACAATGTTATTGTTGCCCATTAGGTCAAGCCTATAACTTCTAGACCAAGTGTAAATCACAGACAAGAAGACATATTAGCATTATAATACAGTGGTACCTCAGGTTAAGTACTTAATTCATTCCGGAGGTCCGTTCTTAACCCGAAACTGTTCTTAACCTGAAGCACCACTTTAGCTAATGGGGCCTCCTGCTGCTGTCACGCCACTGGAGCACAATTTCTGTTCTCATCCTGAAGCAAAGTTCTTAACCCGAGGTACTATTTCTGGGTTAGCGGAGTCCGTAACCTAAAGCATATGTAACCTGAAGCGTATGTAACCCGAGGTACCACTGTAATTTGCTTATAATAATTTCCTTCATTTGTTTCATTATTTAAGGTATTCATTTTTTTAAAAAAATGGAAAATAAGAATCAAAGTTTTATGTTTTGCCAGTGAAAAAAAGGTCTGTAAGTTCATATAAAGTTATTTAGAGTGCACCAGAAAAAGAGAAAAGCATTAGTACGCTAAGTTTAAGGAACATTTAAGGGTGATTTTATACAAACAATTTTAGGCAGGGAAGCCATGCTGTGAAGTTAAGCTTTCTGTCATTTTGCGGTTGGGATTTCTTATGAACACATTTCAGCATGATGAAATCAACTTCAAGCTATTTTTGTGAAAAATAATAGCAAACATTTTCCAAGACATGGCTTAGCAGTTATTCCTTCAGGAGGAGTTTTAATTACTGCAGAATGGTGGGGAGCTGTCACCACAAGGAGATGTCTTCCCATCCAAAACATGTGTGTAAACTAGCCCTAATAATGTGTATCAATAGTACAGTACTCTTCAATTTAGTCTGCTAATCCTAGCTTGACCTTAAGATTCTACTTCCCATGTGTGCAATTAGCAATGGGTCTAAGATGCTGTTTGAGGTAATATTGGCTATGTTCACATGCAATGCTAAAGTTTAACATTACTGTACATGGAAGAGCCTTGGGCTCCTGTGTTTCCTTACCCTTCTCCTCGTCTGGTGTGATTATGAAGAGGAGATTGATAGCATTTGCTTCTGTTTGCAGCTATACCCAGTTTGCCATTATGCCCAAACCAGGACAAATGGTGATTAGCTTTAAAAAACTATGGTTTCTCCAAACAAGTTCCCCATGATCAATGATCTTGAATTGTTTGAATAAACCATAAATAAAGTGGTTACAATTCTTGGTTTAGAAATTACAAATTGTGCTTAGTTGAAAGTGGAAGAAAACACTTCTGGTTTCCTCCTCTTAGCCTCACCAGAGGGGGAGTGAGGAGGAAGGAGCACATGAGCCCAAAACTTGTGTAAAGGTAAAGGGGCCCCTGACCATTAGGTCCAGTCGTGGCCGACTCTGGGGTTGTGGCACTCATCTCACTTTATTGGCCGAGGGAGCCGGCGTACAGCTTCCGGGTCATGTGGCCAGCATGACGAAGCCGCTTCTGGCAAACCAGAGCAGCACACGGAAACACCGTCTACCTTCCCACCAGAGCGGTACCTATTTATCTACTTGCACTTCGTGCTTTTGAACTGCTAGGTTGGCAGGAGCAGGGGCCGATCAATGGGAGCTCACCCCACTGCAGGGATTCAAACCACCGACCTTCTGATTGGCAAGTCCTAGGCTCTGTGGTTTAACCCACAGCGCCACCTGCGTCCAAAACTTGTGTACATAACAATAAACTATGATTTTATGTTAAATGCAAATTTTTCAGTTTAGCGAAAAGGCATGCAAGCAATGACATGACACGACAGAAGGGTATAGAATTATACATGGCATGGAGAAAGTGGAGAAAGTTCTTTTCCCTCTCTCATAACACAACAGCTCATGGACATCCCATGAGGATGAATGCTGAAAGATTCAGGACAAGCAAAATATATATATAAAAAAACACTTTCTCACAGGACAGTTAAACTATGGAATTCTTTCCCACCAGAGGCAGTGGTGGTCATAAACCTGGATGGCTTTAAGAGGGGATTAGAGAATTTTACAGAGGATAAGGCTATCAATGGCTACTAGCTACCTTGCCTCCGCAGTCTGAAGACAAGTTGTTGGAAACTACTGGAAGGGATAGTGCAGTTTCACCCAAACCCTTCCTGTATGCTTCTCACGGGCATCTGGTTGGCCATTGTGAAAACAGGATACTGGACTAGAAGGACCAATGGCCTGATACACCAGGACTTTATGTTAATCTTCAGTTTACAAGTCACCGTTTACAAGAAAATAGAAATTTACAAGCTTCCTACAGAAATCAGGAAAGGCGGCGGAGTTGGGAGCAGTGCAGCGCAGCTGGAATAAATTCCCCCATTTGATGATTGTCTTTCTATATAGCAGTGTCACCGGATGAATGGCTCATGCTAGACGAAAATGTGCTCATGGATTTTTCCTTTCCCAGAACTGACTTAATTAGTGGGAAACCCGAGATACAAACATTAGTTTAAAGGAATTATTCCAACAATTTCATGGTTTGAGTAAAGTAGGAGCAGCCTCAGGGACAATGTCTCCTGTAACTGATAGTAGACTCAGACTCAAAGTCATTATCCCCAGTAATGAGCTAGAGCCTCTCTCACATCTCCTTTTGAAGATTAAGATTTACATGTTTTCATTATCTCTAAACACTCTTGAGAGAGGAGAGAGTAAGCAGAACATTCCTATAGTTTACATTGGGGGGGGGGGGTCTGCTCATCATGGTTTTTTTCAAAAAAAAAATTAACAGGTTTTTAATCCTCTGTTAAAGTGGGCAAGTCAGCTGCTTGTGAAATGCCTTCCTCTTCCCAGCTGTGTACTGTGCGAATGCTGTTTTTTCACAGAATTCAGAGGCTGGTGTAATTAAACTGAAGGGACCCTGGGTCATATCCACCTATTAACTCTGCTAATATAACTGACATGTCCAAACTGTTCCTTATGGGCAGTAGGATAAACATTCTCTCTCTCCGATTCTCCAAGTCCCAGAAATAATGAATTAGCGGCTTGTTATGTTGTCTCATCCTCATTGCATGTTTATCACCATTAAGATACACTTTGTTTATTCAGAGATATTTCTTTGTAAAGAAAGAGTGTATAAATAAGAGATATTGATGAAGACAGCCTGATACTGACTTCTCACAGAGCTGACTAAGGCTGCAGTCCTGTGCGGACTTTGGCATGCTTAATCCCACAGATTCTAGCAGGTTTAGGTGCACCTAAATCTGCACAGGATCAAGCTACACAGCAGCTAACAGAGGACTTGGATTTTCTGCAAGTGTGTGACATTATATTCAAAGGTTAATATTAATAAATGCCTGGAAATTCAATTCCTACTAGTTTTATATGGTGGGAGAACCTCCAGGATGGTAGCACAGGTGTAGGGATGGGCATGTCTATCAATTTTGGTTTCCCATTTTCCCTGTCTTAAATTCAATTCTCCACATTTTCACACCAGTTTACTTAAAAAATAAAAAGCCCTCATGAAAATTCATCAGCAAATCTCTCTTAACCTGTCCAAAATGTTCCTTTGGGTCAATACTGTAAACATTTTCTCCTTCAGATTTTTCCATGTTTGTACAATTTTGTACAACATATACAATTTTGCAAAGCAATTTCCCCTAATTTAATGCATAGTTTTGTGCTGTTTCAACTAATATATACATTTTTATACCTAGTTTACCATAGTGCATGCATTTCTTATACATTACTGGGCTGGCAGACTGCACTGAAAAACTAAAGAGAACTGCGAATTTCCAAGAATGTTCCAGTTCCTGTATTGTTTCAGAAAGTGCAGTTTAAGTTGGTTTGCCCTTAAACGCAAACTCAATTGAATTTCTCCTGCATCCATACTCGGATGTTGGAGCTTCTTACTGTATTCAGTAAGATCTGAATAATACACCCAAATCCCATCCCAAAACATGGATCATCTCAGATCTTGTGCCAATGGCTTTCCATATTAATCTTATAGCTTGTTCTACATCAGTTCAAGTCTCCTGTTCATTTACACTAGGGATTCATGTAGCCTGGGCTTTCTTTGACAATACTACTTTATTTGTAAATTATGTCACTTTGCACTAACACCAGGAACCTAATGGGTTGCAAGTGTTGTGGGGGCCCCTCCATGATAGGTGCCTAGATGCAGCATGTTAACTTTATCCATTAGAAGAGGGCCCTGTGCTGATGACATTGTAAAATAAATGGCTCCTTCATAATCAGTATGTTAGATTTTCTGGTTTGGTGAGGGAGAAGATATTTCTTTCCAACTATTTCATTCATTGTTCAGCTTCAGATGGCAAGTTCAGAACAAACATAATTAATAGACTCATTGACTGAAGAAAAGGGGGGAATGTGAGATTTTTTTAAAAAAAATGGACTGAAAAGAAGGAGGTACACTAAGAAAAGCTGCCAGAATGGCTGAAGACAAATGCTTCAACAACAAGACAAGCACTCTTGAAGATTTATGGATGAGCATCTCACTTGAGAAACAGGATTAAAAAATCATGTATAACTTTTGATGTGTAACTAAATCTACTAAAGCATTCCTTTCTCCTTCTTCACATGAGAAAGCAGCCATGTGCTACGGGAGAGTGGGGTCACCACTCCCTCGGGGATGTGGTATTCTTGCAACGTTTCATGCTGACAACATGCCTCCACTAGGAACATGTTTGAGTTTGGGTGTGTGCCAGTCATTGTTCTTTTCTGAATAAGTTAAGTGTTGTGGCACTGGGATCATGGTGGATTCTCTTCCCCAAGAACAACAATAGATCAATGTGAGAATGATCCTAGCCTTCTGAAGTTATGATTGAATGCAAATGTATTACACGTCTAAAATTTAATCAATAAACTCTGCAGTAATAAAGAATTCAACAGCTAACAAAAACAACTTCCATAAGAAACAAATAGAAATAAATAGTAGTGTCCCTTACAGGGGAGCTACATCCCATTTGAGGCAAAATGGGAAATACCTCCCTGCCCTGCTGCTGCCACCTGAACCACCCACTCTGCCACCTCCACCGCTGGTGGAAAAACTGTGCCAGCATAATAATAATAATAATAATAATAATAATAATAATAATAATAATAATAATAATATTTATTTATACCCCGCCCTCCCTGGCCAGAGCCAGGCTCAGGGCGGCTAACACCAGTAAAATTAAGTTAAAACGTAATAGGAAAAAAACCTCCCAATTTAAAATGCAGGTTAAAATGCAATTTTAAAATGCAGCTTCATTTTAAAAGTAGCCCATAGATCAAAACCACACGGGGGGTGGGGGTGGGGACGGACATAAGGGTCAGACTGAGTCCAAACCAAAGGCCAGGCGGAACAGCTCTGTCTTGCAGGCCCTCCGGAAAGATGTCAAGTTCTGCAGGGCCCTAGTCTCTTGTGACAGAGCGTTCCACCAAGTTGAGGCCAGTACTGAAAAGGCCCTGGCCATAGTTGAGACCAATCTAACCACCTTGCGACCTGGGACCTCCAAAATGTTGTCATTTGTGGACCTTAAGGTCCTCCATGGGGCAAACCAGCAGAAATCAGAAGAGGCAGTGGGACAGCCAGGGAGCCCTCAGGGATGCTCCCTCACAGGCTTCTGCTGCCTGAGAAGGGGGCCTCACCTTGCCTAATGGCTGTGCCGCCCCAGTCTCTTATTTAGATTTTAAGAGTATCTCCTCTTTTCCTTGGGAATCCTTCCTTGTGTTCAAGCATAGGACAAATAGTTGTTCTGTCTAGTATAATCTAAAACACACGTATCTATTTTACAAACACAGGGAAGCCTTAATTGGTGGTGTTTTATTATGGTATGACTACAGATGCATACAATTTCATGAAATGGTGCAAATGCTCCCCCCCCCCAACTGCTGCAATTAAAGCATTATTCATGAAGTAGGGATGTTGGACAAACTATTGAAATTTGCATTTATGCACAAATAGGTGTGCTCTGGCACCTTGAAGTGAAACCCCTTATCTGCTATGCTCCGTTATATTTGTGGAGTATTACTGAAAGATTTTTGGCTCTGCAAAAAAGGGGATTTTTTTTATTATTCATTAACATGCCATATGCTGATATTATTGCTTCCAAATGAAAACTCTGACCATTACCTATTATGGCAACAAGTAACCTATATTTGGCCAGCTCTTTAGTTATGGAAAACCCCATTCTCCCAACTATTTCACAAAAGGCTATTTATGAAACAAAAGAAACGGGATGCTGAACATGATTCCTTATGTAACCAACAGGTAATGAAGACATATAAATGAAAGTTGATGAACAGCACAAAAACAGTGTCTAATTTTCTGGGAAGGAAGGGAAGGAGAGAGAGCGAAATCATAACTTTTCATATGGGATGAGACAAAGAAGGGAGGAATGGGCTCCATGTGGAACAGAGAAGTACGGATTCGCACATTCCTTATGTGGAGTGGCCTTAAGATCTAATTTTCACTTTACTTTTTATACTCAGGTTCATGTTAGCACAGAATAATACCCTGTGATGTGTGGATGGTGCACAGAAGTGAAATTAGCTAAAAACTCAGAAGCAGCTGCTCAGCCCAGCTCTGCCAAGTTTCTTAACGAAATCTAATTTGACACATGGATGGCCATGTGAATATTTTGCACTAAGTATGTACCAAGGATGAAAATGAAACACAAATGGCTTCCGTTTGTGTACAGTCTTTGAGAATTAGTTCCCAAACATGGATTGCATCAGGGACCATGCCCTGCCCTACTACAAACACAATAGTGGCAACTCTTACGCTCAGCAGTAGGAATATCCCATCCAGTTTCAGGCAGGCATGGGATATAATTTTGCAGATGAGAAAAATTCAGAGATCGCACCAAATTCACTCAACATGTCAGCTTTATCCCTCATCACTGAGAGCTTTGCAGAAAAAAGAACCCTGATGGGGGTGAAGCAGCCACCCATGGGTGACTTATCGTCTCTGCCAGCAGCAGAGAAACGGCACCAGGTTTGGTGCTGATTTCCTGTGAGATTTCAACAGAACCTGCCAATGTCATCTTTGTTTTGTGCTGTCACCACACAACCTAGGTAAGGGATGTGGGGGCAGAGTGGGGCAGCACTTCCCATTTCACCTCAAGCAGCGAAACAGGACACGCCACCCCTGCTAGTGGAATATCACTGGTGTTACAACCAGCTACTTGCTCTCAGTGAGAGTTGTAACAGGTTGAAGGACTGTACCCCAAAAGTGCAAATAAATGGTTCTTCGTCAATCTGGGGGGTTTCAAGTGGAATGCAACCAGTTTCTGCCTGGATGGCCATCAAATTTGCAGCTGAAACAAAACCAAGTGGGTTAGCTTATTCCTTAAAAGATAGGAGCAGGATTCAAGTTGATGTTAATAGGATGGAGAGTTGGACCAACATTCATTTCAACAGCCCTAAAGTTCTGTATTTAAGTAGGGGGGGGGGATCAAACACAGGCTAGCTACTAGCCACAATAGCTCTGTTCTACCTCCACTGCTGGAGACAGTAGGCCTGTGAATACCAGTTGCTAGGAATCCCAACTGTTGCACTCCGGTCCAGTTTGCAGGATTCCCATAGGTATCTGGTTAGTCACTGTGAGAACAGCATGCAACTAGACAGGCCAGCATGGCTCTTTCTCTGTTCTTAGGATCGGTGGCAAGTGGCTTGACATCTGAAGATGATCTAGGAGTTTTAGTAGACTAGTTGACCATGTCAGCATTGTGGTGCAGTAACAAAAGGACTATGGAAAATCTAGGTTGCATCAATAGAAGGATTGTGCTCAGATCATTAATAGTAATAATACTTCACTGTTCTGTTAGAACACACCTAGAGTTGTTTTAAGTTCTGGGCACTATCATTCAGGGTGGTTATTGACAAACTGGAACATGGGAATGTGGCCAATATGGTGAAACATCCAAATACCTATGAGGACAGGTTGAAGGTGCTGGGTAAATAATCTAGAGAAGAGATGCTTCAGAAGCTATATGATAGTCATCTTCAAATATTTGAATGCTGTTAAAGGTAAAGGTAAAGGTACCCCTGCCCGTACGGGCCAGTCTTGACAGACTCTGGGGTTGTGCGCCCATCTCACTTAAGAGGCCAGGGGCCAGCGCTGTCCGGAGACACTTCTGGGTCACGTGGCCAGCGTGACATCGCTGCTCTGGCGAGCCAGAGCTGCACACGGAAACGCCGTTTACCTTCCCGCTGGTAAGCGGTCCCTATTTATCTACTTGCACCCGGAGGTGCTTTCGAACTGCTAGGTTGGCAGGCGCTGGGACCGAGCAGCGGGAGCGCACCCCGCCGCAGGGATTCGAACAGCCGACCTTTCGATCGGCAAGTCCTAGGCGCTGAGGCTTTAACCCACAGCGCCACCTGCATCCCCTTGAATGCTGTTACATAGACAATAATACATAATACAGAAACTCGCAGGAACCTGGTGGAACCTTCTTTCTTACATTTTAAAGCAGAAGTTGGATGGTCACTTATCAGGGAGGCATTGTTAGGAAGTTAGACTCAATGACTCTTTATGCCCCTTCCAAACTGTGATTCCATATAAGTTCAGAGTATCATCCTAGAAGGGCTGTAGACTTTTGTCTGAAAAACTGTTGCTCTCCTTTCCTCTTCATGTGTCCTCTGATGCTTTCCAGATAACTGAGGGTAAAGCCAAATTTCTAGTCCCAAGGGCGAGGCTAGGTGAACACTTACTTGTGTGCCCACAAGAGAAGCGATGTTACTTACTCAGTCCTTTAGGAAGTTCAATGCAATACAATATTACATAAATAAATAAAACTCACTTTTTTGTTCTTACTTGCAGGCTACCTGTATAAATTAATCAAGTTGGTTTTAAATTATGGGAAAAGAAACAACAATGGTATCTTTGTATACAGTTTTCCACATTACTATTGTTCCCAGTTTAGGTTCTTTTTCATACAGTTGGGGCTGCTTTACAGTTATTGGGAAACTTCCTTTAGACAGAATTTTCAAATATGAAGCAGGAGCTCCCTCTGTGTAGCCTTTACTGTATTACTTGGGTTTTTCCCCTATTTCTTTTATAATGACAACTGCAGCTGTGGGCTGGTATTCTTTCAACTTAGACTTTGTATACCCTAGTTCCAGTTACAGATAGGTAGCCGTGTTGGTCTGCCATAGTCAAAACAAAAAAAATTCCTTCCAGTAGCACCTTAAAGACCAACTAAGTTAGTTCTTGGTATGAGCTTTCGTGTGCATGCACACTTCTTCAGATACCAGGTATCTGAAGAAGTGTGCATGCACACGAAAGCTCATACCAAGAACTAACTTAGTTGGTCTTTAAGGTGCTACTGGAAGGAATTTTTTTTGTTTTGACTATGGCAGACCAACAGATACCAGGTATCTGAAGAAGTGTGCATGCACACGAAAGCTCATACCAAGAACTAACTTAGTTGGTCTTTAAGGTGCTACTGGAAGGAATTTTTTTTGTTTTGTATACCCTGTATGAGGCTAGCATGGCAGACATATTAAGACTTACCTGAGAGCAAATCCCATTGCACGATAACTCATCTAGTATCTGCCCAGATCTACGTTTGTTTTGATTTTTACTTGAACCCTGAGATCTGCCAACCAGAGCTTAGCACAGGATACATACACTTGGAATTAAGGAATTATTAGCCTAGAAATTTGCTCTGTGAATGCTGAACTGAGCTTTTAGTCCTTCCACACGGAAACGTAATTATTTCTTAATTAAAATATTTATATAGCACTATACCATAAAAAGAAAAACATCAAAGCAATTTACAGCAATAATACATAAACAAAAACCTAATTAGAAAGCTAAAAACATATATCAATTAACCATTGGGGAAATATGTAGTCTTAATTGCCTACATAGTCCTGGCGGAATAGAAAAGTTTTCAGCAGACATTTAAACGTTGACACAGAAGGTACCTGCTGAATCTCTGTTGGAAGAGTATTCCACAGGGCTTGGCTGATGACACTAAAAGCTCAGTTTCTTGCTGTATCCAGTCCAGATACTATTATTACCCTGCTGACTTTATATCAGAAGTATATTTGGGGGTGGAGGTGGTGACTCATTTTGTTGTTACCCCTGTGAGTCAGAAATCATCACTTCAAATCACCCAGAGGTTCTCCCAGGAGATCCTAATACACCTGGACTAGATCATAAAACCACTTCCATAGTTTCAAGAAGAATTAAGATTGTCCTGTGCAGGCAGCAAATAAAGGGAGTGATGATAACGCATGAAGCCAAGACCACTGTACAATTGCACTGCAGATCCCCTCTTGAGGTGGTTGCATTATTGTTAAAACACAAAATCAAAGAAGCAGACCACACAATAAAAGTGATGGTTAGGTGACACACTGATTTAATTAGGGTCTTGGAACATGATCTTGGCAGTCCAGACATATGCATTGGCCAGGGATGAGCAGCAGGCCCAAGACACAGCAGTCATGGGAGAGTCTAGCAGCTGGGAGACAAGTGAAGAGCAGAAGCTCTTGGTGATGGACTAAGGCAGTGGTTCTCAACCTGTGGGTCCCCAGATGTTGTTGGACTACAACTCCCATCATCCCTGAGCTCTGGCCTTGCTAGCTAGGGGTGATAGGAGTTGTAGTTCAACAACATCTGGGGACCCACAGGTTGAGAAAGGCTGGACTAAGGCAAGCTTTGCCTCCTGACACTCTTCCAGATTGTGGAAATGCTAAATAGACCCTGAGCAGGAAAGGGGGTTTCTGTACCCAGTACTTTCACTAAGCAGCAGTGGTGGGTGAAGGTGAGTGGAGCACCTCCTGGTGGTTCTGAGCTCTCTGGGATGGGGACAGGCAGAGCTGGTGTCCATTCGGACTCCCCTGCTCTTACCACTGCCTCATCCTGCTCCATGTCCATCCTGGTGAGCCCAGTGCTGCCACCACTGGGAGGAGTTCATGGGGCTAAAGCCAAGAGTTGCCTTACTGCCATGTGCTGCTGACACCAGGTGGTTTGGTTTATCAATATATATATATATATATATATATATATATATATATATATATGGCACTTTCCCACAGTAAACGACCCCCAAAGCAGTCAACTTTACATTTGAAGACAACAACTTAGTCAGTTATGAACTGAACCAATAAATTAAAACACAGGCAATCTCGTGGTTTGAGCAAGGGTTCCGTTCTGGGTCATCACACATGACGGCATGTGTTTTTCATCACAGTATGTTGGGGGGTATGACTGTTGCCTCTGGCCTCACCCACTAGTGCTGCCATGTGGCCTCCAGAAGGTTGCCTGAATGGAAATGTGGCCCTCGGTCTTAAAAAGGTTCCCCACCACTGGTATAAACCCTAAAAGGCAGGCAACAAATCCCCTGAAGTAATAAACATAACAATGTTTTGGTTCCTGGATTTTCTTAATGACTGGTTGGCTCTAGAAAGGAGTCTGCCACACCTGTTTACCGCATTCCAGGCAGCAAGCCTACAGCTGACTGAAAATCTCTGTTGCTTCAAACCTGCTATTACTACAACACATCCATGCCACAGACATAAACTAGTTTACCAATCAGATGATCAATCTTAGGGAACACGGGGGATTGTAAAATTTCGTAACAATTCTCAGCCCTCTTAACAAACTACAGTTCCCAGTATTCTTTTGTGGAAACTATGACACTCAAAGGGTGTAAAACTTGTGTGTGTGTACAGTGTAGATCAGTGTTATTTTTCTAGAAAAAGAGGTGCTGGAACTCACCACAAATACCTCCCTTGTTCTCTTATAATGGCAATGGCATGTGCACCCGAGAGGTGCCGTAACTGGGTTCCGGTGAGTTCTGGCTGAAAAACACACCCTGTGCCACACTACAAGTGGCAGTGCTGAGAAGAAAAGCATCTCCACAAGCCAAAAAATCTCTAGTTCCACATCCTGTCCCTGCTTCAAGATGAGCAGAAGTCATAGGAGTAAAACCAGCAGAGATCCAGGGGGTGTTACTTGTACCGACTATCTCACAGTATGTTCTCAAGCAATGGTTCTTCTTTCATAGTATTTATGAACTGATAAACTAAGGGGAAAAGTTGGACATTATGACAACACTATATGGTCAGTTGTAGCAAACCATGAGCAAAGTTTCTGTGTTTTTTAAAACTTTTTGTGACTGAGTAACTAATTTATGCATCGGTCCTGTCTGAGTAATTTCTTTGATATACTGTATAATGTAGGAATTATATAGAGTACATCAAAGCCTGCCTTGTGGTCTTTTAATAAAATGAGCAGAGGCGGGTGGGGGACTCTTCCCATGCACATCTCTACCAGGAAATTTTCCGCCAACAGAGTTGTTTGCTAAATTAAAGAATTCCTGACAACGCAGCAGTAAACGCCGTTACCCAGTTTCTCTCATCCAATAAATGTCACTATATATTATACCATTTATTGCTTCAATGGACCACTAGACTTGTAATGACTGATTAAGGCTTCTTCACAGCGAGATTTTCTTTTTTTGCTTAATTACCCATTTAAATATTTTATTTGATATCACACCAAGTAATGCAAATATTTTACCAAAAAAAAAAAAGATTTTGAAGGAAATACAATAAAGCAACGATGGCATGTTTCAAATGGTGCTGCAGCTGTTGTAGAGAAGCTCATTTATATCCATAGAAACACATACATTGGGTGCATTTTGTTCAGTTACCATACAAAAACAATGGCAAGAATTACAAATCTCAAAAATTGCTAAGCTGGATCTACTTTTCAGTTTAACCTTCTGTACTGTATTAAAGGTCTGTATAGTTAAAGCTATGGTTCTCCCAGTAGTGATGTATGAAAGTGAGAGCTGGACCATAAAGAAGGCTGATGGCCAAAGAATTGATGCTTCTGAATTATGGTGCTGGAGGAGACTCTTGAGAGTCCCATGGACTGCAAGAAGATCAAACCCTATCCATTCTGAAGGAACAAAAAAAAATTCCTTTCAGTAGCACCTTAAAGACCAACTAAGTTAGTTCTTGGTATGAGCTTTCGTGTGCATGCACACTTCATCAGATACCTGAAGTATCTGAGGTATCTTCAGATACCTTCTTCAGATACCATTCTGAAGGAAATCAGCCCTGAGTGCTCATTGGAAGGACAGATCCTGAAGCTGAGGTTCCAATACTTTGGCCACCTCATGAGAAGAGAAGACTCCCTGGAAAAGACCCTGATGTTGGGAAAGACTGAGGGCAGAAGGAGAAGGGGATGACAGAGGACGAGATGGTTGAACAGTGTTCTCGAAGCTACAAACATGAGTCTGACCAAACTGCAGGAAGCAGTAGAAGACAGGAGTGCCTGGCGTGCTCTGGTCCATGGGGTCACGAAGAGTCAGACGCAACTAAATGACTAAACAACAACAACTATATTAAAAATATCAATGAGCAAGCCTTGTGTTCTATTATGGGCAGGCAGGTAATGGGCTTTAAAATTTGTAAGATCACATACTTGCTAAATTCAAATGAACCTTTTGACTCTTTCACAAATGCCTAATTATAGAAATCCTGATCACATGGCATAACATGTGCTGTAGGGTATATGCCTGATCCCTGCGATCTCTTCAGCCATAAAACTTGAGGTTTCCTAAAATGATTTTGGAAATGTATAGATTTTGGAAAACTCTCTTGTGGTATATTCATCCAGTCATTTGCTATGAAATCCCAAATGCCCCAGTTAGCATATTAGTGGTTTTTGTTTTACATTTCCTTAATCAAGTGGTAGTTGAAACCAGTTCTGGCATCTCTCTGGTGGACACCATTGCCATTCTAAGAGAACGAGGGAGGCATTCATGGTGAGTTCTGGCACCTCCTTTTCTAGAAAAATAGTACTGGATGAAACTGATTTGGAAGTCACAGCTGTGATTAAGGGGCACTTGCCCACTACTAGAAGAAAACTATCTTCTTTATGTGAATAGCTTTATAGGATATGGAATATAGTTATAAACATTGCACATGAAGGACATGCTTCACAAAATAAACCTCCTCTGAAATGAGCTATGCTTGAAATGTTCAGGAATAATTACAAACACCATGAGTACGTCAGAACCTATGCTGTTTTCTCTCTGATTTGATAGCACTGGTTTCTTTCTTAAAAGTAGCATTAATATATAGTGTTTTAAATATGAACATGTGTGCATATTTCATTTCTTGCATTGCTGCCCCCCTCCCCACATTGTGTCAATCATAGTTACATTCTGTTAATGGAAGCAGTTGCCACTCAAGAAAGGAAGACGCTTTCCGCTCAAAGAATTCTGCTTGCATCTGACTGGAGAACCTGTGGCATTCCAAATGTTGTTGGACTCCAACTTCCATCAGCCCCAGTTAGTACAGCCAATGCTGATGGGAACTGTAGTCCAGAAACATCTGGTGAGCCACTGGTAGCCCATCCCTGACCTAAGAAGGTGTCATAAGGTCCGGTCCCCCTTTCAAGAATATTCTGTATTCCAAAAGTCCAGACTTCAGTAATACTTAATGTGTTGGTTGTAGTTATTGATTATTGAAGGAGGGAACATCTCTCAGCCTGTTCAACCTTGCAAGAAAGGCAGGTAACAGCAGTTATAAATGACTTTATAAAGTTGTCTTTAACAAAAAAATGGTTTACAAATATGTACAACTTCAGAGTAGAACATATCTAGCACACCAGATCACCCCTATTGGTCCACTATTGGTGGATGTTGCAGATGTTGTCTCTTACAGGAGTTAGTACCAGCAACACTGTCTCTCCCCCCCCCCAACTAGAACTCACTGGAACACAGTTCCAGCACCTTTCAGATGGGCACCACTGCCATTGTAAGAGAACGTAGTGAGTTCCGCCACTTCTTTTTCTAGAAAAATAGCACTGACCAGCAATGATATAACAGCAAAGGAAAAGTTCAAAACAGCTTACTCAGTTTGAAAACTTTTAGTTTTGGAATCCTGCCTTGGACCAAGGCATTATTACAGTGACAGAACGATCTCCGTTGGGCCACTGAAGGCGGACATAAAGAACAGGACAAGTATTTAACTACAAGTTGTAAAGGTTCTTTTCATTAGGTCCTAAGTAATAATGAACACTTATAAAAGGAAAATAGCACAGATAAAGTATTTCCACTGAAGGCATTTTATGCGCAAGTTCCCTCATTATTAGTATTTAAATATGGGGCAGGCAGTATCAATTCAAATGTGCATCCATAATTCCCTGCATAAAAATATAATTGTACCCAATCTCTCTCACTCTCTCCTTGCTGCATTTTTCTTGAGTTCCAAGATCATTTACAGTGGTGGTGCCATTTTCCCTTTAAAACTGTCTCTGCTCACCACGTCTCAAACGGAATCCTCATTTGTAAACAAAATGGTGATTCATTATTGAAGCTGAAGGGCATCGTTTTTACCTGGATGTAAATTTATCATTTTTTAATGCCTCCCAGCTTGGTGCCTGAAATCTCATCAAGCCCTCCGAAAGCTTCTTTGACACAGATTGATGACCCAAACAATTAACTTAATAAAGGAATCAGCAAGCATAGGTTGGTGCTGAGCACCGGAAGCATGGGCCAAAGCGATCCCTCAAGCAAGCCCAATGAACTTTGAAGAATTCCTTGTGGGATTTGTCTATTTACTTGCATTTGTAAAGGAGGTTCAGTTAAAGGCTTTTCTTGCTCTTATGTCATGATCTTTTTGCAGGGTACAGTTGACCACAATGAGCAATATTTGCAGCAAAGAGCTAAATGGGATGGATATGCAAGTTGCATTTCAGTACAACTGCAAACTGCATTTGCCTAGCCCTCACTGTTTAGGGGAAGGGCTGGCACAAGTGGTACATTTAACCTAGCCCTGCACATTGAAACCTTGAAGGCCGTGAGGCCTTATACACAGTCGTTAATATTTTAAGCTCTTTAATATGACTAAATCCATATGACTTAACAAAAATTTGTAAGTTATCAAATCACATTTCTTATTTCCTTAAATTTGTAGTTCTAATTGTGAGTGTGTCACATTTCGGTACAAGGTGCATAAAAACATATTGTGAAACTTATTGAACACCAAATAATTAAGAAGTGCAGAAATCTGAGGTGCTATTTGAGCATAAAGCCCTTAGGCCTAATGGTTCTTTCTAATCCCAGTCTGACAGGACCTGATCATGTTACTAGAACGCCTTTTCCATTATAGATTGATAGATTACACACTTATGAATGTAGATAAATGGTACTTAAGAGTGTGCTATCATAATACAAGCAGGCAGTTACACTTTTTGGAAAATGAGAATCAAAGTGAAGCAGTGTAATACACTGTATACTTTCAAAGACCTATCAGGAAAGAAAACACCGTTAGAGCAATAAAGCTTGCCATCTTGCTGATGACACTCAGGAGATATTCAACAGATGTTTCTCTGAGCAAATATATACTTTGCCTCGTCTGATTACACTGATCTTGAGAATTCTTGATTTGATTTGACACTTAACAATTCTTCAACAGTCTCATTAAAAAAAAATCCTCCTGGAAAATGTGAGCTTTGAATTTTTCCTCACAAACAGTTGAGGTGAGCCCACCCTCCCTTACGATGAAGCAGTATCCTTATGTTCACACAACTGAGCTATAATTAAATATGATGCCAGCGTCTCTGTAACTGCCTGCTGAATGCAAGCCACATTTTTTTGGTCATTGTGAAAACCACTTTCGCTGAAGTGACTGGTGACCGCAATAAATCATTTCTCACACTCTCACTTGCTATGCTGTATGATAAATGGCTTTTGCACTTCTTACCTGAAAAGAGGTTCGCAAACCATTCATTACTGCTTCTGAATACTTAAAAATGAGATATTTTTCTCTTGCCAGGTGGATATCTCTGTAGCAATGTAACAGTGCTTATGGACATTATCCAGAACAGGGTGTCCTCAATATATGCTGGTGTCCCAAACCCCTGGCCTACCTTGCAGCAAAGTTCAAAGTCTGAGGGTCAATCCACACAAGCAAAGTTCAGAGTCCAAAACCCAAGTCTGAAGGTCAGGAAAAGAGGTTCAGGGTCAATCTAAGTAGCCAAGTCTGAAGTCCAGCATTTGGTACACTGAGTCAAACCTGAAGACCAGTCCGTGGAGGTCCAGGAGCGTCCAAGTCAAGGTCTAGCAGCAGGGGCAGTTGAGCAAACACAGCACCTCAGCTCTTCTGCATGCTGATTGCAGCACCTGGGCTTGATGAGGCAAGTGACCCTCATCTGTTCTGAGCTTACTCCAGCTGAGGAATCACATACCTCCTCCCAAAGCTAATGAGTCCCAACTGGTCAGCTGTGGGCCCTTGCCTACCTCAGCCTCCTAGACTGCCCCTCCTGCTTCTCCCTATGCCTCAGAGCCTGCTGTGTTCATGGAGACAGGGGTCCCTCTGGCTCTGGGTCCTGCTGCTCTGGTTCCTGTGCACTGACCTCCATATCCTTGTCATCCTCTGTCACCTCATGAGTACTTCCTACACCAACCACTACTTCCCTATCCCCAGCTTGCCCTGGTGTGTCCCAATCCCAGCTACACCCCCTCACCGGGATCCTCTTCCTCCTCCCTGTTGTCCTGCTAGTTCATGACAGTGGGGGAGGAACTGGGATCTGGAGGACCCTAGAGCCATCCAAGTCCCAACACCAGCAGAAAATTCAGACATGCTTTTGAGTATGTCTAAACCTTCCTACCCTTGTTTCCAGTGAGAGGGGAGATTTTCAGACTGTGAGGGTTAGGCCAGAAATGAGCAGAGCAACCCATTTCCCAGAGCGGAGCTATCGATTCTGCCCCATAGGGTACTGGGTGATGAGATTAAATTGCCTTCATAATTATCTGCCCTCCCCTATTTTCATCGGAGAAATGTTGGAGGGTATGCTGTCCTTTGGGTAGTCATATTGATTGGTCTGATTATTAGGAAACAAACCATGAATATTATTAAGTAACTGAAGCAATAGGTACTTAGGGCTTCAGTCAGATGGGCAGCATATAATAATAATAATAATAATAATAATAATAATAATAATAATAATACAGTGGTACCTCGGGGTACATATGCTTCAGGTTACAGACTCCACTAACCCAGAAATAGTGCTTCAGGTTAAGAACTTTGCTTCAGGCTGAGAACAGAAATCGTGCTCTGGCGGCGCGGCGGCAGCGGGAGGCCCCATTAGCTAAAGTGGTGCTTCAGGTTAAGAACAGTTTCAGGTTAAGTACGGACCTCCGGAACGAATTAAGTACTTAACCCGAGGTGCCACTGTATTAATAATTGTTATTTACCTTTTCTAGTCTTGTTGGACTTTAAAATGCCACAGCTAAAGAAGTATTGCCAGAACACTGTATTACAGGAGAATGAGATACCATATGTTACACTTATTGAAGTGTATTGATAATTCTATCACATTCCGTATGGCCACATTTAAATGGCATGCATTTAAATCCCTATGGAACCACTTTAGTCATGGCTTCTCTTAAATAATTTTCGGGAGCTGTGGTTTCTTAAGTGTGTTGAGAGTTCTTTGGAGACCCCCTATTTCCTTCCCAGAGCTACTGTTCTCAAAACGGTTTAACAACCAGTCCCCAAGGAAATCTGGAAAGTGTAGCCCTGTGGGGTGAATAGCAGAGGTGTTTCCTGACAACGCTCAGCACCCTTAGCAAACTACAGCTCCCAGCAACCTTTGGGGGAAGCCATAACTATTCAAAGTGGCATCATAGTGCTTTAATCACAGGGTGTGAATGTGGCCACAGTGTGAGTAAGTATATAACATGTGAATGGCATCCATTATTTATTTTTTATTTTTTTAAAGAGGCCCAAGCAAATCACTGCAGCATCTTGGGAAATATTACAGTGATGGGCAGCACCTGGGCAAAAAAAACAACAACCCTTAATGCATGGGCTTCTCCCTCTGGCCTGAAACCTACGCATTATAAAGATTGCTTTGCCTCCACTGTTCCTATAAATCACTAGGTGCCACCTTGTCTTCTTGCGCCTCACCTGCTCAAATTGCTGGCATCATTAACGCACTTTATATTATGCCATTCCTCTTGCTGCCCAGCCTGTCACCTCTCTTGCTTTTTCTAGCCTCCTCCTTGACAGATGCACTCAAGGAAACCTCGGCTGCATTCTCCCCCCCCCCCCCGCCCATTTTCCATAGCTTTGCTCGTGCTATAATGCCAACCTCCTCTCGAGGGCGCTGCTGCATCGTCTTGAGCTTCTGCTCATAACCAAAGCCACTGTAGGCATCAGGGCCCAGCATAAAAACTGCTTGCTGCACACACAGACACACACACTTGAACGTTAGCTCACTCTGGAGGATGTGGATTTTGTACTTTTATTCACAGAGACCATTTGTTACCCTGAGCAAAAATATAGACACTGCACATTAAAACTGCAATATACCAGAGAGCTCTGTGTCTAAGGTGATACATTTTTTCTCCCCCTGCAGAGAATGTACTTCTTCCTGTTCTTTTCAGTATTAAGCCCCTCACATTATCAGTCAGTGTGTACATGATGAGAGTCTCATCTTCCATATATTCATGAGCAGGAAGCAGTCAGGAAGCTTTGCATCCTATCTGGAAGACTGCATGGGTCTGCATTTCAGAGCTGCCAAATACGTACTACTCCAGTCGAGACAAATGAGAATGGCGGGAGTGAAGGAAATAAAAACGAAAAAACACACTTCAGGGGGCAGGCTGGACTTATTCCCAATGCAAAAATCACAACATAGTTTATACTTATTAAACAAACAAAAACAAAAAAAACACCTTTTTAAAAAACCAAAACAACCACCCTGCTTTTCTGAAATTATATTAAGAAGCTTGTAACTCTATGCACACTTAGCAGGGAGTGAGTCTGAGCTTGTTTGAACTTGTTTCCAAGTAAACACACAGAGGATGGGGCTGTAGGGATAAAAAGGAGCAAAGCCTTCTGATCTTGTTTGATGTTTTCTCTCTTAAAAGATTTGCAAGGAACAAGACAATTCAAACCAGAGAGAGAGAGAGAGAGAGAGAGAGAGAGAGAGAGAGAGAGAGAGAGAGAGAATACAACTGTTGCAATACATGCTTGGTTCAAGTTCAATAATTTTGGGGGTGGGTAGGGAGAGAGTTGTAGCAGCTTACTGTATATAGTCTCATATACTGCAGTAAGGAATGCAGGTGGCACTGTGGGTTAAACCACAGAGCCTAGGACTTGCCGATCAGAAGGTCGGCGGTTCGAATCCCCACGACGGGGTGAGCTCCCGTTGCTCGGTTCCTGCTCCTGCCAACCTAGCAGTTCAAAAGCACATCAAAGTGCAAGTAGATAAATAGGTACTGCTCCAGAGGGAAGGTAAACGGCCTTTCCGTGCACTGCTCTGGTTCGCCAGAAGCAGCTTAGTCATGCTGGGCACATGACCTGGAAGCTGTATGCCGGCTCCCTCGGCCAATAAAGCGAGATGAGAGTTGGCCACAACTGGACCTAATGGTCAGGGTCCCTTTACCTTTACCTTACTGCAGTATGGAGCTTCTCACTTGCTTCTCTGCATGCCTAGATAGATATTCCCTGTATTGAGAGTTTCTCCCCTTCAGATCAACCACAGAAGCAGTTCTCAGAGCACATATGAAGCCATTCCTTCTACGAGGAATGGGGAAACCCAAACACTCACGGTGCCATTTGCATACAGAAGTGCATATGCATCTCATGGTATAGACACCCATACGCAACACTGGACTGAGATACAGGGGTATGGTTTTTCCCCTCCTTGATAACAAACATACATATTTCCTACTTTTAAATGGGAAGGCACTGGAAATATTTAATGATAATATTTAATGATAATTAAATATTTAATTACATATTTAATTACATAATATTTAATGATAATAGCTAAAACGTGCTTGATATACACACAAAATGAATTTGCTAGCTTACTGTTATATGTTCATGCTTTGAAATTTGTCTGGGAACTTTTACTTGGCTATTACTTCTCTGAAGCATATGCCAATTTAATGAATGAGCTGCCTAACCCGTCTTCTAGATCATTAATGAAGGTGTTAAATAAGACCATCACTAACACTGCTCCCCCTGGAACTTCACTAGACATCTCTTTGCAGCTCAATTTATCACCACTCTTTGCTTGGAAATTACTTGGAAGATACAGCTGATACACAACAAGCCAGCCCACCTGCTTAGTTGTATTAACTACAGGGAGCATATTACACCAATTATTTTTAAACTTCACCACGTTCTTATTTGTCTCTGGCTGCAACTCAGGATACTCAGATTGTTGACAATGAGCGATGGATCACCTCAAGGTTTTGCATCTTATTCACCTGAAAGGCTAAGCCCAGATTTTTAGGCAAAGTGCCAAGCATACAAAGCAATCTGTTGAGTGGACACGTGTAACACAAAAATTAAGTGTCTTCCGAAAGTGTCTTCCAAAATGACATTTTCGTGAAATTTTCCCCCAAAGGAATAATGTAAGTAAATGAAATGAAAGCATAAATCCAAAGACCAGAGAGCACTGTGTGTGTGTGTGTGTGTGTGTGTGTGTGAGAGAGAGAGAGAGAGAGAGAGAGAGAGAGAGAGAGAGAGAGAGAGAGAGAGAACATTGTCATCTTTATAAAATTCAGTCATACAGAAACCATACAGGCTCAAAGATATAAGAAAACAAACTCATAAACCAACCATCCATATATGAGTCTGACCGTGTTAGTCCATCTGATGTATCCATTTGTAAGGTTTCAGCTTGATTAGATGCAGCTCAAACCCAATACTCAAAAAAAGGGCTGTGAAGGGATGAATGTGACCTTCTCCATTCATTGTTAAGTTATTGCTTTTTTTTATAATGGGCATGGAATTTGAATGACAACTATCAGAATGACCACAACACAAAAGAAACAGCTTGCCTACAAATTGGGGTGGGTACCATCTTCATTGTTGGATGAATGCATCCATCAGGTGACCTCAATAAACTGAATGTGATGGAGAAGCACAAGTGCTAGGGCTTCCTGAAATTGTACCCCTCTTTATTTATTAATTTATTTATTTATTTATTTATTTATTTATTATGTTTTTATATGTGTTGGAAACCGCCCAGAGTGGCTGGGGCAACTCAGCCAGATGGGAATAATAATAATAATAATAAACAAGAGCTTATACATGTGCATACATGTCAGAGGCTCAGGAGGAGAGGCACAGGGAAGAGAGGAGATGGAGAGCGAAGGGGAAGAATCCGAGGGGAGCGTAGGAGAATATGACAGTGGCCCAAGGGATTCCATGAGTCTCTCCAGCGAATCGGAAGATTCGCAGAAGGGGGCGCCAGTGGCCAGGGGTAGAGGGCTCCCAAGGGGAACGCCCCAGGAGCAAGGGGGGAGCAGGGACTCCCAGAGCAGCAGTTGGAAATCAGGACCAGCTTCCCCACCAGAGCATAGTGAGGGGGAAAAGTCCCAAGTATCAGGGCCAGTGGATTCCCCACCAGGGAGAGAAGATGAGGCAGGGCTGACCACGCCTCCATCGGAGAGTCAGACAACAGAGGGGAGGTCAGATCCGGCCAGTTTTCCGGAAGAGGGAAGCAGTGACAATACATTTAATGGCAAGTCTTTTAACAAGGATGCCCATATATTAACCAAGTCTTTGGCAGTCAGTCTGATGTATGCCGATCTGTCACAGAAGGTCTGGGACTCAACATCTCTTCCTTGGGCTGCTCAGGTATCACAGGAGGGCAGATAAAGATGCTCCAGGAAAGGACAGGAGGAAGGAGGCAGGGAGGGATCAAAGGAAGGGGGCAAAAGAGGCAGTAGGCCGAGGCTGGAAAGAAAGAGTAGATGAAACAAGGGCTAAGGGCAGTGAAGCTAGGTAGCAAGAAATAAGGAATGGAAGAGGAGGAAGCAGAGGCTTAAAGAGGGCTAAATAGGCAAAGGAGAGGAGTAAAGTAGGGATAGAGGAAGCCAAATCCAGGAAAGGGTTACTGGGATTGGCACTTGTCTATCCATATAGCTATAAGCTACAGCCAGGACATAATGCCTTGTGCACATCAGATTACAAAGGCAATCTCTGCTTCATCCATTCATCTGAAGGTTGCACCAAAACAGCTTGGTGGATGGGTGAGACAAGTTGCTCCCTTTCACCACAATGCTGTGAACTGGGCTGTGTGAAGGCCTGATTGTGCAAGGCATCATGACTATGATCCAGGGGCCATGCACCATGGGAATGAGTTCTGCAGCTTAGGGGCCACTGCAGAGAATGTTGTCTCCCAGGCTGCCATTTCCCTGAACCTCTGAGGACAAAGGAATGACCAGGAGGCCCCCCTATGCCGATCTCAGCATCTGAGAAGCTCTGCGGTGAAGGGACAGACTTTTAGGTATTTGGGACCCGAGTCATTTAGGACTTTAAATTCTAACGTGAACACCTTGAATTGGGCCCAGAAAAGGTGGCAGCCAGTGTGGCTGTTTTAAAACAGCTTATATGAGATCTAAATGAAATCTCAGCCAGTAATCTGGCTGCTGCATTTGGGGCTAATTGAAGTTTCCAAGTTATCTTCAAGGACATCCCCACATATAGCACACTGCAGTAATCCAATCTGGCCCGATAAACAGCATCACCATGCCTGCTTTGCACCTGCTGAAGAAATGGCAACTGAACAGCACTGAGGAAGTGTATGCAGTTAACTTTTACAGTGTATCCTCATTGGTCTGCTGATGAAAATGAAGTAATGGAAAATTAACTATGGAAATTATCTACCTCCCCAGCTTCTCTTCCAATGGCATGTCAGACATTTTAAAGGGATTACTGATAGTGTTTACACTGGTCCCCCCACAAAAAAAATTACACAACCTCAATGCTGTGATATGTCTGTAACAGTTACTTTTGATTACATAAAGAATGGCTAAGCCTTTTAAGCTTCATTATCAATAACATGGCTTTGATTCTTAGTTGCTTCTGAGAGCATTCAGGCCCTTTGTCAAGTCCAGCCTGCGAATACCAATAATTAAAACTCCAGAGTCTTCATTCATTTAAAATGAATTCTATTTATAATGATCAGCCATCACATGAGGAGATGCTTAAAAAAAACCCCGCTCAGATTCCCAAAGCCTTTTAAAATGATTAACACCGGGGCTGTTTAATTCAGCCAGATTTCTCTCACTATGGCACACATTTATTAGAGGGATGGGTGAGTTCATTGCTCCCACCACCAGTACTGCAGTGGGCAGGGCTTTGGGACAGAGGTCCAGAGACCCACTTAAGCAGGATGGGTCCAATTTCAGCAGGGCTGCATTACCTTTTGAAGGGATGTAGTATGCACATTATCATCAGAAGGGTGGGTAGGATGCATAAGACCATTATGATCAGAGTCTGAAGTGAGTGAAGTACTGTATTATACACTGCCACTCAAAGAGCCCTTTATATACCTGGGTCATTACATGATTAAGTTCAGAATCTAAAATTACATTGATACACCAGTCGGTGGCTATCTTACTTGTGCCATTTTAGCTACCCCTGAATGTCTGCACACTGCAAAATAGGCCATCTCACAATCTATAAATACAGTATGAGCTTTCAAGTAGTTGCCCTCTAGCTATCTATATCTATCTATCTATCTATCTATCTATCTATCTATCTATCTATCTATCTATCTATCATCTATCTATCATCTATCTATCTATCTATCTATCTATCATCTATCTATATCTATCTATCTATCTATCTATCTATCTATCTATCTATCTATCTATCTATCTATCTATCTATCTATCATCTATCTATCTCCCTACAATCTTGTAGAAACTTCAGGCGCACCAATGTTGTGTAGGCCCAATTAACCGTGATTATATGTCTTTTGAAGTAAATACGCACAGGATTGGACTATTCTGTCCAGAAAAAAAAGCCAATAATCTTACTGTTTGCTACCTGATGTTCCCATGGTAGTCGGGAATAAAGTAGCAAAGGCCCACATAGATCTAACAGCGGAAAAAGAAATCAGTTTGAAAAAGACAAAAACAACAGATTACTTTCAAAGGGTAGCAGATGTATTATTGGAAAGAGCTGGCTCTATAATTTTGCAGGAGAAAATATATATTAATGGTTTCTGACAACAACGGACACCAGACCTCTTGAGTAGTGCTTATTGATCATCTGACTTACAAATCTCTCAATATCAACAGAACAGGTTGCATCTTAACGCCTGCTAGACTTAAATGGGTAAAACCAGTCTCACATAGCAAATTTATCCAAGCTGATTGCTGTGTCTAACAGAGACATCAGATTCTGTCAGATGACAATGTGGTTATCACTTTAAATAAAAATATTTTAGGATTATTTCACCCAAACAGCCATTTTTTCAGTATTATATCTGCAATCTCTGCCTATGGCTACTAGGCAAGTTGTTTAAAAAAAGGCTAATATAGTTATATCTTTGAGAAAATATGAATTGCTAAATGAATATAATTATTAAAAGTTATATAATAGATATTGATGCTACCTGCATGTGTGTTATGTGTGTCAACAGATAAATATGTTTAGAAGACAGACATACAATGTTTAAAATCAACCAATTTTTTAATAAATGCAAAGATGGTTAAAACTAATTTGATATCCGACAAGTCATTGAAAAACTGATTTCCTTATCCTCCACTTTTTTCTGCTTTTCTCCTTGATTGTACTACTGGCCTCTGACTGCCTAATGCCTTATTCATTCCTCATTTTCTGGGCAGATCACTAGTTTGTGAAGATAATTAGGGACCCCTGCTATTCCATCAGAGACTTGGATCTCGAGGCTAATTAAAATGAAGTGCTGCACATATGCAAGCAGCTGATAAAGGCTTGCAACAAGGCACCTGGAATCCTGGCATTTGGATAGCAGCAACGGCAAAGAGAAGAGGCACGTCTTGGCAGCAGAAAAACTAAGAGGAAAGGCAGAGAATCCTTCACTCGCTGATGTCTTCCATGCTAATATTTTCCAATGACTGGCTAACCTACAGCAGAGCTGAAGCAAGAGAGACAGAAAGTTTTTTGGGCTCTCTTCATTACACTGTAAAATCTTTGGATGAAAAAAGGGAGCTAGAGCAGACTAGAATTTGGATGACCCGGGTTCAGATCCTAACAAGGCTGCAAGGCTCACTGGGTCATCTTGAGCCAATCACACCTTCTCAGCTTGTCACATACATCACAGGGTTGTTGTGAGCACAAAATGGGAGGTAGAAAACCATGCAAGCTCCTTAAAGGCAAGACGGGACGTGAATGCAATTTTAAAACAAGTGGTGCCTGCACATTAAGCCTAGCTGTGCAATTATTCCACCTCTTGTCTGGCGCAGAGGAATTACACATAGAATTGTAGAGTTGGTAGGGGCCCTGAGACTCATTGGCTGGAATATGCAGCTGGATCAAACCTGCAACCTTGATGTTATCAGCACCAGACTCTAACCAGCTAAATTATCCATTGTTGGTTAATGATCATGTGTGAATGTGCGAGCATGAACACATATTCATGATCACAAGACACATATCTATTCCCGGCACATATACACAGCCTACACACTGGGGCACTGGATGAACTGGATCTCACACAAATGCTTGGATATGAACTGGAATTCATTGTAAGGGCGCTTACATGCTGCTTTCAAGGGTTCCCCCACCCCTCCAACTAAGTCATACTCAGAACAAACATCATTATCAATGGACTTCATTGGCATATACAATTATGACACACTGTGCTGCTGCAGGCTTTCAAAGTTTTAAGAAAAATAAGTCTCTCTCTCCACACAGCCATGCCCAAGCCCTGGCAACTCTAAGGCTTCACTTTCGGTGTAAATATACTCTGTGTTGCATCAACAGCAGCTCAGTCGGTGGAGCAGGAAACTCTTAATCTCAAGTCCCACGTTGGGCAAAAGAGTCCAGCACTGCAGGGGGGGTTGGACTAGATGACCCGTGGAGCCCCCTTCCAACTACTCGGCAACCTCACTGAGTTCAATGGGGCTTGCTCCCCGCACCCCCGGTAAATGCGAAGAGGATCTGCAGCTCAAATATCAGTGATCTTGAATACGCGGAGGCAGTCCCCCCCTTTTTTATGGAAGACAGAAGGAGGGAGGGAAAGGGATCCAGGGTCTGCAAAACACATTCGCAGGAACCCGGAAACCCCAGCCGTTCCTTCTACATGCGGAGCAGCTCTCGAGCTCAGAGTTGCCGGGACCCTACGCACAAAACTCCCGGAGGCGGAAGCGCGGGGCGGGGCAGCGGCCAGGCAAGGCGGGCGGGAAATTTGAACGCTTTTTCTTTTTTTCCCCCCACGGCGCGAGAATGGTGGAAGGTCCCGGCTGCGCGCTGAACGGGGAGAAGATCCGGGCCCGCGTGGCCCCCGGGCAGGCAGTGCGGGGCGTGCGAGGAAGAGCCCTGACGACGCCCCCGTCCCTGTTTACCATCACGGCAGGACGAGGCGCTGCCGCTGCCGCCGCCTCTTCCCCTAACGCGGTTAGTAGCGTCTGTACTCCGCAGCCGGCGCGGATCTAAACCTCCGCTCCACCCGCGCTGTGGTTATAGGAATGACTGCAGGGAAGGAGTCGGGCGGCGTTGTTCACAGGGCTCCCTCCCCCCTCATTAAGAGCAGAGGTTGATGATCACCTGTCAGGGGTGCTTTAAGTTAAGATAGATGACCCTCGGCGTTGCTTCCAGATTCTAGGGCTACCCAAAGACACATCCAGCCAGATCTGCTTTTGGGAGCCCACAAACAAAAACGAGGATTACCTGTGGTCTTCCAGGTGTCTTTGGACTGCAGTCCCCCCCCCCCATCCCTGACCAGCCTCTAAGTTGGCTGCGGGCCTGCTGCTGATGGGAGTATTTGCTGATAACACCAAGGTTGCGGGTTTGATCCACTTTTGTGGCACAGCTGCATATTCCTGCATTGCAAGGGGAGGACTCGATGATGCTCAGGGTCCCTTCCATCTCCTATTTTATGAAGATCAGTGAGCAGGATCCACACGCCAGCTTGCTTTAAGCCCGTTTTTCATATTATGGGTGTGATAAGGGCAGATTGCTAGTTCTGCTCCCTGGTGTTGGAAAAGCGCTGGCTCCTGGGTCTGAACACCCACACATTGGCACAGACGGGTTCCCGGGAGGAAGCTGTTCTTGTCTTGGCTTTCATACAATGAGGTGTGGCATTGCAACAACCGCGCTTCCTGCCTCATCCCCAAAGCCCCGTGATTGAAACGACTTGCCAGGATTGCTTCAGCTGCTGCTCCTGAAAATGCATCCATTATAGAAAACCCATTTAAACTAATGGAAAGGACTGGATGTGTTATTGGTTGTGTTGATAGGATTTTAGGGCTGTATCAGCGTGTGATGCGTTTACAAAGGTTATTGCCATAAGCAGATTTGCAGACTGTAAAGGGGGGAAATGGCACATGAATACAGTGGTACCTTGGGTTACATACGCTTCAAGTTACATATGCTTCAGGTTACAGACTCCGCTAACCCAGAAATAGTACCTCAGGTTAAGAACTTTGCCTCAGGATGAGAACAGAAATCATGCTCCGGCAGCGCGGTGGCAACAGGAGGCCCCATTAGCTAAAGTGGTGCTTCAGGTTAAGAACAGTTTCAGGTTAAGAACAGACCTCCAGAACGAATGAAGCTCTTAACCCCAGGTACCACTGTACTTAAATAAATCTTATCATTGAGTTTTTACCAATGATATTTGCATGGCAAGTATGGTGCCCTTTGGTCCCCTCCATTCCATTTTGTTAGGCTCTATATTACAATATTGTGGCACAGTATTGGGCAGGTCATGTGAAACATTGTATAGGTTGCAACAGCGATGTATGCCATCCAGGCTGCCGGTCCTGTTCCTAAAACTAAGCATCTGCAAGGTTGCCCAGTAAACATTCCTTTGTCGCATGTCAGAATTACAACAGACATGACTGATTGACATGAGGTTTGTATAGCTGACACAATCGTCTCGTCCCCAGTAATCATCAGTTCTGACTGTTTCAGCGATTTCGGGCAGCTGTTTGTGAGGGGTTTTTTTTGTTTTTTGTTTTTCCCCTGCACAAAACACTTAAAAAGAAATAACTGGCAATCTGTAATATATTCTTGCCATTAACATAATAAATCAACCATAACGAGTCTGATTAATTTGAAGAGTTGGTAGAGCTTGGGCAAACATCTAACACATGTAAGAAATAATGAGGAAAGTGTCCTCGAGTCACTTTGCCTAATTAGGAAGATGGCAATTTTTAAAAAATAAAAAATTAAATAAATAAATAAAAAATTATTATAAGGAAGCCCGTTATACAATATCTGCTATAGAGTCACTGTCATGCAGGGTTTTTTTTTTTTAAAAAAAGTACAGGGAAAGATCACATACTGAAATTGGCTCACAGGAAAAAAAAAAGCAAAGCAGGTGGATGGAGTTGTTTGTTTGCTTAAAAATGTACTAATGAGGCCTGCTGTTGGTGTGAATGCACAGGACAAGGGAATAGGGTTCTCCTCCTCCGCTTCCCCACTTGCTTTCCCCATGTACACAGCATGCAATTTCTCCACAAGTTTTGATCACTTGTGTTGCCAGCATAAAATTACTCTGTTGGGGCTTGTGGAACTTTATAGAGGAAAAGATGTTGGAATATAAATGAGCAGCTTGGGTTAATGAGCTGTGAACATCCAAGGCTGTATTCCTGATTGGTGGGGTGGGGGGGTACGGAGGAGACTCCCCACCCACCCACCCTGTCTTTGTTCAAGTGCAAGCCAGGAAATTTTATTAAAGGAAACCTAATCCTCAAAAGTACTCTGGTTACGTGGTCTTTGGTTGGAAATATATAGTAAATATTCCAACTTGAAAATGCACAAAGCGTTCTCTGTTTAGGTTGTTTGTAAAGACATGTTTGGCATAAATAGTAAATCCTGACAGCACTTCGTATATATATATTTTAACAAGTGGTAACTTGTATCTTGCCTTTGTAACGATAACTTGTGTTGCTTTTCCCTAGGATACTGTAGCTTTTTTTTTTATTCAGTAGAATCTGGGCACCTTGTAGCTGTACACAAAGCCAAACAACTCAGCACTTGGCCCTGAGCCTGGTGTGTTTCCCACAGAAGGCCCCACATCCAATCTCTTGACATCTGCAGGTGGGGCTGAGAAGGCTCCCTGCCTGAAACTTTGGAGAGTCACTGGCAGTCTAGCCTAGACAGCACTGAACTAAAGATGGACCACTGGTCTGATTCCATATAATGCATCTCCCTGTGTTCCTGCTTAATTGCAACCCTTTGGGAACAGGCCATGCCCATAGCTCAGTGGTAGAGCATCTGATTTGCATGCAGAAGGTCCCAGGTTCATAACCTGGCATCTCCAGGTGGGGATGGGAGAACACCCTCGCCGAAAACTTGGAAGGCCACTGCTTGTCAGGGGAGACAGTATTGAGCTAGATGGGCCAGTCTAGGATTCCATGATTTCTTGAATTCTATGGTGTGACTTGATGGAAGGCAGCTTCCTATGCTACAATCCTTCTGTCTGATCTGCACAAACAGCAGATCATGTGGTAAAACATCCTGGATTTGATTGTTTTATAAAATTATTTATACTGTATTCTGCCTTTGGGGGCATGCCTTACCCAAGGTAGCTCACAGTATTATGAAAAAAAAACCCCACTAAACACAGCAATAAAAAATAGTCAATCTTACTTACTTGAATTTCTTCACACCTCAGTGGCAGGCAAGGGGAATCGCATGACTAACCGCACCTCCCAAACTTGCACACACAGAAAACTACATGTAGTGTGTTTGGAGGAATTCAAGGTTATAATCTTTCTCTCTAGTTGTTGTTTTCATTCAGTGAGGCTTGTCTTTCACAAAACTATGTCATCCCCTTTCCTCAGTTTTGGGGTGTCTAAGAACACTTTTATCCTGTGATAAAGGTTTGTGGAGACTTGGTCCCCGTTCATGTTAAATGCCAGTGACATGGAAGCCCTGTGGTATCTTCTTGTGTTCCTCTGGTAAGTGTCTGGATACAAAAAAACCTGCAGGGTCAAGTTCAGTTATATGATTTCTTCCAAGCTGAGGTGGCCACTGGGCTGGGAGGCAGGGTGATTATAGACTACTAAGAATTGTTCTAGTAACAGTTCCTTTTTCTGTATGCTTACCGGACTCTAGCTCCTTTCTCCAGAGAATATACTTTGAAAAGTAAAGTCATTTCCCGAAAGCAGTTTTCAAACAGCGTGTGCATAATCAACTTGGAAAAGGTATCACCTGCTTGTTGTACATTGCCTCTGCTATTTAGGAGGTGGTAGATTAAGGCACCATACCGTGGGTGGATTTGCTTCCAGATGATCACCAGTGATGGCCTAGCCTTGCTTAGCTTGAGGAAAAAACGACATTCATGGTTAACAATGGCAGGGCATAGTATATGGAAGCCTACAGCCAGCATCACACACTGTAAACTAAGGAACTCTTTCATTACATGTTGAACAGAATAAGCTTCAGTACACCCTTCCTCATGAGCCTATTCTTACTTGAATCACAGTCACAAAGCTGGATGAATTTCTTGCTTTTGTGGTGTGATTGGGAGAGCAAAAATGAAGCGGTTGTCAAGCATCTGTCAGGCCACAATGTATGGCCAGTGGGCTGAGTTTGCCTTGAGAATGAACCAGTTATGCAGGGCTGGTGTAGAAAAACATCTGAAAAACGAGGTCATTATCAACTGTATGCCTTGTTGGATGCACTCAAAAGTAAATTGGCCCTGAAACATGTTATTGAAATGCACCAAACTATTCAAAACTGATACTGGCTTTGGTCAGGCTGATGGAAAACCACTTCTAAAGAAACCTAAGTTCGCTCCCATTCACCCTCAGATTTTATGCATCCAACAGCAAGTTGTTATCCTTTCTAAAATAATAATAAATTACACCATGACCTTCAGTTTACAACATGTTCTATTTCACAAAGACATCTAGAAATTCAAAAAACAAATTGGCAATTGAGAAAACAGCAATCTTGGGCCTTTAAATTATTTAATATTGTGTGAGTAGCAAGGAAGATATTTCATAAACAGTGTCAGCATATTATAGTAGTTTGGCAAATAAATAGCTAAGTGTTGATGCATAGTGTTCAGCATTTAGCGTGTAGTCTTCCAAGAGCTTTTGCTTGAATCATTTCTTACATTCTGTTGTACTGACAGAAGGGTCCTAGTGGATAACCATAGACTTGCACAAGTTGGCTTCATACAAATATTTGGGTATTTGGTTTCATGAGTGTTTCAGCTGGAAAACTCTGAGCAAACTGGCAAGGACCAAAGCGGAGCTTAGCACGAATGCAATTAGTTTTCTTTTGTACAAACATTGGAAGATTTGTCCAAGTGGCCATTTGTGTTTTTAAAACCAACATTTTGATTTCAGATTCTTTTTGGTGCACCTATTTGGTTTCTGTGCTTTTAAAATCTATCTAGAAGGAGTTCCATCATACATTCTTAGATTTATATTTGGCACAAAATTCCCTTTACTTATTTTAATTTTATTGTTGTTGTTATTGTTTTCGCATCACTCAGATGATTCGGAATAAAGTATCCAGTCAAGACGTCTTGAGTGTGCTTAATGGATGTGTTTACAGTGGTGTGGAAACTCTGGGAAAGGAGCTGTTCATGTATTTTGGACAGAAAGCCTTGAGGTAAGTAAAGTGTACATAATTTGGAGGAAATATTGCCCAACTTTATTAAGCCTTGTTGAAAAAACTGGGCTTTAAAAAAGGTGTTGCTTGCTCTCTCCATCTCTGCATGCTGACATGGTTTGCATCTCACACTAAGCCAAACCATGGTGTAGCATGAACACTCAAGTGCAGCTCCCAGAGAGGAGCTCATGGTTGCCTTGCTCCTCCTTGCTGGTTCTGTTGCTAAGCCCATGGTTCAGCTTACTCTGTCATCCAAACCAGGGTTCTTGGTTTAGCTCTCTTGAACAAACCACAAGCCATAAACCATAGGACAAACCTTGGTTAAAACTCATGGTGAGTCTGGAGAGAGCTAAACCATGAGCCTGGGTTCAAATCACACACCAAGCCATGACTTAGCTCAGTGAAAGCATGACAGTGACCCAGAAGGATCAAAGTGGCTGCATTACTTCTCTGCGTACCTACACGCTTTTGTGATAAGTTGTGGTTTGGCTTAGTGCGGCATTTGAACTAGGCCACTGAACGCATTCTCATACCAACTGCAGACTTTTCAACCGTTGACATAAGAATATAAGAAGAGCTCTGCATCTGGTTGTAGTGATTGTCTAGAACTGCAGAAAAGAGAGGAAGCTGGTAGATAAGAGTCTGTTTGTAAGAGATGCACGGTCTAGCAAAAAGCCATTTGTTCACACAGTGTGACAAAGGCCTTCATTAGCGGATTGGTGCTCACATGGAGGTGAATGTGTTGAGACAAATATATACCGTATATAGCTAAACTGCTGATGACCATAGAAGGGGAAGATTAAGAAACAAAAAATTAATAACAATTACAGCAAAAGAAGAACCCCAACTGAAGCCCCAAACAATACCCCAGTTCATGTTCAGCAGCCATAGCCATTGTAGTTGGAGTTATGCCAAAGTAGGGGATAAGCTAGAAATAGTTAATGTTCTGAACTGAGGGATATTCAGAAATTTCTTTCTTTTCTAGGATCCACTTTGGCATGAATGGTTCCTTGCGTATAAGTGCAGATGCAAGCCAGAACAGAAGTGGAGAATTGGCAGTTCTGGAAATACAACTTACTAATGATTTGGTTTGTTTCTACGATGCAACTGTTGAACTTAGGTAAAGCCATGAATGTTTTCCTGTGATATGTTTTTACAAGAGTTCCTGAAGGGGGAATTACTGTGGCTCCAAGTTGGAAACATTGCAAGATGGCTTAAATCAAGCGAAAACTATGCTTAAATTCAAGTAGTTCCTTTTATTTGTTTTATAAGCGGGGTGGTGGTGGTAAAAGGATAGATGTTTGCAAAATGTCTGGATACACACTGGAAATAAATGAATAAATTGTTATCCATAAAACTGACAAAAGAATATACTGCCCTCTCACAAAATATCAGGGTATAACATGTATAACACTACATTGCACAGCGATATAAGAACACGTGTGTAAGATCACATATTTGTACTCCACATTTAATGGAGAATAGTTGCTTCCTTGCAATCTTTGCTCATAAATAAATGCATGTTTGTACTAGGGCTGCAGGCTTGAAACAACTTATTCATTCATTTCTTAAAAGTTGACTAAAAATATGCCCTTATTAATCAGGCAACAGATTTCTTCCCCTCCCTACCCACCCAAAGTATTGCTATATAGTAATGCGAGTCCTGTAGTCTTCCAGATGTTGGTATACAAATATCAGGTGATGGACTGGTTTTTTTTTTAATAGATATTTATTGGAATTTTTAGAAAAGAAATACAATAATAATAAACAGTGTTGCTTTGTTTTTACAAAATTTCATAACATCCTTAGACTTCCTCACGTCTCCCGCTCCCACTTGCATCGTTAATAAATTTTTGTCAAGCAAATTATCATCTTATTTCCAAATTTATAACCACTTATTAAAATACAATAAAAAAATTCTCCTACAAATTTTGTTTCTCTTAATCTCTCTTATTACCAAATTCTGATCTATTTTAGTGATGGCCAATTATTTATAACCAAGCATCCTTCTTAACATTCCACTAAATCACAATATTTTTGTAGATAAATCTTGAATTTCTTCCAATCTTCTTCAATCCTTTCTTCTCCCAGGTCTCGGATTCTGCCAGTCATCTCCGCCAATTGCATATAGTCCATCAGTTGCATCTGCCATTCTTCCAGTGTGGGTAGATCTTGAGTTTTCCAGTTCTTAGCGAGTAGTATCCTTGCTGCTGTTGTTGCATACATGAAAAATGTTCTATCTTTCTTTAACACCTTCTGGTCGACAATGCCCAGAAGAAAGGCCTCTGGTTTCTTGGTGAAGGTATACTTAAATACCTTTTTCAACTCATTATATATCATTTCCCAGAAGGCCTTCACTTTAGGGCAAGTCCACCAGAGGTGGAAGAATGTTCCTTCATTTTCTTTACATTTCCAACATTTGTTATCAGACAAATGGTATATTTTGGCAAGTTTAACTGGGGTCATGTACCATCTGTATATCATTTTCATTACATTTTCTTTCAAAGCATTACATGCAGTAAAGTTCAACCCAGTGGTCCACAACCTTTCCCAGTCCTCAAACATAATGTTATGCCCAATGTCCTGTGCCCATTTTATCATAGCCGACTTAACCATTTCGTCTTGTGTATTCCATTTCAACAGCAAGTTATACATTCTTGAAAGTACCTTAGTCTTAGGTTCTAACAATTCTGTCTCCAACTTCGATTTCTCCACCTGGAACCCTAGCTTCTTGTCACTTTTAAAAATTTCTTTAATCTGAGCGTAGTGTAACCAGTCTCGCACTTTATCCTTCATTTTCTCCATACTCTGCAATTTCCAATTATCTCCGTCTTTTTCTAACAGTTCCCAATATTTTGGCCAGTAGGCTTCCATATTGGGTCTTTTCCAAGCCTTAGCTTCCAAAGGTGAGAGCCACCTTGGAGTTTTATTTTCCAGTAAGTCTTTATATTTTGTCCAGACATTAAACACTGCTTTTCTGACAATATGGTTCTTAAAGGCCTTATTGATCTTAACCTTATCATACCACAAGTATGCATGCCAACCAAAAGCATTGTTATAACCTTCCAGGTCTAACACATCAGTGTCTTCGAGAAGTAGCCAATCTTTTAGCCAGCAGAAAGCTGCGGCTTCATAATACAACCTTAAGTCTGGCAGGGCAAAGCCCCCTCTTTCCTTCGCATCTGTTAATATCTTAAACTTGATTCTGGGCTTTTTGCCCTGCCAGACAAATTTGGAAATATCTCTCTGCCACCTCCGGAAACACTCCGTTTTGTCCAGGTGATGGACTGGTTGGTAGCCTCACCCACCTGCCAAAGAGATCTGGGATGGGATTTTGTTCCATCCACTGAGAAAGGTTTCACACCCCTGGTTTGCTTAGACAAGCTAATTTCAAACTTTTGCTTATGAAGTTTTATTCAATAACCCATAGTTACGGTTAACCACAGGTTACGGTTCTGGCATAATGTTAAACTGTGGTAAATCAGAATGGAGCTTTAAAAAGGGGGGGGGGAGTTCCTGGTTTAGAACTATGGATTGCTTCCTGCTAAATCCAGCCTGGCTTTGGGCAGTTTTGTTTTTTCTCTCTTGATACTACCTACCGATAAAACAACTACTTAAATATTTTAATTGCACAATGCATTGCTCACCTACTCTCCGCTTACAACATACCCCCCCCCTTAACCTTGCAGGAATGCTGCTGAATGTGAACAGAAAGTCAGAATGCTAGAAAACTTGGATGTATGCTCTCCAAAATTTAGTTTTTTAAGAGCAGAAGGTGAAATTAAGAAGCAAAAGGGACGTATGTTATGTGATGTGTTGCTCGACCAGGCAGTGCTACCTGGAGTGGGAAACATAATAAAGAACGAAGCACTTTTTGACAGTGGTCTTCATCCAGCTGTAAAAGTATGTGAAATATTCCTGGCTTCCTCCTACTTGCAGGTTTGAATTGCGAGAACCAGAGTTTAAGAAAATATATGCAAATCTGTACCATTTTCATAATGGTAACAGAATATTAGGCACCTGGCCATGGCAGTTTCAAAAAGCAGATCCTCAAAAGAATCTTCTCACAAAAGGGATGTGGCATGCAAGTGGTCTTGAGAAGAAAATAATTCAGGTTGATATTTCCATATTGGGCAAGTGTGCTAAAATGAACAGTTTAAAAAGTAGTAAAAACTCACAAAGTATTCAAGTACAGTGGCTTCGGTTTATGAACAGCCCTGTTAATGAACTATTCAGTTTACAAACTCCGCAAAACCAAAAGTAGTGTTCCGGTTTGCGAACTTTACCTTAGTCTACGAACCGAAGCCAAATGGTGGAAGAGCACTATCGGTGGGAGGTCTCATTAGGGAAAGTGCCCCTCGGTTTAAGAACGGATTTGGTTTAAGAACGGACTTCAGGAATGGATTAAGTTCAGAAACCGAGGTACCACTGTATCTTTTTAAAAAGCCATACGATGATAAAATTGGTCCCTGATGATGATTTTCTGGTGCCTGAAAAGTCCTATGATGATCTCCTTGGGGGTTCCTGACTTTATGTGTGCCGCCCCCTGAACCAAATCCTTGCGTAAATGGTGGTTCCACTGTATATCAACTCCCTACATTTGATCTGGAGAGGCTGGAGGGAAAGGGGACCTGGAAACAGCCATAGTTCAGTTGTAACCAAGCTGATTAAAATTCCAGCACTGATCCCCTTTAGGTGATTGTCAAGATAGAAGTTAATGGCACTACCTGGTGTTCATGTTTGTGGTAGAATTTTATACATGTCTTCTCAGAAGTCCACAGACTTCAATGTGGTATACTCCCAGATACATATCCATAGGATACCAGCCTTAAAACAATTCTAGTTGTCCCGTTACCAGTGATGTGGCTTCTTAAGATAGGGGTTCCATGTCCACAGCCTTTCCTTGTTTTAAGCAGTGACCCACTGTGGTTTGGAGAGTCCTTGGCTGTCATTTTTTAAACCTCTGCTCCAAATTCCAGGCCTGTCAGCTAATGGATGAGCAAGTACATCACTTGGTGAAAATGACTCGGGATTTCACGCTACTCTTTTATAAGGTAGGGAGAAAGCCCTTTCTCAAGAGATCTTCGAAAACTGCATTAAAATGTAAATGCTGAACATGTGTCTTGATAGTAAAAATGTTTTTAACACCATTAGTATAAAATTGCTTCACCCAGCCAATTGATTGAAGAGGCTTTTTCTCCCTGGCTGATTGAAAATTGCCTGTGGAATCCAAAGGGAAATGCACTTGAGTCTTTTAATTTTCATAGGACTTGGGGCCAACTGATGTATTTAGAAAAAGTAGGAAAGAGCTGTGCCACTCCACTAGAGAGCCCAGGCAGAGAATTACATGATTCAATGTTCCCAAGCCATCAGAAATTATCTGGATATAGAAAGGTAACACAACCAGGGGAAGTGGTTTTGGTCTTCAGCATGCTAGGTTTCTGTTTGATTATTTTTTTAATAAGAAAAATGTAATGTGAACTCTCCTGGAGTGCTGCACTATCAGCTTTTTCTGTCCAGGTTGGTTGGTGCTTAAGCACCATTGATGGTAACTGCCAGAGAACTGGTAACTAACCCATCATCCTTTGCACTGTCCTTAAAAGATGAATTGCATTGCTTGACGTCTTGCTTACCTATAAGTCAGAAAGCTAGGGGAAATGTTGATGGTTTCTTTTCTCTTTTTTGCGGATAACCTTTTGCTTATTTTGCAAATAAGAAATATGGGTTTGTAACATATATATATATATATATATATTAAAGAGCTTATTGGTTCACAAAAAATGTGCATTGTTGAATTTCAACCAAGGGGAAGCGAGGAAGTCACTTAACAAGGTCAATAAGTATAATTTTTAATAAGGTTATGATTTTTGTTTGTTTGTTTTGTTCATTTATAATTTTGTGAAAATTAATTTTAAAAATTGAGAGAGAAAATGTGCATTGTCTTTTTCTGACAACAACAAAAGCCCTGCAGTGATTGACAAGCAATTAAAAAAAAAGCAAAGATAAAGTTATAAGAACATATTAAAAGCAGATTTAACAAAATAGCATCATTTGTGCTGCCCGAGGAAAACAAACCTCTTTGCCCAGTGCCAAAACAAGGCTGATGCATGGTTATTCCTCTCTGGGGAGATCATTCTATAAAGGGGAAGCTAATTTACAGGACAGAAAAACAGGAATTTCTCAAATTCATGGAACTTTTTTTAACTGCCCAAAGTGTGAATGTATTTAAATCTCTGTTTTTGGATTTATTTATTTTTTTAGTCAAGGATAAAATGATTTGACAATGTGCTGGAGCTCTGGCTTTCTAAATCACATGAATAATAATTCAGTTCTCTGTTCTAGTGTCGCAAGACGGGATCAGCGTTGTATAAGCATTACAGGGTGTACAAGCGCCCTAACTGTAGTCAGTGCAGAGCAAAGATCATGGTGTGCCGCTTAGGAGAGAATAACAGAATGACGTACTTCTGTCCTCTGTGCCAAAAGGACAAGCCTCAGCTTGTGGATCCTGGGTAGGTTGTTCACCTTTATCAAACATTTTCTAAATTATCTCAGCATTCTGAGAAGAGCTGGTTTTAGAAATGCTAACCTTTTGCTCAATAGCTCTCCAGCTTGTCCAGTGTCAAAATCCAACCTTTGGCGTTTGTTTGTTTTAAATGGCATTCTGTATTTTTCTGTCACTCCTTCCTCCTCTCTCTGGGCTACCCCTGCCCATTGCCCAGCCACCTGAATTAAGCCAGCAATTCTGTACGCTAAACCTTGGAGCGAATTTTATTGAACTTATTGGGACCAAGTAGATATGGATAGGCTACCACAGGAAAAGAGTTGGATGTGCACCAGGGATGTCCAACCCGTCAATTGCTATCAATCTATGTTTACAAAATGCCTGAATACACTGGAAATAAATGAATAAGTTGTTATCCGAAAGAATATACTGCTCTCTCACAAAATATCAGGGTATATAACATGTTTAACAGTAAGATCACATATTTGTACTCCACATTTACAGGAGAATAGTTGCTTCCTTGCAATCTTTGCTCATAAATAAATGGATGTTTGTACTAGGGCTGCAGGGTTGAATCACCTTATTTTTTAAATGTCCTGATTAATCAGGCAACAGACTTCTTCCCATCCCTCCCTACCCACCCAAAGTATTGCTATATAGCAGGGATGTCCAACCGGTCAATCGTGATCTACTGGTAGATCGCAGGGCCTCCCTGGTCGATCCATGTCTTTTGTGTGATCCTGACTGATTCACTCCCCCCCAAAAAAAATACTTTGAACACGGTGGGGCTTATTTCAAGGAAGGCATGCATAGGATTGTGCTGTAAGTAGCCCACCTACTTTTTCTTCGTCTTCCTTTAAATATTTTTCATCCCACCTCTTCTCTCCCTTAGACAAAGTGGTTATTTTTAGGGCCGTATTCCCTGATTCTAAAACAGTAGGGTTAAGGAGCGCATTCACTGCTGGAGTCACACAGATATCTTATTTTCATCCCCCTTGTTTCTCCCATGCAAAATAATGCAGGCAGCAGGGTTTCAGCTTGTTAAGCTGCAGATGGAGGATGTCTACTGAGAGCACCAGGGGGGCAAGCTTTTATTGAGAATATTTTCTCCACGATTCAGAAAAGGGGAGAAAAGAAAAATTCTGCTACCTTCTAGCTAAATTGGAAGAGATTTTCAGGGAGGATCGTTTTAAGAACATAAGAAGAATTCTGCTATTTAAGACTAAAGGCTTGCCTAGTTCAGCATCCTGTTTCTTACCTTGGTCCACGAGATACCTCTGGAAAACCCAGAAGGAGGGCAGCAGCCTCCTCTCATGGATGTCCCCCAGTGGTATCCATGTACAGTGGTACCTCGGGTTACATACATTTCAGGTTACATACGCTTCAGGTTACAGACTCCACTAACCCAGAAATAGTGCTTCAGGTTAAGAACTTTGCTTCAGGATAAGAACAGAAATTGTGCTCCGGTGGTGCGGCAGCAGTGGGAAGCCCCATTAGCTAAAGTGGTGCTTCAGGTTAAGAACAGTTTCAGGTTAAGAATGGACCTCTGGAACGAATTAAGTACTTAACCCAAGGTACCACTGTATAGCTAAACCGTTGCTGTGAGGGCAGTTCTCTGGCCTGATGCAATACCTGCCTTTTTCTTAGAATGAATTATGTATTTGTCCTCTTCTCTCCCCTCCCCCAGCAAAAAAATCGGATGTACTCTTTGGGTAGGTACATTTAAGACTGCAGTGATAGCATGCCGCGTTAAACTATGGTTTGGTCAGGATAACAAACCGCTGAGATGGGAAAGCAAGAAGAAACATGTGATTGAAAATGGCTTCCATCATTCATTCCATTCCCTGGTTTCCAAATCACAAGGGGGGAGCCTGCACATTAGCATCCTGTCCCAGCTACAGGCTGCCCCCACAATGAATGGATATTGGAGGCTGTGGGGCTGAATCTAGCAAGCGTAAGTCCGCACTCTCCTCCTCATATGATTGATTGTTGATTACATGAGGAACAATGCCCAGTCAGAGTTATTTTGTTGAAATCCAATTCTAAAGCATGGAAGAATTTGAGAATTAGGTTGGAACACAAAGTTCCCTTTTATGTCCCCCCCCCAAAAAAAACCAACCTCACCTATATCCAACAATCTCAGTGCAGGATACACAGAAGCATGAAACAACAGTTCCAATCACAAGCGGGGGACGGAGTGGGCAGACTTCTCTTCTGATCTACATGTGTCCATTGGAACATGTGTATAGAGCCCTCTATGTATGGCAGCTGTTATGACTGTACAGGGCAAGGGAGGAACCTAATTTCCATCACTTCCTGGCCTAGCATGTGTATTGAATCTATTTGGAAAGTCTTGAAGGGCTGGATTGCATAGATCAGGGATTGGCAGCCTGTGACCTTTCAGACATTGTTGGACTTCAGTCCAGTTCAGTCCAGCATGACCAACCACCAGGAATAGTTGGCGCAATGATTGAAGAGTTTCCAGAGAGCCAAACAGTAGCCATCCCCAGTACAGGTGGCTGATATGCCACTGTGTTTTATCATCCAGGGCTTTGAAATAAGTAAACTCTCATTGTTGTTTTTGGGAAATACACTTTTGAGGAGCGGGAATAGTGCCCTTCCCATTCCATGTCTCAATAGCCAAGTTCATAGCCTTGATAAACCCTCAAGGCGAAACTGGAGCCTCCAAGCTATCAGATGCAGCAGCCCAACTTTCCCCCTCGCTGGTGGCCAAGCTATTAGAATCCAGTTTTGAATCTCCCATATAACCCCTGGTGGAACACAATGCTCAGAACAAACCTCTCAACATGTTAACATCAATTTCCCCCTTTCTTTCATTGTGCAGCAAACTGCCAGGAAGAAATGGTTTAATTGGCTGGGCGTACAGCAGGGGGTCGTCTTGTAAGGAACAAGTTGCTCAGGAATCGGAAGAGGAGTGGGCCTGTACACTATGCACGCTGATAAACAAGCCGTCTGTCAAACTCTGTGATGCATGCCTGACTCCAAGGCCTGAGCGTAAGTCTATAGGGTTGTCTGACTGGCATCGTAATGTATTACAGCAGTGCAAGTAACATGGAACCGTTTTGCTTTGCTTTGTGTTGTTTCTACTCCTGTTCACAACATACAGGTAATATGTTCATTAATACGCTGGTCCTAAATGCCTATTACTTGCCCTAATGCTTCAAATCTGAAATAGTATATGAGGAGGAAGACAAAGGATATCATTGATATTATTTTATTTCAGAGTTGCTTTATACTTTGTGGCATGGTGCATGCACTGTTCTCTCCCCCTCTCTTTTTCTCTCTGCAGAAAATGCCACTCCCATTTAGCTAGACATGTCCCCAAACATTTAGAGACATGTGACGGACATGTGGTTGGAATTGGGAAGCTGCTATTGGATGTGGCTTCCTGACATGTGTTTACTGCTTATTTGTTATCTTTTCTTTGTGGACTTGACCCCTTTGATGTAGGAACTGTAGGGGTAGCTAGCCTAGTTTGAGGGCCTGCTCTGGTTCCCCAGGCAACTTCTTCTGGGACCCCAAGACCTGGCCAGTTTTCATGACAGCATCAACAAGAAGGAAAAAAATAGTGGGATGCAGCACTGGGGTTGGTAGGCCCAAATTCCTGACATGGATGCAGATCTTCCCTTCCCCAGTCATTACACCAATGACTAATGTGTGGGGAGAAAGAATGATAGCCAACCATGATTCATCTAATCTGTATGTTTCGGCTGTGGAATGGGATGGGGGGCAGTCTGCTGGTGTGCCTTTTGCATGTGTGCATAGATGAGGCTGTGTTTTGAATGTGTGGCATGGAGGGTTGAACAGGGCCAATATATACTAGCCACCCCAAAGTCCCAATTAAAAAGTAAAAAAATGAGAAGGTCCTTAGGTGTCCTAGCTACATGGGGTGGGAAGAATAGACAGCCCTTCTTTCCACAAACTAGGAAAGAAATTCAGAGGAAATCCTCACTCAGGAAAATTAAGATAGAGAAAGGTTATATGAAACAGCCCTGAGCAGATGCCCGTGTTCTTAGAATCTGCATTATAAACTCAGAAACTTGTCTCAAGGAACAACTGTTTGTGCAATAATAGCATGTTCCTTTTGTAACTCAAATATATACTTTCACAGCTGTTATCCCATCCCATGCTGCATGAATTATTCAGTTAAACCTTTGGTACTTTTTGCAGATTTCAGCAACTTCCCTGAATTGTCAGACCAAATGTTCCATAAATTGAAAGGGAATGCATTTGTAAGGAGAAAAAAAAATCTTTTGTAGCTGGAAGGGACAAAAGCTGTCCGCCACCCTGTTAGTATTTCAAAAACAATAGAAGTGTTTGTGTGTGTGTGTGCATGAAAAGTGTTAAAAACCTGTTATAAAAAATGTGATTTTAAAACTAAGTGTTGAAACTTCACATGGGTATTTTTTTGACACCTTTTACAGTTGGAGCACGATGTTTCCGTGCACTGCTCTGGTTCGCCAGAAGCGGCTTAGTCATGCTGGCCACATGACCCGGAAGCTGTATGCCGGCTCCCTCGGCCAATAAAGCTAGATGAGCGCCGCAACCCCAGAGTCGTCCGCAACTGGACCTAACAGTCAGGGGTCCCTTTACCTTTACAGTTGGAGCAAACACCAATCACTCAGCAATGATGTCTTTCATTTCTCCCACAAAGAAGAGCTGTTCTCAGCTGCAGTGTTCAGCTTCTAATCCCTGACGCACTCTACTTCTCTGCCCTGCCCTACCCTGATTGTATTTCCTCCTTTCTCTTCCATGATTCTCTCCTCCTTGCTGCCTCTTCCCTCTCCTTCCTCCTGCCTTTGTGCTTTCTGCTATGCTGCTCTAATTTATCATGCTCCCCCCCCTCTAATGGACAAGCCAGTTTCTTTTAAGAAGCTCCCCAAGTTTGGGTTAATATACTCTTTCCTGCATGTCCAGTCTCACCTGGATCAATTGCTGGCTATCCTTACTAACTGCAAATCAGGGGTGGGGAAACACCCACTTTTGCCTCTTCCTTGCCCAGCAGCGGGCATGTGGCCCCAGAAGGTTGCATGGCCCTCAGACTGCTGTCCATTCTTGTCACTCTTCCTCTTTCAGGTCTATTTGTTTTGCACCTGGTCTGCCAATTGCAGTCCCTGAGAAGGTGTCTTTACCCATAAGGATGACATAGACTAGTGAAATATGCCGGGAGTGGGCTTGGCTGTCAGTGGAGCACTGATGCTATAAGCATCTGGTAGGATCTTCCAGTCGAAGCTCCTGGAAGCCTTTCACACTCGGGACCGCGACTGGCTGTAAGGGAAGGTTGAGAAAAGATGTGCCGACCTGCTGTAGGCCTTCTGGAGCCAGCAGAGTGCTGGGCAAGGGAGGTTAGTGAGCAACTGTATCTGCAGTCGGGAAGGATTTCTGTTGTCTGCCAAAGTTGCTCTTGGCTGATTGTCTTCCACTAAAATGTCAGCCCCAGGAACCTAAAGATTTAGTCTGTTCAGAAAGTCAGATTTGCCAATTAACTTCTCTCCTGGAATTTATGCACCCAGCTGGTTCCCTAGAAGCTGAAGCGGACCCAATACAACAAAGGCAGCGTGGCTTAGGGCTTTAGAAGAAAATCACGATAATGCTCTTTTTCTCTCTCTCGGCATCTTTCATTCCAGTTGTGAAGCTTTTGAGCTGTTATCAAAGTCCAATGCTGGCATCTAAAGACTTCTTTAACATATGTTTAAATAAAGCAACTTTATCTCAAAAATCTACATTAAAATAAATTCTAGAGAGGTTTTTTTTAATAAAAAAGGTGATGTAAGTAAAATGATTTCCTCAATGTTTATAATTAATACTTTTGTCCTAGAATCAGAATTGTAGAGTCAGAAGGGACCCCAAAAGTCATTTAGTCCAAGCTCTTGCAATGCAGGAATCTCAATGCACCGACGGTCTCCCACCCAATTTGAAACCATACCGGATCCTGCTTAGCTTTGCAAATGTGCTTGCAGTTTTCCCCTCTCCACTTAATTAATGTATGTAAAATTCCCTTAATTAATTGAATGTATGAAATTTTACTTTCTCTGAAAAGACCCTTTCAAAAACCTAAGTTATTCTACATTCCCCATTCTTGCATATGTTGCTAGTGTGCATTTATAAGGCCCTTGCTGTCTTTCTACAATGCTAACCTGAACTGACTTGAGTCCCATTGATGTAAATGGGGATGTGCATCAGCATACAAGCCTAGTAGACATTATGGATAACTATTTCTTAAGGAAGAACTGTAGCTCAGTACTTTCATGCAGAAGGTCCAATATTCAATCTCTGGCATCTCCAGGGAGAGCTGGGAATGTCTCCCTGTCTGAAACCCTGGAAAGTTGCTTCCATTCAGGGTAGACAAGCTGAGCTGACTGGACCAGTGGTCTGACTTGGTGTAAGGCAGCTTCCTATGTTCACAACTATTAAAAGGACCTAGGGGTCTTGGTGGACCACAAGCTAGAACATGTGCAGAGGGCAACCAACATGATCAAGGGCCTGGAAACCAAGCCTTAAGAGGGTCTGTTGAGAGAATTGGGTATGTTTAGCCTGGAAAAGAGGAGGCAGATATGATAGCCATCTTCAAATATCTTAAGGGCTGTCACAGGGAGCTTGCTTGTTTTCTCCTGCTCTAGAGGGTAGGGCTTGAACCAATGGATTCAAGTTGCAAGAAAGGAAATTCCGACTAAAGAACTTTCTGACAGTAAGAACTGTTTGACAGTGGAACAGACTCCCTTGGGAGGTTGGGAACTCTCCTTCATTGAAGGTTTTTAAGCAGGGGTTGGATGACGATGTGTCGTGTATGATCTAGTTGAGATTCCTGCATTGCAGGGCGTTAGACTAGATGACCCTTGGAGTACCTTCCAAATCTACCATGCTATGATTCTATGATTAGTAGTGTGTAGATTCCAGGGGGTGATAAGTGGTTCAAAGAGGATACTAACTGGGATCTCTTCCTTTTCTTGCTATCTATTTTAAGTTCCAGAAATACAGAAGAATGAAGCTTTGGCAGCCTTTAACAGCAGCTTAATCAAGTACCCATGTAATAACTTTGGAAAACCAAGGGGAGAAATTAAGATCAACAGGAAAACTGTGTTTGGGACAACAACATTGGTGCTGTCAGATTTTGCTAGCAAATTGCCTCTGCCAAAGCATAATGGAAGCAGAAGTCTAACTCCAGATGGAAACTCTCTGTGTGATTCTTCACAAAATGATTATAACAGCACCAACCACCATGCTGTAAATACACCCGTATCATTCTCCCATCAATATAATTCTTTAAAGCCGGCACAGAAGAAACAGAAGATTGATTCCTCATCTTCATCTGTTGGGACGATCAATGAGAATTTAGCAATCAGGTTTGTTAATTCCAGATCTAAACAAGATTCCTCTAAAGTATATTTCACTGAATGTGGACTTGAAAGGTAGAAATTGATGGGTGCAAGGCAATGTTTAGAGGGAAACATTGGTTTGGGGTTTATTGTGTGTTTTGCTTTTGAAGTGGTTTGATATATATTCCGTCCAATAAGGATAATGGGTAACTCATGAAACAGAGTTTGTTGCTGCTGTGTGTCCCTTATTTGTCACAGGATCGCTTGTGACTTGGGCAGCTTGTTAGATCAGAAGAAAGGGGAATTTGCCAAGCTCAAGCGGCTAACTGCAGTGGCAAGAGACTAGTTGCTGTGTCTTAGAAATGAAGTGGGGCAGAAGCCCTGGAACTTTACAGAATTTAATTGTAGGTGCAAGGGGGCCAGTGGGCTTCTCTATAGCACAGCAGAGCAATGTATTCCTTGCTGCCTGCTTCCATACTTGGTAGCCAAGAAACAAAACTGCATTGTGGTGTAGCACCATGGTTGAAAGTGTTAGCCATGGACCTGGGAGACCAGGGTTCAAATCCTTACTAGGCCATGAAGCCCACTGGGTGACCCTTGGCCAGTCTAGCGTACCTCACGGGGTTGTTGTAGGGGTGAATTATTAATTTAAATTGTATACCGCCCTATGCCCATAGATCTCAGGGTGGTTCACAACATAAAATTGAGGCTGGAGAGAACCAGGTATGCCACTTTGAGCCCCTTGGAGAAAAAGACTGGATATAAAGGCAATAAATTAATAAAGTTGTACCTTGGTTCTCGAACGCCTTTGTACTTGTACATTTTGGTTCCTGAACGCCTAAGACCCAGAAGTAAGTGTTCTGGTTTTTGAATGTTTTTCAGAAGCCAAACGTTCAACGCGGCTTCCACTTGAGTGCAGGAAGCTCCTGCAGCCAATCGGAAGCTGCACCTTGGTTTTTGAACAGTTTCGGGAGTCAAACGGACTCCCAGAATAGATTAAGTTTGAGAACCAAGGTTCCACTGTAAAGGTATGGGGTGTATATAACCCATTTGAGTAAGGAGCCAAGTAAACCATTACCCAAAGTTGGGCCTTTGGGGAGGTGGTGAAGACTGAGAGGGGGTTGGAGGAGGATGTCAGAGTTCCCAGGTAGCACTTTACGATGTACACAGGAGCGCAAGAATAGCACCGCCGGGTGGAATTTGGCCTTGACTTGTAGAATTATAGCAAAAAAAGGTTGGCTGCTGCTAAATCAAAGTAACAGGGAGCGAACTAACCTTGTTTAAACATTAACCATCAAGGAAGATGCCCTTGTGCCTTGTAAGCGAAGATGCTCTCCAACTCTTCTGGTGACGCTAATGTTAGGGGAGAGTAAAGCTTCCCTGCCACCTTCATAAAATATACTTTTCTGCTCCGCCAGTCAGACTTCCTCCTCTGTGGAACATGATTGGGATCATTAAAGTAGCTTTGATCAAAGAGCATGGAAAATTGTCTCCGAAGCGGACAAGTAGGTAGAGATCCCCATGGCCTGGTCTAAGACACTTGTAATAGCTTTCCAGAGGGGGAGACTATAATTGGAGGGAATTGGACCTCGAGTACGTCTTGCTGCTGCCAATTCGGAATGCCTTTTAAACAACATGAAAGGACAAAATTTATGCCAGCGACACCGGAATGGTGCTGTTTTATATTTTAAAAATTGAGATAAAATAAGAGGCCATGCAATTTTGGGACTTTAAATTTGCCACTTGCCCTTCATTTCAATTGCCTGGATGCTCAGTGAAGATTCCTTCAGTTTTATTTAAAGAAAAATCAAGTAGGGCAGGTAAAATATCCGGTTTCTCTATTTTGGTCACTACACGTGTATAACAATGCATTATTGACAGCTGTGTACAAAAGGCAAGAGTGTTTGGTGGAAGGGAGGAAGAGTGTTGCTGCTGCTGTTGCTGTAACTAATCCCTTTTAACTTCATGCAGTTTTTATTATTATTTTGCAACCTGTCATTGCAGAGCACCTCCAGTTAATATGACAGATGGTTCTTACACATTAAATACTGGCAACCCTCGCTGCAGTAAACACAGCCGCTTCTGCGTTCTTCGCGTGGTGAGGAAGGACGGAGAAAACAAGGGCAGGCAATTTTATGCTTGTCCTTTACCCAGAGAAGCCCGGTGCGACTATTTTGAAGTACGTGAGATTGCGTAGCCTTGCCGAGTACCCTTGAAGGGTACAACTTTTTCCCTCCAACCCATTATAATTACTCATGGGTTTCATTCGTACTTTTGGGATTAGTGTACTGGAAGGAGAATTACAATGTCACTGATGAAGTTAGCTTTCCTAGATAACTTCTAGACACATCCTGGCCACTGCAGAATGGTTTTCTGCATGGAGTAGAGTCGTGGACTTTGAATTCAGGTTTTACACTAAAAGGTTTTCATTTATTGACACTATTAAGAGTTAATAGACACATAGAAAGCTATGGCTTATTGATATCCCTTCCCCAGTTCTGAAAGCAGAAGCAGGGGGGATGCTCCTGTCAGTCATGAGCGGGATTTAACTGCCTGGCTAGGGTGACTTCTTGCGTGGGGAGGACACAAGAGAGAATTTGTTTGAAGAGTGGAATTGATGCAGAGATGGGAATAGAGATTATTCTTCAATCAAGTAGCCATTGCTGTCCTTGAAAAGCTGGAGAATGGGGAGTTTGGGAGAGGGTTCTCCCCCTACTTCTCTGCCTCTTCAACCAATAGCCATCTAAGGCAGTGATGGGGAACCTCAGTGATGAGGTTCGCCTTGGGCCTCTCAGTCAAGTCTTCAGCGCTCTCTCCAGGCCACAGACCTGCTTCACATCCTCCTGGGATGTTTTTGCCTCATTGTGGAATGTGTGGTGGTACCTCCTTCTTGCTCAGATGGAGACAGATTTGTTCCTTCCATATACACATGGAGGAAGGAGCAGCACTTTCTTCTCCCAGACGTCATTGCAGCTTGTTGAAAGGTCTGAAAAGGGCTCCCTGTGCAAATTAGCGGTAGTCGCTGCAAAAAATAAATAAATCTAAGAATCTCTTTGTATGGACCTTGGCATCCTTTTCAGACCTTCTACCTCATGGGGCTGGGACCAGCAGAGGACAGATATGTTGGGAGTGGGGCCAGTGTATACACGCCACTCCTCTCCACATGCTTAATATACACATGGAAGGAAGTTCTGAAAGGGGAGTAAAAGGCCCTCTCAACTAACTTCCCAAGGATAGGCTGAACGCAATATACAATAGATTATTTTCACGTGGGTTTTGTTCTGTTAACACAGCAATTACACTGGCCTCTGCTATGCAGTAAGGAGTGCAGTTATGTCATTTTGACCTTCAGATTCTGAAAAGGGAGAGAAGGAATTTGGAAGTGTGGGGAAGTGAGATCTATTGCTATTCAGCTATGAGGTACCAGAACTTTACTTGGATAAATTGAACCCATGTTGCCTCCAGAGTCAGATAAGACTCCCGAAAACTCTACTCTCACAAAGTCAAACCAGTGGAGCTCAGGCGGTGAAACATATAGCGTATTTGAAAGAGAGCCATTTACCCTGATTATTAGCGGTTGCCACCTACCTGGCAGAATTAAAGTCGAGTTTCTTGCCACCGGTCTAAAAGAGGGATCTGATGTTAAAAGGAGAAATGATTTTTCTCTACAGTGGGCAGACCTGCATTTTCCCTTCTGCAATCACAGGAAGCGCAGCATTATGAGGACGGTGTTGAAGATTGGTCCTAATAATGGAAAGAATTTCTTTGTGTGCCCTCTTGGGAAGGATAAGCAGTGTGACTTCTTTCAGTGGGCAGAAAATGGTCCAGGAATGAAGATTATCCCAGGATGCTGAGCAATTCATCTCCAATACACCATCTGACGTTAATCTTCTCAAACTGTGTGTACAACGCTGCTCTTCTCTGGGAGATACTTTAGGAGGGTCATGATCAAGTGGTATCTTGCGATTGCAAATCCATCTAGATTATACATTTGGACATGCTTTCTTTTGTTCCCTCCTTCTAACTGCCTCTGTGATTTGTTTTATCTATCTAACACTAGAAGCTCTCATGTGGAAGGGTTAACATATCTGAACAATACCCAGTCGTATCTTTTGTTGTCTTGTTTCTGCCACCCCACCCCACCCCAAATTGCTTAAATGCAATCTTCAGGAATTATCTGGATTTAGTTGTCTCTCACAATGTGCTACAATCTGTCAACAAAACATACATTTTTAGTCAGAGTTTGTACATGTTGTTTGTCCTTCAGCACTTTCCCCCCACTCCCAATTCTTAAGCTGTGCTTCCATAAACATTTATATTTCAATGCATTTAAGATGAATAGATTTTAATACACTTTGTAATCGGTTATGAAAGATTAATATATTCAATAAACTTGTTTCTAGCAATGACGAGCCTCTGTTTGTTCTTAAGGATTGCTCTGAATGAGCTCCTTGCCAAAGTAGAAGGGATGCATTTAACTAACACGCTTTGTTTGTTGCAGATCTGTAAGTGACCTTGTGATGGTTTTCCCTTCACCTTATGTTTCTTTATATAGGAACCTGTCCTAAGAAAAAAATGTTGCTCCTTTGGAACAGGTGGTCAGTTTAGCTTGGCTTATGCAATCAGCCTGATCCCCTATGCAAAATTAGGCACATGCATTTGGGGTGGTTTGGTGCATTAAGTCTACATAGGCTACTTGCACTTAAATTTGATGGAAATTTGGACAGCACTTTACCCATCTTTTTAGATCCATGGAGTTTGGCTAACAAGCATGGCAGAGTTGGCCACTCTCTTAGCATTTATTGGTGACCTGTGCAAATGGATTGGACACATGCCTATTTGGGAGTAAGTCCCATTGAATTTAGGTTGATTTAGTTCTGAATAGACATGCATAGGGCTGGGCTCTTGGCATAATTCTTAAAGACAGCTCTGGCTCCAAACATTAGCTAGGTTAGGCACTGGCCAAGAGCCCCATGAACCCAGAAGGACCTCTTGCCCTGACCTCCCTGCCAAGTCCCTGGGTGGTTGTGGGTTTTTTTTTTGGGGGGGGGGAATCTCTGCTCCCACCTGCAGTGTTCACCGATCATTTTAAATTTACCCAAAATGCAATGCCCTAGCCTATAGATCTACAAAATCTATACGCTGGTTAGGAATATAGACCCACAGTGGAGCATTGCATTTGGGGCAAATTAAGGTGATGGGTGGCCATCACAGATGGAAGCCCATTCAAAAATGGTAAAAGGTAAAAGGACCCCTGACCGTTAAGTCCAGTAGTGGAAGTCTCTGGGGTTGCGGCACTTCTGGCGAACCAGAGCAGCACATGGAAACGCCGTTTACCTTCCTTCCGAAGTGGTACCTATTTATCTACTTGCACTTTGATGTGCTTCCAAACTGCTATGTTGGCAGGAGCCGGGACCGAGCAACAGGAGCTCACCCCATACCAGGGATTCGAACCATCGACCTTCTGATTGGCAAGCCCTAGACTCTGTGGTTTAACCCACAGTGCCACCCGCATCAAAAATGGTACTGCCCGCTAAAATATAATGGGTGGGGGTAGTCAGCAAGGAGAGCAGCAGGTGTAGCAGAGCAGAAGAAAATATATTGCATGTTTATCCGGTGGAGGCCCTGCTGAAATACCATTGTGGTAGATTCTGTTGGTGGATTGGCACAGATTTTCCTGTAGTTGCTCATTCAAAGACGGAATGTTCTCCCCATGGCTGCTCCTCCTATCCCAGACTTCCTCTGCTTCTTTGATCTGCTCCCCTGGCATATAGTTTTTCTTGGGAGTCTCTTAGAATGAGCACCTCCCGTGGCAATTGAATTGTACCTCATCTTCGTTTGTTCAGCTCACCTATTAAGATCATCCTGGGCCAGCAACAGAACTTAATTGTGTTGAAGTGCTTTAACACCGACGGAGTGCTGTTTATTCTTTAAGGTCACTTTGAAAGTGCTTACACATCCGTCGTTCAAGAAAGCCTAAAGCAAAGCAGCTTATGGAGAAACCCTATGGTTGTGTGCGGTGAACTTTGACGAGGGATCTTTCGAAAGGACAACCTACCATAGGTACAAGAAGAGATGCATTGCGGGCAGGAAAACCGCCTTGGTAAACCCAGAGGGAAACATTTCCTGCCCCCTGTGACAAGACTGCTGCTCTTCTGAACCCTCTTAAAGTGCACGGCACCACCTTGTTTTCCTTCAACCAGTGTGGTGTAGTGGTTAAGAGCAGTGGACTCGCAATCTGGTGAACCGGGTTTGATTCCCTGCTCCTCCACATGCAGCTGCCGGGTGACCTTCGGCTAGTCACACTTCTCTGAAGTCTCTCAGCCTCACTCACCTCATAGAGTGTTTGTTGTGGGGGAGGAAGGGAAAGGAGAATGTTAGCCACTTTGAGACTCCTTCAGGTAGTGATAAAGTGGGATGTCAAATCCAAACTACTACTACTCTTCTTCTTCTTCTTCTTCTTCTTCACAGAATGTTAGACTTAGAACCCAGATTTAAAACCCAGAGTTCATTTTGTAGGCAGCCTCTGTCAAATGAGGGTAATACTAAAGTTTGTCCTCCTGACATGCTTAGTTGCAGTACATAATTCCACCTCCTTTTCAAAGGCATTCTGCTTCTACGACAGGAATGACACGCCTGCACTTATTGCCAGATGGTTTCAGTGCAGGAAATCAATGCTGTATGTACATATGTGACATACATAACATCTTAAATTAGCGTTGAATGACCCACAGTGGGGCGGGGGGGACAGACTGCTAGAGATTATGCAGGAGCCTTCAATATTTGTTGCGGCACAAATGATGTAGAGACGCTGCTTTTGTAAAAACAGAATTTCAAGAAGTAAAGAACTGCCCATAACTTGCCACCTGTTGCATTTATCTCATACATTGTTAAAGATTATCTGTCAGTGGTGAAAAGGTGGCAAACGGCAAGTATTATGAAACAAAATGCATAGAATTCTCTCTGAAACCAATTATGCCATATAGCTAGCTGTACATTTCATAGCGTTTGGGGATATATACAGGAAAAAACAACGATGTGGATGCCAAATGCTGAAATGCAGAGAAAAAGGAAAAGTCAGATCTCTCATTTGCCATCAGTTTTTCATCGAGAGGGGTGTCAATTATTTGCTTTAGTTTATCTATCCCCCTATTTAAAATGTGTTGAATTTAAATTAGGGCATTATTAAAATTACCAGCCTATTAAAAGGCACCCTACCTTTCATTAGGATTGCAAATCTTTTAAAGAGAGTATCCAAAATGAAATTACACTATTTAAGGCAATAGCTTAATTCTCATCTAATAGTTATTTCAGCATTAACATTTCTATTGTAGATTGTGAAAAGCAATAGCAATTCTGCAAAAGAGAATGCAAGATGTTAAAGAGTAAGATTTTGTTGTAATTGTTACCTTGGCTTTTAATGGTTCTGTTTTCCAAAGTTTAGCTAGATGTGGAATGCTGTTTTAAAAAATTCTAGAACTGTAAATGTAAATAGAATAGTGAGCCTTCAGCTGTCATTTAACACGGAATAAACAAACTCTGCTACAAGTATCTCATTTCCTGGATGTTCCTATTGTTGGGAGGCAGCAAAGGATATAATAAACACATTAACAAATTACACAGAAATGCAGAAGCTTGCTTTTAGCAACAAATGGAGGTGCTGCTATAGCTAACTTAGAATCAGACTAAAGCAGTTTAAAGTAGATTGTCGGCAACTGTGCATTTACAGCTGAAGTTTTTGTGGGTTTGCACAGTATCTCTCCTAAAATAAAAAGAACTGGTTTTACACATAATACAATACCTGGGGGGGGGGGACAATACAGCAGAACAAAGCTAAGGAAAACAGGAGCAGGAATAAACAAGAAGGTATGAAGGAAACATGTAAATATAATGAAAATGTCAAGGCCTTTTGGTTTGAACTGCGAATTACTTTAACACAATGTAGTTATAATGGGAAGTAGCTAGGCAATGAGCTTTTGAAGTAACATCCTGAATGTATCATTGGTTCGTGCCCATATAAGTATTTATTGTTGAAAGGGGTTTAAAACACAGGACAGATTTCATGCTGGAAAGAAGCACCTCTATAAACCCTAGGGCAGAGGTGGAGAATCTGGCCATATGTATGTTGCTGGAGGATAACTCACATCATCCCTGAACATTGACCATGCTAGCATCAACTGATGGGAGCTAGAAGTCTAAAAATATATTGTGGGTCGCTGGTCCCCAACCCCTGCCCTAGGCTATAGTTATAGTTCAGGCATCCCCAACCTTTGGCCCTCCAGATGTTTTGGCCTACAACTCCCATGATCCCTAGCGAACAGGACCAGTGGTCAGGGATGACGGGAACTGTAGTCCAAAACACCTGGAGGGCCAAAAGTTGGGGGTGCCTGTTATAGTTGATATCTTATTTGCTCACTTCTCTTTGCAAAACATAACACAGGTGGAAAAGAACTTAGTTACTGTGATGGGGGAACGAAGACTTCTGTATTAGGAGACAGAAAACTGAGACAAATACTTAGGAAATCCGTTTTAGCTTCAACAAAGGCTAGAAAGATACACTAAAATTTATGGCACAACTTTGAAAAACTATGAGAACTATGAAGATACTCAGGAGGAAAGAATATTCCCTATGAGGAAAAGTTACAACATTTGGTGCTTTTAAGTGTAGGAAAAGGGCAATTACAAGCGGGAGGGGGGAGGGGAAGAATGATGATAGAAATCTATAAAATTATATGTTGTGGAGAAAGTGGATAGAGAGACGTTCTCCCTGAAATAGGAGAACCTGGGACAATCCCATGAAGCTGAATTCCAGGAGATTCAGGACAGATGAAAAAGAAGCACTTCTTCACACAGCACATAGTTAAACTATGGGGTTTTCTACCACAAGATGTGTCAGCCAGCAACTTGGACGGGAGTTGGTAAAATTCTTGGAGGATTAAGCTTTTAATGGCTTCTATCCATGATTGGTTTTAGCTACCTCTAGTAGAGGTGCTAGGCCTCCGGATACTGGTTGTTTGGGAACATGAAGCGGAAAGCGGCTGTGGGGCTCATGTCATGTTTGCATGCTTCTAGGCATGGAGTTGGCCACTGTGAGAATAGGATGTTGGACTAGATGGAACTTTGGTGTGATCCAACAAAGCTGTTACGATGAAGTAATCATCAGACCTGCATATCTTCTGTGTTAGCAGCTGAGGTGCATGCTTTGAAAACTCCAGTGAGAGTCAGTGTGGTGTGGTGGTTAGTGGTGATATCAGGCTTTGGGGGAGCGGCTTCCTCCCTCCCTTTGGCCATGGATAAGCAGAACAAAGCAAAAATAGTCTATTACCATTTAAAGAGATTTAATGTTCAAAGCGAAAGAACAAAGAGTCAATTCTCGGAGTAAAGGTACTTCCAATTAAGGTTTATACCTACTTCCTCCTGAGTCACCCTCACCACTTCCTCATCTTGCATCCTGATCTCGCAACCACTGTGCCATCTGTGCAGCTACTTATCTAATCTCTGTGGCCTTGGACTATCCAGCGAACTGGAGTCTGTTAACTCTCTCTCTCCCAGTTCTTCTTCTCCTAGTTGTTCACCACCCAGTTCTTCCCAACTTTTGTCTTCTGAACTATGTCCCTCAGCAAACCACTGTTCCAACTCTATACTGTCCCACTTTTCCTGGGAAGATTCGGAATCCTGATCAGGGGGAGGAGGAGGGGAATGCTCCCACCATTCCTCATCTGTGCAGCCCTCCTCAGCACAGTCTCTGACGGGTTATCTAGGACCTGGGAGACCAGGGTTCAAATACCGACTTGCTCATGAAGCTCACTGAGTGACCTTGGACCAGTCACTGCCTGTCAGCCTAACCTACCTCACAGGGTTGTTGTGGGGGTTAAATGATGAGAACCACATGTGATTCATTGGAGAAGAAGGTGGGATATTAATGCAATAAATAAATTTCACACTAGGCTACGAAGTGAGACAATGTCTAGCGCAGTGCTACTAGCCCCCTGCTGAGGTGTGGGCCAATGCCAACCCCTGATCCCGATCACATCTGCAGGCCAGTATCCCATGCTAACATCAGCCCAAGGACACTGCCTCTTCCTGCTCTTGCCTTCTCCAGGCCTCATAAAAGGTGTATGCCAGGAACAGGACCTTTTGACTGGCATGTGAAGAAAGCTTCACATTCTTTAGACGGCTCTGACAAGGCTGCTTACAACATAAAACACAACCCCAGCGCTAGCCCCAAAATTTCTCCCCAAGTCGGCATTCAAACCTAACACTATTCATCAGAGGAAAGCAGGAAGACAAGCACAGAGTGGCAATTTGAAGCAGATGATGAACACCGCGTGTCGGAATGAGAGATCCATTTAAGCATAAGTATAGTTAAGTGCAAGTTAGGCAACAATTGTAAGCATCAGATTTCAGGATGCTAACAGCTGGGAGGTGGAAACACTGATGGCTGAAACCCACAGAAGCTTTTTAGCGGCATTATACAGCCATTCATCTTGTTTGGGCTTCTGCTCTGGGAGATGCTGGAAAAAGAAAAGATAATGTAATGGCAATAGTATATCAACAGTCAATTGTGGTTCTCTCTGAAAGCAAGGAAAGACACTTTGGATAGAGGAAAATATTTAAAATGCTTTTTGTTGTAATTAACACTGCAGCGCTGGTGTTTTTAAAGGGTCTTGTTACACTCATTTACTGGAAGATTTCATTAGAAGGCCTCTCAGTTGTTGAGCCAAGCAGCTGTAGGGTTGCTGCAGGTTCAATACAAGAGAAAAAGAGAGTGAGTGAGTGAGTTAGTTAGTTAGTTCCTGGGCCTTTAACTGTGGGCAGAGACTGCTTCTTGCACTATGGCAGCTTGATGGCAGGGTAACTCAACCCTTCCCAAATACTACCTTCTCTTAATCATTTAAAGTACTGAATTCTCTTGAACTGGGCAGCTCTAGGTGAGAAAATGATATTACAAGGTTCACCATCAAGTTCCAACATAAAGGGTTGGTTTTTTTTAAAGTACTTTTAACTCACGACTATAAAGGGCAAGTTGAGTTGTTTCACATGATAAATATGAAAGACTTCTGTGCTGTAGTGGTTAGAGTGTTCAACTAGGACTTGAGAGATCAGAGTTCAAATCCACACTCAGGCATTAAGTGGCCTTGGGCCAGTCACATTCTCTAGGTCTAACCTACCTCACAGGGGGTTTTTTTTAGGATAAAATGAGGGAGAGAAATTTGTATGCTACCTTGAGCTGCTTAGAGGAAAGGTGATGTATAAATGGAAAGAAGAAAAGAAAGACTTTTATACATAATGTAGGACTGGTGAGCAGGCATAGCCTTGACATACAATGTCTAATCATACTATCTAAGCTCCATGGTATGTGTCTCCTTCCTCGAGTCATAAGATAGTGTCTTGGGACATGCTTGCATCATCATGTCTCAAGATAATCCTTAATATATGGTACCTCCACGTTGGAATCTGTTTGCACAGCAAGATATCAGTCCAAGGTAAAGTGAAGAAAACTATTTGGATAGTCAGAGCTTCTTTTCCCCACTCTCTTGTTCTGGGCTGGGTCCCCAAATAGGCTACACACACACACAGTAGCCCAAGAAAATGAACTGCCATGGAGACATGGCATGGATATCCCTACTTATTCAATTTTCTCTCCAGCTTGCAAACATTATAGAATGTATAATGCCACTATCTGCCTCCTGAATTGCTTCTAGATTTCTCCCATCAGAAGCAATGGGATTTGAACTCCTTCTCTGTCACATTCAGACAGCAGTTTCTAATACACCTTGCAGAAAGGCAGGAGTGATTTTGTATCAGTTTGTTGCAATCAGCTCTCACAGCAAAAGCAGTTTGCAGCTGCTTTGTCCAAATGAAGCTGCATATTGTAACAGTGACAACAGGCCAGCAATTGTAGCTCCTGTTTGAAGCAGGTGAACAAACAATAACTACAGTGGTGCAGAGAAGAACATATTTTGGACACCAACTGTGTTCTAGGCCACATGTGGTAAGAAATGTTCGAATAAGCATGCCTCCATTAATAGGTACAGTATCCCCATGATTAAAAAGTATTTGTATATTTGGTGGTTTGGAAGGGATGAAGACAAATACTTGAATGCCACAGCTTCCGGGAAAATATGGATGAGAGTAATGTCATAAGACTTAGTCACTTAAACAATGCAGACAGCATCCAGAGAGAGAGAGAAAATCCTGCTGGCAATTTACTGAGAACTCCCCCCCCCCGAACTAAACTGTGTATAATTTGAGGGAAAAGCAGCAGAAAGGCTTTTCCTTTCTTAGTTCAGGCCTTCAACAAAACAGGGACACATTCAATAAAATATACACAGAAAAAACTCCCTCATAACTACACAGCCAATCAGGAAACATGCTACCTCAGTAAACATCATGCCCCTCCACCTGCCTGGTCGCTAAGCTATACCTCTACCTATACCCTTCTTGGCCAGTTGACTTCAATACTAACAGAATTAACCATTAAGTTGCACACAGAATGATCTCTGCTGTTGCACTTTCAACAAAAATACAGTCCAAAATACAGTTGTTCTTTTTTTTTTTATCCAAACATAACTGGGAAAACATGCTACATTTTTAGCATTAAGCAGTAAAGGCACATTCTGAAAAATTATTCCCATAGATGACACTGTACAAATAACTGGAATCGTTTCCATGTAATGTAAAAGGAGTGTGTGGTGAGGAATGGTAATCTATGGTGGGGCTGAATTTGTGTTTGTGATGCATCTTTAACATTTAACATGCATACCACCACAATTCGTTAAATTGTGCATTGTGCACATATTCATTTTCCCACCTCTCAGCTAGCCTTTGGTAAAGCTTTCTCCACAGTAATAGAAAACAATTGATAATTTTGATTTTAAAAGAAAAAAGAAATAAAAGTTCCCACAAGGCCGCTATTAATCAAACACCATTCAGCAATGTAGCACTTTCGTCTGTTAATTGTAATTGTTCGGGTATCTACTGTAGAGTGGTCTTCACAAATAGAGAAGAGTCCTTTAATGACTACTTAGGTGATTGTACGCAGCCTGTATTTACTGACAGAAGAGCCTGGTTGATTGAGGACTTTTACTGATGGCTGTAAGTTGCTTTTCCTTATCCCAAAAAGAAAAGAAAAAATCATGGCCAGAACTTTTTGTCCTCAGGTTTCCTATTCCAGAGTTATCTCTTTCTATTTATTTATATCCCAACTTTGCTTCAATGCTCTCAAGTTGGCATATACTTTTATTACTGTAATCCAACAAGATACAGAAAACCAAGGTTGAAGAACACTGCCCTAGCAGATCTATGGATGGTCTGAAATAGATCAGCAAGATTTTATGATTACCAGTTGTTCAACAATGACAATAAAATGCCCCTCCCCTCGGATTAGACTGCTGAAATTAAGAAACCTTGGGGTAACCAGAATTCTTTTCTGTGGAAGTATGGAAGTTCTGCTGTGATATGCAGAAGAAATCTGTGTGCCCAGTAACTACTCAGAGGCAACCCGTACTTTAAATCTAAGCATATGTGCTTTTGCTCAGAGCTCCAGTGAAACACAAAATAGATCCTGCAATCTTGAAGTCTGCCTTCCCCTGTTGACTGTACCAGCTTACCTGCATTGTGCCTGCTTAAATTCCTGGTCCAAATGAGTAGGAATGTGCAGTGACGTATGTTGCAAATCACCCTTCTATAATGATCTGGTGAGCTAAAATCCTAGTTTAGACTGTTAATATAAATAGACACTATTAGTAGCCAGCTTGCTTTGTTTCTATTTGTATACCATTCTTGAATTTACCATACTATGCACTTACTTATTAAAGGCCTGCTTTTGTGTTGTTTTTAAATCTCAATGACCAAGCAACCAGAGTGAGAAGCAGATTAGTCCTATGTTAAGTAGTGCCAGCTTGAACACTTGAAAGGTGATGCCGTTGCCATTTTCACCCTTATTTAATGAGAGCAGTGTCTTGTTTTCTGTATAGCTGACCTTTGATTTATTCCCCCTGGAGTGGGACATCACTGTAGGGGTTCAGTATATAATTTTAACAATGGCTATCAGAACAGTAGGGATCTCTGCTAGAGACAAGACATCTTTGGCATGAAATATGACAGTTTTCTTCTTTGGTCTTTACAGTGCTTGTTGATGTGTATAAAATGACTGCTTCAAATACAAGAGCTTAGTTAAGGAGCATTTCTTTTGTTTTCCTTTTCAGGATTCTATTTTCTTTTGCTGTTTCCAAGCAAATTAAATTTACTTTCTCCAGCCACTGGTCTGGATGGAAGTAATGCAACCATCATAGATAGAAGTAGACCAACAGATGTTTTTGGATTTTGTACCATTATATGAATGTAGGCAGGCATGTTGTAGATGAGCATGTCATGTACTCATAAGCTCAATCTATGCAGGCAAATTGACAACCTGTGAAAACTCTTCCAGCTTATTAGGAACAATAAAAGTGACGTTTTGGACTTGAGATCTTGCAGTCCTTACTTTTGACATGTCTGGTGCAGGACAAACTAGGTTAATAAGAAGTTGCTATTAATTCTGAAGAGGCCATGTAGAGTGTTAGACAGTTAGAAAAGCTTCCTGCAATCAGAGGTGGGAGGCAATGCTAATTTCCAGTTAGTCATGTAACTCCATTGTTTTCATGTGAATTGTGGCTGGCAGGTCTAGACCCTGAGAAGGTTCATTTACCTAGAGCTGTGGAGAATTGCAGCTGCATGACATATGATATGGTGGATGGAATTCTTCCATCATTACACAATAAAGGTATAGGAACTCTCCCGAAGGATGCCTTCGGACTTTCACTATTTTGCAGGAGAGATTCAAGTACATACCAGAACTTTGTTGTTGTTGTTTAGTCATTTAGTCATGTCCGACTCTTCGTGACCCCATGGACCAGAGCACGCCAGTCACTTCTGTCTTCCACTGCCACCCACAGTTTGGTCAAACTCATGCTGGCAGCTTCGAGAACACTATCCAACCATCTCGTCCTCTGTCGTCCCCTTCTCCTTGTGCCCTCGATCTTTCCCAACATCAGGGTCTTTTCCAGGGAGTCTTCTCTTCTCATGAGATGGCCAAAGTATTGGAGCCTCAGCTTCAGGATCTGTCCTTCCAGTGAGCACTCAGGGCTGATTTCCTTAAGAATTGATAGGTTTGATCTTCTTGCAGTCCATGGGACTCTCAAGAGTCTCCTCCAGCACCATAATTCAGAAGCATCAATTCTTCAGCAATCAGCCTTCTTTATGATCCAGCTCTCACTTCCATACATCACTACTGGGAAAACCATAGCTTTAACTATACGGACCTTTGTTGGCAAGGTGATGTTTCTGGTTTTTAGGTTTAGGTTTGCAGAATTAAAGATTAAAGCACTCGTCACCCTAGCATAAATCCACTTTAAAAATCCAGACCCAGACATCTTGTGGTTAGTAAATTGATGGGGGAGTGCACGGAAAAGTATAGGATGAACAATTGTCCTTATCATCCATGAACTAGCTGTGGCATCTGCACAAGCCAATCTGCAGAGACTTTCTTTGGAGTTGGAATCCTGAATGCTGAGGATTCCAGCTTCCAAGGGAATCCTACACACAGAGAGATCTACATAGGACAGCTCTTCCTAAGCAGGTGTAGGTCTAGGGTGTAGGTCTAAGTGTAGAAAGCCATGAAACCTCAGAGGCAATGCCAGCAGTGTGGTCTTGCTGCCCCTCGATTGTGTGGAGGCCTCTTCATGTCAATAATATGTGAAGCAGGCTCATCCAGGCAACCAGACTATTCTGCATGAGAGTGTCAAATGAAAACCAGTGGAACCTGGGGTTCAATTCCCTGCCTGGCATGACTATTTCACATGGGGTCACTGTTTACTATCACAGAAGTGGGATTGTCCCTAGGCAGTCTACTTCTGCATAGCAGTCTACAATGTAAAGTGGGTACCCAAAGTTTATTTTACCCCACTCGGAAGGACAAAATTACTAGTTCTAGCTAATTCAGTCAATACAGTTGCTAATACTTTAGTAGTCAAACAAAATTACAACTTCACTTGCCATCCTTATTGTCCTTTAATTGGTTCCCTAAACCACACTGCAGCTAACGTCTCACGTTCTAATTAATAATGGTGATAAGGAGAAATTATCTTCATTGGGCACAGTATGTCAAAGCTATTAGGACAGAGTCTATTAAGGAATATCATAATTTGGGTTGTTCCAAAGCAGGGGGTATATGGAATGTTTTAGATTCACCGACTCTGGGATCTTCAGCAGTACTTATTTGAGCAATCTTAAAAGGAGAGTCTCATCTTCAAAACATACATGAAGAATAATTCATCCAAATACAAAGGACAGCTTCCATTTCCCCCCCTTTTAATGTTGCAAAGAAACCCTCTCCCTGCCATTCCACACAAGATAAAATGAAATTCGGAATCATTAAAATGATTGTCTCTGCAAATTTTACTTAGGCTGCAATCCTATAATCAGTTAGCTGGTAGTCAGTTGAACTTAATGAGGCTTACTTCTAAGAAGATATGCACGCTACAGGATTGTTAAGACTGCTGTAGGGGGAAAATCATAAGAAAAGGCTAAAGCCTGTTAAGGTCCATCCTTATAATTAATAGAGCTGGAAGAGACTCTAGTCCAGCCCTCTGCAATGCAGGAATCTCAACAAGAGCATACATGAGAGAGGGCCATCCAACCTCTGTTTAAAAACTTCCAAGGAAGAAGAATCTACCACCTCTCATGGGAGTCTGTTCCGTTGTTGAACAGCTCTTACTGTTAGAAAGTTCTTCCTAATGTTTAGTCAGAATCTCCTTTCTTGTAACTTGAAGCCATTGGTTCGGGTCCTCACCTCCAGAGAATACATCTTTTGCTTCCAGTGAGAGGAGTGTAAGGCCCCAAAGAAACACATATTTATTTTTCTTTTAAAAATGGCTTTAGAAACGTTACAAATCCAATGAGACAATCCGAATTCAGTCTCATGAATAGTATGTCCTCAGACTAGTATGTCCTGATCAACCTAAATAAGAACAAACAACAAACAGGTAAGACCTACCCTTGCAAAACACACACAAAAAAAGAATGCTTTATTTTGTCTGAAGACCTGCTTCAGGAGACAGTTGTTGTTTTAAAAGCATGTTCCCAATCAAATGTTATGTTCCACAAAGCCGCACTTAAGGAAAACATCTCCAAAATACAGATGCAATAGCTTAATGGGTGTCACCGAAACAATTTAACACTGGTAATAAAAAAGGAAAAAGGAAAGTCACCTGAAATATTCTCTTAAACAACACAAACATGAACAAATATTTCTGACTGGCATACATTTAGGGACTTGACCTACACTTAGAAACCCTGTGTGAGCAAAGTCTGCTTCCAGCGAAACCAACACAAAGACATACAGTACCCCAGAGTCATGGGGATAAGTAACAGGGAATGAGCTGACAGAGGCAGCTGCATCCTGGCTTGAGAGTGGATGTATACCTTAAATGCCTTTTAATAGGTTTCTGCAAAGATGACTAGGTTCCAGAAACTGGACCTGTACTGGAAAGTGGTCCAAAAGGAGGTTGGGATTAATGGTGCTTTGGGAAGGTCCATGGCTCAGTGGAAGGGCATCTGCTTTGCATGCAGAAGGTCCCAGGATCATCCTAGACATCTCCATGTAGGGCTGGGGAATATTCCTGTCTGAAACCCTGGCAAGCTGCTGCCAGCCAGCATGTGAAGATGGACCAACAGTCTCAGTACAAAGTAGCTTCCTATGTTTAGCAACGCGCCTGTGGGTCTGTCCTTCAAGAGTAAATCAAGATGGAGAAGTAGAAGCCTTGTCAGTGCTATTCAAAGTATCGTCATTGGCTCTTGTCTCAGGGACCAGTGGATAGGCAAAATCTCTTACCTGGTCTGGTTGAGTAAAACAGGTTGTAGGTTCCAGAGACTACTTATGAAAGGTGTGAAATGAGAAGCATGACACTTGGGTCCAGCAAGTTCATCTTGCACCAGGGCAAAGACGACATTAATACTGATCTTGGTTGTAACCCAAACGTAGCAGGTCCAGGATATGGTTTTGGAAACTAAGCTCTTGATTTGGCCCTATGGGTTGAAATGATCTGGAAACAGATCTTGTGGGTAGCATTTTGCAGAGATATTGTAAATTAGGAAGGAATTTACAGTGGTCCAAGGAAGGACTTTTATTAGCAGCTATTTGTATCCATCTTTTTTGGGGGGAGGGGGTGTACACAGGGCAACATTCACAAGGCGATCCCACTTTATCGGCTTGGCGACAAAAGGAAAGTTAGGTTGACTGATAGTAACTGGCCTAAGCGAGCTTTACAGCAGAGCTCCAGAAGTTAGCTGAGTGGCTGGGAAAACCCAGCCAGGTGGGTGGGGTATAAATAATAAAATTATTATCATTGTTGTTGTTGTTAGCAGCAAGAAAGGGCATGGAAGTAGTAGCTGATTATAACACATTTGGAGGTGTGTTGTTGTTGTTTTAAAAAAGCAACTACTACAAATTCAAGAGCAGGGTGGCAGTTCGGCAGCTCCAGCATGTGAAAAGGGGAATATTATTTTGTAAATTGCTAGAAGGAATGATTGGATTTGTACATTTTAAAAATAGTTCTTAAAAATGAATGTGTTTATGGGGAAAATGTCAATACTCAATTAACATAACCAACAGTCCTTCCAGGACTCATACAGCCTGAGTGCTCATGCTGTATATTAGATAGGTGGTTTCTTTTACATCAGGTGGAATGTAGCAGTACGTAGCAGGGGAAAGTATTTCTGCCCCGCCTCCCACAATAGCTAGTATTGAAACCCTGTCCTATCGCATTTCTCCTCCATTCTTGAAGATGCATTTCCAGCTGTTACTGGGAGAAGGGACATATTCAAAGCAGGGCTTTTCCTCATTCAGAGATAGGAAAGAGAACTCCGGTGGATCTTTCAAAACAGAAGTCAGCTGAGAGGAAGGCTTTGTAGTAGGGTTTGTTCAAAGTGCCTGGGCTTGACACATTCATTTGTTCTCTCCCACAGACGGTAGACTGCTTTGGTTGAAGTTGAGAAATATCTCGGCATATATTTGAGTGAATTTCTTTACTCAGCTTATTCTGTTTAAATTTACTTAAGGGTCAGCAATACGGGAAAGCAAAATTAAGGCTACAATCTTAAATTGTACGGGCGGAGAATGAAGGCCACCTAAAATTCAGTTTCCTGCTAGACTCACGCAAACCCTCCTCTATCCTTTTACCTTATTTAGTTTGGAACATTTACCCCCCTATAGAAAATAACAAGGAGGAAATTAATGAGAAATCTTGAGGGGAAATATTCCCATTCTGGAAGCATGTCAGGAGGATGAGACGGCGATGGCTCCTGCTCTCTCTTTGATGTCAGTAGGGCAGCAGGAAAGCCTATGGGGTGGAGATCTGGCACTCTCTTTCTCTGCCCCCCTCTCCTCCCAAGGGCCAAAAGATTACAGTCTTAAGACAGAGAATATAGGCTCCTTGGCGCAAATCAGTAACCCCTCTGCGCTATAATTTATGGGGAACTTGTGTGCACAACAATTTTTTGTAAAAAACGGCAATGGCAAAAGTTTAATTTTGTCTTCTTCGTTTCTTCCAGTGAACTCTTTAAGTTTAGGGGGGGGTGTGGGGTGTTAAATGCAGTCTATTATTTGCTCAGATGGTTGCTTCAAAGTGGGATTAGAAGCCATAAAGTGAAACTGTGTGAATCCTGAAACTTTATTGCAGGCAGCACCTGTGTCAGGAAAGGGAGAGATAAGAGAATAAAGAGAGAACAAACTATGAGAGGCGCATTAATCTGTCTCCTTGTGCTTTTAACATCTAAGGATCCCACTATTAATTCAACTACAATTGTGCAATTGTTCTTTTATAGCCTTAATTAACCCAGCATTGCGCTTTCTTTAAAAAAAGTCATCTTTCCTTCACTTGTTTTAAACTCTTGAAGACGAAAGAGGAGTCTCCAGCTAGCACTATGGCCCTCACAACCTAAAATATAATTCCAAGTTTAGTATATTTTGTTTCAATTTACATCTTAATACTGGCAAATGTAATGAGTCCACGGGTCTCTAATCTTTCAAACGGAGAACTGTGGGAAATCAAAGATAAAAGAAGTGCACTGAGCAGCCTAACCCAATACGTCATATCGATTAGCAAAATGATTCTGCATGGTGATCCAAGGGCTCAGTAATGAGATACCCAGCATGACTGATCTTGGATTGCTTTGAAGCAGAGTCTCAGACTCTGCCCCCCCCCCCGAAAAAGTGAATATTTTGTTTTGAGCCCTTTCCTGCTTGCTGATGTAACAAATGGGCAATGAACATAGAATCTGAGTGTTGCGAACTTATTCCAACCTATAAATTTGCATGAAACAAACTTCTGAGGTAGACGTACCATAGCTTCCACTCGTGTTGGCACAGATAACGGCACCAAAGAAGTATGGCTCATATTTCTGAATTCTAGAAATAACTTTCTGGCAGGCTATGGTGGGATCCATTCCTGTTCGCATATACTCCACGGCTTGATAGCTGATTTAAGAAAAATAAACAAACAGATATTAACACAAAAGTTCTCCAAGTGTCATAGTATGCATAGTATGCCAAGGAGGAGGAAACCCTCCTCCGCTGATAACAAAAAGGGAATCTTGCACGAACTTGCCCCAACGTTGACACGGGATAAAAAACCAAGACAGGGCCTTTGTAGTGGTGGTTCCCTATCTCTGGAATGGTTTGATTTGGCCCTAGTGATCCACTGTGATCAAATCCTCTGAGTCTAACTGTTATCAAAAACTCATAATTAACTGGTTTGGTATATGAATTTGTCCAGGTCTTAATGCTTGGATGCAATATGAATTGAACACCAGTTCCCTTCAAAATTCTTCTACGGCTAGGATTGTAGAAAGAGAGTCTGCATATTTAAACGAAATGTGAAATAGCTATTATTGGTTCAAAATCCTACTGTTTGGACAAGGCTAAGCAACAACCCCCAGATGATGTTGTTTTTCTACATCATGAAGGACCTATGGGCATGCCTAGTGATACCCCCAAGGCTTGAAGCAGTGCAGCGCAGCTTCTGAGGTTGCCTATACAAAGCCCATCTTTTACCCCAGGGTGGTCTCACAATTAAACCCAGTATCAAAAAGACCCAAAGAGTTCACAGAATATAAAAACCTGGGCAAGAAGCGCATCATCAAATCCCCATCTCCAGTGGCAGCTGCAGCTCCAGCTGTACTATCTGCATATGCTCCAGCTCCAGCAATTGGAGAGTCTCCCACACGTCTAAGAAATATGAAGGCGATGTTAAAACAGCCGGCCGATGGGGAAAGATTCTGATAGTTCCAACAGAGTCACAAACAAGCTAGCAACAAAGACACACTGAGGCGTGTTTCTCATTGAGGTAGTAAACCTGTGCCTGCCTCAAGTAAACTTCTCGGAGCTATATGTACAATCTCAGGACTCTGCCAGACAAAGCATTCGCCAGATTTGCCCGTACAAAACTTAGGCAGAGGTTACACCATGTTTGGTATTTACTGAGTATTTATTTAGATTTGTTTGTTTCTTTAGGAGGAGAGCTTATGAGGACAAAAGGCCATTCATCCTGATCTGCTTTGGGGGTGTCTTCCCACCAATCATTTGATCATTCCACACTTTTCTATACAGAGCACTTTCATTGCGCATGTCTAAGTTTCCTACTATGAGCTCGAATTTCCCTTGCAAAATACATGACAGAATGCTTGTCTATTAAAAAATAAGACACACACCCCCAACCAAAAACCACAAAACTTAGAATTGCTTCTTCTCAACATTTAGTTTTCTGTGCAGAGGATAGTTCAGTCATGGGAGTCTCTGACTGTAGTCAGTACAGCCCAGACACAAGCTTACCACCCTCAAGAAGATGTAGCGGAATGTCTCGGTACAGTGGTACCTCAGGTTAAGTACTTAATTCGTTCCGGAGGTCCGTACTTAACCTGAAACTGTTCTTAACCTGAAGCACCACTTTGGCTAATGGGGCCTCCTGCTGCCGCCGCGCCACCGGAGCCCGATTTCTGTTCGCATCTTGAAGCAAAGTTCTTAACCTGAAGCACTATTTCTGGGTTAGCGGAGTCTGTAACCTGAAGCGTATGTAACCTGAGGTACCACTGTATATAATAGCAGATTTTGTTTTCCCATGTGTCAATTCCGTTCTTTTTGGGCAGCAATATTTATTATTATATTTGCTGAACTGGACTGAAATATCAAGGCAACACTTAACTTAAACATCCAATATAATCAAGCACAGCTCTAAAACGGATAGAATTGAAGAGGACGAAGACAGAAAACAAATTCATGCATTCTTGACATACCCACTTTTCCACAAAATCCTTCTTTCAGGTGATATAAAAATCATTACCATTACAGTAGCAGTTCACATACACACTCATGCTTACTATAAGAACTCAAGAAGGGAAAACAAATCTCACCAATATGGAATCTTGATTTTATTGTGACACTAACCCCTGAATTTTGTGGTCTGCACCATTTGTAGACGTCCCCACAGCAATGCTTCCATTCTGACCAATCACAATCATGCCTAAAAATGAAAACAGGTGGGGAATTTAGAAGCAGCATTATGGGTTAATGATTTTGTTAATTGAATAGGGGTAATGTTAGGCGACCACCCTTTAAAACAAACCAGACTCCTGCTGTCCTTCAGACAGAAGTGGGGAACTGGGTTTGACCAGTGAGTTACAATGTTTATATCCCCATCCCCTCATAGGCCAAATTTGACAGGTGGGTGCAGCTCAGGAAACCCCTTTCTAAATTCTGAGCAATGTAACCCTTGGACAAAGCACAATCTCATCCATTGTTTTACATAGTGCTTCGTAGACACTGCTGATCAGCCGGGCCTGCAAACCCCTTTTCAGCTAAGCCACGTTTTGACCTGGCCCATGCTGACAACATATATGACAGCAGCTGTGTGCAGTTGGGCCAAAATGGTCTTGAAGGCCAAATGGGAGGCCTGACAGGTGTAATCAGGTTTGGAAGCTATATTTATTCACACCTATTTTAAGAGTTCCCGGTAATATACGACAATCGCCACAATCTTTTCTTATCACAACTAGATGGTGATGGGATCCACCTGGGAACTGTTTGCCTTCCTTAGGCCTCTTTTACATTTGGAGTAACTCCACACTAGAGTCCATCTATTACGTTTAAAGAAAGAAAATCTCCCATCCGCGAAGACAGATGATCACCAGGATCACAGTCTGCCCCATAATTCTGCACTGATTAAGTCAGAAACATGGGCTTTGGCTCCTGGCTTCAGATGGGAGGCATAATCATTCACTTCAAGTGTGGAAATACATATTTTAGGACACTTAATTGTTAATTTATAGACCCACATCCAGATAATTCATGCACTGGCTACCGGAAGGCAGTAAGTGCCATAAACATAGTGTCAACTGACACAGCATGAAGCAATTGTTCAAAGTTTGCATTCAGTTATTTGCCAAGTAGGCAATTTGCCTACAGAATGCAACTGCCTGTAGTAGCCTAGTTCAGTTCTGCTCGCTCTTTGCCTCCCAAAGAAGGGAAGCAAAGAATAAATCACTGACTTGGGCAAACTGCCAAGGTGCAAAAGTTCATAAGGACACACCTTTAGATTAGCAAGAACCTTGGCATTTGACATTTTTAAAATGCTAATTACTTGGTGGTGACGAATTTAATCATCACACTAGAAGTGCCTCTTAAGTGTCTGGGAATGAGGCTTGTGCTCCCAAGTCACTTAGGTGCTTCTGTAAATTCCAAATTTAATTACTATGCAGATGGAAGAGGCTGGATCCAAACAAAGTCGTCGTCCCCCGCCCCACCCCATCTTCAGCTAATTTTGCAAAAGGTAAAGTTGAAACTTGAGCTTATTTGGAAAAAAACACAACTTCCAGACCTATGTAGTTCTGGAATATCTACTAGGATGATCAATTCACTGGAATATATAAGCTCATTTTGAAATTACTTCTTCAAGAAGGAGCACTCTTGATGCACGTTCAGCAAACTAGCAAGCAAAAAGAGCAAATTAAGTTGTTCCTGCTTGAAAACAAAGTGGTGCTTCGATTTTGGATGATAATCATGTTCTACTAACACAAGTTCCGCCTCATCAGACCATGTGCGTATTTTTAAAAAAATGCTCATCATGTATCTGTAGAATGAATGTATGAATGTACGGGGACTGGGAAGGAAAGGTGAAAGGGGCATAGAATGTCACATTCCTGATTCTAAAACTAAACAGAGAAGCACAGGCCAGGTTCCTACAGTAAGTAGGGAGATTTACAGAATGGGGTGAGGGGTAACATGGCAGGCGTCCTTCCACATCCCAAGTCCTGCCAGTTCATGCTGGCCAAGGTGGAAGGTGGCTTCCATGAAATTTTTCACTATGCCAGCAATATATTGACATAGCTGAGAAACCCGAGGAACTTTTGGATCAAGTGGATCCAAGGCTGCTGCTGATCAGCCTCAAGACTCCTCATTTCAAGGCTCCTACACACAGTAGCGTTTCACCCTCCTGGGCAGAGCCCCACAACCAGCAGAGAGGCAACTATGCGTAATCTGAGAGCACAGCATTCAACAATATGGGGTGCTAGGGCTTCGCGCTTGGGAAATGTCTTGCTGAATAACTTGTGTTATCTCTGCATCAGGCAGACTTTGTTCTTAAGTGGATCGTGTCTTTATATTCCGCTTAAAATTATTCACATTCAGTTTGTCTGGTGACTCATTTAAAACAAGCAGAGGGATTGCAGCATGAAATAAGCTGCTGTCAAGAAGGCATACCAATAGTGTCATGGTTATGAACATCTATTCTTTTCTTTGATGCACTCCGCTCTTCTTTGGTGAACTTTGCAGCCTGCTTGTATGGGCCACATGATTTTGAAGCATCTGGCGTCACACTCTGCAATCAAAGTTTCATTCACATTAAAATCTTGGAAGAAAAACAAAACTGGCATTTCAAACAAACCTGTCTTCTACCCCTCCCCCCCGTCATTCTAAAAGAATAGTGTAAGATTTCTGTATATGCCAAGGATGAAGAAGTTTCATCGAAGGCAAATTACTGTTGCTCAGATGCTTTAAACAATGAACAGACAAAAGCATCTCCCTCAATTTAGAGTAACTCAATACTCAAAACACTCTAGTTATCGCAGCCCGGCTCAGATTCCACGTTATGTGATTTGCAAATGTTTCCTACAATGAACAGCCAGCAGAGAAATAATACATCAACATTCTATGTGCAAAAATGCAGCATGATAATTTGTCTTACCACCTACCGCTGTAATTCAAGATCAGTTTTTCTCAATCCTCATGAGCATCCATGCTGATTGTGATGAGACAACTTTATAGACAAACCATACGGCTAAAGGCGCTGAAGCCGGATACTTCAACTTGCTCTACTTCCACTCCACATACCCTGCAAACACCCTTTACAATCTAACACACCCTATTTTTCCCCTTTTGCTGGTGGCTCAAGTTAAAAAAATTAAGAAAGACTTTGCTTCAGCCACACAGACTTCTCCCGCTAGCCTTAAAGGTTGTTATCTTTCAACTTTCTTCCTATGGTCTTGGGTGCAGAGGTCCCTCTACAGGTTTCTACATAGCCTGTGTTTTCTGCAGGGATAACTTGAAGGGGATAGATAGTCAAGAGGGTGGGATCTGCATGCACAACGAAGGAAGAAAACATTTTACACAAATCACAATAGGCTTCTGAATCAATCATAAACGAATAGTACTGGAGTTCCATATTATATTTTTAACAGTAAATATCTAATTGGAGATTTATTTTTTTTAAGTGTGCCCATAGTTATACATCTGAGCGAGGTAGCATAAAAACAAAAAATGCCCATGCTGAACGGCTCCACATAAATTTAATGGTTACACACTTATCAGGATCACAGCAGGCTCAGAGCAGATCTTAAAATGAACCTGCATTCCAGATGCATGGCTAGAGGCAATTAAAAAAAATAAATCTTAACCAGAACATAAAAATAGTTTAGGAATTTAAAAAATAAGGCAAACAGCAGACAGAGCTTTGGCTTGTTTATATGAAATAACAATGTGTGGTTTCTAATCATGGCAGAAAGCTTAAAAGTTCCAAGGTGGGGGAAGAGCAGAAAACATATGCGAAAGATAACCAAGAAGCTTAAACCTAGCTCCCACAGAGGATCTGGTGAATAGAAGAACATGGGAAAGTCCCTGGGTATATAAAACTCCTTAAAAGCAACTGTCCAGTGATGGCCGGGGGACACAGATAGGATTATCAGGTGCCCAACACTTACAAGGCAGACAATATGAAAGAGCAAGAATCAGACGCAGTGGAAGGATTCAAGTTGAACTGGTTAGCAGAAGCTGGTACCGGCAGTGACCAATTCTAGGTCGACTGGAGGCTAAAGAGAACCGAAGAGCAGGACCCTCAAAGCTGATCAACAGGACCTTTTGGCTCCATAGGCCTAGCTCCATTGGAGAACTCTCTTGTACACATTCACGTACATTTGTTCTTTGGTACACAGCACATTCCTCTTCCCCTGCAGCTTGCTCCAATGATGGAGTGGGGTGCTGGGAATGTTGCAGACATAAGAAGAGCCCTGCTGGATCAGGCCCAAGGCCAATCTGGTCCACCATTCTGTTCTCGGTGGCCACCCAGATTCCCATGGGAAGCCTGTAAGCAGGACCTGAGTGCAACAACACTCTCCTCGCTTGCAATTCCCTGCAGCTGGCATCCAGAGGCATACTGCTTCCAAGAGTGGTGGCAGAACAATATTTAATACAGTATAGCCACCAGGTTTTGAATTATGGTGCTGGAGGAGACTCTTGAGAGTCCCATGGACTGCAAGAAGATCAAACGCATCCATTCTTAAGGAAATTAGCCCTGAGTGCTCACTGGAAGGACAGATCGTGAAGCTGAGGCTCCAATACTTTGGCCACCTCATAAGAGAAGACTCCCTAGAAAAGACCCTGATGTTGGGAAAGATGGAGGGCACAAGGAGAAGGGGACGACAGAGGACGAGATGGTTGGACAGTGTTCTCGAGGCTACGAACATGAGTTTGACCAAACTGCGGGAGGCAGTGGAGGACAGAGGTGCCTGGCGTGCTCTGGTCCATGGGGTCATGAAGAGTCGGACACGACTAAACAACAACAACAACAACAGCCACCAGGTTTATAAAACAAGAAAAAACAAGGGGGAAAGTTGTGTTTTACCTTCCAAAAGTTTGGCTGACAGTTTCGATTAAGCCACTGTAAGTACATTGAAAGAGAGCTCTGTGTAGTCAGGTCTTCACTTGGAAACCCCATGCTTTCTGCAAATAGTGAGGCTTTATGGAACAGAAAATAATTAGTAATTTCTTTTTCCATGTAACTGTATTTGCAATTCTACAAGCGTGCATGAGGACACTTTTCAGCTCATCGAGATCCCTATGAAAACACGGCATGGCACTTGTAAACCATTTTCATATAGTATTACAACAGTCAGAGCCCAAGTCACTGCCCTATACAAGTGTATACGTTATTATGATTATGTCCTCAACAGACATGCCTTTCTCATTTTTTAGAACAAGAACATATATCAGGGGGCTTCAGAATCCTGAAGACTGATAGCAAACTAAGAGGAAGTATATCAATTTGCAACATGGAATCCATAAATGAAAGACTTGCGATAAGAAACAGCAATGTTCCACTACACTGTCAGATAGAAACTTTAAGAATTCAAAGTAGAATGTTTTAGACTGTATTGATTATTTTAAAAAAATATCCTGTTGCTTTTATCTAATATATCTGAAGTATGTTTCTATTTTTTCCCTGTTAAATTTTTTAAAGAGAAAAGTGTTTTTAGGGACGTCATATTTATAACTGCACAGCTTGTGTTTTCACAGAATCCTTTCTGAGCTATCTGTTGCAGCTATACTTTTTAAAGAATAATTTCTAATGCTAAAATTCCAGAAATCAGTGATGAGTTTTTTCACTGAAGTCTGCGATTCAATACAAATTTATTATTTTAATCTATAAAAAACATTGGTCTCCAAAAAGTCCCCAACCAAGTATACAAAAACCCAAAAACCCTCTTCTACACACAAGAGCATTCAGTAATAATAAATACACAAACAAAACCATAATCTGATAAAATTAACACATCAAAAATTTGGCAGAACAAAAATGCCTCAACTGCCCACCTTGAGGAGAAGGGACCTTTCTAAACTGGGAGTAAACACCACACCTCTAGGTTAGGTTTCTTGCAATATGTTATACATGGGCCAGCCTCTGAAGATGGTCAAAATTTACGATAAAAACCATAGAAAAATGGTTTGAGCATGTAACACTAACCCTGGCTCAACTGCACTGGCTGCCAGTGTGTGTGTGTGTGTGTGTGTTTATATTGTAAACCGCCCTGTGATCCTCGGATGAATGGCAGTATAGAAATTTAATAAACAAACAAAACTAAATTGTGAACTTAATGAGACTGGACAGCATGATGAAGAGGGAAGAAATAACCTATCAAGTCAAACCAGAGCACAGTGGCCCCTATCCATTTAAAGCAGGTGTGGGGAATCTTTGACCTGCCAGATGTTACTGAACGACAGTTCCCACCAGCCCTAGCGAGCACGACCAATGGCCAGGGATGATGGGAGTTGTCGTTCAGCAACATCTGGAGGGCGAAAGGTTCCCCACACCTGCACTAAAGCATTGCACTCTATCTTAATGAAATCAAGTAACTTGTCGCAACCAACTTGTGACAAAGTTCTGGACACCAGCGAGGCAGCTTAACTTCATTTGGACAGAGGCGGCTGCCTTCCACCACTGCATGGCAGAGCCAAAATTTCAAGGCAGCAAAATGAAGGAAGTTACCTGACTCTCCAACCAGTAAGGTGTGCTGAGTATGCTCTATCACTTTTCGTGCCACGCCAATAGCATTTTTTACGCGTCTGAGATCAGCTACTGCCCCAACTTCCATAGTATTACTGGACCAAAGACAGACAATTGTACCCAAAAGCAAAACAGACAGACAGAGCTGTAGTTAGGAATATTTTAAATTTATACCAAGAAATGCAGAGTATAGGAATAATGTATGCCACATCTAAAGGACAAGCATAAGATGGATATAAAAACAAAGATTGGTGTCCAAATGTTACTTGCAATCCCATTAGACTACTCCAGACTAAATGGGTTGAACCTGTAGATGGGGAATTCCCAAATGACTGTCCACAGAACATGAGTGGTTTGTGATCTTAATTCAGGTGCTTTGTGGCATGTCTGTGGATTTGTAGTTGAATATAACACATTTATTGCTTTAAATATTCATTCTGACTTTTAACTGCATTCTGATTGCTTTTAATTTCTCATATTGCATTTTAATGTATTATAATGTGAATTCTATGGAATTCACATTGTAATAGAATAAAATGCAATATGCAGGAAATTAAAGCAGCAATAAAGACACAATTAAAATTAATACAGCATCTAGCACAGTACGATTGCTACAGCAGGCAGAAAAAAATCATTTAAGTGGTCAGCCTCAACAATTTTAAAGTGGTCTGTGGGTAAAAAGGTTTGAGGACCACTGCTGTAGACTACAGTTCAGATGGGCATGTGCTCTCTTTAAACTGACATTTTAAAGCATTTTTAGTGAGAGGAGAAAATAGAGCTAAACCTGACTTGCTAAACCAAATGGATACACTCTATTGCTACTAGTGCACAGCTTCTCATGAGAGCAGGGCCAGTTACATATATTGCCATATGCTTGTTTATCTGCTAGTTACTTTAGAAACCCTGGAGTGTGTATGAAATAATGTGCATAATAATGCAATAAGCCAGTAAAGAAACTGTACTTCTTGAGATCAAGGAGTGAAACAGAAACTAGAAAAAAATATATATGTGTGTGCATAAGACTGACATAAAGATTTAGAAGAAAAACCCCATCCCTAGTACAGCCGTCAGTCAGTCTCAGATGCACGCATGCCCTTCTGGGCTCATAGGTTCCCATCTGCTTTTCAATGGAGACGGCAACAAGGACAAAGCTGTCTACTCTTTGTAGTGAGTGGGGAAGATTCTGAACACGGAGGAGCTGCATGCAATTGATAGCAGAACCCCTATGCCTGTTAGGAATGATGTGGGATTCCTTACCCATCCATAATCATAGCATCCAATGTTGTTTCTCCATGTTCATCTGGGTGTCCTCCATACCCCACACTTCCATCACACTGTTCAACTTCACACTGCCCACAGCCTTTCTCTACTGCATCCAGTTCAGAACCACCTGCCTGTAAGGTACTCCAAGCTGAAAGGAACAACAACAACAAAATCCCACTCACTCCACATGTAAAGTACGTAGAAGTCATATTCTTAAAAAGCACACCCCCAATTCCCATCCCTAGAATACCACAGTACAGTGCAAATGTGTAAGTGTTCATTGTCCTGATTTTATGGAGGTTGGTCAATAAGTACAAGAAAACTAAATCCATCATGTTCAGGGAATGCAGCATCAGTGGCAAAACTCTTAAACCTGGGATTCCTAGACATTAATTGTCAACTGTCTGCTTCTCATTGTATTCTCCCCCTGCACTGCCAATCTGGCATCAGCCACAGTTGGCAAGTAAGCTATAGATTAAAAATGGCCTATTTGTCTGATGTGACAAATGTTGAGTTCATTCTAATTTCTTTCTCTTCAAGCCCAGAGTCTCCAATGAGCCAATTATGTTTAGAAGTAAAAGCAAAGCAGCACAAGGCTAGATAATAAAAAACCTGGCCCTGCTCTTTTAAGTGGGGAAGCTTTTTCTGGCATGGTGATAAATGGTGGGGAAAGTTTTCCTGGCTACATGTCTGCATCAAGTTGCAGCAAAACAGGAATGGACTGGGGGTGGAGGGATCGGTGGAGATGGGATAACCCTCACTATATGGCAACAATGTGCTAGTTAAAGGAAAAAAAAGTTTTAAAACCATTTGTATGGCATTTCACTGAGGGATTTAAAACCATTTAATGTTGCTCCATATGCTTCGTTCGCAAGCCAGGCATGTCACTTATGGTGCAAGAATTTCCTCAAGATGGACTTTAGCACAAACTTTATGGATATATTGGGCAAGGGAGAGGACTCATTAATCTTGTCCCAGATGCATGCACACTCACTAGAAGGAAGTGAATACGCTCCTTTTTACACACTGTGTGTGACACAGAAGCAGAAAGTGTGCAGATCATATTTACGCATTGTCTGATGTTGCTGTTATGAATCCAGTGAAGACACCCACCACAAGAGCTGCCAGAAGAAATCTATGTTGCACAATTGGCCACAAGATGTTGCTGTGGCCTAGTAGACCAAATTATGTAGCTAATACAGAACACAACACAAGCTGAACTTCTACAGATACAGCAGCACACCAGTGTTTCCAGTGTTAATAAAATGCCATGCTAAGAGCCCTTCTGCCACATTACTGTGGATCAGAACCCCTTCCCCAAAAGACCTACACTGAAATGGAGGGGGACGTGCCCTGCCTGTAACAGTGCTACACTAAGAAGCTGACTAACGTGCACTAAGGAATGTAGATTATGTCTCGTTAAACCAGAACGTAAAATATCCCACACCAAACAAGGAAGAGGAAAGTAGCAGAGAAAGGCCAAGGAAGTTTAACAGTAGCAGTGTGGACGGCTAGTTCATCTGACCAGGCTTAAACTGTCACCACCCTTTCTCGTATTTCAATGCAAACATTATGTCTTGTTTTAAAAAGAGCACTGTTGAACATGCACAGACTGCCTTTCCCCTCCTCTTCCCACAGACAGATTTTTGGGACTGAGATAGTGGCTCCCGTAAATAAGAAAAAGGGGAAGGGAGCGGGGAGGAAAGAACAATTGGGTCCCAGGGTCTGGCAGGACACTGCTGAAGGTGAAGTCTCCCTCTCCAACCAGCCCAAATCTGGTAAGCTTGAATTCCTCCCCCACCCTCAAAGCAAGGGGTCCTCCTTACTGCTTCACTAGCCCCAAGTGATCGGAGGGCCTGGGCTCCGAAAAAGCGACTGCTCTGCTCTTATGTTTCCCATCAACGCCTGACTTTAGGAAGGCTCAACACAACCTGCTCGAGACATCCAATGCCAGCGTGCTATGTTCTCCCAGCCCAGAGATGCCAGCATGCAGCACGCACACAACCGCCTGCAAGGATCTTTGCAGATTTGCCAATGTGGCGCTGAGACCCGGGCTGGATCATGAATCTAGAAAGCGGGGTGCGGGGTGGGGGGAGCCCAAACAAAGTTTGGGGCAAACCTAGGACGGGGCGAGGGGTTCCTCTCCGCCCGCTCGAGCCTCTCCTCTGCGCAACCACGGAAACCCTGGAGGAAACGAAACAGCACCTGCTTCGGCGGCTTTCCTAAAGGGCCAGGTGTTGAGGACCAGAGGCAGCGAGGGCGCCTCGCCGCTCGCCACCGCCGCCTGCAGCAGCAGCAGCAGAGGCAGCAAGCAAGGTCCCCTCGGGCAGCTCCCGCGCCCCATGGCTCCGCCAGCCCCACTGAGCCGCTCCCCTGTCAGCCCCACATCCCGTGACCGCCCGGCGGATCGGCCGCACGCGCAGTAGCCCGCGAAGGGCGGAGACTGTGCCGCGCGTAAAAGTCTTGCGCGGAGCGGCCTCTGGTGGCAAGTGCCGCCCTCTGGGCGCGCCGCGCGGTTCCTCTTTCTCTCTCCAGACCGCGGCGGTTGCGGGGCCCCTCCGTCCTCCCATCAGAACTGCACTGGAGAGCTAGAGGAGGAACCATGGTCGAGGGTTCCACGAGGGGCGTCGGCAGACCATCTTAGTCGCCTTAAGAGGCCGCTCCTGTTGCTTCGCAGAGTTGGTGCCTGGCTAAGCGCTTGTTTGCGTTTATGTTTCTTCTTTTGCACGCCACGAAGGAGAGAAACGTCCGTTACTACGAGCTGAATAAAGAGCATGAAATTCACACTCGACTCCGAGTATACTTCAGACGGGGAGGTTGTGGCGCGCCAGATGCTGTGGGGCAACGACTCCCATCCGCCTTAGCCAGCAGGCCCAGTGGTCAGGGATGACGGGAGCTGCAGTGTTGTGTGTGTCATCCTCCACTCAGCACATCTCCCCAGCATGCCAGAGACAGGCAAGCAAGGATTAGGCACCTGGTGCTGCCCAGAGAGAGTTACAGCCTATGCTTACCTGTCCATGCCTCCCTATAAGGCTTGGTTTCCAAACCCATTATTGTCCTGGTCACTCTCCTCGGCATTCTTGTCAATATCCTTCTTGACACAGGACTCCAGGTGAGGTCGGACCAAGGCAGAATATTACTTCCATAGTTGTCAAATTTCGGATTTGAAAATAAGGGACCAGCAGCCTCACCTGACAGTCTATGGGATATCTAACAATCCGTGATAGCAGTAGGAAGTAGCGGGAAACGGTGCTGGAATAAGGGAATTTCCCGCAAAAAAATGGAAGGTTGACAGCTATGATTACTTCCCTTAATCTGGACACTAGAATAGCATTAGCTTTTTCTGCCACTGCATCATACTATTGACGCATGTTACGTTTGCCCTCATATTAGTTTGGCCCTCATATTAGTTTGGTCCTTTACACATGTACTTGATGTCAAGACAGGTGTCCCCCCATCCTATATTTGCATATATGATCATTCCCACTTTAAGGAATAATCTGATTATCCACATTCTAAAACTGCTGTTTATCCCCCATCCAGGCCACTTAAGAGACATTGAAGGTCATATTCCAGCCAGACAAAACACTCAAGGAAGGTGCGGCGCAAACAGGTGAGGATTGTGTCCTGGGAAGAAAGGGTGTGTGTATTGCTAAGGGAGCATCCTGTGGGCCAGTTAGAGAAGTATGGAGGGCCACATTGGGTCCCTAGACCTGAGATTGTCCACTTCAAATACATGATGACAGTGACAAAATAAAATATTTTAAACACCACAGAATAACTGCACTTGCATTTGCATGTGTGTGTTAGCACCTGCGAGTGGGAAGGGGGAGGATTGCTAGTCCAGATCAGACCCATTGCAGGTACAAGTTGGGGGAGGAAAATCCTCCACTTAAGGGCAAACTGTGTGACTATCATAACATGCAGTTTGGCCGTTAGTTGGATTGAATGTCCTGTTTTCACATGAGTTATAACAGGAATAGCCTCATATGAGCAGTAACTCCCAATCAGCAGTCACCTAGGATAAATCAGGTGCTGATGCTACTTTTCAGTGGCAGGGAGGTTATAGAATAACTACTGAGGAAAAAACACTTTCGTTTCTCTCTCACACACCCCTTTTATTATTATTATTTTCAACACGAGACGAGAGCACAGAAAGTCATCACAGAGATGCTTATACAATAGTGGTAAACACAATTCTACACATGAATATGAATACTAAATCAACACATAATTTAGAGCTGTATTTCTTTTTTAGGTACGGGTGCTACTTCAGGTTTCGGAATAACTGTCCTGAAAATGCACTTCGTTTATAATATTATTTCACTTGCAGAATATACTCCTACATAGTGGAGAAGTGCCAGAGGTTCATTTGGTTCCATATGTATGGTTCATATTTCTGAAAAAGGGGACGACAACTTGGCAGGACCTCATGTAAGACAAGATAAGTTTTGAAGACGCACACATATTTTTAGAGCGTTCAAGCTATTTTAAAAAGCCTGAGGCTACGTTATTATTATTATTAGAACAACAAAAAGAGAAAAATGGTGCTGCAGGATTTGGAAGACTAGTTACCTCACAGCCTATTATTATAAAAGTCTGCAAAAAATAATAAAACCCATAAAGGCTTGAGAGCTGCAATAACTTGACCTTTGCCTCAGAAGTTCCATAAGGATGATATTACAGGAAGTCCAGAAACAACAACAACAACATATAATTTAGCCAACATACTGATGTTAGTTCATTTCTGATATGAAACTATGTATTCCTACCCTATTCTTTTTTATAGACTTTTTTGGGGGGGGGGGAGTGAAACATGTATGTGGTTAAATGGGGAGAAAAGTTAAAAAGGGACACAATGAATATCTGTTCTCAAACAGACAAAAACAACAGTGATTTTTCAGTGAGCTCCATTACACACACACACACCAATTCTCAACTGTAGCAAGAAAAAAACCATAGACAATTACTGTATTCAGTGGTAAAGACCTAGATACTATATACATCCTGTTCTTAAGGAAATAATAATTTTGATGTATGCAGCCTCCACATGCAGACTTAAGTAGGAGGATAAAAAGTAGCAATCATATACATGTTCTACTCACTCAGGCTAAATTATATCCTGCTAGTGGGGAATACCTACCACTGCCTGGGAATTTGTAGTACCCCAAAATTATGTTTTTTAAGTGAATAGTGTAATTTGTGAGTTTGGACCCCACCCCTCAAAATGGTGATGTTATGGCAATTTCATGTTTTGGTCCACCATTTTGATTTAATTTGTTGCCTGGCACCAAACATTGATGGAGACTACTGCTCACACCTTTCATGCCCAAGTTTGGTGACAATATCTAGAGAAACAATCAAACCCAAGGCAAAAAGTCAGTCATGTCTGAATTATATTTCAGTCCCCCATCTTGATTCAAAATGGTGTCCAGTTTCCAAATGTTGATGATTGCTAGCCCCATCTCAGGAAACCTTGTGCTGAGTTTGGCAATGATAAGCATCCAAACCAACAGAGAACAGTTGGACAGACAGACAAACCATTTCCCCAAAAATATAGTAGATGCTTAATGTGTAGTAATCAGTTTTGTTTCCAGATCTTTTAAAATTGCAGGGCTGGAGAGATTGTTATGACCAGTGGGAACTTTTTGTTTCTTAGGTTTTTAGAAAACAACTTCAATTTCTGTGAAATATGAAGGTGGCTTTCTTGCAAGACCATGCATGCAATTATAATATGTAACTTGAAGTTTCATTTATGTGTATCATTGTGAACTATGTCGCTAAGAAATAGCTGATTTTTTAAATTGAATATCCTGTTCTCTGGATGAAGGGCTGCCCGGAGTAATCTATCAAGTCTATTGATAACATCTGAAATCTCTATCAGTTTTGCCAGTGTTTGAATGCTTCCATAAAGAAGGAAGTGCATTGTTTTGCATCAAACAGCCTGAGGGACACTAGGCCATCAAAAGACATTACCTTTTCCAATGCAATTCAATTTGTTGTTTTTTGTCTTCTCAAGGCACTCGGCTTTTGTTCATTTTTTTACAAATTAAAAACATTTTACATTTTTAAGAAAATGAAATTATTTGTTGGTTCCATATGTCCCCAGCTGTGATCTCTAACTGTTTTTGTACCCCCAAGACACCTCCCCCAAATCTGTCCTTTAATTTTTCTAAATTTATATTATTATTATTATCTTAATCAGGCATGGCCACACTTGGCCCTCCAGCTGTTTTGGGACTACAATTCCCATCATCCCTCACCACTGGTCTCTTGTTAGCTAGGGATGATGGGAGTTGTAGTCCCAAAACAGCTGGAGGGCCAAGTTTGGTCATGCCTGTCTTAAGTGAATTTAATAATGAATGATTAAAAATGATTTAAAATAATGTATAATAGATGATGGGAGAGAGTTTTGGAAGTCAGCTTTGAATTCTCAACATACCATTTTTTACAGTTTGGTCCCACTTATTTTTAACACATGTCCCCAGGCAGATTGACTATGATTCAATGCAGCCCTCAAAACCCCCAGAAGGTTAGCTATTCCTTCTACAGTGGTACCTCAGGTTAAGTACTTAATTCGTTCTGGAGGTCCGTTCTTAACCTGAAGCACCACTTTAGCTAATGGGGCCTCCTGCTGCTGCCATACCGCCGAAACACGATTTCTGTTCTCATCCTGAAGCAAAGTTCTTAACCTGAGGTACTATTTTTGGGTTAGCGGAGTCTGTAACCTGAAGCGTCTGTATCCTGAGGTACCACTGTATGTCCCAGGACCAGATATTTCAGAGGTCATCTCCTCCCATATGAGTCCTCTGGTGTGCTTGGGTAAATTTATCAGACCCTTCTCCAAGGGCCTCAGCCTTTGAAAGCAAAGCTGAAAGCTATGAGAGGCAGGACCTCCTCAGTTGTGACATCCACTCTGGGGAACTTCTTCCATCAGGAGGAACGTCAGCGACATTCACTGATGGCTTTTAAGTGTTTTGAAGAAGGCCTTTATTTATAGCTATTTCAAACGCCCTTACAATCTAATACTGCAGCAGCAATTGTTTTATTATTGTGTTTATAATGTTACTGCTTTATAGTTTTGAATGATAGCTGCCTTTGAGGGCCTGATACACGCCAGACATTGGGGTCTAGTACAAATGAAGTTTAAAACCCAAATTTCTGTATGTATTCCTTATTTTACTCTAATGGTAGTTTGTTTCATTGAAAAGCACGTTCCTAGATATTACCTGGTAATTGTAACTCACTATCTCATTTATGGAATTGTCCTATGTAATTATTTGCATTTTAGGGAAGATTATGTTGCTGCAATGATATGTTGGTCTGTTATGGTCCTTTGCTTCTGGTTTTGTGTGCAATATATTTCTCTTTAATAGTTGTAATAGTAATAATAAAGTTGTCATACTCAACCTGTAATGGACCACTTCACATTGTTGGAACTGTTCTTTTATTACAACTGTTTGTAACTTTATGAGGCTTTAATAAATGTGATCCATTGCAATAATAAAGCTTTTGAACAGCTGCTACAACTCGCTGTTTCCTAACCCCAACCTTGAAAGATACTGTGACATTGATAATTAAGATTCTTCAACAATAGAATTTCAGACAATCAAATGTATTGCTACGGGTAGGATACCATACAGCTAAGATAACCAATGAGAATCAATTTTATATAAATCTATAAATATTTGCTAGGATTTATGGCCCCACCAAAACAAATATGAAGTCCATTTGGTATACAACATATTATAAACATAATGCTCCTAATGAATAGGTTGTCCATTTTTTTACATGATGCTGTAGTACAGGCTTCCTCAACCTCAGCCCTCCAGATGTTTTGAGACTACAATTTCCATCATCCCTGACCACTGGTCCTGCTAGCTAGGGATCATGGGAGTTGTAGGCCAAAAATATCTGTAGGGCCAAGGTTGAGGAAGCCTGCCGTAGTGATTAATGTATCCTTTGACCTGATTCAGTGATATAACATACGTAGGAGCTCTTAAGGTTCCCGCTTGCAGCGATTTCCCATTCATTTCAGTGGAGCAAATGGATCTTTTATTCTATTGAAATGAGCAAGACAACCGTATTGGAATATGGTTAAATGGTATTCATACGAATACCCCACAAGCAAATCAGGATGAATGCAGAACAAATGATCATTGTCATATAATGGCGCTGTAAGCAAATCAGAACAAATAATGCAGACGGGATATAATCTCGCCTCCGCACTTTGGGCTGGCAAATCAAGATGGATGCTCATTAGCTATGTCCCCTGGGGGATCCCTCAATCCATTCAATACCAGCTTGTTCATTTGCCTTCATGCGAATCCTCCTCACCTATGGCTACCAGACTAGTACTTACATACCATCATCTTCTTCTTTGGCGATCACTCGTAGCTGAGTAAGATGGTCTTCCATAAACACGGTTTTAACAATGAGTCCATAAGTGACTGTGGAGGCCAATTCTGGATCCACACGTCCTTCCACAGTGGGGACATTGGTTTCTGGGTGGGAGTTGATCATGGTGTGGATTTGCCAAGCATGCCTTCCTCTTAGCATGTTTCTCCCCTACGTCCTGAATTCGGGTGTCTTCAAAGCCCATGACATCTTTGGTAAAGGTTGTTCTCCAACTGGAGCGCTTGCAGGCCAGTGTTTCCCAGTTGTCAGTGTTAATACTACATTTTTTTAGATTTGCCTTGAGACAGTCTTTAAACCTCTTTTGTTGTCCACCAGCATTACGCTTTCCATTTTTAAGTTTGGAATAGAGTAGTTGCTTTGGAAGATGATCATCAGGCATCCGCACAACATGACCAGTCCAACAAAGTTGATGTTGAATATAAGGTTGCTTCAACACCATGTCCTGAGTGAGAATTTCTTTGCTGCCTTTGCTATATTTTGCTTTCTCTACAGAAATTACAGTTTGCATACCTAGTCCCAAAATGGCTGTATCTGGATGTGGCAGAACACCCTCCACCAATTAGACAACAGGCTTGGTGACCAGGTGTGATGTTTCTAAACCATCACCCCAGCCCTGTTGTGGCGCAAATAGAGACACTTGCACTTTTATAGTACCGCAGCAGGCCTCAAAAAGGAAGGAGAACCTCTTTGTTACAGTTCTTAGTGGATGGCCAGCCGCACTGCTGTTGAGAGCTATGAGATCTCTCGGAATGAATGGCTCAGTAAGAGGCGATGATTGAGTTCAACTATCCTGACTAGCTTTGTTTGTGGATTATAATAATGTAATGCAGCTCAGTTCATATTTACTTACAGGTAAGGATCACTGAGTTCAGTGGTGTTCATTTCTAAGTAAGCCCACACAGATTTGCAGTTTGAGAATTAATTACATTGCAGTAGTAGTTTGCATATGTGCATGCTAAAATCGGCGTTGCAGGGTTGCACAAAGGAATGTTCGCATAGTTTCTAAACTCTAAGGGATGTGAAACAAAGGTTCATTTGCTTCATAAAAATGGTGTATATATAGAAAATATATGCTTATTTACTATTATACCAGTTATGGTGCTGTATACATAACACCGTTTACCATCTGCTACTAGGAATATGGCACATTTTATCTGTGTCTGAAGGAAAACACAGATTTTTCCTTGTAGAATATGTTTTTTATGTCTTTGAGGTTTGGGTAAAGAAAAGTAGGCTACTTATTAAACATTGTTTGTTAAACATAACAGTAGGTAGGTTTCGAGACTCAGCAAGAGGGACGGGAAAAAGGACTCCTAGCATCAGAATTGTTGACGATATCTTAGATTCTTCTTTCCAAATAGCTCTTCATTTCCTGCTGGTCTGCTACATATCTATTCATTATGACTCATTTCCCAAACACTCTAGCTTTAAAATAGAAACTGAATTCTTATTTTTCTATGGAGAAAAATAGTGCATGATGATTACCCAGAAGGACCATTAGAAACAGGAAGATGTAGCATATGACTGACACTGGGATGTGCTTGCATAGAAAACAGCCTCCCAGCCAAAACTAACAAACAAATATTAGTGTTTTGAATCAGTGACTTACAGTTTATATTTATTTTTGAGGAGGGCCAGTAGGGCAGCCATTGCTACTTTTTCTCATCAGTTACATTTTTTAAAAATATTGTATATTTATGTAATTTAAATATTGCCATTTGAGTATCAAGAGCAGCTGTGGAGCCAGGGACACATCTGTCGGGCTATTGCACCGATAACCATCTGGTGCTTGGTTCTGCTTGATTGAATTCCAGCTGGAGATTTAAAATTCATATCCACCCACGACAACTGAAATAGAGGGGGTACATATTATTCCACTGGAATCACCCCCACTGGGTTGTTTTTTTCATTGAGAAGCATTTTAATGTGAACAGAAAGCGCATCTCTGCTTGGATGAATATTTTCACTTATAGTTGATAAACCAACAGGAATAAAAAGCGCAGTAATCAAAAATGCTCTAGAATTTTTTGCTGATGGGGGAAAATGACATCCATTTTGGTGACTTCTGTGTATTGGGAATGAATCTGAGATTAAGCATCAGCCAAAATGTATTTTAAACTCAATGGCAATAAATCACAGTGAAACGAAAGCACCACAAAAACTGTAAAAACGATGACATGTACCAAAGCTATCCGTTTTCATAAAGGCTAATGGCATCTATAGCTCAATTATATCCGAATAGTGAGATATAAGCCTGATTTGCACCCAAAAGATATACATATATCTAGCTCCGAAGGCACCCTGAGTGGCATACACCAACATGGGGATAGTAGCATCTGGTATGAGCTCATTGTACTACTGAAAGAGAGTGATCATGCTACTGTGCTGCTTCACAGGTCAGATATCATTGTACAACAATGAAAACATATCTAAAACTTGGTGGGTTTGTCCAAACCGCTATGTGAAAAATATTTGCCTGTAGAAAAAGGATGCAGTGCATAGTGTTTGTTGGCTCTCTAGGAACTCATTTTTTTCATTGAAGGAAACTCCCATGGATCCAACCACAGGAGCCAACTCCAGGGGGCCGTGGGGGCTGGGCAACCACAAAGTCAATGAAAAAACCCAACAGGCAGCAGTAGTGCTACCCCCGAGAGGCTAGCAGTTCAGCTACACCTTCCACAGCCAGTCAGCGAGGCACCCTTTTCCGGGGGTGGTGGTGCTTGATATGGAGGCAGAGTCTCTCTGCCTCTGAGTCTAAGCCTCTCCCCCTGGAGAAGGGTGCCTTGCTGACTGTGGAGAGGAGGAGGAAGAGGAGTCGCTGCTGGCCACCGCAACACGGATGTGTGACGTCACACACCTGCATGTCTGCACTGAGGTGTTGGGTGCCCACAATCCTGAGGACAAGATGACTCCACTGGATCCAACCCATAGTATTTTGACCTGAAGGACAACACATAATTCTTTGGTCTTTATTGAAGCAGAAGAGGCATAGGCAAAGTTGGCCCTCCAGATGTTTAGGGACTACAACTTCCATCATTCCTGACCACTGGTCCTGTTAGCTAGGGATGATGGAAGTTGTAGTCCCCAAACATCTGGAGGGCCAACTTTGCCTCTGCCTAGTGTAGATGACCAAGAGCAGTTATCCAGGAAGGTTTGGGAGCTGGTACTCAGTAAAGGATAATCATAGGATCCTAGGTGAGTAATTAGTTTATATATATATATATATATGTGTGTGTGTGTGTGTGTGTGTGTGTGTGTGTGTCTGTGTGTCTGTGTGCGTATTCCTAATATCCGGCTTTAGATGCCTGGTTTGCTCCAATATACGGATATATCTATCTATCTCCCTATATTGGAAAAAACCAGGCATCTGAAGCTGGATATTAGGAATAGGAGAAGGACTAAGGTTGCAACCCTGTGCACACTTTCTTGGGAATAAGTCCACTGCACTCAGCGGAAATGACTCCTGAAATACAGCAGTCAGCAGGACAAGGCAGGGCAGTGGCACTTACCTGGCCTCCCACCACCAGTGTCACTTGGGCTTACTGGGAGGGCAAGGTCAGCAGCAAGGCTAGTGCAATGCAAAAACACTGTTGGGAGTGCTGGGTTGACTCCACTGTTGCATTTCTACTGGACCAACCAAACCCTCTCCCTCACAGGGGTGCCAGTGATGGGAGGACATGTAAGTGGTGCTGCCTTATCCTGCTGACCACTACTGCTCCTGAATGAATATCCTTAGAACTGTTGACATGAACTAGCCCTACTCAGGTGGTCAATTTCCTCACACAATTAGAATTGCATAGGGAGAGCTGAGATGTGCTGGTTAGCCACATATCCCTCTGTGGCATCCTATGACACTTCATACATTGGAGGGCTGATTTCCCACAATGTGGTGAAAATTCACTATAACGACTGTGGAGGATGTGACCATTTCTCAGCATTACTTGTAGATGAAATGGAAATGGGCCAAGTTTTCTTTCTAATGTGCTGACATTAGAATATGTGCTGTTTGCTGCAGCTACTGCAGAATGCAATGGCTAGACTGATGGGGACAGACAGTTGACCGCATGTCACACTTTTGCTAAAACATCTGCACTGATTGCCCATATGGTACCAGGTCAGATTCAGCGTTCTTACATTAATATGCAAAGCTCTGCACAACTTGGGTCACTAAGGACCACTCGAGCCCTGAAATCCCAGCTCAATCACTGCAATCATCCAGAGGAATGTTGTTGGTTTCCCCCCATGTCTCAGAAGCCTGAGATTTGGCAGGTGTCTTTGCTTCTAATTTTCAGACACCTCTCAAAGTCAGTGGCAAATGGTGTGATGCGGCTGTGCCACTCAGCTGACCTCTGTGTAGCTGAGTCATGGCACCAGGATGGAGAGGGGGACAAGTACAGCGACTGTGAGACACATTTGCCTCATACCAACCTTGCCATCTCTGTACCCCTCCATCCTAATATTTTACAGTGACTCAGCCTGATAGAGGTCAGAATAGTGGCACAGCACAATCACACTGTCCAGTGCTGCTTAAAGACCCTTTTATGCCAACAGACCTTATTTGGTTGTTTGCATTTTTATGATTCTCCTGCATTGTTTCATTGTACCTGTATATATTGCTGTATGCTGCCATGAAATTTTGTAGGCACAGGCAGTTTATACATATATTTAGAAACAAATAAATAAGCCACAATGTATTTAATGTATTTATTTACAAAATGCACCAATACCAATATTTTAAGAATATCTAAGTGGTGTTTTATCAGGAGTTTTATCAAGTCAAAGCGTATAAGATAATAGTAAGAGCATATGAAAAACAATATAAAATATTACCTTGCTGTTTCATAAAACTGGCAGGAGGCATACCTGGGATCACACTGCTGGGAAGGCTTGTCTAAATAAAAATGCCTTCGATTGAAGTTGAAACCAAGTAAGTATATAACTAAGAATATTAAATTTATTCATATTGTAGCAAAATATAACATTTTGCTCAGCTCTATATAAAATGAATTGGATTCCTATATATGCATGCACACCCACACACCAGCATACTATAGCATTAAAGGTACTGATTTAAAGTTCAAGGATCTTTATAAAACTTGCAATAATTTATAAGAACATAATATGATATTTTATAATTTAATGAAATAATTTACATGAAATTGATTTGTTACTCTCTCTGTGTGTGACAAACTCATGGAAAGTTAGATGGCTGCTCATGCTTCTTAAGCTAGATTTCTGCTTTCCTAAATGTTATTAAACTGGTTGTGTAGAAAATTGTGCATCTTTTGATTCAAAAGCAACAGTGCTTCTGTTCCAAAGCAATTTTTGTACTTTATAACATTGTTTTTCCATTCAGCTTGACCCAGTGTCGGTTTGGAATGAACAGTTTGTCGAAATGTCTTCATTACTGCAATATTACATTGGTGGATTGAGCCCCTACTGCAATTGTTAGGTGAACTTTTAATTCCTTGGTGGTCCTGATATATCTGCCCATTAATTATGATTAGGCTAGGCCTGTAGTACATTTTCAACTTTACAGTGGTTATTGATTTGTTCTTTTGGAAAAATCAAGGTTTAAAGCTACCTGTATAAGTGTTTTTTGTTAAAGTTGTACAGTTGCTGAGTATTCCATATTTCAATTCCCCAGAAATTTCCATCCCCCAATTGTGTAGAAACAGTAATGCAAAGATGTATAGTGGCACAGTCCTCGGCACCTCCATTCTGCATCTGGTTAACTACACATATCTGAAGATCCTGAAAGCTGAAAATGGCCCCAAATGTGCGAGCTCATGCAACAAGAGAACACTTTCAATGCACCAACATAGCCATTTTCTGGAGCCGCAAATCCATTTTGCCAAACATAATAGGAGAGAAGACGTTCAATGCATAACCAAAGTAACAAAAAACAAACATTAACATATAAAAACACTGCATCCTAAGAAAACTCCATGTAAGTGTTACAGATCTTATGTAAAGTACAGTGGTACCTGGGTTACAGATGCTTCAGGTTACAGACTCCACTCACCCATAAATAGCACCTTGGGTTAAGAACTTTGCTTCAGGACGAGAACAGAAATTGCACGGCAGTGGAGCGCGGCAGCGGGAGGCCCCATTAGCTAAAGTGGTACCTCAGGTTAAGAACAGTTTCAGGTTAAGAACAGACCTCCAGAACGAATTAAGTTCTTAACCCGAGGTACCACTGTACCAGAAATTTCAACTGCTATTCAGTAATGCAATGCTTTATCTTCATGGTAATTGAAGAGAAGGCTAAAAAATCATTGTCATCCTAAGCATTCCATCTCTCTATCATGAAAATGGGGAAAGAAGGCCACCCTTTATATTTCAATAGCATTTTGAGCTTAGACAAGGTTCGAATGTGGTTCACTATTTGTTAAAGAGCCACAGGTTCATTTGTTAAAGAGCCACAGTCTTCTTACTTGGCTGCAGGTACTTGCTTGCAGAGAGCAAGAAGCCATGGTGAGAATTAGCCTGGATATACAGATTTGAGTGATGACCTAAAACTCAACCATTTGCCCATGCGGCCCTTTGCCAGTCTTGGGGCAACAGCAAATGCCTGATCTCGTCATCCTTTAAAGCTGGCCCCGTCTAATATATCTGTGGCAGAAGGTTAAGGAAAGGAGACAAAAATTGCCAAGGAGACTCGATTACTGTGAGAAATAGATGTAGCCTTTAAAGTTTGTGTTGTGCTTTGACAAATGGGTGAGACAAACCATCTGATGTCATAATGACACCAGGCGGCTGACAGGTTGGTTGTTGTGCCCACCAGTTAAAGTTATCCCGACGGGTGGAAACAGGTAATGAACAGGTCTACTGGGCCAAGATGTTTTTCTGACCCTTTTTAAACTGGGAAAGGGGGAAACTGAGCATTGCTGGGGTTCTTTAGAGTGGATTTATTGAGACAGGAGTTGCATTCCTGATGTTCAAAATTGGCAGCTGAATTTGGACTAAAGGCTGAATGGTACATTCTAGCTATGAGAGACAGGAAAGATGGAAGGAGAAGGGGGACTGAGGGCCTGCAATGCAGAGCAGCCTTACAGCAACATCACATCATCATGGCATCTGGACAACAGTTTGACACAGTGCAGGACTCTGATTTAAAGCATTGCTACATTGCATTGGAAGGGCTATAGGATTATATAAATTCACAGCATAAATTAAAAGTAAATTTGATGAAGGAAAAGAAATCATTTTTCTAAATATGCTCACCTTGTTTCAAGCTCTCATCCCAGACCATAAGACCTGTGGCTTGCACTTGGATGTCTGTCATTAATATTGTCCTTCCTGTCTGAGATAAAGCCCTTGGTTTGGGGCTCCAGGTCCCAGGAAGTGCTCCATGAGGTCCAAAGCATGGTGAGCAGCTTTAGATATCTTTTGAGATATTTCTTTGTTGGTTCACCAAAAATAGGCATTGTGGATGGTGCATGCAAGTGATAGTAACAAGCAATCCCTATAGCTTGTTTTCCTTTTCAGCCTGATCTATATTTATTGAACTACATTGATCTCATTCATACATTTCACTAGCCTTATAAGTCTGTGAAAGAAATGAGGCAGAAAATCCTGTTAAATAGATGATACTTAATGGGGTGATCAAAGCACCTCAGAATTTAGCAGTTTTCTTTTCTGCACAGGTGTTCATTGCTGTTTCATCCAGCTGAAGTAAGATTTGAACGAGACTTGATGATTCGATTTGTATGAAGTCATATGACTGCTGTTTTCCTCCCCCATGTAGAAACGAGGCTGTTCTTAAAACTGGAATGCTGAGAAGAATGAGCAACAGTTACCTCATCAGCTATTGTCCAGACTGTGTGTTGTCACAATCCTAATTGATTTCTAGAAGGTCTCAAGGCAGCACTTTCATGCCACAACAAAAATAAACACACATGCACTGTAAAGCCATGTGTTTAAAGCAGAATAACTTATACAGAGCATTTGCAAAGCTATAACTAGTCCATTCCTCTCTGTGAGCAGCAACCACACTGTCTGGCTGTGCGAGATCATTGTTGAAGCATGGCTCTATGGACTAGATTTTCTCAAAATACTGTGTTCTTTCTAGAGATGACTGGCATACTTCTGTATTAACTGGTAGCTTCTCTGTTTTTAAAAGACCCCCTCCTAGATCAGGCCAAAGCCAAACAGGTACTTACGGAAAGCCCACAAGCAGGACATGAGGCCAATAACCCTTTCCTGCTGTTATTCCCTATCAAATGTCACTCAGAGGTATGCAATCTCTGATCCTATAGGTAGTATGCAGCCATCATGACTAGTGGCCATTGGCAGCCTTGTCCTCCATGAATTTCTCCCATTGTCTTTAAACCCGTCTAACTTAGTGGCCACCATCACCACGTCTTGTGTTAGTGAATTCCATTGTTTATCTGTGAACACACAGATAATCTTCACACAACAGTGTGAAGAAGCAATTCCTTTTGTCTGTCTCGAATCTCCTTCATTCAGCTTCATTGAATCGCTCCACAAATATTATGAGAGAGGGAGAAAAACAAACCAAAACACCATAACTCATAAGAAAAAGCTGGATAGATATGGATTTTGGCTACTGTCCTGTGTATATCATGCCCCCAAACACTGGTGGGAATAAAACACAGTTTTATTTGGTCTTCTCTGTACTTTCCACAACATGGTTTGTGAGATGCAGTGACCAAAACTTTATAAGTATGTCAGTTGTGCTACACTAAAGATTTGTATAAATGTATTATGATATTGGCAGTTTTATTTTCAATTCCTTTCCTAATGATCCTTAGCATTGAATTTCACCTGTTCACAGCTGCTGCACATTGGCTTGACATTTTCATTGAGTTATCCACTATGAGCCAAAGATTCCTTTTCCTGCTCAGATACCACCAGTGTATATGTGAAGTTAAGATTCTTCTTATTATTTTTGCCTCAATGTGCATCACTTTACATTTGTCATTTTAATGCCCTTTCACCCAGTTTGGAGAGATCCTTTTGGAACTGCTCACAATCCCCATTTTTGTTTTTACCATTCAGAATCTCAATGCTTACCCCTAACTCCAGATCATTTATGAACAAGCTCAAAAGCACAGAATCAATATAGGTCCTATTTTCCTGTTATTGGTCCAGGGAGCAGGAGTGTAGTTACGACAGAAATCAACAGCTTCATGGGTGATAAAGTTGTCTGCACACATTTAAGTGGGTCTCATACAGACATGTAATTGGGCTTTGTGTGAGACAAAAAAAGAGTCTTCAAATGTTGAATAGCTTTCCTTTGCAAAACAATTTTATTTTGCTTGTGAATGAAACTGGTGATTTTACCACACCTTGATTAAAGTGTAGAAAAATATATTGTATTGCCAGATAAAAAAAATCTATAGGATGTCCCTGCCCATAAACAGTTAGCATATGACCATTCGCGTTTAAAAATCAGCTTTTTTGGTTTCAACAAATCTCTATTTTTTTACCCTTTGCTCTATGAGTTTGTGTGTGAGAGAGATAGACAGACAGAGAGAGTGAGCACATTTGTGATTTCCCTTAGGGAGATTGATTAAGAATTGATAACGTCCCGCTGACATTGCTGTCTAGACTTGATTGGGTAATTTAGTTGCTGCTATCTTTTGTTGTATACAATTGTGGGTAATGAAGCCTTCGTTGCAGGCTTCTTAGAATCTCAAATTGCTGTATATTTGACTTAGCATTGTGAACAAAACAGATCAGAAGGAAAAGATATAGACAGCACAATTGAAAAGTTGGCACAGATATTAGAAATGATCCTTTAACATTATTTCACTACAGATTCAATAGGGGCATCTGGTTCCGCTTTATCTTGTGCAGACTAGCTTGTGAGGCCTCAAAATTACATCAGTTGTGGAAAAGATGAACCTCGGTGCTTAATAATTTTGTTAACATGGTACCTGAAGGTTTTTCTGTTCTTTCTTCTTGTTTTTGCCTTTTCCATATCTCAGTGAAATGCTGGATTCTGTATCTGTGTTGAATACAGGAGCAAACTTTAATTGAGGGCTTTTCTTTGGGGATCATGTGCATTCGAGGAGAAAAACTCCTATTATCAGCTTAGAGATATAGCAAGTTTGAGACTTTCATCTTGCAGAGATACCAAAATGTTAATTTGTGCTTTTGTGACACCAGGCTTGGATTACTGTAATTCTCTGCTTGCAGGTCTCGTTCAGCCCTCTCTTCAGAAAACAATAACATCTGAAATAATTCCACCACTGTGATTTTAAACATGCACAATAGCTGGTCATCATATGGTTCAGCACTGAGATTGCTGCACTGGCTACCAATTAGATACCAGATCGATTTTAAGACCCGGGGGGATGCGTTTTAAAACTCCACATGTATCCAAATGAGTTTTTGGTTCCCTATTGCCAAGCCCAATTTTTACTCAAGTGTGTAAAATGGTGGGCTTTTCATTTGTTCAGAGCTATGATTATAAATCTCTGCACTGCTTAGCTTTCCCCTGCAGCTGTGGGATGCCCTTTGCCAGCAGAGATGCAGAATGTCAGGGCTGTCATTGACTCGAGGTCAGGGCTAAAGCAGGTCATTGTTTAACTTTGCTTTTGCTCGCTAGCCGATCAAGCTGTGTCAGGATATATTTAATGTAATTTTGCATCACTCCTCTTTGTGTGTGTGGGGGGGAGGGGGAAGGCGTGTGCGAGCATGTGCTTTGGAACCTTTCCAATGCCATAGCCCATTGCTCCCTTAGAAAGGATTTGCAAGTCACTTTTCTGCATTTTGTGGGGTGTTGGAGCAATATGGCGCTGTATGCAAACAGACCTATTTATAAGAACAGCTCATACCTAATAAGAACAGCTGCTAACACGTCGGGCATGCAAGGAGACGATATATAACTAGTGGGAAAAGCCAGATGTGCATTAGAAAGCAATAGTTATCAAGGTGAGACGAACTCAAAGACCTTGTGTGTGTGTGTGTGTGTATGTGTGTGTGAGAGAGAGAGAGCGAGAGAGAGAGCAAGAGAGAGAGAGAGTGAGAGCGCACAATTATGAATGGAAGCTCATTGCTTCTCCCAGATCCCTCTCAATGGGTTACTTGATTGGGCCAGAGGTCAGATTCCCAAGGTATCCAATGCAAATCAGAGTTGCACTTCGTCAGGGTGGGAATCAAGCCGAGTCCCTCCCAGGGCATTAATATTGTCTTGATCTTCTTCCACAGTGAAGAAGAGTGACTGCTGCCAGGCACACCATCTGTCTTTTTTCTGTTATTACATTTGGTCCAGGTTGTACATTAAATTATCATATGGAAAATGAAACAGCCTACACGTTATGGCTAACTCCCAATGCTGCTGCAATGACAGGATACCAAACTGTACTCGTGGATCACCTCCACTCCAGTCATGTACGGTTCAAGCAACTGGTCCAAAGATGACATAACAGGAAGGACATCATAGGCTGCTTCATATGAGCTCTTGCATGTTCCACCCCCCCCTTCATATGAAACTTCCCTGGATATATGATTTTATTTTATTTTTTGACAGAGGAGACTGTGAATCAGAAATGTCCAAGTACACTTGGGCAGAGTGTCATGGAGGCACCAAAATATTGCCAGGCAAAAGTGTGTCCATGCACCGCCAGTCCATGGGAGACATTCTCTACTCAGTCATGTTTGTCTGAATGACCACCATGTTCTCTGGTCACAATCTTCCATTTGGTTCACAGACAGACTTGGGGAGAGACGAGGCTTCACCTGGAACACCTCTAGCCCCAGAACATCTAGACCAGAGGATGTGCCCTTATCAGACTCTTCCAGCTCACAGACACCCCTCCAATTCATCCCTCATTATCACCATGCTGCTGGAGCTAGTGGTTACAGAACAAGGCAATGGTCCAGAGGAGATGGAACTAACAGGAGGTTTGGGCTAGCCAGCCTTCAAGAGGCCTCAGGAGGCTTCAGCATGAAGCTGAGGAAACAGCTCTCACCGAGTCAGTGCCAAGCAGCACTGGTGGTTTCCCAGGTTACTCATAAGCTGGCTTTTGCCATGCCTGACCCTGGTTAGGATATGTGCTCCTCTAAGCGGGGATTCATTGTTAAGCTGAACCTAACAATTCATTGAAACATCAAATGCCACCAAGCTTTACTTGTGTGACTTGAGCATCGATTGCAGCTTGCAGAGTGTGTGGGTGTAGGAAGCTGACTTAGGACATGCATGTGGAGAAAGGGCATACAAGTTTTCCTTTCACACACTCCAATGTATATTTCTGTTCCTTTTAAAATAAAAATACCATTTCATTTATCTGATATGAGCACATTTGTGTGCTCACGATTGCATATGCTCCCTTAGTCTTTCCAGGGACATAATGAATTCCCTTGCTGTTGTTCCTTGCCATTTCATTCAGGATATATGGCTGTTGGCATTTGGAAGCATTCTGATATCCAATTAAATATATGTAATGTCCTTTTCTTAGGCAGAGGCGATTCTGTGGTTCACTGTCATTTATCTTGTTCTTGGGTTATTCAAGGGCAGCTGTAACGTTGAACTTGCACTGCAATCATGACAAAAAAAAGTTGTTATTGTCTGTCATTTTACCTCGGCAGCTATAGTTAGAGAAAACTTTAGGTATACATACAGGTATATGTTTAATAATCTATCATTAGTAGAACTGCAACTGTTCACAGCGTGCAGCCCATAAATACCTAGCATTGCTGGTGCTGTCCTCTGGTTGAAACTCTAAAAGCAGTCTTAAAGTGACCGACAATCCCCAATGCTTTAGGAAATCTGCTCCAGGCTGTCTGAGTTAGCATGGTTCTCATAAAACGCATTGACCCCTTTTGATTGCTTCGCCAACCTTTTGGTTTTAAAGGCATCTGCGCTCTGCAAACTGTGCTTGTTAGCAGCTTGGCCGATGCTCTCAGAAGATCAGGAGAGAAAAAGCATCCCCAAATTTGCTGATTGTGGTTTGTTTTAAAGAACCTTTGCTGTGCCCATCTCTCTCTGTCTTTTTATGCCATTTGCCTCTGACTTGAGAATGTGTCACAGGTAATTTCCACACCGGCACAATTTATCAGTCAATGAGTCTCTTTATTATAGTTAATGACCAGTAGTGACACAATTTAAAAGCTTGGTGAGATTTTATCCATAATACTAACTAAGGCTGCAGTCCCAACTCTACACACCTGGGATTAAGGCCTATTAAATTCAGTGCTACTTACTTCTGAGTAAGGATGGTTAGGGTTGCAGCTTAATTATGCTTGATCAGAGTGAAGGTGACACCCTCCGTAGTGCATCAGCAAAGAGGGGGTCGCAATCCCATGTTTGTTGAATAATTGGAATGAGAGGTCAGAGAGGAAAGAATTTACAGGGCAGACAGATGGGGCGAGGTACTTAACTCTTCCCTAACCCACCACTTTCCTTAGTGTAATCCCTTCCCCAAGTCATTTTGTATGGCCAAACTTATTTTGAGTCACAGCTGTGAAAAATTGAGAGGCAAAATGACCAGGGGGAAGGGATTGCATGGGGATAGTGGCAGAAAATGGATGTCTTGAAACATCCCTCCTGCATTTAACCCTGGCTGTGTTTGCTTGTGTAATGCGCACTTTGATCCTGGGATGAAGTATTTCGGGGAAGATGGGAACTGTAAAGACCAAAACTATTGTCCTCTGTGTTCAGAGCCTGACAATGCAAATTTAAGTCATAACACAAAATGGAATGTTGTTTTATATTTATATCGCATGGGACAATACTATGTGATATCAATATGCATATATGCAAATCACTGTTTTGTTCCTTTTCCATCTTGAACAAAATCTAAATGACACCAGCTGCAATCCAAAGAGCCCATTTAAGCATGTACGACTGAAAAGGAGCTGGCAATATGCCACAGAGGAATGAGGGGGCAGCTATGCCAAGAAAGAAAGACAGAGAAACATGATGAACCCACAGATGTGCCAGAGGCCCATCAAGTCCAGCACTCTGTTCTCACAATAGCCAACCAGAAGCCAGCACGGAGAACTTGAGCACAACAACACTCCTGTGATTCCCAGCTTCCTTCCTCTGACAGTGGCGGGAGAACATAACCATTATGGCTAATAGCTTGAAGTTTTGCACAGGATGAATAATGTTTCAAGATTGTTTCAATGGCTATCTACCCTCTGCAGCAAAAACTCAGCCTGTTTCTGCAGGTCTTTGCTGAGACAACTTGGACGTTTGGTCTCAGCTGAAGGAGCATTAGCTCTGGTCCTGAATCTGCCCCTTTCGTTACTCTCCAAGGTGCTGACTGCCTCGCCATTCTGCCTGCCTGGGAAACCAGGGATTATGCACCACTCCTCCTTGGTGGTGGGCATCCCTGTGGATCATGACAGCCCACTGCCAGCATGCAATATCTGACAGATGACTCTCAAGGGAATGCAAACCACAACAGGAAAAAGTTTTCTAGTCCTGAAACAGGGAAAACAATACAATCAAACACAATAAAAAAGTTGAATGGTCTCACAAGGCATTTACAGAAAATGTTTCTAACCCTCTGCTCCTTTTCCATCATTGCTATTTTAGGCACAAAAATTGAAATGGGAGCATCCCCCCCACCCAGCGCAGCCTAAATGGTTTCTATTTTAAATCTCCTCTCACCTCACTCTACCCCATGTCATTTTCCCGGTGCTCCTTCTATCCAGCCAGCAGCAGAAGATGGAGTGGGGCCGTGATGCTGACCTCTGGCCAGTTATGCTAAATAATTTATGGAACAAAATCTACCATACATACTGCTTGATAGTAGTAAAACCTCTGCACAGTTTACAGGAAACAGTATCCATTCAAAGAATTGAAAACATTTAAAGATAAAGATAAAATTACCAGGAAGAAAGATTAAAACAGATCAATGTCTGTGTGTCTAGCTTAACTTGACAAACTAAAATATTTTATTAGCACCCCTGCTGCTTATTGGGAGGTGTCAGCTAGGCACAAATGCACTGGGAGAGGGACCGGATTGGCTCTGATACTTCGTGGTGTAGTGGTTAAGAGCGGCAGACTCGTAATCTGGGGAACCGGGTTCGCGTCTCGGCTCCTCCACATGCAGCTGCTGGGTGACCTTGGGCTAGTCACACTTCTCTGAAGTCTCTCAGCCCCACTCACCTCACAGAGTGTTTGTTGTGGGGGAGGAAGGGAAAGGAGAATGTTAGCCGCTTTGAGACTCCTTCGGGTAGTGATAAAGCGGGATATCAAATCCAAACTCTTCCTCTTCTTCTTCGTTTGCACCATGCTGCTTGCACTGCTCCCACCCCCTCTCCTTCCTCAAAAACAGCAGTAATGTGACTGATCAGTGGTCAAGTGAGTGCCACTCCCCTGCCATCTAATTACTTTACCAGCCTTTACATAATTACTGAAGATGAATAAGTTATCTAGAGCTTACAGAGCCTGTGTGAATGGTCCACCTCTCTCTTTATAGTACCCATAGCATTAGTTGCCTTTGCTTTACTGCCCTCATTCACCTGGACTAGATCATGCAAATCATTTATTACTTCCCATTTGACTGAAGAAAGTAGCACCTATACATGTTGCTACATTTGCTAGGATTATAATTTTCATGGCAGGATGAATTAGACTGATATATGCCTAATTCTTTAAATTATATTTATATAAATCAAAGAGAGCTCCAATGAAAGGAAAGGAGTTCTACATGCATGCAAGAAAACAGTCTAAAAGAGAAGAGAATTTGTAACAGGTATATCTTGCCTCCTGCAAGTTGCTAAGCACCCCAAATCCCTGCCGAGTTCAATAAGAGTAGAGGATACTCCCTACCTTCCAAGCATATAATTTGCAAAGCAAAATAATTCATTTTTGCTTCTAAAATGACTAAAATGGAAAGGATGAGCACACCATGCAGCTACTTCTGTGCTGTTATCAGGGAAAAAAAATCCACAGGGATAAGCAAATCAAGCAAATACTGTAAAAGCCTTATAGCTTCCACCACTGGTGTTCAAAGCAAGCATCAAATCACCGATTAGGCATATGAAAACAAATACAAAACTTATCAATTTTTAAATGACTCTGATAAATTATGTGTAGAAAGTTAATTAACAGAACTGCACCTATGATGCTGATAAGCAACTAAAGATTGTGCCCAGTAATTAAGGACTGGAGGTCCCGGTGTATTCTTAGAGTTAAACCTCTTAAATAACTTTTGGTTTCTAGACCATTGGATCTTTGAAAAGTTAATCTCTGTTATCTCCAAATGCAGAAGGTTTACTCTAACAATAGTAGTTCAAAGCCCTCTAGGTAGAGAGTTTTCAAAGTCTATATTACTTGTGATGGAAATGCAATGAAATCAAACATTAGATGACTAACAACAGTGAAATCCTAGCCACATCTACTCATCTCCATGCAGTTCAATGGGACTAACTTCCATGTAAGTGTGCATAGGATTGCAGTCCAAATTGCTCTTAAGATTTTCATCAGAGGCATCCAAACCATCATCGTCTTCCACAGAGGCTTCCTAACTGTGGTGAAATAATAAAACCCTCTATATTCTTTGTGTACATTCTTTGTTTGAACATCTGCTGACTAAAAGGGACAAGGCATCACCATTTTTTTTACTCCAGAATTGCTCCAAGGAATATATTAATTTCTTTCCTGAGAACACAGGCTTAAAAAAAATACCCCGAAGAACTCAACTAGGGCCATTTTATACAAATCTCTTGGGTATGTAAGCATACCCATTTCACTGCATGCATTATAGGAATGGGTTTGCAGGAAAACAGAAATGAATCAGTAAAAACTGTCTTGATATGGACTTCATCGTTTCGAACGACAATGCCAGCATGATTTTTGACAATGGCAGTAGGAATCATAGTGTCCTGTGAATGCACACATGGGGGGGGGGACAGGTACACACAGATATGTCAGCACTGCCTGTGATCCAGGGCTGGATATGGATCACATCTGCATGTTCAGCAGCTCTCCTCATCCTCCTCTTCTCCCCTCACTCCACCTCAGACTGCTTTGCAAGCTGTCTTTGAATCTTCCTCCTGAGTTGTTCATCCATAAATAGGCTCTCTGGAATCTCAGCTGGTGCCTTGAGATCAGAATACCTTTGCTTGCATTGTTCTGAATATTATGCACCTGGCATCCTGTTTTTGTAGCTTTTATGGAAAGGGGGGGGGGGTTGTTCTGCATTCAGCAGAGCAAGCTAGTTTTCCTGTCATTATTCTTCCAGTCACTGTGAATTTGTATGCCCTCAGTGAAATCTCAGGTTAACTACAAGCTTGAGGTGAAAGCCTACCCCACAAGCTTTTCCTGCTATGTAGGTGAGCAAACACACTACTTTTCTGTGTCCTTTTGCATTGTTCTGGTTTTGTCGACCTTCCAACCCATAACAGGCTTCTGCTGCACCAAGGCAGGGCTGAGGCAGTTCCCTTTTGTTTCCTCGCTGTCAGTAGAGGTTAGAATTTCTCCTGTCCCAAACCATTTTCAAACTTCCTGGGGTAGGCCAAGCCCACTTATAAAACACGGTGACACCGTTTTTACATTTTTTGCTTCCCACAGGCATTCAAATACAGGTGAATGTCTTTCCCTGTCAAGGCAGCAGTGGGAGGTGAGAATGAAAGTCCTTTTCTCTTTCTCCGGGAAATTGGACTGCAAAAAGCTGTCAATTTAAAAATGACAGAGTGGCACAGCGTTTCTTTAAGGTGGCTCCTTTCATATTTTTTCCCCCCCTCCCGCTGTCTCTCTGACAGTCGAAGTGGCAAGAGGAACTGAGACAAGAAATGAGCACTGCTGGCACCTGCCCTCAGGCGCAAAATTAATCATGGAATGAAGCAGACCAACCTCCAAGATCCCCGGCGTCCATTATCTGCCAATGGGGACTGCCCATCCCTGTAATAAGGCAACCCACACATTGACTATTATTCAAATCTTAAGATTATTCACCATTGCTCATCAAATCCCAGAGTACTGTTCTGTTCAGCATTGTCCTTGGGATTCTGTCGTAATCGAGTTCCTGTGTGCCATCAACACAGCCTCCACGAGTCTAGCATTTTGTGGATTAGGAATGCTGTCTTTTCTCGTTTGCATATTAATGTCAAACATTGGCAGAGAATATGTAAGGTATCTTTTAAGTGGGACTGTCATCATGAAGGTACATCTGCACCCACACTCCTTGTTGCAGTTCTTAAGAGCTGGACTTCACATTTTGTGAGCTGCTCACAGGACTGCCTTAATTAAAGAAGGAGAGGACTAAATTCATGCAGACAGCTGTGCATAGTACCATCATGTTAATGCACAAAGGAAACAAAAATAGGGAGGAAGAGCATGGCATGTAATTTACACATGATACCAAAGCAGAAGAAACCACTCTTCAGGAGCACAAGTCAAAACAAAATGCACCTCATGTGGTATATTTGGTCCATGTGATGTGAAAAACAGCTCCTGTCATCCAAGACTTACCAACTGTTTGTTAGAAAGTTCAGAGTGTTACAACTATTTCAGTTACAAAGTCTTCAGAACATTAATCACAATGCTAAAAAATGCCCCTGGGTTGGCATCTTCCTCATGCATTATCACTGTATGTAATTTTTAATGGCTAGACTGGTTGAAAGCACAAAACAAAACAGACTTGAAGTCTGAGGCAGAAACGTATTTTGGTCTTTTCAATCTTTTCACCAGAAGCTGTCTGTTCAGGCAGTGCCTGGGAGTTTATCAACATTTCAGTAGAACTAGCCTTCCGCCCTCCCGCTCCACTTTCTCCATCCCCTCAGAAATAACACCTTGTAGGTACTATGATTGGTAACTTAATGGGATCTGACATTTTTACACTCAACTGATGTCATGGCATATCACTCCCTAGGTTCAGCTCGGAGGTTAACGTATGTTTACACCATGCCTAATTTTCCTCAACACATCTCATTTAAGTCTCTCGGCAACGTGTAATTTTTCTGCCGGCTCCTGAGTTCCACTATTGCCACTATCACTGCTCTTATTGGGTAAATAATTTTCTGCAGAACTTGAGTGATTTGTCAACTGTAACAGCACTGTAACAGCCTCCTAAACCCAGGCTTTTCCAAGGAAACCAAGCATTTGGGGATGAGATAAAATAAGGGATTCTTCCCTCTTTGACCTTTTAGAATTTAGTCATGGTAAAAATTACCATCTCAAAAATACGTAGATTTCCCACCATTTAAACCCAAATTGGTGAAATTCAGGAGTCGCCAAAGTGGTGCAGACAATGGATCAGGATTTTACATAGCTCTCTTGGAAAAGCAAAGTGTTTGTGCATATTAACTTAATTCAGTTAAGCTATCAAAACTCCACAAACCTATTCATATACATTTTATAATTACTGTTAAGCATTCTTGTCTATTTGATAAACTGTACAGTGGTACCTTGGGTTAAGTACTTAATTCGTTCCAGAGGTCCGTACTTAACCTGAAACTGTTCTTAACCTGAAGCACCACTTTAGCTAATGGGGCCTCCTGCTGCTGCTGCACCACCAGAGCACAATTTTTGTTCTCATCCTGAAGCAAAGTTCTTAACCTGAAGCACTATTTCTGGGTTAGCGGAGTCTGTAACCTGAAGCGTATGTAACCTGAAGTATATGTAACCAGAGGTACCACTGTATTATCTGTATCTGACAGCAGATCAGATTATGTTATTTGGGGTTTCCTAGCTGGTGCCTCCCACCACTCATCTGCCTCCAGCCGGTCCACGACACAGCCTGCTGATACAATGTCAAAGTTGTGTTACTCTGAGTGTTCCCAGAAATAAAGGCAAAAGAGATACCGAGGCGTAACTTCTCCCTGTCTCTTGTTATGTCTTGCTCCATCCCGAATTCTTTCCCACTGTGGCATGGATTTCGGATTTCCCCCTTAGGTTGTTTTGAACATGGGTTACATAGGGGAACAACCAATTATTCCAAATGATGACATCTTCTGAATGGTTAAATTGAGAACACCGCATGGCTGTCTTTATTTCTCAAGAAATAGAAACGGTTTCTCACCAAGACAGCACTTCTTAACAAAGACCAGTACAACAACCTGGTTCCAGGAAGGATTAGAAAGCTGAACACTTAAATTCACGGAGAGTTGCTATGCTAGTTGGCATGCCTGACCTTTTCAGGGTAAGTTCAAATAATAATTAATATCTGTTATAATTCAGAATGTTGTAATTTAAATAATGACCCATTATTATCTTAAGAAAGAGCAACTTGACCTTTTGAGCTCACCTCTTCTCATTGGGGGAAATGCATGACCTAAAGTGGCATCTCCGTTCCTCTACTGCCACTTACTTAGAGAATCCCAAGTTATGCAGCCACTTCTTCTTCCACATAGGTACATGGGAAACTGACCAGTAGTAGCTCTCAAGGGTTTCAGGCGGGGTCTCTCCCAGCCTTATAGCACTTTCAGACAATAAAAACTAGTCCTGAATTGGCCCAAAGGCTTTACATCTTATCTCACCTTCCGACATCTGTTCTCAGACCACTCTCTTAATATGTGACCAGCATGCAGTTGGTACACGTGGAACACACAACTCAGTTCCTTCAATTCCTCAATCTTCTAATGCATTGGATTAAAAGCTGGTTTACCCACTGGCTTTTTAAAATGCTTTGAAAATGTTGACTCCTAACATTTTATAACGCAGAGTAATAGGACAGAAGAGACACTCATTAGTCCAGTTGCCAATTGATTTAGCTGTTTTGCTTAAATCACTCCAGTTATGGAGGGCCATTAAATAATTTATTCCAACATCTATATTTTAAGCCTCTTTTATTACACAAGAATAAACATCACATTAGGACTGCCTTTGCAGGAACAAATGTACACGTGTGTAATAAAAGGAGAATGATGGTTCTGCAGTCCTTCCCTTCAAGTGAATTGCCTGGAATAATGAACACGATTATTTATTTAAAATGATATGTTAGTCAAATAATGCAAATGGACCAACAATCTTTGCAAACATTTCCCCAAGCTGCCTTTACAAAGCTGCACAGTTGTTTTACATCAAGCATGGCTTTGACTTGAGGTTATGATTATTCCTGTCATATAGTGCATTATTTCACCAAAGGATATGATGACATTAAGAGCAGTTTAGAAGCATTGGTAACTTTATCCTGGGATACTATTGTAGAGAAATTGTTCAGCATATACGGCAGGGCCTATTATTGCTGCTCAGAATTCTATATGTGAATAAATCTTTCAGGGAGGAGAACTGAAAGATGACCCTCTAGATTTCCTGTGAGATACCAGGATGTAACATTGCAAGAATATATTCTGTGATTAGGGGAAAGGCTGTAGCTCAGTGGCTTAGAATCTGCTTTGTATACAGAAGACTCCGGGTTCAACACTCAGCATCTCCAGGTAAAACTGGGAAGAATCTCTGTCTGAAATCCTGGAGAGCCACTGACTGTCAATGTGGACAGTACTGAGCTCAATGGATCAGTTGGCAGCCTGGTAAGATCAAGAGAGCTCCATATATTCAATGGAGAATTTGTAGCCAATAGTAATGTTGCAGCAAATGAAAAAGCCCTTGTCCACAAAGGATCCCAGTCTACACATCAGAGCTCTTGCATGTTTTTAAGGACCCTCTGGATTGGCTGCGCGTACGGAAGCGTGATTTCTCCAAAGATAATGAGAATATAATCATAGACAAATATGCCTACAGTGGCATTCATATTCTTATCACCTAAATAAGAACAATCATGGAGATGAGTGAATATCCCCTAAATAAATTTTGAAAAGTAAATTGCGAAGAAGCACAGTCACAATCTGTTTCTTATAAGCAATCTACATCTGGCATTCAGATTTACAAGAAGTTATCTGATTCCCTTTCCTTGTTTAAAATAAATGTTTCCTGTTCTTATCTCTGAAAAAAAATCTCTTTGGGAAGCTGCAATGTTATATGGAGACACCAGTCACAGCAGGGGGAGTCTGCCACCTTCCAGATGTTGTTAAACTCCATCAACCTCAGCTGACATAGCCAATGGTCAGGAATGACAGGAGTTGAAGTTTAGCTATATCTGAGTGGCCAAGTGTGATGGCCTCGGATTCGGATTTGGATGCTGAACCTGAGGAATTCCAGCCTGCACAGGATTCCCCGCCTCCATAACCAACTGAGCCGGGGCTGGCGCATGAGGGTCCTCACCTGTGCTGGATCCTCAGGTGCAGGCACCAGCTGAGTCTGCTCTGGCTCCTGAGGTGATGGAGGACCTATTGCCTGCAGGTGCTTCACTCTCAGCCCTGTCAGGGGAAGCTGAGGTTGCCTCTGGGTCCAGTAACCCTCCAGCTTCTCCTGAGCTGCAGAGGCTCAGGGCAGAGTGGCAGAGGAAACAAAGTTCCTTCAGGAGGAGTGCTTGCCTCCAGGCCAGGAGAGGCGAGTCACCTGAGGCTCGGGGCCGCCCTGTGCCTCAAGGCAGATAAAAGCCAGCCAGCCTCAATCCCAAGTTGGGGGAGCAACTTTGTTGGTTGTCAGTTCCTGCCTGAACCCTGTCCTGCTATCCTGCTGGAGCTCCTGACTTCACCCGACTACCTGCCCTGCATCCAGCTTCAACTTTTACGGACTGCCTCCATACTGCACCTTTGACCTCAGACTGGACTTGGACTTCGCATCTCGGTTAGCCCACGGGACCAGCACACCAAGGCTTCCTGCTCCGTAAACAGTGGATATGTGGAGTCCCCCTGGCATAGTACATCTATGTTACAAGTTGTATTTTTATCCAAAGCTATTTTAGATGCCTGTCAGGAGTGGTTGGCGCAACACCTCCCTACTCACATTATCAGCCTGAGGGCCAGCTGCTGAGAGAAGCCAAACAGAGACCACAAGAGGCTGGGCAGAGTGGCCATGCTGGAGAAGGAGTGATTCTCCACCAGGAGAGGATAAATGTGTAGTGGGTGAAACATTTAGAGGGGGTTTCAAGCAGGGAGGGACCAAAAATGGAGAAGGAGGAGCATAAAAGTTAAAGAGTAAAGAACTAGGCTCTGGGCAAGCCTTGCACACAGAGTGTGAGGAAGGAAAAGGCAGCATGCTGGAGCTAGCCACTCTGGTGACAAGTCAAGGAGGAAAAAGCCAGGGTTAACTGAAGGAAGGGAGAGGGATTCATGGGGAAGCAAGACAGCTTGAATGAATAGATCCAAGAAGGGCTCTGAGGATGAGAAGGGCAGTAATCTCATCTGAATGAAGAACTCACCAGGTGTTTTCTGAAGGCAAGGGAACACCAGGGGAGGGTGGAAACTCTCATATTCCTTTGAAATCCCTTTGATGCTTCACCTGGGGAAAAACACCCACATTCACCCAGAGGAGAAAAAGCATAGAAACCTAGCAATCTGCATAACTTTCTGGGACATTTCGTTTGCCTGTTGAGTGTCCTTTGACTGCCATCATGATTTCTCACATGCTTTGCCAGAATAGATAACGTCCAAATTCACCTGGAATTATTTTGTCATTTGCTATCTCCATATGAGATCCCAGTATCCACTGATGAGTGCACTGAGGAATTGTTTTGCTCCCCACACCTCATATTGCTGGCTGCTCCTTAATGCCACATTTATGACACTGGCAGAGAGAAACTGAGAAATAAGGATTACTCATCTGTCCTGCAAATGTCACATTTGCCCAAGAGAAGCAAAAACATGAGAATTGCAATGTGGTTGCAAAATCAGAATTGCCTGAGCAGGTAAGTAAAGCAAGAAGAGCAAGACTTCAAGCATTACACAACAGGTATATAATTTTTACCATTCCTTCAAATAAGAAATGTGGGAGCAAAGATTTAACATAGGAATTGCTTCAGAGGTCCACTAGAAGGCAGCAGAATCAAGCAATTCAGCTGCTATGGTACCTCCAATCATTCTAGAAACAGGAGACCATGCAAAGAGAAGAAACTGAAATAGATTATGTGAAGACTATGAATGTGCAAACTGGTAAAATGAATAGACTAGAACTAAATATGGTATTTTGGCCTCAGTATCAAACACATTTGTCAGATTCACATAGATCCCACCCCCCGATGTTTGATCACTGAAGAGTTGAATTGTATCTGAATATATCTGAATTATTGTATCTTCTAGTAAATGTTTGAACAAGATACGACTATAAACACTGGCCAATCCTGATCTCTGCATATATTTTTCCAGATGTCAAATGTGCTCCAAATAGAAAGTTATGATTATTGCTTATCATAAGCAATTCTGGCATGGGTCTTATTGTCATCTCCAGAGATACAAAAAGGTGAGATAGTGCTGGTGGCAGCCTGAGCAAAGTTGGCATGCCACTGGAAAAAAGTGGGCTTCTCTGGGAAGGCATGCCCAGTTTTGCCAACTTGCATTTCATGACGAAAAGTCCAGGCAGCATTGCAGGGCCATTAGAAGTCCAAAAATTAAAGACAAATTTGAAGTCACTTGGATGCCCTTCCCTATCTATCTATACATCTACTACCTATCTCAGTACATGGCAAGCTGCTTTCTGCAAAGTCAGGTCATTGGTCCATTTGGCTTAGTATTTGTTACACTGACTAGCAGAAGCTCTTCAGGATGACAGTTCACTTCCAGAGTTCTCATCTAAGACACAGTAAAGACGTGTGGGTGGCAACCCCACTTCCCACACAGAGGACACTCTGGAAGGATGTGTGTCCATGGATTCATTAAAGACTGGTTGTCTCTGTGGATAAGTGAGAACTTGAGGGTGGGAGTTTGTACTGAGAAAACAGAGGTTCCCATAGATGATTTTTGTAAGAGATTTACTGAAGAAGAAAAAAGACTTCTTTTAAAAATCACAATCAGTTCAACAGAACAGAGTACTTTTATTCCAATGGGAGTTCAGTGGATTTGCAACTTTGGTTATGAAGAATAAACCTAAAAGATCACCTTTTCCTCCCAGGATTCTTATTTTCCTTATATTTACACAAAAGTTACATGCAAATGAAATAAAATTACAAAGGCTGCATGCGAAGTTGGAAAATGTTCAGACAGGTTTTATGAAGCAGCTGGAGAAAGCAGCAGCAAGGATAGGTAGCTGTCCACATCCCCAGAAGCTGATCCTTAAATGCACCACTTTCCAGTGCATCAGTGCTGAGCCTTTTATAAATTGGGTCACATCAGTAGAGCACAAAGGGGAACCGAGCAGCTATTATGTACAGTAGCCACTTCTCTGATTGCAATCAATGTTTCAAATTAGAGTGCTCTTCTGGCTTGAGCTCTATTACAGAAAAAGGTCTTGTCACTTTGAGTTAAAGATGGCCAGGCACACAGCATCCAGGTGCCCACATTAATTCTCGGGTCCCTTTGTTTTATTTTGTTTTCAGTTTGAGGTGTTAATTCCACAACATTTGCACACTTTCAGGTCCCAGATTAGTGGGGCTTAATTGCAAGGAATGACTTGTGTGCTCCTGCTTCCCTCCCCCCCCCCCGGGCCAAACCCAGGCTGCAATCCTGCACCCACTTACTTGGGAGTAAGCCCCATTAAACACAAGGAGACACACTTCCGAGGAGACATGTATACCATTGTACTTAAGTTAGCTATACAGTAAATTCTTAGAGAGTGTCTGGTTTTTAGCTCTTGCACAACAGGAGTCATGCCCAATTCTCCTTGCAAAGTTTGGCCATTTTGCATTTGCCATTGGGAGAGGGTGACTGACTCTCTAACATCCACGGACATTTATTGAGCCACAGTCTTTGCAGAAAATAACATCGAGGAAGTAGCTGTCTCAGAAGAATCTACCACAGGGAGGGGAAAGCACCTTGATTGCTAGGGAAAAAAGAAAGGGCACAATTTCACAGAGATTTCACAGACTTGAAAATGAGACAGAAGCAGGAAAACTGCACTTAAAGGAAGGAGAAATCAGCAGCTCTTTAGGATTTGTGGGATTCATACTGCATGGCAGGTGCACCCACTCTATGGGACTGAGGTGTCTTTGGCCCCCCTCAATATTTGTTTGAAGAGGGCCCAGTCTTGCATGTGTCATAGAAGGCAGCACTAGCACAAGTTCTCATTGGTCTGCACAGGGTCCAGAGATGCTGTGAGGACTGGCACAGCCTGGGCCTCCTCAAACTTGGCACCTCTGCTGCATGGTGTCAAACAACTCACTGATAAGTCACAGTTATGATTTTCACTCACTGGCAAAAGGCAGGAGCAGCTAGGCTGGCTCATTTTACAGCGATTGCTTTGAAGGGCACCTACACATTTTGCTTTATAACTTTATTTCTAGGAAGGCTAGAAACTTTTTCTTTCTTTCTTTCTTTCTTTCTTTCTTTCTTTCTTTCTTTCTTTCTTTCTTTCTTTCTTTCTTTCTTTCTTTTAAAGGTAAGCATTAAGATATAATGGATTTAATTTATATGCCGAGTTGGATTACAATGTGTACACTGCACCTTCATAAATTCCATTTCCATGGCCATTTATCAACCATATATAATGGCTGGATGAGCTTTGGCTTATTCAGCCATTTCGTGTGGTTGGCAAATTCTCATGAAAATGGAATGAGCGATAGCCAAATGGTATGGCTGCCTTGAACATGTAAAACCAATTTCAACTAATTGTATCAGCCCATGCCATCTCTGTTTATGTTCAAAGCAGCATTCATTATGGGGCATTTCCATATCTGTAATTCCTAGCGAATGAAACACACACACACACACACATTACATATAGTGGTGTTTGATCATAAAGTCTGTTAAAAATCTTGATTGTCCCTTTTAAATAATGAACAAATGGCACAATCCGAACAATTTCCTACCCAGTGGATCTAAGCATATTAAGAAGTCATGAACAAGGTTTGTGTCCCTGTCCTCAATGGAGCACCCTGCACTTTATGCCTCAGCCCTGGACAGCTTTGCTCAGAAGTAAGAAAGATATGGCTAGAACCTGTAGGTCAGGCAAATAAACATTTATTTTTTATTAAAAACATTTATATACTGCTTAATGGTTAGCATTTGTAAGCCGTGTACATAAAGACCTTCCTCAACAAATGGGATAATAACACATGACTGCATTCCTTTTTTTGTGCTGTGGGAATGTGTGAATAGATATCATTTGGTGATAGAGAAGCTAAATGGAAATGACATTTCTGAAGTCTACCTAGAGTGCATCTGTGCAATCAAATGGTGATGATTAATAAAACATATAGTTTGAGTCTACATAATGTATAGTTTGACCAGTCCGGGTCACTTTTATATTACAGTTTCAGTTTGCTTCTTTTTCTTTCCAATTACTCCTCAGTATATTGTATGACCTCACTTTCACACCATACCATACACAGAGTATTGCTATTTAAATTATTTCTGAAAAGATATTTGGGCATGTTAAAATCTCCATCTATTTAGTTTGTTGAAAGCAGAGTAATTACTATTAGCACCCATAATGTCTCAGGAACACTATCCAAGTTACATGCTATCCACTTTACCCCCGTTTTAATATTTATTTTCAGACATAGATTTTGTCGCCGATCTGCTCTAGCAAATAAAGTGAATGAACTCCATCACCATGTATCAGAGGGATGGCTGTGACCTTTAGAACTGCCGTGTCAGAAAAAATCCCAGGAAATATATATATTCCTGTTGCATTTAATAACAGCACTGCAGTGAATTAGTGAATATGTTCATGCCTCACCCCATCGAAATATAGCATTGGGAATGTGGGTGAAAAGTTCACAAACATGAAAGCAGCAGCGTATGTGTTGGGTCTACAGCAATTTTTCCATCTCTGTGACAAGTGGATGATTTAGCTGGAGGACGGCTTTATTTAAAGGATCGATGCCATCTTCAAAATCACACCAGAGACTGAAAACACCATTCCTACTTATAAATATGAGGAAAATAGAATATTACTGCAAGGGGAAGTGTTATGGAAAGGAAGGGGAAAGATACCTATTTTAACAGTATAATTATATCATATAATTGGCAGACATTTATTAATAGTTCATTTCATTAATTTCTTTACAGATGCCATCACTCAACATCTTTACTGAATATCTTCTTATATAAATATCTATATATCTATCTACTAAAAGTTCTGAGGTGTTTTTTTAAAAAAGAAAACTTATTTTAACCATCTTTCAAAGAAATGTTTTAATCACCCAATTAAAAATATTAGCTTGACAGTCTCTCTTTTTCAAGTCAAGTGAGAACTGGGAGTTGTCCTTTAATATGACAATTTACAAGTAAATGCACTGAAGGGTCATGACAGCTGTATTCAGGTGGTTTTTCTACCTATTCTTTCATTTATGAGAGGGCTGGTTGTAGACTTTCCCATAGCAAATCAACATCCCTCTGAGGAAAGATGAAAGAATGTTCACTCTCCTTTGCATCCTTGGCCAACTGAACAGGATGCTATTCTTCCTCCATGCGCTCATCATCTTTTCATCCAACCTGTTCTGATTCTGTGGTCTCCCTAATCTGCAATAGGTCTGCTGGTCATCCCTAGCCAGATCTCTTCTCTTAAATCTGCCCCAAGCTTTCTGGTCTGAATGGCTACTGGGATTGCTGATTCAGGTCCTCCTCACATTTCTATGGCTTCAGCTTCACCATCTTTCATTTCTTTGTCCACTCCTTTTGCTCAAGATATCAACTAAGAAAGAAGGGAGCAGGAGTCTCTTGTTGACTAAGCAGCCCATGAATGAATCCTCAACAGGGGCAGAGGAATCACGCTGGTGGTGGCAGTGGGAGATCGGCAGCAGAACCTACTGGCATTTCTTAAGTTCTGCTGGCTTGCACCAGCCAGGGTGTGTGTGTGTAGGACCATTCCCATCCCATTGCTTGTGGGCCTGCATAGTTTCCAGCTCTATTTGGGAGAGTGTTGGGGGAACAAGGGAACTAAGGATTCTGCAAATCCTCAGCTGCCCTGACCTGTCAGCCAACCATTCAGTTCTGGGCTCCACTGATGGTGGAGTACCATTAGTAGGGCAGCCATGGTGGCAGAAAGCTTTGCCGCTTTTGAGGAGTACTTCTAGCAGTGAATCTACCTCTCCCTAGGAAGGTTTTTTTCTTCATGTGTGGTTGTGAGCGGGAACCCCAGAATATCCTATAGCCCATGGGATGCCTTCCCACAAATCATAGTGTGACAGCATCTCAGCTGCCTGTGCTGTGTGAAGAAAGGAGATCCAGTTAAACAGAATGTCCCCTTCTGATCACACACCCTTCTCTGTTTAAGAACTTACTGCCACCAAATGTGAAAGTTATTTTCTACAATGCTGTTACACCATTCAGCCTAAAACCCTGCAGCTTCCCAAGGGCCCTCAAGGCAGCTTGCAATTTGGCTTCAGATGCGGTGGTAAATAAACAGATCACAAGGTTTTTAATGAAGCAAAGATTAAAAAATTACTAAAAGATAAACCAAAGGTTCTTGATGCAGGAAGAGAAAGTGACTCCAGGATAGAGCAATAGGTCATACAAAATAAATGTTGAGTTTAAGCACCTGCCTTCCCTATCTCTAGTTCCTATTCTAAAGGGTCCATTTAGCCATATAATCCACCCACCCATAACTTCCCCTTTGTTTCCTGCTCATCCTGTGCAGGGGCACAATCTAGCGGGGGCTGGGGGGCCAAGGTCTCCAAAATTTTCCAGGAGGGAGCGGGGCACCCTCAATATTCCGTGGCTATGTGTGCACATCTCTTGTGCGTGCCTTGTGGCCTGCTCACGTCACATCAGCACATCACATGGCATGCACGAGTGATGTGAGCACTTTGCATGGCATGCACAAATGACTTCAGCATGTTGCATGGTGTGCACGCAGGGCATGTGCACATTGCGTGGCACCCACCTCCTCCATCACAGGGGGAAGCCAGCACGCCTGATCCTTTGCGTGAGACCCACCCCACATCTGCTGACCAAAGCAAGTCACTAATTAGAAATAGCCTCTGTCTACATGACCCTGCCACTCCTAAGTTAGAAGCCCCTGATTCTGAACTGCAAGCAATACCTACACTGGAACCCTGACATCTTTGATGACTCTTACCTTCCCCAGGGCAGGTGAGGTTTATAATCCTATAATCACAATCTGGTATTGTGGGTTCTCATGGGAGTATGGACACATTTCTGCCTTCAGTTGTTGCTCCCCTAGACCATGTTCCACTGGGCAAAAGGGTCCTGGGACAATATTGGCCTGGAATGAGGCATAACATAAATCCCAGAATCTTAAAGCTGTTACAGTACTGATTGATTTCCTGCTTTTGTTTTATTGTGTAAACAACGAGCAGCAGGTTCATCTCTCTGGCTGTCATCCCCCCCACCCCTAGCCCTGCTTCTCTGGGTCTCGGAGATGAGTCAAACTCTTTCTGCTTCCTATTTTCTTTGCTGAAGCTATAGATCCCATGTTGAGTTAAATAAGCTGCATTCCATGATCTACTACCTATTCAGCCTTGTTATCGTGGCCTCTAAGCCCCTAAATGCTGGCTTCCAGGCTGGAGAGTATTCCCAGGAAGGCTGCCTAACAGCCTTCCACACCGCTTACCATCATCATTGCTTACAAGTCCCCAGTAGTACATTGCCTATATTTTGTCAAACTAATTGGGATTTTCTTCCCAGGACTTTTTTGTTTAGTTTTTTTTGCTAAAGAAACCAACATGTTTTTTGTTTTTTCCCCCCCCCTGGAAGTGGAGGGGAGGAAGGCACAAACATTTTTTAAAAAATAAAATAAAATCCTGCATTACATTTTCATTATCTTTTAGCAGAAATGTTAGTATGAAAAACTAAGCTCTTGACACTAATTACAGATCATTTCCACAGATCCTGTCACTTTTCTTGTGAGGGAAAAAGGAAGAATACAGAAAAAAACAAAACAAAAATAAGTTTTAAGCCGGGGGTGGGGGAATTCATTGTTATAAAGAAGCACAGAAAACCTAAGGCAAATTTATCATTCTTTTAAGTTATTGCACCCATTAGGCTGCCTTGGCACTTGTTAAAATAAGCATTTGTCCACATTTATTAAGGTGGTGTTTTTTTTACTGCATATATCTAGACACTGTGAATAATATAGCATTACTTATAGAATCATAGACATTCCTAGAACAAAGGCACACAAGGATGTGTGAAATATCACAAGCTAGTCTCTTTGGGACTCTTAAGGTGCTATATTGGCTTCTAAGGCAGGATCACACAAGAACCTTTACTAATCTAATTTTCTAAACTACAGGGGGAGGGGATAAAAGGAAAGAAAGGTTTTTCATCAGTACTTGAGGGACAGAAACTTTATCTGAGCAAGATTACAGAGCTGATAGCCAAGGATTTAGTAAAAGGTCTTTCCTCAAGATTAAGAGCCAGTTTTCAAAACACATAAGACATGTGCTTTGTCATCCACCTGTAAATGCAGAGCACTAAAAAAGATATGACATGATGAAAAAAATTAGAATATTATGCTAATCTCAGTTAGAGCCTCCTTTGCTATTGAAATGTCACATGTTTGAATACTTCTGCTTATCTCAATTCCTTGCATTCCCGCTGGAGACCTGTATCAGTGTAATCCTGGGCAAAATTTGATCAGGTGTTTATACGTTTGGTTCTCTGGGATGTTCAAATAAAGGCAGTTGCACAGTAAAGATATTTGTGCACCAGTCTTTCTTGGAAATTACTGAACCCGCATAAAAGTAAAGATGTTGAGGAGCTGGAATAAAGTCTTATGTGGTAGCTGGGACTTTAAATCAATGGCTTGCAAGCCAATCAGAATATAATTCCATTGATTTCAATGGTAAAGTGGGTTCAAAGAGACACTTTCTTCTGCACACAAGCAGCTGTGGGCCATTTTTGCATGAAATAAAAGCTATGCTAGTGCATGAACTTTGCTGCTCCATCTTGCCTTTGAGTAGACACTTGAAGTCACAGCTGAAATCTGGAATTTCTCAGTTATTTTCTTTTGGCAATCATTACTTTTCTACCAGGGAAGATGAAGAAACAACTTCAAATGGAGCCAGGAAGTCCCTTCTCCACTGTCATAGTCTAGAGAAATATACAGCATCTCACATGCACCAGGAAGTGCATAACTTCAGAATTACCTGGTCCCTTCTTCACAGGCCTTTTTGTGCCTTCTCTGCTATGCATGTGTCTCTAAACTGATCTCTGGTACTCATCAATCATAGCTGTGACACCACTGAAATGTTCAAGCAGCCTCATCTCTCAGGAAGCAGTTGTTATTGTTGTTGTTGAGCCACTTACATGCCATAATGACTTCTAAGTGGTTGGCAGTCATAAAATATAATACACAATAAAACAATTCCACCAAAACATTAAAACCAATCATATTTAAAATATACAGTGAAACACACCTATTGAAAATATAATTAAACAGGTTCAAAAATAAAGCAGTAAAAAAAAAGTGGGATCAAGATGTTCAAGTTTGGAGAATGCATTCCTAAACAGGTGTGTCTTCAAGAGCCATTGGAATGCCAATATGGATAGGGCCTCCTGTGCACTTACCAATGCATGTGTCACAGTGGCCAAGTTATCCCTGTTCAGGCAAGGGCAGAGTTGATACACCAGGTGCTCTCCACCACAGAGGCAACCTTGGCCTCCATGGACAAATATGGTTCCAAGAGCACCCTTAAGCTGCATATGTGCCTGTGCTGCCTGCACATTTTGCTTCATAACTTTCATTCTACAAATTAATGCAGGGTTCTTGGCAGTGGGGGAGATTCTGAGTGTGGTCAGCCAAACACATGAAGAATCTCTCTCCAGCTTTGATGTGAGAGAATTTGGGATGGAACCATCAGGGGTGGAAATATGGGGCCAGGGCTGCTGCAAGCACCCTTCCACCTTCCATGGTTGCTGCAGGCACCCCAGTTGCCCCCTTCCTTGAATGCTTGACTAGATATACCATAGGAGCAGAAAGGCTAAACTAGAAGCTCTTTCAGTTACAAGATGTTTTCCACATGGGATGTGGTTTTCACAAGGAAGGCTCTTTTGAAGAACAATTCCCCATCCACCAACTGGAATAAGTTCATTCTCCAGATAAGGACCACAGCATTACTGCCCTGTAATCCCTTCTCAGAAGGCGTTCCGAGCTGCTTTCTGTGTGCCCTTTTAAAGATTAGCAGCTACATTCTGTGACTGAAAATATGTGCATATGCTGGAGGTGACAATGAAGGCACACTGCTAGCTAGAAAAGAAGTATGGTGAGAGTCTGGCAGGGCTTCTGCAATTCACAGCTCTCCTTTGCTTCAAGCAGTTGTGTGTATTGGTTTCCATCTGAAACCCATGCAAATGCGATGCGAGATCTATGACTATGTATACAGTATGTATTTTTAGAAATGGAAATAATGTGTGAGATAGCACTTATTAAAATGGAAGGCAGGAGCTGGTTCTTTTTTCTTGGATACAGAGAAGCTGCCTTCTGAATGGGCTCTGAATGGATTACAGGTGGCTATCAGAAGGCTGGGGTGGGAGAGAGGTTAGCGAATATTCCTGTATACTCTGCTTCATAAGTGTTGCCCAAGTTCTCTCTCTGTGCTCTTAATGCAGCGAGGAAGTCTAAGGGCACAGCTCCAAGCCTAAAAGTTATTCATGACAAAGTGTTTTCCTGAGTAATGCTATTTTTAAAATGCCAGCGCAAAAATGAACTGCAATTATTTTGGCAGGATGTTCAGACAAGGTCTTTTCAAAGAAGTAATTTATTGAACGTGATAAGTTGAGGCAAAGGCATAATTGGCAGAACATGGAAAAAGGACAACGTTTAGCAAGAGCTGAATTTGTTCAAATGATTGTCAAAAATTAGTTATGTTGCCAGGGTCCTTGCAACTAAAAGTGGGAAGGCATAAATTTATGCTTGTGTATTTTTGTGCCTCTGTTCCCATGAGAAGGAAGCAATCAAAATTATGTTTTGCTCTACATTATATCTGGATTTGTACTGCACTCAAAATATACACTAATAATAGTCATTTGCTGTTGATGGAAATCATTTCTATTCTACTCAAGACAAATGAAGGACTGGGGTCTTTCACAGTCTGAGAACTACCAAGTCCTAGGACGTCTTCCCCCTTCTACGACAGCAAAGCCACCTAAGCCAATGACGGCAATAGGAGTTGAGAAAATTATGTTTCACAAGACTCATTGTGGCATCACATAAAGTAGCAGTTTCTCACAGCCACTTAAATACTGAAATGGCACTACGTGGGAACTTTAATATTTAGATAAGCTCTTTAAAGGATTCTGTGAGGAGACACTAGGTACCTTGGATGCCCTCTAGCCTTACAACAATCTAGGTCGGCTTCTTGTATTAAGGTGTCCTTGACTCAGGCAAGAAGGCACAAGCAATTTCTGCAACCCCAAGAGCACCATGTATCCTCCAAGTACCCAGATTTTCAAGGGACAGCCCTGGAATTACAGAAGCCATCGCTGCTTCGGATTTGATCCTGGAATGCCCCTATTTTCCCTCCTAGCACCACAGCTGAGCTTGGGGAGGAGGATGAGATGGCACTTGTCCTGAGTGATGACAGTGGCAGAGGTGGCGGCTGCAAGGAAGAAGACTATTGCCTCTCCATGGCCACCGCTGGCCTCCTCCCTTGGGCAACTCATAGCAGCTGCTGGAGAGTAGGCAATGGGGAAGAGAGACTGCTGCCACCGAGGCCCAGCCCCACATGACACGCTAGCTCTGAGAGGCAGGCAGGGGTCAGAGTCATCCTGCGTGGAGAGAAAGGGGGAACAGAGAGGAGAAAATGACTCTTTTATTTAATGCTTTGTGCATCCATGTCTAATCTTAAAGGTAAAGGGACCCCTGACCATTCGGTCCAGTCGTGGCCGACTCTAGGGTTGTGGCACTCATCTTGCTTTATTGGCCGAGGGAGCCGGCGTACAGCTTCCAGGTCATGTGGCCAGCATGAATAAGCCGCTTCTGGCGAACCAGAGCAGTACACGGAAACACCGTTTACCTTCCCCCCTATTTATCTACTTGCACTTTGAACTACTTGCTTTCGAACTGCTAGGTTGGCAGGAGAAGGGACCAAGCAACGGGAGCTCACCCCATCGCGGGGATTCGAACCGCCAACCTTCTGATCAGCAAGTCCTAGGCTCTGTAGTTTAACCCACAGCACCACCCGCGTCCCTGTGTCTAATCTTACCCCTTTGTAAAATTCATTCATTCTTTTTGTAAATCTACTAGAGAATAAAACAAAACAAAACTGGGGTTAAGGGCTTTTCTTAGGACACTGGCGGGCATGTGTCCTGTGTCCTGTTGGTGCAAGAGTGGTGGCACTTGGCCTTCATCATATAGGAAATACTCTGCAGGTGGGGCACAAAAATGGGGGTCAAGGAGGGTCAGTTGGGCGGGGCATGAGAAATGTCCCTATTTTCACCTGAGGCATGTTGGAGGGTATGGTATCAAAGCTGCAGGAAAACCTCAGTAAGTCACAAACTTGGTGCAGCATATCGAGACATGTATTGGCTCCAGCTCCAGCTCTGGTTTCAAGAGTTACATCCATTGTTGACAGGGTTCCTGGCAACCAGAGGGCTGCAAGATATTTACAGTGCTCTGCAGTTTTCTTTTGGCTATTAAATAAAGGCATGAGTCTTTATTTGTGTGCTCCCCATTTGTGTGCTCATTCTGTTATGAATCCAAAAGAACCTCTGACCCTTGGCAGATCAGGAAATATCGCAGATGCCAGATGATTTTATTGTGACCAGGTTGTCAATAAACCCTGGCTCCAATAATTGTATAAGCACTGTTGATTTCAGCCCAAGTACGAATGCCAAACCCCTCTATGCTCAAGTCTTTTGTTGAACCCATCATTTCCCTATAGAAATGATTGGGCAGCAGTGGATAGCTCGGTTGGTTAGAGCATGGTACTGATAACATCGAGGTTGCAGGTTCAGTCGCCGTATGGGGCAGTTGCATATTACTGCATTGCAGATTAAAAGCACATGGCTTTCCCTGAAGAATCCTGGGAATTGTAGCTTGTTAAGAGTGCTGGGAATCGTAGCCTTATGAGGGGTAAGCAACAGTTCCCAGGGGTTTTCTTTTTGTATTGGTGGTGGGGAGAGAATGCCTTGAATGTATGGTGGCAGTGTTTTTATTCATGGCTGCTAAGATTTAAAGAATGAAGTGGAATAATTTTCCAGAAATGTCCTGAAGATGGCACAGTAGTTACATTCTGATGGGGGTTTTAAGGTCATATTGGATATATACCGCTATATGAATACACACACACACACACACACACACACACACACACACACACGTATCTGTGTAGGAGGCCCTCAAAGACTAAACAAAAAGGGATGGTTCTTTACAAACATTTTCACTGAAAGTCTTTTGAAAAAGAAACACAGGCTGTTAATTCCATGCTGCCTAAAAGATAATGGATAAACAGGTAGCACTGCAGGCTCATCACTGTCAGCTATTACTGGTGAGGGCTGGTTATGTTCCCATTGTATGGCTTTTTATCAATAATATCCTTTGCAATTGTAAAACAGCTGATAACCCCATCTGTTATCTCCTGCTTAATGTATAATCTTCATCTAAATGCCAATTTTTATTAGGAGCATTATGAGTATGGGAGAGGAAAGATTACTTGCAAAATCTCTGTTTTATTAAAATATAAAAATGTTACTGCAGGGTTTTTTTTAATAATAAAAAAAGAGAATGCCAAGCATCAGCTTGAATTAATAAATGAATCTTTTATTTAATACATGTAAAGAAACAGCAGCAGCATAAACATTGCTCATTTATACCAGACTCTTTGGGGAAATTATTGAAGACCTGCTTAGAGAAACACCATGAGTGAGAGGGGATGTTTGTACAAAAAGGACCAAGAGAAAAAGGAGAATCCACTGACAGCAAGAAGATATGAAAAGAAAACATTTTCTATTCAAGCTCCAGGCCTGATTCTATGAACTTCTAAATATCTTCAGAACCTTAGGCTGAGATATCTCTAGGAGGGGACAAAAGCCCTTAACCACTTATAATTCACTGTGAAGCTGGTATCTCAGACACTTCTTAGCTCTGCTTCCCCTGCTCCCCAAACCTTACTCAAACTTTTCTGCAGCAACTGAAATAGAACCATCTGATGTCAAAGTTTCAAAAACTGCAGACTGGTGCTTAAAACCATGCTGTGGGGAGGCTTTTAAGGCTCCAAAGCAGGTATGAACATAATCATCTGATACAATGACCAACAGGTGGCATCTGCGGCCCATTCTGTTTAAGGTTGGAGTCTTCATCCACCAGAGGAGATGCAATTCAATCCCCATCATCCAGAGGGATGTTATGAATGCATCATTTCATGAAGGTTGTCACATATGGTGTGAGGAGTTGTATCTATTCCTAGCAGGGATTTACAAGTGTCTCAGTATATTCATTTGTCATGGAAGTACTTGTTTGAGCACTTAATATACACTGCATTGGCTTTCTCTGCATTCAGGATGGTAAATATAGGAAGGATATAATATCCAATCATTTCCCTCTCTGCTAGCAGAAGAAGTAATTAGAGTAAAGCCATTGGTGCAGCAAGGAACCCAGGAGATAATTTGCACAAACATGGATTCAGATATGTTTATTTTAGCTGTTCTGATACTGTTATATATCTAAATAAAGAATTGCAGGGTGCCTTAAAAAACCACATACCCTTAAGAAATCTTATGTGATTTATGGAGTAGCAAATGTCTCTAGGGAAACTCCATACTGAATTTTAGATGCCAGCTCTAAACTGTTTAACCTCAGGGGGGGGGGGCCTTTGCACCCTGAATCCCTTCTCAGATGTTTTACATGTTTTGTTTTTAAACTCTCCAATTCTTTTAAAAAGCATGTTTTAAATGTCGCAAATTGTTTATTTCATGGTTGTCAGCCACTTAGAGACCAGCATGGGGGAAAGTGGGATATATATGTTTAAATAAGTATCATGAAACTGATTTAGATCTATGATTGTGATCACTGATAGTGAATGATAGCAATAGCAAGGAGTGTGCATCAGGGCTATGCTGCTATCTCTTGCAAGACTGTGAGCTGAGTATAAGCTTGGCTCTCTCACCAACATCATTGAGCATGCACTATATTTATCTGTCAACACACAGTCTCTTTCCAAGTGCCAATTTGTTGATGGGCAAGTTCAAAGTCTCTCCTCTCCCTTCTTATATTATTATTATTTCTCCATTTTGTAGACCACTATTCAGCTTTTGTGTGTTGTTGGCAGTTTCCAAAAAATACCCCAAAATGCAATCATACAAAACATTTACGACACAATTCAAAACAGGCAATACAGCAACAACAGCACAAATGCAATAAAACCAGCTAGTGGCTAACAATTTACTCCAAATGCCTGGGAAATTAGGATTGTTTTTCTTGGTGTTGGAAAACCAACAGAGTCTGTGCTGCGTGGACTTTCTGGAGAAGACTATTCCAGAGTTGGGGAGAATGAGGCACCACAGAGAAAGATTGGGCGATAGACTCTGTCAGAGCAGATCCAGTGAAAACAAGCAACTCCATCAATTTCAAATTTAATTGGATATTGCCCATTGTTATTTATCTTTTGATCAGAGATAAACCAGAAAGCCTGTCTTCTTTAAAGTAGGACCCATGGCCACCTTATAGTACCTGAATATCCACTGACAAATATGTTTCATAAATATATAATATGCAACTAGCAGGCACAGTTTTAAAAATAGCCTGTCTAGGGCTTGCCTGGCAGGCTGTGCTAACTTAGTCAAATTAAGAAGTATCATTCAGAAAACATTAGCCAAACCTAAGAGCCATTCAAATCAATAGGACATCAGCACTTGATTGTACAGTTAACTCCCATTAATTAAATAAGGCCCAGGACCACTTCACACAAAATGAATTTCATAATGCAGATACCACTATTGTGCATGAAATTCTTCACAGCTCTGATGACATGTAGCTAACATACTTTTGGGATGAGTAGTACTCAACACAGAGTTCAGCTCTGCCATATGCTTCAAAATATAACCCAGGTAAAAAAAGAACTTTAAATGACTAAAAGTGCTCGTCATCCTGAAATAACCAAAAAAAGAAAAGAAAAAAAGAAAAACCCTATCCCATTCTACTGAAAGATGAACAAAAAACTGTTTTGGGTGTGATCATACCCTGTGACCCTAATTAAGACCCACATGTAAAACACAAGCTATAGGCTGCTGAGGAGGAAATTCCATGCATTAAGCAGCTTTCAGACATGCTCAAAACCCATTAAATACATTTGAGCTATAATATATATACAGTGGTACCTCTGGTTACGAACTTAATTCGTTCTGGAGGTCCGTTCTTAAGCTGAAACCGTTCTTAACCTGAGGTACCACTTTAGCTAATGGGGCTTCCTGTCGCTGCCGCGCCGCTGGCGCGCGATTTCTGTTCTCATCCTGAGGTAAAGTTCTTAACCCAAGGTACTACTTCCGGCTTAGCGGAGTCTGTAACCTGAGGTGTTTGTAACCTGAGGTACCACTGTATTGAATTTTTAAGATAGAATTTGTAGGGCATAGATTGACCAAAGGTTCCTGGAGCCTTCTGTGGAACTAACTTGTACTTAAACTCCCCGGGAAAATGTTGTATTGTTCTAATAAGTAACCGTTAGGTTTCCTTACTTCTGAGCACTGAGATGTTTCAGGGGCAGTTTTATTAGGTTATTTGCCAACACAGGAACCTAAGAAGAGTCTGCTGGATCAAGCCAATGGCCCATCTAGTCCAGCATCCTGTTCTCACAGCAGCCAACCAGATGCCTGTGAGCACGGGTGTCAGACTCAAGGCCTGCGGGCCAAATCCGGCCCGGCAGACCTCCTCATGCGGCCCGTGTAGCCGCCGCCGGCCGCCAGCGCTTTTTTTTTATTCTCGCTTTTTTTTTTTTTAAGGAGAAAGCTTGTGTGTATTGAGGGAAAGACCGGGGCGGGCGGGGGGTGGGGGGCTGGCAGCACCGCACATTCAGAGAAAAGGAGGCCGGCCCCAGGGGCGGGCTGATGCTTTTACGTGACTGAGTGGCTCGAGGTTGTGCAAACAAGGCTGGGCTTCCCCTCTGCACGAAATCTGGCTGCCGCAGTGCCGCCTCTTCGCTTTAGCGCGCAGAAGGTGAAGCGCACGGGAGTCCGGCTCCGAGCAGCAAAGCGGAAAAGGAGGCACGCGCCGTCCCCCCTTTCTCCCCCCCCCCAGGAGAGAAAAATGCCAGACAAGCCATAGTACGTTCATAAAGGAGGGCTCTCTCCTCCATGCTGCCCAATAGCAAGCCACGACCATTCCTGCTAGCCAATGGTGAGGCGACAGAGGACTTTTCCTTTTCGGGTGGTGGTGTTTTGGCGCGCCAGCCGAGCTCGGGGGATCAGAGTGCCGGATTCACATCTGCTTAGCGGCTCGCTCTGCAGAGCTTTCTCCGAAAAGCAGTTGCTGCAGAGAAAGAGATATCAAGTTATAGGTTCCTCTCTCCGCGCCTCCCCGGTTGGCACCAGCGGCAACCACGCGAAAAAGCGCGCTGGTTTCTAAAGAAGTCTTGTTCCTCCCAAGGCACGTGTTCACTTTTTGCAGAGAGGCAGTTGCAAGGCGAGGAAAGCTCCTGGTAATCATAAAAATCCCATAAGGATAATTAAATTGGGATGGGGAAACTAGCTGGGAATTGCATTAGGGCCACGATCCGCAAACCGCTTCCTCCGGAGGAAACACTTAAATAAATCCCAGTGGAACTTCGACCTTGCTTGTCCTTGTCGACATAATAGAGTGGTTACTCCTGTCGCAGGGTCTATTGTTCAAGAAGTGGCAGTTTAAACTATTTGCAGGCTACCGATCCACATCAGCCGCTAACGCAACATAAGGAGTTTGTGGATTGGTCTGAACTTGACCATTTGTGCTCTGCGAGCAACCCCTCGCTGGGGAGAGGCTGTTTAGCGCAGGAAAGACTCTTGCCTTAACCCTTGCAGAGCCACTGCTAGTCAGTGCCTGGCAGTGCCGGGCTAGATGGACCAATGGTCCGAATCGAATTGTTACAATACTGATGAGACAAATACACCAGTTGATGGCAAACCTTTATTCTGAATGTGGTGGTGATTTGGAATCACTACCCTGCTCCAGTTTCACCTTGTCAGTCACTAATGCGGATTAAAATGCCACCCACACACGCGAAAGCACGTATTGGAAATCAGGCTTTGGTAGTTACAGCACGTTAACCAGTCTTGAGTAAGGTACCAGTACTTACTGCCTGGAATAAAATTGGCCTGATGCATGTGGGTACTGGGAAGACAAAAGCAAAATACTGCTAGATACAGGACTCATGGGATTAATAATAATAATAATAATAATAATAATAATAATAATAATAATAATAATAATAATTTATTTATACCCCGCCCATCTGGCTGGGCTTCCCCAGCCACTCTGGGCGGCTTCCAAAAGAATATTAAAATACATCAAACATTAAAAGCTTCCCTAAACAGGGCTGCCTTCAGATGTCTTCTAAAAGCCTGGTAGTTGTTCTTCTCTTTGACATCTGGTGGGAGGGCGATCCACAGGGCGGGTGCCACTACCGAGAAGGCCTTCTGCCTGGTTCCCTGTAGCTTTGCTTCTCGCAGTGAGGGAACCGCCAGAAGGCCCTCAGTGCTGGACCTCAGTGTCCGGGCTGAATGATGGGGGTGGAGACGCTCCTTCAGATATACTGGACCAGGGCCGTTTAGGGCTTTAAAGGTCAGCACCAACACTTTGAATTGTGCTCGGAAACGTACTGGGAGCCAATGTAGGTCTTTCAAGACCGGTGTTATATGGTCTCGGCGGCCGCTCCCAGTCACCAGAGCTAGTTATTACTTACATTATTACAAAAAACAGTAATAATTGAATGCAGTGACAATAATTTATGATAATAAAGAGTGGACACATAGTCCTACAGATACAACCGGCCCTTTGAGGGTGACCAAACTGCTGATGCGGCCCCCGATGAATTTGAGTTTGACACCCCAGCCTGTGAGAAACTTGCAAGCAGAATCTGAGCACAAGACTACTCTTCCCTCCTGTGGTCTCTGGCAACCAGTATCCAGAAGCATTATTGCCTCCAGTGGTGGAGGCAGAGCATGGTCATAAACGACTCTCATATCTTTTGGTTAAAAGAGCACTGAAGTCTTATGGATTCTTTTGAATATTTGATTGCTGTTCAGTGGAGGCCCCTAGGCACTCCTTCAGCAAGCTGCATTCCCCAAGAGCAATTTGTGTTTCCAGCCAAGCTTGTATCACCAGTTCAGCTAACTTCAGCTGCAAACTTTGAGCTTTCTTCCCACTTTTTCCTTTCTCTCTCCTCTGGCCTTGTTCAGACAATTCTATGTACAATTAACATGTGAAGGGGGAAATGGGCTTGCACCTTGTGGTGCCATCATGCATAGAATGCCTACATGCATATTGTCTGTATGTGGATGGAATCTGTTCAGAAGCCCCAGTCAACAGATGGAGGTCAAGGGAGGGCCAGTGGACATGATTACGGTCCATCTCCATGCGCTGATTGTGCACCAATTTTCTGTCTTCATCCATTCCCAAATTGCTTCACCTCACCCCCTACAGAGCAAGCATCTCTGGGGAAGCCACTCCAGGAGGAGACAATCTGGAACAGAGAACAAATTTGGTTTGAAATATGTATCTGAAAGAAGGTTCAGTTGAAGTCAGTGTGCCTTTCTTTTAAGTAAATGTGCTTATTCTTGGGCTGTGCAAGCCTAGAGCGCTGAGTTACAGGAAAACATCATTTTCAATTCTCTTTGTTTCTTTGGTTTTTTCTGCACCATCTAGTTGATGGATGGATAACGACAGTGGGTGATTAGCCACTTTCTGCCCAAGCTTTCCCCAATACACTCCATTATCATTATAACACCATTTTCACCATTTCCTTTCATTGATATATAAATAAAATGGAAATACTTTCCAATCTATAAGGAAATCCAATTCAGCATTACTCATTTTGATGCTTGGAGCTTCCATTCTTGGTTAAAATAGCTCTTCCAAGTAAAGACAAAATTGAAGGTGTGTGTATGCTGTCTAAAAATTTCAGTATGCTACAATGACACTGTAATGTTGAGTTCCCAACATGATACTTGTAAATTCACAGACATTCCACTGCAGGCTTAACAATGCAAACATTTTTGCTTTTGTTTTTTAAATGGAGTATCTTGGGACATGTTTGGCCTTTTATATCAATTTTTTACCCATTTTTAAAGCTTAAAACCTCCCAAATTTACATGGTTCCCCCCTGTTATTTGGCCTCTTTTTCTGCTCTTTTGGATGCAGCAGTCATTTGATGATATGTCACCCCTTCACAGCAACCATTTTGTGACTGGTGCCCACAAAACTACCTAAAAATTCCAAAGGAGCCAAAATGTTGGTGACACCTGCTGTAATGGTACAGTTTCAGATGAGGGATGAAGATCATCTGAAGGATGACCATACAAGAGACTGATGAACAGGCATATACCGTATTGTTCGCCCTATAGGATGCACTTTTCCCCCTCCAAAAATGAAGGGGAAATGTGTGTGCGTCCTATGGGGCGAATACAGGCTTTCGCTGAAGCCTGGAGAGTGAGAGGGGTCAGTGCACACCGACCCCTCTCGCTCTCCAGGCTTCAGGAAGCTCTGCGCAAAACCTCCGGAAGGTTGCGCAGAGCTGCCTGCGCTCCCAGGCTCTGTGCAACCCTCGGCAGCCCAGCGCCAAGCTGCGCTGGGCTCTGGAGGGTTGCGCAGAGCTGCTTGCGCTCCTGGGCTCCGCGCAACCCTCGGGAGCCCGGCAGGAAGCCGCGCTGGGCTCCCAAAGGTTGCGCAAAGCTGCCTGCATTCCGAAGCTTCGGGCGCGCTGAAGAGTGCACCCGGGCTTCGCGCAGCTCTCCGCAAGCCTTGGGAGACCGGCGCAGCTCCCTAGGCTTGCAGATAGCAGGCTGTTCTGGGGGCTGGGGTCGGTGGAAGCTCGGGCTTCCCCCGCGCCAGCCCCGTGCCTGGGGAAAAATAATAATTTCCCCCCTTTATTCCCCCCCAAAAAACTAGGTGCGTCCTATAGGGTGGTGCGTCCTATGGGGCTAAAAATACGGTAAATAAATACTGATTATTGTGGCATTTTGTTTAATAGTCAAAGTAACATGAGAAGCTAATGACAAGTATTGCACACAGGAATCAGTGCATACCTTTTTTGATTCCCAGTTACCACTGATCTTTGGTTATTTCACTGAACTGTGTGGGTGGCTGCTTTTGTACACAGGATTTTTAACCATAGTCAGTCTCTGTTAATGATGTTTTCTCATGTCTCTCTTTCACCTGCTTTCCTTTGCCTTCTCTGTTTCATTGCCTGCCTCATTTCTTGCATGCTCTTCTTCAGCTGATGCAACAGCAGTTTTAAACACCCCTCTGTTTTCTTCCCAATTCATATTCCTCTCTTTTGATATGAAGGGGCAGGCAGGATAGTACTGAATCAGAATAAACCATGTCTTATAATGACTCAGTGCCATTTCACTGTCTTTCACTTCATGCTTGTTAAACTAACTTGACACCATACCCCTTTGACAGCTTTCATCTTTCCTGGTTCTTCTTCTTTTAATTGCATATTTCATGTTCAATATAACTCTTGGCATACACACATAATCATTTTACTTCCCTAACTTCCTCTTCTATATTTACTTTCTTATATTTACACCTTAATCACACCTAAGCACATTGACTGTGATCCTGATGGCTTTGTGAAATTATTCTGGGATTCACTTCACCTTTCCCTTCTCCTAGCTTGCTCATGGCAGCCAAGAAGCTCAGAAACTGGTGACCCGATCCTTGGGACAGCAGCAAATCACACAGAATTAAGGGCAATGGATTTCAGCAAAACCATCTTCGGTGCCAATGCCTAAATTCCCACAAAACTTTCCAAACTAATCTCAAGGAAGTTAATAAAAATAAAACCAAATAAAATGTTACCACTAATTCATAGAACTCAGCTAGCAGAAGTGAGCTGTCATTCAATAGTCATTCAATCTGAAATGATCTTCAGCTACCCACTTCTTTCCAGGCAGACATCTCCACAGGATTGGGTTCCAGAAGTCATGAAGGTCTAGTCTAGTTAGAAAAGGCCTTTCCTTAGTTGATGGGAGAGGCCTGTTCTATGAGGCAGGTCTAACATGTAGAGTAGACCATCTTGCTACATTATTCATTCCACTTCCCTGAAGAGCTTCCAAACCTGTAACAACAAGGAAGTCTGGTGGTGAATGGAGCCTCACCAGGCAATAGGGAGATCTATATGATAAATGATCTAGCAGGTTTTGGCTGCCATATTAAGCAGCGGCCATGTTGAGGTTATTTCTAGTGACTTCCATGTGGTGTGTAGACTGGCTTGTAGGTTGGAGAGATGCTGAATTCACTTTGACTTGAAAAGTGAAGGACTTTAAGCCATATCCATTTATGAATCATGTTGCTTCATACCTTTTCCCCCTCTATCGATTAGGGATAAATGTAACCCCTAGTGTATGCATAAAATGTATAAAATGAAACCTCACAACTCATATGATGCTATATCTGCTCTGCCTCTTGACTCCCATCCTATTTGCTTGTAACAACAACAACAACAATTTTAGTATTTATGCCCCACCCACCTGGCTGGGATTCCCCAGCCACTCTGGGAATACTTGAAATACAGTATAAGAAGCTGCCTTATACCAGTTCATCTAGGACAGCATGTCCAAAACTGAGTGGCAGCTGCTCTCCAGGGCTTCAGATGTGGGCCTTTTCCGTCCCTATCTGGAAATATTGGGGATTGCACCTGGGATCTTATGCATGCCAGGAATGTGTTCTTCCATGGAGATATAGGCCTTCTTCTGAGATACAAGCTTCTAAAGTAATAATATATGTTACTATTGAGAAATGTGGGGAAGAAATTGCAAGGACACAGGGCTATGTCCAGGTTTTGTGTGCAGGATTTGGAGAAGTTATCTGCCTCCTACAGCCTTTCTCATGAGGCTGTGGAGCACCTGTTTCACTCCAAGAGCCAGCTAGACACCATTGCAAGGTTGCGGGTGGGGAGGGCTGGCATTACCAATGGGGTGCCTAGGCCCAAGTAGCTGCCTGTGAATGCCAGGTGCTGGTGTCACCTTTACAATGAAGTACTTATACAACAATGTAAGGAAACTAAGCAAAGGCAGAAACACCACAACCACTAGGGGCTCCTCCACACTTTCGCTTGACTCACATTTTTAATAGTATAGACTCCCCTGGGGCCAAGAGCTTTTCTTGTTGTTCTGCTGCTGTGCCTTGTGAAAATCTGATCTTACCTGTTGAAGCTAAGCAAAATCGCTTCGTATTTTCTGTGCATCTGATAAGATCTGATTCAGTGACATTTGATTTTTGCAAGGCACAGCCACAGAACAACAAGAAAAGCTCTTGGATCCGGCGGAATTAATCAGTACACAATATGATCAAAATACGGGTCACATGAATGTGTGTATGAGCCTCAAGGTAAATGAGTGAATACCGTATACCTATAGAATAGGCCATTTAGTGTGAACCATTTGTTAACTTCACACTACAGGAATAATCTGGAGTATAATATTTGGAGAACAGCTGCTATTTCTCTGTTTCAGAAAGATATTTTATCAATGGATTTCAGCATGATGCAAGAAAGAAAAAGAAAAAAGTGCTTTTGAGCTGGATATATTTTTTAAAAAGAATCTTGTAAATATGTTTCCCCTGCACCACTCTTGGGATGCTACTTGGGTCTACAGTTTTATCATATAATTTGCATATAATACACTAATTAACTCAGTTGTGCATGGAGCATTTGAATTCCCCCTTCTTTTGGGGAGTTTAACACCCTCCAGAGAAATACATGGGATTGACCAATTATCTTTGTTCTTTGTGCTGTGGGTGGGGAATTGAGGCTGACTCTTCACCCAAGGAAACCCAAAACAGTCTGTAAGCTGCTTCGCAATGTGAGTTGTTCTGTTTAAAGTTTATTGACATGTAAAGGTTAGCTGGTTCCTTCTGTCTTGTTTTCTTTCTTTCAAAAAACAGTTTCCCATTTCTGAATCTCTCTCTGCTTGGTTCTTAAACAAATATACTTAATTGAAACTCTGAAGGTGATTGAGTTATTTTGCATAATCCTGCCTGGTTTTATCCAACTCTCCTTGGTGCATATGGTAACCTGGCTTCATGTAGTGTAAAGGAAGCTTGCATTTCTCTAGATGTGCATAGCATGAGTCTGAATTGTACTCCACAAGTTCAGCCAAACAGTTAAAAATCATGGGTGGTGGCAATCTATGCTGGAGTAAATAACAAGGGGTATGTTGCAACTTGTACCACCTTGGTAGTGGTGTTTGTTAATGTCTGAAGAAAAGGGCTCATTATATGTAGCATCATGGAAGACTTAGGGTTGTACCCAGTGTTAGTCCTACTTAAGAGTTGAAATGAATTTGAATCCATTGATTTCAATGGATTGAATTCAACTAACTATTACTCAGAGTGGAGCCATTTAAATGAATGGTCATGGCAGGTACATTTATTTCAATGGGTCTACACTGAGCAGAACCTGTTTTAATACAGTCCTCGGTCTATGGATTAGCTTTGTTTCTTTTTCTCCCCCCCCCCTTTCCATATCTATTATGTGGCAGAGATTATTCTATATAAGACACTATGCAGGGACTACTCTCTGTGCAGTACTTTGGAGTATTTTAAGCACATCAGCACTACCATCCACCAAACCTGAAAGATACAGCTGCCCTCTCAATGCCTTGCACTGACAGCCCTTATTATACAGGTGGGATTTCACTGTGTCCCCAGTCTCCCCCAGAGTAAAATAAAATAAAATCCCCATTGGAGAATCATACTGAAAATGAGAGCTTTTACTCCTGACACAGGCCAAGGAAGTGGCATATATTGCAACTTAGAACATTGTTCAGTAATAAATGTTAAGTAACCTTTCAAAGGATTTAAAACCCACATAATCTGAAGGTGCTGCATAAATAATAAAACCTTCAGCAAAACTCCTCAGAGACAGTCTTCCAGAGAGCTCAACAGAGTGAGGCGAGGAAGGAAAACAAAAGATGATGAAAGCTGGCTAGTATAGACTGCCAGCACCCCTAACAAATCTTAAACACTATCTATGGTGTATAAAGTTGGTACTGCCTCAGCCGGCACTCTGTCAATTCATTGTCCCTTGCCCAGGTGACATACTGCGAAGACATATGCAGATGAGATGAGGAAGGTGAATGCCAGGACACATACCTAGGTGATAGGTACTGCAATCCTGTACCTCAGGCCTGAAGGCCAAATGCAACCCTGCAAGTCTCTCTCTGGTCCTTGAGACTCTCCCCATGCTGCCATGCCTTTTTCCTCCCTGTACATGCCTTAGGTGAATGAAAAGACAAATGGTGATTGCAGTGTTGGCATTTACTCACCTACAATGTCATTGGACAAGTGTTGATACATCCACCACTGCTTGAACTGCCTACATCTGTTTTTTAAAATTATGTAATTGGCCGCTTACCACCCTTCCCAATGAGCGGCAGTTGTGGCCCGATGCGGTGCTTCCCCTCCTTCCCAGCACACAGCACCATTTCTTCTTGCTTCCTTGTCCTTCTCCACTACCATGAAGGCTCCCGGGCTCCCACCAAGCTTGTCCGTTCAAATGGGCCAATCCGTGGCAGCCCCAGGGGTGTGTGGTGTGGCAAGCAGACCTGAGGGTGTCAGGCTTCCCTCAGGTCCACCTACCATCTATTTAGCCTGGCTGACCCCCAACCACAGTACCCAGTTGGCCGGGAGTGTCACCCACCCTTCCCTTCCCTTCCCTTCCCTTCCCTTCCCTTCCCTTCCCTTCCCTTCCCTTCCCTTTATTAATAGTTTATTACTGCTATAACCATTCCTTTTCAGCTAGGTGGGCTTTGCTGTGGTCTAGTGACGGTTGCCGTATTCGGAGCCAGGAAGGAATTTTCCCTGCTCTGCAGGTTTCGCCTTCCCCATAACATTAGTCACAGCTTTGGTGGTTTAGGCCTTGGGTGGAATCCTATAGTCTTTCATCCAATCAGGGTGTGGTGAAGTGGTGACACATTCTACTCATGTAAAAACACACTGATTCCCGGACTGTTCACGGGCCGGATTTAGAAGGTGATTGGGCTGGATCCAGCTCCTGGGCCTTAGTTTGCCTAACCCATGTTCTAAGCAATTTCTGTGAAAGGAGAATGAGTGGGATGAGGCCCACTCTCTATATTTTCCTGGTAATGAGGAATACTGCCTGCTGTTATTAGACAACAACACCACTGTGTATTTGTGTAATCTGTATTGTATCATTGCCACAATCAGGAACTGCAGGATATGGCTGACTTCCCACAAGCAGAAGCTTGTTTGGGGTGGCTGCCTTGATAAATTTGTATTATGCCATGCCACCCATGGTAGCCATTTTGTGACTGGTGCCAACGGCACTCTTCTAAAACTTGAAATGTAACCACTGGTCTGAAAGGGTAGGGAGCCCCTGAAACAAAGCAACCAGTGTAGATCTTATTGCTCTGAAAGGTAGAAACACTGCTTTCTTGGGGCAGGAGGAGAGTGCCTGGGCTTGAATGGCCATCTCTTGTCTACAGGCCTGCATGTGCCAGTATTTAGCTTTGCATAAAAACCTCTCCAATGATCTGACAATGATCAAAGCTTTGAAATATTAGGCAGCCCATAAATTTCAGTAAGTGTGCCTTTAAAAAGTTAATTTCCTTCTCTACTGGGTAGATGAAGTGCTAACAATACATAACCTTTCAGTGACTTACATTTTGAAGTTTATATCCCTTGAATATAGCTGAACATTTCTCAGTTATATGCTGAAATTAGTGCAGGTGCCAGCACTAGTAGCTCGGAAAGCCATGATCCTCAAATTTGAAAGCCAGTGCCTCAAATTATGACTACATCAAGCACTGGTTAAGCATTATATATCTTTTTGCTTTCAGTGAGTTTAAACATTAATGAATGAGGGCTTTTTTAACCCATGTGTGTATGTGGAAGTGTGTGCTAATAGAAAGATCTTGATCACTGAAAGTGTAGTCTTCTACATAGTTGCATATAGATGAGAATCCTGTATTGGCTGCAAAGATAGGATGAAGCCCATTGCAATCAAGCTGGAGTCACACATTTGTGCTGGGTGTGCACACATTTGCAGCTTGAAATGCACTGAGCTCATGTATCACGTTTTTCTAGCTTCTTCCTTTGGGACTGATCAACATGGAGCTCTTAGTTGTAGCTTAATTAGCTATATTTTCCATGGCATTAATTCATGTTGGAATGGCATTTTTCACATCCGATAACTCACTGGCTTATATGTGGCTGTGGGTGGCTGTTTGCCATGCATTCCTATCAATGTATTTTGAAAAGATTTCTTTTAGCGGTTACTATAAGGCCATACTTCTTCTTTTGATGTTTTCTTTCCCAGGTGGTTTATTTTTATCTTGACATTTTGCCCATCCTGTGAATTTCATCCTAAGGAAGAAACAGCAGTTTGTCTCGGAACAGTTCAATTTCAATCTCCAGGTGACAAGTTGATATTTCTTTCTTTTTTGAAGAAACTTTTAATATGATGCGTTAAATGTCAAGAAAACTCCCCAACATATATTGAACTTTACTAAGCTTATTTCTCTTAATATTGATGACATATTGACATCTTTTTTATGAAAAATGAACACTTTCAAGGATGTCAGTGCTCAGATTTTTCCTGCGTGCAGCCCATAGTCCAGTTTGTGGTTCTTATGGAGAAATCTGCTTGCCATTCGGCGCGGTGAAGCTGCAGTGAAATAAAATAGATTCCATGCATACCTTTAGCCACTGAAATACCTGCTTAGTAAAGAGGATACACACACAGTATACAGTGGTACCTTGGGTTACAGGCGCTTCAGGTTACAGACGCTTCAGGTTACAGACTCCACTAACCCAGAAATAGTTTCTCAGGTTAAGAACTTTGCTTCAGAATGAGAACAGAAATCGTGTGGCAGCGGTGGCATGGTGGCAGGAGGCCCCATTAGCTAAAGTGGTACCTCAGGTTAAGAACAGTTTCAGGTTAAGAACGGATCTCCAGAACGAATTAAGTTCTTAACCTGAGGTACCACTGTATATATTTTCAGAAGCACCTCATTGTTTTATGTTACATTTCTAGATGCAAAAGAGACCCTGATCTTTCTGGTTTGGATATTTAATTCTCATTAAGGCCAATTTGGAGTGATAGAATTAAAATATTTCTTTTCCAAACTTAGAATTTTAGAACGATAATAGTTATATTTTTATACTGTCTTCATAGTGTACAACCTATAAAATGCAATATATGTACAAATTAGAACATCTATGAACACAACACCAGAATCACCAACATATACAAATATAGATGAAAAGCTGCTACAGTTTTATAATTACATCTTTAGGTGTGCTTGCCAGTTCCCATCAGTTGCCTGAACAGAGAAGAATTTAACTGCCTCAGTCCAGTCAAAGGTATGGAACAGGTGGGCATAGTTTCAGAAAAACAGCTTTGCAGGTCAAATGAGGAAGCCTAGAGGACGAAATCTGGCCCAAGGCATGGAGGTCTCCCACCTCTGCCACACTGCTGCCCACCAGCACAAATCTCCTATTAGAGAGGACCTGTTATTCACAAGGACATCTAACTGAACTTTAGAAAACTTGGAAATGCACCGCATTGCTTTAAAAAAGTGTTAATGTTTCTAGTTTCTATATTTCAGCATGCTTAGTTGTGGCAACATTTTCTTTGTTTTTTGGTATAGGAGCAGTAGGTTAGCTTCATATTTGACATATGTAATATTCTCACATTTCTATTTATATATGTTAATTATGAATGTCCACAGGGAACTATGATCATATAAAGCAAAGCTCTCTCACGCATTCATGGTCAATTGTTAGAGTGCAATTTTATCATACTTAAACCCAACTCAAGTCTAATTCCCTGAAGTAATTTTTGTAGTTCAGAGAAATTAATATTCTTCAAAAAACTAATTAGTGATCTCTAAAGAATCATTTTTCTTACGGATGTAGGAATTTTTCAGCAATTATGTGCTGTATATAACTCATGAAAAGAGTCATTTTTATTATTGGAGTTAGGAGTTAGCTGACAGGCTTAAGCCCTCCAAGTAGCCTGACAAAATACCAGCTGCCACAATAAAATTGTTTATAATTGAAAAGTTATCAGAACAAGTAGGTCTAAAATAAAGTGGAAAGAGAGATTAATCAATGCAGCTTTTGCCAACCAGGTGCCCTGCATATGTTTGGGGCTACAACTTCCGCAAGCCCCAGCCAACATGGCCATACTGGAGGCAGTGGTCCAAAACATCAGGAAGACTCTTGGTTGTCAAAGAATGCTTGGACTTCTGCAATTTGACACTAAACTGGCAGGCCATTCTCTTCTCTTTATCGTTTATGGTGAAACTTTGATATTGTGCTCAGTGAAGAACACTGCATTTTTCTTCCACAAATATCACCACTGATCCTACTTAAATTCATTGCACCAAGCCAAAGAGCGCTTCCTCACATTGCACAGGAAGTGCACCCGGAAGTTGACGTCTGACAGTACGGATGACTGACACACTCTCTCAGATGACCAATGGCCTGGAAATCTGATCTCCCATAATCCCATGTGAACTGAATATGGGAAACAGGAACTACAGAGAAGGGACACATCCTGTTCTTTAGGTGTTTGCAGCTTGAAAGGAAAGCAGAATGTATCTGCTGAAATTAAGTTACAATACGCAAGGTCAGATCAGGCAGGTACCTTTCTGCAAGAGCAGATGAAGGCAGAGGAAGTCTTCTCTGAAGTTCTCCTTTGCAGAGGGCAAAGAAAAATTTTCTGAGTCAACCTTGCCAACTAAATTTCTCCTAAGTTGCTGTAGGAGAGCTGGAGAACCAGTGTGGTGTAGTGATTAAGAGAGGTAGACTCGTAATCTGGGGAACTGGGTTCGCGTCTCCGCTCCTTCACATGCAGCTGCTGGGTGACCTTGGGCCAGTCACACTTATTTGAAGTCTCTCAGCCCCACTCACCTCACAGAGTGTTTGCTGTGGGGGAGGAAGGGAAAGGAGAATGTTAGCAGCTTTGAGACTCCTTCGGGTAATGATAAAGCGGGATAGCAAATCCAAACTCCTCCTCCTCCTTCTCTTCTTCTTCTTCTTCTTCTTCTTCTTCTTCTTCTTCTTCTCCTCCTCCTCCTAGTCAGGAACATAAGCTTACTGAAGCTTGATGTTGCCTGGCCAGAACTGTAGCATGGTTGAAAGTGCCTCTTCAGAGGAGCTGGACAAGTTTTGAATGAACCTCACTTGCCTTTGCAGCATCTGACTTTTGTGAGATCAATGGAGGCACTGCTGTGGACTCACCCACCAGTCCAAGGATGGTGGCATGGCTGTGTCTTCTGAATGAAGACACTGAATACAAAAATCTCAGGTTCTTCCCCACAGGAAGCAGCATTAATCTCATTTTCATCAAGGTCCTGTGCCATATACTGCAAATTTCAAGGGTTGAGGGACATGATAGTAGGCAATGGGGGCCTGGACCCACCCTCCAACTGGTAAGCCCCTTCAAGGGTTAAACTGGCAAACAGCACATCTGCTGCAGTTGAGAAGGATCAAATTTATAACAAATAGATAGAAGTGCAGTATGCGTTCCTTGACCTAACAACCAATGATATGGTCTTGCCCACTGTTCCTTATGAAAAGATATTTTCTAGGAGTGAGTGAGCAAAGAGGTCAAGTCCTGAACAATGATCTTCTAATGTAAGTTAATCTACTATTCGATAATGCTCATTAACTGTGTTGGGATCCATTTTAATTTTAATTTAATATTGGACCAATTTGCATACACATCTGTGAGTGAAAAGTACAAGTACACACTTGCGATTATTACAGTACCGGATCTTTAGCCTTTTATAAAACTCAAAGACAAACTTAGTTATTTTTTGTTATGCCTGCAATTAATAAAAATACTTGCAGGAAATGAAGTTACAGTTCTGTGTCACTGAAAATGACTATGCGTAACTAACTTGAATATGTTTCATTTGTCTGAATTATCGTTAAGGCCCACCGGCTGGCTGTGTTACAAGAGAGCATAATTCATAGCAGACACAAGATCCATTCATTATTCCTGCTATAATTATAGTCAGCTGGTTATTGATAAATTTGCAGAAGTAATCATTGTTATGGAGAAAATGCTTTGTTTGTGGCTTTTTAATGATATGGGAAGATTCTGTATCTAAAACCAACCAAGCTTTCTAATCTTGTGCTAATTGGGATTTTTTATTATAATTTTTTTTGAAATGCACAATGCAGTTGCCCAGGCCTTGAAATATTTGTTCCATCTCTGAGAGAAATGATGTTGAATAAAACATAATACAACCAAAATAGCTAATAAAACACAGACAATATACCTTGATACAGTGAAGTATCAAGGATATAGTTTCACATTTTATACCCAGCATGCACTGCTCTAATTAGAAGCTTCTTCCCCAAGATAGCTGCTCCATGTGACAAGCTGTTCATGTGTACCATTTTTTCATACTGATGGGCCTCCCATCATGTCTCTGTTGCTAGACAAACTTTTTGTAGTGGTTTGCAGTGATAAGGAACCAAATTATGCACTGGTGACTAAGAAACATGGTGAGCTGGTACACACAAATGTCTTGCCTCATGGAAAAGCCAACATACAGAGAAACTTCCTTCCTTTGCTTGTTTCAAACTGTTCCGTTGGATTTTATATGGCCGTAACCCACCCTCCAACCTTATGTTGGAAGGTGGCTAAGAAATCTCATACAAACATACATTCAAACATGCATACAAACGGCAGCTTCCACGTAGCAGTTATGGAATTATAAAGTAGTCCTTATGTCAGATTGTGAAAAAACACTGCAGGTGCTTACCTTCAGTGTTGCATCCAGAAAGAATTAGTAGAAGCAGTCTATCATATGATAATATTAACTTTCAACCACAAACTTCCATCACTGGAAAGGACATGCTGAACTAAAGACACATCTGTAACAAATTTTTGTACTGGGTGAATGTATCCATTGCACAACTGACCACAGGCCTTTGGTTCCTTCACCTGCCTGCACTGTTGATGGGGGCAAGTCAGTGGTGTGGTGAAGGGGTGGCTATAGGATATATATAATGCTCCAACCAGGAATAATGATGTCATCTACCGAAATACCTTGGTCAATTGATGAATGCTCATTGCTCTGGGAAGTAGATAGTGAGAATTTCAAGTTTGTTTGTGACAGATTAGCAGAGAAAATCAAGCAGAGACTGGATACTTCTTTCCTTTGATGGGATTACTACTACATGCTAGCGAGTACTTCTTTGCAAAACTAACAGAAAAGCTAACAGTTGCATTTCGACTCATTGTATACATGTTAAAGCTCAATGTGTTTGAGAAAGTTGAATCCAGACAGTGTGAAGAAAGTACCACTGTGTTTGACCCTATTCTCATCTAACTCTGCACAAGATTTTCAGTCATCCTTATCCTAATAAATTGATATCACACTTTGGGCATTGATAGTGGGCAGTCAGGACAAGCTCTTGCACTTTAACATTCACCACCACACCACTGGGGCAAAGACCAAAGTGGGCAGTGATGCAAGACCAAAGTGGGCAGTGATCCAACAGATAATGAAAGAATGAGTCTCTTAATCCCATTACATATGAGAATGTAGCATGGGTGCATTCGCACAATACCAATTTTACTTCAGTGAAGTAGATTGTGAAAACTGTTTGAAAGCTTTAATCTTTATTATTTACTGCGCAGTAGCTATATTACCACTGTCTCAGGGAGAGCCATCTGCTTCAACAAGGGCTGATACTACACATGGGTAACAAACCTTTTTGTGGAGCTGTGAACTTGTTAGGAATAAGAACATAAGAATTGCTTTCCCTGATCAGCCAAATAGTTTATATAATCTAATATACTGCATCCGGCAGTGGAGAGCCATATTGATTGGCTGTATAAGAATATTAGTAATATAATATTCAACAATGACATTGGCTGAGATTGTACTGTAAAATAATCTGTGAGCCCTTTTTTGCTGCAAAACAGGACACCAGTGTGTTAAATGAATAAATAAGTGTGCCATGGAAAGCTCAGAGGCAGGACATGATGCAATAGCAAAAGCTTGTTCTTTGTCTGCAGCAACCAGCAACCAAAGGCACATCGTCCCTAATCATGGCAGATCTATCGTAGTTAATGTAGTCAAAATCACAGATCCAGATCTTACAGGCCATTGCATGCTGATGTACACCTGACAGCAAATGACCCTTTGGACATGTGCTACTGCAGATACATTGTTTAGGACTCTCAGATTCTTTGTGAAGTGGAGGAAAGGGCTTTACTGATTAAATCCATCATGCCATTGTAACCACAGTTGATATGTGAATCACTCCATGACACTGTGATTGGGACAGTGTGAATGCAAGCACTGAGCATTGTGAATTTAATGTCAGCTCTGAATATAGATATAAGTTTGGTGACAAAAGTTGTACCTGAGTTTGCCAAGGCAAAGCCTTACAAAAGAGGAAAAAGTTAGTCTGTTGAGCATCTGCAACTGCAGAAAGCACTATAATTACAAGGTTACACAGCTGCATATATCTTTAAGATTACCTTGTCTTCACCTTTGTTTGTTTGTTCAACATCTGCTTTTTCTAAATCCTAGATAGTGAACTCTCTCAGGCAGAAAATACCTATGTGTTATTTATACAGTGTGCAGTGCAAAAGCGCATTAATCTTTCTTTTGGTCCCCTAGGCAGCGACACTACTACAAATATGTCACCCCCTTTTATATCTTGTTTTAGCAGGTGGTTGACCTAATACCTCTTTTATCTTCTGTGAAGGTAATCCTTTATCTATAGATCTTTAAATGGTTGCTAAGTTTGCAGCAAATGTGACTACCATCAAATCTGGCTGCTAATTAGAAATGCAAAAGAAGGAAAAAAAACCAGTACTGCAAATCCTGCCTATTGTTATGTGGAATATTTAAATACAATTGATCCAGTGTAAAACCACAGGAATAGGGTTAGGACAATAGTAATCCCGGTGGATTTTGAATATTTTACAAGTCTGATCTCAGGCTAATTTGTATCTGCATACAAAACTGAGGCAGCCAGTTAATTAAAGAAGAAGGGAGCACACACTTGCCACACTCTTGATTCACATAAATAAAGTTTAAATATTTTAGTTGTTACCAGTGCAGAGATTATCTGAGGCAGCATTTTATCCAACATTTTGGTATGCCTTTTGCTCTCTCTTAGTTGCTGTTAGAACTGATGAAACATCCGCCTCTTTCTTTCTGGGTGTACAGATTTGGCTTGTTGCCTATCCAGAGTGCTTTCAGCTCACGAGCCGAGATGATATGGCTTGTTGCAGTTCCACAGGGATCTCTACTCGCTTAGGATGCTGTTGTGATAATTCTGAAACGGTTAGGATGTTTTATCTGAAAAGCAATGTATCACTTCCATTCTTTGAGTCATCCTTGGTACCCATATTGTGTCATATTACATCCCACTATTAAATAATAGCACAAATAGCTGCCTTCCAACAGGAAGAGAAAAATGACACCCCAGTTCTGTTTCATCAGTAGCATGCAATATTTCTGCTCATCTGTTTCAGTGATAAGTCTCTCTGATTTCAGTCATGGAACGTACTTCAAATAATGACCATGATTCAGAAGATTGCTAGCACATCAGCTAGTACTTTCCAAACTGAGTACATCAATTAGTGCTTCCTACATTAAGCACTTTTTTTGAACTCTGTCTTTCAGTCAAATGACTCTCAAGGTGGCTTACAACAAGTTGAAATAATACTGCCCCCAATTCAGCCTCTCTATTTCACATACAAACACAAATCAGCAGCTCTTCGTTCTATAGTCAATGAATACAGCAAGAATATGCTTCGCTTTGGTTCTGTAGCTTCTGGCAGCCGCAGCAAAGTGACCTTTCTGACTTGGAGCAGAGAAACTAGCTGCCTACAGCCTGCAGCTTCTTCAGCCATTGGAACATCTTTCCTTTGTTGTGATGTTCTTCCTGGCAGGTAGGGGGTGCAACTCCCTGCCAAATGGTCCTTAGTCCCTGCAGTGATGGTATTCAACATATTTGCTGAAACAACAACACTTAGACGGAAGTGGGTTGATTTCTGCAGCCTTGGTTTTGAAGTAAATTATGATTTATAAGTCTCCAGCCCACTAACTCGGAGGGAGAGAGGTGGGGTGGTTTCCCTTTTGAAACAGTTCAGTACATGGAACTCCATTTAGACACTGGTATTAATCGCTAAGGCTTTCAATTTCCAGATTTTAACTGGCAAATTTATTGAATCATCATAAACTTGTGCTTCCTTGGGGTGTGTAAGAATGTGCTTTAGTATTCCTGAGAGTAAATTGCAGATCAGCATTTTTAATGCTGCCCAAGATCCTTTGTGTGTGTGTTTTTTTTAAATTGCCAACATACATCAAGTTTATGGTAATTGTATAAAACTGTAACAGAAATAATCAGTAACATTTAAGCAACATTAAGTAGTTAACACAGTTCTGTGGCAGCTGAATGTTATTATAGTCAGCTCATTAACATAAGAATCTATATGTATGTTTGTCTATGCCGGGGAATGGGCCCCAGCCCACAAAATGGCTGGGATATGTTTCACAGGGGGGAATGCACTGGGACAACCGATCTCAGTGATCACGGGTAGGAGGAGGAGTTACGCTAAGACCAGACCATGTCATTACAGAGGAGGCAGGTTTAGTCGTTGTCTGAGGACTATCCCTGCCTCTGGGTCTGGTCCTGACCGGATGAATACTAGAATCAGCAAGGGATACCCACATGACCTGAAAGTGTTGCTGTGCAATGCCAGGTCAATGATTCATAAGATCACTGCCATCCATGACTTGATCATGGATGGAGGACTTGACCTGGCATGTGTAACAGAGACTTGGTTGGATGAAGCAGATGGGCCTGTCCTTGCCGCTGCTTGTCCACCAGGTTTCTCTTACGCACAGCAACCCAGGTCATGTAGGCGGGGAGGGGGGGTTGCAGTGATTTTTAGGAAGTCATTAGTTTGCACCAGGCGTCCTATTGGGAAGACCCAGTTTTCTGAGTGCATGTTCTGGAAGTTGGGCAATAGGGGCAGTACAGGATTCCTTTTGGTGTACCGACCTCCCCGCTGCACCAAGGATTCCCTGCCCGAGCTGCTTCAGGTCGTGGCGGATGTTCTCCTGGAGACACCTAGCTTGGTCGTCCTAGGGGATTTTAACATCCATGCCGACACGACCTTACAAGGGGCCGCTCGGGACTTCGTGGAAAGCATGGCCTCCATGGGGCTGTCCCTGAATAAGTCTGGCCCAACCCATAGCCGCGGACATGCCTTGGACCTGGTGTTTACCTCTACGGATGTTGGTGATCTGACACTAAGTAAAAGTGAAACGAAAGAAGTGCCATGGTCAGACCACTTCCTGGTGCAACTAGACTTCTCTGCGACCCATCCCCTCTGCAGGGAGGTGGGACCGATTCGGATGGTCCGCCCCCGCCACTTAATGGATCCAAATGGTTTCCAGAGAGTGGTAGGGGATGCTTTATCCCATGTTGATGGCCTTTCAGCCGATTCCCTGGTGGCCCGCTGGAATGTGGAGTTAACCAGGGCTATTGACTGTTTGGCTCCGAAGCGCCCTCTCCGATTGCATGAAGCCCGGAGAGCCCCGTGGTTTTCCACAGATCTGAGGGCAATGAAACAATTGTTGAGACGGCTAGAGCGCCGGTGGCGGATAACTCATTCTGAATCTGACCAGACACGGGTTAGAGCTCAACGTCGAGCCTACCAAGTGGCGATAGCGACGGCAAAGAAGACTTTCTTCACCGCCTCTATTGCATCTGCAGAAAACAGCAGCAGGAGACTCTTTCAGATGGTTCACAATTTAGCGGAACCACCTGTAACATCGGGGCCCAGTACGGGCCACATGTTCTCCTGCAATGATTTTGCAAATTTTTTTGCAGATAAAATCGCTCAGATTCGGGAAGAAGTAGACTCCACCGTGGGAGCAGGGCCGGGGCGGGAGAGTGCTAGAGTCCTGTCTGGTCAAGTTGTGTGGGATCAATTTCAATCTGTTACCTCCGAGGATGTGGACAGGCTGCTTGGACGAGTGAAGCCAACCACCTGTCTCCTGGATCCTTGCCCATCCTGGCTTATAAAAGCTAGCCGGGAAGGACTGGGCGATGGGCTTCGTGGGGTGGTGAATGCTTCCCTCCGTGAGGGAGCCTTCCCAGACCCGCTGAAAGAGGCGGTTATCAAACCGCTTCTTAAAAAACCATCTTTAGATGCGGCCACGATGGCCAATTATCGCCCAGTCTCAAACCTTCCATTCTTGGGCAAGGTGATTGAGCGAGTGGTTGCCGAACAACTCCAGGCACGCCTGGAAGAAGCGGACCATTTGGATCCCTCCCAGTCGGGATTCAGGCCTCATCATGGGACTGAAACTGCCTTGGTCGCACTGGTTGATGATCTCCGGCGGGCTAGGGACAAAGGTGAGAGCTGTTTCCTAGTTCTGCTGGATCTCTCAGCGGCGTTTGATACCATCAACCATGACATCCTTCTGGATCGTCTTGGGGGGCTGGGAGCTGGGGGCACTGTCATACAGTGGTTCCGCTCCTTCCTCCTGGGCCGTGTTCAGAAAGTGGTGGGGGGGGATGAGTGTTCAGACCCCTGGCTGCTCACTTGTGGGGTGCCTCAGGGTTCTGTCCTCTCCCCCATGCTTTTCAACATCTACATGCAGCCGCTGGGAGGGATCATCAGGAGGTTTGGGCTGGGTGTTCATCAGTATGCAGATGATACCCAGCTCTACCTCTCTTTTAAATCAGAACCAGTGAAGGCGGTAAAGGTCCTGTGTGAGTGTCTGGAAGCGGTTGAAGGATGGATGGCGGCTAACAGATTGAGGTTGAATCCTGACAAGACAGAAGTACTGTTTTTGGGGGACAGGAGGCGGGCAGGTGTGGAGGATTCCCTGGTCCTGAATGGGGTAACTGTGCCCCTGAAGGACCAGGTGCGCAGCCTGGGAGTCATTTTGGACTCACAGCTGTCCGTGGAGGCACAGGTCAAATCTGTATCCAGGGCAGCTGTTTACCAGCTCCATCTGGTACGTAGGCTGAGACCCTATCTGCCTGCGGACTGTCTTGCCAGAGTGGTACATGCTCTGGTTATCTCCCGCTTGGACTACTGCAATGCGCTCTACATTGGGCTACCTTTGAAGGTGACCCGGAAACTACAACTAATCCAGAATGCGGCAGCTAGACTGGTGACTGGGAGCGGCCGCCGAGACCATATAACACCAGTCTTGAAAGACCTACATTGGCTCCCAGTACGTTTCCGAGCACAATTCAAAGTGTTGGTGCTGACCTTTAAAGCCCTAAATGGCCTCGGTCCAGTATATCTGAAGGAGCGTCTCCTCCCCCATCGTTCTGCCCGGACACTGAGGTCCAGCTCCGAGGGCCTTCTGGCGGTTCCCTCCCTGCGAGAGGCCAAGTTGCAGGGAACCAGGCAGAGGGCCTTCTCGGTGGTGGCGCCCGCCCTGTGGAATGCCCTCCCACCGGATGTCAAGGCGATGGACAACTACCTGACATTCAGAAGACATCTGAAGGCAGCCCTGTTCAGGGAAGTTTTTAATATGTGACATTTTAGTGTATTTTTTATTTCTGTTGGAAGCCGCCCAGAGTGGCTGGGGAAACCCAGCCAGATGGGCGGGGTACAAATAATAAATTATTATTATTATTATTATTATTATTATTATTATTATTATTATTATTATGTGGGGTGTGAGTTTGTGTGTGGATACCTATGTACTTCCACCCACCATCCTTTGATTGGTTTGGAAATTCTGTATAAAATCCAATGTCCCAAACTGCTACTTCAAGCATCTTTTTTCTGTCTAGTGTAAATATCACCATTATTTAATAAGGAATGCCCTTCTTTGAGGGTGGGGCTGTTGTGTGTATTTCCTGTCAAATAGGCTTTCTGAGAAATTGAAAAGGGAGCAACAAAATTGTGTCCAAGACATCTCACACACACTTTCATACATGCATTGCTGAATACACAGGTTCTCCATGGCTTGATGGTCTACAAAGCACATGCTCATTGTCCTATAGCCTTCCTGCAAACAAATCAGAATGATGACTCAATATAATGTAACCTCTGTGTAAACTTTGTGCAAACCAGTCAGGGTGACTACTCAATATATAGGTCATCTGGAGACCAAAGTCTATGGTACAACAGATGATGAAGCTGCCCACTACTGGAAAGCAGTTTTCTATAGGGGGAATGTGGCCCTCATCCCCTCAGGAAGGTTGCCAAGTGCTTCCGCAGGACATAGGTAATGGCTTGTTGTGCATAGTATTATAAAAATTCCTTTAGAAACTTTGAATTACCTAGATTGGTTCTACCATATCTTTTGAAACTATTGGACGGTTCATTGGTCAATAGTTGTTTCATAGCTGATGACATTTTGATTAGAGCTGGCAGAGAGCTGGGGGGGGGAAAGGTTTTTGTTTTGCATATCGTAAATCAGATTTGAACATTGAAATTGCTCAGTGAGCATCCATCATTTTAAAAGCATGTACACACATGTTCAGGCTACAGTCCACATCACATAGACATAAAGCTTTCATGACACATTTTAAAATGGGGCACATGGAAATTCCAACTTCTGTCCTATTGTTTTGTTTCCTCTGAACACTGCAAACTGAAATCCCATTTGACATTGGCAATACATACCTGGATGTAAATGCATCCCTATTCTAAAGGCAAACAAAAACGCACAGTGAAATGAATCCTGGTGGACTGGAAAAAAACATATTTATAATGTGACAGCTGCTGAGCTCTGGGGACCAAACCTGGTAGCAGGTCTGAAAAAGTCTTCAATAGGCTATGAAGACTGATTATCAGCAGCATGCTTATGTCCTTTATATGTTGTTTTATTTATAGAAGCAGACTGTCTTGGTGCTTGAGGACATTCCTTTAGAGATGGCCCTAAATCACACTTTCAACTTCAGTAGTCAAAGCCTTAATGATTTCACACACTGAGTTTCATGCTCTGAATAGATTACTGCTTCATACCATAGCAATTTGATTCATGCACATAGGATCTGATGTTCACACAAAACTCCCTGCCTGCCAAGGATTCTTCATTTGCTTCGAAAGAAGAGAGAGTTCTCCATACTTATTCTGTTGCCTCTGTTGAGATGGAATGGAAAGACCAGTCTGAATAATGGATTGAGTAGTGCTGTGCATTGTTTGGGTGTTGTTTTCTTAGCAGATCGCATGAAAATGTCCAAAGGCCCACATCACTTGAGGTCTGCTAAATAAAAAACAACCTGAGGTCCAGCGCCGAGGGCCTTCTGGCAGTTCCCTCGCTGTGAGAAGCCAGGTTACAGGGAACCAGGCAGAGGGCCTTCTCGGTAGTGGCACCTGCCCTGTGGAACGCCCTCCCACCAGATGTCAAAGAGAAAAACAAGTACCAGACTTTTAGAAGACATCTGAAGGCAGCCCTGTTTAGGGAAGCTTTTAATGTTTAATAGACTATTGTATTTTAATATTCTGTTGGAAGCCGCCCAGCGTGGCTGGGAAAACCCAGCCCGATGGGTGGGGTATAAATAAAAAATTATTATTATTATTATCAATATAACCTTTGTTGCATACTTCTTCTTTGGCGATCACTTGTAGCTGAGTAAGATTGTCTTCCCTGAACACAGTCTTAACAGTGAGTCCATAAGCGACTCTGGAGGCCAATTCTGGATCGACACATCCTTCCACAGTGGAGACATAGGTTTCCGGGCAGGAATTTATCATGGTGAGGGTTTGCCAAATGTGCCTTCCTCTTAGCATGTTTCTCCCTTTCGTCCTAATTCAAGTGTCTTCAAAGTCCACGACACTTTTGGCAAAGGCTGTTCTCCAATTGGAGCACTTGCCCACCAGTGTTTCCCAGTTGTCAGTGTTTATACTACTTTTTCCAATTTGCCTTGAGAGAGTCTTTAAACCTCTTTTGTTGACCACCAGCATTATCCTTTTCATTTTTACGTTCAGAATAGAGTACTTGCTTTGGAAGACAATAATCAGGCATCCAAACAACATGACCAGTCCAACAAAGTTGATGTTGAAGAATCATTGCTTTGACACTGGTGATCTTAGTTTCTTCAAGTACACTGGCATTAGTTCAAACCACTGAACCTCTTAGACTATGTAATTGTCCAAGCTGAAGATCGCCATGATGTGCTCCTTACCAGAGCTATGGCGAGTGCCAATGACTGCTTGACAGATCACCGATTAATACGTTCTACAATGGCTATCAAAATTATACCTCAATGCAGGCTTCAAGGAAGGAAACCAAGGTGCAAAAGGAACATTCAAGGCCTTCAAGATCCTATTAAGTGGAATTGCTTCCAAACGACTCTTAAGGACCACCTGCCTTTGGAGTTCCCTGACAACATCAAGGAACACTGAACCAAGTTGCACACTATGACAATCTCTGAGCGCTCCAAGATTCCAGGGATTCCAGGTGCTTATCCAGTGATCTGACACTCTCTCTGCCTTTCCTGTCTGCAGCTTTTCTTCCAGCTTCTGGCTCATATAACTCAACTCCCTACTCTGGTCTTTCAAACCATCCATTAGCTGGGTCCCTACCCCTTTGCCATCTCACACAGAGACTCTTTCCTTTGTTTCCCTTAATAGCCCATCACCCAGGTGATTACCTCAACAGGAAGCTAGCTTGTCTTATATTTTAACAATTGCTGGATCCAGGAGTTAAGATGGTCTCTGCATACAGCCTACTTCCCAACCCCCACCCCAAACCCAGAACATCACCCTTAATTCCTTCATAATTAGAAATGAAAAAATGAACTGATAGTCCATCTCTTATACCTTAACACAATGAGCTCATCAACACTAGTTTATGCTGTGTGACTCAGACCCTGTAACTGGTTGTGTGAATTATTTTAAAAGCTACTGTTGTTTTCAAACATCAGTGAGAGGACAAAATATCCAGGGTCTTCAAATACACTGTTTCTCATAAAAGATGTTATCAAATCATGTAAGCTTCATTTCTGAGGGCTTGGCTACAAGTTACAACTTTGTTTCATTTCTAAGATTATCGATTCTTTAGAGTGATAACTAGACATTATAATGTGTGAAGGCTTACTTAGCGGACCTAATCAAAAGCCAATCAATTCTGTTATTTGAAGTTTCTGTTCAAAGTGAGCCAGGCTAGAAGAGGACAATAAGCAAGGGGGTGAATTGAATGCATCATGTGAACACTTGAAAGAGTCTGAAAGTGCAGGGAAGGAGCTGTAGTCACCCTTAAAGCATACATCTGGCCATAATAGCAGAAACAAAGAATAAGAGCATCATAGAATTGTGAAGTTGGAAGGGATTCTGCAGATCAACCCACTGTAATGCAGGAATTTTAACTAAAGCATTCATGACCCCACCTCTGCTTAAAACCTCTAAGGAGGGAGAGTCTGCCACCTCCCAAGGGAGACCACTCCACTGTCAAATAGCTCTTACTGCCAGAAAGTTCTTCCTGATGTTTAGTCAAAATCTTCTTTCTTGTAACTTGAATCCATTGGTTTGGGTTCTAGCCTCCAGAGTAGGGGAAAATCAATGAGAAGAAAGCACCAGAGGAAAAGATGCAAAACTGCTGCGTTGCAATAAAATTTAGATTTATGAAAGCAAAGCAGGAACACAAACTGAACAACCAAATCCATGACGACATTTACATTGCTCTGATGCAGAAGAAACAGATAATTAAGCATAGCGGTGCTCCAAACAATTGCTGGTTCCTTTTAAAAAACTGTTGGACATTTTGACCATGAAACAGCTTGGATGAGCTACAGAGGCAACAACCAACCAGATTCTTCCCTCCTCCTATCTAATTTGAAAATTCAGTGACCTTTGTTATCATTGTCATTGTTTTATTCTTCCATGCTTGCCTTGGCTTTTACTCTGCTTTTGCATTACTGTTACGAGTTAAAGTTATTTTTTGTTTTAGTTACTATACATCATCTAGAGAAATTATATGATGAGGCAACTAAGAAAAAAACACATCAGAGTATGTAAAAATTGATAAACAAATCACTGTACCACTGATAAAAAGGGCTTTATTGACAATTATAGCAATGCATGTTCCATATGTACACTCTAGAACAAATAGGTGCAGTGTCCACAAATTGTCTTTCGAATTCCCTTCTGTTTTGACACATAAAGTCCACTTCAGATGACAGAGGGGGAGGGAAGAAAGTTCAATCACATTAATTCCTTCACTTCCCTGGTGAGAAGTTTGGCAACACAGCCAATTAGCAGCACGTCTGAATGGGATTGCTTTGAGGCTCTGTGTACTTGCCTTTTAGAGAACCAGGTTAATAACTACAAGCCCTTTCTGGGTCAGCAGTGCTTCAACCATTGGCTCACTGCAGCTATATCTTGATATGATAATGTCTTTTATAAATTACCTATGGTATGGATGAATCAACTGTTATGTATAAAACAGATCCGAAGAATGAAGAGAAGGGGAGCCAGAGAATGCTCTCTTGGGGCTGTTTCACTTGAGTTACTTTTTCCAATGCGTATATTAATTTTATAAAAAGAAAATATATTGCAACGCGTGAGCAGCAGAACAGCTATTTTCCTCTAGGTACACCCATGGGGTTGCTTCTGTGGTATGGGCTTCCTGATGTGAGTCCTCAGTATCAAGATACTAATTCCACCTCTTGCATATTATGATTTACATGCCTTCCTTGACACTTAATAGTAATACTTGTGCTGGAAAAAAGGGAATGTATGAAGGAATCATCAGCTATAGTTAGATTGGGCTGTATATGAAAGTACAGTTCCCTTCTGAAAAATTGCATTAGTCTTACCTCATTTGGCATTCCTTCAGCAATTCACAGATGTCATTCACTTCAAATTTCACTTTAGATGAAATCCAGTGACAACTTAGAACGGTCAGAAATGCCTTCTGAGAAATTTTGCTTATTTTATCGACTGTCTTTGGGCTTCCCTCAACATTCTTCACAGGCCTTATCCCAGAAGAACCTCCAAATTACCTGATGATTTCACTATGGATGAATTGCCATGACTTGGTTACATTTGTTATTTATTTATTACACATTGCCTTAAACGTATCAAATGCATAATTTAAAAGACTATAGAAACCAAAAGCCAAACAAAATCTCAGCACATAAACGCAATCAAAATCCATAATCAACACATATTTCTACAATTCTAACAACGTCTCTGAAAAATACCTTAGTAATACTGTCAAAACAGAAAAGTGATGGAACCAGAGGGCTTCCCTAGTGAGGGCATTCCACAAGATAGGAACCACAACTAAGAAGGCCCTGACTGTAGTGCTCACCCATCAAATCTTCAGACTGTGAGGGGTTGGGAACAGGACAACACCACAACATCAGATGTTGATCTGAATCAATTTGAGGACCTATATGGGAGGAAACTGTCCTTAAGCTATCCTATTCCTAGGCCGTTTAGAGCTTTCATTGTAAGAACCAGCAATTTGGACCTGGAAAGCAATATATCAGAATGTCCAACATGGTGACCTTCAGATATTGTGGACTATGACTTCCACTAGTTCCAGCCAGCATAGCCAATGGTCATAGTTGATGATAGTTGCAGTCTACAAGGTTTGGACAGCACCATATTGACTACCCATGTATTAGGTAATAATGTTATTTGTTAAGGTTACATGATCCTGACTGGTTGCTTTTAATACTTTGTTTGTTAAAAAAAAAAGTAGAGATTACGATGACTTCTCCACTAAATGAAATTCAGAATGAAGAATTACTGGAGAAAGCCAACTCAGTACCAATTCCAAGCAAAATAGGCAGCAGTCTAGAAAGACAAGTACAGGTATGCCATAAACGCTACTGGAGTCTTTTGGTTAAAATCCAAACTCAACTAGTTTCACTCTCAGCAGATTTTTTTAAAAAAATTAATCTTACAAATTCTGTGCATAATGTTTGCTTCATACTGATTATTGTTAGATGAAATGAAAAACGGTGATTCTGCAGAAATCCCTTGGCTTCATTTGCATTTAAAGTTCTTACAAGTGCATTTTAATTAACATTGTGTTCCACATCACTTCTTACTGACAAAGTGGTTTTTGTCCTTGGTTTTATGAATGCTATACATATAGGCAGAAGATTTCAACTAAAATGAAATTCAAGTAAAGGTACTATTTTATCAGCAATAGACAACAAGGGAAAATAAGAGGAAGGGTGAACTTTAGTTTCTGGCATTAAGCAAGGATAATAACACAGTAGGCAGTCACAAGAACAATGACTAATGAATACCATGGCACAATTAAAAAACAACAACAACCCTATAAAAGTGGAGGTTCGAACATTTGTGCTTCTGCAGCATAAATATTGGATTTGCCTGAGAAAGCTTACACCATATCACAATTCAAAAGTATGTATCATAGAAGGGCAGCTTGCTGGATCAGGCCAAGGGCATCCTGTTCTCACAGTGGCCAACCAGATGCTTGTAGGAAGCCCTCAAGCATGATTTGAGCACAATAACACTCCCTTCTTGCTGTTTCTAGAAGCTGCTATTCAGAAGCGTTGCTGCCTTCAGCATAGTCATCATGGCCAGTTCCCATTGATAGCCCTATAATTGTATCCCACCCTTCCTACTGAGACCTTAAACAGGGCTGCTACATTTTGTTTTCATAAGAACATAAGAGGTGGATTAGCTGAAGGAGCAATGGTTATTCCACTGTCATCTGATGAGGTTCACATCTAAACTAGGCATGTGAAAATATGTTAGTGGCCTTTCACAAAATCATCTGTGGGCCATAGAAGCCAACTCCTAGGGGCTGTGGGGGCTTGGGCCCCCACAATAAAATATTTGAGGGGGCTGGCCCCCCACAGAGTTTATGAGCATTCCCATTCAAATAGTGTGCAAACTGCACCGTGTGACTGATCATGCAAGACGGGGCTTACCTGGGCCCCCCAAATATTTTATTCAAGTTGGCACCCCTGCTGTGGGTCCATGTCTCTTAACATCAAGTCCCACTGAAACCCATTGGGTTTACTCCCAGGTAAGTGGGGTTAGGATTGCAACCTCAATATCTTGATTTTACGGTTTAGTGTGAACGTAATCCTGCCTCATTTCCCTCACCCAGGAAATATAGTTTAGCGCCTTCTTGATATCATTATGACTTCAGGGTATTGTGTGTGCCAAAATCCCTGGATCCAGCAAGTGTTAAAATCTAATCAAGCCAATATAGCTTCCTGGTGAGGTGATGGGGGATTAAGGGACTTGGTGCGAGATGGCAGATGGGTGGGGCCCTTCCCTCCACAGACAAAGCCAGAATGGAAAGCAGAGTTTGGCAGTGAGTTGACCTACTGTACAAGTAAAGCAGCAAGCTGGAGAGAGAGAGTCAGAGAAATGTTTGAGAGCAATTTCTGTTTGAATCCAAGGCTATGACTATGGGGGAAACAAGACCCTTTTGCTGTGTTGATGCTGTGAACCCCTCCGTTGTAGGCTCAGGTTGTATGTATATGTAAATAAACCATATTGTTGGGGGATAATGCCAAGGCCGGTGCCTCCCCCCCAAAGCAGCGTTGCCCCAGGATTCATCACTCCTGTCTCCCGTCACACTGATGTGGTCCATATCCAAGGACATGAGCACACACGACAAGCAGAGTTCAAACAGAAGCTTAGCCTTGAGGAGTGACATCTAAACCTAATTTATAGCAAATTAAATCAAACGTAACAGAACAAAGAAAAATATGGCTTCTCTCTCTGTCTTTCTTCCTTGGCAAGAGAGAACTGCAAAAACAATAGCAATACAGAGCGGAAAGAGCATATAATAATAATAATAATAATAATAATAATAATAATAATAATAATAATAATAAATTTTATTTATATCCCGCCCTCCCCAGCCAAAGCCGGGCTCAGGGCGGCTAACAACACTAAAATAGTGCAACATTATAAAAACATTATAAAAATTAATTAAAATCAAAATTGATGGCAACCATAAACTAAAGTTGTGTAAAGATTGCCAAAGGAGGGAGTCAGGCTGCACCCTGACCAAAGGCCTGGTAGAACAGCTCTGTCTTGCAGGCCCTGCGGAAAGATGTCAAGTCCTTCAGGGCCCTTGTCTCTTGTGACAGAGCGTTCCACCAGGTTGGAGCCACAGCCGAAAAAGCCCTGGCTCTAGTTGAGGCCAGCCTAACCTCTCTGTGGCCTGGGACCTTCAAGATGTTTTTATTTGAAGACCGTAAGTTCCTCTGTGGGGCATACCAGGAGAGGCGGTCCCATAGGTATGAGGGCCCTAGGCCGTATAGGGCTTTGAAGGTTAAAACCAGCACCTTAAACCTGATCCTGTACTCCACCGGGAGCCAGTGCAGCTGGTATAGCACCGGATGAATGTGATCTCACAGCGAAGACCCCGTAAGGAGTCTCGCTGCGGCATTCTGCACCCGCTGGAGTTTCTGGGTCAGTCTCAAGGGCAGCCCCACGTAGAGCGAGTTACAATAATGCAGTCTGGAGGTGACCGTCGCGTGGATCACAGTGGCTAGGTCAGGTTGAGAGAGGTAAGGAGCCAACTGCTTAGCTTGGCAGAGATGAAAAAATGCCGCCTTTGTTATAGCTGCAACCTGCGCCTCCATGGAGAGGGAGGTATTGAAGATTACACCCAAACTCTTAACGGACAGTGCTGGCACTAATTGCACCCCCGCAAGAGATGGGAGTTGCCCCCTCAATCCCATATCGTCCCGTCCCAGCCAGAGGACCTCTGTCTTCAAAGGATTTAACTTCAACCGGCTCCCACGTAACCATCCAGCCACAGTTTCCAAGCATCTGATCAGTGTGTCTGGGGCCGAGTCAGGATGGCCATCCATCAGCAGATAGAGTTGGGTGTCATCAGCATACTGATGGCAGCCCAGCCCAAAACTCCGGACAAGCTGGGCGAGGGGTCGCATAAAGATGTTAAAAAGCATCGGGGAGAGAATCACACCCTGAGGCACTCCACACACCAAGGAGTGGCGCAATGACAATTCCCCGCCCCCAAGCGCCACCCTCTGTCCCCGACCAGAGAGAAACGAGCGCAGCCATTGAAGGACTGTGCCCTGGATCCCCACGTCGGCAAGGCGGTGGTCAATTTCCTCTCACAAGACTCCAATAATCAGTGCTGGAGTGTAAACAGACATGTGACATGTAACAATCCCACACATCTGCAGCACGGGAGGAATGGAAATCCCAACACATATATCATAAAGACACCACAGTCTCCACTGTGCCTCAATCCCAAAAGGAAACAGAAACCTTGGGTATGTGCCTGGAATCCCCTGAAATCTCACACCGCTCAGAGTGATTGGGGTGGCATGCAACAATATTCTGCAGTTCGGACGGCATGAATTCTGGACTTCATGAATTCCCATTGGCATATGAAAGAAGTGCAATGAGACTTCTCTAAATATAACAGAGACTTCTCTTTTGTAATAGAACATTTTATTTCACAAATGTGTATTTTATAAAGAAAATGGTAATGCAGACGCAACTGCTGAAACATAATGCTCAAACTGATGTATGTTTTAAATGTCTGTAGTAAGCAGGATTGTGTGTTTGACAGCTTAAAATCCTCAGACTTTAACTGTGAAACACATATAAAACCAACAGGTGAGAAAAGACATAACTTCTCACCACATGCTTTTTTTAAAAAAAAAAAAAATCACAGTAGGGAGTATATTAAGGCTGGGTTCATAAAACCTACACACCTGAGAGTAAGACCCATTGAATTACATTTGACTTACATCTGTATAGACATACTTAGGATTTTAGCCTTTGTGCCCATAGGCTGCCTCTGGCAACAAACAATTCTCCCCCACAAACACTTCAGAAAGAAGAAAAGCAGTGAGGTTCCTTCTTACTAGGACAGCAGCAATTATACATCAATGAATATGCAAATAACATAAATGGCAAAGCAATTTACATATCTATTTGCATAACATGCTGCATATTTAAAAGAAAAACCCTTTTTGTTGTAGAGAACTAAGGTGAAAAAACATTCATAGCAAGAGCCCATGCCTTGATGGGGATTAAATGGGAAGACGGAAGTAAATCCAACTGAGAGATTCCTCCTACATCCCCGCTCTTCTCCCTGGTCCTAGTGCAACATTTATTCGAAAGCCAACTTGCAACAGCCCCTATACACATGGCAGAGAGATGCTGTTGTTCCCCATTTGACAAACAGTGGTACCTCGGATTACAGATGCTTCAGGTTACAGATGCTTCAGGTTACAGACTCCGCTAACCCAGAAATAGTACCTCGGGTTAAGAACTTTGCTTCAGGATGAGAACAGAAATCATGCAGCGGCGGCGGTGCAGCAGCAGTGGAAGGCCCATTAGCTAAAGTGGTACCTCAGGTTAAGAACAGTTTCAGGTTAAGAATGGACCTCCAGAACGAATTAAGTTCTTAACCTGAGGTACCACTGTATTAGCAGGGAGTTGCAGCACCGAGAGATGCCATTTCAAGCTTCCACGGGCCAGTGAACAACAGTTTGTGATGCTGCAACTAAAGTGAAGTAGAACAACAATAAAAATAATGGGTCAAAATTCTTCTGTGGACTTAAAGGTTCAAATGGTCCTTCACACTGAGAATGAAACCCCTGTTCCCAAGTCAACAAATTGGTGCTTCAGTGCCGATTGAGCCTTAGTGTGATTACTTATCAGGCTTTCATTTATCCAATCTGAGTGCTTTACTTAGTGGCTGAAAACTTTTCTGTTGGTTAAGGAGTTCGGTGTTTCAGAAGCCCTGAAGTTCTTCTAACAGTAGCACACAGAAAACTGACTACAAGGAAGGACCCTGCTAGATATTTTATTGAAAATGGAGATTCGTATGTCCCATCTATGCACCTGCAAGAACATCTAAATTGGTTCCAAGAGGAAAGCAGAGAATTCAAGGCAATTTTAGACTTGTACCTTACAAAACTTCCTTTGCCCACTTACACATTCAAATAGTTTAACTTGTACTGACTGCAGATAAATCCTTTTGCAAACAATTGCTTCTAATAGCAAAGGATAAAAGTCTTCAAATCCTGATAGAGATATGCTAACAAACATGGCTTGAGTCCTGGTGTGCATTATTTATAACTTAGGCAAAGTATGAGTCTGTCTTCTTCTCTGATCATAGAATCCTAGCGTTGAAAAGGCTCTTGTGGGGCATATGGGATCCTCCTAAATTGAGAGTCCTGGTTGTGCTCAGGACACTTAAGCCACCCCCACAGGATGTGTTGTTGCTAGGCGTGGCCCAAGCCTTGTCTGTTGAGCCCCAGGATGTTCACCCCCTGTCCAATACAGGAAATCCCCAACAAATGACTGTCTACCTTCTGCTTTGAAGACTTTCAGTAAGGGAAAGACAATTCGCTCCTGGGGGGAAAATGAACATGTGTGTCCCAGCCCATATGTTCTGTTCTTTGTTATAAAATGGCTGCTTTCCCCCTTAAAAAGAAAAAGAAAAATGTTGTTCTGACCAGATAGGTTAAAAATGCACAGGAGGATAGCCTTCTCTTAATGTCAAGAAGTGTCTCCTCATGTTCAACCATAAGCTACCCTCCTATAACTTAAACACAATACAGTGGTACCTCAGGTTAAGAACTTAATTGGTTCTGGGGGTCTGTTCTTAACCTGAAACTGTTCTTAACCTCAAGCACTTTAGCTAATGGGGCCTCCCGCCGCCGCTGCGCCGCCGCTGCACGATTTCTGTTCTCATTCTGAAGCAAAGTTCTTAACCCGAGGTACTATTTCTGGGTTAGCGGAGTCTGTAACCTAAAGCACATGTAACCTGAAGCGTATGTAACCCAAGGTACCACTGTAGCTGTATTATTACATTCAGAAGGATTCCTCCTGGGCAGTGCCAGCAAACATCCTTGTGAATTGAGCTTCTAAAATGTATGGTGATTTAGAGGAGAAACAGCGTTGCTTCAAGAAGAAGAAGTTATTTGGGTCAGGGTTGGGGAGTTTTATATTATGGTGTCTGGAGAAATATTTGCCACTCATCCACTCATCTTAATTAACGCAAGCATGCTAATGAGAAAAACTAGGTGACTTAATCACTGTGTAACCAAGCAAGTATCACACCACAGGAAAAAAAATATGTTTGCAAACTGTGTTTTTGTTTGCTCTTTTGATGAGCCTCAGCTTTTGTTTTTTGATGAGTCCTCAGATTCCAATAAATGCTTGCACAAGCTTCTGTTTCCATGTCATATTACTCTGTCAGTGGTTAGCATCTTTTCTCTCTTTTGGGGCCTAATTCTACTCTTTTTTGTTTCTTGTATTTACCGTGGACAAATTGTATAATTGAATTAATTGGATAAAATAGCATAATATGTGCAGCGAGATGTCTGCTTATTTAAACTAAGGCTCCTGCTGGTGCAGAACAGGTATAGCCTGAGGGGAACATTTTAGTAACCTCCACCGGTCAGTCATTTTCATGTTTATATCATGGAAATTTGCCTCATAAATATCTACTTTCTCGACAGAGCTTGAAAAATAAAGTGTTGCAGTCTACTAAACTTATCCAGAGCAGTCCCACTGAAACTAGTGAACTGGACTATTCATGTCAATGGGTCTATTCTGAGTGAAATTTAGTTGAATATCACCCAAAAATTTCTGAGTAAATTTGGCTCAGCTAATATTTTGACACATACATCATCCATTAGTGGAACAGTATAATCTGAGCTTTTCAAGGTGGAGGTAAGCATTTCCCTCTATCATAAGAAAGTTTAATTTGTCAGTCTACAATTGCTAATTAAATAAAAGCATATAATTATGCTCAGAAACCGAAGCTGAAAATTAGGTTAAGTAAACATAAATTAGTTCATTTATAAATTGTTCATTTATGCCACCTCTGTATCAGGAAATGGGATGATAACACACAGTTGAGGAGCTGATTATATTAATACTTCGAATACATTTATAAAACTATTTATTCTTTTAGAAGTAAACTTATTCAAATAATAGCTTAATCAATCATTTCAGAGGGAGGAATTTTTGAAAAACGGCATTTGAGTTTAGCCTAACATTTTATAGCATGCAAACACCATACACACAGAACTGAGGGGCTTCTCATATATCTAAAGGTTTAAAATGTGGTGTTTATCAGAAATAGATATCTTTTCAAGGGGACATTACAATCCATTCTGGTTCGGTATGATCAATGGAGTTAATTATTCCTCTTCTAGCTATTCACTTAGTCTAATCTGTGTGTAAGAAAGTACATTCATTCTAATTGATATATTACCTGAGTTGCATGGTTGCAACTGGGAACTTAAGCATCATAGATGACTGTGCAGCTAGCAACTAGTATAATGTAGTGCCCTCACGGTTCAGGACTATTCTAATCATTGAAAGGAAAGAGATCTTTCAATTAAAAAACTTGGATGCATCCTGTGCAGATCCCAAGGCATGGAGTAAAAGAGGAAAATCATGTCAAAAACTGGTGGGCTATGAATGTGGTCTTGAAGAATCTGGTGGGGTTGTAGCAGATTGTTTGAGTTACTTGCTTTTCAGACCAGAGTACTGGTTATTTGATAAATACTGATTGTCACTGATCAAATCAGGGAAATATTGGTTGGCCGGAAATCCAGCAGGGTAATCCATCCCAAAGAATTTGGCTCAGACCACATAGCTGCAGCTTTATATAAGCAGTTACAAATATGTGTAAGCTTACCTTCCCCACCAGTAATTCATTGAGGTGTAGAGAACTATTGGACTCAAGCAAGTGAGATTGATGCGATGGAAGAATGCTAAGTTTCTAAAACAGCACATGGTTCTTCCATATCTTCTGCAAAGAGGTAGCAGGAAAGCCATGGGAAACTTAAAGGAATTGAAAATAAAAAAAGATGATTTATTTAATTAGGAGTGAGAAAAGGGCAAAGAAGCAAAAGGAACACTTTAGAGACTTTAGATAAACTTCTAAAACACACACACACACACACACAGTAAAATAGTTATCCAATTGGGACATGCGTGACTAACCAGTGATGGCAAAAGGCTGTGCTTTTTTTCTTCCACTGTCATTTTTAATTTACAATCACGGTGTCTTCTCAGCTCTCCCTCCCAGAATCTCTTCAGCATTGTCCGCAGAATTCTCCTATACAATAGTACCTCAGGTTACAAATGCTTCAGGTTACAGATGCTTCAGGTTACAGACTCCGCTAACCCGGAAGTAGAACTTTGCTTCAGGATGAGAACAGAAATTGCGTGGCAGCGGTTCGGTGGTAGCGGGAGGCCCCATTAGCTAAAGTGGTACCTCAGGTTAAGAATGGTTTCAGGTTAAGAACGGACCTCCAGAACGAATTAAGTTCTTAATCAGAGGTACCACCGTATTCTTTTTCAAAACAACAGAAAACTCCCTTATTCCCTGACTGCAGCCCCTAAAGCTACATGCTGCAGTTGTCACATCCAGCAAGCAGTTGACGGTGCACAGTGGGTGCAGGCTGATGACATCATCAGAACCTGTCAGGTCCTGTTAAGATTCTTCCAGCATGACAGTTGTACAATGCACCTCTGGCCCATCCCTGCCTCAGCCACTAAGAAGCATCACCCAGTAATGACAAGACTCCCTTCACCCCTCCTCAGCTGCCACAGCTCCAGAGTAGCAGCTTCAATCCCTCTGCATCTGGCAGTGGGAAACCTCAGCTCAGACAGCAACTAATACAAGAAAATATTATATTGTGTGGTACTTTGAAGTCACTTATTTGTGACTTCAAAAAGCTTCAGTGACAAGGATTCATTGTGGCACCGTCACACTCAATCAATAAACAATAAGGGTTGAGCAACCAGGCAATCTAAAAGCAAGGTGTGATCAAAGTCAAAAGCCCAGTGTAAACTTTCGTGGACCTCTGACAACTCTGAGACCCAAAGGTCTCAGCTGTAGCAAAATGTGAACAGGTTTTTACTCTCTTTTCCTGTTTAATCCACCAATGAATTCTGCATTCCAACCTTGTACATGGAAAAGCACAACCCTACCACATTTCCTCACTTGACAAACATATGGCCCACAAAGCCAAAACAAACTGGGAAAAGTACCCTCCCTTCTTTATTTTTAAACTTATGAAATCCCATCATGCACAATGACAACATTCACAGAACAAAACAGACAATAGCGGTGCTTCTTTCTTTCTTCTTCTGCTCCTGTAACCCCCCTTGCTGAGGCTTCACCAAACACTGATAAAGCCAGACTATTCAACCTGTCAACTTTCATCAGGAGAGAGGCTTGCTTGTGATTTGTTCACTTTCACACAAGGATTGAGCTATGTGCCTTTTTTTCTTTCAGTGTGTGCTTTTCTTCTCCTTCTGCCATTCAGCCCCAAATAAAAATAATGAAAAAGAGGGAAATAGAAATGTTTATTTTAAGTCTAAGTGTCGCTACATAGCCCACAGCGCTGCAAATATGAAGCTGAGGAAATGAAGGTGGTGGTGGGGGGGAACTAGTGCTTTGCGGTACAGTAATGAAAACTGAGCCACCCAAGTCTGCATTGCTTCTGCTTAATGTGAAACAATGACACACTGGGCTCCCTGTGGGAGAGGAACACCTTCTGATAAGCCTCTGCTTGCATATATCTAAGTGCTAAGGCACTTGCTTATATTGCCATAATTAAGAGTTTGTCAGCACTTCTGCTGCTGATGCCCGGTTTTCAGGCTTTAGAATGCAGCTGTAAAAATGATTCAGGCTGAACTGTTTGGAAACTGTTCTTAAAGTTTGGTACCCTTGCCCCATCTTTTTGGGGTCATACAGAATGCACATGGCCTGAAAACAGGGGTGTGGAATGTGCTTTCTGAAAGCAAATAAACAAGTGCCTTTTACTTTGCTTGGTTGTCTTTCATACAGGTTTTAACAAATCTGACTCCTGGGGAGGTGGGAAGTAGCAAGCACCTTTGCTAAGTGTTGAAGCCTGATTGTATGCCATGCAGCACAATCCTATACGTGTTTATTCAGAAACAAAACCCATTCAAGGGGACTTCTAGGTAATTTGGAAAAGGAATGCATCCCTACAGCAATCCTGGACATGCCTATTCAGAATTAAGTCTCATTATGTTCAGTGGTACCTTCTCCCAGGTAAGTCTGCATAGAATTGCAGCCTTAATATGTTTACTTGTAAATAAACCATGGTCTTAGTCAGTTGTGGATGTGGTGGTTTAGTGGAATGAAAAAAAAGGAAGAGAATCCAACAGCGTTTGATCCTTTTGTTGATACAGTTTTTCATTGTGTCAAGGGATGCTTGAAAGGTACTGCAATATCTGTTTTGTATTGATGCTTTTGAGGGTCTGATAAGAAAATTGATTTTTTCAAACACTACTGAATACAAAATTCTTCTCTTGTACTGGAAAACCAAGGGAAAGATATAACGGTGTTTTCCTGTAACAACTGCACACTCATCAAGCACACTTCTTCAGGAAATAGATATTTCTTTTAAATCATACTTAAGTACAATACATGCATTCTTCCAGGCTCATATTTCCCATAGCGCAGGATGCAGGGTGTTTTTTTGTGTGGATCTAATTTAAAAACATCTTTGGAAAATGTGTGATAATTTCACACTGTTACAGTTTTGACAGAAGACGCCTTTGCAATGCGTACTGCAGGTTTGCCTCCTCACTCTGTCTCCACAGGAATTGCAGAAAAATCTGCTTCCATTTTCCATGGGAATGCCTTCATGTGACAGACTGAAAGAAATACCTCTCTAAGAACAGCTTCACTCAAGAGCTAAGTAAAATCTAGTTATCACTGTTATTGTTCTGGGAAAAAAGAAAGGAAATTACTCTGGTTGCAGAGGTTAAGGCAATGAGGTGTGATGTAACACATCTTACAAGGACAAAAAATAGTGTGTGCGCACAGTAAAAGCTTTCACAAGCCAGCTTCCCTTTAGCAAAATAAGTCACCTTCTATAGTCGAGTATATTTTAAAACACCACCTATTCTACTGTTGGCTTGGCAAAATGCCACAGGGTGAAATAAGAACATTAATTTTAAAGAATGTCCTCCTCATCCCTAATGTTAATTATCAGATTTAGGTTTATATAACCCCCATGTTCATCACTGAGGATTGGTTGTGCAGTGGCAAATTGTGAAGTGCATGACAGCCATACCTTACAGCCCCTTACAGCCATACCTTTTTAAAAGTTTATATAATGTTCTAAGATTATATGTTTATTTTACATACAATCCATGCAGATTTCTGTATGTTGCCTAGATCTGTAGATGTGCATGTATCTGTACATGTGAGGGACGTAGGTCGGTGGCGTTGTGGTCTAAACCACTGAGCCTCTTGGGCTTGCTGATCAGAATGTCAGTGGTTCAAATCCCCTCAACGGGGTGAGCTCTTGTTGCTCTATCCCAGCTCCTGCCAACCTAGCAGTTCGAAAGCACATCAGTGTAAGTAGATAAAGGTAAGTAGATAAAGGTAAGCCGTGTTTCCATGCACTCTGGTTTTCGTCACAGTGTTCCATTGCGCCAGAAGCCGTTTAGTCATGCTGGCCACATGACCCGGAAAGCTGGCCACATGACCTGACAAATGCTGGCTCCCTCGGCCTGAAAGCGAGATGAGTGCCGCAACTCCATAGTCGCCTTTAACTGGACTTAACCGTCCAGGGGTCCTTTACCTTTACCTATACCTACATGTACATGGGCAAATGATTTGGAGTGTTGCAACATCTTTCAGAGAGACTTAAGTTGCATTTCCCATGTACATAACAGAATTGCACACCATATGTTTTCTGTGTTCCTAAATGCTTAGCTTTGAAGCACACAGAACAACTCCTCTTCAGTGTTCTTTTTGTGTGCCGTCTTCAGAATGACCCAGTGACCCAATTCTTAGTAGATTACTCAGCTCCTTCCATTCTGATTTCTTCCAGTCAGCAGAAAGGATGCGATGTCTTCTTCTCAGTGGCTAAATAGCTCATTTTTCATGCTGAGTGGGTAGCTCTAGGATGCTGAAGACAGGAACCATGCTGGGACCCTGCTGCAGAAATAGAAGTGGGTCTTTGACTTCCAGGTGACCCCGGACCACTGCACCTCTCCTGAGGATCATCTAGGCAGGAGGCAGTAACAAACACTAGAAGCTATTAAGCACCAATATTTTTAATTAACAGCTGATATTTGCTAAGCCATCTCACAGGAGTATATGGCCTAGTATAAATGTTAAATAAGTGCAATAATTCATTATATGTTGAACTGCCTTTTGAGAACATATTAAATGTGATGCAGTATTTAATTAACCTAAAGCTTACTCAAATAAATAAACAAATAAATCACTCAAACCACTAGGGGGGATTTGAAATGTGGTGTTTCTTTACCCCAGGAGCAAGCAGGCATGTTATACTATTGTTTTCAATATGACTCTTGTTGGATTCTGAAATATTTATATTTAGAATCCACTGGTTTTGAAAAATATTAACATGCCTTAACAGTAAAACAGGACAAATTAAGCCATCACTTAGAGATCTGTTGGATAAATATCCTTCCTTGTTATCTGGGACACAGCTTGTTCTCATGAGGTTGTGAATCTGTGTCTGGGCTGTACCAGTTCAGATTGCAGGTTGCGGCTTATCTCACTGAATACTTCTCAGTGTAAAAGGGATTCACGGGACCAAGAAAACTTGCAGGTCAGTGGAAAGCAGAACCCTCCTTTTTGATGCTTATCTTTTTCTTGACATCTACAATTCCCAGAGTTCCTGGGGGAAGAGAGAGTGACTGTTAAACCATGCTGGGTTTAGCTCTGAAAAGGGAAAAGAGGTCTCCTAACAAGTCTCAGCACCCTTAACAAGCTACCCTTCCTGGGCTTCTGTGGGGGAAGCTACAACTGTTTAAGGGTACACGGGTGGTACTGTGGTCTAAACCACGGAGCCTAGGGCTTGCCGATCAGAAGGTCAGTGGTTCGAATCCCTGCGACGGGGTGAGCTCCCGTTGCTCGGTCCCAGCTCCTGCCCACCTAGCAGTTCAAAAGCACATCAAGTGTAAGTAGATAAATAGGTACCACTCCGGTGGGAAGGTAAATGGCGTTTCCTTGCTCTGCTCTGGTTTCACCAGAAGCGGCTTAGTCATGCTGGCCACCTGACCTGGAAGCTGTCTGCAGACAAACGCCGGTCCTCAGCCTTTAGAGTGAGATGAGCACCGTAACCCCAAAGTCGTCCGTGACTGGACATAACGGTCAAGTATACTTTTACTTTTTACAACTGTTTAAGGTGGCATGATACTGCTTTAACTGTACAGTACAGGTAGGGCCATTTTGTGTGTCAAACAAACACAGTCAAGATGGAGTCTGGTCAGCCACCAACTCCAGAGCCTGGCATCCCCTCTCTACTCTACTATGCCAATTTTGACTGAGTGATAATGGTAATTGGTTCCTAAATAGTAGTTCCTCGGTGCCAAGGTACTTTTCCTTTTATTCCTTTTATTCTCATGTTGCCATATTGGATTTCACTTTTATACCCAAGAGAGGGTGACTTTCTTTTCTCACTGCAAAGCATAGAAATACTGTGAACAGCCCAGGGGGAAAAGTAATCTCTTTCTGCATGGGTAGCTCACTTTATATCCACACAGCATGGTCTCACCATGCAGCCTGGAAAAACAGCGAACTTCCTCTTCCCTGCAGCTGAGCTGTAATCTCCAATCAACCGAGCAGTGGGGGTGGGTGAGGAAATTGCAGAGGAAAGCTTAAACTTCCCTGCCCTGTGATTTCCACACTCCCTGCTTAGCTGATTGGAAATTACTGCTCAGCGGAAGGGAAACTGATCTCCTACACAACCCTCAGCAGGGAGCATCAATCAGAAGCAGCACCTGAGGGTAGGAAGGGGCAGGGCCAAAGAGGAAGGGTCAGGTGGCCGCATTGAAGGGCTTTCACAGGTTGGATCCAGCACATAGGATGCCTGCTCTCCACACCTTTTCTAGGCTCTCCTATAGTGTGTTTTCTTCTACAACTTGGGATTTGTTCACTTTTTGTTTGTCTTGCTCTTTCAACACCAATCCTCTTTTCTGCAGGTTGGCAGCTGAGGAGCCAGCTAGCTACCTCCTTGAGAGCCAGTGTGGTGTAGTGGTTAGAGTGGTGGACTCGTAATCTGGGGAACCGGGTTCGCGTCTCCGCTCCTCCACATGCAGCTGCAGGGTGACCTTGGGCTAGTCACACTTCTTTGAAGTCTCTCAGCCCCACTCACCTCACAGAGTGTTTGTTGTGGGGGAGGAAGGGAAAGGAGAATGTTAGCCACTTTGAGACTCCTGAAAGGGATTGAAAGGCAGGACATCAAATCCAAACTCCTCTTCTCTTCTCTTCTCTTCTCTTCTCTTCTCTTCTCTTCTCTTCTCTTCTCTTCTCTTCTCTTCTCCTTGTCCCACTTTCCTTATATGCTTTCATTTAGGTTGGGGTTGATCACTTGAAGATATGAGGAATGACTCAAAATCAATCTCCCCCCCCCCCTCTCTCTCTCTCCTCTCTCTCTCTCTCTGTGTGTGTGTGTGTGTAGGGAGGAAAGCTACCTAGCTGACTACAGATACCGCTCTCAGTAATGCCATGAAACAGCCAGGTGTCTGGGGATTCTTTTTGAGAGGAGGCATAGAATTTATTGCTGTTTATGATCTGCTGAATTTAGATGTGTACACTGTTAGTTTCTGTTTCTCACTGTGCAGCTGCTGGGAGTTACAGGACTCTGCTTACATTCCAGAGACCTTCCAGTCTCACAGGAAAGGGAGACGGGATGTGACGCTAGTGGTTGCACCTTCCTGCAGAGTAAAGGACACGAACAGGTGTTTGTCTCGACAGACGTCTCGTCTCTTCCCTGTGCTGGGAACCCTACTGGATAGAATGTGCTTGAGGCCTTATCAAAGGCTCAGGTAATTAAACATGTCGGAGGCGATTACAAAGGCTCAGCTCGGAAGAAGATGAGGCCTTATCGGCTTGGCCGAGTGGAGTTCTGACATACACCAGAAATTTCAAGAAAGGGGTGGGAGGGAGATGTATATGGAGAAGTTGGGGAGCAGCAGCATGCAACAGGGCCTTCTCTGTGATGCCCCCCCCCCCAGAATTTGGTACTGCCCACATTTAGATATGTGGTTTCTGTTGCCAACTCTGCATATTACTATTGTTATTTATTAAATTTCTATACTGCTCTTCTTCCGAGGATCACAGGGTGGTTTACAACATAAAAACACAGGAGACATGCCATTTCATTCATTTTTAACAAATGAAACAATTCTCCCCACAGTTTAAAAGGCCATAGATTATTTAATTAGCCAAAGGCCCAGGGATACATTTCCCCTGTTACTCTCCTGACAGAGGTCATCATCCAGGACAACTAAAGCAGTTTTGATACCAAAACTGGGCCTAAACCCTGATTGAAATGGATGTATAAAATCAGTTTCCTCCAAGAGTGCTTGGATCATATATTTCAAAGGCATGCTATAGTGTATTTTACCCGAGCTTTTGGGAATGTTTGGTTGGTTGTGGACCCTGCTGTTAGTGATTTTATAGTGGTTGTGATGAAGTAATTTATATATTGTATTGTATTGCTTTATTCCAGTGTAACCTACTCTGGGACTTTCTGGTGAATGGCAGGTAATAAATACACCAGATAATTAAAGAAAGTAAATGGGCATTGGAAGTGTTCTGATAGATTTGAAGGAGGAAGGAAAAAGGAAAAATATTCAAAGCTAAAGGGCAGCCACATTGTTAGCACAGTGTATTTAGGACAAGTTTCAAGTTTCACTTGAGACTGGAGAATTAAATGCAATGGAGAAGGAGTACCAATTTATGTACACACTTGGTATGTGTAGGGAAAGAAGGGTGATGTGTTTGGAAGACACCTACTCTCTGCTAAGTAATTGTTTGAATGAAGGGCAATTTGGTGGTCACAGGGAAGTAAATACAGTGGTACCTTGGTTCTCAAACACCTTGGTATTCAAATGCTTTGGTTCTTAAAAACCGAAAACCTGGAAGTAAGTGTTCCGGTTTTAGAACTTTTTTGGGAGCTGAACGTCCGATGTTTTTGTTGGCTATTGTTTCCAGGGCACCTGCACCAATCAGAAGCTGTGCTTTGGTTTTCGAACATTTTGGAAGTCAAAAAGACTTCTGGAACAGATTAAGTTTGGAGCTTTTGTTTTTTAGGCTTTTTTGGTTAATTTGTTTTTGTGACTGTGTGGAACCCAGTTCAGCTACTGATTGATTGTGTGACCCCCCCCATCCAAACAATGACTATCATCAGTGCAGGTAAGAAAAATAAATAAATTTTAATTTTTATCATCTACAATACACTCTTGTTTATTTTATAGAGAGTAAAATTCATGTTAAATTGCTGTTTTAGGAGTTGTTTTTAAAAGTCTGGAACCGATTAATCCATTTTGCATTACTTTCTATGGGAAAGCGCGCCTTGGTTTTGGAACTCATTGGTTTTGGAATGGACTTTCGGAACTGATTAAGTTTGAGAACCAAGTTACCACTGTATGAAGGAAAGAACGGTGGTGAGAGTAAGGGAAATGTTTGAGAGGCTGTACTCTTATCTCCACCAGCCCTCCCTTAATCCAACTTTCTCCACCTGCACCTCACCCAAACAGGCCATTCCCTCCCTTTAAAACATCCTTCCTGCCTCTATCTCCCACCTCTGCAGACGCAGGGGCTTCCAAATATCTGCTATGGTGTAGTTTGCATGCCACCTGTTTGTGGCAAAGCAAACTACTGCATGATGAGAACATTAACTTTTTCATTATATGTATGTAAGAAGTGCTAATTAAGGTGTTTCCTTTCAGTACTTTCCCAGTTCATATAGTAAAAGAAAGCACATTTTAAACATTAAAAATGATGTAAAAGCTGTGGAAATAATAACTTGTTTGAGTTTTAACACTTAGAGTGAGCATATGTGTGTAGTTAACAAGGCATTAAATCAATTATTAGCATACAAATAGAATGGGAGGCAGTAAATCACAGTGTTGATTAGATGGCTATTATATAATTATGTCATCATTAAAGTAAATATTAATAACCATAACAATTGCTCCATATAAATTGGAAGTACTATTTACATAAAACTTATCATGCAGTAGGTCAGTAATTTTCTTTCTCGGCTCAGTTTCTGATGCTGATTGCATAGATGATCAAGAGAAAATAATAATAATAAACCCAGTCTACCTCTGCACTAGCCAGCTTGTTGTGTGGTATGTGGATGAAGCAATGCACCTGAAGGCTCTTAAAGTAACAAGAAAGCAAATTAAAGTTTCCAGTCCTCATGGTTGAAATATTTTTAAAAACAGTCTCTGCCGTAAAGGCTCATAATACCAATAAAATAAAACTTACATTTCCAACAAGCTCAGAAGTTATTCTTTATTAAATCTATACACTGCCCTTCACCCTTCACTATATACTATATACTGCCCTTCACCTGAAGATCACAGGGTAGTTCACAACATAAGAATACAAAATGAGAAAAGATGCAGCACACATGTACTGTTACAGTTTTGAGTCTCATGATTTCAGGAAAATGGCTGTTCTTGAGTGATGCATTATTTTGGTGACCAGGCAAGAGCCATGCCCTCATTACGTGGCGACTGTATGGCGGCAATGTAATGTGTGCAGTTTGTTGTTTGAGCCACAGTCTTTTCAAGTCCTGATTTTGTGAAAGGACCAAACAGCATTGCAGCAGGATGAGGCAGAGCTAAGCTTGGCAGTCATGGCACACTTTGGAAGCTTTAAGGGGGGGAAATTGCCATGCTTTTTACTGGTGCTTTCTGAAGAAAGTAAAAATACAGAAGGAGAAAGGTTGGAAATGATCAGGTTCTGTACTGAGTGTTTGTCACAGTAAAGGTCTGATCACTTAAGGCAAGGCAGGGCAGCCTGTAGCAGTTATATATGGGATAGGAGTCCTGTGATCCATGACCATTAACCAAGTTGCCTGGAGCTGATGGGGACTAGGGTCCAACAAAACTGTGAGAGTCGCAGGTTAGCCATTCCTGGCTTAAGACATGATGGAAAGGATTCTAAACAGCAGAGTTCTTAATTCACTCCCACGTGAGAGAGGATTTATTTCTTGACTTTGGAAAGAGCGATATATTCTTCTATGACAGTTTACAGGAAAAAAGAAATCAGTATCAAAATACAGAAATAAAAGTATAGACTCATGGCAGCAGTTAAAAACCATAGCAGAAGCTAAAAGTGATACATATTTTTAAAAGCCTGGCAGAATGAGATATCTTTGCCTGGCACCTAAAACTTGACAACGTGGATGCCAAATACATCTCCTGCTCATTGTTTTCCATCCCCGAACTGGTCTATCAACTCAATCAAATAAAGAAGGCTGTGCTGAGTAAGATATCATGACTTATGCCGTCTTTGCTTCTAGGTTTAGCATAACCTTTATAAGAGGGCTGCAGGTTTTTGGATCTCCAGGAAATGGCCTTACCAAACAGCCAAAGATTAAATAAAGTTTACCATTTAATACTGTTCTTGTTCTTTAATACTTCCTAATATCCAAGCGGCTGCACATATGTGGCAGCAAGACTGTGCTTATCATGTGTTCAGTGGTGACAGACCAGTACTGTCTGTCAATGTGGTCACAGATGCCACATGGCAAGCTATACAGTGGTACCTCAGGTTAAGTACTTACCGTATTTTTCGCTTTATAGGACACACTTTTCCCCCTCCAAAAATGAAGGGGAAATGTGTGTGCGTCCTATGGAGTGAATACAGGCTTTCGCTGAAGCCTGGAGAGTGAGATGGGATTTCAATGTCAGCACTATAGATTACTAACATTGTTTCAACATTGTTGTAACATTGTTGTATTGTTAAATCTGTTTTTAATAATATTTCTGTGATTTTATTATTGTCTTCTTTATTTTGCCTGTAAATTGCTTTAAGACTTGCTTAGTGAGAAGCAATGTACAAATCTAATAAACCTAAACCTAAATGTTTGTTACATTTCATCTTAGCTGTGAAAACCAAGCATTACATGGTTTTGTTTGTAGTTCTGTTTCATGTATGCTATAAAATGAGACCACAATCTTTCAAACCATTTGTGTTTCTGTCTTTCTTCCCTTTTTCTCACAAATGAAGTTAACTTCAACAACATTGCGATTTATCATACTCCATCTTTTCACTGTTGAAATTTTATATATACGCCATTTGGTAGCTAGCAATTTTCTGCCTGCACATAATACATTTCCTACCAGGATTACATGCTCTGAACATATGTCTTTTTCCGTATATCCCAGAAGTTACGCGTTATGAAATGAATCCGAGCTATGTTAGTTACCTATTCTCAGAGCAAATGGATTACTGTGTATGAATAACTGAAAAGGAGTTTATATTACAGGAAAAGCTCTCTAAATACTAGGTTGTCTAAATTCCATTATTAAGAAGCCTCTGGCAGTCAATTAAAGACCAGCATTATATAACTGTAAAGGATAAAGAATCTAAATTACTAAAGGTCAGTGAACATGGGTAGTATGGAAAGAAAAGTATCACCCTTTAAAAATGTTAGAATGAAAAAGACAGAGGAAAAGAGAAAGTTGGAAATACTAATAAGTACCTGTGGGAGACCACAATAAGTGCATATGACTCTCTTTGAAGCAACTTGGGGCTGAACTAGATATGCCATTGGGAGATCTATGAATATAATCTCCTGCAGTTTCTAAAATGTTAATAGCAGCCACAATTGGGGGGTATGGCTTGAAGCCGTAGATATCGGAGAAAGAGGCATTCAGGTTATTTACCCCATACCTTCTAACAGTCTTGAATGGGGAAGGACAAGCTTTGGTTTCTCTCCATTCTTCTTTTGCCCCACTCTTAAGTTCACTTCACCATAACTATACCAGGTTCCATTTTTTAAAAAAATAAAGCTCTCATGAAAATGTGTCAGCATTTTACCTCACATCCCTCCTAATATACATAACTTATATGAAGTTCTGCCTGGACATATGCCTCTTTGCAAGCTATTTCCCCTAATATCATGTAATTATTTTGCGGGTTATTTTCTCCAATGCAGGCATTTTTATGTACCTTTCCCCCTAACACATGGATTGTGAACATTTGTTTGATTGGAGAACTTCCTAAGAAAATTCATAGGAGCGCAATTTTCGAAAGCTAGCTATGTTTCAGTTTGTGTATTGTTTCAGAAGGAGAGAATTGGGTACATTCACAGTACAACAAAAACTGAACCAAATTTCTACTAGTCTCTACTCATCATCCGGCATAAATATTTTTAAAAATCTACAGATACTCCTTTCCACAGATCTCTGTGCTGCATCTAATTTGACCATAGTTATATAGTATTAGACACAACCCCACAATCAAATGTCAGGGGTTATCTTGAGATAATGATGATGTGTTTATCCCTTTATCTTTACTTACATGTGGTAGCTGCTTAAAACATAATTATTTATTTGTGTGCAGTGACTGCTGCAAGCCTAAGACTTAACATTTAGTGTGACTTGCTTTGTGAATCCATGCTAGAACTTTGGGAGTTTCTATGCCAGGGTCAGTGGAAATCCTTGATCCCACTTCTGCAAAAAGTCTCCAGGTGTTTAAGAAGATTCCCATGGCAGTCTCTAGTTGTTAGCACCTGAGGTAGCAGCGGGCAACATAAAAACAGCCTCTGTGTAAAGAAGATATTATGTACCATAAATAAGCCCTTAGCTTCATCCCATTGCTAAATATGTTGACTAATTCTCAAGTCAACAGATTTCTCACAGGAATTATAAATGCTGCTCACTAGATATCACAAACTTACTGTTCTTACCACCATCTCATAAGCAAGCATTGTAGGGCATTGTGGAGCAACACACACACACACACACACACACACACACACACACGTAAATCACAATTAAAAGCAGTATAAATGTCCAGAGGAATGGCAAGTGGTTACATTGTAGACAGTTATACAACTAATTTTGATCTCAGATTCTTTTCACAAAATGTAAATAATCCACACCAAAACAAAAGCTTAGTTATGACGGATGAGCACATACTGAAGGAGATATGAATATTTTGCTGCAGGTGAGCTTGGGTTTCCAGATAGTAGGCAGTTTTTAGTGGATTATATTAATTGACAGTATAAGCGGTGCAGGGGTGGAGAATTTTTTCCCCCATCCCTGGGGCCTGGTGGGCAACATTTCAAGGGCCACATTCCAGTGGTGAGGAGGGCTAGGGGCATACATGGGAAGAGCAAAATGGGTGCCACTCTTACAATAGACTAAATTCCAGCCATGCAAAAGTCAGAGGTTTCTGCAGACACCCTTTTCTCCATCTAGACAAGCAAGAGGCATGATCACAATCCAAGCACAAATCCAGCCAGGCAAAAGCATTTGAACAGAAATGGTGAGGGGCATGGCTTGGGACAGTCTCTAGGGCCTAATAGAGAGGGCTGGGATGGCTGCATCAGCCCTCCAGGCCTAGAGCACCTAGAACCCAAAGTTCTGGATTGAGGACTGGTTCTTAAAATGGAATGAGCAAATGCAGCTGTAGCATTAGGGACCTTAAATAGAATGAAGTACTTGGATGACATGAGGTAAAAGTAAGAAGAAGAAGAACTAAACAAGTGATTATTGAGTGAAGATATTTTACATTAAACTACTCCACTGTGATAGCCCTGAAGCCTACTTTATAGCTAAGAACACCCCTTCAAGCATCTAATGTGATGTGTAATGGCCATAGATGCATAAATTGAGGCTTAAGAATAGCTGAAATGTCCTCTTATCTTAAACTTGTTCTATGATGCAAGAGATGTCACCTTGAAGGAGGTGAGGAAACAGCTATTTGCTCTTTTGGATGAAGAAAAGGAGGTGAATCTTTTGCTATAACTGCATGAAGTTGCCTTTCATTTTAAGTGTAAGGTAGTCATCACTTAAGAGCTTTGGAAAGGAGTGTTAAGATTTCGTGGACAACCTTGATCATTTTTATTTTATCAAGTTTTCAAGCGAGCATTGCCACTCTTAAACTAATATTTCTTTCTGGTCAAGGTCTGGCAGGTTTATAACTATCACCCAAGCATATTAAATATATAAAATTTTACAAGTTTTATTCAGGTGGAAACTACATACATATTAAAAAAGTTCCAAAAATGCTTTTTTTTTTTTTAAAAAAAGGGTTTTTTAAAAATACATTGAATTTTCCATAAGGCTCACCATTGCCATCTAATGTCACATTGTATATTGCACTTAAAACAAACTTAAAACATTTCATTTGCAGCTGTATAGCTGAGTCCTCAAATTCTTGTACAATCTTAACCACTCAGTTAAGATTTGCATATCATTTTAACATATCACAAACCATCTACAGTTATACTTAGTGCTTATAATACTTTTTTGTTTGGCATAAAATGTATTCTCAGCTCTCTTTCCAAGGTTTTTAAACTCATCTCTGCTTTTATATAAACATGTCTCTTAGAGCTGTGTCACAGGGTCAGATTTAGTGCTGTTCTGGTGTTACTCTTGAACAGCATGCTCCAATATGTGTGAAGCAGCCTCCCCCAGTCTGGTACCCACCAATTGTTTGGATCAACTCCTTTTCTTTCTTCCTTAGCTATGCTGGCTAGGGCTGATTGGAGCTGTAGTTCAAAACATCTGCAGGGGACTAAGTTGGGAAAAGTGGCTGCAGAAGGCACAAGACCATGCAAGACATCATTGCTCACAACATCCCAGCACATCCTATCCCCTTAAACTCACCCTCCCTTTGAGCAAGGAGTTCTAAGAGTGTTCTAGGGAAGGTGCCTGGAAACTTGCCTGTGATAAAGTGGGGTTCCTGGTAGCAGGGCGGCTTTTAAGTGTGTTCATCCAAAGATGCTTAGCACCCCTCTTCTGACCTTCCTGTTCAAAAAGGGAAGGTCAGGCTGGAGTGGGAACACTGTAGGTGGAGCTTGTATTTGCTGCTGTGCCCTCTGTAAGAGTTGGGCTACCCTGTTCAGCATACCTGCCCTTGGGGAAAAACTAGGGCATCCCGGTAGCCTTTTTGGGTGCCATGCTCTCAAGCTGTGCTCTCACCCTGAAGAAAGTGGTTTTTCAGGGCCGCAACCTCTCACAGAGCCCCAAAACACACATTTTTGGGCACCATGTGAGATCACACACCCCAAAATGCTTTTTTTCAGGGTGAGAGCATGGCATGGGTCACATGATGTGCCCAGGAGCATGTCCCAGAAGATGAGCCTCCCAGTTTCTGGTAAGAAAAAATTGGACAGTATGTATGCAGAACTAATGCGTTTAACAGGGCTTATGATTTGATGAAAAACACCCCAAGGCCACTTACCACTTTAAACATTCCTGGCTCCCCCCCCCCCCAAATTCTGGGAGCTGTAGTTTGTTAAGGGTGCTGAAAGTTGTTGGAAGATTCCTGTTCCCTCTCACAGAACTACAATTCCTAGAGTTCCCTGGGAAGAGGGATTGACTGTCAAAGCAATCTGGGCATTGTAACACAGTGGAGATAACAGGTTTCTCCTAAGGACCCTTAACCCCAGGCATCCCCTTCGCCCTCTAGCCTACAATGAATAACAGTGCATCCTATGCTTCTCAGTAGCAATTTCAGAAGTCACAGCTAGCAATGGGGAACTGTCTCCAGTATTGATTTGGATTTGCTTATCAATGCAAACATAGTTGAAAAAAAATAAATCTTAAGAGTAATAAATTTGCTCCTAATTGCCAGTTCCCTTCCACCTCGATGTTCTATGTGTTAAAGACTATTCCATAATCTTCTGTGTCAAGCTGGTTCCAGATTCAGTGTGGAAAAGCCATATTGCAGGCATATTCTATCATATGCACCCCTTTCCCCATGGCCACCATAGCTCCTACCTGGGGCAATACATTTTCATTCGCTTATCTCATGCATACATAAGAGCTGCATATAAAAGACTTCAGCAGAATGACCATGCAAGTATAAAAGTCTTGTACTATGCATGTTGGCAGCTAAGTAGATTTGCTCAGAATGTAACTGTATCCAGCCATGAAGAAGTACAATTTCAATAAGGAGATTTTTCAAATGCCAAAGTGTTTCTTTTTAAATGTTGTCATGTGCAGTAAAAATGTAATAATAATTGAATTGATTATTCACCCTCAAAAGGAAACTGTACTCTGTGAGGGATGGGGGGGTTGAACCAGTCTGTCATTCCTTCCTTTCGCAGTAGAGCAATTATTTTAAACCTGTTAGAAAGGAGATCAGAGACAAGTTTAAAATAAAACATATTTCACTTGAAACTAGTTTTGAGAAATGAAATCTGAAGGACTGTAACTTATGAAGCATATTGTGCTCTGATAAGAGTTCCAGTTACCCGAGGATTAACTTGGAAAGATCTATACGTAACAAGCAATTTGCTCAAGGTGAAGTTTTCTTGCTCAGATGCCATAGGAGGGTAGCTTATTTCCTAAAGGCTCACATTAGCTCCTTGCAACAGTCTAATGAGCTAATGACCTTGCCATAAGCTTCCTCCTGGAAAACCGACATTTACATTTGTAAGGTTAAATAAAACGTGCAATGAGGGAAAAGCAAAAAAGAAATGGAGATTATGATTCAAAGAAGTGTGTTATGGATTTTCTCATCCTTACTGACAGTCTTAACCCATGTGTAATGATGATGTCAAGACCAATATCTGTTAATTTGATCTTCCTTTACATTAATCTTGACAATGGAGAATGAACCAAACAAAATTAAAATAACAGTTGTGCATACTTGAGGGCTGCAGATCAGAAACCTGACTACACTGGGTTATGTTATCACACTCCATTGTTGAATATTTCAGCCTTCAGGGTTTCTCACTGTGTTATAAAGTGTCTGAAACAGATTGCAAGCAATAACACAATACCAAATTGCAAAGGCACCTTTGGGTTCAATTGCGAACATTTCTTTCTTTTGACTACTATGACCTTTTCTGGTCTTGTTTTGATATAAAAAACATTACCTTCAGGTCTTTTTTTAAAAAAATGGCATGCCTCCAGCTAGGATCAGAGCCAGAAACACATGGCCTGTGGACTTAATTTCTGTAGCTCACCATGTGTTCTCAAAAGGTTTCTGTGGGCTGACCACACCATGAAAAGTTGGGCTTTCCACTACACGAGTCACCAGCTGATTTGCCCTCTTGTAGTATTTATTGACTCATGTTCATGTGAAAATCTCCATTTCCTCCTTCTTTTGCTTGTTTCTCCTAAGGCCTCTCCAGAAGATACAGCATTGCTGGGGTGGCCTGGCAACCAAATGGCCAGAGCGGTTTCAAAATGGTGTAAACCAGGAACAGGGAAACAAAAACATATATGCATAATCATAGAACAACAACAAAAAAACAACCACTCTTGCTTTTTAGCCAGACTTAGAAGATACATTGTCTCTTTGTAAGTTTGAACTTCCATCTGATTTTTTAAAAAGCATCCATTGCATTATTTACCTATAGATCAAGTTCTTCTGAGCCCATGTGCTATAATTTGATTTTATGTGAGGAAAGTGAGATAGAAAATAAAGAAATTAGTAAGGCCCATCTAGGGCGGTGGCAGTAGTGAAAGCAGTTTTCTTTTAATCTCATATTCAGTGAACCATCCTGAGATCTTCAGAGGAAGGGTGGTATGTAAATTTAACAAACAAACAAACAAACAAACAAACAACAACAACAACAATAATAGACTGATGTGGAACCATGATGTGCAGTGCAATCATATACAGTGGTAGCTCGGGTTAAGTACTTAATTCATTCCGGAGATCCGTTCTTAACCTGAAACTGTTCTTAACCTGAAGCACCACTTTAGCTAATGGGGCCTCCTGCTGCCACCCTGTTGCCGGAGCACGATTTCTGTTCTCATCCTGAAGCAAAGTTCTTAACCCGAGGTACTATTTCTGGGCTATTTCTGGAACCTGAAGCGTATGTAACCTGAGGTACCACTGTACATGTCTGCTTAGAAATTAGTTCAATGGAACTTGCTCCCAGATACCGTATTTTTCACTCCATAAGACACACCTTTTTCCTCCTAAAAGGGGGAAATGTCTGTGCGTCTTATGGAGTGAATGCGTGGTCCCTGGAGCCCAGGGGCAAAAAGCAGGTTGTGCTTTTTTTTTTTTAAAGAAAGAGGGAAGTGGGTGTTGAAACAAAGCCAGTGAGCAGCTGATCGGCAAGGGATCAGGAGGGAGAAAAGGGGCACTAGAGATAAAGGAGAATGCCTGGGAGGGAGGATCCTCAGGATTTTTGCATTGGCTCACCCCAAATTCTCCATTAGATCACATAGCATGTCCATGGCTACAGCCTGTACCAAAAAAACCATGTGTCCACTGTTTCGTGGGGCTGCAATGGCGCAAAAACATTGTTACAAAGCACGGATCCACATGGATCCTCAGGATGTTTGCATTGGGTCATCCCAAAGTCTGCAAAATCTCATAGATATAAATAAAATCCATCTAGATTGCCCTGGTGTGGGGGCCCACTTAGGAGCAGCCCGCGGGGCCAAATTTGGTCCAATTGTTCCAATTGCCTTAAGGTCAGCCCTGATGAGTCTGTGCAAGGGTTGGACTGACAAGCCCTGCACCTTCTAGGTCCCTGGTGTCACTATTCAGAGTACAGACTCAAGGACTTGTAATGGAAATAAGGGGGGCACTTATTGGAAATCAGTTTTGTCACCTCCCCCCCCAAACCCTGGGACGATGAACCCAGCCACCTTTTATTCACAGTCACATAAGCACTACACTACAGCATGGCCATAAAGCTGTACGTTCAACCGCTGAAATACACACCCAATATGTAGCAGTGGAGATTTATGCTACTGCTTTATGATTGAACACTGTGTTTTATTAATGGACTCTGTATTTTTGGAATTACCTAAGAGCCACCAATAGGGAGCTCTAGAATCTGACAGCTAACCAATTGGGTACTACCAAACAGCAACCCCTATTGCTGAAAGCAGGTAACCAGCAGGAAATACTTCAGCTCAGCCTTTATACTGTTGACTGAACACCCCCTGCTGTGCAGATAATGGAGAAAGCTCATAAATTGTATCTTTTCTTTCGTCCTGGCCAACTCCATTTCGCTGGTGTAAACCCTGGTGCACCAGGAACCCAGAATAACAGCAAATAAAATCCGCACATACATCAATGACTGATAAGACTTGTCAACCTGTTATTCCAAAGTCTCCCTAGATTATAAAGCTCCAAAATACAGGCCAAAAGAGAGCAGGTCTGGAAAGAGCAAGCCATACAATGGGCACCACCAGTGAAAAGGCCCTGCTCCATGTAGTTCCTGCCTTGCCATTTGATAGGGTGCCCACTTGCCCTCCTTCTTGACATGGAATGCTCTCTATTGGAGTCTCCACGTTCAACATAAAGACCATAAGAAGGGAGAGCAGAGACCTTGAAGTTCCCAATAGCTGTTAATCAAGCAATCAAGCAAGCACACAGATCACCTTTGTCACAGTTGTGTCACGCCTATGTCCTGGCCAGGCCTGCATACAATCTTGTTTCTGTACACTCTTGTTTGTTCTCAGTAACCAAAATCATATTATCAACATATACAGGAGAAAAGTTGTTTCCCTTCATTTGCAAGGAATCGTACAAAACAAAGTGGCACTAATAAAGAAAAGTTCCAGGGTGGCAACAGAAAGCAAACTAAAAATGCTTTTGCAGTTGATCAGAAGTATCCAGCAATATCAATTTATAGGAAAACTGGTGCTACTAACAGTAACCCTAGTTGGTTAATTGATTTGGCAACTTCCATGCACATGACGTCTGATGCTAATTCCCCCCAAAGAGTTAAATGAGATTCAGGTGAGGGTCATATGCCTTGCCAATCCCAGCAGGTATGTCACAGGAAGATCTGGCCTGCCCAGGCTGATGGCCTGCCCACATGGATCCTCAGGATTTTTGCATTGTGTCACCCCAAATTCTCTATCAGATCACATAACATGTCCATGGCTACAGCCTGCACCCAAAAAAACATGCACCCACTGTTTCGTGGGGCCGCAATGGCGCAAAAACGTGGTTACAAAGCACGGATCCACATGGATCTTCAGGATTTTTGCATTGGGTCACCCCAAATTCACCATCAGATCACATAGTATGTCCATGGCTATAGCCTGCACCAAAAAATCACACATAATTTGTTTCATGGGGCCACAATGGTGCAAAAACATGGTTACAGGTCGATGGCCTGCCCAGGCCGATAAGGAGGAGCTATTTTGGCAGCAGAATCATGCTGCCAATAGGTCTGGAAAAAGTCAACAAGACTGCCTGGCCTGTTCTGGACAATGTTTGAGATCAGGCTTATAGGCAATATTTGGCGGAATAAGTTCATGAGCAGAGGAACTTCCACTTCTGCAATGGGACTTTTCTTCCTCTCTTTCAACCCTGCACTGTCCCCAAATCTGGGTTTTGGGGAACCCATACAAAGGATTTAGGAGGATCACAGGGGGAAGAGAGGGAGGAAAGTCCCATTGTAGTCATTGTGGTCCACTCATGCAATTATTTAATTGACTATCACCCTACGTCTGCATGCCGAGCTGCTGTTAAAAGCACAGCTACAATGGCCTCTTGAAAACACTACTTGGGCAGAAAGTGGAATCTTTTAAAATCATCGGCCACCCACAACCAGTAGCATTTGGTGGGGGGAGGCACTTAGCATATCTCTCAATGCTGACATCACTGTGGCTTACAAGAAGGTAGAGGAGGAAGGAGGTGATGGTGATGTGGTGTGAACACACTGGTATGAGCATCAGTTTGGCTGCACCGGTGTGTTTGCACTGTGCTAACCTTACTCAACCCTGCCAGCACCAGCAATGTCAGTAGTGGGAGGTCATGTAACCCACTGACAGTGCTAGCTGCAACCCAGCATGGGAACCCTATGCATAATCCTACTAAATCTAGTTGGTTATTTTATATATATATATATATATATATATATATATATATATATATATATATATATATATTATTAGGCTAGCAAGATCTTGTGAGATCTTCCTGAAATCTCACAAGATCTCATGAGCTTTGTAAGATCTTGCAAGAGCTCAGTGAGATCTCACAAGATCTCACCAGAATCTGCCATTGTTGCTGCCAGGCACCGCTGCACAATCCAGTTAAGGGCAGCTTGGGCGGTGGTGAAATTCTCAGCATGTTGTACGCTGAAAGAAAATTATATGAAAATGATGTACCAGTGGTATTTGACTCCTAGTAAGCTTGCAAAAATGTGTAAGACAAGTGCAAATATCTGCTGGAAATGTAAGCAAAAGGAAGGCACCTTTTATTATATGTGGTGGATCTGTAAGGTTCTAAAAGCATTCTGGGAAATGATATGGTAAGTGGGTTTAGGATTGTAGCCTAAGGCTAGTAAAAATGTCTGCATATTTCAGGTTTCCCACATCCTTCTTAGTGACCTATTAAACAAAGCTTGCCAATGGTAGCCTAATTTCTTTCCCTAGTTTTCATAAGAACCACAGAATGCAATTCCTCTGTAGCCCTCTGCTTGGAATAAGAGTATACCTCTTTTTTGTCTCCACTTTTTGTTTTATTGATTCTTTAATTTGTTCAATTGAAATATTATTAATACAAAAAAACACACCCTTGGAGAAGAATGCCTTCATTCTATTTAGATTGTTTTTCTCCATTCTAATAAATGTTTACACTTGAATATGAAGCTTCCTTTCACTCTCAAAGCATAGATCCATCTGGCTCAGTATCAGCTACTCTCAGGGCCGGCCCACCCATGAGGCAAAGCAAGATGACAGCCTCAGACGGAGGGTCCACAGGGATAGCAGATCCTGGTGTCAATATTTCTTCCACCCTCCACTTCTTCCTGATGGAGATCTTCCCTGCCCATCTTCTTCAATGGTGGGGAGGGGGCCCATTTGGAGTCTGTCTCAGGTCCCGAAATGTATTAGTCTGGCCCCAGCTACTCTGATGACTACATGTTTTCAAGAGGTCACAGGTCTTGGACAGTAAGTGGTCTTTGTTACCTCTAATCCTTTTTCTGTTATCTAACTTCCACAGTATGAAAATGTTATCTAATTTCAGTCGTATGCACCTTCTAGGTTCACATGATATTTTCAATTTTCTGCCCAAATGGCCAATTGATCTTTACTTTGTCTCTTAACATATGCATCAAAATTGAATTCTTTCTACTCATAATACATTTATGGATTTAAGTTTTTGCATAAAAAACAAACCTTTTTTTAAACTATTGACATAGCTTTTAAAATCGATTTCACTCCATACTTCTCTCTCACACACAGACACTACTTGTCCTGTCTGTCAGTATATACTGATCTGAAATGTGGAAACATTAGGTTGTGATTCATTTGACCAGAAGCTAAGTGTGAAACTTGGATGTGTTTGTGAAGTCGACAATGAACTTAGTAATCGATTTTCAGTTTAGGGATAAGGGAAGGATTCATGATCCTTTTAGGGCTTTTTCTTTGGACATCCATTAGCACATTTACCTCAGAAAATCATTCAATTGATTTACTTCGTATCTCTTTTAACTCCTTAAGACTCATTATTTCTGCTAGTCTTTGCCTAATTGTTTTCGGCCTTCTCCAACTCTTACTTTTATTTAATTTTTTTTAGTACTTTGTCTAAATTAGATTGTAAGCCCATTACACAGAACTTGTCTTTTTCACATTTTAGTATAGCTCTGTGTGTGCACACTTTATAAATAAACAATGCCCCTGCTGTATGAAATTACGTTACTACAATATTTTCCCCACTGAAATATCTATTAGATTCTAATTAACGTTTGGCTATTTAAAACATGTGCATATAATATAATTCCTGCCTCTTGCAATCACCAGTATACGCCCAAATTTTGTCTCTTTTATTTCTGGATATATTTCAGAGACAACATGATTATATGAGTGACTGAAAGTTATGGTACACAAAATGCATATGCAGTTTACTTTTATATAGCTCAAGGAATTCTGAATTAGAACTTTTTGGCAGGGCTAAGACTACAATCTGATGCACCCTTACTTAAGAGAAAGCCCCATTCAGCTCAGCGAATGAGTAAATCTTTAAGAGTCTTGCAGCAGTGTCCAATGCACTTTTACCCAGAAGGACATTTCCCTTTGTTCCAATGTGACTCAATGAGCCAAGGAAATGTATAAATTTGCAGGCAGAGGTATCATTCACTCTCAGCCTCTGTCTCACAGAGTTGTGAGGATAAAGTAGGGAGGAGGCAAAGACTCCACCTTCTCTGGAGGACTGAAGGGCCCCAAAGCAATGTCCTGATGTCATGCACATGATGTCACACAATGTTCTGATGTCGTGCTCGGATCCTTCTGAACATTCAAGGGGCCCGCCCCCCTAACCCCCCCAAACCATCATGAGGGAGGAAAGAAAAAGGAAGGAAAGAAAAAAGCCCAAACTGCTGTGTTAAGTCTTCCAATGTTTAATACTGTCCAGGGGTGAAGTTTAATTTGTGAGGAGGTTCAGCCCTGGAATCTGCTTTCAGTAGCTGGGCTAAGTCCAGAAACATGTGAGCTGACAGTAAACAACTGGGACCTACAACAAACATTGTGGGATGGAGGGTTACAGTTCCAGGCAGGCAGGGAGCCAACCATGCCCTGTTATGGGATACTTCATACTCTTGTTTCACTGTGGCTTCATTTTGGCTACAAAGCCATCATAACTCAACACCTGAGTCTGGTATTAGAATAGCAGTAATAGAATAGCATTTTGTTTTCCTGGTGGTACTCAGTGGTATGCAGTACCAGCACCTCTTCTTTTCAAATGTTAAAAGTGTGGCACTGACTGTAACAACTTCATGGTGAGTACCAGCACCATGTGTTTTTTAAAAGCACTGGATAAAAATGCCTCTAAATATGTGCAAGGGTGCCTCTCCTTCTGCTGTTAGGAACCTGTGGCCTATCTCGATGTACTTCAGAGTCAGAAGTGGTCCTCCTCTCCCTCTGTCTCATACAGAGTGAGGGAAGTGGAGGCATTCAAGGAAGTGCTATGCAGGAGCAAGTTTGTGTTCTTCTGCAACATTCTCTTGTCAGCATGTAGTGTGATAACTTCCAACTGTTTTTCATTGAGGTGATTGTAAAAAAGAAAAAGACTATGGCTGCTGAATGTGACTTAGGTGATATCTCTGGGAGACATAACCATGAGAGCTTGTGTGATAACTGCACTGCAAAAAGAAGTATTTGATAAAAGGCTTAACACTTTAAGAAGATAAGCATTCTCATGGTATAATTTCAGAAAAATAAGATGGTTACAGTAATTGAACTGCAAGATCATACTAGTGTCGACAGTTAAGGATGGACTGGATTTACATTTATTTATTTTTTAAGTAAAGCATGCACATATATTGCAGAATACCACAGTTGAAATGAAGGTCACAAGAGTGCATAAAGCTTTATTTTATATTCTCTGCAAAATTAGTCTAAGGCTGCATACAAGCTATATCTTTAAAGCACATTCAGATCGCATTGCCTGCCACCAATTCTTGGAATATAATAATAATAATAATAATAATTTATTATTTATACCCCGCCCATCTGGCTGAGTTTCCCCAGCCACTCTGGGCGGCTCCCAATCAGTATTAAAAACAATACAGCATTACATATTAAAAACATCCCTAAACAGGGCTGCCTTAAGATGTCTTCTGAACGTCAGGTAATTCTTTATCTCTTTGACATCTGATGGGAGGGCGTTCCACAGGGCGGGCGCCACTACCGAGAAGGCCCTCTGTCTGGTTCCCTGTAACCTCACTTCTCGCAATGAGGGAACCGCCAGAAGGCCCTCGGCGCTGGATCTCAGTGTCCGGGCTGAACGATGGGGGTGGAGACGCTCCTTCAGGTATACAGGACCGAGGCCGTTTAGGGCTTTAAAGGTCAGCACCAACACTTTGAATTGTGCTCGGAAACGTACTGGGAGCCAACGTACTGAAGTGCACCCCTCACAGAGCTACAATTACCCTCGCCAAACCTACAGTTCCCAGGGTTCTTTGAGGGAAGCCATGACTGTTTAAAGTGGTATGATGCTGCTTTAGATGTATGGTGCAGATGGGGCCAAAGTCTAGTCTAGTCCGACTAAGTACTGTAAAAGGCACTGCCAAAACGAAGGGGGGTCCCTCTAAAATGAGAGTATGGCAATTATAGATCATTCTCAAGAATCCACAAAATGAATCCACTCCCAACAATATAAAAATGTCACAATACATAGATGTGTGCTATTTAATATGCAGAAAAGTTCGATCAAAGTTGCATTCTGGGTAAATACAGTGTGGTTTGGGAAGCTTGTTCACTAAACCGCCAAGTTCTAAACTGCCATAATACAGATTACTATGCCTGGCTATTGTAGTTGCTGTTGCCCACCCCTAGTTACACACTTGCTCTGGTGCCATGGAGTGGCACTACCATACCATCCAACTTTTCAGGCCGGCTCATACATGCCAACAATGGGTCTCTCTCTCTCTCTGCTGCTACGACCTCTGTCATGGCCTCCTCCTCCTCAATGCAGCCTCTGTCAACACACCCTCTGATGCCACGCCACAACCACCGTAACCACCAACCTATTCTGGAAGTGTACCACAGGCTTCTGGAAGTATGGCGGAAGCCACAGTGGAGGTGGCAGAGGCTATGGTGGAGGCAGAGGAAGCCAAAATAGAACATCTGGGACTGTGATCAGAAGCTGGGGTGTCTCCTGTCAATCTGGGATGTCCTACTCAAAACTGGACACTTGTGCAGTATGCATTCCTCTCCCAACCACTGCCTCAGATTATTATTATTATTATGGTAAACCTCCTGCACCAATGAAAATCAATAGAGCTTCCTCCCTCCTAAAAGAAAAGAAGTATATGCCATATTACCCCCCCCCCCCCCCGGAAGCAGATTGTGTATGTTGTCCCCTTGCTCTATATATTATTATGAGGTTGGGGGGGGGGAGTAGGTTGTATGCAGAGACCTTTGTAACTGCTGCATCCAGCAAGTATTAAAATAGAAACCAGGATAGCTTCCTATTGAGGTGATAGCCTGGGCGAGGGGCCATTAAGGGAACAAAGGAAGTGGATCTGACAAATGGTTGGGGCCCCTCCTCCCTCAACTGGCTGCTCATTAGAAAAAGACAAAAGTAAGAGTTTGCAGTGAAGTGACCTAGACAAAATGCAGCAAGCTGGGGAATGTAAGAGCAATGTTTGATTTTTGTTTGAATACAAGCTGCAGCTAGGGGATAAAGAATACCCTCTTGGGGTGTTAATGCTGTGAACCCCTCAATTGAAGGCTCATGTTGTATATATGTGTAAATAAATCATATACCATAAACACATCACAGTCTCTGCTGTGCCACATTCTGAAAGGAAACATGAACCCTGGAATCTCACATTGCTCGGAGGTTGGGGTAGTGTGCAACAACAACAACAACAACAACAACAACAACACATTACATGCATATCCCACCTCAAAATTTATTTCTGCTCTAAATTAGTTTTTCCCTAGGCGGCCATCCTACCATGCTGAACATTTATTTTCAGGGCCTGCCATAAAGAGTATACAGTGGTACCTCGGGTTACATACACTTCAGGTTATATACGCTTCAGGTTACAGACTCCGCTAATCCAAAAATAGTACCTCGGGTTAAGAACTTTGCTTCAGGATGAGAACAGAAATCGTGCTCTGGCGGCGCCGCAGCAGCTGGAGGCCCCATTAGCTAAAGTGGTGCTTCAGGTTAAGAACAGTTGCAGGTTAAGAACGGACCTCCAGACCAAATTAAGTACTCAACCCGAGGTACCACTGTACATTCTTTTGTGATATGACATCCCTCAGCCAATTTTTGAAAGGAAGCCAATTTAAGATTTGATATTTCCCCTTTAAATGCCATTTGTCCATTAGTCTCGAGACATCTGGCAGCACAATTTATTTTAATAAAAAGGGAGCGGTCAAAATGGGCTGCTATAGTTTTAGATGCTTCTTTGTGAGTGTGGCAAGTTTATGTACTAAGGTCTTTATTACGGTAGTCTTACATTTAAATTTCAATCACTCTTTTCATCATGGAGACATTAAAACACCTTCTAAGGGGTGTGTGTGTGTATTAGTCAGGGTTGGTGAGCAACGTGAGCAAGAGCAGCATTCCCCGGTTACAACATGTTAAACATATTGAAATGAAAGAAGAACCCTGTGTCAAAAGCAAAATAAGTTATATATAAGTTATATACCAGAATTCACGGATTTGCAGGAAAAAGTACACGAGACATTAGCACCCATATTCATTGAATATAGCTCCATGGCTCCCCACATTTCTCCAATGAAATTAGGGATGTCCTGAGGAAAAGAAGGACATTCCAGGATCAAATCAGAAACTGGATGTCTTCTGTAAATCCCGGACTGTCCCTAGAAAATAGGGACACTTATAGGATTTGTAGCTTTGCTATCAAGTTTAGCTACCGAGGGCTTTCACAGTGTAGAATAAATCTGTGTAACTGTAAGAGAGAATGGGGAGGGATGTCTTTCCCTTTAATCTGGGCATCTTTGTGTGACCTGCCATCCCCATCTTATTTGGATGATTATAAAGTGCTTTGCACAGGGCTGTTTCTAAAGAAGGATTGGGGGTGCTGTGACTCTCCATAGGTTGTTGGTCTCAAATTCCCATCAACTCTAGCAACCGTGGCCAATAGGGGTGATGGGAGAGTTAGTTCAACGACACCTGGAGGGTCATAGTTTTACCACACCTGTTCTAAAGAGTATTAACGTTTCAGCTGATTCAGAGTACCACAATCAGACTGGTTCATTTTGTTAGCTTCTTAAAGAGTTCTGCAGCTGCATTCAAGTCAGTTGAGTTTGCTTTGGCGGATCACACTTGCTTGCAAAAGAAAACGATACAATAATGATCCATCGATTGCAACATAATGTGCTTTGTTTGCCCTGGAAAGTTGCAGCATAAATTGCACGTGTGACATGCTTTGAAGCACTGTATAGACAAGCCTCTGTTCAATCCAGTACAGTACATAATTCCAACAGTGGCAGCTGTAGGAATGGATCTGTAACAGCTGTTAGCCGATTGCAAATATCCATTCCTTGGACAATGCTCTTGAGATTGTAGTTGCCATGCAGCTCCAGGACCTCTTGGATGAAGTTGCTCAATGCTAAAGTTACGAACAGAAACTTTCCTGTGCAAAGATCTTGGGTGTGTGCCTGGTCCCTAACTATGAAACAAGAAGGGTGGTTTTTGTTGTTGTTGCAAACTACAGTTCTGAGATATTTACACTATGATCAGTAGCTGATGGCATGGTGGGGTTAAACCACTCAGCTGACCACTCTGGCTGAGTTGCTGCTGCACACCAGGACAGAAAGGGATGGGTCATGTGGTGCAAACATGTCAGCAGTGAGTGCTAACCCGCTGCTCCTGCTGGTGTGTTTTCACCTTGCCACCACCTCCCAGCTCTCCACCCCAATATACAGCAGCAGCTCAGATGGATGGAGGTCAAGTGCAACCACCCCATGCAGTCTGCTACTGACTAGAATCTACAGTAACTGTTAATGAGGCTTTTAGGCCTAGTGCAGATATTCCACTATTTCACTGCTGCTGCTGTTGTTAGGTAAGTTTTGGGAATGGGGAAAAGGACAACCGAGAATGGGATTAACTTTTTTATGGGCATAGCGTAACTTCAAGGAATTGCAAGCAACTTGCTATTTCTTAAATTCAGCAGCATCACTATTGCAGTTTGAGAAGATGAGGTGAAGATGTAATGCTGGGCCTTTTCTGCAGTGGCTCCCCACTTGTGGAATACTCTCCCCAGGGAGGTTCACCTTCATTACATATCTTTAGGTGCCAGGCAGAAACATTCCTTTTCTCTCAGGCCTTTGGTTGGGATTAAACAATCTGTGGCCTTTTAAACTGTGTTGTTGTTTTTTGTTATTATGGTATGTATTTTTCTGTTTTCAAATTGCAAACCAGATGAAGGGTGATATAGAAATTAAATTAATTAATTAATTAATTAATTAATTAATAATAATAATAAGGTAATCCTGGATTAGCTACATCAATGGCAACCTCTAGATTGTTGAACCTGTGAGAACAAAGTTATTTCCCTAAATGGTTCTAATCAAGAAAAATTAAATGCAATCTCATAAATCTTCATTAAAATATAAATAGGAGGGAAGAGGAAGAATTTTAGTCACCACTGAGATCATAAAAGCAAACAATGGCCGAGACCTTTAAGAACAAATGATTATATCTGTTTTTTTCCATGAACAGATCACTTAAGAAATTATTTAAATATCACAAGCTGCAGACGTTAAAAGTGCTTATCGCTTCAACAGTTCTCACGGTACTGTGCCAAAATAGCACTCATTACAGAAAATCACAGCATGATCGTTGTGAAAAGTGCTTATAACTTTATCAAGGCTCATAGCAAAGAACATATGATAAATAATTATCCAGTCAACTAAATGTTTCTCAGTTGAAAGAAATATGCTGAACTATTTGTAAGTGTCACTAAATACTGCAGTATTCAACCTCTCTTTAAGCACCTTATCATTACTGCAGGAACATGTTCAAAGATGCAAAAATTGGTAATATATGAAAAGCTAGGCGTTTTACTGCATGCCTCTCTTCAAATGCCAAATGATTCCCACAAGCCGTGTTCCCATGTTGCAAGCTCAAGAACCCACCTTCACTCTTCACAGTATGGATGAAGTGAGAGATTGCCATGTTGCTGTCATCATACCTCTCATCAAATTCGTAAGTCCCATAGCTCTTTCTCCATCTTACCTGATGAAGCAAGAAGACCTTCAATTTTGCCCTTCAGAAGATGGATAAGGAACAATACGACACAAGTAGGAGCCAAGCAGGTGCTGCAATAGCAACTTTGCTTGCTCCTGTCATAATTATACTCCTGTCTGAGTGAAACACCTTTCTAGTTCATTTTGTAAAAGGGAGAACTGAAACAGGAACAAGTTCCTTTTTTGGCAGGATGGACTTGTATATAACTTCTCCTGGGAGAGTGATAAACTAGGCATGAGATTTCTTTCCATGGGAAGGAGCTCTATGCACATAGATACCCCATGGATCCCCCTGTGTCATTCACCAGATATTAGAGAATAGAAATGAAGAAACATTACGTAACTTATGGAAACACTGAACACAGAATACAAGAAAAGTGGTTTCCTCATAAAGGTCTGATTCAGCACACAACATAATATCTGATGGGCACTGACTTGCATGGGAAGATGTGTCAAGAAGCTTCCCATATGATTTGGCTGATTTCTACCATGCCATCACAGCCCGCTTTATTGAGAAAATGTGGAAATGTGGCTGCAATCAGCTGAACTGCGTAGGAATGAATGAATGAATGAATTTATTACGGTCATAGACCAGAAAAAACATAAAAAGCAACAATAGTTTACAAAGGGAATAATGGTGTCAATTAAAAATTGTAAAATTATACATAAAAGCAATACACATATGCACACACACCCACCCACCCACCCACACACACACACACATATATGCACTACAGTATATGTATAGACTTAAAAAAATGGGGGGGCTTGTCCAGGGGTCAAGTCTTTTACTTTTTTACAGTAACCATTTCATACAATCTATCATTTGGTTCTCTGACCATGCATAGTTGTGTTATTAGCAGCCACTGACACATGCTGCTGAATGTGTAAATCAGGCATCAGTCACTGTTCCTTTGAGGCCTTGGTTCATAAGGAAATAGAAGCAAAAAGAGAAAAACAAAGCCATTTAGATAGGAAAAAAGCATATTACACAAGGCCCTTCCCCGGCACATTTTAACAATAATTCAGATGTTACCTCACAAAAGTAATCACCTTCATTATTAAAGGCAGCCCACAAAGAATGAATTCCTAGGATGTTTCAAGGGTAGAGATTTCAATTATATTTTTTCAATTCCATCAAAGGATAAAAATATCTAATAGAGACATTATGAGAAATAAAAATTCCTGATAAATTCTTCAGGAGAGGATTTTCTACTACATGGTGCAATTGTATTAAATCAAGATATGATGAAATCTGCAGTGGAACATTTTCTCTTACTTCACTAGCATAGCTCAAATATATTGGCACTCATAGACACTGTTATTTTCCGGTCTGGGACATCTGGCCATAGTACTGGTGTAACAAAACTCGTATCTCTCTGGTGTGCAATGTTTTGGTAAAAATTCTATTCCTAATAACATGAAAAGATTATACATTTGTCAGCTTATGGCAGGGTTGTGCAGCGGATTCAGAGGAAACCTAAACTGAAGCGGGTTTGACTTGGATTATGTAAGGCAAAGCAGAATGAACCAAAGTGTGGGCATATTAGGGTGCCTTGACAATTCAGAAGTCAAAAAATTGCTGCTGAATGTGGACAGGGAGCTTAGAGTTCTGTCACAAGCAGGGTTCCTGTTGGTGCCAATTGCCAATCAGGAGATCAGTGCTGACTAGAAGTCCCACTCAGATCAGCTGATGAGGGTGCTAGTTTCCATCATTTTAGGAAGCAGTTTGAATAAGCTGATTGGTGCTTGGGTTGCCCCTTCAAAAGGTCTGCTCTGTTTCCTTGAAGCACTTTGCATTCAAACCACTTCCTTCTCTTGCTGGCCAGATCCAGTTCCCCACTCCTGCTGCCTTTGTGGGAAAACCACCACAGCTATGTATCTGAAAATTGTCAGGATTCAACTCCTCCAGAAGGACCATAATGTCTGCCAGTTTCAACCACAAACAAACAAAATCCCACACTCTACAAAGAGCCAGAGGTTTCTACACGTAGAACACCTACCTCTCCATCCTCTATCCAGACAAACAGGAGGCATTATTCAAGAATTAGCAGCTATACAAAAACACTGGGGGGTTGGGAGCAGGGCCATTGAGGGGGTCTAGTCTGGGGATACCCACTCACTGGATCATCACTTTGTTGTGGTAAGTGGGCTTGCATGGTCCTATGATCCTTGTGAGCAAAGCTGTGGAGAGTCTCATACTCCCAGTAGGGCCACCCAAGGCAGTAAAGTCAAGGGAGAAGAGCTAGACAAAGAATGATCCAAGAAATCCTCAATGGCAGAACAAGTGGAAGACAACAAGCAGTATGGTACTATGGCTGTGAAGGTGGATGAAGGCTGCAGCAGATAAGAAACTATAAGTCGTGATACTCGAGCCATCAGAATAGATGTGAAGACTGTGCGTTGATCAGCATGCGCTAAACTCCACACATAAAACAAATTCATGCACAGGTGTATTCCAAAACCCCATCATCTTCTAGTCTGGGCATAGCCCATGAAGAGGCTTGGAGTGCTGTATTTAGCTTCCCACAAGTGACTTGGGGATGAAGCATCTGTTGGCAATGCAACAGAACTAAAATAAGATGGCACTACGACTCTTGTGTTGATCCTTGATTGGTATGCAGCAGCTGTGAATGAAACTTGGTCAATGACAGCATTAGGGATCCCTGCGCCGGTGTTAATGGATGAGCTGATTAAATTGTTTTTTAATGGCTATTGGTATTATAGTGATGGGTTGTTAAGAATGTACATAAGTGTTTGGTGGTTTGGGACCACTACCTGTTTCACAATACTGCAGCTTTCTCAGGTTCTGATCCTGTACATTTCTGAAGACTGAAAGCTCCTTTCTTAGAGTCCACTGAATAATTTCAGGACTCCTCACTGGATTTATTCATTATTCTCAAGTGTTTTAGAAAATTCTATTAAAAACTTCCAGTTCCACTAATGAGAAATGAAAGCTTGATGACATAAAATCTATAAATGAATGAGTTGATCTTAATTAAATCATATCCTATCATTTTTTAAAAAAGGTTAGTTTCTATTTCCCTTTCTCCTTACTTATTAACTTTAAAGAAAATGAACATGGGATGGAGAAGTTTGTTCTTTGCCAAGTTAAATGTATTACAACGTCCAGTTATACTGAGAAGACTGAGAAACTTAAAAATTAGTGTGTTTTTTTCTCTTAAAGGGGACTGAAAAGCTTACAGCGCTGTTGCATGATCCTTGAGCGCTTTGGTGACATGCATGGAATACCCTAGCCTTGTTCAGGTGCTATAATAATAATAATAATAATAATAATAATAATAATAATAATAATAATAATAATAATATATCCTGCCCATCTGGCTGGGTTTCCCCAGCCACTCTGGGCGGTTCCCAACAGATATTAAAAACCCGCTAAAATATCAAACATTAAAAACTTCCCTAAACTTCAGATGCCTTCTAAAATTCAGATAGTTGTTTATTTCTTTGACATCTGATGGGAGGGCATTCCACAGGGCGGGCACCACTACCGAGAAGGCCCTCTGCCTGGTTACCTGTAACCTCACTTATTGCAGTGAGGGAACCGCCAGAAGCTGGATCTCAGTGTCCGCACTGAACGATGGGCGTGGAGACTCTCCTTCAGGTATACTAGGCTGAGGCAGTTAAGATCAGCACCAACACTTTGACTTATGCTTGGAAACGTATTGGTAGCCAATGTAGGTCTTTCATGACCGGTGTTATATGGTCTTGGCGGCCACTCCCAGTCACACATATAGTACCTATGTGTGAAGAGCAGGACAGTGAAATCACCTTCCTGCCCCCCCCTACAATGTCCTACATTGGCACGAACATCTGCACATTGTAGATGATTGGACAGGGAACACCTATTCATGAGCAGCTGATCACACAGAAGCTTCCATGCTATTGGAACCCCCAACACTGTGGTTGCGCAGGGGATGTGGTCGGTGCCATAGATGGTACTGGGAGAAAGTCCAGCAGCCTTGCCCCACTGGCCCTTTCTCCATGCATACATTTTATATTTGGCAAATGCCTGAATGGTGTTCATATTAATTCTGCATTCAATGAATAGACAAAAATGCTATTTGTTCCCACAGATGGAGGAGGCATTTGTTTGCTTTGCTTTTCTCAGTGCATGACCCAGTTGGATGCTCCCAAGCTTGCTTACAGATTGGAATGCACCTTCCAGCTGGATTGCACACTTTTCTGGATTTTGCAGTGCTATGTTGGTGCACAAATAATGTGTGCTTTACTTTAAAATACATACAGATGGTGTATTTTTTCATAAGAAAGCATATTTTATGCAAAAAGTGTGCGCAAAATGTGCACAATTCAGAAGTGGAATTTATTTGTGCACTCTTTAAAAGAAAAAGAAATAAGCAATATAATTTCCTTATTTTAGCTTGGATGATTCTAGTGACAGGGTAACTTCCTGTAAATATGGTGCTCCTTCCAAATAATAATAATAATAATAATAATAATAATAATAATAAATTTTATTTATATCCCGGCCTCCCCAGCCGAAGCCGGGCTCAGGGTGGCTAACAACAATAAAATAATACAACATTCTAAAATCATTTCATTAAAATTAATTCAACTCAAATTGATGGCAACCATTAGGCTAAAGTTCTGTGAAGATTGCCAAAGGAGGGAGTCAAGCTGTGCCCTGACCAAAGGCCTGGTGGAACAGCTCTGTCTTGTAGGCCCTGCGGAAATATGTCAAGTCCCGCAGGGCCCTAGTCTCTTGTGACAGAGCGTTCCACCAGATTGGAGCCACAGCTGAAAAAGCCTTGGCTCTAGTTGAGGCCATCGTAACCTCTCTGTGGCCTGGGACCTTTGTATGTAATTTCTCCTTCAGCTGTTTGATCTAAGTGATTGCCATTTGTGCTGCCATATGTTGTTGGACTCCCATCATGCTGGATGGCTCGGGGTGATGAGGATTGTAGTCCAACAACATCTGAGGACTAACAGTTGGGAAAGGCTGTCCTACGTCTTCTTACTCTGATGAGCTGAAATATTTACACTGTCCTTTCTAAAGGAACGATCACTTGATATTGATTTCGGCGAATGATGAATATGTAGAGACAGTTTTTATTTAAAGGACAGAAACTGCTTGCGTCCATTTAGAAGAGCAACAGATGACAGAACTGCTTAAGAAGGATTCCCAAGCATTGTTTAAGTTGTCCATATGGATAATGCCTGAGTGAAAGATGACATGTACTGCAAAATGTGTGTAGTGTAATATTCTTCTATCAGACATGGAAAAACTATGGTCATTAATTGTTCTGCCCTCTTTGGTCTCTGGCATGTGGCCCCTGGCAGGCTTCCCAGAAAGGGATGTGGACCTCCAGTTGAAAAAGACTTCCTCCCCTGGACTAGATGGTAATTCTGCAGCCTTCTTTCTCTAGTTTCCAATAGATCCTGTCCTAGGACTCTAGTTCATCTTCATTCCTTTGCAGTTTGACTTCTGGTGCCCCTCAGAATTCAAACATGGCATTATTCTAATCTTGATATTATTATGCAGGTAGTGTATTGCAATCCATCACTTTCTATTAAGAATAAAAAAGACAAGAAGCACTATTTAATTAAAAAGTTCTCCCACCTCAAAAATAAAAAAACCCCACAATGAAATTATCTTGAAAGAAAGACTTCATTTTAAAGCCCCAAGATTTACATGAGGAATCAAAATGAACAGAGAAAAACATATAACAAAATCATAAGTATTATTAGGACTCATAGCAACAAATGACTAGGTACAGACAGATGAGGTAGAGATGAATACAGAAGTCTGCTAATGCCGGGACACTATTGGGGATACTAATAAATGCTTTGCAATTTGTAATCCAGTTGCCTAGAATCACTAGGGCTGTGCACTGGATTTGGTGGAGTCATGAGCCAAATCTGACAAATTCAGAGGTGCTCAGATATTGAGTCAAAGATTGCTACAAGTTGGTTTAGATAGCCTAGAGCAAACTGTGGCTGGCAAGGGATGGGGGCATCAGATAGGGAAAAGAGACAGGCATCTGTCACTCATTTCTGTGGACAAAGTGGCTAGAGACTCAGAATAGTGAAAATAAAATCAAATTAATTTTGTAATGTTAGAAACAATTCTAATGTGTGAATGCCTGAGGATATTAATTTGTGGACACAACATGGTGTTTGGGGCCAGCTGAAGGGCATAGAGATCAAACCATGGTTATGCCATGGGCTCCTTTGTTGCCACTGCTGTTTTACTTGGATCAGGTGTCCCATCCCTGCCCACATTCTTGCTATACACCTTGGTTGGAATAAGTTTGGCCTGCTAAAAGTTGAGGCCTTGATTTTGCAGGCCTGCACAAACTTAGGTGTATACCCTACAAGTGTCCTGGAAAAACCGAGACATGCTGTTTTTCCCCCAGGAGACAATGGTAGCCAGAAAAAGTGTGTCTTTTGGGCCCCATGATCTTATGCAGGTCGCATGACTTGCAGGAACATGGACGGGAAGATGAGTATCCAGGTTTTGGGACTGAACATGTTGGAGCGTATGTTGATGATGTCAGGTGGCAGTGACCTGGAGTAAAAAAAAACCTGGGGTTGAAAAAAAAAATATCCAATAGAACTGTTATCCCTCACCCTTAAATCCATCATGCAATGGGTGAACTGTGTAGGGCTGATGGGACACACTTCTCTGATTAGGAATGTCAGATCTACAGAGGCAACTCTTTCAGGTTATTTGTTTTGGGTATGGGGAAAGTGACTAACCTTCTGTGACACAAAATAAAAATAAAAATTCCTTCCAGTAGCACCTTAGAGACCAACTAAGTTTGTTATTTTTGACCAAACTGCGGGAGGCAGTGGAAGACAGAAGTGCCTGGCGTGCTCTGGTCCATGGGGTCACGAAGAGTTGGACACGACTAAACGACTAAACAACAACAAAGTTTGTTATTGGCATGTGCTTTCGTGTGCATGCACACTTCTTCAGATACACTGAAACAGAGGTCACCAGACCCTTATATATTTTCAGTCTTGGTCTGAATAGAGACATTGGATTCTTATTTCATTATACAAGATAAAGCTATTTTTAGCCACCTCACCCCTTGCTTTTTCCTGTAAGACCAATTGCAGCTGTTAACAGTCGTCAACAGGTTTACCACACCTATCAGCCAATCACCCACTCCCACCACCCTTCTGAGTAATACTCCTCCCCACCCTCTCACTATATATAAGGGTCTGGTGACTTCTGGAATTTATGGTTCCTAAAGACATGGTATATTGTATATGGGCACAGAGCACATTTCAGCTTTCAGCTGAAAGGAGTAGTGGGCAAAACAAACTTCATGGAAAGGTCCTGTGCCTGGTTAAATTGTGAGAAAAGAGTGGATTTTAGAGCATTTATTGTCATGGTTTTTCTGTCTCTTTCAACTTCATCATGCTAACTATGGCAACACTCCCTCCCCCCACCCCAAAAAGTAGACTTTTACTTCCAGTGAAAGGGATTCTGTTTATTTCAATGTTTAATTCTGCCGTTTTGTCAAATGACCCTCAAGGCAGTTTTGTGTCTTTTGGCAGGCCTTCATCCTGTGGTGTTGCCCATTCAAATTAGAACAATGACTGCACAGTGTGTGCAAGTTGTGAATAGGCTAGAGATATAGATGGGTGCTCCTGAGTGATAATTGCATCTGCTTGTTTCTTCCATAAAGGAGAGTAGTGCCTCATAAGGATCTGGAAGTGAGGCTGTACTATGCCATCTGATAATTAATTCTGAACACAAATGCTGGGATACAAGTCTAGAGAAAAAGCTGGTCCCATCATTAGGCAGAGTGAGGTGGTCACCAAGTCAGCTAATTTCAGATATAATAAAAGGCAGCTGAGGCACCTTGACTTTTGTGAGGAGGGTTTGCTGCTCTGCTTCAAGCAACAAAATGGATTGGGCTGGTCCTTTCCAGGGTGTGAGCAGGGCGAGGAGAGGAGGAAAGTCCTATTGCACAAGTGGAAGCCACTTGAGGAATTAGTTGATTTGAATTTGAGGATTGGGGATCTAGAAGGTTGGTCAAGATTGAAACTTTCCTTGTTAGGCCGAATTGCTGCTATAAAGATAAACGTATTGCCAAAAATGCTGTTTCTGTTCCAGACTTTACAGATTGTGGATAAAGTGGAGTGTTTCGGGAGGTGGCAAAGAGATATCTCCAAATTTGTCTGGCAGGGCAAAAAGCCCAGAATAAAGTTTAAGATACTAACTGATGCTAAAGATAGAGGGGGCTTTGCCCTGCCAGACTTAAGGTTGTATTATGAATCAGCAGCTTTTTGCTGGTTAAAAGACTGGCTGCTTCTGGAAAACACTGATGTTCTAGATCTGGAAGGTTTTAACAATGCTTATGGTTGGCATGCATATTTGTGGTATGACAAGGTTAAAAGTCATAAAGCTTTCAAGAACCATATTGTCAGGAAAGCAGTGTTTAATGTCTGGACAAAATATAAAGACTTATTGGAAAACAAGACCCCAAGGTGGTTATCACCAATGGAAGCTAAGGCTCGGAAAAGACTCAATATGGAGGCCAAATGGCCAAAATATTGGGAAATATTAGAAAAAGATGGAGATAATTGGAGGCTGCAGAGTTTGGAGAAATTAAAAGATAAAGTGCGAGATTGGCTACATTATGCTCAGATCAAAGAGGTTTTTAATTTGGATAAAAAGATAGGATTCCAGGTGGAAAAATCGAAGTTAGAAACAGAATTGTTAGAACCTAAGACTAAGGTACTTTCAAGAATGTACAAGTTGCTGTTAAAATGGAACACACAAGATGAAACGGTTAAATCAGCTATGATAAAATGGGCACAGGACATTGGGTATAATATCATGTTTGTTGACTGGGAAAGGTTATGGACCACCGGTATGAAGTTCACGGCATGTAATGCCTTGAAAGAAAATATTATGAAAATGATATATAGGTGGTACATGACTCCAGTCAAGCTTGCAAAAATATATCATCTGTCTGACAATAAATGTTGGAAATGTAAGGAAACTGAAGGAACGTTCTTTCACCTCTGGTGGACTTGCCCTAGAGTTAAGGCTTTCTGGGAAATGATATATAATGAGTTGAAAAAGGTATTTAAGTATACCTTTCCTAAGAAACCAGAGGCCTTCCTTTTAGGCATTGTTGGCCAGAGGGTGCTAAAGAAGGACCGAACATTCTTTATGTATGCAACAACAGCAGCAAGGATACTTGTAGCCAAACATTGGAAAACCCAAGACTTGCCCACACTGGAAGAATGGCAGGTGCAACTGATAGACTATATGGAACTTGCAGAAATGACTGGCAGAATCCGAGACCTGGGAGAGGAAGCAGTGGAAGAGGACTGGAAGAAATTTAAGGACTATTTACAAAAACATTGCAAATTGTATGAGTGTTAAGAAAGATGCAAGATTGTAAAAAACATGGCACCACTAAGCTAGTTGAAAAGATTATGAACATAAGTGAAATCTAAGAAAAGATAAGTTTTGGATAAACATTATGTCTAAATTAAGTATTTAAGGTTTGGATAAAAGTATCTAAAGCTAGGGACACAATATTGGAAAATTATAAAATAAGAATTGAAATAAGGTGATAATTTGCTGGTTAAAGTTTTATAAACCAGGAACGCAGGAACGAGAGATGTGAGGAAGTCCAAAAAGCGAAGAAAATATGTTTATTGTCTAATTGATTCGGTTGTGATACGCTTTTTGTATAAGATGTAAGTGTTTTTCCTTTTTTTCTTTTTTGTTGCTCTTTTGTTCTTTTCTCTTTATTGTACTAAGAAAATCTTTAATAAATATTATTAAAAAAATGGATTTGAGGATTGAAGTTTATGTTTGTTTATAGAAGGTGGCGTTGTTGGGTGGATGAAGTGAATATTGTTTATATATAGCGGACAGACAAAGAATCAGAAGTCCCTCACCTTCTGAATTTTATTCTTTTCACTCATTTAACCTCCTTTCCATTTCTTTTTCTTTATTTCTCTATTCATTTCTCCCCTACCTTCTATTTTGATCATAGTCTCAGTAATTTTCTCTATAATTTTTTTTGAGGGAATTATTTAGTTGAATACCACCCACTCTTTTATTATGAATTCACCAGCTACAGGATTGTGGTGAGGCCCTTTTAAAAGGTTACAGTGGTTACAGTGGTACCTCGGGTTACAATCACCTTGGGTTACAAACACTTTGGGTGCGGCAGCAGCAGGAGGCCCCATTAGCTAAAGTGGCACCTCAGGTTAAGAACAGTTTCAGGTTATGAATGGACCTCCGAAACAAATTAAGTTCGTAACCAGAGGTACCACTGTACTGGGGTCTACTGAGATATTGAAGCCTCCTTAAACACGAGTCATCTTCAGTGAGCACTGAGAGGACAAGAGCTAGACCTAACCCCATCTTGATTTAACTGAAAGCCACCAAAAGCCAGTAAAAACTGGCACTCAGCACAAAAAGGGCTACAGGAAATCAATAAACAGAATTACCTGCGGATGTGATAACTGAGCCGATCTGAGATCTGACACACACATGCAGCACCTCTCTGCAAAGAACCTGATCATGGGTTGATCAAGGTTTCTTCTAACAGGGCATGCTTTGCATTTGCTTTGGGCTCTTGGTGATTAATTATAACTCTGATTATGCCTTGCTGCTTTAGGCTTCTTTATGTGACAACAGGATTCCCCCTTCTTATTAGAAAATATACTGCAGTTTACATTTATTTTCATCTGATGAATTGCCCATCTGCTTGTGAAATTAGTTTCATACCAGGGACTTAAAGTCTTGGGATAATGCTCATCTACTTACGGTACTAAAAATGCTCTGTCTTTTTTTCTTTATTCTTCAAAGTATGTTGTTGATTGTGATTAGTTTTGTTAACAGCTCATCTCTTACTCCTCTGTATCTCATTTACAAGTGCTAATTTTCCAAATGGCAGGGAAATAATAATATCACCCAACCGTCGTGTATGGCAGCAAAACATACCATGTGTCTGGAAATTTCTGTTTGCTGTTATAAAATGCACAGTGTGGAGGATGGCATGCGATGCAGGTGGCTTGCAGCAGAGGACTGTTTACTGAAATGCATGAGTGGCCATGGCCTATAGATTGGCCAAAAGTGTCTGGCCTTAAAAAAAGGACAAAAGCGTTGGCCTCACTATGCTGGTTAGGTTGCACACCATGTTCTGGGTCTAGTGTAATATTCCCCAAGCTGGTGTCCCCTAGATGTTGTTGAACAACAACTCCCATTGTTTCTGATTATCATCCATGCTTGCTAGGGATTATGGGATTTATAGTCCAACAACATTATTTTGTGCACCACCTTGATAGCTTCTGGTCATGTAGCAGGTTCTAAGTCTGTAAATGATACATCTGGAGGATAGCAGATTGGGGGAAATTGGTCTAGTGGGATTCAAGGGCAGATTAGAAAGTTTGATCAGACCAGCTGGGGAACAGAATTCCAAGAGGCGTTCTCAACATTTGTTCTCTAGCTCAACAGAAGGGTCCGTTGCTGGAGCTGCAGAGTTTGTGAGGTGCAGAAGACTACAGTAATCAAGGCACCTTCATCAGACATTGTAGGAGAATGTGGGGAAATATGGACAGACTGAATGTAGGCAGAGTTAGAGATAGAAGGATCAGTTCATTTTGGTTCTCTCAGTTTCTCTTTTTTCTCATCTTAAATTCAGATCTCTACATTTTGCAGCAATTTGCAGCTTTTAGTTTTTTTAAAAAAAACCATCATAAAAATTCAGCAGTATTTTATATGCAGTTTTAACTGCACATATTTGCAAGCAATTCCCCTCAATAAAATGCAATTTTGTATGTTATTTTGACCAATATCTTCATTTTTATGCACACTTTCCCCTTATGTGTGAATTTTCAAAACAGATTGGTTGGAGAGCTGCACTGCAAAAATTCAGTTAAGTGCGAATTTTGAAGGATAGCTGTGTTTTGGTTGCAAATAGTTTTGGGAAGTACAAATTTGATACTTTTAAACTGAAGACTTTAAATGCATACCAAATTGAATTTCTTCTCCACCCCTAGGCAGAGTAGCAGATAGGGACTAGTTTAGGAATTCCAAGCTACAATTCTGGCCACTGCTTCTCAAGTGTATGGATTACATTTCTAGTTTGTGTTCAGAATCAAGATGCCAATTGTCTTCTTAATCCAAATAAGAAATTCTGGCTTTAACATGTGGGTTGCTTTCTTCCCTCTTTGTATTTCTTTTACCTTCTTTCTGGATTCAGTATTGCAAGAAGGATGAGAAGAGCTGATGTTGACTGATGCCATTCCATGGAGGTAAATGCCACTATAATTAGTGGGGATTAAAATTAGTCACCCCATATTTGTTTATATTCTGTGTTCAGATTATCTGACACATTATATGACAACAAAACACAGGCATGCACACAGCAGAAAACTGCTGCCAACAACCATATCTCTATGGCTGTTGTGTTTCCAAATAAGCCCGTCCATTTTTGCTGGGATCCTTTTCACTTTTTCATTTCTATATTTGGTCTTACAAAGAATCCCAGCTGAACACCCAAAGTGCAGTATTCAAAGTATTCCTTACTGTGAAAAAGCAGAGTGTTTGAAAATTTCTTCTGACTGCTGGTTATAATGAGAACAGGTCCAGAAGAATCCTCTATACCAGCTGGAGCTGGGAGACTAGAAACCCTTAGTATGTGAAGGTAACCTACATTTCAAATGAAATCTTACTCTCTTTCAGAGATGACCATAAGGCCACTTTTCTCAGTGAATTTGTTGAGACTTGGCATTTAACTTCCATGTTCTGTTCACATCTTGACACTTCAAGAAGATCGCCCCCCCCCCCAAGTTCAGGAGTTGTTATTATTTATTTATTTCTATATTTATTTATTTATTTATTACACTGTTCCTCTCCATGAAGTCCTCTGTTTTCATCCAAAAGGAAAGCAGTGCCCAACCTGGTAATAACAGAATAAACAATGCAAAGAGGGAGCTGCAGCCCAAGATAGGAAAGAGGCGCTAAGGAAACATCTGAATTCAAATCTCCAGGGCCTGATAAGCTGCACCCAAGGGTATTAAAAGAGCTTGTGGATGTAATCTCAGCTCCTCTGTCTGTAATCTTTGAGAATTCTTGGAGAACATGTGAGGTCCCTGCAGACTGGAGATGGAGAAATTTTGACCCCATCTCCAAACAGGGGGGAAATGAAGACCCAGGTAACTACTGACCTGTCAGCTTGAAATTTGTATCAGGCTGAAATTGATACCATACTGGGAGGGTTAGCTAATGCTGCTGAAGAAGGAGTTGGGATTCAATGAAATGATGAGATAGGGTTGCCATCTTTCAAAAAGTAAAAACCAGGATACCCTGAAACCACTGAAATTGTTGAATTTGTTTTTTTAGACAAAATTGCAAAATCCTCCCCGGACATCATTTCTGCCTTTGAAATCCCAGATGTATGGCAGCCCTCGATAAGATGCTTAGTGTATTTCAGTGGAAACCTTTGCCAGGGATAAAAAGAAAAAGAAAGTGTTGAGTGATGTAAAGTGACATTTCTCAAAGTTCTCTCTTCCACTATGATCTATTCAGGGTCCCCTAAAACAGGAAATTTGTAAGGCCACAACCACACCATACATTTAAAGCACTCTTATACCACTTTAACAGTCATCATCCCCAAAGAGTTCAGAGAACTGTAGTTTGTTAAGGGAGCTTTTAATTTTAGCTTTTTGAGGAGTCTCCTAATAATGTTCAGCACCCTAAAAACATTGTTTCATGGCTGATGCCTGGAAGGGTACAAGCAACAATTGAAATTGGTCCATGTCCGAAAGAGGCTTATAAAATAGAATAGATTGAACTGGTGCCTTCATGCTGAAACGTGTGTGTATCTATTTTATGTGCTTGCAGAATAGGGCATTCACATGATTCTAGATTAGCCATGAACCCACTGGTGCTCCTGTGCACTCCAACAGCAACTGTTTAGGTAAAGGTAAAGGAACCCCTGACCATTAGGTCCAGTCTTGACCGACTCTGGGGTTGCGGCGCTCATCTCGCTTTATTGGCCGGGTCATGTGGCTTCCGGGTCATGTGGCCGGCATGACTAAGCTGCTTCTGGCGAACCAGAGCAGCTCACGGAAACGCCGTTTACCTTCCCACCAGAGCGGTACCAAATTATCTACTTGCACTTTGATGTGCTTTTGAACTGCTTAGGGCTCCTCAAATTGTATGAACTAGACCACAGTCAAAGATCATAGAATCTTAGAATCAGTGGAGTCACACTAAAGTAGATTACCATCAGAGTACATTTGCCAACAATATAGCGATCCAATTGGATCCTCTTCCCTTTCATTCACTTCCCCTCCTTCAGCAATGCTTCTAAAAGTGGAGACCAAACTTTTATTGACAAAAGTCTGCTTGTGGGAGCAATATCAGCAACACTGACAAGGTAGAAAATGCTCAGGAACTTATCAACTTTGAGAAACTTGAGGACCTTAGAGTATCTTCTCTATGGGCAACACCATATTGGGCAACTAATTTTAAAATCATTTGGGAACTGCAAAGTGGGAAAAGAGAGCCAGAAATTAACCTAGGACAAAACTCTCAATAAAATAACATAAATGAAAGAAAAGACAGACAGACACATGAACCTTGGATGAAAACAGCCCACAACTTTACTTAACTCTCCAAGATTGCAACTGCAGTTAAATTATGAAAAGAGTTGAAGGCAGATGCTTCATTCCTAATCTGATTCCCAAAGGAAGTGATCTGTCTGTAACACTGCATTTGTTTTCTGGAAATCCTTCTTCAATCCCAAGTAGGGATGGAAGGGTCTGCCAGTTTTGGTTCTCTGTTTCTTTTTGTTTAGTCTTAAATTCAATTCTCCACATTTCTTCAGAAAATTGCAGCTTTTACCAATGAACTTTGGCAAAGCAATCTACCAAAGGCCACTTCTTATATTTATTTCATTCTCTGCCTTAAAATGTCCTGTTGCTCTTCTCCACATGTTACTAAGAAAAAAATGGAACCAGACAATGAAAACACTTTGAGAATATTTTATAAGTCTATTTCAGCACAATGAGGAATTTTTATGTGAATTATGGTTGTACAGTTGGGTTAATGTTTAAGTGGGCTGTAACACCAGGTAGCAGTTAATTAAGTGAATTGATTTTCCTCTGTAGAAATATGTGTTATCTTTAATACTGAGTTATATAAAAGAGAGAGTTAAATTTAGGTAATCTGAAAAAAATGTAATTATCAATTACTATGTACTACTGGGTATTGTGAAATGATTAGTTTTTAATGGCATTGCTCCTTTTCAAATGATTATTTGGATATTATTTAGTCATCGTTCTAGTATTGAATTGCAAATTATCATCTCCCACAATGATGGCTTATAATTAAGAAAAAAAAGAGTCGCATATTCGTATCATCCTTTCTACATTTTGACAATGCACAATTAAAAGAAGCAAAAAAATTTTTTTTTCTTTTCTTTTGGGAGCAATAAACCAAATGAAAGAAACCGTCCAACCAAATATTTCCCTTTTGGTATCCCCTGTTAATATTTTTACGAGCCTCTAAAGCTTATCTAAGAGATTTTTAATGCAGCAGGGTATGTTATTAGACTTGTATTTTTGTGCACAATATCATACATTTCAGTCTTTATCACAGTGGGAACAATAAAATAACAGACTGCAATGCATTAGCATCATAAAGAAAATGTAATAAATGGCTTTATAACTGTAGTAAAAGTTGCATGAGCACCAGCAGCTGTAACAGAGATGTTGCTACAGCAGCATTTTATGACCTAATAGCACTCAGTGGGCTGATAATATTATGTGTGTGTGTAATGCCAGCAGCTTCCAAGGCCTAGATTTCAATTCAGATAAATAATTGAAAGCACTTTTAGACTTTTCCATAAAATGTTTAATAAGAGATCAAATCCTATCTCCCTGTAGTGGAAAATTAAATAGTTTTTACAGGGATAGTTTATGATGAAAGTCTAACTATTATCTGTGGGGAAGGGGTGTTTTTTAAACATAGTTGTTAGAAGTAAAAGATGGCTGTAGAAGCTCTCATTTTTCTTACGCCTCGTATTGGCTGTAGAGAATGAAATCCTCGCTTTGCCCTGGGATTCCTGTTTATGAGGCACTGAGAGGTGGATGCAGAGCTAGGAGATATGGGAAAGTATTCTTGAGGTGGTACATGACGGAGCGTACCTCTCTCCACTCCTGGAGTTCAACAGGGCATTGATGGTGAACAACTAATCTTCCGCAAGGCCACTTTGCACATGGAAACAAAGGTCCGCGTGCAGGTCTTGAGGGTCATTTTTTGTGCAAGTAAAAGGCTGCTACGTAGAGGGACAGACATCCTCACAAGTAGGCAGGCAGGCGCTATGCACACAAGTCTTTGAAATGGGTTCAGGATCATAATCCCACAATGCAAAAGTGAATTTACCTAGGCTTCTGCCACCTCCTTTTTTTTCTTTTGCATAATAACTCCCCAAACCCCATTTTCTCCCTAGGAATAGATTTAATTTTATGTACAATAGATGAGATTACGCTCCATTTAAAATACAGACAATAAACATTTTTAAATATGTTATTTTCATGACTACTCTTCTGCTCAGAGTCGGTTTTGTAAAAGAAAACAAAAATGAATGGGCAGCATTCACTACATCATTAAGTGCTTCTCTTCTGTATTTATACATTCCCGTGCTATTATGAGCCTGCAGTGAATCAATGAACCTACTGTATTAGCAACCAAACAGCATTTTTTTTCCTGTTCAGCTATCATCAAATCGAGTGGCTGATTGTTTGGTAGGGTGCCTTTTTTCTTGGGATTCTGCCTCCCTCCTGCATTTATGCCTTAATATGTCAGCTTTCAGATGGAATGAGGACATAATTATGCTACATTGTTTCATATACAGGAGATGGGGTCAGCAATGGACACAGTGTGGGATATAGATGTAGGAGACTGTGATTCTAATCAGTGCTTAACCATGAAACTCACAGCTTGTCACTTTCAGAATTGGGGTGACTGTAATTGAGATTGGAATTTTAAAAATACCTTTTTGTTGCCATCTGTTCTGTCACTTTGACCTTTTCCTGTGCTTCTCTCCCCCCCCACCCATTCAACTTCTAATATAGCTGGAACAGCATCCTGCTCCCTTGTTAAATGTCTCTTCAAAATTCTCTACCTGCATTAGCATAGTTCTGAGTTGCCTACTGCAACTTAATCCTCTGCTATTCCATCCAGTTATCATTTGCTGTCTCTTTCACCCCCTGACCATTTTCTGTCAAGATACTAATGTGAGTGGGCAGTGGCCATATAGTTTGTGTGTCCTGCACAATATTTAATTGATTATCTCCTCGGTATGCTTTTTTGGGGGGGCGGGTAATCTTTATGTTCGCTGCTTAGCAATTTCCATGTTTAAGCAGTATATAAATAGCTGGAATAAATAAATAAAAGCACTGGACCCATAACAAAACTTTCTCATTCTGTGGCAGCTTGTTCATCTGTGTCATCTTGCCAAACAGTAAAGTGGGTTTTTGTTGCCACACATTTAGTGCAGATGTGTGGTTATGTGGCTGTCGGATATTCACTCAAAGTTGTCATATCAATGTGACTAAAAGTTTTTATCACCACACCTGAAACATTTCCTCATGGCAGTTGGATTTCCCTTTATTCTCTCAACTCTCACGTGACTATAGAATGGAGGCTCTTCAGTGCTGGATGTTCTGTTGGGAATACAGGACTGGTAAAGGAACTCTTCATACGACAGGGAGGACTTTATGCTTGCCAATTGGAAGGTTGGCAGTTCGAATCCCCGCAACGGAGTGAGCTCCCATTGCTCTGTCCCAGCTCCTGCCAATCTAGGAATTCAAAAGCACACCAGTACAAGTAGATAAATAGGTACCACTGTGGCGGGAAGGTAAATGGTGTTTCTGTGCACTCTGGCTTCTGTCACGGTGTCCCGTGGCATCAGAAGCAGTTTAATCATGCTGGCCACATGACTTCAAAAGCTGTCTGTGGACAAACACTGGCTCCAGTCTGAAAGCGAGATGAGTGCCGCAACCCCATAGTCGCCTTTGACTGGACTTAACCATCCAGGGGTCCTTTACCTTTTTATAAAGCGGCTGCTGGTGGTATTATACATTAGAGCCAAAAACCAGAAACTGATTACAAGGAAGCAGTCAGAGCACAAATGAGAACATGAACACTGGCCCTTAATCAACTTGGATAGCTTGAGAGGATGAATAAATTATAGTGGTTTGGTGCAACTGCTACTATTAGGGCTGGAACAAGCAGTAGTTGCACAGGAACCTCACCCAAAGGACCACCCCACTAGCAGTGATTTCCTCTTGGACTGGAAGCATTTACTACATGGAGCCTGGGCATCATGTTGTGAATCTCCATTAGCATTGGGCAAGGTTCCTGTCATGATTTGGAATGAGTTGCCCAAACACACACTGAAATTTGGGCACAGCTTGTACTAAAGCTGATCACCAGACTGGAGGCTCTCCATTCCAAACCCTGTAGTGGGCCCCAATTCTCTTCCCTAAAATTGACCTTCCAGCTGCTATGATTGGCTGAGGCTGTGAAGGGGAGAGATAATTCCTGGTTCTAATGGACCACCAAGATGGGACTCCTCGTGCAAAGGTAATCGGGAACTGCAGTTTTCTAGAGCATACACAAGAGCCCAAACAAACAAACAAACAAACAAAAAGTGGCAGATAACAAGTAGAAAACTGTCTCCAATTAACTGTGTGGGAAGATCCAATTTATCCAGACTGCCATCTTTCAACCGCTTGCTCTGGAAATAGCATTTTAAAATCCACATCTGAGCTTTTGCGTCTGAAATGGCTTTGTTTTTCTTTTGTAATTTCCTTCCAGGCAGATCTTAGTAAATCCTCAAAGGGATTTAACAAACACATTAAAATATCATCTACTTTGTCTTTAAACCTGCTAGATTAATTGAGAACTAAGAGTACTGAAGCAGAAAATAAGACTGGACTTGAGTAATGGATGATGCCTTGTTAATGATACTGATGACTATTGGAGCACGAGGGAGATGGTTTCCTCCAGACAGGATGATTGGCAAGGGCATGGGACTTCACAGGTGGCATGAGCAGTGACTGATAGTGTTGTGTTGGTCAACAGATGAGCACGAAATGAAAATCTGTGAAGCAAGAAAATATTTTGGTTTTAAAGCTAGGATGTTTAAAGTTAATAATGAAAAGCCATACACAGAGGCTTAAGGCCTGGCATGAGGTGTGTGTCTTTGGCAAGGGGCCAATTTGAAACATCATGCTGGGTGTGCAAGAAGAAGGAGAAGCTACCTGTGCTCCAGTCCACCTGGCAAGCTTTACACTTAAGCCAAGCCTTCAGCTGTTACATGCACAATGTTGGTGTACCAGCCTAGCTGCCCACTTTGAGCACCGATCCATGCCATCATCATGCCGTTTGCACAGGCAAATCACCAGGCATTTTCCATGCAATAATTTTGATTGTGCACTGTGTATTTTATATACAGTTCCATACACAATGCCCTTCACTTGTGAGCCCCTTGGAGACACAATTGCTGCAAGTTTCACTGAGCCCATAGAAAAAGTTTGGGGAAAGGTAACAGAAGAGGTGATAGGGAGGGAGAGAGGGAGGGAGGGAGATGGAAGGAAGGAAGGGAGGGAGATAAGGAAGGAAGGAAGGAAGGAAGGAAGGAAGGAAGGAAGGAAGGAAGGAAGGAAGGAAGGAAAGGCTAGCTGGTTGACAGGAGTAGTGGCAAAACCCCACTATGAGGCAATAAGAAATTCCAGATTTGGAATGGTGTGTGCTCACCTCACATTGGGGTTAAGCATTCTGAACTGCATTTTGAGTTCTTATTTTGAAATCCCCCCCCACTTCAAACTTCAACCGCATAACTACACAGAGCTCATTTGTATGTAACAATATGCAGAGGGGAAGTTGTGTTAGTCTGTTTTGCAGAAAAGGCAAGTCTTGTGGCATCTTGTGGCACAAATCTTTCAGAGGAGGACTTCCCAAACTGTGATTCCTGGAGCACCCGTGGTTCATGAGCTATGTTCAGGTGTCCCACAGCAGATCTGTAAAAATAATGCAATTAAAAATCAAATGGCGTTGGGACTTCCAAATTTCTTATATATATATATATATATATATATATATATATATATATATATATATATATATATATATGCAGGTTTTGGTGTCCTCGGGTGTCTTCCCGTGTAAAAGTTGGGGTGTCTAGGCGACGTTTCGACGAGGTCTCACTCGTCATCTTCAGGCTGGTGCTTTCGGCTTCTTGTTACTGGAACAGAGCAGGATCTCAGTGTTTGAGTTCCTATAAATACTGTTGAGGGGGTGTGGTGTATAGCCTCCAATGTTCTGGGCAGAGAGGAAGTTCCCAGGCTAGTGTGCCTTTTCTTCTTTTGTTCCTTAATTACTTGAGGGATATCTTGAGTGATTTCTTGAGTGATATCCTGAGTATATCCCTCAAGTAATTAAGGAACAAAAGAAGAAAAGGCACACTAGCCTGGGAACTTCCTCTCTGCCCAGAACATTGGAGGCTATACACCACACCCCCTCAACAGTATTTATAGGAACTCAAACACTGAGATCCTGCTCTGTTCCAGTAACAAGAAGCCGAAAGCACCAGCCTGAAGATGACGAGTGAGACCTCGTCGAAACGTCGCCTAGACACCCCAACTTTTACACGGGAAGACACCCGAGGACACCAAAACCTGCATTCCTGTACCCGTGAAAATCTACGAAAGCATATATATATATATATATATATATATATATATATATATATATAATATTTATTGGTTTTCTGCAAGTGTAACAAACATCACAAATAAACAAAAAAGTACAAACACTAACAAATACTACAACAAAAAACTAGAAAATAAAGAGAAGAAGAAAAGAAAAAAAGTTTGCATCAAAACAGTAAAATGGGATTATCCTAATGTCATGACTACCCCCCCCCAGGTTCTTTAAAATTCTTTTCTATTTTAACCTCAAGTTTCCTGTACCATCTCTAAAATGACAAGTGTTTTTAAAATCCTGCCAGTGTATTAAGATGTTTACAATACTTTTGTAAAAATATCATAAACATTTCCCATATTTTTTTTAATTTCTCGTCGTCTTGGTTTCTGAGTTTTCCAGTTCGTTTCGCCATTTCAGCACGGTGCCTTCCCAATTTCAATCAGGTGTGGCTCTCTGCATGGACATAAACTCTTCAATTTGTGATTCAGGAATATTTCTTTCCCGTTTTTCTTCTTTTTCAACCTCCCCCCTCCATCTTTCCACCAAAATCTCATTAAAACTGAAACAACAACACCTGCAACTGGTTGAACCTAATTTACATTTCCTCTTAATAAATGCATTGTTTGGTTTCAACATTCTCCTAATTAAGATACAGGCCGGTCTCCGTGAAAAGGGGTGGAAGGCTAGGGATGCGGAGCAATGAGCTGCCGATCGCTGATGCGTGACCTGAAGCTGGAGGCCCGGGTGGGGGACAGGAGGAAGGCGGTTTTATGGAGCAGCCTAAGAGACTCCAGGGAAGCATGATGTGCTGGAAAACATTAGGAAACGACTGTAGGCTGAAAATTACTTGAGAAAGACAGATGGATGGGCTGACCGATAAAAGAATGAGGAATCTGTAAAATGGCCGGCATGAGAGAATTGGTTAGATGGAGCCCGTCAGAATAGAAGCCAAAAGTTGATGTCCATTGGAGCAGAAGCAACAGCTAGGAATCACCAGTGTATGATAGCAGGTGAGCTTTCCAGAAGCTTGATTAGTAGAGCACAACAATTGCTCTGCCTGAGTGGCTCAGCTAAAGCAAACTTGGAAAACCTAAATATCATTCAAGTTAGTCAAGAGGCTAGACTATACATCCTGCATCTGGGCCAGAAATGACAGCCTGGGGATGGGAACCGGTGGTCCATTTCCATAAGTGAGCTCGGTGTGCTGAGCCGAGGTAATGTTCATGATTCAAATGACAAAACCTCTTTCCCAGGTGTATAGGAGTCGCAGGGAACTGTTGTAGGCGTCGGTAAAGGACGCCACATGCTATAAAATAGCTTGGAGGGCGAGGACCCTTCAAGGAATTAGATAGTATTGAACACAGTGATTACCTTTCTCTGCCACTCAGCGCAGAGATAGCTGGCCACATGTTTACCCTTTTCAGGAAAGGAATGCAATATGGGATGCTGTGGTTAAAACTATGGGTACTTACTATTGTTGTTTAGTCATTTAGTCGTGTCCGACTCTTCGTGACCCCATGGACTAGAGCATGCCAGGCACGCTTGTCTTCCACTGCTGTACTTACTATATATATATATATATATATATATATATATATATATATATATATATACACACACACTATATTATATATTTAATTTAATATAAAGTTTTAATTTTTTAATTATGTACTGACTTTTCCCAAAACTATAGGTAACTTTCATATATTCAATTATACCCTAAGGACTTTCACAACTGACATAACAATAGGGAGCTGCCTTTTACTGAGTCTGAACATTGGTTCAGTTTCTACACAAACTGGCAGCAGCTGTCCATAATTTCAGGATGACGGTCCTTTCATCACTAATTGTCAGGGAACTGCCATCGGAGCTAGAGGTGGAGGGAAGGCTCCAGAGGGATGCCGGAGAGGGTCCCAGTAGGGAGAGAGGCAGCCCATCTGCTGGGGAAGGAAATCAGCGTAACACCAGTGGAGAAGGGGGGCAGATGGGGGAATCGGAGAGGAGGCTCCAGGACTCTTCACTGGAGACCAGCGGGGAGAGCACGGGTACTCCGCTGCCCACACCCTCCCTGCGCAGAAGACTTCCGCGCAGGGAGAGTAGGAGGAGACTTGGCGTCAAAGAACTTCTTTGCTGGAAGAAGTTCACTGACGGATTCTGCCAGCGACTGAGACAGCCACAAAGTGAAAGGCTGTCCAGACAGAAAGGGTTCAACCAGGTAACCTAGCCAGGAGTGGCGGCAACTTACGCACAAGCAACCCCTAGAACCATTACACTAATGAAAGCAGTAAGGCTACACAATAGATCATAGGTCTATGGATGCAAAGTGTGACCAATCACAGGGGGACAACACCAAGATAGGGTAGCGTAATTTGGATATATAAACGTCATAAGGCATTCTTAAGGCTTGGGCTTAAATAGATCAAGTATCACCGAGAAAGTTTATATAGTTGTATACCATTTTTAATATATCAGAAAATATTACAAAGCAGTTTACAAAGGAAACTGAACAACAAATTAAATAGTACAGTATAGAAAGCAATAAACCAATCAAAACATAAAAATCCACAAAATAGGATTCTATTTGCACATTGCACTATTACTTCCATACCCTCTTACCTCAGTCAACCTACACCTGTACATATTTGCCCATACTGACACATATGCAGACACTCATAAACACACTGTCCTTCTCAATAATTGCCTATCCCAAGAACCCCCAGGGCACATATAGAAAAGGACTGTACTATAGTTCCAACAACACCAATAGAAATTTCACACCATTCACCCAAATGTTCATTCACATTTGCATAGGGTTATTGTTTACAGCTGAGGGAACAGACACTCACGTTAGGTCTAACCCACCAATTCCTAGTACCCAACAAAAGGTAACTTTATCCAGGTACTGTTTCTGGAGAATGTTGTAGCTCATTTGTGTCATTGCTCTTGCAGTGTCAACAATGGATGTTCACTGGATGTTCGTTGACTTCCACCATTGGTTCATCTACCTTAGTGTTATCTATGCTGCCCGGCAGCAACTCTGTAGGGTTTCAGACAGAAGTTGTCCCAGTCATATATAGAGACTCCTGTGATTGTTTTGGGCACTTTTTTCATGCAAAACATGGACTCTACCACTGGGCTACAGTCAAAGTCAATGATGTTCTGGTCCTGTGCATGTTGCTCAAACAATATACATAGTTATTGCAGTGCTGGGAGCAAGGATCTGTGCCACAAGACATGAGAGACTCCAGAATGGTGACCCTCCAGAAGAACAGGTGACTGCCTTGACGGTAAGAACTACCATAGACTCCCCCTGCTGAGTACTGTGGGGAAAGCCTTCACCCATGTAGTTCTCAACATATTATAGTCACTCACTGTAAGCTATTCTAAATCACAAATAATGATTAAAGTGACTGGCTAATTAAACAACTGCAAAGGCCTATTGATATAGAAAGAGAGACAGCTGAAAGTCAAGAGCAAGGTTGCCTGCCAAATCTCTGCTGGAAGAGTGTTGCTTAGTATGAGAGGAGAAACACTGAATGCCCACCTTCTAGTTGAGGCCAGTTGGGCCTCTGGAACACAGTGCTCTTCTGAAGAACATAGTTTTGATATTTGGAGATTGTGTCTTCTCCTGCCCCTAGTCCCTGCCCAGTGGGATATTGGAGAGTCCATGGGCTTGTCTTCCCTAAGGCCTCAAATTCCTCTCAAAGGGGCTGACAGCATGCTTGTGTGGAAGGCTTGGAAAATGGAAGGCAAATGTAACACACTGTGAATATATTGTGCTTTAAAACCTGATTTCCATAAGCTCAGCCAATGAATTTGAAGAGTTGCCTAATGACTTTTAACATGTGGTGACAACACTGCCATGACACTTAGCCACCCCAGCTGGCTGGCAAGACTCAGCTGGCAAAGAGGACCTTGTTGTGCTTGCTGTATAAAATTCTAGCAACTGTTTCCTGAAACTGGAATATCACCCAAGGCCAGACACAAATTTACATGGCCCATTTGCCACCACCGAAGTACAATTCATTAGCTAGCAGTGGCCTGGCACGCAGAGAGGATGCAAAGAGATCTAACTGTGTGAACATAAGGAACCGAGAGCTTTCCTGTGTTTCTAAGCCCTTGGAAAGTACATTGGTACCTTGGGTTACAAACACCTTGGGTTACAAACACTTCGGGTTACAGACTCCGCTAACCCAGAAGTAGTACCTTGGGTTAAGAACTTTACCTCAGGATGAGAACAGAAATCATGCGGCAGCAGCACGGCGGTGGTGGGAGAACCCATTAGCTAAAGTGGTACCTCAGGTTAAGAACGGTTTTAGGCTAAGAACGGACCTCCAGAATGAATTAAGTTCGTAACCAGAGGTACCACTGTATTACCTTGTTTCAACTCTGCCACTAAAAGGCTGATACAGGAGTATAGATGATGCACAGCGTATCTCTTTAAGAGTCTTGTTATGTTTTAGAGGGAAGCTCTTTGGGAGGTTTCTGTAGGAGGGTGGAGATTCAGCCAGAGGCAGACTAAGGTGGGGTTGTGTGCATAGCAGCTACCAACAGAAATTTCCAGCGCAAAGATCTCTGAGACTTGCAGTTTGTTTGGGCTTTCAGGTCTTTACCTCAGACCTGGAAACCTTAGAACCTACATTCCCAGGTATCTTTGCCCTGGGAAATTAAAGTTAGCAAAGCTTTCAGGACTAATAGAGGCCAGAAGAATGATACTCTGCTGCTGCTGGAAGGGATGTTTTGGGTCCAGGTCAAACTTATTGATATGCCAAGCTGGAATTCTAAGAGTCCTCAGCTCAGATCATTAAAAGTTTGTTATTTCTGCTGACTCTTTTGTCTGTGTTATTTTAGAAATGAGCTAATGCTTATGGGCCCTGGTGAGGGCAAAGATGGATTTCAAAAGCCGCAGTCGTAATAGGAGTCGAACACAAAGCATCTTACAAGTCAGAACTATAATGATCTGTAAACTAAGGAGCAATATTAAATCAAGTTGAAATAAAAAGATTTCACTTAGCCAAGGAGCCATCACTCACCATGGAAGCTGAGTGACCCAGTAACTAAGTGAATCAATCAAGACAAAGGCTGTCAAGGTCAATGAGTTGCCATACTCGTGGAAGTGTTAACAGATGTATTAGAAGCCTGGAGACAAGATGAGCCAAAGGTACTGGCCTTTGCTGAGACAAATCCTAATGTGAATCATTTGGAGAGAGAGAGAAAAGGCTGTCAAGTTCTTCTGGGGGACAATAAAAGTAATCAGTGAAATGTGACAGTGTGGGAGTGGGATGAAGGGGGGTGATATGTTATGAACAGGGGACTTAGCTAGACTGGTAAAGAAAAAGAGATTTATATGTGTTGTATGTGCGATACAACATTGTGCCACGGGATGGAGATGTGGAGTTCCTTTCTTCTCTACCTGTTTTTCCCTGTTTAAATTTACATCACTTTAAACTGAAACACTTCTTTGATGTGTCTAGATCAGGAAGAGTTTCATAACACATATGCTACTGTACTGACATTTAATCTACTTAGTATTCAATGATATAGACACAAACTACTCATCAATGCAGTTTGCTCATTTTGTGTGTGTGTGTGTGTGTGTGCATGTGTGTGCGCGCACACACCAAACACTAATAAAGCTACATCTAGTTGTTTTTTTTACTCAGTCAACTACAGCATTGTTTATTTTCAGCTATTTCTGGAGCATCAGATATATCCAGTTACTTGCACAAAAATCCAGTTACTTGCGCAAAGAGGGAAAGAAAATAGAGAATAGAAATGAACAAATTGATCAATTGTGGTTACTGTAGCCCAATGTTATGTTCAGTTCTCCACATTTCTGCATCAGCTTGCAATCCCCTTTCCCAGGAAACTCTGGTGATAATTCAGCATTTTAGTGTGCGTATCTCCTAATACACACATTTTTGTATGCCTTATTTGAAAACCTGCACCACAGAATTCAAAAACGTGTGAATTCTGAAGGATAGCAATGTACTGTGTCAGGTTATGTAGGTTCACTGAATTTTTCTCCCATCCTTAGGAGGGGGTTATGGGGCTGAACATTCACCATTGCCCATGGCATGTGTCTTCCTACAAACCCTCTCTTGCTTTTCATGTCTTAGTATAGCCATCTGGGTCTCAAGATGGCAATACCCCAAGGACCGTCTCTCCCGATAAGAACCAATTTGAACAATGCAATCATTGTCTGAGACCCCTCTTCATGTGCCCCCTTCACTAGAGGTCTGGAGGATGGCAACACGAGAATGGACCTTTTCTGTGGTCACTCCTCACTTGTGGAACACTCTCCCCAGGGAGGCTGGCCTGACGCTTTTGTTACATATCCTTAGGTGCCAGGCAAAAAATCCATTTTCTCCCAGGTTGTTGTCTAGTTAAACCATCTATGGCCTTTTAAACAGGATGAGGGTATTGTTTGTATTTATTACTATGTTATGCATTTTTGTGTTTTTATATTGTAAACTACCCAGTACCCCCAGATGAAGGGGGTGTGTAGAAATCAATTTATTAAATAAAGAAATAATAAAGAACAACCCTGTAGCCTTTCACTACTTGCTTTATGTCTTTGTGCAGGTTACTCATGAATAGGGCTAGAAACTCACCACTAATGGAAATCAGTGTTGATCTTATTTTACTGAGTTGAGGGTCAAACAGGAAGTAAACCCAAACACAGAGTAGGATTTAAATGACCAGTACATTACTCTATACTCAAAGGGAACCCACTCCCCTGTCCTCAAAGTTACAACAACAATGATAACCTAATGATCAATCAATCAATCCTGTTGAAGGCTCTTATATAGATCCTTTCTAATCTTTATTTTAGGAAGAAGCTAGTTTCTACTTAGAAATAACAACTGACCAGCTGAGAGGTCCACTAGCACTCCTTGAGTAATGAAGTGATGGAAGTGCTGCTGTATCCCAAACCACACGGATAGGCAGCCGAACAGAGTCAACAGCATTTGATGCCAAGGTTCCTACAAGCAAGTCATCACAATCTGGCACTCTAGCAGCTGGAAGATCATTTAGTGGAGACTGAAGTGGGGCAGCTGGTGACACACATTGGTGGTTTAGGCAGGGGTCAATGGGACATTCTCCCATTGGCATGGTGTAAACAAAGATGCAGTTCAAAACCTGCCAGCTGGGTGGCATCTGAAGAGTGGACAGAAGATGTCCTGTTTATTGTCAAAGGTAATCTAGCATCCAGAGAAGAAATAATAAACAGTGTTCTGGAGTCTGACTGGATGGAAGGAGAAATTGCTTAGGTGATGGAATGTCAAGGTAAGGCCGGGAGAGAGAGAGAGAGAGTCTTCTGGAAGGTGTAAAGTTGGAGAAAGAACAAATATGTATGAATAGGTGTGTGTGCTGGGATCTGTTTGGAAAGCTGTTCACAAAAAGAGCAACTCCCCACTAAAACAAGATTCTATCGTAAATAATGTGGAACTCACCAATAAACATGGCTTGATATTTATTTGTTACCCATACTTTCATGACTGGAAACCTATTACATTATTAATCTTGGTCTGCATTCCATGGAATGGATGGTTTAAGGGTTTGAACATCCACTCTGAAGCAAAGTAGTCATGGTGAGACTGTGACAGAGGATCCACTTAACAGCCAAGATTCATGGCTGGACTTTGGTTTTTGAGGAAGTACAAGTGAAACTGGGCATTCCATACTCAGGCTGTATGAATTAGTAGGTTGGTTTGCCTTTAAATGTGAACTGAATCAAATATCTGCACCATTCCTCATTGTGATCTAGTGTGGTGTGAATTATGAGAAGCTGATCTATAGGTGCTGCTGGATAGATGGGCTTGCCTTTGGGTTGGGGGCTTAGATTTTTGCTGTCTCCCAAGCATATGATTCAGTGATTACCTTTCCATTCTTTTGTGATTTATGTTTTCTTCATAGCTCAGCATATGCTGTCGCCTGACAGTCTTGCTCATGTTAATTTGAATAAAGAACAATTCTGCAGAGATTCAGAATGTAAATGAAGTGTTTCTACAAATAAAGTGAATGATATATGAAGGGACTCGGTGTTTGAAAGTGGTTTATTCAAAAGAAACTTACATTATATTTGTATGGAAATGAAATGCATAAAGCTCCACAGTCACCACACAATACAAGCTTTGGAAATTGCAGCAGATCATTCTCAAGACATGCCATGTGATATTTCTCTTGTGCATGCCTACCTGAGTATTACAATAGTGCACATTTAAATCCTGCCAATTAAAATAATGGTTTTAATCTTAAGGATATATTCTAATCCCACTTCTGATATAAAATCAAACTGTGTCACTATAAAATAAAATACTGATAACAGGCATTGCTAACCAATAATGACAGATATTTTTCTTGTACATAAAAAAAACGTCTCAAACTGCTAACGTTGATACATCTAGTCAAAATAATGGACCTCACCTTCAGAATCTAAAAGCTGGTTGTCATAGGAGTGCTATAAAATGAAAGCTTTCATATTTATGAGGTTTTATTCATACTGACAACACAAACAGTCAATGCTCTCTTATTGGGATGTACAAAAAAACTTAAATCAGAGTAGTAAGCGGAATTGCAACTTGATTGACCAACCTAATAGGCCTGAAAATTTGGAATTAAGCTTATCCAGTCCTATTGATTATAATGGGTGTAGCAAACTATGCCTAAACAGAATCACAAAGCATCACAGAACTGTAGAATTGAAAGGGACTCTGAGGGTCATCTAGTCGAACCCCTGCCAACGCACGAATCTAAACTAGATCCCACATGACAGGTGGCCATCCAACCTCTGCTTAGGAACCTCCACCAACTCTCATGGGAGTCTGTTTCACTGTTGAACAGCTCTTGCTGTCAGAAAGTTCTTCCTGATGTTTAGTCAGAATCTTTTTTCTTCCAACTTGAATCCATTGGTTGGGTCCTACCCTCTGGAACAGGAGAAAACAAGCTGGCTGCATGATTCATGGAGACCATGAATCTACACACATATAAAAACCGCTGTGAAAATGCATATTTGTGGTATGACAAGGTAAAGGTTCATAGAGGCTTTAAAAACCATATTGTCAGAAAAGCACTATATAATGTGTGGAATCGTTATAAAGATTTGTTGGAGAATAAAACCCCCAGGTGGTTGTCACCCATGGAAGCCAAGGCGGTAAAAAAACTTAATATGGACTCAGATTGGCCAAAATATTATGAAATTATAGAATACGATGGTGAAAAGCCTAAATTACAGAGTTTTGAGAAACTAAAGTCTAAAGTTCGAGACTGGTTACATTATCGTCAGATTAATGAGATGTTTAAGCAAGACAGGAGACTAGGATTTCAGAAGGAGAGGTCAAAGTTAGAAACAGAGCTATTGGAATCCAATACTAAGAATTTGTCTAAAATGTATAATTTGCTGCTGAAATGGAACACTCAAGATGAAACAGTAAAGTCAGCAATGATTAAGTGGGCACAAGATATCGGACATGATATTATGTTTGCGGACTGGGAACAGTTATGGACCACAGGCATTAAATTTACGGCATGTAGTGCCTTAAAAGAGAATATAATGAAAATGATCTATAGGTGGTACATGACCCCAGTCAAGCTTGCAAAGATATATCATTTGCCCAACAACAAGTGCTGGAAGTGTAATGAATGTGAAGGAACTTTTTATCATCTTTGGTGGACCTGTCCAAGAATTAAGGCCTACTGGGAAATGATCTACAATGAAATTAAGAAGGTCCTAAAGTGGACATTTGTAAAGAAGCCGGAGGCCTTTCTCCTGGGCATGGTTGACCAAACGATTCCAAAGAAAGACAGAACTTTTTTTATGTACGCAACCACGGCAGCAAGAATTCTTCTAGCAAAGTATTGGAAGACTCAAGAGCTACCTACTCTGGAAGAATGGCAGATCAAGGTGATTGAATATATGGGACTAGCAGAGATGACCGGCAGAATCCGTGACCAGAGGAGAGAGACGGTGGAAGAGGACTGGAAAAAATTTAAAGTGTATCTTAAGAACTTTTGTAAAATTTTGGAAGGTTAAGATGTCAAGGGTTGTGAAATTAGAGAATTATAGTTGTTAAAGTTTAAACTCAAAGAAAATTCAAAGAAAGTTGTTGTTTTAAAATTGAAAGAAGGATTGCTAAAAGCTAATTTAAAAACAAGGGTGCAGTGAAGGGAAGGTTCGGGGAAGTCATGTATGTTTGTTTGTATGTCTTTTTTCTTTGTTTTCTTTTCTGTTTTCTATGTTGTTAAAATTAATAAAAATTTATTTTAAAAAAAAAGAAAATGCTTTTTTAAAAAACCATTTTGAAAAATACATTGAATTTTGCATCACTTACTGTTGCCATCTAGTGCCACATTTGTATATTGCATTTCATAACAAATTGAAAACGTTTTATTTGCAGAGAGTCCCATGGACTGCAAGAAGACCAAACATATCCATTCTGAAGGAAATCAGCCGAGTGCTCACTGGGGTCACGAAGAGTCGGACACGACTAAACAACAACAACAAAGCTGAGTCAACTCTTTAGATATTTGAAGATGGCTATCATATCTCCTCTCAGTGTCCACTTTACATACCCAGTTCCCCTAACCTTTCCTCATAAGGCTTGGTTTCCTGACCCTTGATAATCTTAGTAGCCCTCGTTTGCACATATTCCAGCGTGTCAATATCCTTCTTAATTGTAGTGACTAGAACTTGACACATTACTCCAGATGTGGTCTGACTAAGGCAAAATAAACTGATACTATTAGTTCCCTTGATCTGGACGCTATACTTCTTTTGATGCAGCCTAGAATAGCATTGCCTTTAAAAAACAAAACACAAAACTCATGTTAGCCTTGTGGTCTAATAAGACCACATGCACTACTAGTAAATTCAATTGAAGTCAATAGGGCTTACTTCTCAGCAGACATATATAGAATTACTTAATAAACTTTTTTTTTTTCATTTAAAAATGCCTGAAATTTGTAGGGCTGATACTGATCATGATAAAATAATTTAAATTGAGAAGTTGCCATCTTTGAAATTAATCTGGAGAAGCTAAATTGTCATTGACATGTTGACAATGTCTGTTTCTTATAATCTATTAAAATAAAGTACAATAAAATAAAAAATGGAACAATCTCTTCAAATAAACCTCAGATGCATGTTAGAACTTCTCACTTAGAAGTACACAGAAATTTGATAGGCATGTGAAAGAAAGTCCGTTTTGATTGATAAGCTTGGTTAAACCAATTATGCACTCAAAAGCCATTAAAACAAATCATAGTTTCCCACATTTTATTAAAATTTGAAACTTAATGTACCAGTGATTTCTTTGGGGACCATAAATATCTTATCAGTCTTCTGACTAATGTAAGTTAAGTTTCTGCAAAGCAGCAGAAATAAATATGATTAAACTGAGCACAGAATGTAAGAAAAGTGCATATTGGAATGCCTTGTGTTATCTTGGAAGATAAAGGAATTGCACTTCATTCAATGTACCTCAGTAGAAACAGCAACAGAAATCATAAATAAAGCTTAGCTCATTTTATGAAGTTTATTGAAAATTAAACTAGGCATTGTAAATAGTTTAGAAATTCTTTAAAGAAAGTAGCTTATTGCAAATAAAATAGTAGCAATTATATTCATGACTAATTTAGAACTCAAATAACTATGGACTGGATCCATGGCTCACTTACACATGTGCAAGGCATTTCCTGCTCATTGAAGTGCAATTCTTACGACAGCATTCTGAAACAAAAGTGAAATCAAATCTAAAGATATTCTTCTGCTTGCTTAATCTGTTGCACAAGTGGAACTGTGGTAACTGGAAGATCATGAATTATTATGCATCGTTGCACAAGCTCTTCTGCAAACATTCATGACTCAACAATCATGGTAATTTTCCATCCACTCATAGCATGCACCCAACCAGGGACGTAGTTAGCTGCTCCAGCACCTGGAGTGGTGGGGGCAGGGCAAGCTGTCCACGGGGAAAGGGTGATCCGTGCACGGGGGCAGCGTGCTGAGCTGCCCATGAAGTCCGCCTGGCAGACACAAACCCCACACTGCCGTTTTGGGCAGTGTGGGCCCCCGAACCACCGTGTCACTCCCAGGAGAGACTCGTGGCTTGGGCACACTGCAGCCAGGCCCCGCGGTAAGTTCTGCCCCCCTGGTATGCCATTTTGTCACCCCCTTCAAGGATGACATCCAGGGTGAGCCACCCCCCTTCCTACACCCCTGCACCCAACCTATTGACTAGAATTAATTAATAGCCCTGTTCACACATTACTTGCATGTACCGGTAAGTTCATGCATTAGTTGTCTGTGATCAAGAATGTGTTCACACATTGGCATGTCTCTGCAGACTACCTCACACAACATGTGGCTGTGGCAGAAAGGAGCAATGAGATGTTAGAGGTGGAGCTTAAAGTGTGGTGCCTCTCCACAGCCAATACAGCGGCATGCAAGTAATATGTGAATAGGTTTATGCACATGATACTCAATTGCAATAAATTAACCACTCTTGCTTTGCCAAACTAGTTTATCTTATGTTCCACAACCTATTTATCTATACAGCTATCATCCCTGTATCCTGCAGGTTTCCATCATCATAATAATGGGCATATTGCATTCATTTTATCTTGAATTCTTTCAAGATGAACAGATATGCATACCCTTGAGTATCTTTCCCTCCATTATCTATCACGTTATTCATAACAGCAGGCTGAAAAAGCTGCATTCTACTTGTGAGCCATCCATTTATATGAACGCAGACACCTCAAATCTGAATATGCATAAATTTTCCTGAGTTCTGAATTCAGAACCTCCACTTACAGAATGCACTGTTGGTTTCTGCTTTCTTCTCTGTGCAGCGAAGTGCTTGTCACGAGACAGGTTGTTTACATTCCACAGAGTCTGTACTGTTGGAGGTTTTCTCACGGGAACGGGAGACTGGATGTGACGTACACTGGTTTCCTGTTTTTCACTGTTCTTTGCAGTTTCAGTTTGTGATTCTCTCTGTGCCTTAGAGGAGAGATGACGCTTTCTCTGCTCTGGCAGAGGGAAGATGTTTTTCTGTAACTTACCAGCATTGAACTGTAAATAAAGTAGTATAGAGCATGTTGGCTCATACTTCTCATCATTCCGCTGTGCACTGGACACTGCTTATCAACAACATTTGGTTTCGGGCCCAAAAAAATGCAGTGTTTTGAGATTGGGCTTCAGAAGTCGGGCTCCTGGCAAAGGAACAAAGGAGCACAGAGACGAAGTGCCGGCAAAGCATCGGAAAGCAGCAGAGAGACGGAACGCACGGTATCTGCTCTGCGCGTCAAAATGATTGATGAAGGTATGTGCTACTGCTCCGGGCAGCCTGCCAGCTTCTAATTAATGGCTTTATGGCTGGACTTTGAACTTTTATAGCCGGTTTTGCCGCGGCACAGGCAAATGGCTCAAAGGGACGCTATGCTGGGGGAAAACGAAAGTAAAGTGCTGTTGTTTCAAAGCAGCTGCAAATGTGACGCAGCAAAAATTAAAGGGCAACATTGAGAAAGCACTTGGGGACTATTACTTTTGAGCTTGCTTTTGGAATGCAGTTTGAAACAGCTGCAGATAAGCAACGCAGCATACAGAAAGGCGCAGGCTCAAAGGCAGAGGCTGTTTTGAAATTGCCTTTGGATTAAAGCAGCTTGATTTAAAGCAGCAGCAGACAAGCAGAAATGGCGACTGCAAAGCTAGCTGATGCTTGTGGGATTCCTAAGCTCAATAAGAAAAATTATGCGGACTGGGTTTTGTATGCAGAGGCAATTCTGCGGAAAGAGGGTCTGTTTGAGGTGATTACAGACAACCCCCCAGCTCCAGTTACAGATGAATGGAAAGCTAAGGATTCCAAGGCAAGGGGAACTCTTACATTGATAGTATCCCCAGAAGAGCTCTGTCTATTGCGTGATAAGACCTCAGCCAAAGAAATTTGGGATGCTTTGAAAGAGGCTCACTTAAGGACAGAAGCTGGGTCCACTATGTTTTACTTCAACAAGCTGCATAATATGGCTCTTGCTGAAGGTGGAGATGTGCGTATACATCTGATGGAGATGCAGAATCTGAGACATGAGCTGCAACAGAGAGGACTCAACTTTCCAGAGGCTGTGTATTCCTTCATGATACTACAATCTTTGGGTTCAGGTTGGGAGTCTGTTGCGACTCAGATTGCTATACAGCCAACTGCTCAGCTGACAGTGAACTATGTTACTGCCGTGATATTGAATGAAGCGGATCGCCGCGGTGCTAGCTGCATCAACAAGGGGGAGACTTCACAGTCGTCATCCCGCAGTGCAGTGGAACCACCAGATGGCGCCAAAGCTTTGAAGGCAGTGAAATGCTACTCATGTGGACGTCTAGGCCATATGAAGAGGGATTGCAAATATCCCAGGGCCAAGACAGAGCAGCGCAGCGGAAGCTCATCGCGTGGAAAAGGCCAGAGCAAAGGCAAAGGTCCGGTGTCCAGGACAACGCAGCACAAGGCAATGGTCTCACGCTACGCTCCAAAGGTTACAAAGGTTGCGGAGGTTGCAGAGGTCCAGAAGACGTCTAGATCTTTCTTCGTTGTTGATTCAGCTGCAACGCATCACATGTGCAACGATAAGCGACTGTTCGTGTCTTTTACACCGCAGGAAGGTGCGATTCACCAGGCAGATGGCCACACGATTCCCAGTAAAGGCTACGGAACTGTTGTTCTTCACAGTTTGGACTTGTCGATACAGGACGTGCTTTATGTGCCGGACGCGAAACATAATCTGCTTAGCATTGGACAGCTGATGGAGCGGAAAATAGACGTTTCCTTTAAGAACAATAGATGCATCATCACCAAGAAAAATGATTATCAATTGTATGCTGAATTTGTTGATCGTTTGTTTCTTTTGTATTATGATGATGTTGTGCAGGATGACACTTGTTGCATTGCAGGTTCTAACAAAAGTTTGCATGCAGAATGTATTCACGATTTTCACAGGAAATTTGGTCATTTGCATTTTGAGGCAGTATCTAAAATGCCTGCTTTGGTTGAAGGTATGACTATTAAACCCTGCAGGTACCACATGAAGTGCAAGGCATGCGCAGCAAACAAGGTGAAAATGGCTGCGAAAGGTAAGGTGTCTAGTAGGCAAGCTACAGAGCCATACCAAATTATTCATGCTGATTTGGTTGGTCCACTAGCGCCCTCTTTGGGTGGGAATAGGTACTTCATGGTTCTTATTGATGCATTTTCCAGGTATATTTATGTGTACAATCTCAAGCAGAAATCAGAGGCTTTTCCTAGGTTCAAGGAATTCTGTGCTTGGTTGGGAAATGTGCATGGTAAGAAGATACAGAATCTTTTCACCGACCGGGGGGGGGAGAGTTCACTTCTCAGCAGTTTGAAGCTTTTCTGGCTGAGAAAGGAATTCAACACGATTTGTCTAGTCCTCGCTCGCCATGGCAGAATGGGCTTGTGGAACGAGCAAATCAGACATTGCTTCAAGGGTTAAAAACCTTGCTGCATGATGCAAATCTTCCAGAGAGTTATTGGGCCGAAGCTCTCTCATGTTTCACTTACAGTTATAATCGCAGGTTGTCTTCAGCGATTGGTTGTACCCCCTATGAGAAGATGTTTGGCAAGAAGCCATACATCAAACACATGAAAATTTTTGGTTCTGACATGTGGGTTCACTCACCACAAAACTCCAAGTTAGACAAGCGTGGATTGCATGGTATCTTTCTAGGTTATCAGAAAGGGTCTTACAGAATAATGATGACTGACTCTAAGGAGATTAAGCTCACAAGAAGTGTTGAGTACAATGCCAAGTGGGGGGAGAATGTGGGAATTTTCCAATGTTATCCTGATGACAGTGATGAGACTGAGGATAGTCAACAGCAAAAGCAACCACAACAACCCACACCCACTGATGAAGGTTCTGATTCTGAGTCTGAAACTGAATCAGATGATTCAGAGGATTTCAAGAGTGCGAAAGCCTCTATGCGACCCTCTGAAAGCTCTGATCAGGAATTGGAGGAACCATTGTTCACAATAGGTCACTTTTCTCCTAAGAAGGAAGAGGAGAGTGTTGAAGACCTAAGGCTAATTCGCAGGTCACAGAGAGCCACAAAAGGCAGACCTCCAAAGAGATTTGCTGATGAGTTTGCCAAGATAGCAGTAACAGCTGTTAAAAGCTCCAAGAAGGTTTTTGAACCTTCAAGTTTCCAAGAAATCCAGGATTTGGATTCAAAGGAAGCTGAGCCATGGTTAAATGCCATGAAGGCTGAGCTTGATTCCTTGGAAAGGAACAAAACATGGGACCTTGTTCCAGTAGTTCCAGGAATGAAATTGCTTGGAAGCAAATGGGTCTTCAAAGCGAAGACTGATCAAAATGGAAAGATAGTCAGACACAAAGCCAGGTTGGTAGCCAGAGGATTTGCTCAGGTACCAGGTGAAGACTATCACGAGACCTACTCACCCACAGTGAGGTATGAGAGCATTAGGCTTATGCTCAAGCTAGCTGCAGAGGAGAATCTACACATTAGTCACCATGATGTCAATACAGCTTTTCTGTACGGATCTCTAAATGAATCACTTTATATGCTTCCACCTGATGGCGTACAGGTAAAACAGGGATTTGTTTGTGCTCTGAAAAAATCCCTTTATGGTCTCAAACAAAGTGCACGGTGTTGGCACACAAAACTCACTGAAGTATTGTTTTCTCTAGGTTTTAAGCAAGGGAAAGCTGATCCATGTGTATTTGTCAAAGAGGAGGGGCAAAAGAAACTGTATTGTTTGTTTTATGTTGATGATCTTTTATTCTTTTGGAAAGATGTCACAATGTACAATAACGCCCTAGCTCAACTGAAAGAGCACTTTGACATGAAAGATCTTGGTGAGGTAAACAACTACCTATCTCTGGAAATAGAGAGAGATCAAGATGGTAACATTCTAGTACACCAGTCACGGAAAATTGCTGATGTGTTAAGCAAACTAAACCTGATGGATGCTAACCCTGTGGACACACCGATGATAACAGGTTATCAGGTAGATGACACTGAAGAAGCGTTTTCTGACACTACACTGTACAGAAGTGTGCTAGGCAAGCTAAACTTCATTGCCAGATGTTCAAGACCAGACATTGCTGTTAGCTGTAATTTGCTAAGCAGACAAGTCAACAATCCTACTGTTAAGGATTGGAAAGCTCTGAAACGCATAGCGCGGTATTTGAAAGGCACTATGCATTACAGACTGAGATTTAACAATCAGAAGTCTGGTGGTCTTGAGATATTTGCAGATGCAAGTTTTGGAAGTGACACTACAGACAGGAAAAGTACGTCTGGAGTTTGCTATAAGTACAATCAGGGTCTATTTGATTGGTCATGCAAGAAGCAAACAACAGTTAGCTTAAGTACTTGTGAAGCTGAACTGAATGCACTGTCTTATTCACTTAAAGATTGTGAATGGTTGTTACAATTGTGCAAAGACATGAAAATTCCTGTCAAATGTCCAATCCAGGTTTACCAGGACAACAAAGCATGTTTGGCTTTGCTGAATTCTGAAGGTTGTAAGCAAAGCACGAAGCACTTGCAATTGAAGTTGCAACATGCTAGGGAACGTATTCAGAAGGGACTCGTAACGGTGTCCTATATGCCAGGTAATGAAATTCCTGCTGATGTATTGTCCAAGATTGTATCAAGGGATCAACACTGTACCTATGTGCAGAAGTTGGGTTTGTACTGATATTGTACGAACACGCTGCCCAGAGATGTTCACAGAAAGGGGGAGGATGTTGGTTTCTGCTTTCTTCTCTGTGCAGCGAAGTGCTTGTCACGAGACAGGTTGTTTACATTCCACAGAGTCTGTACTGTTGGAGGTTTTCTCACGGGAACGGGAGACTGGATGTGACGTACACTGGTTTCCTGTTTTTCACTGTTCTTTGCAGTTTCAGTTTGTGATTCTCTCTGTGCCTTAGAGGAGAGATGACGCTTTCTCTGCTCTGGCAGAGGGAAGATGTTTTTCTGTAACTTACCAGCATTGAACTGTAAATAAAGTAGTATAGAGCATGTTGGCTCATACTTCTCATCATTCCGCTGTGCACTGGACACTGCTTATCAACAACATGCACAAGATCCGTTTTCCACAATGCAGAATTTCTCGCTACAATTCAGAAGCAGAGTGACGGGTCTGCCCTCCCAATATCAACCCAGCTGGTGCTTAACTGGACTTGGCAGGGTCAGGGTAGTGGCAAGTTTGGGGCTAGGAATGTACAAGTGGAAGTACTAGTTTGGCTCCAGTGGTGAACCCAAGTGGCGCTGACCCCATCACTAGCTACCCCTGGCTCTCTCTAGGTAAGCAGTTATGGCACAGTTGTTGGGAAGTCAGTGGCATAGCATGGGAGGAGCCACAGGGGTGGTTGCCTTGGTCACAAAATTGTTAGGGGCACAAATTTTCAACATCCAGTGCTGCCTCAACACAGCTGCACACTTCCGTTGCTGGGCTCCATTGCAAACGGCTTCTCCATGTAAACCAAGAAGTGACCTCTCCAGACAACATAACAACTCTTTCCTTATCTATGTGGCTGCAATCTCCTGGTTGATGCAGATCCTGTTAGGCAGCTGAATGCACATGTGTACTCCGTCTGTTCCCCTTCCTTCCTCCCACCCACCCCTCCACGTGGCCCCGGGCACTGGCAACCCGTGCTACACTACTGGGGAAGGTGGCTCCCCAGTTCCACCACACCAAACTCACACCACTTCTGCTACAGTTAATTAAATTGCAAATAAAATGATGCAGCTAAAGAGCCCATCTGTTTCCTGACTGTGAACATCAAGCACAGGATCTGTTTTAAATGGTTTTTAGAAAGGACACTAGAAGCGGGATTAGGAAACTGAAGACCTTAAAATTAAATGACTTAGTCAGTGCTTTCTTTTCAGGGGGTATTCAAGGGTATGTAGTACCGGCACCTTTTCTTGTTGTTAAAAAGTGTGGCACTTACTGTAACAACTTCATGGTGACTACTGGCATGATCTAAGTGGGGTTATGCGTGGCAGCAGTGATGATAATAGAAAGACACAGAATTACGGAAATAACAAGTTTACTTTAAAGATGGCTCTGCAAGCTTTGGAAATATACAATAGGTTTTTTACCAGGCAAAATGTGTGTTTAGAGCACAAAAATGGTTCAGTAAAGATTCAGATTGATAGAAGACAATTGTTAAAAAATACCACACAACCCAACCCTCTACTTGTGGCATGAGACAGGGTGAGGCACAGGGACTGAAACAATGAAGTGTTCAAAATGACCTTCTCTCCCTTGTGCACATCAAATTGACCTGATTCGTTTGAAGCTAACAAAAGACCTCCCAACCCCCCCCCCCCAGCCAATGTAAAGCAATTTACAAATGATTTCTGAGACTTCCATTTCAGCTCTTCCATTGCAGTTATTGGACTGCATGTACCCAAAATTCATCCTCTCCTGAGATTCCATTTAATTTGTCTCCAGATCATGTGTTTTGGTCCTCTTGTTGCCTATTTCTTTTGCACAATGTTCTTTGAAAAAAATTGTCCTGTTTATTTATTTATACTCTATCCCTCCCCCCCCCCCCAGGTGCCACATTTTCTTGCAGTCCCTTCAGTACAATATGCAAAGTTCTATTTGTTTGGTTGGTTGGTTGGTGTATTTGTCAAAAAATTATTATCTTGTTGCAAATCCACAGAGGATAAAGAGAGGAAATCCCTCTCTGCACTATGCACATCCTGAACACAGATCAACTTTCCACCTTTATTCTAAAATCTGCCTGCAACAGCCATGGACACAATGTTTGCATAAGGTGAGAGCCTGTATTCCCATGCATGTTCACCATAACTGTTCAATGCTGCACACATTTTTATGCCTATGAATGCATAAGGATGTAATGTGAAACAAAGAACTGTGGCTGTTGTAGCTACATGATAGCAAGAAAGTGTAGCCAACAACAAAAGGCAGTGAACAAGTCTCCCAACCAGAACTTAACCTTAAGCCTAGAGAGATAGAGCAGAGCCTTGTTCTGTGACTATAAGGTGTGACAGAACACCACATTGGTTCACTTAGAACATTCTCACAACTATAGGTAGTTCCTGATTTTGGATTTCATCTGATCACAACTCTGTGATTCTTTACATCAAAGCACATTGGACAAAAGACTCATCCATGAAACTGAGCAAATTCGCCTCTGCCTAAGAGTCCTTAACATGATAGGAAATCAGTGCACTGCAAAGGGTACTAAAAGCATACCTCTTCCCTGTACATTATGGATGCAACAGGGTAGAGAGGTTTGAACACTTAAGCTCATTGACTTCAGCTGGCTAAAACATGTCTACACATATTGGACTGTAGCCAGTAGTCCAATTCAGAACATAAGATCCAAGAAAAACCTACTGAATCAGATCAGTCCAGCATCTTTTCCCACAGGCACTAACCAGGTGCCCATGGGAAACTAATAAGCAGGTTTTGAGCAAAAGAACTCTCTCCCCACCTGTGCTCTACAGCAACTAGTATTCAGAAGCATTGCCTCCTCAAACTATGGAGGCAGAGCATAGCCATCATAGCTAGGAGCCTTTGGTAGGTCTCTCCATGGATCTGTCCAATCCTTTTTTAAAGCCATCCAATTTGGTGGCCATCATTTGGTGGCTTCCTATGAGGGCAAGTTCCATAGTTTAACTTTGTGCTGTGTAAATAAGTACATTCTTTCATCTGTCCTGAATCTTCAAACACTCAGCTTCACTGGATGTCCACAAGTTCTAGTGTTACGGTAGATGGATAAAAACTTTCCTCTATCCACTTTCTCTATGCCTGACATAATTTTAATTAGGTCTATCATACCACTTCTCACTTGCCTTTTCTCTAAACTAAAAAGTCCCAAACACTGCGACCTTTCTTCATAGGGGAGTGGCTCCGTCCTCTTGATAATTGTGGAAACAACAACAACAACAATTTATTTGTACCCCGCCCATCTGGCTGGGTTTCCCCAGCCACTCTGGGCAGCTCCTAACAGAATATTAAAAACACAATAAAAATGAAACATTAAGAACTTCCCTAAACAGGGCTGCCTTCAGATGTCTTCTAAATGTCAGGTAGTTGTTTATTTCCTTGACATCTGATGGGAGGGCGTTCCACAGGGCAGGCGCCACCACCAAGAAGGCCCTTTGCCTGGTTCCCTGTAACCTCACTTCTCGCAGTGAGGGAACCGCCAGAAGGCCCTCGGAGGTGGACCTCAGTATCCGGGCTGAACAATGGGGGGTGGAGACGCTCTTTCAGGTATTCTGGGCCAAGACCATTTAGGGCTTCAAAGGTTGCCTTTTTCTGAACCTTTTCCAACTTTCCAATATCCTTTTTGAGGTGAGGTGACTAGAACTCATCCAAGTGCTTCAGGAATGCACAGCAGCTACCTGGTTCATAATCTCACAGCACTCACAAAGACAAAGATGCCAACAAGAGGTAGGGGCACTTCATGTGTCCGCTGCAATTTGCAGTCACTGCAGCTAAAAAAGTAGTGTCACAATCCCTCAGATGGCAAGGTAGACAACCCTCACATGGAAACATTGGTTTTCACAGATGGTGTCTCTATCAGGCTTCTGTCTGAGCCAGACCTGTGTCTACCTACAAGCTTCAGGGAAGTGCAGTTGGTCTTGGCTCTTCATAACATGCAGACACCACAGCCATTCAGTTAATGTATGGTGTTCTTCCTGGTTTTGACAGCACTAGATTGAAATGCCTGAAGGGCAAACATACCTCTGTAGCACTGTCTTATGCTGCAGTGGTGTAATTGTCAAGGTGTGTTTCTCAGGTGATGGCTACATCTCAAACTATATTTCAGTACTGATCTGCATTATAGCACAGATGCACAGAGATACAGGCACAGCGCAGAGAAAAATCAGATTTAGGTATAATTTCTGTTTTCGCTTCGTATCACATGCAAGGTTTTGTCTCCGTTTGACGGTTGCTTTCCTATACCGACAGTGTGAGTCATTCTATTAATAATCTGTGCTTGCACTGCCACTGGCAAACCAAGGAACTAAGTGATATGGTGGCACAGTGGAAACAAGAGCTTTTAATCACACCAGCATTCTTATCTGGAGGGAAAGAGACGAGGCCCATGTCAGATGTGCTGAGGAATAAAAGGAGGGCTGGAGCAAGCCCACAGAGGCTTTTATAAATCGAGGCTCATTTTCAAACTGGGCTCTGAAATTAATGAGGAGCCAGAGGAGTTGTCTGACAATTGGGGTGATGTGTATATATGCCAAGGGACTTTGGGGAGCTATTCCGAAACCAAACATATTGAGCTGTTCTTCATTGTTTTCTGTGGCTAGCGCAGTTCTAATAATTCAAATGCTTCATCATAGAGAATAATCAAGTTGTTCTCATTCTCTGCATTCAGCTGGCCTGTGTCTCAGCTGCTTGATTGTATTTGGGCTATTAAGACTTGCAATTTCTGCTCTTCTCTTTTAGTTAAATGGTCTCTCTGTTGCCAGGACACGTGGCAGTTATTTCTGCTTCTTCCACCTTTTCCAGTTGCCAACCTTGGTCCTGTCTCAGGTGTGGACTAATTTTGTACAACTATATTCCAAGTAAAAGACTCGGCAAGGGAGTGTTCTGGTAAAAGCGCCCTCTATATCCTTGTGCAGGCAATGCACTAGGGAGGAGGAAAGTGCTGAGGGGTATACACATGCCATCCTCATCCCCATCTCTGTCCCCTGCCAGCCTGTTAAACATGAGTCTACTCATGTATAAGTCTACTCAGGATTTCTGCAGGATACAGTTTGCAAAGGCATTGTGCATGAGTGTGTACATCTTATTAGACGCTACTGTTCAATAGAATTTGTATCCTTCTTTTTTCGAATGCTAGCCTAAAGAAGTGTTTTAGCTTTAGTACCTCATAAAACCAGTAGTGATGTATGGAAGTGAGAGCTGGACCATAAAGAAGACTGATCGCTGAAGAATAGATGCTTTTGAATTGTGGTGCTGGAGGAGACTCTTGAGAGTCCCATGGAATGGAACAAGATCAAACCTATCCATTCTTAAGGAAATCAGCCCTGAGTGCTCACTGGAAAGACAGATCCTGAAGCTGAGGCTCCAATACTTTGGCCACCTCATGAGAAGAAACGACTCCCTGGAAAAGACCCTGATGTTGGGAAAGATGGAGGGCACAAGGAGAAGGGGATGACAGAGGATGAGATGGTTGGACAGTGTTCTCGAAACTACCAGTATGAGTCTGACCAAACTGCGGAAGGCAGTGGAAGACAGGAGTGCCTGGCGTGCTCTGGTCCATGGGGTCACGAAGAGTTGGACATGACTAAATGACTAAACAACAACAACACCTCATAAAATGAAACATTAACCCAGTGCTAAAATGCCTATGGAAAGGTTGTGTGTGTGTGTGTTCAGTTTTAAAATCTGCACTATTTAAGAGCAATTAAACGAATATTCAAATTTCATTTTAAAAATAGGCAAAAATGCATTTTGGTGTAATTTGAAAGATTATTTTTTATGCCCCCATATGAACTGAACCCTACGAGGAACACACTAAAACCATCTAAGTCAGTTTCTTAGTTTCTGTTTCAGAATGAATATAGTGAGGTAAAAAAAAAATGCCCCATGTGATTTCTCAAGCAAAAACTGATTCAGGGAAGCATATTAAACTCCTGACATAAAACATATGGCATTCTTTGGAACATTCTACTATATGTTAGAAGTCAGCTTGGGGTAGAGAACTACCCCATAAAACTGACTATTTTAGTTTTTAAAAAAGTTTTCCTAGATGAAAACTGTGTAGGGAAAAAATGGCATTGAGAAGAAAGGCGCTAGTGAAGGTATGCTGAAGAAGTGGTGTGTTGATAGGTTCTTTTGTCTGATACATCACTGCACATGTCATATTTTGAAAAAGACTGAAAAGTAGCGCTCAGAGGATTTAAAGCTGGGGAGATTGTAAGTGTTCTGTTCTTCACACACAAACGCAGATGGCTATGCCCCTTCTCACTCCTCTCATCGCCCCAGCCATTCCCCTCCCCCATATTAAACCCCTGGAGCTTTCCACTCCATGAAACTGCAAAATTTCACCTTCCCAAACCCCATTTCTGAAGCTACTTTTCTATTCTGCAGCCCTAATTTGCACCCCAGTTTTTTACCTGATACCCATGCCTCCTTGTCCACCCTTTTGTACAGCTGCTGTTGCACATTTTCTCTTTATTGTTCTGAAACATCTGCAAGTTTCAAATCTCTCAGTTTCACTCCATCCTTGCTTTTTTTCAAACCTTTGCTGTTGTTTCAAACCACAGTTTTCCTGTGTCCCTCATTTCTCATTGTACTCAAACTTCTTCCTCTTCCATTCCTCATCTGCCTCATGTGAGATAGCTAATGCAGAGTCCTGAAATACCACATTGTATGTAGATACTTTACTCAAACCTTTGCCATTTTCTAAAACCACTGTATTCCTTTCAGTTTTCGCCATCCCTACTTTATTCAAGCTTCTGCTATTGTCTAAACCACCACGTTGACCCTCTCAGTTTTCCTCCCTTCTTGCTCCTACACCGTGGCCACTGCTGTTGTGCAAACTGCCTTCTCTTTTGCTCCCCAACATCACAAGAACTAATCCAAGATTGTGACGAGGCACTACAAATCCTCCAATGGGGCTGAATTCTTATTTCATGCAAATATGGGATTGTGATGCAATTCTACAAATCCTCTAATGGGGGCTTAACAATGGCAGCATTACATTGTTATGTAGATAGAAATTTGTGTACAAAACAGTCAGATTTTATGCAGTGGAAAAGAAGGCTGAAGAATAACAAGGAAAACAAATGAAAACTATCATGAAGATGCCCTGTAGAGAGTGCTTAACCAAAGCATGCTGATTACAACCAGTGTAGAAGCACCCAGGGACTGCAGCAACTTAGTGAATGGGTGAATTTTTATTTTTACTTTGCATTGCCAGGTGGACAACAAATACAGAATGGTTTATTGTTGTATCATTTTATATGACTAGATGGCCTGTGTTCAGTCGCAGTTCTATATGCTTGGTGAATCAAAATTACTGAAGAAAAATATTTACTTTGATAATAACCACTAACAGGAATGAGAATAAATTCAAAGTTTACATTTACATTTATAATACTAATTATCCTGCTCCTCCACAGTCTGCCCTACAAACGCCAGTTAGATGGTAAACTATTGGTAAACTAAACCGATAGTTCTAGCTATCATTTTTAAGAGAAAAGGGGAAAAGCTAGGGAGGCTAACAAGACAACTGCAAGGTTTCATGTATTTTAAGAAACATTTTTTACTCAGGAGTAACATGAAGATTAGTAAGAAGAACAAAAATGTAGCTATTTGGAGTTTAGAAAACAAAAACAAGGTATTCTAGCCCTACAGGGCATAAAGAATGATAAATCTTTGGCACAAGAAAGGCCTTTTTAATTTAATTTTCTTTGCAACCTAGGGCTTTATTTGATTTATATTATCTTGCCCCAAGGAAAGGCCTTAATTATTTCTGATTTATTTCCTTCATTCCTTGAAAAAGGGTTTTCTTTATTGTTATTTCCTTTCCTTTCCTTTTTCTCTAGGCATACCCATATTTTTTTCTTGTATTTCAACCATTAACTTTTATTGGGGTTTTCCCTGTTTAAGATGAAATATTAGGCTAAAGAACTTAGGTGTTGCTTGGGGAAGTATCACACAGATTTCAATGGGAGATTCACCCCAAAATATAAGATTTGACTCATTAGTTTTTCTCCTTAATACCAATTAATCCCCCCTTTCCATTAAGAGCTTTATGTATTTTACTGTAATTGATGTGCTCTGCTTCAATACTAGAAGTAAAACGCTCTTCATGATTAATATAGTCTCTCTTATCCTTCGAGTTATTTTATTTAATATATATTTTATGTGTATGTGATATTTTTCTTAGCAATAAAAGAAGTTTTTAATCTTCAGTTTCTAGGTTCCATCTATGAATAATACTATTTTCAATTATGAGGGAAGCCAGAAAGACTTTTAAAAGATGGATTCTTCATTTTGAGACTTCTGAATGCCATTGTAATTACTTTTGACATGACCTGCTTTTAATGTGATACTGGATTTGACTTGAAGATGAACCTAGCAGAGAGCACAATGTTGTTAAGAACAAGAGCTGATTAATTTATGAAGAAACACCATGTGCTACAGTTCTTTTTGGATCATACCATTTAAAACTTGGAAGTGGAGAAATCATCTGTTGGACAGCTACTTAAATTTCTGGATTGGGGCAGCCTGACCACCGTCGTCTATGTGCTGGTAACCTCCAGATTTGATTATTGCAATATGCTGTATGTGGGGTTGCCCTTGAAGCTGGCCCAGAAACTGCAACTGGTGTAAAATCTGGTGGCTGGACTGTTCACTAGGGCAGAATATAAACATAATAGTATTCTGCTGCAGAAATAATTGGTTACTGGACTATGGTCAAAGTGTTGGTATTGATGTACAAAGCTTTTGGAAGCAGGCTACATCAAATATTGCCTTATCCCCTACATACCCAACCAATCACTGCATTCTGCAAGAGAGGGCATCCTGAAAACGTGTTCTACTTCATGGAGAGCACGTGTTGCGATGGGGTCTGACAGGCCACCCCTCTGTTGCTGGGTAGGATCGTTTAGATGGCTATTGGCAGTGACTGGGCTGTTTGGGTTACTGGGGAAATTTTGATGTTGTCAATTTGTGGGATGGACCAAAGGTTTTAATATACAGGGCATTGAGCTGCATGCTCTGGATCACATGCCCACGCTCCCTAATTTAGAGCTCTTGCGTTTGACTTTGCTATGCCTGTCATGGGGTCATCTGCCTTTGGAGCAGGGGCCTGGTAGGAATTTTGTCCATTTGGCTTATTGGCTGGGGCCATTTGGTTTTTGCCTACTGCGTAGCAAATCGTCACAACTTGTAAGTTGCGGTTAGGCATTGGTTAAAAATTGGTTGGTGGAGGAGTAAGGATTGGCTGTGCCTGCCCCTCCAATGCTGCCACTGCAAGGGAATTCCATTAAAGGAACCCAGGGACTCGCCATGCTTTCGTCCGAATCCCTGGCATGGGGCTTGGGCTGCGCAAGCCCCTGGGAGCATGCGGGGAGAGGTGAGGGTCTGGTGCCCAGCTCCATTTCTCCCCCAATATTGTTTTCCCTTACTGGCTTTCACTGGAATCCGGAAGTCAATTCTGTCCCTGGTCAGAGACAGATAGTCGTAACCAATGCCTAAGCAACCAGTCACATTTATGTATTTTAATAAAGTTGTGGCCAAAATTATGCCAAAAACCTTAAACAAAAATTCTGTGTGAATTGTGATTTATTTGGAGGTGGCTTGGGGACCTCGACACACAAATACCACCCTATCAGGGTGTCTGATCTGCATGATGGCAGAATTAGGCTTTAGTGCTTTAGCACCTATAACCTGGAACTCCCTCCCACTGCATATCAGACAGGTATATTCTCTATTTTCTTTTCTGCACCTGCTAAAGAAACACCTTTATCAACGATCCTTCTAAGATCTTTATCCCAATTGGTACATTTCTTGAAATTGAATTGATCTTCTGTATCCATTGTTGTTATTTTAATCTGTTTCTATACTTTCATTTTTATATTTGCAATTGTTTTAACATTTTTTTATGTATGCAACTCTTTTATATATGTTATTATATTGCAAATCGCTTCAGGATGCCTCGTGGGAAGCAATTCATAAGTGAAATGAATATTAATAATATGTCTGAACATTCCCTTTGTTAGAAAAAAACAACCCCATTGATATGGAAAGCTATCATATTAGGAACAAAGATTTAGCCTGTTATTCTCCTTGTTGTGCAAGGTTTCAACCTACCATGAGACATTTTTTGTTTATTTTAAGACGCGCAATTTGATAACTGCAATAGGAAGTGTTATGGTCATCGAAGAGCTTCCAGGCTATTCTGAATCAATTAAATTTCCTCTCAAAATAAGATTAGTAGTGGGTATAACTGAGTAGAGAGAGCCATGTGCACTAGGAGGTTGGGGTGGGGTTTGCAAATGTGCTTCTACCTTCCACCCATGAATTCAGCATTCACATGTTCAGGCAAACACCTGAACATCATTTCTGCACTATCTATTTCCTTTTGTTATCTAATCCTTGGCTTCTTTTTCATACAGTATTCTCATACTATGTTTTGACGCTATGGACTTGGAATAAAAGATTTTATCTTCTCAGAAATATTTTAATGTTTTACAGGCAGAAAAAAAATGGGCAATAAATATATAAATAAACCTTGATACTCCAAACAGACAACTTCATTGCTATGGTGACATGAGACTTTTTTAGTTTGCATACACCTATATATTGGATATAGGCTTTCTATTTTTCTGAGTAACTGAATATAAGATATCTGCAATAATTTCTTTAGGACAAAAGAAAGCCATCTAATGGTTGCTGCCTGGCGCATAGTTCATAATACTCAACAGGATATGTGCGTGCACAACTTTCATTTCCCCCCGAATCTTAATGATTCCGTTCGTATACTGGTAGAAAGTGTTATTCCCTTTGTATAATCCTGAAGAGTCCACGAGAATGACCAGAGAGAATAGGAGAGATAAATAAAGAAGCCTTCTGTGAGAGTAATGCAGGAATAAAGCATTTTTCAAAAAAGCGTATCGGTGAGAGTTACACAGGAAAGATGGCCATTAATCCCATGAATAGCATGTTGTCACCCTAATGGTTTCCTGCTCTTTTCATACCAGAGCGAATCAGGATATACAAAAGGATACGTACATGTTCTTCTTACTATCCATAGCCTAGTCTCTTGAGCTGCTGAGAGAAAATAAGGAGCAGCAGAATTTATACATGATTTAGACAGAACATCCTGGCTCTTTCTATGTGCCCTCAGGTGAGAGCAGCAGCTGAAATTTTCAGGGGACAAAAAACTCTTTACTGGAAAGTTCCCACTTTCTCCAAGGTGACCGTGTTGGTCTTGCTGTAAGCACGATTGAGGACCAGAACTGATTACAGCTGGACTTGGGGGGAAATGGCTTAAACTACACTATTCTTCTCCATTAGTCAGAAAGTTTATAGACTTTATAAATAGCAATGTTATTTTGAGAGAATCTTGAGTTTCCTTACTCTAATCAAGCAGATAGGTACAGCTTGGTTAGTCACCATATGTTTCCACCCCAAAATAGCATCCATCAGAGAAAAATTGGTCATCGTGACAGGTCATCAACTTTTCATTTTTAAGAAAGATAGGTTCTGGGGCATTGGTACTTCCATTTCTCATTTATACTGAATATGACTCAGAGACCCTTTTTAACCAGGCCTTTGGTGGACACGATGGACATCCTGTACCCTTTTAAAATGCAGCTCCTTTTGGGGGGGTGTTATTGGGTTATTGTTTTTATTTTGATTATATATATAGTGATACCTCGGGTTAAGAACTTAATTCATTATGGAGGTCCGTTCTTAACCTGAAACTGTTCTTAGCCTGAGGTACCACTTTAGCTAATGGGGCCTCCCGCTGCCACCGCACCACCACCGCACGATTTCTGTTCTCATCCTGAAGCAAAGTTCTTAACCCAAGGTACTATTTCTGGGTTAGCGGAGTCTGTAACCTGAAGTGTCTGCAACCCAAGGTACCACTGTATTGTGATCTTTTCTGTGAACCACCCTGAGATCTCCGGGTATAGGGTGGTATATAAATTCCATAAACAAAAATAATTAAAATGTTAGGCCTACTTGTATTATTACCATTGCACACAAAGATTGTTAATTCCTTTGCCCCTCGCTTCTCTATAATTATGCTCTTGCTGTTTATTAAAATGCATGAGGATGATAAAGAACCAAGGCAGGACTCAGGAGTAGCTAACTTGTGGCTCTCCAAATGCTGTTAGATGCCAACTTCCATCTGCCCCAGCTGGGATGACCATTGATCAGGGATAATGGTAGTTGTACCCATATAATATCTGGAGGACAACAAAGTAGCTATTACTGATCCAAAGACAAAACTATGTGTAATACAAAACAGTTTACCACACAGGTTTCTTTTTATGCGGAGAGCAGTCACTTTTTATGCGGAGAGCAGTCACTTTTTATGCGGAGATTGTCAACTCCCAGTCACCAATGAATGAATAGTATTTCAAACTTAAGCCTTTGTATAATCTACATGCACAACAAACTCTTATATATTGTACATAAAACAAACCCTGCCTCAAAAAACACATTTTTAATGCGGTTTCTCCATAAGAACAGAGAAGATGGGTGCCATAAAAATAGGAAAGGGTCTTTAGTACTAGAATGTCAAAGACCAACATTGCTGAGCTGAACTAAGTTGGGGGGAAAAGCTGGGTTTTGTTGATTATGCTTTAGCCTTGACTACAGCTATGACATACAATGAGAGTAATACGGTAGAATAAATGGTATACTTCGAACCATAAGTGAGGACTTTTGATTGCTCACACGTGTATGTGTGTGTGTGTGTGTGTGCGCATAAATAGGAAATCAACACAGTAGGCGACAGTGCCTATTCTATACTTTTCTGTGAAATCAGAAAAATTGTACAGCTGGCAGTTCTTAGAAGGGAGCATTCAGAAATGTGGCACCCACCTCTTCAGTCTTAAGTGAGGAAGTCCATCTTTTTGCATGTGTAGTAGGCTAGACCTACCCACTTGCTCTTGTGAGAGATCAATGATACACAGCTTGATTGTAATTGGGGTCTGCGGGGGGGGGGAGGGTAGTTAATCTGTTTAGAAAAAGGGATATACATGAATGGATTCCCGCCACCCCCCCAGCTCATCAGAGATGAAGTCCACCTGAAGAACAGCATGATCTGAAACACTCTGAAATAAGTCGCACTGAGTTCAATAGGACTGATTAATTAAACTTGATCAGCACTGATTTTAGAAGTTACATAAATCTTTAATAGAAATACTATAAAAAATACATTCAAAGACTGTTTCAAGCACACATTGCAGCTAGACCATTTAAATGTTCCAAAACATTGTTCTTCCTGTATGTGTGTGTTTTAAGCAAGGCTCAGGTATAATCAATATGGACAAAAGAGTTTGTGGTATCTTTTTTCTTTCATGCGATGATCCTGTGAAGTACATCATTGTCATCTGTATTTAACAGAAAAGGAATGAAATTTGAGGACAGTCACTTCTTCCAAAAGCACACAGTGAGGATATAATTAAACAGGATTTAAATCAATATCGCTGAGACCCATATATTCTATCCAGAGTTAAAATGTACTTGAGAAAACAATTCCAAAAACAAAACCCTTTCTTAACCTGAATTTTATTTGGAAAAAGGAAAAGAATTTATATTATATTCTTTTAATTTTTGTTTGTTAGTTTTCTTTTTAAAACAATCCCAGTTATGAATGCTGCTGGGGATTTAGGGGGAAATAGCGTACAAGGTATGGAGTTTGCCATCTTAATATGTAGCATAATTACTTAAGCAATTCATTCAACATTGAATTAAAAAATTAAAAAATTGAGCATTTTGAAAATGTGAGCATAGTGCACAAAAGAGCCCCATAGACTCTTTGGGACCAACTATTGAATGCATTCATCACATCTGTTAAGACTGACCAGGATGTCTCTTATTGGCTTATAGAGGGATGTAGGATATTGTAGAGGTGGCCATGTGCTGCACTCTGCCAGCTACAGAGAGTGTGGCAGATGAGAAGCTACCATAAGTGGTGACTCTGTAGATGGTGTCAAATGTATGATCCTAAAATGGGATAGCAGCAGTTCAGGGGTAAGTAAAGCCACCCCTGGATTTGCTGGATTCAAAGCTGTGCCATTTTCCTGACAGGGGTCTGATCTGGGCCCCTCAGCTGCGTTAGCAGTGTAGCTTATGTAGTAACACAGAAAAACAAGATCATTTCCCTCACTTTCCACTCTGGCTGGCACAAATGTCAGGGCTTGGCATTACTTCCTACCTAGGATTGGATTGTTCTACCTCTGCACCATCTGTGAAGAGTCAAGGATTCAGTGTCACTTAAAGAAACACTCTCAATGGTTGTCCCTCATCTTTGAAATTCTCTACTCCTGCAGACTCACAAATACTGAAGTCTGTAAACCAGAGTTGGGGAACCTTTGTTCCTCCAGTTGTTGTTGAACCCCAATTCCTATCAAGCCTAGCCATTGGTCATGCTGCTCTGGGGCTGTTGTGAGATGGAGTCCAACAACATCTGGAGTGCCATAGGTCCCCCATCTCTGCTGTAAACCTTCTGGAAGGAGTGTAAATTCTTTGGAACTGACTTAGTATGTTCAAGAATAGGGTCTGCTCAATCCCGTTTCCTAGATCAGCATGAAACTTTTCTGTGATGAGCTTTCCCTCCACCAGACTGACAGATATTGTTTCACCATTTGTTCATGCTTTGCTGTATCTGTGCCATATTCATTTGTGAGCGTACCTTTTTGACTCTAAGCTCTTTGGGGCATGTTTATTTTGAACTCTGTCATAAAGTTTTAAAATTCAAGTGAGAAGAACAGTTTATGTCGGAAAGAGCGAACAAGTTTCCTAACGTAGTAGAATGCATTTGAGACAGAAGCTGTCTCATCAACACAAGGTATTTGTTTAAGAAACTACTAGGATTGTTTTGTCTAGTTTCAGTTCTACACAATCAATCCAGCCAACAACACTGAGAATAGCTTAAGATTCATGATTGCTTTGCCCTCTGATATTACATTTTTAAAACAAGCCAGATCACAGGGACCACAATTTTTTTAAAGTGTATAATGTACTATGTAGAAATTTCAGCTTTATTAGCTTTATTTAAAACTAGTGCTGAGCCAAATTCCATAGGCTTTTTCTTTGGAGTGGGGGAGGTGAGACTGTCCTCATATATTAATTTAAGGGGATATGTGAATTTTCAGAATTGTGACCAATATTATTTCTAGATATTAATATCCATGGAAACAACATTATGTAATTTCTAGGGAAATTGCTCTCCAGAAATAGCCAGGAACATTCAAGCTAGCAGTTAGAAAGAAGGGAAAATAAGGAAAACCCTTGACCCCTGAGCCTTTTAAGCTTTACTTGTTTAATCTAGATACTTCACTGAAGATATAACGAATAAGTTTAGAGGTGCTAAGTATTCCCTGCAATCTCTTTTATAACATCATTCACCCACTACAGAAGGAGAGGATATCTAGGCAGATTTTAAGAATTTTGGCAGGGTAGAGCATTAAATTAATAAAATTAGACAAATGCCACCCAGCTGCTTTAAGGGGAAATCAATATTGCCCAGGCAGGTACATTATGTGATTCACGAGAGCAGCCAATAGCCAGACTGTACAGTGGACATGGGATAAAATCAGACCAAATTTTTATTGACAGCAGCAGACAGGGTAAGGGTTGGCATGGCATTGGGGATGGGATCAGTTTATCATTCCACAAACCCAATGTTGATGGAATGGGTCTGTTGGGTTTGGACTTCCCCAAACCTGTACCATTGGAGTTGGTCACTGTTGAACATTGTTGTGATGCAAGCCAAGCAAGCGATATCTCACTGGGCAACCAGGGTAGAGATTCCAACCAGGCAGATACCACAATTTGAGCTTGGGGATGCCGTGGTCAATCCTCCCCTCAGGCCCATTATATGAGGCCCCCATACTATGTTGATCCTGCCCAATGCCATTTCCTCCCTCAAAAATCAACGTTCTTCCACCTAACAAATAAGGTCATAATTTCATTGAGGGAAGGGTGGGGGGAAAAACACCCAACCAAGTGCCAATCAAATTGAGAAAAGAAAATGCATTTTGGCCCTGTCAACCAGTGGAACAAAATTGCTAACACAAGTGTGGGTGGGCAGGAAGCTTCTCAGTGGCCCTGAGCTTCAGGGGGAGCAGACTTATATAGGCTTTGCCCTCCCCTTTGCAGGGGCTCATGGGACAGCTTTTCCCTGTGAGCCCATCCCACAGGCAAGATACGAGGCAAAAATATTGCCCACCATTTTGCTGCTATCAGTAGGGCCCAGCACAACTGGGAAAAGGCACCTCAAGCTCATTGGGCACATTGCAAAAGTGGAGTCAATGAATATTTCGCATACCTTTAATTTAAACTTATTACAGTGGTACCTCGGGTTAAGAACTTAATTTGTTCCGGAGGTCTGTTTTTAACTTGAAACTGTTCTTAACCTGAGGTACCACTTTAGCTAATGGGGCCTCCCACTGCCGCTGCACACTTTCTGTTCTCATCCTGAAGCAAAGTTCTTAACCCAATGTACTATTTCTGGGTTAGCGGAGTCTGTAACTGAAGTGTCTGTAACCCGAGGTACCACTGTACTTATATAGTATCTTCAATGAGAGATGCAGTTTAAATGAGCCATTTGTTTTCCATTGGTAAATAAGAAAAATATTAATTTCAACTTCAGAACTTACTGTCAGAAGAGGAAGTAAACATTTTATAGACTGGAGTGTGTGTGTGTGTGTGTGTGTGCGTGAGAGAGAGAGAGAGAGAGAGAGAGAGAGAGAGAGAGAGAGATTGAATTAAAATGCTGCTGGTGATAGAGCTATAAATAAAAGATACAGTTAATTTGTTGTTCAAATTACTGGAAACGATCCTGCCGGGGGCACTGCACATAATTCCTTGCTTGAGTGACAGGGTGTTAATGACAAGCACTGATGCGTTTAAATCAAAGGGCTGTTATCCCTTTATACCACCTACCAGGACAGCGTCTGCCTTCATGGCCTACTCCAAACCATAATTTGTTTTTCATTGACTGACTTGATGTTAACGACAAATATTAACCATAATGAATCACCTCTCTGAGCCATATGATTTATACATGACCTCTCTCCAAATGACATTTAACATTGGGAGGGGAAAATAACTAAGTTTAACAGATATATATTTATGTTTGTTGGGTTCTTTTGATGTTGTTGAAGCACAAGCACTTTTTAAAAATTGTGTTGTTTTAATTTAGGAAATGAATGTATATTCAATTAACGAAGCAAACCAAATGAACACACCTTTCAGTTTAACATGTTGTATTTGGGCTTTCCATGTTCACTCAAGCTCAACAATGCCAGTAAATTACAACCCTTGACAGACATGTTATTTAAACTCTACCCATATGATATGACACCTGGAGCTGGCTAGCTGGTGGACCAAGGAATGAGGCTATCCATGATGATGCCTAGTGCCAGTAGAGAACTGAGAGAAATCAGTGTTACTATGAAAGAAATGCCTATTTTCTGTAAAGACTCTAAGGGGTGAGGGATCTTTTTCAGCCTAAGAGCTATATCCCCTTCTGTGCAACTTTCTGAGAACCAGTGATGAAATTTGCCAGCGAGGATGGGATAACCAGAGGCATTATCAAAGTTCAAGGACAAATTCCACCCATGCAAAAACACTAGGGGTGTGAAGCAAGACCAATGAAGGATGTGACCTGGAAAGAGTTCCAGGAGCCAGAAAGCTAGTCCTGGAGGACTCCAATTGGCCCCCAGGCCTGAGGCTCTCCATCCCTGCTGTAAGGATTGTAGTACCAGGTGAATAGAGGTACCATAAATGCCCAGTTTATGGTACCTCTCTGATGTGTTTCCATGCATGCACTGGATTGTTTTGTGTTAAGTTGGAGGATGATTAGAGAATGGTTCCTCACTTCAGCCATCTGAATGCGTTTAAAATGTGTGACTTGCCCTGCACACACTTCAAGCATGGTGTACCTTGCTCCTTGCTCAGTATCTGGATGATATAGTATAGTCAGGCAAAGCAAGACTGGGCCTAGTGTGATGGTTTTGAAAGAATTATCCTTACCTTACCTTACCTTATTTTCCCGCTATGCAGTCTCTAAGCAATATACATAGGTTTGTTTTTGATTTGTCCTTTTCCGTGTGGCATCTCCAGTTTTTCAAACTATAAGTACAATTTATTTTCAGAATTTTGGGGGCCCTGCTAAACAAAGATAGCTTTCTTTGCATGCCATCACAATTCGGAGATAACAGTCACAGAGGATTGAAGAGTTTTACAGAGATGCTGTAACTTTGTGGATGTAGGGGCATGTTCCGATTTTGGAACACAAGTCAAACAAGAGCATATATCATTCCTCTCTTGAGCCTTATACACAACTTCATTTTGTTTTCAGTGGATGGAAGTAATATGATCCAATAGAAAGAGACAGCAAGCATTGAATCTGATTTTTATTGCAGTGGATAGAAGTAATATAAAAACTGATTTTTATTTTCGGGGTTTTTTTGTACCTAGAATCACACAGTGAATTCATTCTGCAGATTATCTTGCTGGCTTAGAAATATCTGCACCTCATATTTGAAGCAGGAAGCAGCAAAAGAGCAAGGAAGTTATGGGGCTTATTTTAAAGGTGTTTACAACACTGTTATATCACACGGATTGTTGGGTGAGCACATGCTGCGTTGTGATAAGGTATTGGCTTTTTGGAAACCAATGATGCTTTTTTAGTGGGTTCTTTCTTTCTTAAGCTCAGTATCTTAGCAAGAAAGAATAAATGTAGAAACTTGGTACATTTGCCCTATCTTTTATTTATTTTTATAAAAATAAATAAATAGAAATGTTTTCCTTGTATTCTTTACTGATACTGCCAGGGTATACAAAAAAGCCACCAACCAAGAATGACTAGATGTTCATCGAGATTTGACACCCACCTCTGAATAGCTCATGCTTGATCTTGGGGTGCTTTCATATGATCCACTAATTATCTAGAACCAGCTAGGAATGGGAAGTCGCCCACCACATTCTGTTTGGCTCCCATTCCCATGTCTTTGCTTTGTTTTGTGTCTGCTTTGCCCATCTTTTGATTTTAGCTATGCAACTTGTGCACATGCAGCTTGTTCTTGCTGCAGTTCTCTGATTTGTCTACTCATTCATGTAATTCCCTCTTCTCCTGCCCCTCCCTCTCAAACCCACAAAATTCTATGTGGGCAATGTACATGAATAAAGTGTCTCTTTATGAAAAAGAGTGAATATTGGGTATGTGTCCTGAATCAACCAATCCTTCTGCTGTTTGATTATTTGGCAGGATTAACCAAGGTTAAGGATTGCCTTATGATGTACATCAATTTGGGGTGGCCCCACGAGTTTACAATTTTGGAGGCACTGTGTCCCATCTGCCCCCATCTGGGTGTCTGGGCAGAAGAACCTTACCCTAGAACCCTTTAATGGGATACCCTGATTCATTGTAGCCAGAGGCATTGGGTTAGCATCCACATGGACTAAGGATCCAATCTGCCATCAACCAAAGACTTCCATAACAAGGTTTTATGCAGGACCTGCCTGCTTAGTCATGGGCAATCCTACGCATAAAGTGTGTGGGGAATCCAGCATTGACTGAGCCTGAGATCTGGGTGCAGCTGGCTTTTATAGTACTTCACTATAGCCTGGGAGTAATTTTCCCTCTTGCCTGCTCCCTAAACTGCACTCTAAAGTTCACCTGCAATTGGATGCAACTTTGGGTGGTCCCCAGCAGCCAGCATACCCAGTGGAGGAGGAAGTGATGTCCTCCTTTGGCTGCACTGAAGCCAGAAGACAACCTGACACTACCATGGCCATGACAGACTGCAACTACCACTTCACTCCAGCTGGCAGTAAGCATCCATTGATAGTGCCACCATATGGCTTGTATATTTTTATTTTTTTCTTGTTGTAATTTTTTCTTTTGTATTTGTTTGTATCTGTTTGTATGCTTGTTATGTATATAATGTTAATAAAAATGTATTTGGGAAAAAAAAGATAGTGCCACCATAACTCTGCTGCTGATGCTCAAGCTTGCCTAAACATCATGCCCTCTGAGGTTGCAGTCCAAACCCACTCAACTGGGACTCACCTCTGAATACACATACAGTATATTACCATGTAAACCACACAAGAAGCCTAGAGGGGGAAGGCTGAGCTGATACCCACAAACAACCTGCTCTGTGAGTGTAATGCTGGATCCAACCCAGGTTATCTAGGAGACCAATTTGATTCATGTTTATTCTAAGAGTAATCCCAGATAAAGTCACTATCATGTTTCCCCAAGTGTCCTTCAGATTAGACCCTTTTGTGCTGCAGTGACTCTGGATGCAACCACCCAATCATATACTCCATAGTTCCAGCTGAGGTTCCACTAAAATCCAGGAATTACTTCAGAACTATTACGTGAGTGGCAGTTTTGCTCCCCAACTATGTGAAAATCATTAAATGATTTCTGGAGATGTGCAATATTTTTTCATGAATGCACAGGCTGAAGATGGAAGCAGAAAAAAATCCAATCCCACCATTTACATTACACACACATACATCAGTTTCTCAGGGACATGCATGTGCCTTATCACTGGTGTACATAGTTACTATAGTGATTAATGGTTTACTTGATTAATAAGAAGTATGTAACTAACAGGCATTTCCTTGATATTACCGGATACACAGATTTGAACTATCAACACCCAGGATTCCAAAAGGCCCAGATGAACACATTTTGGATGTGCATTTTCATTAAAAGGCATGGTAATTAATTAGACTGTATTAGGGAAACATATTCCTTACTAGCAAACATGCTGTGATAATCTTTGCTTTGAGATTCTGTTCCTTCTCTCGGTACATTTCCTGTGAGCAGAGAAAGATTTCTGAGAAGGTTTAGAAATTATCAGAGGAAAACCACAGTAGGAGTTCTTCAAATTGTTGAAAATCTGAATGTGTTGAGCTATATAACTAGACCATATGAGGGAAGACAGGTTGGTTTTTAGAATAATAGAAACGAGTATCAGGCTGTTCAAGTTCACAGTGATGGACACAATATAAATTCTCTAAGGTCATTTTATTGAAAAGATCTAATCACAGAAGTTTTATCATTTACATCCACCAGTCCTCAAACATCATCAGTTTATAAAATACATGGGTAAAAATTTATTACACCAAAGAACTGTAATTTTTATAATTGTATTTAAAATGTTTCTTCATGTTTGTAAAGCTCCTGAATGTTCGTAGCAATATAAATAATAATCTTTGGCTTTCCACATGTTGTTGGATTCCAGCTCTCACTAGACAGCATGCTCAGTGATTATGGGAGTTGTAGTTCAGTAACATTTGGAAGGTCACAGCTTCCCTATCCCTGTCTTCCATCATAAAATTGTTAGAAACCCTAGTCACTTGGAACAACTCTGCTAGAAAACTACTTGAGGGTGCAATGGTGGCAGAGAAATGGTGGCAGTTTCTTTGCTGAAAACACTGTCACAAAGTAGGCGCTGTGAACTTTTGTGTTTGGTGCTATCCATTGCAAGACATGTGCCACTTGTGCTCTAGTCGTCTTTCATCCTATTTCATCACCCGATTGCCCAGGAAGCCAAGAAGATGCTTGGTGTCAGGAATGAGTCAGCTCCAAGCGAAGGGTTGCAGCCAATTGCAGAAAGCAGCCAGGAACAGAGAGGCTTATATGTTAGTCAGGCAGGGGAGAGCTGGCAGCTGCAGACTTCGGCTCTTCCTGACCTTGACGGGTAGGCTGATAAGGTAGTAGCTGAGAGCAGGCTAGAACACAGTCAGAGCTCTCAGGAAGCTCAAAAAGGCATGAACAAACACAGAGATAGTATGTCAGAACAGGAAGAGGTTGGAGCTTATCCACTAAGTCTGAAGAGTCAGCAAATGGGAGGGCTGCTAGATAGTAAGCAAAACAAGAGACATAAGGGTCGTAAGTTAAATATCTTATGTTGAAGCCAGAACAAGTCTTCAGAAAGGACATCTTTAGTAATGATGTTGGAGGCTTTGTTAGAGCCCTCCGGAGCTATCTGTTTGTTTTTGCAATGAATCCTCCTTTTTAATTACCTACGCTTACTGTGTTATCAAGCTGGGAACCTGGACTCCTGACACTTGGGAATGATTGAGTCAACAGCCTTGCAATCTAATACGGAGGCCATGGTTTGATAGAAGCACCAACCATATCAAGCTGAGAGCATCTAGGATGCTACTAGATTACATAAATCCCTGACAGTGGATATTAATGGGTACACTACCCCTGCAGAAGGGAATGGAAAATGCTGATCTAAACCTGAACACAAAATGGTCTGACCAAGAAAACAGGCTCCAAGACAACTCAATCCAGAGCACTGATCCCTTGATTCCTTAAAAACACCAGGGGATTCTTGACTAGGGCATCAGCTTGAGACATGCAGCTGTACAGTAAATGTACGGTGCATTGTGTACAAAGGTGTCCAGAGAGTGAGCACATGCTCATTGGTAGAAATTGCAAATCATGGTAAATTACAATTTATTTTATTAGCATTTATGTCTCTTTAAAGTAAATGCCAACCTGCTGAGTTTTCCAGACTGATTTTGTGAGTGCCCCCAAACTCAAGATACACCACTGATTATTGATAGCCGCCTAAATGAGTTATCCAGAAAGTGAGGACTCTTGTGTGAAATTCAACTATGTACAGTACATAGAGTTGCCAGGTGCCCATTCAAGACTTTTATCTCGTTCAAATATGCTTTGTGAATAGTGCATTCAAGGATATACAGCAGGTCATTCTCCACTGAATGTGGGCATTCACAAATCTGAGATTGCCTGTGTTAGATAATGACATTACAAGTAGCAAAAACTTTCTTTGCTAGTTTGATAGGAACTCCCTGTGTGGATTTTAGGATGAGAACAGTTGATGATAAAGTGCTTTTCTAGCACGAATTAAGAAAAAGAAATATACAAATTTTTATAATATATGCTTTCATTTGTGTGTTTCTGGTTTCCATAAAACATGCACAGAGAGAAAGAGCTATCCTCTCTGAAGTCAGCTAGAGATCACATTGAGGAACCAGCATTATTAAGCCACTTTGTGTTTGATTCTGTGATCAAAGAACTTGAGTGCAGTGTGGAGCTGTTTGTTTTCTTTACACCCCAAGCTTCAAATGTGGACTCCAAGAAGAGAAAGATAAATCCTGACAGTAACAATGGCAAATCTTTAATGGTGCTCATTAAAGTCAGCATTCATTTTTCCCCCAACAGGTCAGTTTGAAATTCTATTTTAAGACCAAAATGCACTTAAAATTGCCTTTGGGCTATTTGTAAGAAGCACTTCCAAAACGTATACCTCCTCTCCCCTGTTGTGCTGCATAGAAGTCAGCGTAATTTGTTCCCTTCGTTCCTTTAATTCCTACAGGAATAACCATTTAAAAACAGAACTGGAGGCTCCTTTGATCTTCAGGTATCAGCTGGACAATGCTTCAAAAGTACAGCAGTCGAGGAAGTAAGTGTCCTATGAAAAAGCCTCAATTATCATAAGAGCTAGCCCTCAACATGCTTTTACAATCGCAGATCCCTTTGTGCTCCAAATTTCAACTTCCATAATACAGAGGTGCTTAAAGCAATTATTTATGATGGGATTACCTCATAGTCATTTTCGGCCCAGCACATGGAGCAAAGTTGCTTTCTCGGGCTGAGCATTGCAATCCAGTTGAATGGATTTTTACCTCCCCCACTTGTCTGCTTTAATCGATGAAATATTCTCTCATGAGAGATATTGCTGTTCCTTGATTGCAATATTTCTTGCTTGCATAACTCTCCAGCAAGGATGGAAACAAAAGCAAGGCTAGATTCTCGGATGCAGTGTCTCATAATATTTACAGAGCTGTGTTTATTTCATGATCGCACTGCACCAAGGATACAATTTGATGTGGCACATGAAATTCAGCATTCCGAGAAAGTTTAGTTTTATTAAAGAAAGCCAGTCAGTCTACAAAGAAAGGCTTGAAAATGCCTTGGCTACACCAGATGAGCAGTGCAAGCCTATACCTATTTACTTACGAGTAACTTCCTTGGACTTCAGTGGAGCTTACTCCTAGATAAAAAGGTACACAACTGCATCCTCAGTCTCAGAAAACAAGCTGTGGGCATGCATTCATTTTATTTATTAAATATAATAATTATAAACCACTCTCTTGTAAAATATCAGGGTGGTGGACAGAAATACAAAAATAAATGTTCCTCTCCACGGAAATCTTTAGTAAAAGGCGACAGATTTATATGATCTGAAGAGAAAACAGAGTATCCCTCTGATAAGGTATTCCTTATCAATTTAGAACAGAAGCAATGTTTTCCAAGAGCTTTGTGTCCTGAAGCTGACCACAAAGTTTACTTGCATTACACTACATGGTGCAGAATGTCAGGTTCTGTTTTGTTACTGATAAGTAATATTGCACTGATAATTTATGTGGCACACTAGCTTTAAGAGCTTGTGTGGTGTAGTGGTTAGATTATTGGACTATGACCAAGGATACCGAAGTTCAATTCCCTGCTCAGCTGTGGAGGTGTCAGGCTTTGGGGAATCCAATCCCTCCCACGGTAGCAGTCAAGAAGCAGAGAAACAATAAAAGTTCTTACCACGTAATTTATTAATATTCACAGAGAGAGACGAAGGCAGTGGCATAGCGTGGGGGTGCAGGGGGGGCCGGCCACACCGGGCGCAACATCTGGGGAGGGGCGTTCGCACTCGCAGCTCTCTGCCCCTACCGGGCTAGGGGGCGCAAATTACTTGCCTTGCCCCGGGTGCTGACAACCCACGCTATGCCACTGGACAAAGGAATGCAGTCTTCTCTAAATAATGGTGTTGTTCCATGTAAAGTCCCACTCCCCTACATCTCTCCTATTTTACGTCACCCCTGTATCAGCTAATCTGAGCTTTCTGCCTCTGATCTCTCTGTTCTAATAGCCTCAATGCCCGCCTGGTTCTGGGAGAGGGGAGGGGGTCATGAATGCTTTCCAAGGACACTGAGTCTGTCAGCTGTCTCTCCCCTGGTGCTTCTTCTTCCTGCTGTTCCTCTTCCAGTATTCCCCAGCTTCTCCGCTCTGAACCCTCTGAACTATGCTCTTCTGCAAACCACTGTTCTAAATCTATACTGTCCTCCTGCACTCAGGAAGGTTCAGGAGAAGGTGGTGGGCGGTCTCCATCATACCTCCCCAGTCCAGCTGCTGACAGGAGGTCACTGAGTGAGCTTAGTCCTGTCACTGTCTCTCACCCTATTCTATTTCACGGAGCTGTTGTGAGGATAAAATGGGGAGGGAGAGAACCATGTTCATGTATGCCATGGTTGGTTTTTGGTTGAATCCACGGCTGCAGCTATGGGAAAGCAAGACCCTCTTGAGGTGCCAATGTTGTGAACCCATCCTATGTAAATAAACCATATATCTGAAAGACAACACAGTCTCCGCTGTGCCTCATTTTCAAAAAGAAACATGAAGCCTGGGTAAAGTTCTTGGAACCCCTGGAATCTCAGAGATTGGGAATGGTGTGCAATGCTAATAAAAAAGAACATTCTCTTGAACATAGTGGGGCTAACTTGTGTCTAAACATGCTTAGGATTGTGTTCCCTGCACAAGCACATCAGGGTAGAATCCACTGAAATATTCTCCTTTTAAGGTTCTACCATGCTCTTCTGCGACTACCATTTATTTTAGTTTGAATCATGCAGAAGAATATTCCAGCAGAGTGCCCTTAGAGTGAATGATTATTTTCAGCACAGAAGGAGGCGAGTTGAGTATGCTAGAAGAAGACAGAAGAATAGTGTTTGGAAAAAGCAAATAAGGAGAGAAAGCACAGTTTCCTCTCTTTTATGAGCTTAAATCTTGGTTTCCCCACTTTCTGATAGTAGATTAAGCTATATAAGGTTTTCAACAACAACAAAAATAAATTTCACCTTTTCAATGTGCCTGGTAGTTCTTTGCTGAAAGTCCAATTTCACACTCATTTACACTAAAAATTTACTCCAGACTGAAGCTGGTGTTCTTTATATTGCTTTCTCAGAGTGCTGTCATGCAATCAAGTCCCCTATTCTTCTCTCCCATTGTGCCTGGCCAGAGACAAAAACTAAAGCAGCTACAGAGTGGTCAAAGGCAGAAGGAAAATCTAACATAAGGAAAAAAACGCTTTGAATTCCAGTGGGGAGATAAAAAATGGATTTGTATTAAAGGTTAAATATTCCCTAAACAACAGTGCAACAAGTTTTATAGAAACAATGTCTCTGTATGTTTCCACATTGCTTCATCAATCCACAGCCAAATACCACTGGCATTGTACATTTTTTATCTGCACTGAACAATGTGTAGATACCAGTTACCTCTGAGGCCATTTTCCTGGAAATTATAAATGTTATGTTCTTCTAATGATTAAAAGAGAGCACCTGAAAATGACATATCTCATCTAGAAATCTGAAGCTCTTACATACAAATGCAGTGAAGAAGTGTGATTTCTGGCTTCAATTTTCTTTTCACAGGGATTGAGAGATGGCCGTCAGAAAATGTTGCATTTGCAGACGTACTATACTGTTTTCTTCCCCTATAGAGCAGTGTAAATAGCTACCAACACACCAGCTGTTTCTTGTCAGTGAGACTCATGGAACTGTAATCTTGGTGAAGGGATTTAACTAATTTCAGGAACAATTTGGACAATCTGTAGCTACCCGAAAGGACCCTGAAGTGCAGGAATGTGATTTTTGGCATAATTCAGAGGGAAGTTTGAGTGTTCACAGCACATCCAATTGAATGAGAGTTCTGCAAGAACATCTCATGTAATTCCATGCTATGTGAGGCACAGAGTAGGGCTGAACTCATTGGCTCCATTCCTCGTCTCTGTCACTCCTTCTGTTGGCCTCCATTAGTTGCTCTTCCAAGTTTTTACATCATGGAGGGATTGTACATGAGTAAAGAAGGCACCATGTTTCAGATGTCCAGCCCCCAACAAATGGGGAACTGTAGGAATGAGGACATGTGAGAGGGGGCAACAGGCTCATCCCTACCCTTCCTTTCATAGCCATGTGGTTTGTGTGGCTTCAGCATACACTCACTGTATTCTGAGAGTTCCAACTGTGCCATTGCAATTTTCAGTAGTTGCTGCAACACTGGATAACCATGTAATCACTTCAATACCTACAGAACTTTTAAATTGTACATGGAATCAGCCCACAGGCAGCTTCGTCAGGAGTGTGCAGTCCTCTACTGCTTGCTTTACAGTTGTGTAAGTGGGTGTGACTCACTGAAAATGAAATGTGTGCAGCTGATCTTCCCCAGTTCCATGAGAATGGGGGACAATAATAATTAATGCTTCTTCACACACTGTGCATAATTAACAGATTCCTCCATTTCATTGATAATTGCAGTTTGCTGCTGTAACGTAGTAGCTAGATCTGAGCTACAAAATCAGGAAGTTTGCAGTTTGAACCTTGCCTGTATCACAAATTGCTAAGTGGTATTAGATAAGCCATACTCCCTTAGCCTCTGCTACTCCCAATATACAAATATTGCATTAATAATACTAGGTCTGCCCCAGGTAACATCTGATATGCATTGTTGATGAGGGCAGCGGTATTATGGAATGGTCATAATTAAAAAGGAAGGGGACACAGGTGGCGCTGTGGGTTAAAGCCTCAGCGCCTAGGACTTGCTGATCGAAAGGTCAGCGGTTCGAATCCCTGCTGCGGGGTGCGCTCCCGCTGCTCGGTCCCAGCGCCTGCCAACCTAGCAGTTCGAAAGCACCCCCGGGTGCAAGTAGATAAATAGGGACCGCTTACCAGCGGGAAGGTAAACGGCGTTTCCGTGTGCAGCTCTGGCTCGCCAGAGCAGCGATGTCACACTGGCCATGTGACCCGGAAGTGTCTCCGGACAGCGCTGGCCCCTGGCCTCTTAAGTGAGATGGGCGCACAACCCCAGAGTCTGTCAAGACTGGCCCGTACGGGCAGGGGTACCTTTACCTTTACCTTTACATAATTAAAATGCTTATACACTTCAACACAGACACACATAAAATATACCAAAGACAAGCACTTCAACACATAGCAGTACTGTACGAAGGAGAGTTCAAGCCATCTAGTGAGATAAAAGAACATTTGAGAGTTACACTGCATAGTACTAAGCACCCCTTGGCTGCTGATGCATTTGCTGGCCATGTCCTGACTGAGGATTCAGCCAAAGCGAGAACAGGCTGTATGCACATACAGATGGACTTTCACAGGGGGAACAATCTCCCCTTCAATTTCAATAGAAGGTGGCAACAAGTTATTCAAACTTGCACTATGATTGCCAGACAAGGTGAAAATTGAGAGAGAAAATACGGGAGTGTGAGGAGAAAAGAGAAGCAAGCGAGTGCTGTCTGGCAACACCACCAGGTCAAACAGAACCCACCAGCCATATAGTCTACCAGGCACTTCCTATCCCTCTATACTGAATCCCATTATTGCAGACCTAGGCGGGCAGCAAGAGAAGTGATTCATTGAGTCCACAGAGATGTCATACTGTACTTGGTGCTCCACACTTCTCTGTGTGTCACAACTTGTACAGGTCTCACTGAAAAGTTTAGCATCTGTTTTAGGAATGTCCCCCCCCCCCCCCGAAGTACAGGTAAAGCCTGTCTAGTTGTCACAAGAATCTCTCTCCTCAAGCCTTTTCCTGTGCTCATTTCTGCCTGTATATCCAAAGGAGGCTATTTTGGGTTTTGTAGCTAACGTCTCCTCTTAGAGCACTGTACTAAGGATCAACATCTTTTGAACATTTCATTATTCTGGAACTTGAATGTGTGCCCATTCCATCAATTCAGGTGCTGGGTTACTCAGGCTGTTAATGAGGGAGAAGTGCAATGACCATTCAGTCAAGTCACAGAATATGGAAAAGGTCAAGGCAGTGCAGTCCATTATTCTATTTCACAGAACACTGTGAATTGGGGAACTTGTTACTTGCTCTCTGATGCTTCGTTCTCATGACACAATTATTACAAGGACATAATATAGTTTTAGATTAGGCCGTACTCAAAACAAAGCCTCCAATTAAAATTTCTAAATGGCACAACTTCTGTCCCTCCATTAGACAATTATTAGAAACTGAATGAATATTTGACTGTGCACCATATAGCACTGTAGGCTTAGTTTGCATTTCTCATGTCACTATTTCTGTAGGAGACAGTTGCTGGAGTCAGGAGAAAGACTGGACTATGGCTTTGGAGGTTTGAGGAGGCTCCAGATTTTGGAAGGGCTTTGGCCCACTTTGACCAACAGAATAGCCTCTGCTGAGTATATAAGTACTGAACTGGTGTGGAGAGCAGCTTCTGGGTTCGTTCTACTGCTCATACAATGCTAAGTTCAATAAGGACGACTTTGCATATAAATACAACAGTGACCAAGTTTCTTAAGTGAGGCAGCCCTGAAGTGCAATAGGCGCGTAGAGCAGAACCATATTTTTTGTCTTATATTTCTTCCTCCTGCTGACGGCATAAATTATTTGCACAGTTTTAAAAAACCGGAAGTGTCTGTCAGTGAGAGCTGATGTGGCAATGACAAATGTCAACCTCCTTTGAAGTTTTTTTCCAGGTACACATTCAGGTTTTTTCCATTCAACCTTCCCTGAATTTGATACCCCAGGCATCTCTGTGTGGCCCTCAGAACTTCCCTAAGGCCACACCCCTTCAGTTTGGCCCACACCCCTCGCTGGTCCTGCTTTGCATCCTCCTGGAATGAACGCCTTCATATATAGAAGCTAGCCCACTGTGTAAAAGGTAACATTTAGATTTGTAGCTTCTTCCACTGACATGCAGCCTCCAGAAGTTTTCTGAGAAAGGAATTTCTGAAAAAGGTTCCCCAGATTCAGTATCAAACCAGTATTCAGTATGGAAACAATGTTTCGCTCGGGACACAGCTGGGAAATGTTTTAGCTTGTTATCACAGAATAGCTCGGAATTTGGCTATTTTACCATTTGTCAGATTTGTCAGATATACAGAGTTGCAGCAAGGTTTTGAGAACACAATTGTCGTGCTGAATCAGGACGACAATCTATCTAGCCCAGCATTCTGTTTTTAACACATACAAGGCACACACTTGTGGAAAGTTTAATCATTTTCTAAACCTTTCCCCATCGCAAGAACATAAGAAAGAGTCCTGCTGGATCAGGCAAAAAACCAATCTAGTCCAGGATCCAGTCCCAAGGTGGTCAAACAGATACCTACGGGAAGCCACAATAAGGTCCCGAGTGCAGTAGGGCTTTCCTCGCACATGATTTCTTACAACTGGTGTTGAGATACAGAGCTTCCCAATCCAAGATTCTAATGTGTATGGGACCACACCCAACCCCCTCCAAAATTTCCAAGTGTAAGGGAAAAACCTAAATGGGGGGGTATCCCCCCCAACTGTGCATGCTCTGTGGACATGGAATCCTGACTGAACTACAGAGGGAGGAAATGGGACAGGAATGGAGACTGGTTGTAAACCTAAACACTGCAATATTTTGTTGCAGAACCATGTTGGTTTGTACATATATGTTAAGTTAGGACAGGGAGGTGCAACACTATCCACCTATGTACACATATTTACATAGAATCTTGTCTGCTATTGTAAAATCAGAAGAGGTTTTTGTTGTTGTGGAAGGCTGGAAGATAGCATAGCACACTGACATTTTTGTCAAGAGCATTTCCTCCACCAAAATGGCATGCTTTGGCTTTAGGGAATTTAGCAGTCCTCAGCTGCTAGTGGAGCTGAGGTTAATGAACATCTATTCACAGGAAATATATATGAATTTAAGAGAAACCTATTATTTCAATACTCTGAGGCATTTGTCTAGCGAGCCTTACTTTCTTTTCCGACCAACTCTTCTGCTTTTCCTGCCTGACCTGGCAGAACTGCTACTGTGTGTTGGTTCTGCTTGTTTAAAGGGTAGTTTTATATTACACACTTGTTGTTTTTGCTGTGTGTTCATTATAACCTATGAGCCTCGGGCTGGAGCCCTAAGCCTTTTTGAAGTGAAGGTCAGATGGGATGACTTAAAAAAATATTAAATAAATTAATCTTTTCAAAAGGGAAGTCTGCAAAAGAAGTCGTTCTAATAAAACTGAGTTAGTTGGAATCCTTCTGTAATATGTGGTTTTCTGGGGGCAATCTATGGGATGCAGCAGTAGTTGTAGTCACTGTAGATCCGCAACTTCAGGAGGGCATCTTGATCTATATGAACTCAGTTCTTTCACTAGTGTTCATTTTACAACTTACAGCCCATTTTCATTTCTGCAAGCTGATTTCACTACAGATTCAGAAAATGCAAACTAAGACCCCATTCAGGAGCCTTACTCTACTATTCTGAATGCCTAAGTGGAGACAGCAGGCGCATGTTGCCTGCATCACCCCCTCTATCACATCACAAATGCTGGCTTCTATGTATTGGGTGCTGAATGTCTGCAGCAAAGCGCCTTCTCTACCCTGATACTCTTACCAGCACAGTTTATCCACACCTGCTAACTCTGGCATCTGGTGGCCTCAGATTTTATTTTATTTTGGGATTGTAGATGGCTGCTTTCAAAGAGACCTTACACTAATCTACAGCAGGGATTTAGATAAGGATTCCAGCATTGGGAATGAGGATAAACCTACCAGCATTTTTCCCATCTCAATTTCCTATTTGCTCCATTAGCAGAAATGTATGTGTTGTTTCCTCTAATGGGACAGTAAGCAGGGTTGATTTTTTTTGGGGGGAGGGGCATTATTGGGAAAACCGTGTTGAGGAAAAGGATTAAGCCCCTTTCCTCAGTACCATGATTCTGATCTGAATCAGGGAACCCGGATCCTAATCACCAATCTCTGTTGTCTAATCTAATTAGTCCCCAAAGAGTATATATTTATTTGTTCAAGGAATTGAAGTCATTGGAATTGCTGTTTACACAGAGATAACTCTACTATGCAGCATAATAATTTTAAAGGGTTAGGTCATCGAGATTACACTATTTTTGGAGGAAATCTGTTAGTCTGTGTTAGCAAAAAATTAGTTTCTAAACACAAGCTATGCCCCTATGCTACTGTGTAGAATCATATTTGGCACTATTTCCTGTCTTGACTGAGTGCTAATGATAACTTCCTTTATTTGTAGCTTTCTCTAAGCATGTTAATGATAATGTAAACATCTCTTTTAGAAGCTTTGAAATCTATGAAAACCAAGCAATATATTTAAGGGAACTATGGGAAAAGACTATACTGTGAGCTATTAGAAACAGATGTAACATTTGGGAGTTTAATAGGATATGTTTCCCTCTCAGCCATCTATATTTGCCAGTGATGCTAATGGGAATTATATGTGGGCATCAAGGGAAACATGCCATTTTGCATGTAAATTTCACTTTTTATTAGCTGAGGGATATATTCCCCATTTATCCCAGGGGCCATAATGCTAGTGTCAATTTTTATTTTTATTTTTGCCCCAGCTCAGATGGTTGTAATCAAGCATTAGCATTATTTAGCTTGGTCTAATTTTGTTTTACACTCACAACACTTCCATTATGTGAGTGCATCAATCTAGAGCATTTCTCCTCCCATACAGATTAATAAATAGCCTCCTCCACCTTTAAAGTTTAAACATGAGCAAATAAAACTGCCCATTTTCTATTCCTGCTTATACAACTTGGCTTTGACGTAGTGTCAGTTAAAAAACAAACAAGCTCGGGGAGATGTCCAACTGCTGAAAGTATCTTCTAATGTTGAGGCCATAAATACTTTATGTGATCTGAAACGGATGGTATTATGCCTTATGGCTCTCATTCTAAGGGCTCGGTTGTACTGTGTTCGCTGCACATTGTTTCCACGAATCCAAAATGCATGGGTGGAGAATATTCCAAAACAGGAGAGTTATAACATCTTGTCAGAAGTACTTACCTTCCCCCTTTGTGTGTATGAATGTTGGATCTTGTCTGTTTAGCCTAAAAAAATATTGAAGGCAGGAACTCTTGCTTGCTCTTTATAAAGTGGGAGGATGGTGACTAAGATGATTAATGGGATGTGTGTTGTGGTCTTGGATTCCAAGACCATTGGAAGCACATATAAGCACTTCCATGGCCAGACCTGTCTTTCCCTGTTTTTGTTTCTCAGTGCAGCTTTTGCCACCGGGTCCGAACTATGCCCAGAGATCTCCTAAATTTCCAGAGTGGCATAGGCAAGGAGGGAGGCTGTGTTGGAAAGAGGTGTCTTCAAAGCTGTACTAAGCATGCAGAACAGCCCACATAATGTCTTGATTCCAACGATAATCGCAAGTACCTCTGAGAATATAAAGAGTACATTTCCATCCCCAGTTCATCTAAAATATTTTGGGATCAGAATCCAGGGTTTCGGCATTGAAAAATAGTGGCTTTCATGTAGCCTTCTTTCTACCTTTTCTTTTTCTTTTTTGGTATAACTTTCAGCCTCTGGCAGGATCCCTAGGCGTTGCTTCAGTCATTTTCCTAAGTAATAATAATTGATAGTTATAAAATGAAAAGCTATTGATTTGAATCTAGTTTGGTTCAGGGCCTAATTGCTGATTCTGGACATCTTTTGTCATAAGGAATAACAGCAAAAGATAATTGGTTCCTGTGGTACCATCTTGAATAGTCTTAATTCAAAGATAGCTAAAAAACACCCACCACCTTTCTTTAAGCAAAGGTGAGCTTCAATTATTCAATGAAATGGCCTTTTCTTATAATAGGTTAATAACCCTGAAATGAACAAAGCCTTATAAAAAGTTTGTATTAAAGCCTTTATGTTATTTTCCACCCCTAATTTCATTTCCTAGGGTGTCTTGCAAACCACTCAAAAATGTATGAGAATGGCAAATGACTCATCACCATATTCATATCTTCTCTGAAAGAGTAAACCCACTTCCATCTGTCATAGCAAAACCAATGCTAGTTATTCTGTCTTACATAGCACCTATCAATATGCAGTATAAATGAGAAACAAGAGACATAATGTCTGTTGAAAAGAAATTAAGGTAGCACACTTAGGGACAATGAGATATTTTGACATCAGATTTGACCCAAAGAGATTATTCAATTATAACTAGGGAACAAGATGAATAAAAATAATAATTGAGAAATACCTCTCCAAACTGAGCTTTGTTTCCCGAAACTAAATTACAAATTTACCTATGCCCAATGAATTATTCAGCAAAAGCACAAGCCTTCTCAAGTTATATGTTCAAGCCAGCCTTGCAATCAATGTGGAATATTCAATGTTACAGATGTTTTCCATTTTGGCAATATTACTCTTTTGCTCTGCAGACACTCATTAAAAATAACCTCACATATTCATGATGTTTTCGTTGAGCCTATTCCACCTTATGGTAAAGCATGTATCATGCATATAGAAAGAAAGGTCTAAATGGGTGTAAATTAATCCCACCAATTGAAATTAAATTGGGTGAAATCCAGGGGAATTTAGGCAAGTCAAACCCCATCCAAATCAAATGGATATAGGTTTAACAGTACCCTGAAATGTGCTTTGTTTCAATTCACTTTGTTTGAATTCTTTCTGGCTTTCAACCCTTACTTTAAATCTAAGTGTTTACATAGCTAAAATAATAGTGAGCCCATGTGATGAAGTCATCAGAGTGTTGGCTATGAATGGGAAATTCCACGTTGCATATTTATTTATTCCACAAGATTTATATACTGTCTGCTTGGTTGTAAAAAACCTCACAACCTTACTATCAGCCTGCAATACCTCAAGGACCACCTCTCCCGATATGAACCAACTCAACCCTGCAGTAATCATCTGAGGACCTTCTTCGTGTGCCTTTTCCACAAGAGGTCTGTAGAATAGTAACATGAGAACAGGCCTGTTCTTCAGTGGCTCCTCATTTGTGGAATGGCCTCCCCATGGATGTTTACCTGGCTCCATCACACTCACACACACACACTCATACTCATACCTTGGTTCTTGAATGCCTTGTGACTCAAACGTTTTGGCTCTCAAACACTGCAAACCTGGAAGTAAGTATTCTGGTTTCTGAACTTTTTTTGGAAGCCGAATGTCCGACGTGGCTTCTGACTGAGTGCAGGAAGCTCCTGCAGCCAATCAGAAGCTGTGCCTTGGTTTTTTAAGGTTTTTGGAAGTTGAACGGACTTCCAGAACAGATTCCATTTGAGAACCAAGGTACGACTGTATACAGTCCAAACTGCAATGTGGTAATAATAAACTCTGGGCTTAGTCATACTTGGAGTACACCCATTGAAATAGAAAGACTTAAGTCTGTTCTTTTCAATGTTCTTTTTAATGGAACCACTCTGAGTATGACTACAACTCCTATCAGCCTTCAGTACCCAGGAATCTATGGGGATAAGTTATGTGCTTCAAATGTGCTTTAAGTGTATGGTGTGGGAATCTGGATGTTGCCTAGAGTTCTTGAAAAATATATTCTAACAGCCTTCGCCCCCACTTTCAACCTGCAATAAATGAATATGTCTGGGCGATGTTCAATACATAATATAGGGGGTTCCAGTCTGTAATTTGTGGGGAGGGTATATTAGATCATTTTTTTCCTTCCCTGCAAGAACAGGAATACATAGCAGAACAATTTAAAATAACATTTTATAAACTTGAAAATAAATATTTTCTTCCTACTCAAAATTTCTGATATTTGAAATAGCACAAACGTCAATTTTTTCATCTCCTTTTGTGGGGGAAAGATATAAAGGGGTAGTCAGATGCTACTGCCAGACCATAGGTTCAATAAAACCCTGGGTTTCACTTTTGCCTCCTATGAGCAGGTCTCACTTTTAACCTACCAGAGAAGGAAGGTATCAAAACTACCCAAGAAGTCCCCAGGAAGACTCCCAAGAAGACAAAATAATTGCCAGTGTTGGGTTTTTGTTGTTGCCAGTTTCATGTCTGTTTTCATCTAAATTGAAATTCAAAGCAAAAGTAGCCTTTTCAGACAAAGAGCACAGAACATTAAGGGAATGCCCATGGAAGCCAAAGCCTGTGAAATTATTCAAGGGGTTTCACACATCACTCATTTTTTGAATCCATGAAAAATTTGGCATATGTTCAGAGGGTTGATGGATTGCTTCATTTGCATCCTATTTCTCCATACACTTTTAGAAACAATAACTATGCACTTGTGTATACATGTGTGTGTGTACACACTGTATTTGGGGAGCTTTCCCTACATGCATAGGCTCCCCAAATAAAACTCCAAGGGGCTAGCAGGACACAAGATCCAAGGGTGAAGCTGGCAGGAGCAAGCCTGCTATGCAGAGCCCAAACCCCACCTTTTATTATTTCAGTCATGTGGAATGAAATGACTGAAAGGCCTAGGGCAACATGTCTGAGGCAACAAACCCAGTGAGCTTCATATATCAAGTGGCTAACTCTCCCTCTGCCCTGTCTGTCTATCTATCATCTATCTATCTATCTATCTATCATCTATCTATCTATCTATCTATCTATCTATCTATCTATCTATCTATCTATCTATCTATCTATCTATCTATCATCTATCTATATCTATCTATCTATCTATCTATCTATCTATCTATCTATCTATCTATCTATCTATCTATCTATCATCTATCTATCTATCTGTCTATCTATCTATCATCTATCTATCATCTGTCTGTCTAATCTAATCTATCTAATCTGGAAATACATAGGCAGATAACTGCTGATATTTCACATTACTCTCTCTCTCTCCCTCACTGGTTAGTAGAAATGTGACCACATGCTTTCTCCAAAGAATATGCGATCCTTTGAAGGTGTGTGGAGCCTAGTTGCACTCACAGCTGGCTCTCTTTTCAGTTCCTATGGCAGTCATAACTCTGAGGTTCTACTTTAGGCTTAAGATAATCCTGTCATGTTCTTCTGTGATGTTTCTGTGTTTCAAGGTCCCAGCGAATCGACACTATTTATTAGCAGCCTAGAAAAACACACCCTGCCATAGCTTACTGACACTTAACAGGCTTAAATTGTATCTGTGAAGCTGTCAGGCCACGGGGTTATTATTAACTGAGTCACCGAGACCTTTTCAACTGTACAGTATGTAAGTTTATAGTGTTGGTAGGGAGGATAGGATTTTAAGTGTGCACATTTTAATATATTTAATTTGCCACACTTGGCAGTTTGCTTTGTGAACTGTTAATCTTTTCAACCAATACAGCAAAATGTCAGTGTACTCATTTGCAGAGTATGGTAGGCTTATATCCTGAAACAATAAAGATATAATGGCCTGGCGGAGTTATACAGATTCAGCATGTACAAGACATTGTACTTCCTGCTTACCCTCAAGGTTCTTTAAACTCATCTGTTCCTCATACTACTGCCTTGAAAATCAGTAGTGCATATTATTTCAGCAAGATAAACCCAAGCGAATGCTTTAGACTGAGTGCAGTTAAATTTCCCCTCTTCTCTCTCCTGGAGTCACTACCCCTGTTGTTGATGCTAATTTCTTTGTGTGTTTCCTACCACCGACAAATGCAAGCTGGGTTCCTTGACAACAAGATGGGCTTGATTCATTTTTGGTTAGCAACCAAATAGTGTTCTTGAATAATATCATTCTTTGCATAATTTGACAAGGATCAGTGACTGTAGGTTTAGTTAGATATGAAGGATAACTTTGCAAAGTATTTGCCCATGTTGTTTGCTGACTGTCTACCACTGTTTGCTACAGCAAGCATATCAAACATGGATAACTTACATATGTATATCTAAGAAGCTCCACCACATGCAGCGACATAGCCTTATATATAGAACCTGTTTGTGCTAGCATCTTTCCCCAGACATGTATTTGTTGTTTAGTCGTTTAGTCGTGTCCGACTCTTCATGACCACATGGACCAGAGCATGCCAGGCACTCCTGTCTTCCACTGCCACCCGCAGTTTGGTCAGGCTCATATTTGTAGCTTCGAAAACACTGTCCAACCATCTCGTCCTCTGTCGTCCCCTTCTCCTTGTGCCCTCCATCTTTCCCAACATCAGGGTCTTTTCCAGGGAATCTTTTCTTCTCATGAGGTGGCCAAAGTATTGGAGCCTCAGCTTCATGATCTGTCCTTCCAGTGAGCACTCAGGGCTGATTTCCTTAAGAATGGATACGTTTCATCTTCTTGCAGTCCATGGGACTCTCAAGAGTCTCCTCCAGCACCTTCTTGATCAGCCTTCTTGATGGTCCAGCTCTCACTTCCATACATCACTACTGGGAAAACCATAGCTTTAACTATACGGACGTTTGTTGGCAAGGTGATGTCTCTGCTTTTTAAGATGCTGTCTAGGTTTGCCATCACCTTTCTCCCAAGGAGCAGGCGTCTTTTAATTTCGTGACTGCTGTCACCAGACATGTATACACAGGGTTAATTGTACAGGAGGAAATGGCTGACCATAGAATCACTATCCTGTCCCCTCTGAGAACTGGGATGGACTGAACTTTAATGAGTTTGTCCAACCCTACCCATCATAGATATAGGCAGGGCTTTTTTTCAGCTGGAACTCACTGAAACTTAGTTCTGGCACCTCTAGTGTGGGTGCCATTGCCATTAGAAGAGAACAAGGGAGGCATTCATGGTGAGTTCGGGCCTCTCTTTTTCTAGAAAAAATAGCACTGGATATAGGTGCTATACTTTTGTTTTAGCGGTTCTCTAAATATGGATAAATGTATAAAAATGGAAACTTTTGTTCCATCTGAACTTCTGGACTTCATTTAGAAGTTTTAGGAATGTGAGTGAAATAACCTTCAGGGCAAGTTTCAAACACTGACTATGAAATTTCTCTGGAGGGAAGATTTGTTTTGTTTCCTTTCCTTTTGGGAATGGAAATTTTGAGCAGTATGTTAGCAGAAAATAATTCAGGCTGTAGTGGAATGTTAATTCAGATAGCTATACACATATATTTAAATATATATACTTACATTTGCAAAATCTAAACAGAACTTAATAAAATAAGTCTAAAATATGATTTGAAGGTCAGCTTTTTTCGGCTTTCACTGGTTAGTTAAAACATTTCTTAAATCCTTCAGAAAACTACATTTCCTGCCTCTCCAACAAATAAAAACTTAAGGGGAAAAAACAGGATTCAAGGATTTCTCCACCACTACCCCCATTTTAGAAAGGTATAACTCACCCTGCTTTTTTAAAAAGAAAAATGCATTTGGCTTGTTATTAGAAATGGATACATCAGCGACAATAGGATTTTCTGAATATCCTGGACTTCAGTAGTGCTTTAAATAGGGCCTGGATATGTGAAAGGGAAAAAAGATGACAATTTCAGAAATGAGATAAGGAAGCTACAGCACTCTTTCCTGCAAAATAATTGTCAAGAACCTGTGCAAACCTGTTTCTTGCATCTAACGAATCCTCTCCAAAGATAACAAGTCTGCATTTGTCAGTGGAACCCTTGCAACAATTACTGGCGCCTTCATTGTCTGCAGTGTGTTAACAAAAGACAACAAACCTCTGTTGGGAAACTGTCCTATTCAGCAGTTTTTGAAAGTAAACTTCGTTTTTTAAAAAAGTGCACCTTGACTGTAAGGTGAATTTTAAAAAGTGTGTGTTAACAAAGAAAGAGGCTGTCACTTGTCCACTTTTTCTCTAGCAAATTTTGCTCCTGCAATTGCAAAATGTATGAAATGATTTACAGAATTACTAGTTCAAGATGGAATTTAAGCTGTCATGTGAGATTTTGTTTCTGTTTTGAAAACTGTGTAGTAAGGGAAGGGTAAGTTGTTCTGTATTTAACAGTTCTGTAGAATAGTGTTATTGTATTTTTAAACATCACTTCCTAATTGTTGGGTCTAGGGCTGTCACCTATGACAGTTTTATAAAAATATAGGTACCAACATCTTTTTTATTCCACCTCCTCCAAAAAGAAAAAGAAAAGTGCTGAGAACACTTGTTTTTTCTCTTTCTGTCCAAGGTACTGTTAATGTTGATTCCTTAGTGAACTACTTAAGCTACCTTTTGAATGGAATATAAGTCATACATACTTTCCAGGGTGTAGCCTGAGACTTGTGTATTTATGAGTAACATTTTGCATATATAAGTTGGTCCTTTTTAAAAACAAAACACAAAACCACGAGCAACTCAGACATATAAAGGTGCTTGGTTTAAAACATAGTCAGATACAGAAAGCTGGCAGCTCCCATTGCCTGACATCAAACATCAACATTTGCTTCCTGCTCTGAACCAAAAGAGCAGACAGGTAAGGTGAGTGATTGGTTGAACAATAACCAAGAGGGTGAGGTGCTGGAAGGGACATGAGGTTCTTAACCATGGCTCCCTGGTGAGGTGTGGGGCGCAGCAAGTGCCCAAACCATGCCAATCCCTGGAACTGGTTCTGGGTAATCCATGTTACTAATAGCCATTGGCAGGAAGATGGAGATTCAAAACACTGCCGTGTAAATGTATGCAGCAAGTAGTCTTCTGTATTATGGCTGGGAGAATAATCATTCCCTCTGGGGAGACTGCTTCTGACTGTAACATGTGTGACCTTAAATGATAACGATTATCCTGCGTGGTTTGCTATATCACGGTATTATATCCACTATTCCCTTTTGAATAGTTTCTTGATCTTGTTTCAGGCTTAGCAGTCAGTGCCTGTTTGGAGGCCTTGATCACCTGTTGAAATGGTGTAAGGAACAAGATATTAAATTTGTTGTAAGTGAAACCTTCTCACACTTCAGCAGTAGTTGGGGTTAGAAAGAGTTCTCCCATGAAATATTTAAGAAACATCCTACTTTAACCCGAGCAGCATGTGGGGAAGCGACATTAATTCTGAAGACTATTTTAACATCAAAGGTAGCGCGGGAGTGGAGGATAGTCATTAACAGCTGAATTACCAAAAGTGTCTGGATAGTGCACTTAAAACACATTTCAGTAGAGTGAAATAATTTAAAATCCGAAGTGTGATCTGGAATTGCACATGTCAATTACCACAGTCTATGCCATTAAAAATGCATGTAAAGTCTTAATTATATGAAATATTGCAGTGTTGGCAATGCTTCACTCTTTTTCTTTCTTTTTTAGAAGAAAGCAGAGCTCTGTTTAAATGTAGCAGGGGAAAAAGAATGCTACTCATAAAGTATATCAAGTCTTGCAGGTGTTGACTAATTTCATGGTGATTATCATCATCTGGTTGGAGAATTCTTAGAATTTGTTCATGATTTTTTGTGTGTTTTAAATTATTCAGAATATTTTCTAATGTGGTGTATTTATGGTATTGTCAGACACCTTCAGATTATTTTGTAGCAGACAGCTCACAGATCAAAGTCATCACCACCACCATCAACCTCTGGATCCCCTGCAGACATCTGGGAAGAGTTAATGAAAAGCTCAAAAGGTGTCGAGTTGTTACCATCTTTATAAGTGCAGCTTTTGTATAGGGGATGACTGCGTTTCAGATTCCATCGGAAGACATATTCCCATCCTTGCCTTCTCCAATTCCAACAGCATCTCTATTGTGCAATGATTTGAATGACACAGACCTTGACTATGCAGATGCTTGCCTACTGAGTTAAATCACAAGGGTAACGGCTTTGCTGAAAACCATTATCTGAACAGATGCAGGTGCAGGCTACACTGGTCCAGAGGGAGAAGAACAGTCCCAGTAAAGAGACCTTCATCATGCAGAGTGTTGGGCTTGAATCAGCACAATTTCAAATAATCATCCTTGCTATTTCAACGTTGTCGCCAGGATATTATTAAAGACTGGAGATATATATATATCTACGAAAGCATATATATATATATCTCGAGTGTAATTCTGATAGCACTTGCATAGGAATAACTTCCCATCTATTCCACCGTTTTAAGTGGATGGAGATGACATGTGATTTAGTTCCAGGTCTTTGTGTGGCAAACGGCCGCCTGAATTCAGCAGAGCATTTCAATGTGCAAGAAGGCTAAGCTTGGTCTCAAACAGCCTGCTGAACGTGGGCCCATATGGCAGCTCTTTCAAAGGAGATTGTAGCAATTATTTTCTGGCATGCCTTGCACAAAGGTATCTGTTACTGTCAAATAGTTTGAGGCCCTTTAACTTGTATGACACTTTTAAGGGGAAATACGCCTTACATTTAGAAAAGAGATTGCATATGCTTTTACTAAGGAGTCACGCTTAGTCTTTCAGAAATGTGGTGCTATATTTAAAGAGACACCCAGTTAAAAGCAAAAGCTATCACGACGATTGTTCAGGATTTCAATCTGACATTAAGATGGCAAGCCTATGTGCTGGTTTTCCTGGGAGTAAGCCCATTCTCTTTTCTTTGAAATAAGCAAGCATTTTGCACTTAGGGGCAAAAAGGATGTGGCATTATTCACAAAACCAGTATTTGGGAGATCATTTCTCCAAGTAAGTATTTATTTATTTATTAAAATCATTCATATCCTGCTCTTCAGCAAAAATAAAATGGGAAAAAAATGTCAATGATCAGAGAGTTCCTGCCCTCAGGCTTACAATCTAAAAAAAACACAAAGGGAAAGGGGATTGGAAAGAAGAAGGGGACGGTGGAGAGAAAGTAGGCACTATTTCTTAGTTCAAGTTCTTGCAATGTCTAGCTGGAATGGAAACATTTCAATGAGAGAAGGCAAAAATTGCTGTGCTCCTTCCAGAGCTATGGTGAAACCCTCAAGTCCCATCTGTTTCCCTCTTCTGTAGCTGCCAATGATGGCTGTGGGTGGAGCCTCATGCAGTTGCACCAATAGCAGAGCCAATGGCTTTAACCCCTTGCCCACACCACAATTGCAGTTCAGAACTTTGCCCATTTCAAGGCCTTCCAGCTTAGACCATTTTCAAACCAAAGTCTTACAAACCTCTTTACTGCTTTTCAGATTGTGTTGCCTTGCAAAGATCACAGGCTGTTGCTGAAGTTTATCCCTCTTTTCTCTACTAAGCTTCTTGACAGCTGATAACTCAATCTTTGAGTAGTAAGAGATTTCAGGAATCCCAGAGTGTATTTTGGGTTTGGTTTCCTTGGAAAGAAGGTCACTGGAAGCATATGGTGTTTTCTGTGATATGAGGTTTATTTACACATATGCACACTGAGCAGAAGATAAAATATTCACATCTTTAACACTAGCAGATTCTACTTCCTCATTAGGTTTCAGGGGTGGAGGCACCAAAACCATAGCTGTGGATTATCACAAACAGCAGCTCAGACATCTGTGTGTTTCCAGTTCAGTTCAAAAATTGACTCACCTTTTCATTCTCTCTCTCACACACACTCCCACTCTTCACCACTCACTTTTATCAGGAGAGGGAAATTAAACCCTGCTTCCCAAATATCTTCCTACTTCTAGAAAAGCCTGTCCATTGAGAGGCATCTCATTAAGACACCATTGACCCACTCCTGATCAAATCTCAGTTTCTCAGCCAAGAACCATAGAGGTTTAAGGGACAGAAAGAGATAGCTCAGTTGGTTAGAGTGTGCTACTGATTCTATGATTCCTCAAATGATGTCCAGACTACCTCCCCCCCCCAAAAAAAAACCCACCCCCTGGTTGCAAGTTTCAAATCATAGTTTGAGAGTTCTTGAACTAAAGATGTTATTTTATTTTCCAGAATAAGACAAGGATTAAACCTCTGTATCATTTGCACCACTGCTACAGGGCTATGATTGGATACCTCCACCAAACTATTTCTGCTGTGATCCCATGAGGTCTCATTAGTCAATATAAAACCAATATGTGTATTGTGTTGTTTCACAGCAAGAAATATATGTAGTCACTCACACCTGGGTTTACGAAGCTTCAGGCATCAGTAAGATTGTGTTGCTGGAGCAGTTTTATCAGGCCACCTATTGCTGTTCCTCCTAATGTCTGCCTGCACCTTGCGAGTTACACTAAGGGCTGCCCCAATGATGTGCCTTCCCAGAATGATTGAAATTGATCCACCTTCCACAAACTGCACTTGCTCTTTATTTGGGAATGAATCTATACTAGAGTGATTTATTTCCTTCCCTTTACAAGAATCCATTGCCTGTACCCATCTCACAGCATTTCATCTTCTAACAAAGTGCCAAGAGTTTGTGACTGCTCTAGCCTTGGTGATAATTGGGACAGTAAAATGAGAACTGAACCACCCTTTTCTTATGGTACGTCTTTTGGAGAAGTATCATGTCAGGTTTCTATCTCCTGAGCAATATAGAGACTGGCTGTCTTTTTACTGCTATTCCCACGTTCCTAACATTAAGTGTATAGGCTTTTTGCCCTATAGTACTGGATGAACTAGGGATGTGGGTGGCGCTGTGGGTTAAACCACAGAGCCTAGGACTTGCCAATCAGAAGGTTGGCGGTTTGAATCCCCACAACGGGGTGAGCTCCCGTTTCTCGGTCCCTGCTCCTGCCAACCTAGCAGTTCAAAATCATGTCAAAGTGCAAGTAGATAAATAGGTACCGCTCCAGCGGGGAGGTAAATGGTGTTTCTGTGTGCTGCTCTGGTTCGCCAGAAGCGGCTTAGTCATGCTGGCCACATGACCCGGAAGCTGTACGCCGGCTCCCTCGGCCAATAAAGTGAGATGAGAGCTGCAACCCTAGAGTTGGCCACGACTGGACCTAATGGTCAGGGGTCCCTTTACCCTTACTCGATGAACTGCTTGCCCTCTGATTATTTGAGGGATAAATAAATAGTATTCTGAATAGACTTCTGCAGTTGTGGACCTGCAATTACAACTCCAGAAAATAAACAAACAAAAATCATAACCGAAAGAATGACACCTATTTAAAAGCTACCTGATGGGCAGTCCCCATAGTGGAGTTTCCCCTGTCCTGGACCATAGGGGCTAGTTTGACACAGACTGTCAGAGGCAAAGGAAGCAACACCAATCAATAGCACCAGCATATTTCCATAACAATTAAGCAAGATTGGTGTAAATTATTTAAACAACCTTTAAGCGTTTGCGGAATAGAGGCAAGGAACAGAGATAATTAGAACAAGTGCCACTAATATCTTTCCCTGCAGGTGTTGGTCCCCATCAGATAATCAACTCACTGTGAGAGATTGAGAAGTACAGAGTTTGCATTGACATGTTGACAGCAAACATGGATGGTTTGGGAGTAGATAATAAACCTCCTTTTTTCTTCTTCCCAAACCACTGGTTTTTTTTTTTGGCTTTTGTTGTTAGTCCAGTCACTCTTCTTGCCTCTTAATGCCAGTAAGTCATTCTTGGCTCCGGTTTGCCAAGTGTTTGCTCTTTCAGCAGGCTAAGCAGCTTTCGTGATTCTTCATGAGTGGTTTCATAGTGGGTTTTACCCAAACAAGAAGGATAGGAAACATTATGTCTAAACAACAGTCGCTTCTCACAGTTTGTGTAGCATCTGAAACTCTTTTTTTCACCTCAAGGTTTCTGGGCTAATATTGTGTCGAATCATTACAGGCTGAGCTTCATAGGACACTGATCAACATTCCCTGAGACCTTCCAAAATGTCTTCTTTTACTGCAGAGTGGTTAAAGCTCATAATGACATCCCATGGTTTGGCAGTATTTAGCAGCTTAGGAAATAATGCTCTGCAAGCCCCTTCAAGCCTGCAGGTGTGATCTTAAAATTACGCAAAAGCTGCACAGGCCAATTGGCTATAAATTCAGCAATACTGCCCCTTTCAGCAGTCTTTGGAATGCCTTGAGTCCACAAAATGTAATATCTGCTGAACTGCTTTGCTAAAGTGGTCTTGGATAGGGCTCACTTCTTATTTGTTGGTGGCAAGGGAAAAATAGGTATATAGAAAGGAAAATTCCTGGATGCCAAGATCCAAATTTGGGGGGTGTACTCTCTGGTGAGAGAATCCCAACAAAGATTTAAAATCAGAAAACATGCAGTGAAGTAAAGCATGGAAATATAGTCTGTTAGAGCTTTAAAATCTATCATTGTGAGTTCCAAAACTTCCTTCTTCCATTAGCATAGGGGGAAAGTCTACATGTTTGGTAAGTTAAAAATGATTTCCTTACAAGCTCTACAAAAGTCCAATTCATGTGCTTTTCCATACAGCATTTAGATGAAGTTGCAGAAGCAGTCAAACTTGCCTTAGTTTCAGTGGTGAAAATTATTGGTATTGGAAAACAAGAATTGCTTGTAAGAGCTATGTGGTCTGAGCTGCAGCAACCAACTAAAAGCCTCTTCACACATTGAGCTTCTCTGGCAGACTGTGGGGAGAACAAAGTCTTGATTACCTAGTCCCTCCCAAGATGAACCAAGCCTGGCAGGACAGCTTACTCTATGGTATTAATCACTCCATACATTGATTAGACTTAAGCATGTTGGTTATATGAGGCTGGTCATCCCACATTATTTAGTTGCTGAATGTTTAGTTCAAAGGCTGCATTACCACATTTACTATATCTGTAAGCTTTGCTGCAGCATTTGAGGCCTTAGCCATTGGTGTCTTTAGAGTGGAGGCCCATTCTGCCACTGTGTCCTTAAAGGACTGTTCCACAATTTTGTTTAGTAGTTCTGTTCCCACTGCCATAGATGAATCAGGCATGTTTAGGCACCATCTCAGAACCCTTTTCATTTTCTGGAAGCTGGTTCTTGCATCTCAAAGTAGATAGTTGGATCCACTATACAGAGTGCAGGGGTCTAGCACTGCTTTTCCTGACAGCCACCTATCTTGTAAATGTATACTTGTATTTATAAATCACTTTTCATTCTGATTATTCAATTAGGATGCAAAGAGCTCTCATCCTAAGTTGCCATCTTCACTTGGTGGCATCACCACCCCCTTAGCCCAAACATAATCCTTCTTCCAAGCAAATGGGACTTAAAAGTGTTCAAAGTGGATCTTGCCCCAGATAAATCTGACATCTCCAGCTGTAGGAATGGCATTATCCAATGGGCTTTTGCCACACTGTCATTTGAAGTGTTCCTTTCTAACCTCTATAAAAGGACCTTGCAAGTTGGGCTCTCCTACAGCCCATTCAAAACACCATTCAAAATGTTTATATGATCTGGTAGCTTTATAGAACCAGAGAATAAATCATTGCAAGATTAAGAATAAGATAGGACCAGAAAATAAGTTGGGGTAATCTAATTTTAAGACCAAACCTAAACCTCAGATATTGTTTGGAAAAAAAGAAGAAATCCCTGCTAACTAACATGACAAATTAAGCTCTGCTGTAGAAGGCAGAAGTGACAACTCAGCTGTTTTGCATAATGAGCTAAAAAAGAAGTCACAGCTAGCTAAATACGAGAATGTGTTTGGTAGACAAAATGCTTCTGAAGGCTGAAAAAGAGGGGCAGGAAGAGGAAAAGAAGAAAAAAGACACAGTGTAAACATAATTTAAAGAACAGATGAGAATCTTCGGGGGAAGCCAGAGCATTGCAGTCTCAAATAAGTTATTTTAAAACCCAAGAAATTTCCTGAGATGCATGGAGGAATGTAATATTAGTAGCTAAAGTCAGCTGGTTTTGTTCATGATTGCAATAGCATCTCCAGGAATACTTGGTGTGGTTCAAATCTTCATGCCTACCTCTGCTTTTCCCATGTAGATTTGAATGGTACAGTTTCAATCACTTTGAATATATTATATTCTAGGGATGGAGAAATCTGTTAATTTTACTTTCTCCCCCATTTCTCCATTTCCCATTTTCTTAAGTTCTGTTCCCTCCATTTCCACATCAATTCATGATCTTTTTCTTCAAACATTTTGTACAGAAATACATATCACTTTTATGTGTATTGCTCCTAACATATATGCACTTTGTATGTACTTACACTAAAATATGCATCATTGAAAGCATTTTTTGCTTGGTATGATATTTCAACTAATGTATGCATATTTGTGCACAGTTCAGGGCTGAAAGATGGCATTGCAAAATTCAGAGAAGCGCATATTGTGAAAGATAGCTGTATTTTGGTTCACTTTTTTTTTTTTGCAAAGGTCAAAGTAGGCAAAGTAGGCAATTAAAGTGAGAAATGAATAATTTCCCCCTTCATATTTATGATGTCATAGCACTTCTAGTTATTGCTTGGAAAAGCTGAAACAGGGCCCTCGAAGTATTACCAATTCTGCTGCAATGGTTATTCTGTGTTACCTTATTCCTATGTCTTCTCTTGATCAAAAATGCCTGTTCTCAGGCTCAGAAAGGTGCAGCACCAACACGTTGTTTCACAGCTTGATATCTGCTTCACTGTTGTGTTGTAGACAAGCTGGAGAAGAAGGCGACTAAGACGGACACCAAGGCAAAGTGTGGGTGCATGGAAGAACAACATGTAGACTGTACAACATCTGTGCTGACTGCTCAAATGGAGTTCTAGGGCCAAAACTATAAAAAAGTCTTGCTGCACCATTTAGTTCCTGCCTTCATCTGTTCCATCCTCATGTTGCCCCCGGATATAGATTCCTTCACCCTGGTGCATGGCAGGACCAATCTTGTTTTCTTCTCTGGGAAGTTGACTAAAATAAGGCATAGATATTCCCAGCACTCTATTTCCATGTCATCAGTCCAGCTCCTCTAGAGTTATGTGGTTATCAATGATTTTACACGTCTAATCAGAGTCCCACTGATTTTAAGGGGATTTAGTCCCAGGTAAGCCTGTTTAGGATTGCAGCCTTCAGCACACACAGCCTCATACAGGATTGCAATTGTACTCTTTCATAGTGCTTCGTCGAAAGGTTAAGGATTAGTTCGGAAAAATGATCTTCCTTGGGTAATCCAGTGAAAAGGCTATTATGACAGGAGGAAGGGTTTGGCCCATCCGCCTGAGTCAGGCTCACATCAAAGGCATTGGAATGTCTCTGAGCACTGACCTGAATAGAAAGAAGAGAGAGGCTAATAGAGTGTTCACCTACCGCACTGCTTCCCCTCTTGTTATTAGATGGATATGACCCTGGCTTTGATCTTCCAGCAGATGGTACAGCCAGAAGAAATGCTGCATGAGGGAAGGAGAGCCACATCTAGGAGGTGAAGGAGGAAGGGAGGAAGGAGAAAGAAAGAAAGAAAGAAAGAAAGAAAGAAAGAAAGAAAGAAAGAAAGAAAGAAAGAAAGAAAGAAAGAAAACACACACACAACTATGTGCATCATGTTATGCATTATGGTAAGTATAAGTGACAAGGATAAAATGACTAGGAATGTGAACATGTTCCTTTGTGAGTCTTTAAATTCCTGGCAAAATACAGCTTTTTTGTGGTATGGTACTCACGGAAGTCAAGGTGAAGGAAAAGGATGAGCGTCCCTTTGATCCAGTAATGTGGTAAACAGAATGATTAAATAAACACAGGGGGTTTGTTTATCTGTTACCAATTGTTTTACGTGTCAACATAATTCATATATTTCAAGGGCACATCTCCTTATTCCTGAGAGGTTGTCAGACAGTGAGCTTTGTCTTTTGTCACATAACAATGAGACCTTTCTGATCAAAGGGAGACTTGGCTTGAAAATAAGGGAACTGTTTTACTATGTAAGTGAAGGCTCTGCCGGGAATGAAACATTAGTTACTGCAGTTGGTTGAATGGGCCAGCGAGGTGACATTCTTTATTGCAATGTGTTTATTACCTTGAATTTATATCCATTTTTTGTTTTGCCTTGGAGATGGAAGCTGGTATGAAGGGAAGGATTATTATCTTGCTTTCGCTTCTATTAAAAAAAAAAAGAACTTCATCTGAGAAATTTGCTTCTTCCTTCTTCTAGCTTTTGAAATAAAAACTACAATAGAACCAGCACTATCTGATCGTCGTTTTTTAAATTAGCTGTTTATCTCTATAGCATCTCATGCAAATATTGATTAGAAAAAGCATTTTGGATTGCCCTTCCATACCTCTCCCATGGACAGTAATCAGGTAAATATTTTGCAGTGGGAATTCTGAATTAAGAAAGCCTGTGCATGCTTTTCAGAATTGAGGACTGGTGGTTGCTATCTACCCTCTTACCCTCTGGAGCTAAGATTATCATTTTCTTTTAAAACTTTTTTTTAAAAAGCTTCATGCATATAAGCCAACTCCAGGGGGCCGTGAGTGCTTGGGCACAATAATATAGATGTGGTGGGCATTCACAAAGTCAATGTGAAAAGCTGGCAGGCAGCAGCGGTGCTGCCTCTGAGAAAGAAGCAGTTCAACTGCATCCTCTGCTGCGAAATGATGGGTGGTGGCTCAGACTTGGAGGCAGAGAGACAGAGAGGCAGAGGAGTCACTGCCGCAGGTGTATGCGTGTGACGTTGCACGTCTGCGTTCTGTGACAGGCACCCACAATCCTGAGGGCGAGATGGCACCCCTGGCTCCATGTCACCAAAGTAGCTAGACGTTTCTTCCCACTCCCACTTTTAAAACCTTGTTTTAAGTCCCACACCACTGACAGTGGCATGGGGGAATGGGCCCAGCTCACCTGGGACAGGGGGTCAGAAGCTCACCCCTATTTCATGTTCTGCGTATGAATCCCCTTGGTTCTGGGGCCGTGGTTCTTAGTTTCCAGAATGAAGGCTTGTTTCGCCTTTTCACATTTATGCTACAGGAAGGCTTTTTAAGATTTAGAAGATGGGAAGATTTACAGTGCATTTGCCAAGGTGGGAAACTTTGCTAATATAGGTACATTGTCAGGGATGGACCATTGTGATTTTGTAGCCACATTAAGGCGATATTTGCCTGTGGGCTTAGTGCCACTCTCTGGGCCCATTACGGCTACACAAAAAGGAAGGCTATATCCCTTCAAGACCCTTCTTCATCATATTTCATTGCTGCTGAGACCAATGTATTCTTTTACACCTTTAGGATAAACTGTTGTGCTGAACATTCAACAATTTTTATTTTATTCAGAAGTGATCAAAAATGTTCTCCTTGCTCTACTGAAAGCTGCATCTGGCTGGTCATTTATCTGATCCACTTACGCCCTCCTGCTGTTGTAATTATTGAAGAAAATATAATCATATATTGCTGGAACAGCGATAGATTTTGATTTTTACAAAGTTTTCAATAGAAAGAATCAACATTTCCTTTTGGATGTGGCAGTGTGGACGGTATAGCAAGTTTTCTTCTCATTCACTGTGAGACCATTAGCCTCAAACATACATATAATTGCTGCTGCCTAGGTTACCCTATTGTGTACCAAAGAATACTTTCTATCTTTACTGGAAAATAATCCATAAATTGGGCTGAACCTTCACCTTCTCCCCTAAATTCAGTTGATTTTGGTCAAGATAAAGTGTGTTATCTGTAAAAAGAGAAGCGGCAAGGGAGGGAAGGAAACAAGTGTTTGAGGATTGACTTTCTTCTTGCAGTTGAAAATGATTGATCAGCTTCACTCTTATGTCATTCTGATGACAGCTTAATAAAACCCAGAAACTGCTTGTTACCCTATTCACAAATAATACCACTTCCTTTAAGTCCATTGAATTTTGCCACCTCTTTCCAATTATAATTGCCCTTTCAGTTTTGAAACATGTCACCAAGGAAAACAAAATGTAAAAGCATTTCATTTTAATTCAACCGGGGCAGCGGGGCCGGCGGGGAGATAAATAAATATTCCCCTTAGAACCCAATAATAAACAAAATTGCTAACAAAGTAGTGCCTTCAATCTTGAGAGAAAGATTCCTTCCTTTTTCTCGACAACGTGTGAGAAAAGTGTGGAAAGGTATTCTTTGGGAATATTTGTAGTAAACATACTGCCAATTCAGGAGACATCTCAGAATTATAAAAACGTACCCATTAGACAATAACCACACCTTTTGGCATCTTTACTGTGTGAACAGTTCAACTATAACACTTAGAACTGCTCCTAACTTCGGTGGCATATATTTGGAAGAAGATCCATGGTTCCATTGACTTCAGTGCTACTATGCATTTGCTATTCCAATAGAACTGTTTCAGTGGGGAAATTCTTCTGAGGAAAGCTGGATTGCCATGTTGTTTATACCACACTGGACAAATTTAATAAAAGGTGCATGAAGTACAGAGTGAATTGTTAAAAGGATGCCAATATACTTTGCATCTCTTCGTCCAAGCTGTTGCCAGAAACACTTGTACTCGTCTATCTCTGTCCAGGTCTCTCTAGAAGCATCCTATGAAGACCACACTATTGAGGTCAAGTTCCACAGACAGTTTTATAAAAGGGGGGGGCACACTTTTCATATACAAATTACCACTGATCAGAAAATGGAAATTACAATTAAGACTGCAGTTCCAGGAATGATGAATTGAAATTGATCCTGTCATAATCAATAGCATTTTTATTTTCAGAGCATGCAAGATACAGTGTTATCTCTCTTTCAGAAATCCAACTTATAGGACGAAGGTTCCCACCTCTCACCTTAAATGAACCTTGCCTCTTCTGCGCTCAGTGAGCAATATTTCACCACCACCACCACCAGTGCCGTTCCCAGTAAGTACTTATATTACAGAAGTTGTATGGTCGCTAGTCTTTTCTGAACTTAAACTTGTGGGAGATTCAAACTTTCTACTCCTATGCCAGGAATGGAGGAGGAGTACTGCTGGCATGGAAGATAAGCATACTATTAGTCCCTCACATTTGAAATAGAATTAAACATTATCAGAATGAAATGGAAAGCAACCGTGTGTGAGGAGGAGGGAGGGAGGGAGGGGGAGAGAGAGAGAGAGAGGGGGGATTGCTTAGATTAGTTGTATACCACCTAAAAAATTGTATTTCATATTAGCCCTGTTCGTGCATTGTTGCCTGAACAAGTGTTGGGAAGAGTGGGGCTGGTCACATTGACCTTACCTTCAATATCCTCACATGTGCTGGCTCCACTGTTGAACATCTCATGTTACATGGGAAGGTATGAAGGGGGATTCACTTGGGAGGCCACACTTAGAATCCTCTATATGGATAGGAACTGTCTGGGTACAGAGTTCCTCTTTGCATGAAGAGTACTAAGTGGGTTAATTTGAATGTACTTAGAAGCTCCCTTCACATCTTTTTTGCTTAGCACAGAAAGGTAAGGGGTGGGCTGAGTGGGGCTGGCATGCCTGGTGATTTTGGGGGCAGACCTGCAACACACTGGTCTGTATGCCTTCCTAATGTGTGGAAATCCCTGTTGAAGCTTATGTTCTGAACAAGATCATTGTGAGTGTGAATACTAAGCAGGAGAGGTCATGCCAAACAAATGACCAAGGACACTTGCTCAGTTATTCCGCTAGTAGCTCACAGGTCGACCCTCTGAGGTTTATTTATTAAATTTCTAGGCTGCGTTTCAGCGGAGCTTTGTTCCAAGGTGTCTTATTATAAGGGGGCAGGAGAGCTGCTAGAATTAAAAATAATTAAAAACCAAAACCGACAGCCCATCTAATTATTAGCTGTTTAATAAACAGAAAATAAAAACCCCAATTAAAATACAGCTAATGGCAAGTAAAAATTAAGAGCATTTACCTTCTAGGCAGAAAGCTGTACAGAATAAATACATTTGAGGCAGCCTTCCAAATGTGAGAAGTGAGCAGAAATTCCTAGAAAAACGGTAGTTTCACTCACTGTGAACAGGTGTGTTTAAAATGTTTCAAAATGAATGCAGAAATTCTTTATGTGTCCTGTATTCTATTTCAGACTGGAATCCTTGCACACTTACGTGGGAGCCCAACAGAATGCAATGCAACTTACTTCTGAATAGACTTGTAATGGATTATGCTACTAGGCACCGAATGTGTTTGGGTTCAAGAAGACCACAACTTTACAAACTGGAGTCTCGTGTAACATAATGATCTGATCCCTGATTGAATCAGGTTTACCATATTCAACGCAGACAGCACCCCTAACTGGCCTGATCTGCCCTCCGTCTCTCATGATAGCAGAATCTGGAGCCATCCAATGAAGCTGCAGATTGGGAAATCCAGGACAGACCGAAGGAAGCACTTCTCCAAATACCACATAGTTAAAACTATGGCATTTGCAACCACAAAATGTTGTGATAAACTGGAATGGCTGTAAAATAGGATTATGGTGGATAATGTCTACTTGTCATGATGGCTATATTATTTCCAGTGTCGGAGGCAATATGCCTCTGAATGCCAATTGTAGGGGATCTTGAACAGGAGAGGTTTACTGCTCATATGTCTTCTTTTGAGCTTCCCATAGGCACCTGGTTGGTCACTGTGAGAACAGAATGCTGAACTAGATAGCCTCTTGTACGATCCACAAGGGGGTTCCATGTGTTACACATACTTGGTACACTTATATTATGGCCAGAGCACCCTAACTCAGGCATACAGAACCTAAAAACCAGGTTCACCTCAAGATCCAGAACTGCTTTCCAGATCAACTGCAGTCAAGACTAGTCTAGTCCATACCCAGTCTATTTAAAAGATAAAAGATCTGCATTCTGCAGTGAAGATAACCTGTCTCCATGGGGATCAGTCTGAAAGCTTTCAATTTGAGTTGTTCAGTGGCATGAATTGAACATATGCTTGATGGTCTAGTCTCTTTAACCATGTTTCAATTACCATTAACTTTTGGGGTGGCGGGTAGAGAAAGAGTAAACATCTAAACAGATGGTATTTATTTCATTTCTTTGCATTTCTGCCTTAATGTCCAATGCAGACTCTGTTTCTGGGCATAGTGACACTACTTGTCAAATCTACTTGCCTTGTTCAGAAGTAACCCGGGGGGGGGGAGGTAGGAGGAGGGGAAAGCCACAAAGGTTTTCATCATTCCCTGCATATAAATATTATCTGGTGCATTTCTTCAACTCATTATTTGACAGAAATAAATAGCATTTTAGCTTGAACAACTAAAAAAAAAAAATAGAACAAAGAAAAGGTTGCAACCTCCAGATGCATATTAATATATATGTTTCCTAGACAGCTGCAATGTTTGAGCTCCCTTATTCCACATTTCAAAAAAAGGTAGGTATATTGAAGTAGCTAGACAGCAAGTTCATAATTTGCTACATTTCAGCCCCCTGGCAATTGCACATATAGAACTATAGATACATGCATATTAGACTAGATTATGTACATCATGATAAGTTAAGACTTGCTTATCTTCCTGAACCTATCAGAAACTATAGCCTAGGGGCCAGGTGAAATGTGGCTGCCTTCTTTTTCTTCCGAGATCAATCTGCAAGTTTCAGGCTAGTATTCAACTTTCCCTTTGGGAGAAAGTTGATTCCTAGGGATCATTAGGACAGGAATTGAAAAATTAACTTACTGAGTTCAATATTAAGGACTATCAAAAAGACCGGCAGAGAGGAACTGAGAGAGAATTAAGAGCCTCGGATGTGAGATCTCCAGGCTGATAGCAGATTGAGACTGATGGACACTTGTTGGGGACTGAAACCGGGAAAGGGGGGGGTGGAGTTTGGGAATCCAAAGGGGACATAATTATAATTTGTTCTGTTTTTATTCTGTTTTGTTATTGGTATGAAAATTGGGAAATTCGTGGAAGGGAATATGGGTCGATCTTAGAAAATGTTTTAAGAATGAGTATTGATATATAAGTATTGATGTTTAAGTTTGGATAAGGCAAAACTGGTTTTTAAAATGAACTAAATTAAATGAAAATAAGGTTAGCAAAAATAAATTGAGGAAATGGACTAAAGAGAAAAAGTAAAATAATAATATGTTAAAACAAATTATTAAGTTAAGGTCGAGAAATAAGTAATAAGGATTTGCTGAGCTAACAATTTAAATTGGAATACAAGAAGGGGAGGTGTGAGGAGGTCTGAGAAATAAGGTAAAAGAAAATAAGCAATTGAAATTTTATGTGTTTTTATTTTTGTATGTTTGTTATTTTTTGTTGTTTTTGTTTTATTATTGAAAATGCTAATAAACATTTAATAAAAAAAGAAAAGAAAAATTAACTTACTGAAATCAGAATGCCTTTATAAAAGCCTGTGGTGCGACTGCATTTGGAATATAGTGGTACCTCGGGTTAAGAACTTAATTCATTCTGGAGGTCCATTCTTAACCTGAAACTGTTCTTAACCTGAGGTACCACTTTAGCTAATGGGGCCTCCCACTGCCGCCACACAATTTCTGTTCTCATCCTGAAGCAAAGTTCTTAACCCGAGGTACTATTTCTGGGTTAGCGGAGTCTGTAACCTGAAGCATCTGTAACCTGAAGCATCTGTAACCTGAGTTACCACTGTACAGTATACGGTTCTGGTCACCTCAACTCAAACAGATGCCAACCACAAAGCTTCTGGATACCAGGTGACGGGAAACCGCAGGAGGCGAGAGTGTTGTTTCACTCAGGTCCTGCTTGTGAACTTCCTATAGGCATCTGGTCAGCCATTGTGAGAAGAGGTTGCTGGACTAGATGGGTCACTGGCCCAATCCATCCGGCTCTTCTTATGTTCTTATTATTCATTCTGAAAGGAAAACTTAAGGGCTTCTGGGATGAGACGTTCATCATTGGCTCCTTTCGATCTGGCTTTTGAACTAGATATTGAACCAGGTTGCAGTGGCAGACTTTGGTGTTTCAAATTTTAGCAGCACCTTGTGTGAGCCCAAAATTTGGCACACACACCCCTCTTGTCTTCTGTTCTCTGTGTGTAATACAATATAGCTGTGACACCCTGCTACACGCCTCCTCAGCTTGGCGCCCATTGTGAGGGAACTGGTGGTGCTGCCCTCAATCCGCCTCAGCATCGATATTTGTTGCAAGATGAGCAACGACAATCCCACCCTGCCCTGTTCATTGTTCTTGAGCATTCCATGAAATTTGGCAAGGGTGTAGAACTGGAGTGTAGGGGTGGAAGAATATGTCAATTTTGGTTTTCCCCTTTTTCAGTCTGCGGTTCACCCATTTCCACATTGGTTCCCAATTTTAAAAATACACAAAAATTGCATTATTATGTGCATTTATCTTAATATGTGTCTTTGTGTATATAATTTTGCTTAATAGGCATATTTTTATACAAGTGATTTCTCCCCAATATGACTGATTCTTGCATGTTATGTTCACAAATATACACAATCTGGTGTAAAATATATGCTTTTTATATCTTCTGTTCGTTTGTAGTACTAATTTTGAAAGATAGCTGTGTTTTAGATCATATATTGGTTCAGGAGGTGTGGATTTTATGGGTTCACATTAAACCGAAGATTATCCTCTGTCTCTGCTGAGCTGGCTTTCCTTCTCCTTGTTGGAGGGATCCCAGTTGGTAGTGGAGATGTTTGTTCTAGTCTTTAGAAAATGTGCTACTGTTCTGTGAAAGCCAATCTATGTATTCATTTATGTAGATTTCTACCTTTCCTTTCTATAAAACCCTCAAGGGGGCTAACAACAATTAAAGTCCTGCACAAGGAACAGTTAAATAATCAAACAGCCAATTTAGGGGGAAAAGGCTAAAAACTAACCCACTAAAAACTAACAGGCAGCAGCAGGAAGAAATTCTTATTAAAAACAATATATTTTTTAGAAAGTCTGCTGAAATGAAACTGCTGCTTGTCTGAGCATGAGCAGGAGTGGGCAGCCATGCCTTTCTTGAGAGGGTATCCCAGATTTTGGGCACCGCATCCAGGATGGCCTCATTTTGAGTACACAGCTACTGTATATCTGATGGCAGAGGTGATGTTGGCTGTGAGGCCAGAGACTTTGGGACTTTCTGGTCTTTCTGCTATGATTAGTGTACACATCATTTTACTGGAGCAGGTGTAGAGCTTGGGCATCCTGGCTGGATTCATTACTGCTGCTAGATGAGGAGGTGGCCTGCAAAACTATATATCAGCTACATCTGATATGCTGACTACATGCCTTTCTTGACAATGTATCTTTGCAACCTAGAGCACTGACAAATATAATGAGCTCTGTGTGGGATTGTTTTTAAAGATGGATCATAATCTGCAACCAACAGAGAACACTGCAGCCCACTTACTGGCTATGTGAGAACATATTCAAACCACCGGCCAGTTATTCTGCCCTGCAGTGCGTTTCTGGGCAATTGTAAGATCAGGAGTAGGTGGCCCTGCAGATATTGCTGAACTCAAACTTCCCTCATGCTGACTAGGAATGATGGAGTTCAGCTACATCTGGAGGTCCATAGATTCCCCTCTTTGGCTATTGTAAGGTGCCTTCCACACTTTGGAGGCCAAAGGTCTCATCTTCCAGGGTTCCAAATCACACAAGGAGCCTTCATGAGCAGAGAAGGCTTCATTGCTACAGCAGTTCAACACTCAACACATGGAGACCAATGAAGTCAGCAACAGTGACATGAGAAAGAGGGTTGAGTCAGAGAGTGTGTCTCCACTGCTACTGTCATGTGGTTGAAATTGCCTGAATGAGGCCCAGTGATACACCACAATGTAATTAAGTGGGTGAACTACCAAAGAAGAGTAATCCTTTAGGAAGTAGGACTGGGAGAATGCATTTTAATGAGAAACTACATACTTTGCACTTCCTAGAAAAATAAATGAACAGAAACACAACTTTCACTAGAATTTCACCCTTATCTGAATTTCAAAATGCAATTCTCCAACCAATGTTTATGAAAATTCATATAGTAAGAAAATGTGTGCATAGAAATAAATATATTAGTGAAAATGGCATACAAAAATTAATTGCACTAGGGAAAACTGCTTGCAAAAATGTGTGCATTAGACAAAGATGCATATAAGAATGTATTTATAAGAATAAATTCATATTAAAATACAGATAAACTTCCATGAGGTTCCCCCCACAATCTGCAAATTGTTGCAGAACCAGATTTAAGATTGGAAAAATGAAAAACTGAGAATCAGTTCTTCCTGACTCTCAAATCTGTGATCACTATGTATGAAATGTTCTGTATGCCTTGGAAAATGGTAGAGTTTAATTTATCTGCTTGTAAGTAGATAGCTTCTTAAAAGTATCATTTTCAATCCTAGGTATGATACTGATGGTACAATAGTGTAAAGGAAGTCAACAGAACCCATTATGAACTGCATGCAATATGGCTTTTTTTCCTTCCTCACCCCCTGCAAAGTAAAAGAACCATATTTTTTACTACAGAAAGTTCATCAAACCACACTGTTTTGAACTTCTTTTATTATAGTAAAAGAGAGAATGGGTGCTATTTCATGTATGTGAAAGAATAAAGAGAAAGGGATACAAGAGGGAATTTTGTCTTGCTTTTGTTGGGAGGAGAGATATTTTCATTTGGCAACAAAACCTAATTTCTACTTTGCCAGACCAAAAGAACGACTGAAGAACAGACACGTCTGTAATCTTTCCCTGAGGTTCCTTTGTCTGATGTTGTTTTATCCACAGGAAGTCTTTGGAGATTTTTATTTTTTTCAGTTGTAGCTTGAAGTCACACCATTCCTCTTCCAACAGAAATTTTGTTTGTGTCTTTCTGGGGTAACAATGACATTTATTTCTGAATCCAGTCCTTAAGAAAGGTGGTGGGTGGGCTTGCTTATACATGCCCGAGAGCAAGAATTTTTAATTCATTTCTAATTTTAATAATCCACATTTACTTTTGCATGCAATTTGCATTTGACTCGTTTGATTTCCAAAACTAAGACTAACTAACAATGTCACTCCTTGATCGTTTGAACAATTCATCAACATTTTAAGTGACTGAGATTAATTCTGCAAAACTGCTTTTGGTGTAATTCATAGTGCTACTGTTGAACGAAACAGGACTGTGCATGTAGAGAAAAAGAGCAAACGGCTTTGATAGCAATACTTATTTGATTGAATGAGGCTAGATGGTAGCATGAAAGAGAAGCAACTGCCTTCTAGGTAAGCCGAAAACCAAGGGTGGAGAACCTCTGACGCATGGGTCTCCTGGCCTTCCCATTTGGCAACTGAGGACATTCTGGCCAAACAACACCCATCTGCCCTATAGGTAATGGTGCGATTCACATGAAAGAGACTTTGTAGGCACTGCTAATCAGCTGGTTGGTGCTGAGCTTCCCAAGTGCTGACCTTCAGCTGATTGCTGGCACTATAGAAGAAAAACTGCACACATTTTTTTCATCCAAACTGTTTGATTTCAAGTCACACAGGCAACAGCAGGTCATCTGTTGTCATTTTGTTAGGGCCTTCCACCTGCCAAAATTGGGCCACAAGAGTTATGCAGAGATACAGGATCTGGCCCAGTGGCCAGACCCAGTTCCCTATCCCTGCTGAAAACTCACCAAAGACATGAGGTGGTGGGAATGATTTTATGGAGGATGTGTGACAGATGCAGTCTCATTTTCCATCTGTTTTCTGCAAATGAATCAATGTAGCGATCTGTATGGAGGGCTGTTTCTCAAGCCTAGCAACTGTCACAACCACAAGAAACATATCTTTGATCTATTTGCTACAAATGCTGCAGCCGAAAAGCATGGGTGGGAAGGATACCCAGCCTTTTCATTGTTCCCACTGGTACATCACAATGGCACTGGCTAATTGTGGTTCAGGCTTTTTTTAAAACTCTTTTTAAATTCTTAGGTTATTTCCACCCCCTCTCTTGCCATGAAAGAGCCCTAACTTTAATATATTTTAATATATTTTAGTATGAGTGAAGAACAATGGATAATTGATATTTGGAAGTGTGTGTGTGTGTGTGTGTGTGAGAGAGAGAGAGAGAGAGAGAGAGTAGGAGGAAGGGGGAGAGAGAAATCTACAATAGGGAAATACCAGGCATCCATCAAACACTAAAAGTTGAATTGCACTGCATCTTGCACAAGGGCAGCTATGCACTTTTTTTTTTTTTGCATTAATCCTTTTGAAAAAAATGAAGATTGTAATGTCCTTGCTGCAGGGACCTTTCTAACATTTGCTTCTGAAATTCAGCAAAGTGTCATGCATATTGACAGCACTGGATAAATAATGAATAGCAACAACAACAACAACAACAACAATAATAAAAACCCCACTCTACTTCTGTTATAAGCAACCTGCCAGATTAGTACTACATATTTGTGATTACTTGAGTAACCACTGGATGTCACTGATGATCCACACTAATTCCAAACCTTGGAGTGTCTTCTGAATTTGGCATATGGAACACTCACATGATCATGGGGGAGGAGGGCATTTCAACTGTACAAAGTCAAAGTGGAGGTTTGTTGTTGTTGTTGTTGTTGTCTCTTCACAAACTGCGAGCGGCCTAATACTCAACCTTCTTTTCCAGGACATTTCTCATTCCTTATGATGGTCTTGTGACAATAGAGAATTGAGGGAATCAAAGTCTAAGGCATCTTCAAAGGCATTGGGACTTAATGTAAAAAGGAAGGTTCAGAAGATGTCAGAAATCTTTCAAAACATGAAATAGGAACACAGAGCAATACATCTATGATGCCTTATTGTGGAAATGAAGGTCTGTTCTCACAATCATCTCAGTGGTGGGGTGTTTCTTTTTTTAATTTCTTTTTTAATAAATTCATGCTGCTGCCTCCTACTTGTTTAAGATAGTGGTGACCTGGTTGTGGGCATGTGCTACCATGTGCTGCATTTGGATGTTTACAAGACTCTCCAAAGTTGTGTGGTTGTTTTTTTTATAGCTGAAATGTTAATAAGAATAGCCTTAAAGGCAAAAATAGAGCCAAACATCATAACATAGCCATTCATACTACAATATGTATACCTACTAAAAGTATCTGATTGCTAAAGGTGTATTTCTACATGGGAACTGGATACACTCTAATCCATCTGCCCTATATTCCTACTGAGGCTTCAGCTCATGCCAGTCTACAGCTTGCTCAAGCTTCTGTATATGGGCAATGAAGACTGTGCTATCCACAAAAATCAAGTTGTAACATCACTGGGCTTTGCTGCGTTAAATCACACCTTTTTTTTCCAGGGAACTTGGAAGCGCAAGATCCAAAGGGAGCAAAGTTGCTGAGCAGAAACAGCCTAAAAATGCTTTGATTGCTACGAACTTTCTGCACACCTCAATCCAAATGCAGCTTTCCAGTGAAGCAGGCTCTTCTGTATTTTTCTTGACCGCAAGTTACTGGGAACTTGAAGAAGGGAGGGATGTAGATCAGAAAACAGCATGGTAAAAGGGTTAACCTCGGCAGTGCTATTATTCTTTAACAAGCAAAACTTTGGGTGACCTGACCACAGATCACATGTAGCTTGACCTCAAATATTTGAAGATAGAAGGAAAGAAGAAGAAGAAGAAGAAGAAGAAGAAGAAGAAGAAGAAGAAGAAGAAGAAGAAGAAGAAATTATTCATACCCTGTCCATCTGGTTGGCCTTCCCCATCCACTCTGGGCAGCTCCCAACAGAATATTAAAAACACCAAACATTAAAAACTTCCCTAAACAGGGCTGCCTTCAGATGTTTTCTAAAAGTCATATAGTTGTTTATTTCCTTGACATCTGATGGGTGGGCTTTCCACAGGGCAGGTGCCACCACCGAGAAGCTCCTCTGCCTAGTTTCCTATAACTCACTTCTCGCAGTGCGGAACTGCCAGAAGGGCCTCGGAGCTGGACCTCAGTGTCCGGGCTGAATGATGGGGTGAAGATGTTTCTTCAGGTATTCTGGACCAAGACCATTTAGGGCTTCAAAGATTGTCTTTTTCTGAACCTTTTCTAACTTTCTAATATCCTTTTTGAGTTGAGGTGACTGGAACTCATACAAGTGCTTCAGGAGTGCACAGCAGCTGTCTAGCTCATAATCTCACAGCACTCACAGAGACAGAGATGTCTACAAGAGCCTTGGGGTGGGAGGACTTCATGTGTACACTGAATATATATATACTGGGCCGAGGCAGTTTAGGGCTTTAAAGGTCAGCACCAACACTTTGAATTGTGTTGTCTCTTCTAATATATGAGGCCATATTTGCTTGTATCTAAATATAATCATAGAGTTGTAGAGTTGAAAGACATCTAGAAGGTTATTTAGTCCAACCCCCTGCAATTTAGGAATCTTAACTAAAGCATACATGGCAGATGGCCATCCAAACTCTGCTTAAAAATCTCCAAGGAAGGAGAGTCCGCAACCTCCCAAGGGAGACCATTGCACTGTCAAACATCTCTTATTGTCAGAAAGTTATTCCTGATGTTTAGTTGGAATCTCCTTTCTTGTAACTTGAATCAAATACTATGGGTCCTAGTCTCTGGAGCAGGAGGAAACAACATTGCTTTATCTTCCATGTGATAGCCCTTTAAATATTTGAAGATGGCTATCGTATCTCCTCTTAGGCTCTTCTTTACCAGACTAAACATACCCAGTTCCCTCATCAGTTCCTCACAAGTCTTGGTTTCCAGACCCTTGATGATCTTGGTCGTCTTCTGCACACGCTTGTCAATACCCTTCTTAAACTGTGGTGATCATAACTGGACACAGTATTCCAGGTGTGGTCTGATCAAGGCAGAATAGAGTGGGCCTATTGCTTCCCTTGATCTGGATACTATACTTTTGTTGATGCAGCCTAGAATAACAAGATACATCTGGCATGACTTGTTTTTGACAAACCCATGCTGGGCCTTAGTAATCATAGCACACTTTTCTAAGTACTCACAGACCAACTGTTTAATTATCTGTTCTAAGACCTTCCCTGGTTGTCCCTTAAGCTGTTTGATGGCAAAGTCCTGTTGTTAGGATGCTGTTAGCAGCTCCCGGCTGGTTGCCTAGGAAAGTATAAAGACAAGGGAAAGTTTCTTACAGTCCTTTTTTATTTCAAATTTTACAGAGAGAGGCTATAGAACTGTGGCTCCCAACATGCCCCCCCATGGGGCAATTTGATTTTTAAGGGGGGCAATTTGAGAATGAGTTATTAACAGTGAATGGCCTTTTGGACTTCCTCCACATGAATAGGAGTTCACTTTTTGAATAATAAGAATCATATGTCCCAGGGGTGGGGGAATCAGGATTTTAGAGATGCTTAGGTGGGGCATGGCCAAAAAAAGGTTGGAAACCACTGCTATAGAACCCAGTCTCTTGGATGGCGTTGTACTGAGTGAATCTGCACCTCCCGTCTCTCCCACTTCCTCATTTGTCATCATCACCACCTCCTCTACAGGTGCCTTTAAGTGCCCTCTGTCTTTGAGCTCTTTGCTTTCCTACTTTTAAGGCTCACCATGTTCTGGAAGATGGTGGGTCTGGAATGCTTTCTAATGACAATGTGTCAGCCAGTTGCTCTGGTTTTCCCATTATTCCCCAATTTCCCCCCTCATCAGCGTCTGAGCTGTGACCTCCCATAAACCCCTCTTGTAAATCTATACTGTCTTCCTCCTCCCTGGAAGGGTCAGGATGGGAAGGCGGTCTCAACCATTCCTCCTCTGCTCAGTCCCTGATACCTGTATGCCTAAACACAGAAGCCTCTCATTAAGACCTCAAGTCCAGTGTTAAAGGTAATCAAAGACACATAATGGGAACAGGTGCTGATTTCGTTGGGTGAAAGGGACGAATGCCCATAGTCAGTGTTCCCTTACAAACCTGGGCTGGGTCAAGCATAAAAAGCTCTCATCATGGACTGTCAGCGCCTTTTTGGATCTCAGGCGGTATTTTGTTTTGCTGCTCAGCCTGCTAATATTTATGCAAAGCAGTGCTTTTTTCCTAGAAAAAGAGGTGCAGGGACTCCCACCTTTTTGGGACGGACAAACCTAAGTTGTTAAGTTTTTTGGGGGAGGTGCCAAAGTTAAGGGAAATAGCACAGAGTTGCCAGAACTCAGTTCTGGTGAGTTCCAGCTGAAAAAAAGCCCTGTGCCTAAGTGTTTCAGCCAGCTAGCTAGATAAAATAATTTTGTTATTTTTTTAGCCTCTGAGCCTTTTTGTAATTGTTTGAAGCTTTACCTCTTTACATAGTTTTGTTTTTAATAAAGCTTTTGTATGTTTTTATGGAGATTGGTCTTGCTTGAGTTTCTGAACCTTCCAATCTTGACTACACTTTTCGAAGTGGATCATTCATCACAGGGGACAACTTCATTCACTACTTCTCTCATAAAACAGAAGCATTTGTTCTCATGGGAGGGTGATTGCCAGTACCAACATAATGTAAAATCAAAATGGTTTTGCCTGGCACAGTGGCAAACATGGACTGAAGACGTCTCAAGTGCACCCTAAACTGATATAAGGAGCTGAAACATCGGGGCATTGGCTGGAATGCCACTTGGAATTCTCAGAATCTTGTTTTTAAGAGAGCCCCTAGCCCCTTCAAAAACCAGAGGTCCCAAAAAGAATGGACACCTGTAGACTCTACTCAAATCTTCAACTGTACTAAACATTTGGAAAGCTCAACCATTGTAGCAGCACAAATTGTATGCACATTATTTTCTTCATGCCTTCACTGTGGCTTAGAATGGCAATCCTTGCTGATCTAGTTGATGCTATTTACTGTTGTCCTAAATATTTTCCTTTGTTACCCTTCTATTTTGCACATTTGCATTCAATTTTTGTACAGTGGTGCCTCGGGTTAAGAACTTAATTCATTCTGGAGGTCCATTCTTAACCTGAAATTGTTCTTAACCTGAGGTACCACTTTAGCTAATGGGGCCTCCCACTGCCGCTGCACGATTTCTGTTCTCATCCTGAAGCAAAGTTCTTAACCCAAGGTACTCGGGGTTAGCGGAGTCTGTAACCTGAAGTGTCTGTAACCTGAAGCGTCTGTAACTCGAGGTACCACTGTAATGCACTCTTCAGTTTCAGTAAGAAAAGCTTTACTACTTTCCAATGGAAATCAATGTTGAACTCCCATGAAAAACATGTTTGGTAGGCTGGATTGGGTGCTATGCATTCATGAAGAGTGAATATACCACAAGGCCAATTTTCATAGGAACTTTTACAGGATCATTCACTGGGTGGTGGAACAGACTGAGTCTTTGAAGTGCTCATAATTAGGCTCTAATTAAAGGATTACTTTAGTTACCCTCCAGCATCCAATGTTCAATGAAACAAACCAACAAAAAATAAAAACAAATGATGTAGTGTTACCAGCTGTACATTATTTAGTTAGATAACCATCTTGGGGGCTATTGGAAGTTGGTCAAATAAACCTTGTGTGCGTAGAGTGTAATCACCCTCATCTAAGAATATTGATTTTGTTATAATAATGAATAGCCTTCATCAAGTCCAGGATCTTGCCCCTGACAGGGACCAATTCATGATGCTGCAAAGAAGGGGAAATGCTCTCTCTCTGTCAATCAAAGCAATTATCAGAAGAACAGGGGTGTGCATTCGCTCTGTGTGTACTTCAAATTATGAGGAAAATCAGGATGATTTGGAGAAGCTTATCACATTTCTGGGTCAGATTGTGCCGTTAAAAAATTGTCTTGAGTTGGATAATGAAGTCCCTAAGCTTCTGAGTCGCTATATAGCCTCAGCTGTCCAAAAGCACACACAATCCTTTCCTTTTTCTTTTCTTTTTAGAAATAAAGCATAGCTGAAAGTAAAGCAGGGGAACAATGGGGGAACATTGCATTTTGACAAATTTTTAATCACAGGGAATAATTTCCCCACAGAACCCCAATCACAGTGATATGGGGAGGGATTAAAAATTGTATGTAAACCAATGGAGTGAGATCTCATTGTCTCACCAAAAAAATCTAGAGGGGCAGGAGAGAAGCCTAACCCCAACAATGACTCTTGAGGTAAGAGGGTTTTTGCTGTGGGACGACATTTTTGTCACCCATATCTTTCTTTCTTTCTTTCTTTCTTTCTTTCTTTCTTTCTTTCTTTCTTTCTTTCTTTCTTTCTTTCTTTCTTTCTTTCTTTCTTTCTTTTTCAAGATACATGCCTTCCCCCTGTAAACTATTCCAGTTCTACCCACCGTCAAATGGTAAAGTCTCTCCTTGTGGGAGAATAGCTGCAGCTATCGTTCTGAAATTTGGCAGGCTTCAACCCTTTCTGAAGGAGTGACCATGCCAGCAAATTGCCCCCGATTCTGGTAGAAAATGGAAAAGTTACAGTCTTTTCTTTTCTTTTTTCCTTTCAGAAGATAACCAAACTTTTAAAAGTGCCCTATATGAACTCTCCCTGAATGTATCTGCTTACAATTTGTCAGACTAAATCTACTTGGTGGATGGGGCAAGTTGATATGTTTGCAAACTTCTTCTGCTTCTTTGAAAAGTGGGGAGGGAGGTCGTAGCCATTTTAATTTCCTCACTATAATGAATGAGGGGAAATGGAACTTTGCTTTTTACAGGTCACAAATAACAACCTGAATTGGAAAAAACACAAAGCAGCTCTGAAATAGATCAGGCTGCTTCCCAAAACTACAAACACAAATATAATATTCTAGGCCACCTCTAGCAAAGGCAGCTTCAGTGAATATGGGATTAGAGGAAACCTTTCCTGAATGTTCTCTGAAGCCAAATTGTTCTCCCAACACTATTTAAAGAATTTTTTTTGTACACACACATATTAGATATCCCTCTGAGCTGCCCAGCCAGCCAGCCTTTTGCTTCATTTCCCCCCCTAACACAAAAGGAATGAACATCTGTGCTAAACTTTCACAAGACAACTGAGACTGGGAACACAAAAACCGTTGTTTCTTTCAGATAGGTAATGGCAAAATCTATCGGCTATTTCAAGATGCTGAATGGCTTCTAAAATATACATATATACACACACAATGTTTGGAGAAGTTTGATCAGTGGGTGACTCTGCTTTCTGTTCTTGTGGGGACAATGCAGATGGGCTAGGAAATAGCTCGGATTATGTCTGAGAATCAAACACTTAAAGAAGCTTCTTTTCATCCTTGCATGGATGAAAACACAACTGTCCAGTTTGGCAGCAGAAAATGTGGACTCCATTGTTACCAGCAACAATAAAATAGTGGTGTAGAATCATGGTTTTAGCATCCTTCAGATCCAGAGGCATTCATACAGTAGTAATGGTGTTTATTTACATCTACACATAGATTACCTCTACGTGTATCTTTTGAAAAGTTGTGTGAATACTTGTGAAAAGAGAGAGGCTAAAGACTTGCAACCACTTAGGCAACACAATGGTAATGTTTGATACAGGGAGGCAGGGAAAGCAAAATACGGCAGAGGAGATGAAGAGTGTTTTAGTCAAAAGGAGTTAATTCTAACTTACAATATTTTCAAGGGCTTAACTATTATATTTCACCATAACCCCAAGGATATGCCATTCTATACATCTTTGTTATGCATAGACTCTTATTTGTCCACTTATTTCATAGGATTATTTCAAAAAGTTCTGAAACCTGGCAGGAAACAATAGATCGGGGAGGATTCCAAGCACACATTCACTTCAGCCTAGCAACCAGTTGCATGCATGTGTTCAGTTCTAGTTTATGAGCAGCTCATTGACCTCCACATTTTTTAAAAAAAGAAATATCTGATTCCTTACAATTGGTTGGGTTTAGGGAAAAACTCAACATTACAATGATATGTGCAGGTGCAGTGGCTATATGTTGGAATTGGGGCAAAATGGGGATTTGTTTCATACTTGTGACTGAGTGTGTGTCCTACAATTTTATATTTTATCTTTGTAACCCACTCTGGGACCTTATTGTAAAGGGTGGGTAAGAAACTAAATAAGCAAATACTCTGATGCATCACTTCCTGTTCACCATGCCCTTCTGTGTGCCTTCGCACCCTTAAAAGTGTTGATGTTGCACATCACAAAGATTTCTAAATTAATGCTTTTATTGCTCACTCATATGAATTTCTGTGACCCAAAGATTAATTCTGAGAACATAATAAAGCATGTCAAAGTGCTTCTGCTGCACGGCAGCTAAGAAACCCCTCTTCCTCGAGGCTTGCTTTGATGAGAGTCTTGACAGATTTGTCAGAAATCAATCTTTGTTTGTTGGGAACCATATTCTTGAAATTAAAATCTTCAGGTCAGAGACTTTTACTACCAAGACTTAAGTGGTTCTACCTTCTATTTTTGTAGCTAATGACTACTCCAGGGGTAACAGAGAATTTATGTAGCTTCACAAATTGTGCAGTCTTAGTCTTTGAACATTTTGTTGTTGTTGTTGTTTAGTCGTGTCCGACTCTTCATGACCCCATGGATCAGAGCACGCCAGGCACTCCTGTCTTCCACTGCCTCCTGCAGTTTGGTCAGACTCATGTTTGTAGCTTCTAGAACACTGTCCAACCATCTCGTCCTCTGCCGTCCCCTTCTCCTTGTGCCCTCCATCTTTCCCAACATCAGGGTCTTCTCCAGGGAGTCTTCTCTTCTCATGAGGTGGCCAAAGTACTGGAGCCTCAGCTTCACAATCTGTCCTTCCAGTGAGCACTCAGGGCTGATTTCCTTAAGAATGGATAGGTTTGATCTTCTTGCAGTCCATGGGACTCTCAAGAGTCTCCTCCAGCAACATTTATGACATTGAACATTGAACTTTTATGTACACTAAAATACTGCCAATATACCAAACAACTTAAGAAAGGAAATATATTAAAGTATTTAAAAATATTCACTGACATCCAGTGGTTTCAGCGCACCAATGGTATGGACTTCTGTGTGTACACCAAAGTTTTCCCTTTTTCAGGACTGAGGAGCAAACATACACCTTGATGTGAAATTAGATTAAGACCATGCCTTGTTCTGAAGCTGGTAACCAAAGTTTCAGGGTTCTTTAGCTTATGGAGCTGCACCACAAAGTGTAGAGAAAAGAGGCCTCGTAGATGGGCAAAAGGCTGATATATAAACATCCAAACCTGGCTACTAGCATTGACATCATTTGTGTGAACTTTACTACTGGTTTTAGGTCTTGTGTCGCTCACATTTCAAGGCATAGGTGTTACCTTTTCTGATTAACTGGAATTGGGCCTTCTGGATGCTGCTGTCATTTGAGTAATGAGAAATATTTGATCCACAGATCACTGCTTTTTATCACATATTCCAATCTCCAGATATATGCTTTTACATGCTTTGCCATTATTAAATGGAAGCAAAGCTTTATGCATTAAATCCGCACCTCTCATCTAGTGAATCTTTGTACACCTTTTTCAAATCTCAGATTGGGTTAATCTTCTCTCAGAATGAAATTTTTTACTTCAGCTGATTATCGGTATATTTTTATTTCACTTCCCTTAAATGATTTCATACCTTTCACAGTTGAGACTGTGTTGCTGTTGCAGCTAATGATTCCCTTCCTCTGCGATTAAGCCAGACTTTGCTTGAGCTTGCTTGGTTTTCATGATGCCAAACAACAGAAGGAAAGTGCCCACACAAAGGAAAAGGAAGATATACCACAGTCATTTTGTGGCTCTTATGTTTTTCTTTCACTACCACTGGCTATTACAGATGGTGTTGACTTTCAAGATATTCTGGTCTGAACTAGTTCCAATTGCAAATAACCAGGATGCTGTTCTTCTGAATCAGAAATACATGCCTGAAAAAATCTTTAGTTCAGTTTCCCTGTTTACTACAGCTCTTAGGGAGTTTGTTTCACTTCTAGACCTGGTTCTCGCAAACAGCAAAATGGTTTGTAAACCTGTGTCTGGAATGAGGACAGGACATCTATTCAGTTTGGATTGCATTTTAATGCGAATGTTCCTCATTCATACTTCTCAAAACAATACACAAACTGAAATGCAGCTATCCTTCAAAATGTGCACACTTCCAAATTAATTTTATAATTTTTACATATTAATAATAAAAAAAGACTGTATATATTAGCAGAAAAGTGGATAAAATGGTGAAAAGGGACACTTAACAACTTACAAACTGATTAGAAAATGTGGTAAATTAAAATACTTTTTCTTTTTTTTAGTTGATATTTTATTGGAAAAAAAATCAAATATAAAGCAGTAAATTGATATAAAAAGAAAGAAAAAAGAACAAAAGATACAACTGTGTAAAGGGGGAAAACCATTATATGAATATATTTAAAGTACCCTGACCCCATACATTCTTTTATAAATTTGATTTTATTGTCCTAATACAAATGTAAATATTAATAGCCTGCCCCATTTTGTATAAATTCATTCCAAATATTGTCGTATTTATCCAAGCAGAGTCTAGGTCTGTAAGCAGTCTGTTCGTAGGTTGCAAGTGTTATCATATTATCAATCCATTGATTAAAGGAGATCATGTCTTTATTCTTCCAGTTCATCAATATCAGCTTCTTGGCTACCATTAGAGCGTGTAAAATTCATTTTTGGTGTCCTGTTGTTAGCTTACATACATTACATAGAAAAGCAGTACAGCTCACTATAGTGGGGAAGACTGGCTGTCCAAGCGCTATCTGTTAATGGGCAACCTCAAAGCCCCTTCTGCTCCTCTGTTTTTATGGTTCTGTGCCTTCAAGATGGGATTGAGCCAGACCAGGCGTGCCAACTTGAATAAAATATTGAGGGGGGGCAGGTGAGCCCTGCCCCGCATAATGGATCACATGAGACAGTGCACACAAACCATTTAAATGGCAATGCCTATCAACTTGGGAGGGTGGTCCCCCTCAAATGCTTTATTGGGGGATGAAGACCCCTCAGCCCTTAGGAGTTGGCTCCTATGAGCCAGACAGCCTTTCATATAGAAGATCATCTTCTGAAAAGTAGGATACATGACCATACTAGGACCACTTCATCAGGCTGCAGGTGGAGTGTCACATGACTGAATGCTTCTCCATTCCAATGAAATGAAATGAAATACTCTGCACATGGAAAGCTAAATGTCAGGAAGTCTGCATTTAGACAGGGCCTTAGCACAGGACAGTACCGCTTATGACAGTAGCAGTACTGTGTCTGCTAAATCTGCATCATTTCTAGCAACTTAGACGGCTGGCATTTGTTTGTTTGATAGTTTACCTTTCTCCCAGTGCAGGACTGCTGCTGGAAATCTGCTTGCAAGGCAGCACCCCTCAAGCCTGATGTGTCTTTCTAGGAAGTATTGATCCTGCAGGGGACAGGGGGTTCATTCACATGTGACTTCTCTGCAAAGGACACTCTGCAGAGTGGGGCAACAGGGTAGGGAGAAGGAGACTCAGTACAGTGGTACCTCGGGTTACATACGCTTCCGGTTACATATGCTTCAGATTACAGACTCCACTAACCCAGAAATAGTGCTTCAGGTTAAGAACTTTGCTTCAGGGTGAGAACAGAAATCGTGCTCCGGCGGTGCAGCAGCAGCAGCAGGAGGCCCCATTAGCTAAAGTGGTGCTTCAGGTTAAGAACAGTTTCAGGTTAAGTACGGACCTCCAGAACGAATTAAGTACTTAACCTGAGGTACCATTGTATCTCCTTTCCCAGGCCCCTTCTGAATCGTATATACAGTTAGGGCCTTTTGAAGGGCAAAAAACCCCCCACTAATTAAACATTAGTGAACTAATTTGGGTCCAGATCTGGGGTAGAAAGGTGGCTCTGATGTTGGCCCAGTGGGATTATTGGTGGCCTCTAGATCAGAGCCACAAGACAGATAGAGTGTGTGTGTGTGGGGGGGGGTGTCTTCAAGGCCCTAATAATTTGTACATCATGCCGTGATATAATCAGTACAGTATCTAACACAATGCCACTACATCAAATAAAATGAGAAGCATTAGAAGCCAGAAAGTTTTTTGACTGGTCACTGAGAAGCCTGAGACATGTGTAACACATATAACTAAATAAATAAATAATAAATAAACCTTTATTGTCACTACACCACCTGTGTGCAGTGAAATTAAACGACCCCCCCAATACACTCAGTCTTGTTCGCTCTCTGTGTGCTTGTCGGAAGTCAATTACACCACAATTTTTTTCCATTCAGCAGCCCACGGATAAAAACTGTTCTTTAACCTGTTGGTTCGGCTGACTATACTTCTGTTTCTCCTGCCCGAAAGCAGGAGATTAAAAAAGTGCTGGCCAGGGTGTGAGTTGTCCCTAAGAATTTTCTTCACTCTCCTGAGGCAGCCGCCTCCCACGATGTCACCTACAGAACTCCGAGGACAGCCCATGTGTATAACATGCGTATCTGAAGCCAGGTGATAACAAAATTGAGCTCTATCAGCTGCATTTACCCAACCCTTGTTCTAAGCAATTGCAGATCTATAACAGGACATGCCCTTTTATGCCAAGGCTATTTAGCTATTTAAGGATCTTTTATTGGGGATCTTGTCAAAGGCTTTTTGAAAGTCCACATGCAGAATATCGACAGAATCACCCTTATCCACATTAGTTTATTGACTCCTTCAAGGAAGTCCTATAGATTTGTGAGGCTCCCACAATGACAGAATTCTATACCTGCATCTGTGAACCATTGCCTGTTTTTCAGAAACTGGAGCGAAGGGCTCAGGAAGTCCACCGAATAACAACCTTGAAACTTAATTCCTGTGTTTAAGTACACCGCAACAGCAGTGGACATTTTACCCTGTAATATTCCTAGAGATTGTGTCTCATTCCAGATCTGAGATACCATTATGCTTACTAAATCCTTGGCCTTTTGGCCAGGCCTAAAAGCAAAAAAGGTATTATTTCGGTTGCTGTTTTGTGATGAGAATCTTGTTTACCAGGAACTTGACTGTGGCTGCCAAGCAGTTTCACAGCAGCCTTGTATTTATATTAATTTCCCCCGAACAGTAGCCAAGGCAAAATGCTCAGGGTTTGTATTGGCTTTAAGATGAAGAACAGTGTGCTTCTGATATCAGGCTCCCGATAAAATTATACCAGCAAGTGTCATAGGCTGTGTGAAATAGTAAAGAAGGGAATGTTGTCACGAAGAAACATTTAGTCACCGGAATGGTGTGCTGCATTTGTCAGGCTCAGTAAGAGAGTTAATATCAAAACTTATCTTGCATTTTCAGACACCAGGAAATATTCACACCTTTTGTAATCATGACAGAATAACAACGTAATAAATCATTTTTTTACTGGAGCTCTGTCTCCATTAAATCATGGGAATAATAATTAAACTGCTCAGTGATGGAGTAACTGAAACCATTTCCTTCAGAAATCAATTGCTGGTTTTAAGGCAGATGAGGGTGGGTTGAAGGTAAGCTACACAAAGGTTGGGAGAAAAAGGACTTACCGCCTGCTCCTTAGTTTGAGGTTATAGTGTTTGAGGTTATGATGTTAGCAGGAGCCCATTGAGAGAGAAATATATGAACAATATGCTCTCAATAACTGGAGCAAGGCGAGAATCTTTGCTTCAGAATGAAAAAAATAAGTAGAAATGGCACTGGCAGAAGTTTGTTCTTAACTTCATGAATGTCGACATGAGCAAAATAGTATATGCTTAACAGAAGGAGCCCTCCTTCTCCTGTTGTTTTCACATTCATTAACTAAGCTTCTTACACCTCAGAACAGCCTTCTGCCAGAGAGGTGCCTAGGTAACAGGAAGGGACCACTGCCAAGCTTACTCTAATTGGCTCCCCTATTGGAAATCTCACCAGATAGGCTGAAACCTACATTAGTGCAGGGACTGCTCTCAGTTCCAGGTCATTGACGTGCCACAGCAAGGGCAGTGTGGGAAAGCGTGCACGATCCTGCCCATGTTTACCTCGACTTCGGAACTGTCAATCTCACATTAATGAGCACATTGCCTTTAAAATAATTACACAGGCAAATGGTACGGACGGAGCGACTGCTCTCCTTGGGTCCTGCATGTCATCCAAGCGATTTGATCACTGGCACACATAACGTCCGTTCCTACGTTGCAAAGGTTGGTACGATGGGAGGGGGAGAAAGTTCTCTTTCAAACGGCTGTAGAACTCATGGTAGAATAAAAATGATCAGCAAATCTAAAGTGCCGTGATGGTGATCCAAATACTTGTAAAGTTTGTGAATAAGCTCTGGGGGGAGTATCCTGCCCCCTCCCTGCCTTCCACCCACTGCTAGCCTCTCAATCATCTATTTTAATGGTTTTAGCCTAAGGGATTTTCATTCACTTGATGGGCATTTTATTTTTATGCTTTTCACTGTCAGTGCTTCACAACAACCCAGAGACTGTTTTATTTAGGAATGGAATGCATTAATTCAGCAAGGAACTCAAAAGAGTCCTCTTGACCTCATGTCATTAAGGTCTTCATGTCAGCATGTACTCGTTTTTTGAGATGAGGGCTGTTCATTATGAAGGTTGGCACTTGACATTCTCAGTCAACTGGGCTTGCAGAAGAGAGAATTATAAAACAATTATCCAATATTTTAGATTGAAATTCTGTAAAACATTTTGTGGGGAGTATTTCTGAATCAAAACAATATTCGTCAGTTTGACATTCCAAGTAAAGGTTTGAAAGGCTCCACTATTGCTATGGTGGCTGCAATCGCAAGAGTTTCTGCATAAGGGGAGCCATATTTCCATTGTGACTGTTAGCCTTTGATGGGTTGAGTTAGTTTTCTTTTCAATTACAGGAGGGACTGGAAGTTTCAGGTAGTTTTAATCTGCTACTCAAAAGATCACGACACAAGTTTCTCATAAACACAACCTGGTCTCATGGTCTTTGACCACACAGTGGGAGAGGAAAAGTATATAGAGCCATATAATCATAGGATTGTAAATTGTAAAAATTGGAAGGGACTCTGAGGGTACAGCCCCCTGCAATGCAGGTATCTCAGCTAAAGCCAACCAGCCTCTGCTTAAAAACATTCTCCTTCTCCTTCTCCTGATGCTTCTTCAAATCTTAGCATTTCCCTAAAGCTACTCATAAGCCTCTTGTGTATAGAAGGTGTAATTTTTGACTGCATATGCAACAACACTCACTTCTGAACATGGTATATGGGGTGATAACTAACAAATACAGTGGTACCTTAGGTTAAGTACTTAATCCGTTCCAGAAGTCCATACTTAACCTGAAACTGTTCTTAACCTGAAGCACCACGTTAGCTAATGGAGCCTCCTGCTGCTGCCACACCGCTGGAGCACAATTTCTGTTTTCACCCTGAAGCAAAGTTCTTAACCTGAGGTAATATTTCTGGGTTAGCAGATTCTGTAACCTGAAGAGTATGTAACCTGAAGCATACGTAACCCGAGGTACCACTGTACGTATAATTCCACTCAGTGTACATGATGGAAATAGACCTGCCACCCCAATCCACTGACAATGGTCAAGCTAACCCAGGAAGGGATGCATATAAATACAAGTGTACAACCTTCACTGGATACTATTAGGAATGAAAATGAATGGGTTAAGAAGTACTTCTCTGTTGGTGTGCATCCTTGTATGGCAGCTTGGGGTTCCTCCTAATCTCACTGCTTTCTTTCTCACTCATTTTACCCCTGACCCTTTCAAGTCTGGGGATGACTTGGCTAATTAATTAATCAGTTAATTAACCATACTTTTAATTTGCCTTTGGTCAAATGAGCATAAAGCAGCATACATGGTTCTTCCCCCTTCATTTTATCGTAGCAACAACCATAGGATGCATTTTAGGATAAGAAACAGCAACTGGCCCAAGATAGGTAAATGAATTTCATGGCTAAGTGGGAATTTGAAACCAAGTCTTCCAGATCAGACGAGATTGAAAATCATACTTATGAGCATACCAGGAAAATAATGTTTTCTCTTTCATTCAGAGTGATGTTCTTTCTGAAATCAGCTTCATCCTTGATTATCAAATCAAGTTTAATCTAACTTAATGTGTGAGGCAAAGATCTGCTATTAGGGTCAAAGTTTTGACATCTTGAGTATCAAACCAGAACAGAAAACCACCCATAATGAAAATTCACTAGCCTTCCAGGGACTATTATAAGTTCCACTAAAAATCCTCAGAGTGGAAACTTCAAAACTTGGGCTCTAATCTGACTCTAGGTAAACTTTTCAGCTTTTTGGTGTGCTTGCACACACCCATCCCACACACTGCACTCCACATCCCACTGAAACAAAATCACTTACATTTTCATCTAAATAACTTTGCCTTTCTTAGTTCTCCTTTGATGGAAGTAATTTCCCTTAAATACTCTTTTGTAGTAAGCCTAAACTCCCATATGTATGCACCATCACTAAGCAACTATTCAAATATTTCTATAATGCCCAAATCAAAGCTCTCCTTCTCTTTCTTAATGCACAATATGTCACTCCTAGGTCAGTCTCTCCAAATCTTATTCTTAAGTGACTTCACATTTTTTGTTTGTCTCGGGTATTCAGGTAGTGCTAATTAAACTAATGAATGCCTTCCTTGCAATCTAATCCATTCGGCTATTCTTTGGAGACTAATATTTCCAGGCTGCATTTCCTTTTTCCAATGGCTTAACACTTACAGCAGTCTCTGTCCCTTTCCTCTATTAACCTTTTCTCTTGACCCCTATTTCTTTTCCAGACTTCGAACAGTGCTCTCTGTTCTCTCTTCCTCCTGGCTAACCTCCAGTTCTAAAAAAACCACACACACACACACACACACACACACTGAATACTGCACACCCCCCAAAAACAAAACTGCAGAATCACTTCCAAGGAAATCTTTACTCTTCGTTATTACAATCTTCTGCCGACCTTCCATTTCTTAACCTTTGTCACAGAAATACCCCAGCTACAGCTGCTGAATCTATGCAGCCTCTTTTAATAAACCAAGCTGGGACCAGTTGGCCTAAGATCATGACAGCGCTCAAGTGCTGGACGACTACCTTTCCAGCACTTCACCTCAGTCCTAAAGCATGCATTTGGAATACGTGGGGCCAGCTGACAATTATAACAGGGCTGACTTCCATGTAAATGTCCATGGAATCAAGGTGAAAGGTTGCAAACCATTGCGTTGTTGAATAGTACACCTTCGAGTCCCCCGCCCCGCCCCCCAATCAGTATTTATTTATGTCTAAACCACAGTTGGTGAAACTTCAAAGTAGAGTCTTACAGGGGAGCCAACAGGTTATGGGTGCCCAGTGCATGTGAGGTGATGACATCATGAGTGCTCCACGGCCTCTGAACCTGACTTCTGGTGGCCTACGTTTTCTGTCCTACATTCCTGTCTTACGTTTTCATGCTGTGAACTGCCCATGCTGTGAACTGCCCTGAGGGCTACGGATGAAGGGTGGCATACAAATGTACCAAACAACAACAACAACAACATAGGGAACAGGAGAAGATAGAACCTGATAGTTCAATCTTATGCATTGTCATACCTGCGCTATATCCCAGCAATCACTGTGTTCTGCAAGAGAGGGTCTACTGCAGATACCATCACATCAGGAGGTCTATTCCATATGATAGGAACTGGGTCTTTAGCGTGGCAGCGATTACCTTTTGGAACTCTCTTCCATTACATATCAGGCAAGCACCATCTCGGCTATAATTTCAGTGCTTGCTGATGACCTTCCTTTGCTAATAAGCCATTTAAGTGGCGACTCTTTTCCCTGCCTGTGTCTCTATTGGATAGGAAATGGTTTTTTATTAATGTTTTTATTATTGGTGTTTCAAAGATGTTTTACGGTAAGTTACTTCAGGATGTTGAATGTGAAGTGATTTGTAAATAAAATGAAATAAAATCAGTTTAATAAATTGGTCCCACAAGGCTCAGTGGGGCTTAAAACCAGCTAATTTCTTTGCCCTTATAAGAGAGAAATAAAATATGTAGCTTTAAGCATGTGATATGAAAACATGCTTGGGGTAGCCATACCTCTTGATTTACAACAAATAAGGCATAAGCCGTTCCTTTCTTACACGCAGGCTCACCCATGAGCCTTAGGATTATACCCTAAACTGTATGAACACCATTCAATTATATACACTGTATTATTCTATATTGTGCACAATGGTTGTCTTAGCCAAACAGGAATGCTAGTGTATTCCTGATGTTTTTGTATCATATGCCTGTTGAGAGTTGCCTTTCATTTGAGCACCATGCAGAAATGAGAGGTGCAGTTATTTTTAAATGCTTACCTGTAGTGAAGCCCCATTGGGAAGTCTAGTATCTCACCAGAGGTAAATGCAGAAGTTAAGCTTTTTATATGGCCATGGGTGAAGCATAATATGTGTATAAACTTTGATAAGATCTGCAGAGGAATAGCTAAGGTTGACATAAAAGGATTAGTCAACTAATTAACTGATGCGTTAATTACAATTAATCAAATGATAAAATTAATGGGCTAATTGCATATCAACCGTAGAGCAACACTTAGAGTGTGCTGCTCTGTAGAGAATGAGGGACATATTAATGTCCTAAGGGAGGTGTTAATGGTATTGGCATTGTAATTAACAAGTTGTGTACAACTCATGATTCCTTCTCCTGTTAACTAAACTGGTGTGCTGATGCCATTAGCTAAAGAACGCAAAGGGTGTGAAGAGAGGGTCCTCTCATAGAAGCTGCCTAAGGTCCCATGAAGAAGTGCAATTTAAATACACTCAAGAATAGATGGGAAGCCATCTGGCATTTCAAATAATTGTGATTTATTTTTTATCATATTGCACCTGTGTTGGCAAGACCTGTTCAGTGGTGGCAAACACAGACACACATTTCCACTCAGAAGGCAACCGATAAGAGTAGAGGTGGCCAACTTATATCCATGACATGTTTCCACCCCTTACATTTTGTAGGTGGTGGTGATACAGTTCTTTTAATATATGGTATTGATTCTATGGATTCAATCATTTTTTCCTCAATGGCAGCTCCCCGAATTCCTTTGGTTTCCACTTTAAAATGTTATGGAAAGAGTCAGTGCACTTCAAATGCAGCCGCATCACCCAGAAGGTTGCCAGGCACTTCCTTGTTCATTAGTGCTTCTATAGCACTTGGAAATCTGTGGTAATCCAGTTGATCCAATTCTCCTCAGTAAAAAATGGGGAAAGAGCGCATTGTCAGCTGTTGGAGCCAGCTGAAGTAATCAGCGGTAGCCTAGTAATAAATCTGGCTAGTAGACACCAAGGCCCCATCTGCATTATGAATATTAATATTATTAACATTTATATACCATCTTTCATCAAAAGGACATTTAAAACAGCATCATACTTCTTTACAATATAATGGCTTTCCCTAAAGAATCTTGGGAAATGTAGCTGGTTATGGGTGCTGAGAATTGTTAGGAGCTACAGTTCTCAGACTTGTTTAACAGTAAATCCCTCTTCCTGATAAAATCTTATAACTGTAGTTCCCTGAGGGGAATAAGGGTCGCCTGGGAACTCTCAGCATCCTTTCCAAACTACAGTTTCTAGCATTCTTTGTGGGGCATCTTGTCTGTTTGAAGTGGTCTGGTACTGCTTTTAATGTATAATGCAGATGGGCCAAGTCAGCAACTTTTAAAAGATGCTGTTTGTATTTTGGAGGGATAATCAGGGCCCCTTTTAAAGTAATTTGCAATTTTAATAATGAATTAATTTCCACATAATTTACTGGAGAGTGTCCACTTGGTGGGGTTTAGCTCAGTGGTCAGTGCTCCCTCATTAAATTGCTGATGAATAGATGTAATAATGATTTTATTTAAGAATAATTTACTGGAGAACATTTTATGTGTGCGCGTTTGTGTGTGTGTGTGTGTGTGAGAGAGAGAGAGAGAGAGAGAGAGAGATATCTTTTTGCTCAGTATACAGTGCTTTCTTAATAAATTAATGGACTTAATAATGTACTGATATAATAATGCTTTTGTTTAAGGCAATTTCCTGAATAGCATCCTCTGTGTTTGTGTGGGAACCTTCCTTTAACTCACTGGGCAAAGCTTTCTTAATAAATTAATGAAGTTAGCAGTTAATGATAAATGAATAGCAGCATGAAGCGGGATTGAACCCTCCTATTTTGTCATGGTGCTGACAGGCACAAAATGTCCAGAGTGAGGAATTAACTCTTCATTGTCAAAAGTACATTTAGAAGTTAGGGAAAGGTATCTCCATCAGCCCTACGTCTCTCAGTTACTCCTAGGTGTGCACTTGATGAAGCAGTTGCTGCAACAGGGAGGCCCCACTCCTGACCTCAGCTTATGTATCTCCCCCACCTGAACTGTGTGCAAGCAGGTGAAGACTCCGCCTCCATGTAACCCATTTCTGCTCCTCCCACTTCAATCCTCTCCTGGTCCAGGGAGACTGTGGAACAGGAGAGGTGGGGGCAGGAGGAGGAGGTGGTATGGAAGCCTTTGACTCCACACCAGCCTGACCTATCTCTCCCTCCCCTTGCACTGTTCTTCACTCTCCAATCCTGCAGCTTCTCCTGCCTCTGCTTCTCGTCTCCCAGCTGTTACAGGTTCTCTCAGTTCATCAATCCTTTATTCCAAGTCAGTCTCCAATCCCCCTTCTCCCCCATTACTCCTACAGCCTACTGCTACACCACTTATGGTAAGTATGAATCAACTGCGAATTGTAGTTGGGCTGAAGGGAGGAAGAAACCTTCAGAAGAAAGAAATGTCTGGGTCATCATTTCCAGGAAGTATTATTATTATTATTATTATTATTATTATTATTATTATTACCCACCCATCTGGCTGGGTTGCTTCAGCCAATCTGGGCAGGTTTCAACACATGTAAAAACATAATAAAACATCAAACTTTAACAAGTAGAAGAGTTTCTACGTAGAAGACAGTCCCCTTGTACCACTCCTTAACTGCCCCCTCCCCACTCAAAGGAGAAACCATGTAAATAGGGAATGCAAGAACATAGTAAGCTCCATATGTCAAGCCAATCTATTTATGCATCTAGTGCAGGACTGTATACTCTGAGTGGATGTGGCTCTTTCAGGTCTCAGTGGAGGACTATCTGAGCCCTACTGGGAAAATGCTAGGGATTGGATTTCTGCATGCGAAACATGTGCTCTGTCCCTGAACTATGACTTCTCACAATAGTAACAGATTCCACGAGACATTGTTGTTTTGCTGCATCAGACTAACATGACTCTCTCTGGAAATAAAGCATTATTATGTGCCATTTCTTTTCTCACAGGAGTTGTCATAGCTTCTCTTTACATTTTCAAATGGTGAGAGAAAACTTGCTTCCTGTGTGGTAAGGATGGGACTTTCCAAGCAAATACATTTCAACATGAGATTTCACCGTAAGGCATTTATCATGTGAAAACTGAGGGGAAAGGTGAGGCTTCCTCCTAAAAAATTTGTCCTGCAAATTGGCCCTCAGAGAGCAGGCAAAGTGAAAAGAGAGCATGATTAAGTACTTAGCTCACATCCTTGAACTTTTTGCAAGTGTGTTACCAGTGTAGATCCTCTTCTTCATCATCAGTTCACTGTGGAAAGAATGGATATTTTCTTTCCAGAAAGCAAAACAGAGAGAAACTGTGTCATTTCTTCACATGGCCACAATTACAATGATTCTCCCTTACAGGGGAAAGGTTTACATTGTGTGTATTTGAAGTAATGTATCTGCTCCATGTTTCATATTAGAGTGTTCAAAATTATTCATTTGGACACAGCCATGTAACATACATTGTTGTCTTAATTATAACTTCCCCTTTATGCAAAGTGCTTCCACACCAAATTTCTGCCCTTTTTCTGTCTGATAGAACAGAGAGGGCCTGTGTGGTGTAATGGTTAGTATCAGACTAGGACCTGGGAGACCAGGCTTCAAATTGCAACTTAGCTATGAAGCTCACTGGGTGACCTAGAGCCAATCACTGTTTCTCAGCCTAACCCACCTCACATGGTTGTTGAGAGGATTAAAAGAGGGCGGGGAGAACCATGTTTATCACCTTAAGCTCACTGGAGAAAAAAACCCAGAATATAAATGCAAGCAATCGATCAAAAACAAAAGGAAAGAAAACCCTGTCCACACAGCCACCTATTTACAGCAAATACCCATACAGGGGGAGGGGGACTGCAATGGTAGGTCATGCTACCTTATCTGCATTCAGTTGGTCATGGGAACAGAGCCTATGCATGTACAAATTATGTAAAGAGAGCACCTCTATCCTCAATCATACAGAGGTCTATACAAGTCATACATGTATAGGGACTGTTCACAGGATCAACTGAAGATGTGCAGTTTGGAGGGAGGGCAGGGCTGCAACTGTGATCCTGCTCCCCACATGGCATGTTGACTTGATGAAGTGATTGCATAGACTAAGGTTATTGTTTCCTCAATACAAACATATAAAATAAGGAAAGCTACTAATGGCGCTGGACCTCAGAGGCACAGTTGCAGCACAGACCTTATTGGCAATTCTGGTTTTAAATTGAAGTCATTATCACTCTCACTGTCAGTGTGAGGCACATTGGGATTTTACCATGGAAGTGCAGGGGCACACCAAAATTACACTGCATGCATTGAGTCTAATGATCAATGTTTTGGATTATGCAGTTGAGTCTGGGCTGACACTGGAGAAAGACAGGCAGACAAGACATTTTCATACCTTGAGTTAATGTGTGTGTGTGTGCTGGAATTGTGCCGATATGCCTGCTTCTGGCCTCCATGCATCTAAAGGGATGAATAAAGCCAAGGTTCTGGGTGCATGTGTATATATTGTATGCACAGAGGCTCTCACTGCATAATCCATAACTCTGCAGAAAGCAGGTTCCACGTTCATGCACAGAGACAGTTGCATGCATCTAGGCTTTGTTTAAACCTTTGGATAAATGCAGGGAGATCAAGAGAGGCAACACAAGGTAATTTTCAATTCATGCCCACCTTGCAAACATTCTGAAGGTAAGAAAAAGACTACAACTAAGATACGTCAGCATAAGGCCCACAAGAATCCAAGAGATAAGCTCTGATACAATCCTCCATACTGCAGTTATTAAATGCTTTGTCTCAACTGGCCCTTTTCTAACCATGAGGTATTCATACTAAGAAAGACAGTGACATTATGGAAAGTTTTGACCTGAGTCCCTATTGTAATGTGATTAGGTGTCTGTCCTACTTAAAGGACATAATTTCATTATGTTTTGAGCCATATTTCATCTTAGGAAAATGATAACTTAAGCACACTGAACTGGGGTATCTGTGTACCTTTCATATTTTTGGCATTTTTTGTGTGCTATTTAAATTTCTCATGTACAGTACTTTTAAATGCCTACTAAAGGTTAAATGGGTACTGTCTGAAAACCATTATTTCTGTGCTCTAGATCTATGGCTTTCTTATTGGTTTAGAACAGTATTATAAGAAGAAAAAGAAACTACAATCTTTCAAACTTTGATGTGTGTGAATGTACAGTATGTGCATTAGTGGCAATTTAAAATTGTCAGTCAACACAAAGAAAGGCCAGGACATTGGTTCTCTATTTTGCTTGAGTGCAAAGTAATGGGAAATTCATCACTCTATATGGTCCAAATTACTCAACCATAAACTAAGGACAAACATGCCTATGTGCCTCTGAAACATTTGTTATGATCTGCTGTGGTGTTGGGTATGAGGGTCTCAGCTACTTTTGGTAGGAAAGCTAAGAGGGTATTGCTCTTCAAACATTCAAATAAATCTTGGGCCCTACACATGAATGTAGTGCCACTTCCCCCATGGTGTAATAATCCTACATTGCTAAAGTGTTTCTGTGAATATTGCAACAATGTGAGTATGGTCAATCCCATTAGTCTTTCCTAGCCAATCAGCAACTTCTCTGCCAAGCCGGGTGGTAATCACAGGACCATGGAGTTGGATCACAGAAACCAACTCTGCTTGTGGATTTTCAACAAGGGACAGCTCACCACCCTTTATGTATGTGGTTCCATTGTTGAAGTTCCCACCTCCAATGTTCAATGGGCAACTATCAGCCTATATTTTAAGCACATTGAATCTAGCCCTGCTCTAGGACAGCAGATAACAAGTGTTGAATACCACAGGCTTTAAGATATTTAAGTGTGTGAGCATTCTCATTCTTATTGGTCCTATTGTATGACTGCAATATACACACAACGCCTAGGGGTATGGATTTCACTGCACCATAAAGAAATGACTAATGTCCTTGGAAGTTAGGAGGAAGCCTTGGGGTATCATCAAATCACTGAATCCATGGTTTCCTTATGAACCAGGATCTTGAAGCTGTGGTTTGAAATGGGACTCCAACAAAGGAAGGAAACTGGTTTGTGTTGACAAGTAGTTTGTACTTGTGCAGAATGCAATGGAAAGAAGAAATCCTTCCAGCAAGGTTGAGAGCTTGTGTTCCTGCATCTAGTCCCTAGTTTGCAAAACTACATGTGCAAGGAAGAAAGGACTGTATCGGACTGCATTTGACTCAGAGTAGACTCTTAAAATTACCGGACCTGAGTAACCCATGTCCTTTAATATTAATGGTCTACTGTGAGTAGTACTAACGTTGAATACAACCGTAAGTGTATGTCTACACTAAGCCATGCACTTTATTATTTCTACGCTTTGACAAGTTGCAGCTTTGTTTTGTTTCTCCCTCTCTTTCTCCTATTTAACTTCTAGCTTTATAAAACAACAGACTTACAACAGAGACAAGGACAAATTATTTTAATAGACATGGGATTGTTTGATTTTGTTTAAACAGAGGGGGACCCTTCTTTCTCTTTAGATCTCAATATGTAGCAACAGTATTTTCAAAAAGATTTTTTTAATAAGAAAGAACCCACATAAGCATTGCTTCTTCTTTCTCCATCTCTGTGATTTCAGGGGATTGTGTGTTGGGTGGGGAGGGCGGGAGTTGCCCTCTGAAGTTTCCTTTAAAAAGAAAAAAATTAAATTAACACAAATTCTATTTGGTGCCTTGTTTTCAAAAGCTTCCTAAACGTTCCCTAGGTTTTGTCTGCTTCCTTTATCATTTGAGCAAAGTGACATGAAGTGGGGGGAAAGGAGAGATCAAGAAACTGATAGAAGGTCTGAGGAAAAATAGGTTAACAAGGGAGCTGGGCATGTTAAATCTAAAAGTCTGAAGGGAAGAACTATAACTGCCTGCAAATATATAGAAGGATGGATTAAATTATTCTCATTAGTCAACTCAGACAGGACAAGGAATAATATGCTTAAGCTGATGCAAGGAAAATGTAGGTTAAATGCCAGGAAAAACTTTAGCCAAATGAGAATAGTTAGGCAATGAAATGAGATGTCGAGGGATATTATGGAATCACTATCACAATAAATGTTCAAGGTGAACCATCTATCAAGGGTTGGTTTGGGACACAACACATTAAATGGAAAATCCTGATATGGAGGCTACAGATTGGATGACCTTTCCAGCTAGTGTCATTTTGTGATTTCTAGATAAAGATTCACCTAACTCAAAACTGGCTGTATGTACACAAATGGGCCAGGAGAAAAACTGTCAAGGAAGAAAGGCATGTCAGGTCATTATATTTGAGGCAAGAAGAAGAGCAGTGGTTAAGCCTCAAGACTGTGAAATAGGGATTGGGAACCTACACATCCTCAAGACGCATAGCACATGTGGATGGCTTATAGCTCAGTGGTAGAGCACATGCCTTGCATGAGAAAGGTCTCAGGTATAATCACAGGTATCTCCAGTTTAGCTGGGAACCCTTGATATCCACTGACAATAAGTGTGGGCAGTAATGAGCTAGATGGTCCAGTAACCATGTATAAAGAAACTTCCTATGTTCCTGGGCTCCAACTTCCATCAGCCCTAGCCAGTGGCCATTGTCATGGATGATGGGATCTGGAGGGCCACAGGTTCCCCATCCCTGCTGCAAACTGTTTTGTTGAACCAGAGTCATGTGATCACCTGTTTTCCTGTTGATTGAGCGCTCACAATAACTGACTGCTTGATCAGTACAGATAATTGATGCAGATTATTGCACCTTGCATTGGCTATATGGCAGATATCATGGGTCAAGTTCCAAAGAGCTACCTAAGGTAAGTGCAAGGGCATGTGGCCATTTTTGAATGCTACCTGTTCCCTGGAGGAATCCTGCCATCATATTTTAAATTGTCAAGCTAAGAAAAGAAGTAAATTTTTTTCTAATTTTCCACATGATTTTCCAGAGCCCATCTTAAAACCACTATTGACTCTCTGTAATGTATCTTTTCTCTTTACACGTTCTTTTTTAAAAAAATTAGTTTCAAATATTTTTCTAAAAAACTTAGTGGGGCAATGCTACATGAGTCCCACCCCCAGGAAAACTGTTAGATAAGTTATCCTCCTCCTCTGCAAATATATTGGTAAAATGTCTCCCTTGGTTTCTCTGTGCACAAATAGGGTGGAGAACTTTATTTATATTGTTGTGGTTGTTATTATTGTTTTGCGTATGTGATGCCTATTAGAGAACCAGTGATTAGAGATCAATACCCCCAGGTTGATGCTATTCCATGAGGGCATCACAAACATTCAGATGAGCCAAATGGTACTAATTAAGTCTCCAATCTAGCAGCTATATAGAGAACTATTGAGTTAAATAGGAATTCGGCATGCAAAGCAATAGCTGCATAATTGATTTGTCTACTAGGAAATGCACAAATGACATAAATCCTTAAATGAGGATGTTTTCTATTCTCCACATTCTTCCTGATGAAGCCAGAGCAGAATAGAGCTAATGCATCACCCGGAAAAGGGTTTTCTATTTAGTCTTGACAAAGGGTTGCCGACCGCAACTGCCAACACAAAATAAGCAAAAGGAAATCAAGAAAACGAGTGAGATTGATGATTAGTCCTTTTATGCAGGATATTAGGGAATGTCCTGATCTTTTCAAGTGAACAGTCAGTGCCTGAGGAGGATACAATTCTTGAGTGGAATCCTTTTGCTCAACTGTAGTCTTCTTCAAGCTAGATTCACAATTTCAGAGGAAGTGGTGTGAGGACTGTAGGTGTATAGATAAAGTTTCATATTTGCTTATAGGCAATATCTCTTTGTTTGGTATTCACATGAAGGAAGGACATAGACATGGTTTGGATATCTGCTGTTCTCTTTCAGAAAATATGTTTTTAGTCTGCAATTATGACTGAACATTCACCATTTACCAAGTGTAAAGATTTTAGTCCTTGGCATCCTAATTTCAGATTTAACGTAAAGTGACAAGTTCCAGATTTCTCAACCTTTTTCTGCTATGGGGACTGATTGGATTGTTTCCCTGTATTATTTTACTATGCTAGCTCCGAGAAAGAGGACCACGAGAAGTGGACATCATTTTCAAACTTCTTTTTCACTTTATTCCAGTAGTGGTCATTCAAGACTGGGTCATGGGCATCAAATTGGAATACATTAGGAACCAGAAATTGAGTACAAATGAAGAGCAATCAGGATCAGACAGAAACCAGGAAACAGGACTAAAAAAACCCAGTCAGGATCAGATGAGTTCGTTCCTTACACTTCACAGTGATGCTGCAGTTATGTTCCTCACCACAAGGGGCAGTGGTTAGCAGTTGCTGGCAGGGTTACCATATTTACACAAATGTTGTTGTTGTTTAGTCGTTTAGTCATGTCCGACTCTTCGTGACCCCATGGACCAGAGCACGCCAGACACTCCTGTCTTCCACTGCCTCCCGCAATTTGGTCAGATTCATGTTTGTAGCTTCGAGAACACTATCCAACCATCTCGTCCTCTGTCGTCCCCTTCTCCTTGTGCCCTCCATTTTTCCCAACATCAGGGTCGTTTCCAGGGAGTCTTCTCTTCTCATGAGGTGGCCAAAGTATTGGAGCCTCAGCTTCAGGATCTGTCCTTCCAGTGGGCATAATGTGCACCTTTTTTGGCCAAATTACGTCATGAAAATTATGGTGCATATTAGCTTTGATGGCACTTTTACATTCACCAGCAAATACATTCTGGATTTCAAGGTTTTGAAAATTGAAGTGTTCATTAGATTCAATGGTGCATTAGAGTCACGTGGTAGATTTTGTTATGTGAATAGTGCCACTATATCCTCCAACATGTCTCAGCAAAAAACCAGGATGTATGCCCACACGAATCATGTGGCCCACGTGGTAGCACGGCATCTAAAAATGCATGTTTTGGGGTGCCACCATGTTGCACATTTCTGTGTGCCATGCTCTCATACAACAGCATGTCCCCACAAAACAGGATGTCGCTGGTTGGGTTACACGGACCACCAATTGGGAACCACTGGCTTAGTGCATTAAAATGACAGCCACATAGATGAAGAATATCAGTTGATATGGGACAGTGGTAATGGTTGCTTCTCTTCTTCTTTTCCATCTATGGGGGAGTTTGAGATGGGAAGCTAGTCACCATCCAAACATTTTATAACCCTGGACTAATCAGAACACTGATTAATAGGAGTCCTTGTCCCTCCCCCGTAATTCTAAGACAATAGAGAAGGATTCTCATCCATCTGGAGAGGATGTGAACAAAGTCAAAACGTGAACAACACACTCTTAAGTTTGATATATATGCTAAATATTTCAAACAACAATATTTGCACTTTCCATTCAGTGTAAACCAATTCTCAGTTCCATTCATTTCAGTGGGAGAAAGTTAATCAGCTGCTTAACATTTTCATTGAAATCAATGGGGCTTAAATGTTATTAAATTTGGTCAGATTGTGTCCATACATCTTAAGAATATATTTTGAGTTTTCTTTGTTCTCGTACTGTTTCAATGGAAACAACGTGCAGGAGCAGAAAAATAGTCAAAACCAAAGCTCCCTCTTGAATTTCTAGATTTTCTTACATATTTTATGGCTGTTTTATGATCCCGTTTGGAATCACTAACATTTATGAGTAGCACTCTACAATGAATCATGCGCTTGATTTGTTTAAAATAAGAAATGTTTAGCTAGCATGGTAATGAAGAGCTTCAGTTGCCAATGAACACCAACTCACTTACATTTTGGGTCCTCAAACTATTATATCGGCCCCAAAAATCTCCATTCTGTTATGGAAGGTTAGTTGTTGATATCTAATGAGCACAGAGAAAATATATTTACAATTCCAAATGACATGGAAAAGGGATGTCTCAGTCCTCGATATGTGGACATGGAAATCTTGGACATACTTATACCTAATCTCTTGTTTGTAATTCATTCAAGAAATTGTTTCTCAATTGGCTATTAAGAGGGCTGAACTCTGTGCGGCCCCTCAGCTAGTGCTGAAAGGTAGTCACCTAAAATCCATCCACCAAATTTGTTATGAAGGAGAGACAGTGATCCCTTCCTTTGTGCACCTATTAAGTCTTCCATCCAGGGCCACCTCAAACTTTTGTTACATTGCATTTGTTTTCTAAGGGTGGTATCCAGTGAAGCAGTTCCCTTTGTGTAAGGACTTCAAGCTGCACAACAGAACTCCCATTCCACCCCATCCAGCCCCTCAATCTGCTTTGGAGGGTACATGGGGAGAGGCGAGGAAGAGCAAGTTTTGTTGCACAAATGCAAATCATTGTGCTTGTGGATTCCAACCCTTGGGGTCCCTTCCACCTCTACAATTCTATGATTCTTTTATTCTAAACAGGCGGGGGAGAGTCAAAAATAAAAAGCCTGCAGCATCACTGTCCTCTGACGGAACACACACATTCAGCATCACTGGCCATTATCACTAACAGGTGCCATTATTCCGCTTTGGCTTCTTCAGGCAAAGATTTCCAGCCCTTTATTCCAAGGTTTGAACTGCTCACTGACTCCCTCCTCAGTAGTTTATAAAGGCTGCTTTCAAGGGGTTTGGTGGAAGACAAGTCATTCTGAATCTAGCCTCCCACTTCTAATCAGAAGCACCTGTGCTAACTTAGCTTGACATCTCTTCATGAAAATGTTTTGCTTCCTTAATCCCATGAGGGAGATTATAAAACCGGTAAATACCATCCTGATTGATAAAGGAAGAACTCTCTCTTCATTCAGGTTAACAACTCTGCATGCATTCTAATGTTTCTGAAATATCCCACGTATATTGGATATAATCTACTTAGAGAAACATACAATCGCAACATGGTTTGCTGGAAAACCAAGTTGGTGTTCTTCAACCTGGCAGATTCAAGGCCCAATAAGAAATTATACTTATATATTTATACTTTCATATGTTAATCAAGTTCTTAATCCTCCTGCTCTGGTGCTTTCTTGGCACTTCCATTATCAACAGAAGAGTTTGCATCAGGAAAATCCAATTATTTGAGCCAGGAGGCTTACTAAATCCATTTTAAAATCCTTTCTCTTACGATTTACGTAATCTGCTGGACTAAACTCCTAAAACATACATTTATTTTTGTCATTTAATTGTAAAGCTAATTAGCTTGAAGAAATCCTGGATTACAAAGCGCAGAACCTTACCTATCTGTAAATGTTAAATAGAACAGCGTGTTATGAGTAGGCAGACTATCCTCAAGATGCAAAGCTGTTTTGTAATGAACCTAGGACCCATCAGCACCCAGTTTAAGCAATCAAATCCTTTTCTTTCTACTTCAAATCCCTCAAAATACATTTTATTTTTGTTATCTCTGCCCTCTGCAAATATACTCACTGTGTGCAAGGCAATAAACTACAAGCATTAACACAGCTTTGTAAAGTGTACAGAATTAGCGTGGTGGGGAAGTCATTTGATTTTTGATGACTCTACATCTGGTCTTAAAGAGGGATGCCTTAGGTTTCCAATCTCATAAAATAGACTTGCCAGTGGTGTGTACTGAAGCCATCTGTCTGTCTGTCTGTCTGTCTATTCTCTATCATCTATCTATCTATCATCTATCTATCTATCTATCTATCATCTATCTATCTATCTATATCTATCTATCATCTATCTATCTATCTATCTATCTATCTATCTATCTATCTATCTATCTATCTATCTATATCTATCTATCTATCTATCTATCTATCTATCTATCTATCTATCTATCTATCTATATCTATCTATCATCTATCTATCTATCTATCTATCTATCTATCTATCTATCTATCTATCTATCATCTATCTATATCTATCTATCATCTATCATCTATCTATCTATCTATCTATCTATCTATCTATCTATCTATCTATCATCTATCATTTATCTATCTATCTATTATCTATCTATCTATATACACCAGCAGGTCCCAGGGCGATTCACAGGACAAAATCACAACATAAAAACACATAAAAGGAATATACTGGGCAAATGGAAGTTATAACTTGTCATCTTATAGTGAGTGGATTTACATTTCCATATGTAAAAAAATATGATTTTGGTCTAGTTTCACTGTAATAAATTCTAACATTGTAGTTGAAATCATTATTAGAAAAAATATTTATGGAGTAACTAGTCGCCAAGGTCAACTCTCACATCAGAAAATATGCTTCCCATTTTAGTACTTTTCTTTCAATGGGTAATTTTAACTCCACTCGTCACAGTTATGTAATTCAGTTTGGGGATTATTTTATTTCCTTGTGTTGCCACCCACCTTGTACTTCCTTATCCATCATTTTCTTTCTTTGCCGCTTATTGTAATCTTTCATGCCTTCACTGGCTACCTTGGATAACCCCTACAAATTATTGCTTCTACACCTGTTCCCAAAAGGTAAAGGGACCCCTGACCATTAGGTCCAGTCATGGCCGACTCTGGGGTTGCGGCACTCATCTCGCTTTATTGGCCGAGGGAGCCGTCGTACAGCTCATGTGGCCAGCATGACTAAGCCGCTTCTGGCGAACCAGAGCAGTGCACGGAAATGCCATTTACCTTCCCGCCGAAGCGGTACCTATTTATCTACTTGCATTTTGACGTGCTTTCGAACTGCTAGGTGGGCAGGAGCAGGGACCGAGCAACGGGAGCTCACCCCGTTGCGGAGATTCGAACTGCCGACCTTCTGATCAGCAAGTCCTAGGCTCTGTGGTTTAACCCACAGTGCCACCAGTGTCCCTATACACCTGTCCCAACACTGGAGAAATTAAATTACACTGGGCTGCATATCCATTTCAATTATATATATGGAGGATCTGTGCAAACCTTCAGATTATCATGTGCTAATTGCAGCCGGTAGGCATGGCTCCAATCACCGCTTCATACATTGATTCTCCTTAACTTTAGAGTATCTCTGTGGGGTAGTGGAGTGGAGTCCATTAGGGTGAATGGTTGCCACCAACCTCAGTCTCTCTTTGGCCACCCCCCCCAGCCTACTGTCTTACTTAGAACCAGCAAAGGAAGTAAAACATAATTGTTTTCTATAGTATGTTACTCAGAGTAGAGATTTTCTCTGCTTACCTTTTACCTTTCTTGTCATCTAAAACAGAGATAAATAATAGGAAACCTTTTATAAGTGGCAGGTAACATTATTTAGTTGTGGTTTTTTGTTACAAGATCCATGTATTTTCCTTGAGATTGAGTGTTCCTGGAACACCTTATTTTCAAACATATTTACTCTGAATTTTCCAAGTACCATTTTTGACAGATATAATTCATCGGTGCTGAGAAATGAGGTGTGTGCGGGGAATGTTAGCTTTGACATTAACCTGGCTGGGGTCAGGGAAATTAGGACAATTTAGCTGAAATGTAATAATCAGATGCTAGCAAAGGTTGCATCGGGTACTAAGTGCCATCACACCTCAGCAAAATAATAATTAACTATGCTATCTGAATTTAGATTAGAGTAGCAGTCATGCAGTTATTTAAGTGACAAAGCTGGTTGGAGTGCATTTTTGAAGAACGCTAGGCTGGAACAATGCTTTTATAATACAGTGGATGCTCATACGTTTGGAGAGAAGGGGGTGGGGTAGCAATCAGCTTCCACTGCTAGTGCCCTCTTGTTATGTGAAGGAAGGATGTTTTCAGATTATTTCCTCACTTACCTCCCATGCACTTTGCTCTTCTGTGCTTGCCCAATCTTTTTCTGGCATCACCATTTATCTCCTCTAATTCCTAGCTCCTGGTGCTCTCTTTCCTTGTCTTCTCCATTAGCCTGTCAGGGACTGGGCAGATGAAGAGGTGTGATGGAGACCACCACCCCAGGAGCTTTCCAGGGAGGAGGAAGGGGTAGACAGAATAGATCTGCAGGAGTGTTGACATAGGTCACACCCAGAAGAGGAAGAAGTAAGAAGTTGGGAAATAATGGAAGATGAGGAACAGGAACCAGGTAGCATTGAACAGACAGAGCCTAAGCAGCAGCTGAATGGCACATTGTCGCTGGAGAGTCTCCCAGAACCTGCTCCCTCCCCGCAAACCAGGCATTCCTTGAGAATAGCAGAGCAGAAAGCTTAAAGGCAGGCGGCCCTTAGCAGCCGCTGTCAGAGACAGGAGTCTGATGCACAGGGAAGTAACGGAGAAGAGGGGTGGAGCTTCACTCAATGCAAAGTTGGATAATGAACGGTGCTGACTGAATTCTTCTTGGAAATTGTAATAAGAAAAAAGAACCGAAAAGCTCACTTTTTCTCTGTCTCTCTGCTTTGCTGGCCAAGCAGCCTGAAGCTGCCGACGGCACCTTGACATAACCTGTGTTCACTCAGATGGAAAGCATGACATGAAAATGAGCACCACAAAGTTCTCAGTCCCCAAGCAATGACAGGCTGCTGGTTGAGACCTGTTGTGGCTTCACAATATCCTCGTTTCTAGAAACATAGCAAAGCATGCTGATCTGCTGGCTTGCAGACTTTTGAGCTTTGAAAGTTGTGCATAGGAAGCTGCCTTATATTGAGAAAGACTATTGGTCTCAAAGACCTGGGGTTTCAGATGGGTCTTTGCACACTCTACCTGGAGATACTAGGGATTGAATTTGGCAGCTTCCACATGCAAAGTGAAAGCGCCACCACTAAGCTACATCCTGTTACATCAGTTGAAAGTAAGCACACATTATGGTCATTGTGCTAGCTGAAATGGGATTCCTAATAGCAGAAAGCATTCCCTGTCCTACCAGTCCCCACCAGCAAGTATTTACAGCAAGTTTTGTCCTGTTAATTTGAGTATCTTTTACTTCCATCCTGCAAACACCAGAAACATGGAGCAGGGGTGACTCACAATTACAATGGAGGTATGTTTTTACAAATGTTATGGCAAGGATTGAAATAGCTCATTCTGGAGTAGCCATATTTAGTGACAGTCCTCTGGCAACTGGAACATATTCTCTGGCCCTAAATCTCAGTCCACCGTTGGTTAAACAAAATTAGGAAAGATCTTCACTTTCAAGGAACCAAAATGCATTACTGCTGGTTTGCCATCCTCAAGCATGCTGCTGGGGGACAGGAAAATTACTAGGAATAAAAGCAGTAGTACGTGCCTGCTTCTTCAGGGCAACCATTTTACTCAATCTGGAGTTTCTGATTAACTACTTGGGTAATTGACCTGAATAGACTTTACAAAGTGTATTTTCAGCTCTGCTAGTATGATGACTAGTCTGTTTTGCATTATCTTTTTTTGTTATTTATGGAGGTTCTCTATGTACCTTGTTAAAGACTTATTTTTGCTTCTTCTTTTCTTGTGTGTCATTTAACCAGGAAAGCCAAGCAGGTTGCAATCTATTTACTTTTGCTCTTGCTTACCTTTCTTAACTCCCTTCTTTTACAGGGCTTATCATCCTAGACATCCCCATTTTTTCTTCCTCCTTCCACCAATATGCAAGAACAGTTCTGTGAAACTCTCAAACCTCAGGACCAGGGTTTACTTATTATTTCCAATATCTGAAGACTGCTTTTCATCACATATGGTCACAAAGCAGTTTTTGCAACAATCAATGACACAATTCATCAATCAAAATAGTATGGTATTTTTCAATTGGAATAGAGAAGTTACCCAACATTTTCTAGTTTTAATAAATCTGATGATTATGTAGGGTCCCCACCACCCAATTCAGTCAATATTTCTCCAAGTTAATCCCTAAGAAGAACTTTTAAGCTATGAAGTACAAACTCACAAGCACCTTCTTTACCCATTTTCAGCAATACGTATGCTCTCTCTGTGTGTTCTAATCAGAAATGTGCTATGTATTTCATAGATGGGAATTAAACCAAGGAGAAGATTACTTTTATCTCTTCTTCTGAAGTAGGGATTGAGCAGTAAACATAGTAACTTTTCCATACCATTGTATAGTTTTTGTTTTACAGAATAAATAATGCCTATATTTTACCTGCAAGTGATATTTTACTTGATTCACTTTTAGAAAGTTGTTTTAGACCTTCAATATTGCCTCAAGATTGTTCAAACTTCGAGTGCCAATTCCCTGCTCTGGGGCTCCACTTAACAACAGGACCATCTGCAATGATTGCGAAAAACCGTCTCTTTTCTTAATGGTGTTATGAGCTTGGTTTCCCTACCACCAGAATGAAGATGTGAGACAGTGCTTGGGACAAATGGCCTGGAGCTTTATTTACTTTCAACGATCAGCAACAAGAAAAACATGTTAGCAATGAGCTAACTTAATCCATCTCATCACTTTAGTTTTGTGCGAGAAATTAGTACATCGTCAAGGACTCGACAAAAGAACATTTCATGCTCTTCAATTACCAGGGATGTTTGCCCTGGTCTTATGATTGCCTGCTTTATGAGCCCATCTGCTTCCACAGTGCTCATTTTGTATATACGGTATGTCAATGAAATAGCTTCCAGTGACCTCAGTTTCCTAAGGAAACTGAAGCTTGTAGTGCTACTTCCAGGAAAGTGGGAAGTGTGTAACAATACATGGATGAATTGACCCCCACCAGTGTTGATCCCTGAATAGCACTGAGTCTGGTGCAACGAGATGTAAGCATGTCCAGGCTAGAAGTGGTGTTGTGTAGCAATGGCTGGTAGAGCTAGAAGGCTCTGTCAATTTTGGTTCTCCTACTTTCCTGTTTTTCCAATCTTAAATTCAGTTCTTCACATTATTGCATTAATTCATGATTATTCATTGAGGAAAATACACCACTATTTTAGTGCAAATATTTGCATTCAGTTTTGACTAATACACCCATTTTTGCAAGAAACCCCCCTCCCAATTCAATGCATGTTGGGATGCTCTTTTCATTAATATATGCATTTTCATGCACACATTTGCTATTATATGCATTTCTGTGAACATTGGTTGGAGAAGTGCATCACAAACTTCAGAAAAGTGTGAATAGTGAAGACTGGCTGTACTTCGGGCCTCATGTTGCATTGGAAAATGTGAGCTTGATAGATTCTCCTTTAAATGTGAACTGAGTAGAAATTTCACCACAATTCTAATGGCTGGTCTTCCAGGATGCTCCTGCACCTTCCTCCCAAATGACATACAAAAGGGAGAACTGGCTGGGGAGCGAGGAGAAAGCAACACACAACACAGTGGACCTTTGCCACAGTGTGAGGACCAATGGAAACATTTTGAGACAGGATGGAGACTTATGAGGAATGGAGTCTTCCTGGTGGAGTGAGTCAGAAGTAGAGTTGTAAGAAAGCACCGATTTCCTTTCTGACCCATGTTTGCTGCATGCAACTCTGTTTTCATTTCGCTGCAGTTCAGTTTCCAACAAAAACTATGTCATTCTTCTCACTCTCTGCTGTGGTGGAGTTTTACATAATCTATTACATAACTAATTGTGTGATTGCTAAATTACTCCACACAATTAATTTCAATGCAATGCTAATGAGGGGAGGCACCATCAGTTCCATATCATTTGCAGACTGAAAATCACAATGATGAACACCAAAAATATTTGCTGGATTCATATGACATTAAATGAATGAGCAAACAGCAGTAATTTCTGCTTTCATTTCCATCACAATTCCATGACATTAGGGGCTCCAGGGGGCTCCAAGCTTCCCCTCTCCCTTTTCTCCTCAATGACTAAATCTTTACAAACACATCCAAAGTCCTTTGGAGAGAAACAGAGGCTAAAGAGGAAAAAAAAAATCTTAATCTGAGCATTTTTGAAGCTGATTATGAAGAGAAACAAAGTGCTGGCCAGAGGTACATTCTAGGGATCTGATTAATATTTGCTTATAAACACCAGGGAGTAAGCTATTAATTTTATTGCTATTTCCCACCCTTGCTTGGTTCCCCTCCCACTTCATAACTTGGACTTCCTTTTGGCTAATTAACCACTGAACATTTTACAAGCAATCCAAGTGCGGAAGCAGTAAAAAGATGAATAGCACTTATGAAGTAATCGACAAAAAGGTATATTGGGCTTTTTAAAGCAATGATATTTTGCATCTTAATACAGGAAGAAAGGCTCCTTTGTTCTGCATTTTGATGGGTCATTAGTAAATTCTCAGAACTCAGCACCAGAGAATCATGACTCAAGGCTAAAATGAACTTTCTGAGACTGGGGTGGGCAACTCTAGCACTGAACATCCCCAGAGAACACACTTAATGTTTGTGTCTCGGCATTATCAAAATACCCCTGGTGTTATCTCAGATGAATTCCCTGGCTATTTTCTTTTCTTTTGACAGCAAAGTCAGAGCTGACAAACCAAGGCAGTTCTCAAGGAAATTCAATTACTGAAATGTCTGACAGCTTGCTTTGCTACTTCTAACTAAAGTTTTCAAAGTTACATGCTGCATATATAATATGGATTCTCACTACAAAGGACCGCATTTGCATTTTCTAGGGGAAAATCATTTTAAAGCTGTAGATTTCTAATGATAAAAGGGAAGGAGTGAAATGTTGAAGCTCCCAGTTTTGAAAAGAAATAAAAAGTAAGTCAGGTGCCTGCCAAATGAACCCAAGAAAACACCGTGTTTTCTTAAATGCGTAATTTACTGGCCTTCACACATAAGTGCTGTGGGTGTCATTCATTCTGAGAGGTTATTTGGAAAATAATTAGCACATATTATTTATGCATGATGCCATGGACTAACTTTTTAGAGGAAGGAACCGTTTAAGATTTCTCTGTCTCCAGGCTCTTAACGATCTCTGCTGCCACTAAGCAGCATTCTTAAATTTCAAATTTGGTAACTTTTAAGCATGGGGAAATTGGAAAAAGCATTTGTAAATATGTGCTGTTCAAGTTGTTATTCAGACCAGTCTGCTCATTGTTCTGATGTATTTCACAGGCTGCAATCCTGTGCACACTGTCCTGGGAGTTGGTCTCATTGAACTCAATATGATTTACTTCTGAGTAGACGTTACTTGGATTGTGCTGTTAGGCTGCACTCCTATGCAAACATTCTCTGGGAGCAAATACCATTTAATATGGTGGTGCTGGTGGGAATCTTATTTCTGAGTAAACTAAGCTGTAGGTGTGATTCTGCTGGATTCAATGGTTCATAACTTCCCCAATCCCTCCCAAAGTGGGAAAATATTATTTGCATGGGGAGACCATTTTTACATGCAAAACATTTCTCCATCACAACAGACATCGAGAATCCCCAGAACAAGGCTGTTGAATATGCTTTTCAATGTGCCCATTCTTTAGGGAAATAAACCTAAATAATTTAAATAGCTTAGAATTCAGTTTCAATTTGTCCAGAGTTTTTATATCTTCCCTTGTGCCCTTGGATGACATCGGTTTTGACAATGAAAGTAATATACATCATATTAGGGAAAGTGGATCATTTCCTCCTGAATTTGCAGTGTTTTGGCATACTGGCTGCTGTCAAGGTAACTTACCCATTACCATTCCAAAGATCATATTTCTCCCTGTATATTTTTCTATATTTACACAAACACACACACTTTCAATGAAGCCTAAAAGCAGCACACTTCAGAGAAATATAGGTTGCATTGGAATAACACAGACATCAGACTGTCAACTGAGAATTTCTTAAATTTTACTTCAAATTCTCCATAAAAGGAAAATACCGTCCAGTGGGACAGGGTGAAAATCGGGTACAGTTTTGTGATTGACAGCTCTAACCCCAACCAGTGAATGACTCTACTTTTTACTTCCATTCACAGTTTTGGGGAGGGATATGGAAGGAGCTCGCCAGTGGCTGTTTCAGTATCCTCAGTTCACTTCTGGCTGTGGGTTTAGTAGCAACAGAGGTGGAAACACCAAACAAGGCTTCAAAGAAGGGCATGAGAGCCATCAACAACTAAGGGGTGCTCATAATCAGTAATCTCTATTCAGATGGCATCTTCTGACCCCACCTTCCTAACCAGATAAGTAGTGTTCCACCAAATCCCATGACCTGAGGTACTTCCCTCAGCACTTTCTCCCTGGGTGCCTGTATAGGGGGAGCGGGGCATTGCCTTCCTGCTTCAGGTGGCCAGGCATAGTAGTAGAGGTGGACAGAACTGGTTTTTTGTCACTTCTCCACAATGTCCCATGTGTTTAACACATGTAATAAGATCAAATTCCTTCTAGGTTCTCTGCAGTGAGGCTCTAACCGTAAGTAGGAAAGCAATCTTTATTCAGGCAAGCAACAATGTAAGCTCCGTAGCAGGCAGAAGGCTCAGGAGCTCAGGACCAGGGCCAGGAGTTCAGAATTAGGTGGAAGTGAGTGACAAGTTTCCCTACTGCACCCACCAAGCTTTTAAAGATGATGCATGTGCATCATCCCCTTATGGGGAAGCTGGAATTACACTCTGTCAGGATAGGTGAATTTGCTCCCCTCTCTGAAGATAGTGCCTGGTTTTGGGTGGTTCTGGCTTCCTGCTCAAGCCTCCGTTCAGTTGATGTCATCTCCCCACAACCATCCCTGTCTTCCCCTGAGGCTCTTCACTCTACTGGAAGGTTAAGGGATGGAGCTGGGATCCCTGCTCCCTCTTTTAAGTGGCTGAAAGGGGAGTTGCCTCATTCTCTAATCCAGGTTCCAACCATTCAACCCTCCACCCACCCTGTTTATAGATGTTTTTAATATACTAAATGGTAAACAAATTAAATAATCTAATAATAAAATGATTTCCTAGGCCATATGCTAATGTTCATTCCCAGGTTTAAGTAATCTTCTTGGTAAACATCAGATGCACCGCAGTGATTTGAAGTATCTGGACTTGGATGGAGGAGACGTGGGTTCAATCACAACCCAAGCACTGCCTCAGCCTTAGGCAAGCCGTGTTTCTTTTGGCACATGCCTTTTACAGATTGCCAGATGTGATTGGTTCTGCTCATATTGCTGTAAAGTCCTCCTGTTTTTCAGAACACTGCTTGTATCATTAAATCTGCTGCTAAACATCTATTGAACATGTAGCCCTATTATTATTATTATTATTATTATTATTATTATTATTATTAAACCAAAGGTCTCTCCCCTCTCCATTGTGATTTCCAGTAAATCACTTAGTAAATCTGTAAGGTGACTCCCAATCAGTACTGTGGACCTCTAACCTCCTAATGGCTACAGCCTGCTAATGGGATGCACTTTGTCCGGGATCATCCTTAGAACCTTTGTTAGAGATGATCACAGTCTTGGCTGTCATTCATTACTGTACTTCTTTTTCAGAGATAAATTAAAGGTATTTTTAGTTCTTTGGCTCAATGTTTCTTCTCTTTCTTCCTTTGTCCGTTCCTCCCCAAATGTCAGATGAACAGCATCTGCCCTTTTTGATTTATTACCATTGTATTTCTTGAGTTGTTCCATCACCCCTTTTCTGATCCTTATACCATAATAGTGCCTTTCTCTTGTTACCTCTAAAGCACAAGCACTGGATAGTATTTTGCTTCATTGCCTGTTAAAAGTAATCTGAGGATCGTACTATTGTCTATAGCAAAGACAAGTGCCAATAAATCATTTAGCCTCTCTGCAGTTTTCCTGTCGTCTTTGATTGTACCCTGGTGGAACAGAGGACCCACAGCAGTGCCCGTGGAATTTTGCTGATACATTTCACTTTTTCATCTTCCGTTTTCCTTTCAGCTTCCTTAATCTTAGCAAAGAAATGTGTTTTCTCAGAAGAGACAATACAACCCTGCTTATGGATAACTTTAGTGGCTGAACAATGCTGCACTTTTCCTTTTATATCTTTCTCCACCCTTTATTATGTACTGGATTGAATCTGTACACCTAACTTTAGACTGAATTTTTTTCTTGGTTTTATTTTTAAAAAGCATACCAACCTCCCTAGTCATTTTGCAGGAAAAGGTGGTGGAATAAAAAGTGAGTGTTACTTTCTATGTAGCTTTGCACTAATGAACACTGAACTTCTTCTGTAATTTTATTGCTTACTCACTCAGTTTTGAGGACGCCTTCTGCAGTTTGTCTCAGTCTGCTTTGGAAATTAATTGTCTTGAATACTCTTTATCATCTGCAAATTTTGCCAGTTCACCGTTCAGCCTTTTTCCAGCTCATAAATGCAAATATTAAAATGGAAGATGCTCCAACATAACAGATCATTGAGAACTACCCCAGTTTTCCCCTCACTGGTGAAATCTCAACAGGCCTTGCTACCCTTCGTTTCTTGCATTAGTTTTACCTGTTACTGATCCATGAAAGGATTCCCACTCTTACTTTTAGAAAAATGCTTAGTTTGCTTAAAACATTCACTTTATGCTTGTAAAAGAAGCTTTTAGGTTGTGCTCCTATATACCCATTACCTGGGAGTAAGCCCCATTGAATTCATTGAGATTTCCTTTTCTGTAAACGTGCATAAGATTGTACTGTTTGTTTTTGAATGTGTTTCTAGAAACACAAATATAGTCTACAGGAAGAAGATCATCCTTGTATGTTGGGCATGTCAGTTTTTAAACCAAAGCACTTCCTATTGTTGCATATGCAGCACAAAAAGCGCTTATTAATTATTACTATTGTTTTGGTCCTTTACTGGTCCCGTCTCTTTTGGCATCTCCTTCTACTTGTTGTACTGTTCCGGATTCATACTTTACTTTCATGGAGCGCTAAGAACAACAGGCAATGATTCAGATCAGGCTATATATGTACTATAGGCGTGCATAAACTCTGTGTGTTGGCTAAACAACAAGGCAAATTGGGTGATCTGGGGTTCTTCCTTCTCCTGCCAATACCCTCTCAGTCAGTATGATGTCAATACTCCCTGAGCATTTCTGATAGAGGAAAATCAGGACATGCAACTTTGGGAGCCATGCACTTGAGGCAGCCAGGTCCCCCCAAAATGCTATTCTTTGGAGCCACACTCTCATGGGTACCAAAATGGGACATACCGGGATCCAATCAGAAGCTGGGTGGCTTCTGTAATACCAGGATGTCCCACTCAAAGTGGGGCAGTTGACAGGTATGCCTGAGTCACACTGGGTCCCTACAAAGCCTCATGTCGCTCTATCCCAACATTTCGGTACTGCCTTATCGCTCCACATGTGTCAAGCAGGTGCTTATATGCATAATGCTTCATTGCTGTGTTCTTTCCCTGACCAGTGCAGAATGGAAGTGGGGCAGAGTCTCCTTCAGTTATTAGATCTGGTGTTGCAGATCTTTTCCCCCTAAGCTGCTTCTCTCCTTAAGTCTAAGTTCTGCTCTAGTCATTATGATTCTTGGCTGTTACATTTTCTTCCCTAACTCACAAATGGCACTCTGATGCTGGGGAGAGGATAATTTTTTGAAGGTTTCCCTCATATTTCTTTATAGAGAAGCAGCAGCAAAGATGGTCATAATATACCCTTCAGAAATATCCAAAAATCCCACAAAACTGAAGCACAGAAGACTGACTCCAGACAGTTCTTCACTTTATGATTTTGCCTTTGGAATTATATTTGAGCTCTTATTTTCTCAAGGCTAGTAGTGTGTGGCAGAATGTAAAGGAATGCATTGGAATGTAAAAGACATATGTAGTGTGTGTGTAAAAACTGCATTCATAAGCTTCAAGACAGTTGGAGCTGATATCATATGCATAGGAAGCAATCACTGAGAAATTGCTAAGGAGATTTTAAATGGCGGAATATTGCGATAAGAAATGTTGGTTCCATTATTTCTGTTAATTTTTTCTGTTTTAATTGTTTGGATCCTAAGATCAGTAACAGAAGTTTACAAAAGGAAAGTTTTCTTATTCCCCTCTCAACATCTCTCCAGAGAGTTGATACTTTTCTGAACAATGTGGGACATGGGTTTGTTTGAGAGTGGGTATTTCCCAAAACTGCAGAAGTATTTTACAAAACACCACAGTGATTTATGGAACTCATTTATGGAGCTTTCTCATTGGCTGTTAGTCATGATAACCAACAGTTGCGCATTCTTGTGAAATACCTTCCCAGTGATGTTTGGTTGTACCTTTTAATTCTTTTCAATGGTTGAGTAATATAAACCAGAGGCTTGGTCCAGCTAGACAATTCTTGTTAATTGTTTTTTGTTTTGTAGTAAACTTCCACAGTGAAACTCAAAATGTTTACGATGTTTTGAAAAAACAATTATTTTTACATTTTGTGAGTCATTTGAAGAACTTTAAATCACATTCTTTCCAGTAGCTAATTTTACTAATTAACAATATGTATAAACTGAACCCAAACTCTTGTATTAGTGGCCTCATTACTTTTTTAAATTCAGCATAATTTACTATCTAATTATTGATACACTTGGTAGACAAATTACTCCAGATTTTAAGGCAATTGTTTGAACTTGAAATTGTTGATCATAAAATGTAATGATCAAAGCTGATTAACATGTAAAGCCATATCTGCAAAGCTGAATAAAAAGAACACCACTATAGCTGAAAAGACTGTGTTGTTTTGAACTATTGTTTAGAACAAAAAAGTATTTTCTTTGAAGGTATTCCATTCTTCTTCTGTACTGGGCTTCATTTAGGTCACTTACCTTGGTCATAGATAAATGAAGACGTTACTTTAAACCACAAGTCGGGAACATACAGCCCTCCAGATTTTGGCAAACTATAACTCCCACCTTTCCTGATCCCCAACTATCTTGGATGGGGATGATGGGAATTGGAGTCCCAACATTGTCTGGAGAGCTGCAAGTTGAACCCACACACACTTTAAAACATACCACATGAAGATTACCCCAAAATAATCTGAGTTTAGGCAAGCAGCCACAATGATGGTGTTTCGGTCCATATTAAAAATACATTTATGCTCCCTGGCATTTGTGGTTGCTTAATTCCAGTGGGTTTGTTATTATTTTAACTCTGCCTGTGGTCATTAGCTGCATTCTTATTGGTGCTGTGACTTTAATGTTTGACAGTTATTTGTAAAGGTTGCTGCACACTGCCTTGAAACGCAATATACAGAGGTTTCAATCAATCAATCAATCAATCAATCAATCAGTGCTTTGCCAGTGTGCTAAATTCATATGCTGTTGGCATGGCAGTGACTTGAGTTTGTGCCTTGTTCTCTGACTCATCAGCCTGACCTTGCCAGCCCCCTTCCCATAAGGTTGTTCCTGATGGATCAGTACAAATGCCAATTCAGCCCAGTATTCTGATGTCACAGCGGCCAACCAGATGCCTATGGGAAACCTACAAGCAAGGCATGATCATGATCTGCAGCCTAGATCTATGCCACTGTGTTTTCAGGTATATGCCTCACAGGGTTTGGACCGTCCCATGACCCTTGTTTTCAGATATCCCTATAGGCACATTGGGATGCAGCTTTCCACATTTCTGATTAGGTAGGGTAGCATATGGTTGGGAGTGTGAGAAGCATCTCAGGAAAAAAAACACATCCGCCACCAGATGCCTCCTCTCCAAGATATCCCTTGGGCTAACGTTATAGGAAACCAGCCACTTATTTTTTATGTAGTCAGTTTACAAGTGTTCTTTCACTAACGTGAATCTCAGAGATGATCTGATTAAAAAGTAAAACAAAAAAAAATCACATTTTTTTCTATGCGATTTTGCCTAATATAGATATTTCTGCAAAAACCCCTAAAAATTACACATTGTTGCCAAAACAATTTCCTCTAATATGATGCATTTGTGTATGTTATTTTCACTGGTACATGCCTTTTTTGCATTCTTCATCCTATTATATACATTTTTTAACAAGCTGCCCAGATGGAAAGCTGCATTGCAAAATTCTGGAAAGTACAAAGTTCAAAGGATGGTTGTGCTTGGTTCATGTATTGTTTCATAAGTGTGAAGTGGGTAGGTTTGACATTAAATGTGAAATGAATCCAATTCCCCTCTCCCCAACCCTAGGTGAGAATCCAACAACTTCTGGGGGGCACTAGATCTCTGATCCTTCTATTATTAGCTAGAGTACCCTGCCTAAATATACATTAGACCAGAGTTAAAACATGCTTGAGAGTTATGGACAGTGTCATTGTGGGGCAAGTACTGCATATCCCTACTCTGCTTCCTCCCTCACTTTCTTTATTCTAACAAGTCTTCGAATCCCACTAATTCTGTCCTTATGTTCTTATCCAATGCATCTTTCATGGCAACTCTTTTTAACTGTCACTGCTTATGACAAATGAACATGGCGCTTGCAACCTTGACATGACATAGAACAGGAAAAAAATTAAATCTTTAAATACCCTGCTGGTGTGTATATATATTGAAAATGAGACAGCAATGAATCAGTAGGCCTGTTAGAGAGCACACATCAGCAGATAAGCAGGGCTTATTTGCCAAGGCAAGAGAGCTGGTGATGTTTTGAAAGAATCTCTAACAAGGTTATGGTACTGTTCTTCCAGATCTATCTGTTTAGTCCATCTATTAGCTGCATGAGGAAATGACAAAATTCAGATTTAGCAACTTACCCTTTGAATTTTGATGAAAACTTCCTCCTGGATATGATCTTTTGCATTTATAATAGAGAACCACGATGTGCGCTAATAACGTTACCATTTCTCAAGCCTGTCATCACCATCAGAGGTTAATTATATCAGTGATGAAAATGAAAAGATATGAAAAGAGGGGGAAAAGTTTGTCATAATCACTGAATCTGAGAATATTGCCATGTGAGATTTCCTCTTTACAATCACAATGTACATTTCAAGCGTACTGTTCCTATAACAGTTTAATATGGGTGGAATTACACGAGATAGGATTTTAATATTAATCCGGCATGTATAATCTTTAAGTCATACATGACAGATGCTGGCTGCAGTGGGGAAAGCATGGATTCTTGTGCAGAGAAAGTAATCAATATGAGGGAAGGTGAAAAGAAGTTGATTTCAGCTTCTTTTTTAAAACTTTGTCCTGAAACATTGGGGCAAAAGCTCAGCCTCCACAGCCGGGGGCAACAGTGCTTCCAAGTACCAGTTTCTGGAAACCTCAGGAAGGGAGAGCGTTCTTGTGATTGAATCCTGCTTTCAGGTTTGTTATTTGAAAGAACATATGTGGTTGCAATCCTATGCATGGCTAGTGCTAACTTGAGAGTAAATACCACATCCGAATACATATACTTTAGATCAAGCTGCACGAAACTAGGTGCTGTACATTGATGAAAGCAGGTGTCAGGAACCTTTGACCCTACAGATATTGCTGAACTATAACTATCATCACCTAGGGATGATGGGAGTTGTAGTTCAGCAACATTTGGAGGGTCAAATGTTCCCCCACCTGCATTAAGGTGAAGAGGGTCCTTCCCACAGACTCACAGTCATTTTTCTGAGTTTCTTTTTAAAAAATCTCATGGTCGTGTTGCGGATGATCCCTTAAGTTATGAGAAGTATTTCCACAATAGAATGCTCAACAGATGTTTTTACCTGGACACTGTTCAAACAGTATCAAGCATTTGGATTCTGTCTTCATTTCCTTGTGTTTCAGGCCTGTGGAAGCGCAAACAGTAAAGTAATCTGATCTGTGTGCTGTCACCTGTTTCTGCATATAAATAATGTCCTCTGTGTTGTGGTGAATATTCTGTTATATTAAAAAGTCTTCTGAGCCAATAACATGACTATGGGAACTCAGCCCATATTAATAACAGATAAAAAATACCTAGAATCTATCAAGTATTAGTTCATGGAGTGTTGGACCTTTTGGGACTGTGCTTAGATCAGTTCCTCAGCAGGATTTTTAAAGCATTTTAAGAGCTTTTCAACATTTACAAGTTGGAATGGATGCTCAGCACTGGGGGCGGGGGGGGGGAGCCCAGCCATAAAAGGTTCCCCCCACCAAACTCAAACAGTAATGCAGGTAAAGATGCCATAAATATGGCTGAATATGAGCTTGTTCAGAGACTGATTTTATAGATACAGCTAGTGTACTAGCCTCAGAAAGGCATTATTCCTCTCTGTTGCTCTCCTGAGAAAGAAAATAGCATCAAATTTCATACAGTAATAGTTTTGCATGATTTGTTTCTGACCAGCTGTATTATTAAGCCAAGATGCCAGTGGTGGTGTGGATTGAATAATGAAGTCTGTACATTCACATACATTCTTTACTGAAATTAACTGTAGTTAAGAACACAAAGAAACCTGCCTCCTCCCCCAAATCTTTCTTGAGCTACCGCAGTAATACTCTCACTTTGCTAGTGATCCCCTCCCACTCCTTGCCTTCCTGTAGTTCTGCCTCGTTGTGACTTTCTTAAGTCCTACTCTCTGCCAGCACCTAACCTATAGCCTGATATTTTTGATCAAGTACAATCTAATGCCAAGGAAGCCTGGCAACAACAGTGACATCCTCTGCCCTGCTTAGCCACTGATATCCTCCTATATTCTGCATTTGAAGTCCAGCTTTGTGTAGGGTGACTAGATGCAAAAGAAGACATGGTTTTTTCAACTTTGATACTTATGTACATTACTACTTATGTCAAAAAAGCTACACCTGCAAAAATCTTCTCTGCTACACACCTTTTAAAGGTGCAGAATTCCCCACCAAGTTTGCATCTTCCCCTTCAGCTTGGTATCAGTATCTCCACCACTTCTTGGCCAAAACATTCTACTGGATTCTGCCCAAGGAGGTAGGAAGGGATCCATTCCTTCCAGCTATGCCAAAAGCTGTCATTGTATAGGAAGCTGTGGGTTCAATACCAGAATTGGGTTCAGGTGCTAAAGGAAGTGGGTAAGCTGGAAGAAAGTGGAAGGTGGGAACAGCATCTTCCAGATGATTCCAGAGGCTGGGGAATCATTGTTTAACAGGAAGTGGGACAGAAAGAGCCCATAAGCATTATGTTATCCAGGATCTCATTTCCCCCCTCAAAGACATATAGCAGGGATGGGAGATCTGTGGCCCTCCCAATGTTGTTGGATTCCGCTCCCATCAGCCCTCCTAATAAGTAAATAAAACATGCCCAGTCTACCAACCCCAAAAAGTACTCCTAGGTGGCTATGCAATTTATTGCCCATGTTCCAAAGACTGCAGTGTGTACACTTCCTCTCATATTCACATACCTGTGTAGTAAACTTCCTTTCAGTGTATGTTGCAATATAGCCTTCCTGTATCAAATACATTAATAGATGATATGGGAGATTCATACCAAAAGTATTTAACATGAACAGCATTTTTTATGATTTAATACACTGTGCCATCTCTGAGCCAAGAGAAGCAACTTTAGCAAACCAATGAAGCATTGATGGATTTTCAGCAGCCTTCTGTACATCAGTTTATTTTTAGCAATGCTTTATTGGCTGCCATGCGATCTAGTAATTTATGGCAGTGGTAGGAGATAGCATCATCTTGCTTGAACTCTTAATGCCTGAATAAAAGCAAATATCACTTTCTAGTTCCTTGTGGGAATGGTTAGTGCAGGAGGGAGCTTAACCATTCCGATTTCATACTGCACATTTTGCTGCAAAATGACAACCAAATGTACTTAATCTACCCATCACGATGTGCTAGCATGCCTCATTGACATATAACATGGCTCATCAAGCTCAAAATACTTTTCAAATCCAAGAGCCATTGGTACCGAAGAACAACTTAGCTGGAATCTGATGAACTGATATATTAGCATTGTCAGTGTAAATTCAGGATGATGGCAGCAGCTGTTTTGAAGTCCGCATGGAATTAAAAGCCACCGAAAAAATGACTAATTGAGTGAGGAATGCAAAAAATAAATTAGAAATAAAAAAATGGCAGGATGGCACTTAACATTCCTCTAAATATCTAATATTTAGATATTCACCTGTTGTATGGCAATATTCTATGAAAGGAACGGGATACACTCATTTCATAAACCTTGTGTTTCTCTTTAAACATGCCATTTTCTTCTTATGAACAGGCAAGGTCACCTTTCTCGTTTTTCTCCTCCTGGTTTGGTCGGAACATTGGGAAGAGATTTGCATTAGTTCAAGCAACTACACATCATCATGCATCTCAACAGGCAAAGCCAGAGGCTGAAAGGGACTATCACATCATTCCACATCTAGGTGAAGGGTAGTGGAAGAGCACATGTCTCATGCAAAAAAGTTGCAGTTTTGACCTCTGGCGTCTTCAGGTACAACTATGAAAGACTAGTATAAAAGACAGGAAAGCTGTTGCCAGTCAGTGTAATTAATACTAAGCTAGATGGAGCAATGGTTTAGTTTGGCAGGTCCAAATGGTCCACATGGACAATGGCTCCCAGGTACGACAACTCACTGCTCTCCCCTTTCTCTTGCAGCATCATAGAATCATAGAGTTGGAAGAGACCACAAGGGCCATCAAGTCCAACCCCCTGCCAAGCAGGAAACACCACGAGAGCACTCCTGACATATGGTTGTCAAGCCTCTGCTTAAAGACCTCCAAAGAAGGAGACTCCACCACACTCCTTGGCAGCAAATTCCACTGTCGAACAGCTCTTACTGTCAGGAAGTTCTTCCTAATGTTTAGGTGGAATCAGTGTACAATATTGTTGGAAATAATACTCCACCCCTGAGTTGGCTATGGGTATGTTCTTTTTTTCCTTTTTATGTGCTGCCCTCTCAGGCAATCTGCTTGTTTTCTGAGCTGTGCCCATGGCCTAAGTTTTTTGACAACAACTTATGCAATGTCATTCTGAACTCCCTTCTATTCAAAATGTTTGCAGTTCAAGAACGCACATGAAAAACTTCAGGAAAACAAAACTGCTTTTGACATTTCCATGGCTTTTTTAAAAAAAAACAAAACAAATTCTGCTTTAGTTTGAATAAATACGTATTAAGATAAAACATTTCATTCCAGCAGGAAAAATACAAGTTGCAGGGCTGAAGGTTATAATAAATACGTTACCTCTGACAAACATCAACAAAGAGCTCAATTTCTCTTTTTAACTCCAGTGAAAGAAATCTGTTGCAACATTCACTAAATGGATTCTCTTAAAACTTGGAATTAAGCTAGTAAATGCTATTTTACAATTCATAGTGAATAAAAAAAACTTAATGAAATTAGTCAAATTGCCAAAGTCAAAATTATATGTCAAAAGTCTTCCTGAAGCCTTGAAATATCTCTTTTAATCCCAACCATTTTTAAAAAAAGATCTCTGGTGACATTATTCAATTAGCAGTCTCGAGCCTTAATTATTCCTTTAAAATAATTTTAATATCATTTGCATTTCAGCAGAAATTCTCACATACTTATACTAAAGCTGGGCAATGATGAAGTGAAAGAAATTCTCACATAGAGACACTCTTCATATTCAACATAATTATTGGGAAATATATCCATCATAGAAAAGATAAAATGCTGCTATTTGCTAAGGGATAAGGAAATATAGGAAGCGGCCTTGCAGCTAGTCCATCCAGCCTATTTTGTCTACAGTCACTGGTAGAAACTCTCCAGTATATCTGACAGAGGTCTTTTCCCCAGTCCTACCTAGAGATGCCTGGATTCAGCCTGGAGACTTTGGCATGCAAACATGTGATCCACTGCTGCCCAATAGCATTGGAAGTAATCAACTAAGGCAGATTAACCATATAAGAAATTTCCATACACATTACTTGACTGGAGAACCACAACACAAAATCATAGAGGGGCTGATTTCAAAGGAACACTGTGTTTCGGTTCTCCAAAGTGTGGCTTGGGTATATTCACCTTTAAACATGAACTGAATCTAATTTCTCCCCTCATTGTAAGTGCCTGTTTAGTCTGTTGCCCAGATGTTAACTGCTGATGGGCAACTTCAGGGAGTCTGCTCTCACTTCATAGGGCTATTTATCTTCGAAGTGGGCTTGGATGGGACAGCTCTTCGATAAGAAACACCTCCTAATAGAGGATTTCACTATGACAGCTGCTCAAATAGAGAGCGCCACTATAAAGTGAAAGCATGGGAACTGTTTAGCCATGAAGTGGTGTGCAATGAGGAACACACGTTCTGCTGCCAGCTGTGCCTGATAAAGTGGGTGAAAGCAGACAGGAGGCACATAATGGGGGCTAGAAATGTGAATTTAAATAAAAACGCACAGGGAACAAAACAATTGCCTGGGGCAAAACACAGAGTGGCTGGGGCAACCCAGCTAGATGGGTAGCGAAGAAGAAGAAGAAGAAGAAGAAGAAGAAGAAGAAGAAGAAGAAGAAGAAGAAGAAGAAGAAGAAGAAGTAGTTGTTCCCATGATAGGCCTTTGGAGTGAGGTTAAAATCCAACTAATATTTTGAGGCAGAGCTGCCCATAGTTGGAAGGAATCAAATGTGTTAATTCATGCTTCTTGCTTTCCTGGATCTGTAAAAAACATCAAGGGCAGATAATCTTTTCCTGAACCATTTTCCTTGGGAGGAAAAAGTAATGGATATATATGTGTGTGTATTTTGTGCTTTTTCTCTTGTAATTTTATGATGTGAAGCACCCTGAGACCCTCAGATGAAGGGTGAACCCATGACCTGACCAAGGCCATCTACACCCAGAATTGGTCTTCTGTATGCTAATGTTTCACCGCTGATCAGGATGAATAGATGCATTTTGGGGGGATCTAATTGACATTCTTTATTAAACTAGATTAAGCTAAGCTTCACAGGACTCTGTCATATGTGGCTTAGTCCCAGCCAGGCAACCTGTGACAAATGCTGTTCTACAGGCAGGAAGCAGCTCTACTCCATCATACAAAGGAACAGTGACTATCTGTTCTGAAGTCCGACAATGTGTACATTGGGAGATAAATGGGGATCACATGGAAAATGTGCACCATATGAGCAAGGACACTGGAGACAAATGACCTTGCTGGAAACTTAGTGGGAAATACCAATGCAATGGGAAAGAGGTGATGGGAGCTCTGATTTCATGCCTGAGTGGCATAAATATGATACCTATGACAAAAAGCTAACCTTTTAGATGCCCTACAAGAAAAAGTAATTTTTGATAGAAAGGGCAAAGCTAAATCTAGTGATAGGGTGAACCACGCAGGCAAGGTTTGCAATTGAGCAAGGACAACCAAACCAGACCATGTGACGACATCCTGATGCTGTCTCCTGCAACCACCCCCAGTGACAGTTTCCTATCCATCCACTTATCTGGCTTACTGTTCTGTAATGGTGGAAAATCATCCTCTTTCCCCCCTCCCTGTCTAATCTGGTTCAGACACGTTGCTACAAGCCAAGCACTATCAGCTCTGAGAAATGTGGTTTCCCCAGTGCCGTTGACATCTACTAACATTGCTTCTTGGATTTTGATTTCTCTCTGCAGGAAAGTGAGTTCTTCAATATAGTTCCTGGAATCCACCTGAGGTTTGACTTATGATATCAATATAGATTTTAGTGTTTTGCAACCACCACAGGCCATCAATACTAGGAAAGTATCTGTCAATTGCTACACTTGTGCACATACACAGACACACAGACACACACACACACACGTATGACACAACAGGGACAGAGTAGGCTAGCATGAACACGGAATAAAGGAAATGAATTGCCCTTTGTAACTTGCACCATGGCTGATAGATGCAGGCAAGGCCTTTAGATGCTTGAAGCAGAAAATCAGAATGACACCTCCCATCGTGGGGGAAATCTAATAATCAGTTAAATGGTTGACAATTTTCTGCTCTTTAACGGCTGCTCAAAATCTGACACCTGGAGTTGGCTGCCTCCCATTGCCTAATGGTATTGCAAGTCCCGGATTCCAATGTGAGGATCAACTCAACTAGTGCAACTGGGACATGGGCTTCTTCTTGTTCCAGTCAATATGTTTGTACCATACAGTTGTTCACCACTGCAGTAATGTACTTTCAGTGTGTCACAGTCCTTTATTTTTATTAACATAATATCTGATGTTGAGCTTTAGTTTAAGCTTATTATTTCTCCTGCTTTCTCAGGCCTTTGCAAAGTCATTTATATATTGTTTATAATGAATCACTATCAAGATTTGATAGCTATCTTTGGAAGCCTTTTCATGATTAAATTAGTGCATAAAGTTAAAAACTTCAAAAATTAAACTAGCAAAAAACCTCCATTCTTGCTTATCATTTGAGGATCTTTGATCTTAGGAGCAATGGATTGTTATAAAAGCAGCTTCTACCTACTTTGGCCAAATGATTAAGGGAATCATTCCAGTTTTTTCCCCTTTTTGTAATCTGCAGTTAATGATGCAAATTAGTTCAGCAAATGACTTCAGAGTGAGCAAAGGACTCTTTGATGGGGTTTGGTGAATAGAAATGATGTGGTTATGGCTTAATATGGTGGGACTTCAATGAAAGTAATTTTTAATAAATTTGACCACCAGCTTCTTTTATCATTACTTCTTCATTGTCTCTGGGTGAACCAGCTACATTAGTGACAAATTTCAAGATACACAAGGAGTCAATTTCATCCCTACCACAACAGCTCAGGGAAAAATATACAAGATTCTTTGCTTCTTTTGAGAAGTAATGTTGACTACAGAGTGAGGACAATTTGAGTTTGGACTGTTTGAATTTGCCTGAGTTGAAGCACATAGAGGCAGAATGTTCAGTATATCAACATGAGGAAAAACTCTCACAGAAATAGGAAAATTTAACAACTGTAAAAACAGCATATTAAAAAAGCATAATCCCATTATGGATTAAGAAATTATCAGAAAGACCAGGGGAATAGAAAAAAATATTTTGCCTGATCCCAGAAAGATAATAGAGAAAGTGCCAGATAAACTTCTCTGTGGAAGAACATTTCACAACTGAAAAAGCCCTCTGTCTCATTGCTCCTTGCCTCATAACCACCTGGAGGAGGGCCTCTGAAAATGATTTTACTGTACAGCAGTGTTGTGGAAACTGACCCTTCAGATGTTGTTGGAGTAAAGCTCCCATAATGTTTGATAACACTGGTCAACAACAAATTTAGGACGAATCTGATGCGCTGAATCCAAAAATCACATTGGTTTTGCTCAGTCAGGTCAAGTTTTTGAGCTATGGCCACATGTCTTTTTTTTACATTTTTGTTCACATGTACGCTTGTGTGGAACATTTTAGAAGAAGTTGGTGAGGGTAAAATGCCATGTCGAATAATTGTTTTGATTGGAAATGATTATTTTAATGACAAGAAGTATTCAGGTCCGGTAGTTCTGGGTGATTATGTCGAAAAGGGATCAGTTTGAAGTCATAAAACCTCAAAATCTTCCATAAATTGGTGCGGCAAAGCATAAAGTTGCTGACCATGCTTATTTTGGTATTAAACTTGGTGACCAGGATAAAGCTTGGGCACTACACATGGTGTGCAAGGCATGCACCGAGACTCTACGTGGGTGGACCAATGGCAAGAGGAGTCTGAACTTTGGAATTCCCATGGTTTGAAGGGAGTCGACAAACCATGTCACTGACTGCTACTTCTGCACTGTTGATATGACTGGGATCAACAGAAAGAACCAGAGCAGCCTCAAGTATCCTGATCTTCAATCAGCACGTCGTCCTGTAGCTCATTGTGATGAAATTCCAGTGCCTATCTTCGGAGAACTTCCTGACATTGGTGACGAAGATGCCTCCAGTGTTGAAGGACATGAAGAAGAAGAAGAAGAAGCAGTTCTTGAAGATGATGCTCCACATCCACTTTCCCAAAAGGAGTTGAATGATCTGGTTCGCAACCTCAGCTTGTCAAAGGACTCTGCCGAACTGTTGGCATCCAGATTGAAGGGGAAAAACCTCCTCTCTGACAGTGCTCACATCAGCTTCTTCTGCAACAGGCATCAAGAGTACCTCAATTTTTTCTTGGAAGAGAAGGACTTGGTGTACTGTGCAGCTTCTGCTCAAGCTTGGAGTGCCACAGTATGAACCCAAAGATTGGAGACTGTTCATTGACAGCAGCAAGCAATCACTGAAATGTGTTCTGCTACACAACGTCAACCAGTTTGCCTCTATACCCCTGGCTCACTCAACTACACTGAAGGAGAACTATGAAGTGGTGAAGTATGTGCTGGAGAAAATTGGTTATGATCAGCATAAGTGGTTTATTTGTGTTGACCTGAAGATGGTGAACTTTTTGTTGGGACAGCAGTCTGGCTTCACCAAGTACCCATGTTTTCTGCATGTTTTCTGCATGCATGTGGGATAGTAGGGACCCTCTGGTGGACAGAGACAGAATACTCTTCCCACCACTGCACATCAAGCTCGGCTTAATCAAGCAGTTCACCAAGGTTCTGGACAAGGATGGTGACTGCTTCACTTACTTGTGCCAGGTTTTTCCAGGATTGACCATTGAGAAGTTGAAAGCTGGCATCTTTGACAGTCCTCAAATCCATCAGCTCATCAGAGATCCAGAGTTTGGAAACTCAATGAACGAAGTGGAACTGGAAGCGTGGAAGGCATTTGTTCTGCTAGTGAAGAACTTTCTGGGCAACAATAAGGCCAGAAACTACACAGAACTTGTCAACAACATGCTGACTGCTTTCAGAAACCTGGGCTGCAACAAGATGCACTACCTATTTTCACATATGGACCGGTTTCCTGAGAACCTAGGTTCAATGAGTGATGAGCAGGGGGAGAGATTCCATCAGGACATGAAAGAGATGGAGACCAGGTATCAGGGTCGCTGGGACACAGTCATGATGGCTGACTACTGTTGGACTCTGAAGAGAGACCTCCCTGCCGCTGAGCATTCCAGGAGTTCCAAGAAACGGAAGTTCAAGCCCTGAAGTTTGAAAAATGGTGAAGCAACATGCAATTTACGTGTACTTACTTTTATCAATGCCCACCATTCAGTTTACAGTAATCAATGTTTCTATCAGGTAATTAATATATGTTGTTGGGAAAACATTTTTTTCAGTTAAAAACATATTTAGGATGATATGTGTTGACAAAAATCAGCTGATAATGCCACAAAAATGTAATTGATTTTGTCACAGGATCTGATTTTTTTCAAATCAACATAGCACAAAAACCTGACCTGATGGAGAGAAACGGATGCCATTTCCTGATTCAGCAGTGCAAAAATACCCTAAATCAGTTGTAGAAATCTAGACAACATTCAAAAAGTAAAAAATTGTTGCCCAGTGTAATTAACCCATAGTGGCTGGGGCTGATAGGAATTCGAGTCCCATATCTGATATACTGGCAGTCTAAGGTAGAGATCAACAATCCTTCCAGAACCCTGGTCTTACCCAAGGCTTCAAAAGGATGCAGTAGCAGATAGTCCAGTTGTTTAAGCATTGCCAAGATACGATCCTAACAAGTGGCCCTAGAATTAAACTGCCTTTGGCAGCAATATTTTGGACTAACTGCAGTTCCCTAGCAGTCTTCAAAGGCAGTGCTACATACAACACATTGATGGAATAATTGAAATGATGGCAAACTTCTGTTGAACACAGCATCAGTTGCTACTTGTGTCAATAAACTAACTATTTTTATAGTAGTGTGGCAGGTCAGGCTTGGAGTTTACAAGAGATGTTGAAGAAGCTGGTGACCATTTTGTATGGTGCTAAATATATCAAGTATTTCCAGTAGTCCTATAAAATTTTGTTTATTACAGCTCTGACAACATGAAAACAGACTTCAAGGAGATAACAAATTATTCCTGGAAAACACCCCTGTGTAGGATCTCTTGTTGGCTTCTGAGCAAAAATGTGCACTCTTAATTGGACAGGCTTCCAACTCTTTTCTAGTCATGAATGTTGGGTTCAGAGACCTGGGGCACATAGAAGCAAGAATCTGGATTCAGACTAAACTTTAAGGATGTAGAATTTTATTTATTCATTTATTTACTACTTTATACCCCATATTTCATTCAATGTGTTCAAGGCAACATACATTCTCTCTTCCCCTCCCCCTCCATTTTATCCTCACAACAACCTGTGGAGTAGGTGAGGCTGAGATAGTGAATGACTGAAGATCACCAAGTGAATTTCATGACCAAGTAAGTCTCCCTTTTCCTATTCCAACTGATCTCCCAGGTCTGCCCCAGCACTCTAACCAACACATCCTCCTCCTTCCTTACACACAGCCTCAGGAAGAATAGTAATCAGCCTCCCACTGACAAGTAATAAGATATCTGAGAGGCAGAATGTCAACAAGTGAAACTTTCCCCAGAATTGTATTTCTATACTAGAAAAAGCTTAGTCTGTTTAATTTGTGCCAGCCACAAGCTGCTAAAGCCACAAGGCATCATTCACTTTGGTCCAGTCCCTATACTTTTTGCTGCAGGCTGCTCAGCAAGGAAGCTCTTCAGCAAGGAAGGTACAGAAGATTAAATGACCTTAAAGGTAAAGGGTAAAGGGACCCCTGACCATTAGGTCCAGTCGTGGCTGACTCTGGGGTTGCGGCGCTCATCTTGCTTTACTGGCTGAGGGAGCCCGCGTAGAGCTTCTGGGTCATGTGGCCAGCATGACTAAGCTGCTTCTGGCAAACCAGAGCAGTGCACGGAAACGCTGTTTACCTTCCCGCCAGAGTGGTACCTATTTATCTACTTGTACTTTGACATGCTTTCAAACTGCTAGGTGGGCAGGAGCTGGGACCAAGCAACGAGAGATCCCCCCATCGTGGGGATTCGAACCGCCGACCTCCATATCTGCCTAATAAGCGTTAGAATGTTGTTTCCATATTTTGCATTCTAAATTTCTTTATAGATTCTGACTGACTTGCTTAGAAAAGAAAGAAAGACAGGAGTCAAGACCTCCTGCAGGGTTAACAATGGGAATGAATGGGAATATGAACCAGAAATTGTTCAAAGCTCCACCTTAAAAATTACTTAATTCATCTTCAGTTCAGATGTAGTTTATAGATTTTTGAACTAGCTCATTCCAAGCACTGGGAGGAATTCAGCATATATTTTTTCTCTCCCGTTCTTTCTGCTGCCCTTACTGTGCTCATACCAGCTGTCAAAAGGAGGCTATCCAAAACATGAACAAAGAAGTCATTTACGATGTTACCCTGTGGAAGCTTCCTTCTGTCGGTCATAGCAGCACTGGGTGAAGGGGAGAAAGAGTTGTTCCTCTTTATTCCCTTCTCCTCTATGAATAGCAGTGGCAGTGGGATATTGAGATTGGCAAAAGCTGTGATGAAACAGGGATGGGGAAAGGGGAGTATGGGGTGAACTGTAGGGAAGGGGTGTTTTGGGGTAAACTGTATGAGAAGGGGGAGTTCAGTGTAAACTATGGCAGGAGGGGGAGTTTTGGTGTGCTTTGAGAGAGAAGGAATTTTGTATGAACTCTATGGGTGGATTGGGAATTAGTAATCAGACATGGGATGGGATTTCATAGAATCATAGAATCATAGAGTTGGAAGAGACCACAAGGGCCATCGAGTCCAACCCCCTGCCAAGCAGGAAACACCATCAGAGCACTCCTGACATATGGTTGTCAAGCCTCTGCTTAAAGACCTCCAAAGAAGGAGACTCCACCACACTCCTTGGCAGCAAATTCCACTGTCGAACAGCTCTTACTGTCAGGAAGTTCTTCCTAATGTTTAGGTGGAATCTTCTTTCTTGTAGTTTGGATCCATTGCTCCGTGTCCGCTTCTCTGGAGCAGCAGAAACCAACCTTTCTCCCTCCTCTATGTGACATCCTTTTATATATTTGAACATGGCTATCATATCACCCCTTAACCTCCTCTTCTCCAAGCTAAACATGCCCAGCTCCCTTAGCCGTTCCTCGTTTCCAGGCCTTTGACCATTTTAGATGCCCTCCTCTGGACACGTTCCAGTTTGGCAGTGTCCTTCTTGAACGGTGAAGGAGCTGTGAGCATATAGAGGGTTGAAGGAGCTGTGTGGGATAGAGAGTTGAATAAAATTTGAGAGGATGGGAGTTTTGGGTGAAGTAGAAAAGAGGTGGGGTTGGCAAGCAATGTGAGCAGTGATGGCAGTCCCTAGTATTTATATAAACATGTAATGGCAGGGGCATTTATCTTGTTCAGTCTTGTTAATCCTGTTGTGCACCTGTTAATCCAACTATGGTAGAATGAGTTAAGTGTCATAGCCTGGAATGAATTGTGTTTGGGATTTCAAACTGAATATACTGTTATGCAATATACAGTTGCTTTACTTATACATCTGAAACTTGAGCAAACAGCTATTCCAACCCCTTTGGCCATGACTGAAGATACTTTTGACTGCTCCACCAGATGCAATGTTCACAAAAAATCACTGATTTCAGTGCTCAGCTTCTGGGGTGGTGGAGAGGGCAGAACTTTATATATTTATGTGCCCTTCTTGGCTTTCTGAAGGCTACCACACAGGCGTGCTTTAACTAAAATTGGGAGTATCCAGGGAGCTGAGATTTGTGGCTTTTATTGAACTCCCACACCCCATAATTTGAGCACTCGCTGATGCATTTGCATTCTAATAACATAAACTGGATTGTGATTTGAGCTGATTTGTTAGAGATGCCTGGATTAAATTTGTCCTTTTGATTCCAATCAACACAGAAATAATAACCCACTGAAATTTTGAGTCAACCACATCCAAATCTTCTCTTGCATCTCGAGGCAAAGAATGAAGCATCACGATGCAAATGCCCCTAAGTATGCCTTTGTAAATACAAACAGAATGGAAACATGTGCCCTACATTAATTTGGCTACTAGCGAATGTGTGAATTGGAGTCAGATTTGGCAGTCTCCACATGAAGCAAACAATGAATCTGAAGGCTTTCAGAAATGGGAGAAGACCTTGTGCCAGTTGGATAGAATTGTGTTGGATCTGCATCTAGCCTTGCCGACTTTCCAAGTTGCCTTTTAAATCAAGTGGGAAGTTATCCACATTTGTCTTACGTGCATAATCACTTCAGTATCCAGTGCTATAGCAGTGTCTCTACTAATAAAGGCCAACATTTACATTTGAAATTTAACAAGGAAAAAGCACAGGACAATATTAGTAGGCATCTTTGAACTGGTGTATTTCCCCACATTCATGTGTTAATCTGAATGCATTTGTCTATAGAAAAAGAAATACAGATTTGATGGGCAGATGGGATAAGCAAATCACTCCTATTTGGACCATTACATTAAAATAGAAGGGAGGTTGATGGATTCAGTTAGGAATTTTGGCCCTGCCACTGATAACAATGAAAGTGAAGATCTTCCTAAGCCAGTTTCAACATCTACACTGAAACCATCACTGATGTTTTTTCTCTTCTTTCTGCATTCAAGCTTAGTGGCACAATTTTGAAAACAGATCAGCTGCATCATAAACCACAGCAGCTTCAGTAGAGGATCCAGTTTGTGCTTCAGCACCCTTGCCGCAAACCTCATTACACCTCAATTAACGGGTGCAGACTAAGAATATGCCCTGACACAGAGAAGGGTAAGTTCGCAATCTTTGTATTGGGAAGCAGAGATAGAACAGCAAGGTTGTAAAGGAGGATGGAAACAAAACGAGAATTAGTTGGTTGTGCCTGTCATTGGCTCTTGTTCCATTTACCATCAGTTGCTCTGCCTTCTGACCTACCAGTCTTAATGGACACCAGTCATCACTATATAAATGGGTGCAGAGCCATTGGGGCTAACAGGCCCAGACTGTTCCTTGTTCCCCACTTGCTGATTGATGCTCTGTGATGGAACAGAGAGCTTTCCCTCTCTGTTCCATCATTTCCTCCTTTCTTATACCATCTCTCCCTCCTCTATTATCTTCTTTCCAGTTTCTGTTACTTACCTCCTGGTTCAGCCTCCTTACCTTCCTTTCTTATTTCCTTTGTTTAGTCCACAAGGCTTCACTTTACCCATCCAGGACCTTCTGGAAATGTGCACACACTTCCCTCTTTATCCTCCTGCTCTGTGCACCTCAAGGCTTCATCAAACTCAGCCCACCTCCCAGTTTCCAGCCCATCCAACAGACCTTCTGTTTGGGCTGGGGGAGAAACAGAGGGGAGCGTAAGGAGTGGTGCCACTGCCTCCCGAAATACGCTATGCTACAGACTCTGGGGTCCAAGGTGTCATTGTCAGTGACTACACTCTGAATGTGTTCAGGCAAAACAAAGAAGGGTGGAACTCTTTTAAGTACTAGCCCGGACAACACGATAAATGGTTTCCGAAAAGAAATTATCACAGTTGCCTAATGCAGTAAGCAGCTGCGCTGCCACATTTCGAACAAGCTGCAAGCAAATGAGGAACACTGTTGGAAGCCCATATTGTTACCATTAAAAAATATAACACAGAAATCATCAGTGAAATTATTGAAATCATTATCCATCAATGCAATTTGCTGCTCGAACATTCTTAGCTGTGGGTGAACAAGATTCATTATGATGTGCTGCCTGCCTTCTTCAAATGAAGAACGGGTGCAGCAATACAGAACATATTGTTTTAATGGTCTCTTCTGGCCTATGAATCTATGAATAAACAAACAGCATTGTATCAACTGTATACCAATGCAAAACTGTCAAAAAAAATCCCAGCGGTTTGGTGCCTCACGTACCAAAATGGATCAAGCCTTCTTCCGAAGCAGAGTGATAGGCCACAGAAGGGGATCGCACAGAGTGGCGTGTCCTTTTTGGACAATCAAGCTTTAACAAGTAAGGGAAGCAATGGGATGGTGTTTATTTAAATTTCACACAGGCAAGGGAGGAGAAAAGAATCTTTTATCAGGTTAATAAATGCCCTCCCATGACAAAATTAATCACATGAAGCAGGTGGCCTGCTCACACTCAGTTCTGTCATCGTAGTTCATGCTCGCAGTTCCACAGACAGCTATCAACATTTATATTATCCTCTGTGCACTTCTCTTGTTAATTAGTGTCTACAGTACAGTAGCATGTCTCTGCTGCACACAGGTGATTAGAAAGAGAAACGCATCTGAGAAAGGACATCTATTATCATGCAGCTCATTCTAAATATATATATATATATTTCCCAACTCAACAAATCCTGTGCTCTACCCCTCCCTTTCACTAATCAAACCTATTGCAGCTTCTTCCAGTTGGGTGAAGAGATAATCGACTTTCATTGCAGATAAAGGCCGCAAGCACGCATTAATAGCAAACGGAGCATGAAACTACTGTGCATTTTCATGCACATGTGGAGCATGATAAAAGTGTATATTATCTATTACTTCTTTTTGCATAGGAAAGGACTTTCAGACTTGGCTAGAGTGAATCTTGCCCACCTTCTACCTCTATCCAATGTATGGCTAAGCAGATATATTTGGAAATGACTTCTATCAGTATGAAGAGGGCATGTTTTAATTACAGGCCACTTCTATTGCACTTTTCAATGTTGTATGTTGCTTTTTAAATTTATTATCTGTTTTGTTCCTATAAGCAGCCTGTGAGTTCAATCAGGGTGAAATGGTGAAATGGTGACATGGTGACTTGATGATCTGGCTCTAGGGCAAGCCCAAGACATTTTTGCTGCTTGAGGTTAAGGACAAGATGTCCTTGCCCCCTGCATTTCACTTACAGAAGCTTCCCTCAACACTAGATGTGGGAGTTCTGAAATTCATTCAGAGAGT